>NC_045967.1:15193472-16567030 GCF_010909765.2 Amblyraja radiata | reverse complement strand
CGAGGGGAAATATGTGAACCAGAATATGTAAAAATGTTATTGTGATCGCGTAGTGTTTTTGCGAAGATGTAAAGACAACCACATATACACACACATATACACATATGAACATGTACAAAATCAGACTTTTAATACGTACTAGACCAAGTGCAAACCCGTTGGGTCTGTTCCCCCAATGCACTCATTCCCTACCAGTCACCCCCACAGGAGGTGTGGTCCTCCAACTCAAGCCGTTCCCGAAAGTAAGATTCCAGCACTCCCCTGACTCCCTGAGCAGTGGGCTTTAAAAAATATCCAATTGCACTTCCCCTGCTTGTTGCAATAGCAATTCGCCCTCCCCCTCCTGAGAGGTGAATAGTTCAGCGTGTTCCAGTGTCATCACTGCTAGTTGAGCCATTGTAATGTCATCAGTTGAAGCTGGTCATTTTGAAATTCAATGTATTTATTTTGTTTTTAAACTTTAATCAGTAATGTCGAGAAATAAAGCATAAAATATTCCATGAAAGTGTTCTCTGCCTAGAAGGGGAAAATGTGAATCAGAATACGTAAAAATCTTGTGAAAGTTGGCATTTTTAAAGCTTCAATCGCAAATAACGTGGAATATAGGATGAAATCTTCAGTGAAGATGATCACTGCTAGCTGAGCCATTGTGACGTCATCAATGAAAGCTGGTTGTTTCAAATGTAAAGTCTGTTGATGTTTTTCAACTTCTTACTTTTAATCAGTAATAGGTCGAGAAATAAAGCAGAAAATGTTCAGTGAGGATGATCTCGGCCTCGAGAGGAAAAATGTGAATCAGAATATGTAAAAATGTAATTGTTACCTCGTAGTGTTTTTGCGAAGATGTAAAGACAACCACATATGCACATACATATACACACACATATACACACGTACAAGATCAGACTTTTAATAAGTACTAGCCTAAGTGGGACCGGTTGGGCTGTTCCCCCAAAGCAATATTCCACCTCTCAACCTATTTAAATATTGGTGGCCAGTGGGGGTGGGGTGGGAGGGGGGCTTTCTGGAGCGCTAGTATGGGTGTTGTGGGCCGAAGGGACTGGTTTCCAGAGGGCTAGTATGGACATTCTGGGCCGAATGGATTTTTGGGCTGGCAGCTCAGTCACTTAGGCCTGGTGGGCTGGCAGCTCAGTCACTCAGGGCTGGTGGTCTGGCAGCTCAGTCACTCACGGCTGGTGGACTGGCAGTTCACTCACTCATGGCTCACTCACTCACTCCATCACACACACACTCACAGCCACACACACGCAGCCACCCTCCATCTCCCAACACACACTCCATCACACACACACTCACAGCCACCCTCCATCTCACACACACACACACACACGTGCACACACGCCCACACACTCACACACACTCCATCACACACACACACACCCTCCTTCTCTCACTCACACCCTCCATCACTCACACACACACTCACACCTTCCATCACTCACACCCTCCATCACTCACACCCTCCATCACTCACACCCTCACACACTCACTCACACACTCACACACACATATATGACAGTAGAACTCTCTTGAATCTACTCACGCGGCTGAGCGCGGCCTCTTCACTGAGCGAGACTTCCGGAGTGAGCGGGACTACCGGAATGAGCGCAACCTCTTGACTGCATAGGACCTCTGGAATGAGCGGGACTTCCGGAATGAGGGTGACCTCTGGACTCAGCGGGACTTCTGGTATCAGGGCGCCCTCTGGAATGAACATACTCACATTGAGTCACTCAGCATGGCGTAGACTCACATTGAGTCACTCAGCATGGCGTAGCCTCACAGTTCTCGACTCAACATTCACTCACGATCTTCCATGGTGACTGACAGGCGAGAAGACCAATCTGCTGATCTCACAATTCTTTTAAACATTCATAATTTTTTTATTATTTCACCGATCGTATATAACCTTGGGGCGCTTGGAGGAGAGGAGGAGTAAGGTGAGTAAGGTGGCGAAAAAAATCATAGTGATATAGGGTAGCATTTTTTCAAAAATGTATTTACAACGTAGGCTGGAAGTGGTCAAGATGAGACTTTTAGTAATAGTATAGATATGATATGATATACAATGCAGCATCTCTAGAGAACATCGATAGGTGACGTTTCAGATCAGGACCCGAAAGAGCGATCAGTCTGTAGAAGGGTCCATCTTCGTACCATTTCTGTCATGTCAACGAAGATGCCCCATCTAATCTAGTTCCGTTTGTCACCATCTGGCCCATATTCCTCTAAACTTTTCCTCCCTATCTGGCAAGCACAGACCTCCTGTGAACTTTAAGTGTATTGAAGGCAGCACAAAACAGGCACGGAAAACTGATTATAGCGGCAAGCAGATTCAGAAAGAAGAATGCAGAAAAGCTCTCTAGCTACAGAGAATTGATTTTCTCATTTTGTATGAGGTCATCTTGACTGATAACTCTCCATGTCTTTGCCTGCAGCAAATAAGGAACCTTGAGCAAGTTTGTGGTTTCAGCAGTGGCCTCTGCCTCGGTGATTGGATCCATCTTAAGACTAGCATTAATGAAGCTCATTACATTGCAGAACCTGATTACCCAGAGCATCCCGCAGGCTTGCTGCCAGTTAGTTAGAGCAGCCTACGATGAGGAAAACAAGCATTAACATCTTATTCCCCAAAATTATCCAAACCAAAAGCTTTGCTATGCTACTTCTGAAGCAATTTATTTCTAACTTCAAAGTCTGTTAAATTTTCAGATTGTTTGCATGACAACTTTAAAAAGTAAATGGAATTCAAAAGCGTCACAATGATATTTCAAATTAAAATCAATTTACCATGGGTTACATTTCTCTACCACCTCCATTAGAAAGTTTGAAATAAATTGCTTCAGAAATAGAAAGGTGCATAACAGACTCCCTTACTGCCACGGAGATGGGAGAATGAAGAAATAAGAAATAGCTGCAGATGCTGGTTTATAAAAATAAAAAACAAAGACAATAGACAATAGACAATAGACAATAGGTGCAGGAGTAGGCCATTCGGCCCTTCAAGCCAGCACCGCCATTCAATGTGATCATGGCTGATCATCCCCAATCAGTACCCCGTTCCTGCCTTCACCCCATATCCCCTGACTCCGCTATTTTTAAGAGCCCTATCTAGCTCTCTCTTGAAAGCATCCAGAGAACCTGCCTCCACCGCCCTCTGAGGCAGAGAATTCCAACGACTAACCACACTGTGAGAAAAATTGTTTTGTCGTCTGCATTCTAAATGGCTTACTCCTTATTCTTAAACTGTGGCCCCTGATTCTGGACTCCCCCAACATCGGGAACATGTTTCCTGCCTCCAGCGTGTCCAAACCCTTAACAATCTTATATGTTTCAATACGATACCCTCTCATCCTTCTAAACTCCAGAGTGTACAAGCCCAGCTGCTCCATTCTCTCAGCATATGACAGTCACGCCATCCCGGGAATTAACCTTGTAAACCTACGCTGCACTCCCTCAGTAGCAAGAATGTACTTCCTCAAATTAGGGTACCAAAACTGCACACAATACTCCAGGTGTGGTCTCACTAGGGCTCTGTACAACTGCAGAAGGACCTGTTTGCTCCTATATTCGATTCCTCTTGTTGTAAAGGCCAACATGCCATTCGCTTTCTTCACTGCCTGCTGTACCTGCATGCTTACTTTCATAGACTGACGTACAAGGACCCCCAGATCCCGTTGTACTTCCCCTTTTCCCAACTTGATGCCATTTAGATAGTGCTGGAGTAGCTCAGTGGATCAGGCAACAAATCTGGAGAACATGGATAGGTGAAGCTTCGAGTCAAGAGCCCCCTTGAAATTGACTGTTCTTTCAGGTCCTGACCAGAAACATCACCTATCCAGAGATGCTGACTGATCTGCTGAGTTGCTCCAGCACTTTGTGTCTGGCTTCAGATGTAATCTGGCAAAGCGTTTGATCTGGATAATTATTTCCTACTACATGGTGACCAACACTGAACATGACACTCAAATAGCGCAGGCCCTCAAGTCCTGGGAGACAGGAGTGAAATGCAGAAATAGAACGCCCACCTGGGGAATAAAATGTTAACACTTGTGAATGGATAAGCGTTGGCATCTTCGTAGAACTGTTTGGTGGACTTTGAGGTCCATCCAATAATGTTCCCTGAAGTACATTGATATTCAGTGAAGATATCAGTGATATGAATGGTACTATTGTGCAAGGATCCATATCATTATCTTCCAATGCGCAAATGGCCCAGAAACAGGCTGGCAGAGAGTGCACTTTCTTGCAAATTGGGTCTTGGCATCCACAGAGAAGTTTTTTTAACGTAATGTTCCAATGGTCTATTGAATTGGCCATTGAATCTCCAGGGACTATTTCTGGGCTATTGCCATGGTTGGTCAGGTGAAGCCACCCAACAAGGAGTCTTTTGCAGAGCTTTGTTCCACATGAAAAGTGAGATCATACAAATAATGGCTGGCCTTCTAAAGCCATTAAAATCTCGAGCAGCCTCTAATTGCTTAGATTAAATTAATATTCTGAATTAGATATTTTTTTTCTGTACATGAGTAACTTACAATAAATTGGCTTTTAAAAATTGCCCCATCAGTTACACACTGCTAGCCTGGCACAGTTATGATCAATGAGTTGGGCATAAATAGGTGGTTTGCATACTTAATCATTGGAACCAAAGGCTCTTTGTCCTTTAAAAGTAACATACAAGGTTGTGCCAGCAGTAAGGTTAGAAAACAAGGGGAGGTCCTCAGTCTAAAATTACATTCAATATTCTTTTCCATTACCAAATTTCTTCCCATTACTGTATCAAAAGGCACTCAGGGGAAAGATAATGTGTTCCTTCTCTGAAGGTAGAGAATGCTGATGACAGAGCAAAAGCAATAGAGCAAAAGCAATCCAGAATAATAAGTCGGCCTAAAATTACTGTGATTCATTCGGCATATCTAATATTGCCAACATTCCAACAAAAACATTCATTGTCATGGTTGTTGAGTCACGGTCATGGCACAGAAACAGGCCCTTCAGCGTAACCCGTCCATGCCAACCAAGATGCCCCATCTAAGCGAGTGCCATTTGCCTGCAATTGTCCCATATCCCACTAAACCTTTCCTATCCTATTTGTCCTCAAAGTGGTGCAGCTGTAGAGTTGCTCATCTAGTGATTTTTTAAACCTTCATAACTTTTGTAATATTCCACCGATCAGAACAAAACTTGGTGCGCTGGGAGCAGAGGAGAACGGTGAGTGAGGTGGCGAAAAATCTTAGTGATATAAGGTACCAATTTTGTGCAAATTTAAAAACAACACAGACCGGAAGTGGTCAAGATGAGAGTTTTAGTCATAGTACTAGACGAAGTGCAGACCCGTTGGGTCTGTACCCCCAACGTGCGGTTGTGGGGGGGGAGGCGGCATGCAGCATCACACACACTAACTATCCCCCCCCCCCCCTGCACTCACGCTAATTACCCCCTTGATATTATATTAATATTATTAATTTGCTCCTTTTACCCCATAACCACCCTATCTACTGACGCATTGCCCCCAACTTGCAGTCACATCTAGAGAGAGGGGGGGGGGCGGGGTTAGAGAGTGAGGGCAGAGAGAGAAGGGGCAGAGGCAGAGAGAGAGAGAGAGACACAGAGTGAGGGCAAGAGGGATGAGGAGTGGAGAGGAGGAGAAGAGGGAGGGTGGGTGAGGGGGGAAAGGTGGGGGAGGAGGGGAGGAGAGAGAGAGGGTGAGAGTGAGGGGGAGAGAGAGGGGGTGCTGAGAGGGGGGGTGAGGGGGAGAGGTGGGGAACAGGGAGGGGGGGGGAGGGAGGGGGAGGGTGGAGGGAAGAGGGTAGGGGGTGTGGAGGGGAGGGGGTTTAGGGGAGGTGAGGTGGGGGAGGGGATGGAGGGGAGGAGAGGGAGAAAAAGAGGGGAGAGAGAGAGAGAGAGGGGGGGAGAGGAGAGGAGAGGAGAGGGTGGGAGAGGAGAGGGTGGGAGAGGAGAGGGGGGGAGAGGAGAGGGGGGGGAGAGGAGAGGAAGGGAGAGGACGGGAGAAGGGGGGAGAGGGTGGGGAGGAGGGGGGGGAGGAGGGGGGGAGGAGGTGGGGAGGAGGTGGGGAGGAGGGGGGGAGGAGGGGGGGAGGAGGGGGGGAGGAGGGGGAGAGGAGAGGGGGGAGAGGAGAGGGGGGAGAGGAGAGGGGGGAGAGGAGAGGGGGGAGAGGAGAGGGGGGAGAGGAGAGGGGGGGAGAGGAGCGGGGGGGAGAGGAGAGGGGGAGAGGAGAGGGGGGGAGCGGAGTGGGGGGGAGAGGAGAGGGGGCGAGGAGAGGGGGGAGAGGAGAGGGGGGTAGAGGAGAGGGGGGAGAGGAGGGGAGAGGGGAGAGAGAGAAAGGGTGGGAGACAGGGGGGAGAGAGACAGGGGGGAGAGAGACAGGGGGGGAGAGACAGGGGGGAGAGAGAGAGAAAGAGAGAGGGATAGTGAGAGAGAGAGGAGGGGAGAGAGTTTACTTCAACCCAAACAACCATTTGCAGGCAGTGCTTTTTTCCCCTCAAACTAACCATATTTTCATTTTCAAACCACATTATGGGTACTCACAGCTGTGGTCACATTTGTTAAGTGTTATTCAGAGCTCTGATTGAGGCACACCACTTGCAGAGACTGATTGAGGCACACCACTTCCTGGTTTTATAGTCCCTCCCCCTCCCTCCAGCAGGGGCAGCAGAGAGAATGGGGAATTTTGTAAAAACATTAATATCTCTGTCATTTTTCATCGACAGGAAAAATCCTCGGCACACATGCGGCGGAGGGGGGCTCTGAGCGAGGTGGCCAAAAATGACGGCCGTAGGTGGCGCCGTTCTCTCGGAAATCGCAGCACAGAAGGTCAAAAGCGGTCAAGAACAGAGATTTAGTAATATAGATAGAAGGGTCAAATGCGGACAAGTGGGACTAGTGTAAATGGGACGTGGGGCCGACGGGCCTGTTTCCACACTGAATGCTATGACTATTACATAACTAGTTTATGGGTGACCTCTGGTTAGCGTGCTCAATGGGCCGAAGGGCCTATTTCCATGCTATATCTCTAAAATGAATACAGTCACAGAGTAATGCAGAATAGAGACATGCCCTTCAGCTCACTGAATTCATATGCTCCATCAAGCAACCATTGACACTAATTCTACATTGATCCCATTGTATTCACCCCACATCTCATCAATTCCCACTCACCTACTGTACACAGCAGAGGGAATTTAGAGTGGCTATTTAACCAAATAATGATGGAAGGCGGGGAGGTTGGGCCAGAGGTCAATGATGGCACCGGTGGGCAAGATCGGCTCAGCGGTCGGCAAGGAGGTCGGTGAGGCGAGGAGAGGCGGTCGGGCCAGTGGTTAATGAGGGTGTTGGCGGTCGAGGACGAGGTTGAGGGTGGGCCACGGCGGTCGAGGATGGAACGCGTGGGTGCCAGAGGTTGGACAAGCTGCCGAGGAATGAGTTGGACCCAGCATGGGGGAGCTGCCAAGATGTAAGAGGGACAAATGGAATGTGTTAAAAATGGTTTCTGTTCAAATGGAATACTTGTAACTTTGTCGGCCCCCTTTATGTGGCGACATCCATTTACTTATTTATTTATCTGTTTATTTATTTATTTATTCATTCATTCATTCATTCATTCATTCATTCGTTCATTCATTCATAATCTACCATCTGGCATGTTTCGGGATGCGGGGGATACCGGGAGGAACGTATACGGTTACAGGGAGAACTCCGCCCACAGACTGGAATCTCAAATATGAACGGAAAGTGCGAGAAACTCTCAACAAACCAGACAAAATCTGTGGAAGGGAAAAGTGACAGGAACTCTAAGTCCCTTCTAGATTCACCCCAGCCATCTCACCTTGCCGCTTTGGGAGTTTGCAAGGAAGAACAGCAGCTTGTATTTTGCTTGGGCAGCTTACAACCCAGTGGTAGAAATGTCACTCATGCCTTCTCTCCTGTGATGCTGCCTGTCCCGCTGAGTTACTCCAGCATTTTGTGTTTATCTTCCATATAAATATTTATTTCTCTAATATTGGATTCCCTCTCTCCCCGTCCTTTACCCCACCCAAGTCATCCCACTAGTTTCACTAACATCTTGCTTAGTTTCAGTTCATACCCATTCGTTATCACCTCTTCTACAGCCAACACTGGGCCATTGTAGGTTCCACCTATCCCTGATCATCCCTGCTGGCCTTGATTTGTTCTTGTCATACCTTTCATTCTTTTGTTCTTCATACCTTTTCATACCTCTAGTTTCCCTCTCCCCTGCTCTCAGTCTGAAGGTGGGTCTTGACCCGAGACGTCACCCATTCCTCCTCTCCAGAGATGCTGCCTGATATGTTGAGTTAATCCAGCAGTTTGTGTCTATTTTGGGAGATTGCAATCTGTGTATTAGTTACCATATTACAACACTGACTCATCTTCAAATAAAAGCACTTTTTATATTGGTTGTAAAACATTCTGTAAGGGCTGGTGCTACAGGAATATATGCCTTTCTTTACAAAGGCTACATAATGTCACAATGACTTGGCCAAGTGTATTGGAGCCAGAATCATGAATTATTGTTAGTTCAGGAGACAGAAAGCTTTATGTCCCACCCCCCAGGAGCATTTGATACTGAAGTTAAAATGTTCCATTTCCTCAAATCAGGATCTTTAACACTATGATATGAAACATGTAGTAAAAGAATAGAGGGCACCATAAACATTTCAACCATGCCTTAAGTGAATTCTTCTGAAAAAAAGATCCTGGCATTGGAAAAAAATGTTTTGCTTGCTTTCTTTCAGAGTTGTATATTCCTGTAAAATATCTGGTAACCATACCTCCTGTACAATTATTTTTGAACAATTGCTCCTTTGCAAAGTGTTTTGCTGAACTTACCAGACTGAAGATTGGCATTCAGCCATATGATTCCCCCTCATCCTTCTCAATTTTTTTTTAAAGCGGAGAGTGTCACGTACCAAGATACAGTGAAAAGCTTTGTTTTGCATGCTATCAAAGATCAAATGTAGCATATATAAGTGTCAGTTGCTTACACTGGTCGGTGGACTCGATAGGCCGAAGGGCCTTTTTCCTCACTATATCTCTAAACTAAACTAAAAACTAAACTAAATATTTTCTGTCTCCACCATCACTCCTGGCCATGCATATCAGGCAATCACCACCCTCTGCGTAAAAAAATGTGCCCTGCACATCTCCTTTAAACGTTGTCCCTCTCATCTTGGAGTTGTGCCCTCTAGTATTTGATTTTTCAAGTCTGGAAAAAAGGTTCTGACTGTTTATTCTATTAATGCCTTTCATAATGTTATACAGTTCTATCAGGTATTCCCTCAACCTCTTCCCTCATTCCAGAGAAAACAATCCTAGACTGTCCAACCTCCCCGTACCTAATACCCTCTTGTCAATTTTTACCATTTTTTTCAAAATACATTGATAGCTATGTTTTTCTGAAAACAGACACAAAAAGCTGGAGTAACTCATCGGGTCAGGTAGCATCTCTGTAGCAAAGGGATAGTTGACATTTTGGGTTGAGACCCTTCTTCAGACTGTTCATTTATGTATTAAAGGTTGTGTTACAACTATAAAACAACAAGGTAAAATATATTAATCTTCAAAACATGCTTTCTAATTATTGATATGTTTATTTTCTTATTGATGTTTCTCCTATTTACTGTATATGAGTTTTAAACCCATGAAAATAATTTTCCTGAAAGGAAATTCCTCAAAATACAACTAATACTCTACAATGGATGGCATAACTTTAAGTTGAGAGGGGCAAAGTTTAAAGGGAATAGCGGAGCAAGTTTTTTTACACAGTGAGTGGTGGGTACCTGAGATGCACTGCCATACAGTCATAGCCATACAGGGCGGAAACAGGCCATTAGGCCCAATTTCCTCACGCCTACCTCAGAGTTTATTGGAAACAGGCCCTTCAGCCCACCCAGTCCATGCTGACCAGCGATCTCTCTGTATAGTAGTTCTAACACACACACTAGGGACAGGGGTGAGAGGGGGAGGGGGGGGGGTGAAGTGGGGGAGAGATGGTAGCTGGAGAATCATGGGGATTTGATGAACATGTGAAAGAAAATAGATACTTGGATACGTAAGTGAAACTTAGACTGACCAGATAACTCTGAGACCCTGGCACAGTGGCGTAATGGTGGAGTTGCTGCCTCACAGCGCCATAGACCCGGGTTCCATCCTGACTATGGGTGCTGTCCGTACGGAGTTTGCACGTTCTCCCTGTGACTGTGTGGGTTTTCTCTAGATGCCACGGTTTCCTCCCACATCCCAAAGACTTGCAAATTCGTAGGTTAATTGGGTTCTGTAATTTGTCTCTAGTGTGTAGAATAGAATTAGTGTTGCCGATCAGCGATCACCCCATACAATAGCGCGATCATACACACTTGGGGCAATTTAGAATTTCCGAAGTCAATTAACCTACAAACACTATTCCTTTTCTCTAGAGATGCTGCCTGACCCGCTGAGTTACTCCAGCTTTTGTATCTATCTTCGGTTGAGGCCAACATCTGCAGTTCCTTCCTACACAACCTACAAACCGGCTTGTCTTTGGACTGTGGGAGGAAACCAGAGCACCCGGAGAAAACCCACATAGTCACAGGGAGAAGGTACAAATTATGTAGAGACAGTACCTGTGGTCAGGATCGGATCTGTAAAGCAGCATCTCTACTGTTACGTCACTTTACCATGGAAAACAAGCTTTGTGCTAAATTCCATGTGCTGTCAATTAAAGAGTGTGTTGATGTAGATGAAAAGCTTTGGTAGATAAAAGCTTTCTATTACTGCTCAAATGTCAGTTGTTGAATCAGCGATTAAATAGGCTGTGCTACAAAGATTTGCAAATTGCTCAATTTCATCTGCTTGGTGCAGAAACCTTATTTTGAACTTTTCTCGCAAATTAGTTCTGTGTGTCATGATTGAACTTTATGAATTAAGGGACGAACCAGTTTGTTGTTAACGTGGATTGAGAGCGCAAGAACAATTGAATCAGAAGTTCCAATCTACTCGTTAAAAGCAGGTTATTTTCCACATGATATAATAATAGCATATCTCTTTCATGTGTTCCTTCAACCAAGCAGTATTTAGCTGCTGTTGAACAGGAGAAACAGGATTATTTTGCAACGAGATAAAGTAAATACATGATCGTATGCATAATTTCATCCTTGCTTGGACTTGTTGAGAAAGTACAGTTTTATACTCTGGGCTCACATCAATATTACTAAGGTTGTCTTGACTCAGCACCAGTTCCCCTCCAGAGACTTAAGCACAAAAATCTAGATTAACACCCTAATCACTTCTGATTTCTGAACATGCCATCTCTCAGTCAAGTCAGTAACTGAGGCCAAGATGTAGATGTGTAGGAAGGAACTGCAGATGCTGATTTAAACCGAAGGTAGACACAAAATGCTGGAGTAACTCAGCGGGACAGGCAGCATCTCTGAAGAGAAGGAATGGGTGACTTTTCAAGTCGAGATCTTTCTTCAGACTCGGAAGAAGGGACTTGACCTGAAACATCACCCATTCCATCTCTTCTGAGATGTTGCCTGTCCCGCTGAGTGACTCCAACATTTTGTGTCTAACCCAGATGTAGATAATGGTTCAATGGTACAATTGTAGAATGGTACTTTATTTGGCACATGTGCAAGTGCACAGTGAAATTATTTTTGCAAATTTACACATGCAGGCATATGAAGGGGGGGGGGGGGGGGTGGTGTTTATTGGCAGAAGGTTGGACAAAGGCCAGGAATAAAAAGACAAAAAGGCTATGAGATAGGGGCGGCACAGTGACGCAATGGTCCAGGTACCGCTTTACAATGCCAGAGACCCGGGTTCGATTCAGACCTAGTGGGATGAAAGGTCTGTTTCCAAGTTGTATCGCTGAAGTCTAAATTCCAAAGTCTATAAGAAGGAAAGGGAGAGATGAGGTGTGAATTGGGAAGACAGAGTAAAGGATATAGGTGGAAGAAGATGGGGGAAGGAGAAAAGGGAACATGTTTGTGGTAGAAAAAGATGTCCAAGACATTCAGTATATTGTTTTAAGTTGGTATAAAATATCCTTTACTTTAGTTTAGTTTAGTTTATTTAGTTTAGTTTAGTTAGTTTAGAGATACAACATGGAAACAGGCCCTTCGGCCCGCCGAGTCCACACCAACCAGTGATTCCCGTACACTAGCACTATCCTACACACTAGGGACAATTTACCAAGGCCAATTATCCCACAAACCTGTACTTCTTTGGAGCATGGGAGAAAACACATGCAGTCGTGGGGTTGACATACTACTCCATACAGACTGCACCCATAGTCTCTGGCGCTATAAGGCAGCAACTCTACCGCTGCCTCACCACGCCAGCCCACGGCATGGATTTATCTTTGAACTGAGTAGAGGAGTGACTCACATTTACTGTAAGACCAATAAATATTGGTACCCGGACGTGGCGTCGAAGGACGAGAAGCCAAAGCAAAGAAGTGGAAGCCAAATAACCGAACGGAAACGAAGCCAAAACACTAAATAACCAGACGGCTTCACTGTAGAATATTACAAAGCTTTCTCTGTTCTCCTCGCACCAGTCCTGAGAGATATGTACAATGAGGCGTTTTTACATCGCCGCCTACCGCCCACCTTGTCGTTGGCTACTATCTCCCTAATTCTTAAAAAGGAGAAAGATCCTCTGCTTTGTAGTAGCTATAGACCAATTTCACTCTTGAATGTGGACCTCAAAATCCTCTCTAAAGTTCTTGCGCTCCGTCTTCAACAAGTGATGCCCTTTATTATCTCATTAGATCAAACAGGGTTTATGCCAGGCCGACAGTCCTCCCACAATACTAGGCGTCTCCTTAACATCATCCATTCACCAAGTAGTGAGACCCCGGAGATAGTGGTCTCCCTCGACGCCGAAAAAGCTTTCGACAGGGTCGAGTGGAAGTACCTATACGAGGCGATGGACAGGTTTGGCCTCGCCAATAGTTTCATTCATTGGGTCAGTCTATTATACTCGTCCCCGGTGGCCTCAGTACAAACAAACGACACACTGTCGCCCCACTTCCCCCTTCGGAGAGGTACCAGGCAGGGTTGCCCGTTATCACCACTTCTGTTTGCTGTCGCGATAGAACCCTTGGCGGTCTGGTTACGCTCAGAGAAGGGCTTTAAAGGTATTACACGGTTTGACACAATTCATAAAGTCTCATTGTATGCGGATGACCTGCTCCTGTACATCTCGAATCCAGTCAGCTCTCTCCCTGTGATTATGAATATTTTAGAACGGTTTGGGGTGTACTCTGGTTATAAACTTAACTACCAAAAAAGTGAATTATTACCGATTAACTCATTGGCTAAGCAGCTCCCTCGCTCTTTAACCTCATTCAAATGGGCGGAGGACGGATTTTGCTACTTCGGCGTTTTTATCACAATACCTATATTTGATATGTTCCGCACAAACTTCCTGCCTCTGGTTGAGAAAGCTGAAAGAGACTTTGACCGCTGGTCAGTCTTACCGTTATCCCTCGCGGCCCGGATAAATCTGGTCAAGATGGTCGTCCTACCCAAATTCCTGTACCTTTTCCAGCATGTTCCTATATTTATCACTAAATCTTTTTTTGATAAATTAGAAAGGAGAATATCTAAATTTTTATGGGGTAGCAAACCGGCCAGAATTCGAAAGACGCTACTACAGTCTCCTAAGAGTGACGGCGGTTTGGCACTTCCTGACTTTAGGCGATACTACTGGGCTGCTAACTTGCAAAAAATCCTGTACTGGATGAATGATGATTGCGACCACCTACCGACCTGGGTACACATGGAAAAGGCGAGTTCACATCTCCCGTTGCGATCTGTCCTATGCTCTCAACTCCCCCTTTCTATAACATCTGCGGGTGCAGGCCCAATTGCGTCCCTCTCGCTCAAGATATGGAGTCAATTTAGGAAAAACTTTGGTTTACAAGGCCCTTCCATCTTGACCCCACTGCTTAAAAATCACATCTTTAATCCTTCAAGTACAGACTCCGCATTCAAAACCTGGCATAGTAATGGCATCAGTAGTATCAAAGACCGGCCAGAGCTTCTGCGGCGGCGCAGCACTGAATTACCATCGAGGAGCAGGCAATGCCGTACCGGGGATCTTCATGTTGAGGCTCCGGAGTGTTGGGAGCTTTAATACGGTGGAGCTGTGATTTGCGGGGCTTCCAGCCGCGGGCGGCGCCGACCTTTAACATCGCGGAGCCTGGGATCCTTGCCGAGGATCACCAGTGTTGGAGCTCCGTCCAGCTCGGCCTGTGGACATCGGGAATCGCGGTCTCCGGTAGGAAGTGGCCGATTCGGAAACTCCAAGCCGCTGAGAATGTTCTCCGTTCCGACGCCGGAACTGCGATCATCCCAGCGAGAGGGCCTGAAACATCAGGCCGCCATAGCGACGACTGCGGAGGGCTCAAAGGCCCCAACCACAAGTGAACAAAGAGGAAGATGACTGAACTTTATTGCCTTCCCTCACAGTGGGAAACGTTGATTCCACTGTTTGGGGATGTTCATGGTAAATTCTATCGTGTATTGTGTTCTTTTAATTCGTATGGCTGTATGGTAATTCAAATCTCACTATACCAATTGATATATGTGATAATAAATGTCTCTTGAACTCTCTTAAGGATAGAAGGATAGAAGTGGTGTGAAATGTGAAGCCAGAGGAATGAATTTAGGTGGCAGGGTACATAGGACGGCAAGGGGTGGGGGTAGGGGAATCCTCACATCCTGCTTTCTACCCCCCCACCACCACCACCACAAACAATCTGAATAAGGCTGTCATCTTGAAACATCACATATCCATGTTCTCCAGAGATGCTGCCTGACCTGTTGAGTTACACCAGCATTTTGTGTCTGTTTTTTACTGAAACAATATTTCTCTTGGTTGGCAGTTGCCATTCCCTATCCCGGGCTTTCAAGAATAGACAATAGACAATAGACAATAGGTGCAGGAGTAGGCCATTCGGCCCTTCGAGCCAGCACCGCCATTCAATGTGATCATGGCTGATCGTCCCCAATCAGTACCCCGTTCCTGCCTTCTCCCCATATCCCCTGACTCCGCTATTTTTAAGAGCCCTATCTAGCTCTCTCTTGAAAGCATCCAGAGAACCCGCCTCCACCACCCTCTGAGGCAGAGAATTCCACAGACGTTCCACAGAAGATGTACCCAGGAATAAAATGTCACCTTGAAACATTTTGTAGCAGCTATTTCCATAATGGAGAGAGACGCATTCTACACCATCATTCAGCATTAAATTTTATCCCATTAGGAAAAGCTTTGGTGTTAAGCTATTACTCGTATAATGTAAGTGCACCATAAATTGAGAGAAAAAAAAAAACTAATTCTACCCTGCGCTTCCTGCTTGGAATTTAATCCAGAATGAAGTCAACTAAAGATAGAAATAGGCTTCACCACAGGGTGAATTCCACAGTTAATTCACACACCATGGCAATGAGGATACACCGCGGGACATAGGCAAACAACATGCATAACCCATTCGGATAAAGTTTTCTTCTTAACTGGGATGTTAACCCGTTTAAACTAAAGCCTTAATGCCTGTATTAAGCTAACTTGTCAGCTTAAAGCAAAGATGTAATGCCACAGCTCTATAAATCAAAAGCAAGGTCACCATTGTGAGATTGTCTACTTATCAACATCAGGAAGCAGGATAATATTTCTCACTGACATCAAAGCAGAGCAGAAAATAAAGGAGCAAGTAAAACAGGGAAGTACAGATGTCGAATTAAGGAACTGCAGATGCTGGTTTACCAAGGAAAGACCCAAAGTGATGGAGTAACTCATAAGTCAGACAGAATATCTATGTACATGGATGGACTTTACTTTGGACTTTAGAGAGACAACATGGAAACAGGCCCTTCGGCCCACCAAGTCCACACCAAACAGTGATCACCCCATACATAAGCACGATCCTACACACTAATTAACAGAAGCCAATTAACCTGTAAACCTGTACGTCTTTGGAATGTGAGAGGAAACTGGAGCACCCGGACAATACACACAAAGTTACATGAAGAACTTTCAAACTCCGTACAGACAGCACCCGTAATCAAGATCAAATCCGATTTTGTGCTTGTGTAGAGGGATCGCTGATCAGCATGGACATAGTGGGCTGAAGGGCCTGTTTCCACGGTGTATCTATAAAGATTTTTTTTAAAGCGTGCTGCTTTAACTGAGAGGATGCTGGATTATTTGCTCCTTAAATAGACTACTTATTGAATCAATTGACCCTATTTGACTGTTCACTTTGAAGCGAGTCAGGTTGATAACTTTTCATCATAAGGCCATTGATCTAACATCTCTCTTTCTCTCCTGCAGATTCTGTTTAACCGACTGAGTGGGTTACAGCATTTTCTTTTCTTAATGTGGATTTCCAATATGTTGCAATACTTTAATCACTGGATGAGAGGCTGCTCTTTGAAGAAAGAGCAAAGGAGGTTGTCCTGAAGATAACCAGGAATTTAGAAAGAGAGGGAAGGAGAGGGAGAAGGAGAGGGAGACGGAGAGGGAGGGGGAGACGGAGAGGGAGAGGGAGAGGGAGAGGGAGAGGGAGAGGGAGAGGGAGAGGGAGGGAGGGAGGGAGGGAGAGAGGAAGAGAGGAGAGAGGAGAGAGGGGGGAGAGAGAGGGGGAGAAGGAGTGAGGAGAGTGGGGGGAGCAGCGGGGGGGAGAAAGGGGGGGAGAGAGAGGAGAGAGGGGAGAGAGGGGAGAGAGGGGAGAGAGGGGAGAGAGGGGGGAGAGGGGGGAGAGGGAGAGGGAGAGGGAGATGATAATGAAACAGATAAAACTCTGAGAAGGAAAAATAGCAAACTGCTGGAGAAACACGCAATGGAGGGTGAGAGATTGTTTTGCACTTCTTCCACAACCAACAATAGACCATTGTGGGCTCCACATTTTCTTTGGTCATCGGTGCTGGTTCTGATTTGTTCTGAACCTTTTCATACCTCTAGTTTCATTCTCCCCAAAGTCTGATTCAGACTCTCAGACCCAAAACTTCACCTATTCCTTGTCACCTGAGAGGCTGCTTGACCTGCTGAGTTACTCGAGCTTTTTGTGTCGATGTAGGAGAGACTCAGCGGGTCTGGCGGTATTTATGGAAACAGAGGGATTGTTGTTTTGTGTCAATTATACAATATCATAATTTGATATATTGCCCATTTCTCTGCCTTCACAGATGTTGCCTGACACACATTCCTCCATTGGGGTGGAAGATTGCAACCTTCATGTGGTCCGCCCTGTTTCGACTAATGCAATCAACTCGACGTGCGCAAACGGAAGATCAAATAGAACAAGTTGTCCAACAACTTTAAGCTGTGCACGCCACATGAAAGAAGTAGCAGATTCCTCCATTAGTTTTATTTTATGCTCAAGAAATGTTGGCGACAACTTCTGCCTCCTCTCCAAAACTTACATATCGTCCCTGTAATATTATCGCAGCTTCAACCCTGACAAGGCTTGAAACATTTGAAACAAACTAAAACATTTTTTAAGTTTGAATGTCATTACCATTCATTTTTTATACTCCAAGGGTATGAGTATTGTCTCCATAATTATCATTTTTGTAATAAAGAAATACAACATGGAGCAGGCCACCAAGTCCATGTTGGCCATCAATCATCGTTCACATTAGTTCAATGTTATGCCACGTTCTCATCCACTCCCTACACTATTGGCAATTATAGAGACCAATTCACCTACAAACCCGCATGTCTTTGGTGATGAGGGAGGATACCGGAGCACCGGGAGGAAACCCGTGCAGTCACAGAAAGAATGTGCAACCTTCACACATGTAGCACCCAAGGTCAGGATCGAACCGAGGTCTCCAGCACTGTGAGGCTGCAGCTTTACCACTGTACCACCCGATAAACACCCTTGTCAATCAACCAGTCCTAGATTCACAATCAAACAGCATGGAAACAGGCCCTTCGGTCCAACTAGTCCACGCCGGCAAACATGCCCCATCTACGCTAGTCACACCAGCTCTCGCTTGGTCTGTGTACTTGTTGAAATGTCTCTTAAATGTAACTATAGTACTTTCCACAACTACCTCGTTCCATATACCCACCATCCTTTGTGTAAAAAAGTCATCCTATAGGTTCCTATTAAAACGTTCCCCCCCACACCTTAAACCTACATCGTCTTGTTCTTGAATCCCATACTCTGAGCAAAATACTCTGTGCTTTACCCAATCTATTCCTCTCATGATCTTGCGCGCTCCAACGAATTAAGTCCTAGCTTGCTCAACCTCTCCCTATAGCTCAGGCCTTCGAGTTCTGGCAAAATCCTCGTAAAACATTCCCACACCCCTTCCAGCTTCACAACATCTTTCCTATAACATGGTGCTTAAAACTGAACAAAATATTCTGTGGCCTCACCAATTTCTTATACAACTATAACATGACCTCCAGCTTCTATACCAAGTGATTATTCCTGAAGGGCCACTATTGCTATTATATCCTTTGCCAGGTAGGGAACCAAATATCCATACAATTAGAGTTGAATGTCTTTACCCATGTTCCTAATTCCTCTTTCCAAAACACTACCCATCTTCTGAAGAAGGGTCTCAACCTGAAACGTCACCCATTCCTTCTTTCCAGAGATGCTGCCTGTCCCACTGAGTTAGTCCAGCATTTTGGAGCCAGTTCGGGGTACTGATTTTGGATGATCAGCCATAATCATATTGAATGGCGGTGCTGGATCGAAGGGCCGAATGGCCTACTCCAGCACCTATTTTCTATGCTTCTACGTTTCTATGTTTGTGTCTAACTTCAGTTTAATCTAGCATCTGCAGTTCTTTCCTACACACCCATCTTCCCAATTGTTTATGTGTAGGAAGTACCGACAGATGCTGGTTTACACTGAAGATAGACACAACATGCTGGAGTAACTCAGTGGCTCAAGCAGCGTCTCTGGAGAGAAGGAATAGGTGACTTTTCAGGTTGAGACACTTCTTCAGATTGGTGATGTTTCAGGTTGAGACCCTTCTTCAGCCTGTCTGGAATCTCAAAATGTCACATATTCCTTTTCTCCAGAGATGCTGCCTGACACATTGAGTTACTCCATCCATTTATGTATATCTTCCTAACTGTTTAGCTGTATCTACACATGCGGCAATTTGTATAATAGGATGCCAGGGTACCACAGACACCTTTTAACCTCTCAATATTTATACTCATCTATTCCTCTGCACCATTTCCTGACTTTCCATATGTCCTTACACATTCACTTAGTTTTCTTAGCAACCAATTAACATTCTCCCCAAGTCCACACTTGTATCTGGTTTTGTATCATCAGTAAATTTGCATATATTCGACCTTGCACCAGCATTAAATCATTGATAAAAATTGTGAGCTGTTGGGATCACAGCAACAATGACTATGATCTTCAGGAGTCAATGCCTCTCAACTAATTAAGTACCCCTCAGGGTACCCCTGCCGCGATGTTATTCCCAATTCATTGCCCTCCAATTTAGTTCATTAATTCTGTGGCACTTCATCCAAGGCCTGTTGAAATTCTAAATACGCCAAACCTATTGATTCCCTTTATCCATTTTGCGAGGTGTGGGCTCAATCAAAACCCAAAATTGAATTTGTTAAACATAACTTCTCTTTCATAAACCCATGCCCATTTTCGTCATTCCTATTAATTTCTCCAAAATTAATTACTTTTTTTGGGCTGCATTGCAGCACAGTTTAGGAACAGCTCCATCCAAGACCACAAGAAATTGCAGAGCGTTGTGGATGCAGCCCAGACCATCATGCAAACCAACCTCCCTTCCATTGATTCCATCTATACTTCGTGCTGCCTCAGCAAGGCCACCAGCATATTTCAAGGATGAGTCTCACCCGGGACACTCCCTCTTCTCCCCTCTCCCATAAGGCAAAGGGTACAGAAGTGTGAAAACGCATACCCCCAGTTTCATGGACAATTTCTTCCTTGCTGGTATCAGGCAACTGAATCATCCTATCACCAACTAGAGAGTGAGAGATCACCTGATCTCTCACCTACCTCATTGGAGACCATCGGACTACCTTTAATTGGACTTCACTGGACTTTATCTTAGTCTAAACATTATTTCCTTTATCCTGTTTATGTACACTTTAAATGGCTTGATTATAATCATGTATAGTATTTTCGCCGACTGGATAGCATGCAACAAAAAAGCTTTTCACTGTATCTCGGTACACGTGACAATAAATCAAACTAAGTAAAACTAATTTTTACGGTTTACATCCAATTCCAACTGCGTATAAAATATTTACAAAGTTTCTAAGTGTTTTTCAACATAAACTTAAAACTTTTTAAGTTCTTCAAGTTCAAGTCCAATTATACTGGAGAAAGATATAACAGACACAACATGGTGAAGATTCACAGTTGGTTGGCATGGGATGTTTACCATATGTGGAGAGATTACAAAGACAAGGTTCACAGCCTCAGGGTTCAAAAAAGGTGAAAGGTAATCTCATTGAAACTTCAAAAAATTTACTAGCCTTGTCAGAGACCCGGGTTCGATCCTGACTGCGGGTGCTGTTTGTACAGAGATTTTACACTCTCCCTGTATGGGTTTTCTCCGGATGTTCCGGTTTCCTCCTACACTCCAAAGACATGTAGGTTTGAAAGTTCATTGGTTTCGGTAAGGTACATTGTCCCTAGTGTGCAGGATAGAACTAGTGTATGGGGTGATTGGCATGGACTCGGTGGGTTGAAGGTCCTGTTTCTACACAATATCTCTAAAGTTGAGAAGTATAAAGTCTAAAGTGAAGTCTGAAGAAAACAGTACTTTTACTAAAGTGTTCCCTGTGACATTCTATGTGGCCTTAGTGAGCCACAGTATAAGAAATTTTCCTGAGCTGCGAACGGGCTTGCAATATGCTTGATCCTCCATTTTCATAAAATCATCTGACCTTGATGCTTACAGCTGCTTTATTACCATGAAATGGCACAGGATGGCTCTGCATCTCTTACAGAGTGTTGTGTGGTTTTAGCTGGTCAGGCACCTGCATCCGCTGTTCCTAATGTAGCCTCCTGTACATCGGTGAAACCAAGTGTAGACTCGGTGTCTGTTTTATTGAACATTTACACTCGCTCCATCAAGGCCAACTGGATCACCCGGTTGCTAATTATTTTAACTCCTCTTCCCATTCCCACTGACCTTTCTGTCCTGTGCCTCCTCCATTGCCAGAGAGAGGTCACACACAAATTGGAGGAAAAGCACCTCATATTCCGCTTGGGTAGCTTACAACCCAGTGGTATGAACATTGAACTCTCTAATTTGAGGTAACCTCCTCTAACTAACCCCCCATACCTCCAACCTCCCCCCTCCCCCTCCACCTTTAACCCCCACACCCCCATTTCTCCCCTCCCTCCTTCCCTCCTCTATGCCCTACCTGGATTCCCACCTATTTCTCCCCTCCACCCCACACCCTTCTGCTGCTTGCCTCCCTCTAGTTTCACAATCCGCAACTCTTCAAACCTGCCCAATAACTGCTATGCTTATCTCTGGCCTTTGTTCCAATCATCCACCTAGCAACAACAAACCCTCACCTACATCGATCAACCTATTACCTGCCATGCTTTGTCCTGCTTCTCTCCTTTCCCAGCTTTCTTCTGCCCCCCTACAATCAGTCTGAAGAGCGTCTCGACCAAAAACGTCTGCTATCCATGTTCTCCAGAGATGCTATGTGTCCTAGAGTTGCTCCAGCACTTTGCGTTCTTTTGTGTATTAACCAGCATCTGCAAATAGTTGTTTTTACAGATTAGTATAATCCTGTGAGCTCTTCATTTGTCAACCTATCTCTGGACTGTGATGAAGAGGCTAAAGGGGCTGTCCCACTTGGGCGACCGAATTGGCGAGTTTAGAAGAGTTTTAAAAAATGACATGTTGAAAACCACCTTCGGCTATGTAGAAGACCTCCTTCGACCTCCTTCGACTATGTTGAAGACCAGCTTCGACTAGCTATGACTAGCTACGACTAACTTCAGGAAAATTGGACACCGAATTGTGGAGAATGAAGACGACCTCCTTCGACCTCCCTTCGACCTCCCTTCGACTATGATAAAGACTATCTACAACTACCTTCAACCACCTTCGATTATCTTCGACTATCCTCGATTACCTACGACTAACATACCGACCTACTACGACCTACTACGACTAAACCTACGAGTAAAAAAAGTATTGATTTTTTCCATGGCGACCTTTTTTTACTCGCGGGCATTTTTTTAACATATTGAAAAAAACGCCGCAACCTAGCTGAGGCTTCGAGTACGTGGAGACCACTCTCGAGCATGAAGGAGAGTTACGAAGACCTCCTATGACCTCATGTTGACCATGCTGCGAGTATGAGTCGAGGGCAAACTCGCCAGAACTCGCGGATTAGGTCGCCCAAGTGGGACAGGCCCTTTAACGTGCAAACTATTTAGTAGCTTGGATAGAGACTCTTGCATGTGTTTAAAGTTTTAGTATTGATTGGATGCCTGGCAGATCAATGGCAGTGTAAGAATTGACACGTTATTTTAGAATTGAGATTCTTTATCATTACCCATTCTGAGGAAGGGTCTCGGCCCAAAACGTCACCTATTCCTTTTCTCCAGAGATGCTGCCTGACCATTGAGATACTTCAGCATTTTGTGTCTATACTTTACCACTAATCTGTTTAACACCACCACCATTTCCACAATTACGTTTTCAATTTATTTACAGAAACTTTCATCATTCTGTTTTGAAACATCAATTAAAAATCTGGTACAATTGTGGAGTTCAAGTTTAATTTTTTGTGGAATTTTCTGCTCTATACTTATGTTCTTTGATTGCAAATAAACCTCTTCAAAGTCAAACATTGCAATAACAAGTCTTCCTTCTATTGTTCTAAGCAATCATCTTAAACATGTTCTGTGTGATCCTGCCAGAGATTGAGCGATATTTGGTGTGAGGATTTTTTCTTTCTACAATCTATTTTATTGTGATGCTGAAATCTCTCCTTTGAGTATCTTATTAAACAATTGAAGAGGCTTCAGGATTCACTCATTGCCGAGGAAAAATAATATTAATTTGAATTTGACTTCTCTTTTTATGAGGGTAATCTCACCTGACAGATTATTGTGTAGATTTCAAAGTGGCATTCTGTTTCACTAAAGCCCAAGAGAACGTCAGATGTAGCATGATACTGATGAGAATAATGTTACTGTTAGCATTAATCATTTTAATGTCCATCTGGAACTCAGCATTGGCACTGGGACACAAAGGCTTTAAAGAGATCGTTCATTCCATTTATATGCAATTCACCTCTAGCTTTGCCAATGACTGGAAATAAAGTACAAACCATTAGCACAGTGCACTTAAGGGGACAAAGTGGAAATGTCTTATGTTGTCAGTTTGGTATTATTCATCTTGTGTTTTGTAGCAAGCAGCCTGCCGCAGAGTGTGCATTCATCAACTGATGAAGTGACCAGGAAACTGAAATATTAGGTTTGTGCAGAATCATTTGGGCACCGTTATCCTACAGCAAGGCAAATGCCCTTTAATGGAACCTTCAAGGAGGGTGTGAAGTGTTGAACGAACATCAACTTTAGTGCGAATCGATGGGTGGGAATATGTTACATTGCAGTGCCACTCTCACCAAAAGGTCATCTTGTGTAAACGTTATTGAAAATATATCAGATAACAAATGCAATATTCATTCGCAGTGAAATAGTTATTAATTTCATCAGATCAGAATTGCTGTAATATTTCTATGAAAATTGTATGTGCATGGCACCTTTAATATAGAGAACAACCCCATCTCACCCCTACCACAGTGCTTCACAAAGCAATAGTAAGTAAATGGAGTATATATTTTTATTCTAAACTGGGAATTCAGTCATAAGTTCATTTTCATAAACTTTAGGAGCAGAATTAGGCTATTTGGCCCATCTAGTCTACTCAGCCATTCATTCATGGCTGACCTATCTTTCCCTCTCAACCCTATTCTCCTGCCTTCCTGCCATAACCCCTGACACCCGTACTTATCCAGAATATGTCAATCTCCGCCGTGAAAATATCCACTGACTTGGCCTCCACAGCCTTCTCTGGCAATGAATTCCACAGATTTAACTAAAGAAATTCCCCCTCATCTTTCTAAAGGTACATCCATTCATTCTGAGGCTTTGGCCTCTGGTCCCAGACTCTCCCACTAGTGGAAACATCCTCTCCAAAGATAACTGGGCAGGTCAGTAGAACTGTTGTCAAACCTGTGAATTGAAGCTTAGAAAGCATGAAAGTGAGACCCGTGTTCGATCCTGGCATCGGGAGGAGTTTGTACGTTATCCCTGTGACCGCATGAGTTTCTTCTGGGAGCTCCAGTTCCCTCCCACATTTGAAAGATATGCAGGTTTGTAGGGAAACTGGACTCTGTATAAATCGCTCCTTGAATGTAGGGAGTGGATGCAAAAGTGGAATAATATAGAACTAGTGTGAACGGGTTATCAATGGTTGGTACGGACTCTGGGCCGAATGGCTTTTTTTTCTCTATCTGTAAACATTTGTATAACTTTGTATAACCATGCCTGCATCCAATCAAATGCTTTTCACTGAACCTCAGTGCACAAACCAATCCAATACTAATGTCTCATGTGTTAATCACATGCTGCCACCTGCTCTTAACTCCACTTCATTCAGTTAATCCACTGTCTTTCATATTTGTTTGCACTACTTCAGAATGCACTACAATCCAGTTTAGGTTTAGATGTATTATTGCCACATGTACTGAGGTACAACGAATAGCTTTGTTTTGCATGATAAATGATCAGATCAGATTATATAAATAAATACAATAAAGTCAAACTCAAGTACAACAGGTCGAGCAAAGGAGAAGATACAGAGTGCAGAATATAGTTACCAGCATTGTAGCACATCAGTTCTACAGACAAAGTCCAAAGTCCGTAATGGGATACAGGTGAATCGGACAATACCCTTGCTTATGGAAGGACCATTCAGAAAAGACAATAGGCAATAGACAAAAGACAATAGGTGCAGGAGTAGGCCATTCAGCCGTTCGAGCCAGCACTGCCATTCACTGTGATCATGGTTGATCATCCACAATCAGTACCCCGTTCCTGCCTTCTCCCCATATCCCTTGACTTCGCTATCTTTAAGAGCTCCATCTAACTCCCTCTTGAAAGCACCCAGATAATTGGCTTCCACTGCCTTGGCAGAATATTCGCTATTGTCTGATAACATAGGAAAGAAGCTGTTCCTGAGTCTGGTGGTGCATGTTATCAAGCTTCTGTACCTTCTGCCAGACGGGAACATGGAGAAGAATTAATTCACTTGTAGATACTTCAACTTAATGGAGGACAAAGAGTAAGCACAGGTCTAGGGGTGGTAAATGTGTAGTCAAGCGTGGAATTGTTGAGATCTTTCGAGGATTAATAAGTTCCCCCGACATTCACCATTTAGTCCAAGAGGTCTTGATCTCTGAACTTTGGTCCAGTTCCAGCCTTGGTTTCCCTCCCCTCCCCATTGCCCACACCTCTCTGTGGCTGTATACCAAGGCCAATGTTTCCGAGAAGCAACACAATAAAAGGAGTGGAAGGGAACCGACACTGGGGTATTGGATAGATGACTTCACTAGGGCATGGAAAAGCTGAGAAAATTGTGAACATAGCCCAGACCAGTACGCAAACCAACCTCTCCTCCATTGACTCCAGCTACACTTCACACTGCCTTGGCAAGACCACCAGCATAATCAAAGATAAATTTCCCTCCAGACACTCCCTCTTCTCCCCTCTCCCATCAGGCAAGAGATACAGAAGTATAAAAACACACACCTCCAGATTCAGGGACAGTTTATTCCCAGCTGTTTGGCGACTAAACCATCCTATCACCAACTAGAGAGCGGTCCTGAGCTACTATCGACATCATTGGAGACCCTTGGACTATCTTTAATTCGACTTGACTGGACTTTATCTTGCACTAAATGTTATACCTTTTTTATCCTGTATCTATCACTGTGGACAGCTCGATTGTAATCATGTATAGTCTTTCTGCTGACTGCAGCACATTCAATGAAAAGCTTTTCATTTACCTCAGTACACATGATAACAAACTAACCTAAACTAAACTAAACATTGTTCTACATTAACACAGACAAGGTCAACACAATTCAATTCATTCCCTCCAACCAAATAAAAAGTAATAACTACATGCAGTTATAAGCAAGATGCTTTTGAAACCAATTTGGAAAAGTGACAGCGGAGGTTTTTATTATTTATTTAAGTTAAAACCTCCATAAAGCTATAGAACAAGCTAAAGGCCAGAAGGTATCAATTTTCTTTCCAATGCAATTGACTGCTTTTTAATGCTGTAATTGGAAAGCCCTGCCTGAGACAACACTGAAAATAGATACAATCGTTGACAATAGGGCAGTGCATTTTCTTTATTCCTTTTATGGGTGATGCGGTCAAAACCAGCACTTATTAACAATCCTTGACTTCCCTTGGAAGTGGTAATGAGTTTAGTTTAGAGATACAGAGTGAAAACAGGCCTTTCGACCACTGAGTCCGTGCCAACCAGCGATCACCCCGTACACTAGTTCTATCCTACACACTAGGGACAATTTACAGAGGCCAATTAACCTACAAGCCTGCATGTCTTTTGGAGTGTGGGAGGAAACCAGAGCACCCGGAGAAATCCCACACAATGAGAATATGCAAACTCCATACAGACAGCAATCATAGTCAGGATTGAACCCAAGTCTCTGGCGCTGAAAGGCAGCAACTCTGCCACTATGCCACCCTGAACCATTGCCTTGAAGCACTGGAGTTATTCTGGTGAAGGTTTTGCCATGGAGGTGATGGTAAAGAGTTCCAGGATTTACACGCACTAATATGAAGGATTGAAAGACTGTTTCCTTTCATCCAGGAACCCTGGTTAGAGCAGAGGAGAGTGAGACTGATTGGCTAGTCCTTTAGCCAGAGTGTGGCAAATCCATGGAATTAATTGTCACAGACGGCAGTGGAGACCAAGTCATTTTAAAATGGAGATTGATATGTTCTTGATTAGTAAGGGTGTCATTGGTTATGGGGAGAAGGCAGAGGAATGGGTTGGGAGTGAAAAATAGATCATACATGATCGAATGGCAGAGCAGTCTCGATGGGCGAAATGGCCTAATTCAGCTCATATGCTTTATGGTGTTATGGTATCAAGAGTACTGGAAGACGCTAATGATAAAGATCTCGAAGGATAGATGGGAAAAGTATTTGATGAATACACATAACTGTTCTATTAATGCAAGACATAATTTAATTCAATTCAAATTATTACATAGACTATATTATTCAAAAACGAGGTTGAATAAATTTTATCCAAACGTCTCTCCCAGATGTGATAAATGTTTGTTTCAAAACGCTAATATAACACATTCATTTGTAGGATGTACAAAGTTGAATAAATTTTGGAGTGATATATTTGATATATTTACAAAGCTCTTCAAGTCAAGAATAGAACCCAAAATGGAATGGATTATATTTGGAATAATAGGAGAAGATACCAATTTAAATAAAGACCAAAATGTTTTTTTTAATTATGGGTTAATAATTGGAAAGAAATTGATACTTAAATTTTGGAAAAATACAACCATACCAACTGTTAAAATGCGGATTAGGAATATGATGGACATAGCACGCCTGGAAGAAATGAGACTCCGAATAATAGATAAATATGACCAATTCTTAAGGAGTTGGTCTCCTTTCATCGACTTTTTGGAATCATGTGATGCAGCGGTACCATAAGGATTGCTGATTTCAGTTCATGACGTGGATAGATCTACATCTCCGAATATAGATTTGAAAATTTCTCTTTTAAGGGGCCTTCTCTTCTATTTCTACTTTCCACCTTTTCTTTTTTATTTTTTTTATTTTTTTATTTTTTTTTTTTATATACACACTTCACATTTTTCTACTTTCTACCATCTATTTTTCCACTCTTTCCCCTTTCTATTGTTTTCTTTTTCTTGTCTTGCTTACTCATAACATAAAACTAGAGGTTGTACATGGAATGGATTACGGTATGACATAGTTGGCACCTAAAATTAGGTGCCACTGTATTGTTTTGTATTGTATTAACTTCTAATAAAATAAACAAAAACAAAAAAAACAAAAAACAAAAAGAGTACTGGAAGACTCATCTTACAGGATGTCTCAGGGTCCTGCCTGGAATATAATACCCATGTTGTGGACGAGACTGAAAATAGTGCCAAAACTCTGACAAAACGAGACTGAAAATAGTGCCAAATAGTGGTCTCTTGCACGCAGGATCAGTGGACTATTACTGTACAATTTGCTCATCGGGGATGTGCTTAGGTATTCTACTCGACTGTTTGTAAGAAACAACATTTCACTGTGCGTTTGAACTTCACAAAGGTGACAATAAAAGCAGTATTGAACCATTGAACCATTATGAATATCTGACCTATTAACACTCTTATACATGAAGGAGCTCCCACAATATCATCAAATTCAAAACTTCGACATACGTACGTATATTTTTTGCAGAATTAGTTTCCTCTCTCTCTACCTTAGTAATTGTTCTTTCTTATCAGTGCTTTTGGTATCATTCTTTACAACAGAGTGCAGCACAGTGGTAGAGCTTCTGCCTCACAGTGCCAGAGACCCTCTGATCATTGGTTGGCGTTGATTTGATGGGCTGAAGGTCCTATTTCCTTGCTGTCTCTATAAAATAAAATAAATACAGGGGATGTATATTCTGATTCATTACCAAAGAACTGGCTGTAGACAGTAAAACCTTCCTGAGCCAAAACATTCTCTGCCTATATGAAATAATGCATATAATTTTATAATTTCATATGCAACAAATAAAATAAACCTTCTCTTCCTTTCATTGAAACAAATAATGCTCAAAGAGACCGTGTTATCAGTGCTAATATCATAGAAACATATCAAAATCTAGTGTAACCACTCCCTAACACTGTAGACTCATTTTTCTCAATTATACTCTTCAAGTTATGCCATTACTCAACAATTATTAAACACATTCAGGAAATGAAGTCTATGGTTTTCATGTGTGACCTGGTTTGGTTTAGTTCAGTTTAGAGATATAATGGGGAAACAGGCCCAGTATGGGACGACCATTAATCACCCTGCACACGAGCACTATTCCAAACACTGGGAATAATTTACAATTTTACCAAAGCCAATTAACCTACAAACCAGTGTAGGAGGAAACCAGAGCACCCGGTGAAAACTCATGCGGTCACAGGGAGAACCTACAAACTCAGTACAGACATCACCCATTCTCAGGATTGGACCCTGATCCCTGGCACTGTAAGGCAGCAACTCTACTGCTGCGCCATTGTGTCACCCCTTCAATTTATGCTGTTACTCTGTAGAAGATACAGTGGGCGATTGCACAAACAACCCAATGGTTATTAAACACCTTCAGGAAAGTGTATGGTTCTCATGTGCGATCTGGTAGCAAAATCAATCCAGCTAGTTGGATGTACAAGATTCCATTGCACGAGAATATGGAACATAGAAAGTACAGCACAGGAACAGACCCTTCAGCCCAACAATGACTGCCAAACATGTTGACAAGTTATATAAATATATTGAACTTTTGTTGTTGCTTATTATGGGGTTTACAGTACTTTATTTACATATCTGTTGTGCTGCTGCAAGTAATGGGCCTGTCCCACAAGCGATTTTTCAGCGGACTGCCGGCGACCGTCAAGTTGCTGGCAGTCGCCTGAAAAACCGGGAACTGGAACGGCGACTGTCAGAGTGGAACACACACACACACACACACATCGCAAAGGCGGGGGGCCAGGGCAAGCGGGGGAGCACTGTCTGATATTCACACGGTACAAAGCCAAGGTGATACAGACACACACCGCGATGAACAGGAAGGCGGCTAGCACAGTGTACGGTAAGTCCTTTAAAAGATGGGAGAAGGGGGGGAGAAGGGGGGGAGAAGGGGGGGAGAAGGGGGGGAGAAGGGGGGAGAAGGGGGGGAGAAGGGGGGGAGAAGGGGGGGAGAAGGGGGGGGGAAGGGGGGGAGAAGGGGGGGAGAAGGGGGGGAGAAGGGGGGGAGAAGGGGGGGAGAAGGGGGGGAGAAGGGGGGGAGAAGGGGGGGAGAAGGGGGGGAGAAGGGGGGGAGAAGGGGGGGAGAAGGGGGGGAGAAGGGGGGAGAAGGGGGGAGAAGGGGGGAGAAGGGGGGGAGAAGGGGGGGGGAAGGGGGGGAGAAGGGGGGGAGAAGGGGGGGAGAAGGGGGGGGAGAAGGGGGGAGAAGAGGGGAGAAGGAGTGGAGACAACTTTTAAGAAGCCAGACAACTGTTAATAAGCCAGAGATACACGGCTGTGAAGTTCGGTGGACATTTAGCATTACCGGTCGGTTATCCTAGGTTCTGAAAACTCCTGCTTACGTTTTTCTCCCCCAATGAGCCAATGAAAATGACTGGTCAGCAAAGATTAACTAAAACTACCTACAACTACCTCGACTACCCATGGTGACCAATTTTTGGTCACATGTGGAAAAATTTGCGGCGACCATACTGAGGCTGCGACTAGTTCCCAGAATGTGGGAACTCCTCGCGACCATGAAGGAGACTCACCAGAGGCCAACAACGGACATGTGGCGACCATGTGGCGACGCAGAGTCTCCTGCACTCGCCTAAAAAGTCGCCTAAGTGGGACAGGCCCATAAGAATTTCATTGTTCCATTTCAGGACATACGACAATAAAACACTCTTGACTCGACTAATCTCCTCTGCCTGCACATTATCCATATCCCTCCATTCCCTACATAGCCATGTATCTGTCTAAAAGCCTCATAAACATCACTATCATATCTGCCACCACCACCAGCTCGGCAGTGTGTTCCAGGCACCCACCCACTCTCTTGACCTGCACATTTCCTCATTATCACCACCCCCTCTCACCTCAAAGCTAGGGCCTTTGACATTTCCACCCTGGAAAAAAGGATCTGACTGTCTACCCTATCTATGCCTCTCATAATTTTCTATGCTTCTGTCAGGTCTGCCCTCAACCTCCAGCTTGCTGACAAAAGCAATCAAAGTCTGTCCAGCCTCACCTTGTAAATAATGCCCTCTAATCCAGGCAGCATTCTGGTAAAAACTTAGTATGATGGGGGAGTTTCATCCCAATAATCTAATCAATAGTTAAACTTCAACAAAACATTTAGTTGTTGTCACATTCCTTGGATCTAGGATGTATATTCCCGATCTCCTAGCCTACCTCCATAAGGCCCCTGCAATTTTTTATCTACACTTTCTCTGCAGTTGTAACACTATATACTGCAGTCTGTTTCCTTTCTCTTTTGGCACTACCTGTTGTACTCGTGTGTGATTTAATTACACTCATGTGTGGATGATTTTCTTGTATAAAATGAAAAATACTGTTTTTCGCAGTACCTCGGTATATGTGACAATAATAAACCAATCTGTGTTGCCAGCAGTGACAACTAAACATTATAACTACTTAATTATCTGTAAAAAGATAAAATCATGTAGTCCTTGGGTCGGCACAGTGGTGCAGCAGTAGAGTTGCTGCCTTGTGGGCCTGTCCCACTTACGCTACTTTTTCCACACCCATCATAGGTCGTTGCAGGTCGCCAAAAATTTTCAACATGAGTGAAGAAAGTTGAGGAAAAGAAATTAGGAAAAAGAGAATAAGACATAAAGAAAAGAAGTAAGGACATCATTGTTTATAATCTTGACCATCCCTCGTCCAGTCCTGAAACAGTTAGCTTTTACAATTGTGTTGCACCATATGATTCCAAAAAGACGACAAATGGAGACCAACTCGTTATGAATTGGTCTGATTTATCCATTAGGAGGAATCGCATTTCCTCAAGATCTAAAGTCTAAAGTCTAATGAAAGGCGTTGTAATAATGCAAGACTTCCGTCATTGGGGGGAAATTAGTTTTCTGCTTAAGTGACTAAATATGAGGAATCTGGGAATATAAATTCACCTCATTGGCCTCAGTGAGTGACCTCCATATAACCATATAACCATATAACAATTACAGCACGGAAACAGGCCATCTCGGTCCTTCTAGTCCGTGCTGAACACTTACTCTCACCTTGTCCCATCTACCTGCACTCAGACCAAAACCCTCCATTCCTTTCCCGTCCATATACCCATCCAATTTATTTTTAAATGATAAAATCAAACCTGCCTCCACCACTTCCACTGGAAGCTCATTCCAAACAGCTACCACTCTCTGAGTAAAGAAGTTCCCCCTCATGTTACCCCTAAACTTTTGTCCCTTAATTCTCAATCATGACCTCTTGTTTGAATCTTCCCATTGAACCACCTCATTGAAGCTTACTGAATAATGATAGGCCTGAGTGGATGTGGCGAGGATGTTTCCACTAGTGGGAGAGTTGAGGACCAGAGGGCACAGCATTAGAATAAATGGACATACCCTTAGAAAGCACATGAGGAGTAAATTATTTCACCAGAGGCTCTTCTATCTGTGGAATTCATTGCCTCAGACGGCTGTGGTCATACTATTGGGTATTTTTAAAGCAGAGATTGACAGGTTCTTGATTAGTAAGGGTGCCAAAGGTTACGGGAAGAAGGCAGGAGAATGGGGTTGTGATGTAAAGATAGATCAGCCATGATTGAATGGCAGAAAAGACTCGATAGGCCGAATGGCATAATTCTATGTCTTATAAATCTATGAGTTTCACCAAATCTGCCATATCATGTTTTAATACGACATCAACACCCATTGTGTGCAGCGTTCAAGGAGTACGGTTTCTGTTGAGGCGGGAATTTTGCTGAGCAAATGCAAGATACAACTTTAGATTTAAAGGATTAAAAATAGCTTGTTCATTCTTGGTTCAGTGATTTAATCTAACGTTGACAGACATTTGGCTGGTGAGCTTGCAATTTATTTTCTTATTCTTAAAGGCATATGCGCTCAATTATAACCCAAATGCATACATTTGACCAAAACTGCTGTTTTGAAACTAGATTAGTAAATATACAAAATAATAATTAACAAGTATAAATAGCCAGTCAATCACTATAACTAGTTCACAGAACAACCTCTCTCTCAATGTCAGCAAGACAAAGGAGTTAGTTATCGACTTCTGGAAGTATGGTGGAGTGCATGTCCAAATCAGCATTAATTGTGCCGATGTGGAAATGGGTGAGAGCTTCAACTTCCTTGGCATTAATATTATCAACAATCTGTCATGGACCAACTATGCAGTTGCAATCGCCATGTAGGCAAACCAACGCCTCTACTTCTTTGAGAAATTGAGGAAATTCGGCATCTTCATAGGAACAGAATTAGGCCAATGGGCCATTGAGTTTGCTCTACCATTTGATCATGGTTGATCTATATTTCCCTCTCAACCCCATTCTCCTGTCATCACACATGACATAGACACAAAATGCTGGAGTAACCCAGCGGGACAGGCAGCATCTTTGAGGAGAAGGAATGGGTGACGTTTTGGGTCGAGACCCTCGAGAAGAAGGGTCTCGACCCGAAACTGAAGAAAGGTCTTAATGTGGCTTTCCTCTGCGTGTTCCAGTTTCTTCCCACATACCAAAATTGTGAAGATTTGTAGGTTAATTATCATCTGTAAAAATTGCCACCTAGTGTGTACAGAATGGATTCAAAAGTGGGATAACATGGAACAAATGTCGGCAAGGACCTGTTTCCATGCTGTATCTCCAAACGAAATTAAACAAAGCTCTAGCAAATGAAGAAAAAAATTGCACCACAGTGTTCTGATGAAAGAGTCGGTCAGATAACACAGCCACACTGATTTAATTTTGGAGTTTAAAAATCTTGAAATTGTTCTGCAAGCAAAATATTTAGGCAGGTGACTTGTATAGTCTTTGGCCCTGAGTGTTTACAAGAAAATATTTTACTTTACTTTTTATTCAATGTGAAAACTATTTTCACTCTCATACCACCAGACAGTGAATGATTTACAATGTTGTCCATCAAAATAAACCGGAGTAAATGTTGAGCAGTTTCGGCACTGGGTTGAAATTGTACTGTGCCGTTATACAACTCAGCAGATGTCCCCAGGGACTCTTGAAAGGTGATTCAAGATTAGACTATTTCAGAGCCTTGGAGTGTTATAAAACATTGTTGTTGTGTGTGTGTGTGTGTGTGTGTCTGTGTGTGTGTGTGTGTGTGTGTGTGTGTGTGTGTGTGTGTGTGTGTGTGTGTGTGTGTGTGTGTGTGTGTGTGTGTGTGTGTGTGTGTGTGTGTGTGTGTGTGTGTGTGTGTGCTCTCGGGTATGCCCCAGCTGAGTACAGCGCACCCGTATGCAGTAGAAGTAGACATACTAGCCTGGTAGACATGAACCTAAACAGCACCTTGTAAACCATCACTGGGTGCCTTCAACCGACTCCAGTCAAGCAGCTCCCTATAGTTGTAGGCATTCCACCTGCAGGGATCCAAAGGCAAGCAGCAACTCTGGCACTATCTCGTCGTGCCATGGACCCAGATCACCTCCTCCATCAGGCTATCAGCAGAGAGCAGAGGCCACCCCGACTGATGTCCCGTCACCCCTTTGCTCCACACGGAAAACAACTCGTAGCATCCATCCAGCCAACTGAGACAAAAGCACACTGGATAGCCACCAAGTGGTCACAGGAGTGGAAGGCAACCTCATCTCCATTGCACAGCTACATCTCTTCACCAGATAAAAGCTGTCCAGGGTCTGACCTCCCCAGAGGAGCATGGGTGAAGCTCAACAGACTTCGTACTGTAGATGGGCGTTTCAATGCCAGCATGTGGAGATGAGTGCTCTACCAGAGCCTAGCTTGTGAATGTGGAGCAGAACAACAGACAGCCAACCATGTCATCCCTGGGTGCCCGCTCTACCCCCCACCAAATGGAGCTCAAGGTCCAGTAGAAATTGACGCAGAGACAACAACCTGGCTGCTCAACACCCGGCTTGAGATCTAACTATTCCTTTGGTTTATGTTTCATTGAATTGAATTGAATTGAATTGAATTGAATAAGTTTATTGCCCAAGTATTCACATACAAGGAATTTGCCTTGGTGCTCCCCAGCAAGTGACAACAAGACATACAATTAAGAATGATGCATAAAACATTAAACATTAATAATAAAACATTATAGTTTAAACATGTGAATTAAATAAAATAGCAGAGCAAAAGGAGGCTACAGATTTTTAGTTATTGAGTAGAGCTACTACTCATGGAAAAAATGTGTTTTTATGTCTGGCTGTGGCAACTTTGACAGTCCTGAGTCACCTTCCAGAGGGAAGTGATTCAAAGAGTTTGTGGCCAGGGTGAGAGGGGTCAGAGATGATCTTACCCACTCGCTTCCTGGCCCTTGCAGTGTACAGTTCGTCAATGGAGGGAATGTTGCAGCCAATAACCTTCTCAGCTGATCGGACGATTCGCTGCAGCCTCTGGGTGTTGTGCTTGGTGGCTGAGCCAAACCAGACCATGTTGGAGAAGGTGAGGACAGACTCTACGATGGCCATATAGAATTGGACCATCATTGCCTGTGGCAGAATGTGCTTCCTCAGCTGCCGCAGGAAGTACATCCTCTGTTGGGCCTTTATGACTGTGGAGTCGATGATAGCCCCCCACTTAAGGTCCTTGGAAATGATGGTTCCCAGGAACTTAAAATACTCCACAGATTTGACTGTGGTGTTGTTGATGGTGAGTGGGATGAGGGGAGGGGGAGCTCTCCTAAAGTCTACAATCAATTCCACTGTCTTAAGTTGCTGTCCCACTGCGGCGACCTAATCCGCGAATTAAGAAGAGTCTTCGACCTTCAAGCTCGAGGGCACTCGCCTGAAAAACCTCAAGCTGGATCGACCGTCAGCGATGAAACCATGAGCTGGATCGACCGACCGCACACACACACACACACACACACACACACACACACAAACACATCGCAAAGGCAGGATCCAGGGAAAGCGGGGGAGCACTGTCTGAAATTCACACCCACGATGAAGAGGAAAGTAAAAGACGGCTGCACAGTAATGGTAAGTCCTTTAGAGAGCGCAGGGGGGGGGGGGGGGTGGAGAGAAGGGGAGAGAAGGGGAGAGAAGGGGAGAGAAGGGGAGAGAAGGGGAGGGAAGGGGAGAGAAGGAGAGAGGAGGAGAGAGAAGGGGAGAGAAGGGGAGGAGGAGGGGGGAGAAGGAGTGGAGACACTTTTAAGAAGTATAATAAAGTTTAGCGGGCATTTAACCTACCGGTCGGTTTTCCTTGATCCTGAAAACTCCAATGAGCCGATTAAAATGCCAGGTCAGCGAAGGAGATTGCCCACGGCTGCCCTCGACTGCCTGTAACTAAATAGCGACCCCACTCCACTGTACTACGAGTTGAAAAGAACCATGCCGACCAATCTGTACTCACGGAAAATGTTTTAACATGCTGAAAACATTTCCGCGTGCTAGCTGAGGCCGCAAGTATGCGGGAACTTCCCGCGAGCATGAAGGAGAGTTCCAGCGACCTCATAGGACCTCCTAGGACCACGTGTCGACCATGCTGCATGTTTGAGTCAAGGGCAAACTCTTCTAAACTCGCAGATTAGGTCGCCGCAGTGGGACAGCCCCTTTAAGAACATTGAGCTCCAGGTTGTTGCGATGGCACCAGGACGCCAGCTGTGACACTTCCTGTCTGTAGGCAGATTCCTCCCCATCCTGGAGCAGTCCAATCAGGGTTGTGTCATCCGCAAACTTGAGAAGCTTGACTGAGGAGTCAAGGTGTAGAGAGAGTAGAGGAGAGGGTAGAGTACGCAGCCTTGCGGTGCTCCTATGCTGAGGGTTTGTTGGTCGAAGATGTGCTTTCCCAGCCTCACATGCTGATTCCTGTCTGTCAGGAAGCTGGTGATCCACCGACAGAGGGGTTCAGGCACAGTCAACTCGGAAAGTTTGGAGTGTAGTAGCTCTGGCACAATGGTGTTGAATGCATAGATAAAATCAACAAACAAAATCCTCGCATAGGTCCCCTGGCGGTCTAGGTGCTGGAGGATGAAGTGCAGGCCCAGGTCGACTGCGTCATCCACAGATCTATTGGCCCGATATGAAAACTGCAGAGGGTCCAGCAGGGGGTTCATTATATTTTTCAGCTTGGCCAGCACAAGCCTTTCAAGGGTCTTCATGACTACAGAGTCTTTCATTTGCAAGAAGAAGATGTGTATGTGTGTGTGTGTGCGTGTGTGCGTGCGTGCGTGTGTGCGTGTGTGTGTGTGTGTCTATGCATTTGTATGTGTGTGTGTGCGCCTATGTGTTTGTGTGCGGACTGTGTGCGAGTGTATGTGTTCACCATCTGAAATTCGCACGGTTGTGGTATGATTGAATACTTTCCCCTTGCAAACCACACTCAGGATCCTTGATACCAAACCAGCCTGCTATCTTAGCACCAATTCCAGTACCTAAAGATTAATTCTATGTACCATTGGTTCACTGTAGCTGCAGTATGTGTCCCATATAAAACATGCATTGCAGCAACTCCCAAACCCGCAACTCCACTGCCATAAAGAGCCCAAAAGGACAAATGAGTGGCTATAGCTGGTGGAGTTGCAGCCTCACAGCACCAGAGACCTGGGCTCAATCCAAACCTCGGGTGCTGTCTCTGAGTGGACTTTGCACATTCTCCCTGTGACTGCATGGGTTTCCTCCAGGCGCTACGGTTTTCTCCCACATCCCAAAGATGGTGGGTTTGTAGGTTAATTGTAAAATTGCCCCAATAGTGTAGTGGGATGACATAGAATTAGTGTGAACGGGTGATCGATGGACTCGGTGGGCCAAAGGGCCTGTTTCTATGCTGTATCTCTAAACTAAACTAAGCTGACAGTATCCACTGATGTTTTATTGATACTTGTCTTCTTCTTACCCTTTTCACCGGAGAAGAGGAGAAACCATAAAGACCTGAGATTGTATCTACGTCATAATCATATTAAAGGGATAAGTTGATTTACGATCTGGAGTCATAGAAACTGGGGAATTTAATTTAATCACCTGGAATAAACAGCTAATATTTTTTATGGTGACCATGAAAATGTCAGATTGCATAAAACCCATTTGGTTCACTAATTGCCTTTCACGAAAGAAAACCTGCTGATCTTATTTAATCCAGTGAAAATGTGACTACAATCCGACATCAATGTGGTTGAAATTTCCCTGAACTCACATACAACTGATTGAAACAGGGTGGAAACAGGCCCTTCAGCCTACCGTGTCCACGCCGACCATCGATCACCCATTCACACTAGTTCTCTGTTATCCCACCTTCTCATCCACTGCCGACACACTGGGGGCAATTTACAGAGCCTACCAACCAGCACGTCTTTGGGATGTGGGAGGAAACCGAAGCACCCGGAGGAAACCCACGTGGTCACATGGAGTGTATACTTCTTAGTAAAGGTGAGGGAGTGGGGGCCTGGAAAACGGAAGTCATTGAAGAAACAAAGGGTGTGTGAGGTGTCTTGGACATAAGTCGGGAGGGATTGAACCAGGGGGGATAAGATGGAGTCAAGGTATGTGAAAATGAATTCAGTGGGACAGGAACAGGCAGAAACAATGGGTCTTCCAGGGCAGTTCTGTTAGTAAAGATGAGGGTGTGGGGAAATGTGCAAACTCCACATAGACAAACCCAAGGTCTGGATTGAACCTGGGTCTGAGGCTTTAGCCCTACCAGCTGTGTCACTGTGCCGCATTTCTTCAATTTTGGCTGAGCGACAATGAAGGGTGGCCAACTTATTTTCAAATCAAGATGATGTACAACTTGGAGAAGAACTTATAGGTGTTGATTTTCCAATATCGCTAAAAGAGAGATACAGCAAGGAAAATGGCAAAGGAGAATGTGCTTCAGACAGCACAAGAGGTCAGGATCAAACCCAGGCCTTCTGGTGCTGTGAGGCAGCGGTTCTAACCACTGCACCACTGTGCCACTTGAGACGCTTAGTTCTGGAGAAAGCAGCTCACTGTCATCCTCTCAAGGGCAATGGTGGGTGTGGTAATAAATGTTGACCTTGCCAGCACTCCCCATGTACCTTTAACAAACATTAATAATGCCTCAAGAACAAAACAAGGCATAGGGTAATGGTCTGGATAAAAAAACATTTTTTTTCATCATCTTATCTTGGCTTTCCTGGAACTGTAAATCGATTTGAGAAATTACAATATTTTATGACACCTGCTTTGATATCAAGTGACTGAATTAATTCCCCTGAGCTTTTATTTGTGGAAATGTTCAATTTAATTAGCTGCTTAATATTATGGTGGGCCCTAAGCCACCACAGGGTCAAGTTTCAGAGAGTCACTCAGCCCGACATTATTTCTAACTACATTTTACAATTATATTTGGAATCATTAAGCAGAAGAACAAAAGAAATCATTTAAACAGCATATTTCATGGCTAATGAGATACTTTTGAAGTCCAGTCACAGTTTTGTGCACAGAGGTCACATGAGCAGCAATCCAATTTCATGGAGATGATGAAGGAACAAGTGTTCTCAAGGATACTGACGGGAACTTACCTACTTTGCTTTGGGATCTTTTAGAGTTGCAGCGATCTGCAGCATTGGAACAGGCCCTTCGGCCCACCATGTCCATGCTGACCATCATACCTATCTTTACTGGGCGGAATGGTGGTGTAGCGGTTGAGTTGCTGCTTTATAACGCCAGAGACCTGGATTTGATTCTGACTACGGGGGCAGTCTGTACGGAGTATGTACGTTTTCCCCGTGACCGCTTAGGGTTTTCCCAGACGCCATGGTTTCTTTCCACACTCCAAAGATGTACAGGCTTTGGTAAAAATTGTAAATTGTCCCTAGTGTGTAGGATAATGCTGGTGTGTGGGTATCGCTGGTCGGCGTAGGCAGGATGGGCCGAAGGGCCTGTTTCCGCACTGTATCTCTAAACTAAACTCAACTAGCCCCATTTACTCCCAAGGCCTATAGCCTTCTATATCTCGTCCATTCAAGTGGTGGTCCAGACTCTTCATCAATGGGATTATCTGCCTCCATCATCTTCCCAGTGCAGCAAATTCTAACAACTATCTTGGTGAAACAAAATCTGCACATCCTCTATAAACCTCCAAAATAGGCCCTTCCGTCCAACTTGTCCATGCCGGCCAAGATGCCCTATTTACCCCATTCTCACCTGCCCACATTTGACTCATATTCCTCCTAATCTTTCTTTAGACTTTAAACTTTAGATCTGAGAGATGCAGTGTGGAAATAGGCTCTTTGGTCCACCGAGTCTGCACCAAGCAGCAATCACCCTTACACAAGCACTAACACAATTTACAGAGTCAAATTAACCTATGAACCTGTATGTCTTTGGAAGTACAATTACTTCCTCTAACCACTCATTCCATATACCCACCACTCTCTCTTGTTTCTGTTGTTTAGAATGTAACTACCCTTTCTATCCCTTTCATAATTTTGTACACCTCTATCAGGTCCCCCTCAGCCTCCTCCGCTCCAGGGAAAACAAACAAGTCTTTCCTAAATCTCCTTATGGATACATAAGAGACTGTTTTCACACCTCTAACACCTAGCTCCAGTTTTTAGGCTGAAATCCGGCTTCGAACCTCCCCAACCAGGGAAGCAATTCCACTCCGTTTTTTCAGCTCTGCAATCAATGCTGGTCTCTAAAATCTCATTAAGGGCTAGCATACTTTTGACAAGCTGAATGACATTGTTTTATGCTGCTAACTGTGGCGGCACAGTGGCGCAGCTGGTAGAGCTGCTACCAGCTCTAGAGCGCCAGAGCTCTTTAGTAACTTGTCAGTTTCTTTGTTGAACAGCGTTCAATCCTAACCTCGAGTGCTGTGTGTGAGTGTGAATGTGAGTGTGAGTGCGATGTCTGAGTGTGAGTGTGACCGTGTGACTGTGTGTATAGTTAGCATGTTCTCCCTGTGACTGTGTGGGTTTTCTCCGGGTGCTCGGGTTTCCTCCCAAATAAAAAAAAACATGCAGATTTGTAGATTTAATGGATTCTGTAAACTGTCTGCAGGTGTAGGACACAAAACTGGGATAACGGAGAACTAGTGTGTAAGGATGATCGATGGTCGATGTGGACTCAGTGGGCTGAAGGGCCAGTTTCCATGCTGTATCTCTAAAATGGGGGGGGGGGGAAAAAACTTTAAATTGGTTCACTGGAGGACCCTGCTGTGAAAGTAAACCGATTTTTTTAAATTTTTAATCTCTGTCTGTTCAGTCAGACCTGTGACTGCTCAAGTCTCGGAGGAGCAGGACCAAAGCATCTGTTGGATACCTAAGCATCTTCTTTCCCTCCTCTATCTCTGAGAAAGATCCGAAATTTAGTGTTGGATAATGAGTACAGGATAATGAGCAGCTTTACGCTGCAGATTTACAGCTGTGAGAAATCAGGTTAAGTCTGTTCAAACACATCTCACTCAGAACTGCAAATGATTGCAATGAAGTGTTGTGATCATGAGCGGCTTTCTGTCATTACAATAAGGCTGACTCACTGCTGGTCTCAACCACATATAAACCCATTGCTATGTTTCCTCATCTAGACAGGCCACATCAGACGTGTTTTAGATTTTAGATTTAGATATATCAGGCATGTTTTTCTTGTAATATGGCTAATAGAGTGATTGAAACATTGAAAGATACAGCATGAAAACAGGTCCTTCAGCCCACCGAGTCCACATTGATCATCACTCACCTGATCCCAGAGACTCAGTCTATGTTATCCCACTTTACTGCCTACATACCAGGGACAACCTACAGATGGCCAATTAACCCACAAACCTGCAAGTCTTTGGGATGTGTGAGGAAGCCGGAGGAAACCCACGCGGTCACAGAGAGAACGTGCAAACTCTGCACACACATCACCCGAGGTCAGGATCAAACCCAACGATGTAATCAGCAACTGTACCACTGTGCCATAGTGCCCCCTCCAACCCGAAGTTCTCCTGAAAATCCTAACTGCAATTACGTACACAGCAGACAATCAGCTTGTCCTGCATTTGGAAAATCATGCAATTACTGTAAAAAGTTAAACCACTTTGCATCTGCATGTCGGGCAGCAAGTCGGGCCCGTGGGAAAAATTCGCCAAGCTGCAAGTCTAATCTCAATTTTTTGCAACGAGACAATAATAGTCTCACTCCTCAATACCAGCTAGAATCCGCCCCCAAACATAGCCCAATTAACTTGCAAGAGGGTCCAACTGTTTACTCATTACAGCATGCTACTACTAAGAATTCTGATCCTACAGTGACGGTATCAGTAAACAACGTCGTCTTTGGCGCGAAATTGGATACCGGTGCAAAGGTCAATACAATGTCAATCAACCTCTTCAACAACATTAAAATTAATGAGCCACTGATCAAGGACAGCTCCACTCTACATGCTTACGGAGGGGAGGTACTGGTTCCTCTGGGTAAAACCACCTTGGAATGTGTACTGGAAAAAAAACCCTCAAGGAATTTGACCTTCTATGTTTTGAACTTTAATTATGTGACTCAGCTAGGCAATCGGGCCTGTCAGGAACTGGGACTGATTTCCTTTGACAAAACAGTCCACAAGCTGCATATGTCAATGGACCCGCTGAAAGAATTCCATGATCTGTTCGATAACAAACTAGGCAAGTTGCCTGTGACCTACAAGATCATTACTGACCCTGATGTAACACCCGCACCGGTTGTCATTTGCCATGACTGACAGGGTTCATTCCGAGCTGAAGGACTTGGTCTCCATAGGCGTAATTGAAGCAGTCAGTGACCCCACTGACTGGGTCTCAACCATGATTGCCACAATCAAGAAGGGAAAAAATGAAATCCGTCTGTGCATCAACCCGAAGGACCTGAACACTGTCATTAAGCTACACCGCCATCCCACTTCTGACACCATGTAGATATTCACCAGACACAGTATGTGATTCAAGTTCATCTTTAATCAGCACTGAGACTTTAACAGCATAAAGGATGATTGGTTGTCAGTACATCCTAGCTGCTCGAACTGAACCGTGCCGGAAGCAAGTGTTAGTATAAGTGTTACAGTGGGGTGGAGTTAGTGATGCTGGCTTGTGTGTGATTGGTTGACATGCAACATCAATCTACACTGTTCATAAACCAAACTGTTTGCAAGTTGGAAATGAACGGAAACAGTGTGTGGGACAAGTCAAGAGTGTTTTATTGTCAGATGTATTGACAATGGAACAATGAAATTCTTATTTTCTACAGCATAAAGGCCCGTAAACACAATATATATATATACATAAAAAACAATAGACAAATATTCAATAAATTAATAAATACAATACGTGCAAAAAGTAACCTGAAGTCCTTTGTGGAACCAAAGACAGTCCATAGAAGTTCATAGTTGAGGTTAGCGTTGTGTCGAGGCAGCACCTCTGGAGAACATAGATGGGTGATGGGTGAGAAACGGTCCTGACCTGTAGCATCACCTATCCATGTTCTCTAGAGATGCTGCCAGACCTGCTGAGTTACTCCAGTACTTTGAGTGGCCAGGGTGGTGTGGGTCTTGGATGATATTAGCTGCCTTTTTGAAGCAGCAATTCCTAATGATCACTTTGATGGTGGGGAGGTCAGTAAGCATGATGGGCCACCACTTATAAGTTCAGGATTTAACATACACAAGCTAGAGGAGCAGAATTAGGCCATTGAGTCACACAAATCTACTCCGCCATTCAATTATGCCTGATCTATCTTTCCCTCTCAACCCCATTCTCCTACCTTCTCCCCATAACCGCCGACACCCTTATTAATCAAGAATCCATCAATCTCTGCCATAAAATTACCCAATGACTTGGCCTACGCAGCTATCTGTGACCATGAATTCCATAGCTTCACCACCCTCTGACTGAAGAAAGTCCTCCTCATCTCCTTCCTAAAGGTATGTCATTTTATTCTGAGGCTATGGCCTCTGGTCCTAGACTCTCCTACTAGTGAATTGGTGACATTACAGGTTGGGAACGGTGTAATCTCCTTCATTCCTGAGCGTTTGAGTTGCCAAACTGGGCTGTGATGCAACCAGTCAGTATTCCCTGTAAAAATGGTCGCAGAAACAGTACCCAAACGTGGCGCCGACGGACGAGAAGCCGAAGCAAAGAAGTGGAAGCCAAATAACCGAATGGAAACTAACCAAAACGCCAAATAACCAAATGGAAACGAAGCCAAAACGCCAACTAACCAAAAGGGTGGGACGCCTAAATACAAACTAACCGAAAGGACGGGACGCCCTAAAGCCAACTAACCGAAAGGCTCCGTCACCTAAAAGCAAACTCACCGAATGGCCGCTCTGCCGAAATGCCACCAACCCAAAAGGCGGCGTCGCCTACAAGCCAACGGACCGAATGCCGCTCAACAGAAAAGTCAAATAACGGACATGACGTTGCCCGGGGGCGGGACTTGTCAGCGATTGGTCCAGACCCCCGCATCCATCACATCACTGTGGAGGGATGAACATTGTCCCACACCTCTGCTCCACCCGACACGCAGCCCGCGGTGGGTGGCCGTGGGAGAGTGGGGGCTGTCCTGAGGGATGCGCACCTTCGGCCGCTTACATCTGGGTGCTTGGGTTCAGATTGCCCAATGGGCTTGGTGCGTGAAAATACCCCCACGCTCCCGTCTCCCCCTTCTCTCTCCGCTCTTCTCTCTTTCCCCTCTCTCTCCCTTCTCTCTCTCTCCTGCCTTCCTCTCTCATCCTTCCCCTCTCTCACACCCCTTCCCTCTCTCTCCTCCTCTCTCTCCCCCTTTCTCTCCCCTTCTCTTTCTCTCCCCTCTTCTCTGTCCCCCCCTGTCTCTCCCCCCTTCTCTCTCCCCTCCTCTCCCCCTACTCTCTCCCTCCTCTCTCTCCATTCTCTCTTTCTCTCCCCTCTTCTCTCTCTCCTCCTCTCTCTCCCCCCCTTCTCTCTCCCCCCTCTCCCCCCCCCCCCTTTTTGTGTATGCGCCAGCTTCTACAGTTCCTTGTTTAACCCGAATTGGAGGAACAGCACCTCATATTTTGCTTGGGCAGCTTACAACCCAGCAGTATGAACTTTGATTTATTTCTCTCATTTCAAGTAACTCCTGCATTCCCATCCCCCTCCCCCATCCTTGTCGTCCTCCTAGTGCCACTGTTCATATACTTGTATCCCTCGTTATCAGACCGTCCCCAGCCAACAAAGGGCTATTAAGAGATCCACTCTTCCTGAGGTCAACTGTTGCCAGCCCTTTTTTCGCCTCCAGTTTATTTTCTCTCCTTTCCCTCCCTGCCCCCATTCACACTTCTACTTTGAGTCTGAGGAAGGATTTCGAGACAAAATGTCACCTATTTATTTTCACCCGCAATTTCAGTTTAGTGATACAGCCGGCCCTTCGGCCCACCAGGTCCGCCCCACATATTCACGCTATCCTACATTTACATTTACCAAGCCAATTAACCTACAAACCAGTATATCTTTGGAGTGTGGGAGGAAACCGAAGATCTCGGAGAAAAGCCATGCAGGGAGAACGTAACAAACTCCGTGCAGGCAGCACCCGTAGTCAGGATCGAACCCGAGTTGCATTTGCTTTAAGGCAGCAACTCTACCGCTGTGCCACCGTGTCGGCTTGTGCCCTTCTGTGTATTAACCAGCAGTTCCTTGTTTCTACAACACTGATTTGAGACACGGTTACATCAATCTCAATATCAAACCCTATTACACCAGCAACAAAGGAATGGCATGACGTAGCTTGTTGCTCTTCAACATAATTGCAGTGTATTTAAGTGTAAGTGTGCCCCTAAGAACTGAGTACACTGCCTGGTAAGACTTCATAATATAGCTGAGAGTTACTGCTTTCAATAAAGGATGTTCTCTGGTGGATCTACATCTGTTACCTGCCTTAGTAAACAGCAGCACTGAGGAACCTTCAAATGTGAGAAAAATAGGCAAAAGCATGCAGCAGGCTGTGCTGATCTGGATATATATTTGGAATGCATTGAGAGGCAGATCTGGAAGCAACTTCCAAATGAAACTGAAGACAGAAACAAAATGCTTGAGTAAATCAGCGGGACAGGCAGCATCTCTGGAGAGAAGGAATGCGTGACATTTCGGGTCGAGACCCTTCAGACATGAAACAATGAAACTGGATATGTATTTGGAACAGAAATATTTGCAGCTAGGTGGGACTATTTGAGATAAATTCTCATAGATTCTGTGGCATGTATGTTTGTGTATATGTACGAATATGTGTGTGCGTGTGTGTGTCTGGGTGCGTGAGTGTGTGTGCGTTTATGTGCCTGCGTGTGTGTGTGTGTGCGTGAATGTGAATGTGCACATGTGTGCATATGTGTCTGGTTGTTTGAGTGTGTGTGCATGTATGTGTGTCTGCATGCACGTGTGTGCCTGGTTGTGTGTGGGCCTATGGGCGTGTGTGTGCACGTGTGTGTGCATGTGTGTGTGTGTGTGTGTGTGTGTGTGTGTGTGTGTGTGTGTGTGTGTGTGTGTGTGTGTGTGTGTGTGTGTGTGTGTGTGTGTGTGTGTGTGTGTGTGTGTGTGTGTGTGCATCACCCACACAAACATCACCCATCCACAGTTGGGAGCAATTTATTCTAGCAAGGAATCTAACAACCTGTTTGTTTTGGGATGTAGGAGAAAACCGGAGCACCAAGAGGAAATCCACGCAGTCACATGAAGAATGTTCAAACTCCTCATGGACTGCACCTGAAATCAGTTTCAGACCCTGATCTCTAGCGCTGTGAGGCACATTGCTGCAACAGTAAAGTTGCTGCCTCACAATGCCAGAGACCTGTGTTTGTTCCTGACTTTGGGTGCTGTCTGTGCGGAGTTTGCATGTTCTCCGTATCACCGGGTGGGTTTTCTCCGGGTGTTCCAGTTTCCTCCCACACTCCAAAAAGATGTACAAGTTTGAAGCTAATTGGGCTCTGTAGAATTGTCCCTCATGTGTAGGACACTGCTACTATATGTGGTGATCGCTGATCTGCATGGAATAGGTGGGCCAAGAAGCCTGTTTCCACACAGTATCTCTAGAGTCTAAAGTCAGCACCTGCTGCACCGCTGTGCCGCCCTTACTCGGATCAAGAATCAAGCATTGTAAGGATATTCAAAATTCAGCATGAAACATGGCTTGGCTAATTTCCAGGGAATGTTCAGAACTCTGTAGTTTACCACAGGATACACTCTGCAGAACTCTTACTGAAGAGAGCATCGGGAACATCATAAACCTTGATCAATTGGATTCAGATGGTAGAGTTGAAAAGCATTGCGATAAGAAATATCAGTATGAAACTAAAGAAAACAAATGCCGTGTCTAAATAAAAAAATGTACATTTGTTTTCTGAAGCCACCTACTGTTAGTAAGAGGGAGGTGAATGTCGAGGTTTGTGGAACTGAGAAATATTTGGTTGAAATTGGTTAGACTTGATCAGGCAAATCTTTTGTGCCCTTGTTCATGGGCGGAAATCCGGGGGGGGGGATGGGGGGACTCATGTCCCTTCCATGTTTTGAAAGGTGGGGGACAATCCCCCCCATGTTTTGTAATCCAGATTTTGAAATACTGAGAAATAAAATCTATTAAAACTCCGCTTTCCGTGAGAAATGGGGGGTCTCACTGTTAAGAGCTTATTAAATGTCTCTATTAACATTGTATTCACACGATATGTCACCAATTGTGTTTTGACCTTCAAGTATTACTGAAGGGATTCACCGTGAATTTCTAAAGCTGTTTGATGCGGGTACAATTACCATTTGAACTAATTGGATGTATTGGTTGATGTATCGGATTTAAACGGGTATCGGATTTAAACGAGTCAGGTCATTAAGGGCTCCGGTCGAATGGGTTTCCTGGTTGGCTGCAGGTAAGTCCCTCATTCAGGTCACATGTTATTTAGTACTTTTGTCCATCTCTCTCTCTCTCCCCCCTCCAAGGTTGGTTCTTCTGTTTGCCTTTATTTGTTTAAGTGTTATTTATCACATTGCAGCTTTTGAAAGATTCAAGCGGGTATCAGATGCTTTCTAAGGGCTGAATTGGCCCATTTGTGGGGCCTTTCATCGCCCAGCGCGGCTTAAAATCAAACTGCTTCGTCGAGGCGATCGAGGCTCCCGATGTTGAAGCCCCCGCCGGCCAATTTTAAGCTGCGTCCGGGTGATGAAAGGTCGCGCGAACGGGCCGATTCAAGCCCCACGATTCAGGGCGGACAAAGCTGCTGTTGCTGGAGTTCAGAGTCACCAACCAGGTCAGCTTCCGATGTTACCATCCACAGGTCCCACTGCCGAAAATTCCGAAGCCTCGCATGTCGCATGCGCACGGCCACCAAAAAATTTCCCCCCCCCCCGAATTGTGTCCCCCCCATGTTTTGATAGCAATTTCTGCTCCTGCCCTTGTTATCTCCAACCTTTGTCACTTACTCTGTCCAACTGTTTAGTTCAGTTTAGTTTATTGTCACGTGCACCGATGTACAGTGAAAAGCTTTTGTTACGTACTAACCAATCAGCAGAATAGACTACACATGATTACAATCGAGCCACCCACAGTGTACAGATGCAGGATAAAGGGAACAACGTTCAATGCAAGATAAAGTCCTGTAAAGTATGATTAAAGATAATCCAAGAGCCTTCAATGAGGTAGACAGTAGCTCCAGACTGCTCTCGAGTTTTTGATAGGATGGTTCATTGCCTGATAACAGCTGGGAAGTGTTATAGAGTAATAGAGTGCTACAATGTGGGAACAGGCCCAACTCGTCCACACCGGCCAACAATGTCCCAGCTACACTAATCACACTTGCCTGCACTTGGTCCATAACCCTCTAAACCTGTCATATCCATGTACCTGTCCAATTGTTTCTTAAACGATGGGATAGTCCCAGCCTCAACTATCTCCTCTGGCAGCTTGTTCCATACACCCACCACACTCTGTGTGAAAAAGTTACCCCTCGGATTCCTATTAAATCTTTTCCCCTTCACCATGAACCTATGCCCTCTGGTCCTCGATTTCCCTTACTCTTGGTAAAAGACTCTGTGCCTCCATTAGATCTATTCCTCTCATGATTTTGAATAAGATCTATAAGATCTCCCCTCATCCTCCTGCGCTCCATGGAATAGAGACCCAGCCTACTCAACCTCTACCTATAGCTCACACCCTCTAGTCCTGGCAACATCCTCATGAATCTTTTCTGAACCCTTTCAAGCTGTACAATCAAGGAACTATCCCTGAATTTGAAGTATTCATACCAGTATGCGTATTCACACTCCTGTGCCTCTTGCCAGATCAGAGAGGGGAGAACAGGGAGTGATTGGAGTGAGACTTGTTCTTGATTATGTAGGTGGCCTTGCCGAGGCATTGTGAAGTGCAAATGGAGTTAATTGGATGGAGGTTGGTTTGTGTACATCTGGGGTACATCTATAATTCTCTGAAATGTCTCCCTATGACCGCGTGGGATTCCTCTGAGTGCTCCAGTTCCAGCAGCATCGGTGCAGGGGATGAATAGGCAACATTTTGGTTTGGAGCCCTTCTTCAGGCCTATTGCAGTCGGAGGATGAATGCTGGAAGAGGTGAGGGTGGGAGTAAGCTTGGCAAGTGTCTGAAGAAGCGTCTCGAACCAAAATGGCACCCATTCTGTCATCCATGCCTGTCCCGCTGAGTTACTCCAACATTTTGTGTGGCAAGTGATTGGTAGATGAGTGGAATAAGTGACAAAGGGCTGAGGTAAATAGGGGACAAAAGGGTGTCAGAGAAGAAGAGAAGAGTGAAATGTAAAGCCAGAGGGAAGGGTATGGGTGGAAGGGGATGGGAAAGGGGTGCGGAAGAGTGTTATACTCATACAGGACAGGATGATCATTTATACTGCCAGCTCTGTGAATATGAAAAAATTCCCAGTCAACATTGGGGGCAGCACAATGGCGCAGCGGTAGAGTTGCTGCCTGACAGCGCCATAACGAGTTCAATGGGTGCTGTCTGTATGGAGTTTGTACATTTTCCCTGTGGTTTTTCTCCAGTTTCCTCCAACACTCCAAATATTTGTAGGTTTGTAGGTTAATTGGCTTCTGTAAATTGGCTTCAGCGCAGTCTTGGTGGGCCGAAGGGCCTGTTCCAAGCTGTATCTCTAAACACTAAAGTTTCTCATTCTGCAGAGAGTCTTGAAGTCTCACTTTGTAAATAGTTAGGGTGCTGCTTTGTATATAAATCTCTTCTGATATCTACTTTGTCACAATGCATGCTTGAAGACACTACAGCATTGAACTCTGCTTCTGAAAATTGATTCCATTGATCAAGTATGAATGACTGTATTGTGATTCAATGCAAGAAACAATTTCAATTCAATTCCTTGGACATGCTTTTCAATGCTGAAGAGACAGTATAAATGCAAATCGCTGCTGTTACCCGTGTATACGACGCAGTTAGAAACCTCGTGCAGATGTTCAGCTATGAATACTGGCCTCAGGCTTCTTGGAAACATAATGGTGAGTTCACCGCAGAAGAACATGAGAAAAGGAATGACGCATTCAATTCTTAAAGCCTTCACTGACATTCATATTGATTTTAGCTGATCCATACCATTCCATCTACACTCTCTGTCATATGCATTAATGTGCAACTACCAACGTCCATTCTCCCATTTCTTTCCTTAGGAGGGCGGCACGGTGGCGCAGCAGTAGAGTTGCTACTTTACATTACCAGATACCCATGTTCGATCATGGAAACATAGAAACATCGAAAATAGGTGCATGAGTAGGCCATTCGAGCCAGCACTGCCATTCAATATGAACATGGCTAATCATCCAGAATCAGTACTCCATTCCTGATTTCTCCCCATATCCCTTGATTCCATTAACCCTGAGAGCTATATCTAACTCTCTCTTGAATACATCCAGTGAATTGGCCTCCACTACCTACTGTGGCAGAGAATTCCACAGATTCACAACTCTCTGGGTGAAAATGTTTTTCCTCATCTCAGTCCTAAATGGCCTACCGCTTATTCTTACACTGTGACCCTGGTTCTGGCCTCCCTCAACATCAGGAAAAATAATTCTGCATCTAGCATCCAATCCCTTAATAATTTTATATGTTTTGTATGATATCCTCCCATCCTTCTAAAGCATGGGCCTCGGAAACGGGGGGGGGGGGGCACTTTTTTGGCTAGACATGTTTCAATGTCTCCTGCTTTGGACGAGGCACTGCTGTGCTCTGAACAACCTGGTCGTGGGTGTTGGAGAGCCGGAGCGGAAGCAGAAGCAGCGACGGGGGCAGATGTGGACGGGGAGCCGAGGCTGGTGAGTGTTTGCCGGGCTGGCAAGTCGCTCGCTACAGCTCCGGTCATGGAGCAGCCTCAGTGCAAGAGTCCCGGACCGTCTGAGGTGTCGGAGGCTTCGGAAGCATTGCGCCGATACCGTGAGAATCTCTGCACCGAATTCGCCCTGGCATGGACCAGGCTGCGGCTCGATGCATCCTGGAGGACAACCAGTGGATGCTGGAAGTAGGTACCAAGCACTGGCTAGAAGTGGTGGAAGAGAGCCTTCAAATGGGGAGGGTTGGAGAAAGCATCCTGCTTGCCTGTTAAATTTTCCCTTGCTGCTACTGCAGGAAAAATGTTCCCGATGTTGGGGGAGTCCAGAATCAGGGGTCACAATTTAAGAATAAGGGATAGGCCATTTAGGACTGAGATGAGGACAAACTTTCTTCACCTAGAGAATTGTGAATCTGTGGAATTCTCTGCCACAGAAGGCAGTGGAGGCCAATTTACTGGATGTTTTCAAGAGAAGGTTAGATTTAGCTCTTGGGGCTAGCGAAATCAAGGAATATGGGGAAAAAACAGGAGAGGAGTACAGGTTTTAGATGAACAGCCATGATCATATTGAATGTCAGTGCTGGCTCAAAGGGCCGAATGGCCTATTTCTTCACCTATTTACTATGTTTCTATGCTTGAGTATATGGTTCTTTGGAAGGAGTAGGAGGGGGACCCACAGCCCCATTTATATCAACGAGTTGATGGTTGAAAGGGTCAAGAGCTTCAAATTCCTGGGCGTGCACATCTCTGAAGATCTTTCCTGGTCCGAGAACACTAATGCAATTATCAAGAAAGCTCATCAGCGCCTCTACTTCCTGAGAAGATTACGGAGAGTCGGTTTGTCAAGGAAGACTCTCTCTAACTTCTACAGGTGCACAGTAGAGAGCATGCTGACCGGTTGCATCGTGGCTTGGTTCGGCCTTTTGAGTGCCCTGGAGAGGAAAAGACTACAAAAAGTAGTAAACATTGCCCAGTCCATCATTGGCTCTGACCTTCCTTCCATCGAGGGGATTTATCGCAGTCGCTGCCTCAAAAAGGCTGGCAGTATCATCAAAGACCCACACCATCCTGGCCACACACTCATCTCCCTGATACCTTCAGGTAGAAGGTACAGGAGCCTGAAGACTGCAACAACCAGGTTCAGGAACAGCTACTTCCCCACAGCCATCAGGCTATTAAACCTGGCTCGGACAAAAATCTGATTATTAATAACCCATTTTCTGTTATTTGCACTTTATCAGTTTATTTATTCATGTGTGTATATATTTATATTATGGTATATGGACACACTTATCTGTTTTGTAGTAAATGCCTACTATGTTCTGTGTGCTGAAGCAAAGCAAGAATTTCATTGTCCTATACAGGGACACGTGACAATAAACTCACTTGAACTTGAACTTGGCAATAAAACTCAACCACTTGATTTTGAAGCATTTATGTATGGTGGAGGTATAATGTAGTCATTGAGTGGTACAGTGTGAAAACAGGCCCTTCGGCGCAACTTGCCCACACCCGCCAACATGTCCCAGCTACACTACCTGCTTTTAGTCCATATCCCTCCAGACCTGCCCTATCCATGTATCAGTCTAACTGTTTCTTAAATGTTGGGATAATCCCTGCATCAACTACCTCCTCTGGCAGCTTGTTCCATACACCCACTACCCTTTGTGTGGAAAAAGTTACCCCTCAGATTCCTATGAAATATTTTCCCCTTCACCTTAAATCTGTCCTCTGGTCCTCGATTCACCTACTCTGGGCAAGAGACTCAGTGCATTGAAATGTATATTTCTAATGCATTTTAGGTTTCTCAAAAGTCTTACTTTAAAAACGTAATGTTTCCACAAACATATACCCCCTTTATTAATGTCATGGTTTGATGATTCTAAATTCAAATCAAAATATACGTCAAAAGGAGAACGCATACTTTCAAAATACTCCGATTTTTTCTGCGAACAAAACATAATTTGTATGACTTTGCAAAATCAGGAAATGTTATGATTATTTCTTGTCACTTTTTCCAAATACAAACAAAAAAAATAGCACTTGAAATCATAATACATTTTAAAGTTTTTTTGTCATATTTTCTGTACCATGGAAGGCACTGGTGTCGACCCGGGGTGATGGGGGATATATCCCCACACCTTTTGAGGTGGGAAATGGCCTGTATTATTATCCCCCAGTTTTTGGAGATCGAGCAATAACAATAATAATAATCACCTGCTCCTATCTCTCATGTAGGCCCTACATTATCTTAAAAATACTTCAAACAAAAATCATTGAAATCATACTTCTGCAATGCACTAAAACATGAACAGAGTTTGTATGTTCTCCCTGTGACCACATGGGTTGTACTTCTGGTGCTCCCGTTTCCTCCCACACTCCAAAATATACAGCTTTGTAGGTTAATTGGCTTTGGTAAAGTTGTAAATTGTACCCAGTGTGTAGGATAATGTATGGGGATCGTTGGTCGGCACAGACTCGGTGGGCCGGGACTGTTTTCCCTGCGATCAACACAACACCACCTCCCTACCATCTACATTACAGCAGTCTCTCCACCATCTACACTACAGCAGTCTCACAAGGAAGCACGGAGAGAAAGATAGCAGTAATAACATAGTTTAATTTACTCTGTGCATTGAAACTAGCTCGTGGGCTAATTGCGTGCTATACTGTAGTTCAGCATTATTATCTACCATAATTAGCCAGGACTGTTTTCCCTGCGATCAACACAACACCATCTCCCTACCATCTACATTACAGCAGTCTCTCCACCATCTACACTACAGCAGTCTCACAAGGAAGCACGGAGAGAAAGATAGCAGTAATAACATAGTTTAATTTACTCTGTACATTGAAACTAGCTCGTGGGCTAATTGCGTGCTATACTGTAGTTCAGCATTATTATCTACCATAATTAGCGAGTACCCAGCAGTTAATTTCTACCCACACATTTAAAATCAGCACAGCAAATATACAGGCACACATTCATCAGATGAATTATTAAACCCAATATGTCTCTCTCAAATAGACAGAAGATCCATTACACTATTTCACAATAGAACAAAGGGAAACTCCTCCTATGTGAAAAAAACAAAGAACTGCAGATGTTGGATTAACCCAAAGATAGACACAAAAGTGCTGCATAAACTCAGCAGATCAGGCAGTATTTCTGGAGAAAAAGGATGGGTGACGTTTTGAGACTGAAGAATGATCCCCACCCGAAATGTCACCTATCCATGTTCTCCAGAGATGCTGCAGAACCCGCTGAGTAACTCTAGTACTTTGCGTCTATTCTCACAAATGACCCGTACATTGTTTATCACCTAGGCAATAACTTTTTATCTGGCAAAGCTGGAGGACAAACAGTGCATGGATCTTCATCCTAGCAAGTCAGCTCATGGGAAGAAGCATTGCCATTACTGTCGCCATCATCATTATCATCTCTTTCATTATGTTCTTCAGAGGCACACACCACCCTGGCCACATGCTAATTTCACTCCTGCCATTGGGAAGAAGATATACAGTAGGAGCCTGGAAACTGTAACGTCCAAGTTCAGTAACAATTTCTGACCAACAGCCATCAGGTTATCAAAACACCACAACCACCAAATAAGCTCTGAACTACATAGACTTGGGGATATTGGTTTTGTCTTTTTGCATCATATTTGTTTGTTTGTTTGTTTGTTTGTTATATGTGTGTGTGGACTTTTTTTGTTTATTGTTTACAAAGTACTATGTTTACATATTCTGTCGTATTGCTGCAATTAAGAATTTCAGTGTTCTGTTTGGGACATATGACAATAAAGCACTCCTGACTCATAATGCCTGAACAGAAAGAAGTCATCGCAAAAGAAGTGTGATTGATTCTTAATGGCGTCATCAATTCAGATGTTATTAGGAATATGGAACTTAGAACAGGACAGCACAGGAACAGGCACTTCAGCCCTCAATGTCTGCGCTGAACATGATGCCTGGTTAATCTCCTCTGCCTAAAAGTGATCCATATCTCTCCACTACCTACATATCCATGCGCCTATCTAAAAGCCTCTTAAATCCCACAATCATATATTCCTCCACCACTACCACTGGCAGCAAGTTCCAAAGTACTGCAGCTGCTAGAAATACAGAACATAGAGCAGTGAAGCATGGGAATAGACCCTCTGACCCACGATGTCTGACCAAACATGATGCCAAGATTAACCAAACTCATTTGCCTGCACATGATCCATGTCACTCCAATCCCAGAAATGTAGTTGATCAAGAAATTAGATTTATCCCCCTGGTACACTCACCTGGTTCTGCAAATAGCCTTGACAAGTACTCTGTTTCTCTGTAAAACAATTTGTGAAATTAGAATCGTAAAGTCACCTTTGAATCATAAAGTCACCTTTGAATCGTAAAGTCACCAGAGTGGTGTGATGTGGCGGCGCCTAACGCCAGCGGCTCGACTGCAGTCAGTTTGTCTTTTTTTAAAATTTGTTTCATTAAATGTACGTTTTGACTCTAGTTTTATTATTATTTTTAGCTGTATATATGTGGGGGGTCGGGGGGGGGGGGGAAACCGTTAATCACTTCCCTGTACGGGGACCCGACTTTTTCCCTGTCGGGTCTCCGATGTCGTTGAGCCTAACATCATGGAGCCGGCGGCGGCCTCCAGCCGGAACCAACCTGAGGGCTCCAGTCGTGACTTGGTGCGGGCCCAAACATCGCCCGACGCGGCTTAACGGCCGCGGGACTTACCATCGCCCACCGGGGGCTTTAACATCGGGAGCCCCTGTCGCCTCGACGCTGCAGTTGGACTGCTGGACCGTGGGAGATGAACAAAGGGAAGAGATAAGACTTTTGCCTTCCATCACAGTGAGGAGGTGTTGGAGATTTACTGTGATGGATGTTTGTGTAAACTGTGTTAAGTGTGGGTCTCGGTTTTTTTTGTAATGTTAAGACTGTAGAAATGCAATTTTGTTCAAAACCAAGCTGTTTGAATGACAATAAAAGGCATTCTATTCTATACAGCATGAAAACAGGCTCTTCCGCCCAACTTGCCCACGCCTATCAAAACACCCCATCTACACTAGTCCTGCCTGCCTGCCTGCATTTGCCCCATATGCCTCTATTCATTTCCTATCCATGTACAAATGTCTTTTTAAATTTGTTACAGTAACTGCATCAACTACCTAATCTGGCAGCTTGTTCCATATACCCATCTGTGTGAAAAAAGTGCCCCTCAGGTTCCTATTACATCTTTCCCCTCTCACCTTAAACTCATGTCCACTGGTTCTTGGTTCCCCAACTCTGGGTAAAAGACACTGTACACTCACCCTTTCAATTTCTTCATGATTTTACACACCTCTATAAGATCACCCTCCAAGTAAGCAGGAAATCTCCAACAATACACATGTAAGACCTTCCACTACCTGCAACCTCCGGCAACCACCTTCAACTAGCATCGCAACCGGCTTCGACTAAAAAATTACCGATTTTTAAAACGGCAACCTATTTTTAGTCATGCCAGTTTTTAAATTTTTTAAATAATCGCTGGAACATAGAAGAAGCGGAAACCACTTTTGACCATAAGGGAGACAGACAGAAACCTCCGGGAACCTCTGGGAACCGCACGGAAACCTTGGGTGTCTCCAGAGGTTTCAGTTCAGGTTTCCTAAGTGGGACAGGGGCATAAGACAGCCTCAACTGCAACACCACCATGCCTGCATTATCTGAGAAACAATACCAGCAAATGATCGCACTGGATGAAAGGTCTATACAAGTATTACGAGAACATTTCATCCAGAGCAAATGGTGAGAAGGTATGTTCTAAATTATTGATTATGTTGTGAAAAATACCATTGTTTGATTCGATGCATGTGTATTGTTGGAGAATGCAGAGAGTGCAGATAAGCAATACTCCCCCAATCTGATTCCTACGGCTCATTGGGCATGTTTTAACCCGGACTCGCGACCATTATAGGCTCCAGCTTTTCTTTGTCCTCTATTGATGGCCTTGATTTGTTCTGGCCTTTTCTACCAGCAGGTGTGGGCAAGTAGGGCCGAATGGCCCATTTCCACGCTGCATCACTCTATGACTCTATGACCAGTCCCCGCCCCCCCCCCCCCCTCCACCGGTTTGAAGAAGGGTTCTGACATAAAATGTTGCCCATCCTTTATCTCCAGAAATTATGCCAGGCCCATGGAGTTACTCCAGTCTTTTGTGTCTATCTTCGATATAAATTTGAGTTCTTTCCTACGCAATACAACTCAAATTTCATTTGAATAAAAAATTGCCAATAAGGTAAAAGCTTGGAGACAAAACTTCTGTTAAAACTTTATGAAGATGGCATACATCTTCTCCTCTCAGAAAATACTCTGCAAGATAGTCTCCACTGTTGATATTGTGCTAAAATTGGAGTAAACTGTTGCTATGACAACTGGATTCAAATTAGCCAGCATCAGTTTCAATTTAATTCCATTCAGATATTAAAATATTGATGTTTTAGGTTGAACAGGAATGGAGGAGATAGTCGCAATGAGTAGATATTCCAGGTTGGAATTCTTTAAGTCTATGCCTATCATCGGGACACATATGTACATATGAATTCAGACAAGACAAAGTCTGTTCAGCCCGTTGAATTTGCTCTGACATTCAATAAAATCAAGGTTGATCCTATTTAGTTTAGTTTATTATTATTATTATTATTATTATTATAACGTGTACTAAGGTACTGTAAAAAGCTTTTTTGTAGCATGCTATCCAGTTAATGAAATGATACATGATTACAATAAAGCCATCAACAGTGTACAGATATAGATAAAGGGTATATCATTTAGTGCAAGATAAAGTTCGATAGTCCATCTGCACATTCCCGTCTACCAAGAGCATCATTTCAACTCTTTGCTTATCAATAATTTATCTCCCTAAGCCTTAAATACTCTTAAGTTCCAAAGAAACACAGCCTTCCAAATGAAAAGAAAATGTTCTGCTTAAATGGTGTCCTCTACTGTTCGCTAATCCACATTCAAGATATTTTTGATGAACCATTCCTTGTTAATTGAAACCTATAAATCAGCTCCAGGGATATGGTTTTCCACAAGAACATATGATTATAAAACCACGGAGCACAATTAGACCATTTTGGCCTGCTCTGCCATCGGATCATGGTTGGCCAATTTTTCCTTCTCAATCCCATTATCCTGCCTTCTTCCTGAAACCTTTGACGCCTTTACTAATCAAAAACTTATCAATCTCCTCTTTCAAAGTACCCAATGACTTTGCCTATGGCAATGAATTCCACCCTCTGACGAAAGAATTTCCAGAGGAAATTAAACTCCCCACTGATTCAGGACCAACCTGTCCTGCCGCATGTTAATGTCACCCCACAGAGACTCTTGGTATAGATTTGCCTGAGGCTTCCTTCAGACACATCAGGAAGTTCATTCTGACTGTCGTGTACAGCACGTGTCCATCAGAATTTGCAAATATTCATCCTTGAAATTTATAGTGGGACAGCGGTAGAGTTGCTGCCTTACAGCGCCAGACACCCAGGTTTGATCCTGACTCTTTGTGGTATCTGTATGGAGTTTTATAAGTTCTCCGTGTGACCGTGTGCGGGTTTTCTCTGGGTGCTCCAGTTTCCTCCCACACTCCAAAGATGTACAAATTGGTAGGTTAATTGGCTTCTGTAAATTGTCCCGAGTGTGTAAGATAGAACTAATGTATGGGTGATTGTTGGTTGATGGTGGACCGAAGGGCTGTTTCTATGCTGTATCTCTAAACTAAACTAAACTAAACTAAACTAATCTAAATTAAACCAAACTAAACGGTTGTATATATATTAGATGCATCACTTTCCTGACCTATGTTCCCATTTCCTTTGAACAGATTAAGGTCATTTCTTTATAAAAGATTGCCACTGAGGGAACAGCATAGCACATTCTGTTTTTGCCAGACACCGTGGGGTCTTACCAGCTGGTCAATTGCCAGATGAATCCAGGTGTAAGTAGATGCTTCATCTTGAGTACAGTAAGGTCAATGTTTCTGAGGAGAAAAAATAAATATTAAAAAAACTGTAGAAACAGAAGAGGCTGTAAATAACAACATTTCCACGCTCAATGCCCTATGACACTATAACTATGACTCTCTCTATGAGCTGATGAGCAGGCAGCCTCTGTGGAGAAAGAAACAGAGATAATGTTTCAGGTCCAAAACCCTTTGGTTAGACTGAAGAACGATGGCTCAAACTGATGTGCCATGCATCCAGTCTGAAGAAGGGTCCTGACCCGAAATGTCACCGGTCCATGTTCTCCAGAGATGCTGCCTAACCGGCTGAGTTACTCCAGCACTTTTGGTAAACCAGCATTTGCAGTTCCTTGTGTCTACATTTTAATGCTGCACTTGCTGTCAGCCTGGACATTGTCTCAGATATAACGAGAGGAATATTCAGGCAAAACTAAAGACATTGGGAGCTTAATGTGCTCATGTGATCTTAATACAAAGGTAAATATTTGGAAACTGCTATCACTCACAAGAATAAATCCATCGGGATTAGTTGCACAGGTGACAGATGGACAGCTATACTCTGATAATGAAAGGCCTGGATAGAGTGTATGTGGAGGGGATGTTTCCACTAGTGGGAGAGTCTAGGACTAGATAGCACACTCAGAATAAAAGGATGCACTTTTAGAATGGAGATGAGGAAAAATGTATTTAGTCAGAGGGCGGTGAATTTGTGGAATTCATCCTCACAGATGGCTGTGGAGGCCGTCAATGGATATTTTTAAGGTGGAGGTTGATAGATTCTTGATAAGTAAGGTGTGAGGGGTCATGGGGAGAAGACAGGAGAATGGGGTTGAGCGGGAAAGATGGAACAGCCATGATTGAATGGCAGGGTAGACTTGATGGGTCAAATGGCCAAATTCTGCTCCTCGAACTTATGAACATGAATTTACCTTCTGCTCTGCATCAGAGTTGTAAAGACTCAGAAACCAAATTGTGCTCTGCATTTCATTGGAATGGACAATGACAGAATTTGGAGGTGATTGTTGGCTAAAGGCAGAATTTTTCTTCAAGTGCGCATTCACCTTTTGATGTCAACTAATGAAATTGAATGCAGGACAACACCTTTGACCAGTCCTACACCAAGCAGTCGGTGTTTAATCAGAAACTACGTTTTCACTGATTTGGGGCCATACAGAGGCGCAGTGGTAGAGTTGCTGCCTTACAGCGCCAGAGACCCATGTTCAATCCTGACTATGGGTGCAGTCTGTACGGATTTTGTGTATAGTCCCTCTGACCACGTGGGTTTTATCTGGTTTTCTCCCATATTCCAAAGACGTGAAGGTTTATAGGTCATTTGGCTTCAGTAAAATTGCTTCTGCAAAATATGTGTGTAGGATAGAACAAGTGCATGGGGATCGCTGGTCGGCGTGGACTCGGTTAGCCGAAATCCCTGTTTCCACACTGTATTTCTAAACCAAACAGATTTTATCGAATCTGACCTTAACAAATAGATGTCTCTGTATTGGCATTGAATTATTATTGTCATGTGCACCGAGATGTAGCCAAACATTTTGTTTGCGTTTTATTCAGTCAAATTGTGCTCTGAAAAAGTGGCCCAGCCAGAAATGTCACCTCTCCATGTTCTCCAGATATGCTGCCCGACCGGGGAGGAGGAGGATTTGGTGGGGGGGCTGAGGGGGGGGGGGGGGGGGGGGGGTTGTGGAGGGGTTGTGGGGGGGAGGGGTATGTGTGGGCAGGGAGTGGTTGTGGGTGGAGGGGTTGTGGGGGAGGGGTTGTGGGGGGTTGTGGGGGGAGGGGTTGTGGGGGGAGGATGTGTGGGAAGAGGGGTTCTGAGGGGTGAGGGTGTGTGGGGGGGTTATGTGTGACCATGTGAGTTTGGGGGAGAGGGGTGTGTGTGAGCAGGGGGAGGGTTGTGAGGGGTGCGTGGAAGGGACGGGTATGTGCGAGGGAGGGTTGTGTAGGGAGGGTTGGGGTGTAGGGGAGAGGGCTATGGGGGAGGGGTGTGCGGGCAGGTGGGGGAAGAGCTATGGGGGAGATGTGGTATCACGAGAGAGGTGTTCAGGAGCCAGCGGGGGTGACCAGGGGGGAAGGGGTTGAGGGAGCGATGGGGACTCACAGCAAGTGCTGGTCTGTACGCTGGTCGTTCTTGTCTGCATGGCTTGCGGACTCAGCCCCGCCTACGGGGATTTATTCTCCTCGCCCCGCCCGGTGATTAACAGCAAAGATTAATAGCGGGTGCTGGAAGGGGCGTTACCTTCATGGCATGAAGACCAATCTGCTGATCTCACAATTTTTTAAACCTTCAGAACTTTTGTAATCTTCCACCAATCGGAACAAAACTTGGCGGCTTGGAGCAGATGAGAAAGGTGAGTAAGGTGGTGAGTAATTCTAGCGATATAGGGTAGCGTTTTTGCGCAAATTTAAAAACAACGCAAACCGGAAGTGGTCAAGATGAGAGATTTAGTAATAGTATAGATATTTGTTCCTGCCTCTATCACTTCCTCCGGCAGTTTGTTCCATATACGCACCTTGCTCTATGTGAAAAGGTAGCACTGTGGCTATTCACTTCGTAAGCCTCTTTCTAAGGTCACCCCTCAGCTTCCTACTCTACTGGACAAAATGTCGTAGCCTATCCAGCTTCTCCTTACATAGATGCTCCAGACCCAGTAACATCCTCATAAGTCATTTAGTTTGGAGATACAATGTGGAAACAGGCTCTTCGGCCATCTAGTCCGTGCTTACCAATAATCACCCGGGCAGGATTTAAAAGGAAACTGAGGGACAAATTTTTCACACAGTGTGTGGTGAGTATATGGAATGAGCTGCCAGAGGAAATGGTTGGAAAAGGTACAATCACAGCATTTAAATGACGAATGGACAGGAGCATGGATAGGAAACTTTTGGAGGGATATCACCAACATGGGTAAATCACAGCATTTAAAGGACGTTTGGACAGGGGCATGGATAGGAAACTTTTGGAGGGATATCGCCAACATGGGTAAATGAGACTTGATTAAATGGGGCGTCTTGGTCGGTATTGATGAGTAGGGCAAAAGGGCCTTTAAGAGCTGTATGTCTCTTTAGCTTTATGGAATGATTGGATGTTCAATGCCATGATGAAATATGATATAAAGATGTAGATAATATAAAATAATATAAATGCAACCTGAAGTGTCGACACTCCCAGTTGAGCATTAGATGTAGATCTGTTTGTTTTATTTTGCTGGTTTCTTTCATGCTCTGCACTTCACTGCAGTGAAATAAATGTTGATTGTTGCAACAAAAAGAAACGGTGCTGGCTTCAGAGATGGCCCATATTACATTGGAGAGAGTTTTTTTGTGTTTGTCACTGACAGGCTGTGAGGAATTGCTAGTTTAGTTTAGTTGAGTTAGTTTAGTGATACGCTGCAGAGACGGGCCCTATGGCCCACCAAGTCCACGACGACCAGCGATCCCCGAACATTAACACGATCCTACACACACGAGGGACAATTTACAATTATACCAAGCCAATTAGCCTATAGACCTGTATGTCCTTGGAATGTGGGAGGAAACCAGAGCACACAGAGAAACTCACGCAGGCCACAGGGAGAACGTACAAACTCCGTACAGCTAAGCACCCATCATCAGGATCAAAGCCGGGTCTCTGGTGCTGTGAGAGTGATAATTAATCCCACTTTCCATCCTTGGTGGCAATGCCTCAGATTTAACCAAATAATAATTAAGCTTCAAATAATCTGTTGGGAAACATGCTTGCACATTCATTCTTGTTTATTTTTCGTTAAAAAAACCTGAACATTTCAGTCAATACATGCTTGATGGCCAATGAGGTGAATCAAGGGTTAATTGGGCAGCGAAGTTCATTAAACAGCTTGCAATTAAATGGAGTGAACTGCAGCTCAACCTTTGCAGTTTATCTTCTCTCCTCTGAAATTAAATTGACAGAGGGAGCACAATCCCATTTCACTTGCCGAACCACTTCAAAGTTCTTGTGATTAGTATGTTTGAGAGCACCATCAAAAAAACACGGAAATGCACCATTTCCACTCACACAGCAGAGTAAGCTGGAGACACAAGACTGCAGATGCTGGATCCTAAAGCAAAATACCAAAGAGCTGGGGTATCTCAGTGGGTCAGGTAGCATCTGTGGAGGGAATGGACAGTCAATGTTACATAGAACATTGAAAAGCACAGAAGATAGACACAAAAGGCTGGAGTAACTCAGCGGTATCCAACAGTACAAATATTGATTTCTCTAACTTCAAGTTGCCCTTGCATCTCTTCTCCCTCTGTCCCTCCCCCACCCTCATCGTCCTACTAGTTTCACTGTCGCCCTGCTGACTTTCACTGTTTGTATCACTCGTTATCACCTTCGCCACACCCAACAATGGACCATTATAGGCTCCATCTTCCTTTGATCATTGTTGTTGGCTTTTAATTGTCCTTTTGCATATCTGTCATCTATTTGTTCTATGTACCTTTTCATATCTCTTGTATCCCTCTCCCTTGACTCACACTCAAGAAGGGTCTCCACCCGAAACGTCACCTGGTTCCTTTCTCCAGAGATGCTGCCTGACCCGCTGAGTTACTCCAGCATTTTGTGTCTATACTCATCGTAAACCAGCACCTGCAGTTCCTTCCCACACAAAGAAAAGTACAGCACAGGAACAGACTCTCTATGCCGATCACAATGCCAGGATAAACTAATCTCATCTGCCTGCACGTGATCCATATCTCTCCATTCCAAGTACATCCATGTGCCTATCTAAAAGCCTCAAACTCAACTATTGTATCTGCCTCTTCCACCACCCCTGGCACCGTTCCAGGCCCCTAACGCCCTCTTTGTAAATAACTTGCCCCACGCATCTCCTTTAAATTTTGCCCCTTTCGTCTTGCACCGCTTGTCTCATTTAAACATGACCCTCACACCTTAAAAAGCTATGCCCTCTAGTCATTGACATTTATACCTTTGGAAAAAGGTTCTGACTGTATACCCTCTCTATGCCTCTCATAATTTTAGAAACATATATAAAATACTAGACTAAGTGGGACCCGTTGGGTCCCAGCATCTCACGGGAGGTCTGGTCACCAACACAATATTACACCTCTCCACCAATTCCAATATTGCTCGCCAGTGGGGGGGCTGTCTGTTGCGCAAGTATGGGTGTTGCGGGCCGAAGGTACTGGTTTCCAGAGGGCTAGTATAGACATTGTGGGCCGAATGGATTCTTGGGCTGGCATCCAACTGTTGCAACGATTTTAAAAGTCAAGCCAAGGCAAACAATAGGGCTGCAACCAACCAAAATTCATTTTGTGAACACAAACTTTTTAAAAAGGCGAGGCAAACAATTGGGCTGCAGCCACCTACCAACCAAAATTCATTTTGTGAACACAAACTTTTAAAAAAGGCGAGGCAAACAATTGGGCTGCAGCTACCTGACAACCAAAATTCATTTTGTGAACATAAACTTTAAAAAAAGGCGAGGCAAACTTTACAGCCGCATTGAGGGGACTCACCGTGGAGTAGACGTGCGTTCAGTGTTATTCGCAGCTCAGAGAGCCGTGATGCTCTCGCTTCCTGGGTCTGTGAGTGAGGCACTACACTTCCGGGTTTTATAGTCCCTCTCCCTGCCGCCAGTGGGGGCAGCAGAGAGAATGGGGAATTTTTAAAAAACATTAATATCTCTCTGATTTTTCATCAATGGGAAAAATCCCCTGGTCCAGGAAGGCTGAGCGTGGCTCTGAGCGAGATGGCCAAAAATGATGGCCGTTGGTGGCGGCGTTCTCTCGGAAATCGCAGCACAGTGGGCCAAAAGCGGTCAAGATCAGACTTTTAGTAATATAGATAAACCTACCTCCTCATCGTGCCATCATAATACCAGGAATGAAGGAACAAAACAGAAACAGCGGGTCCAGGCACCATCTGCGGAAAGAGAGGCAGGGGTGGCATTTCAGGTTTAGGTCTCTGTTGGAATTGCAAAAGAGAAAACAGCAAGTGAATTAGAAGCTGCAGCAAAAATTGGGGTGGGATGGATAGAACCAAGCAAATGTCTTAGATAAGGTGAAGTCAGGGTTACTGTTCGACTTGTTCACATGAATTCTATGTTATTCCCATTTTCTCATCCACTTCTTACACACTAGAAGCAATTTACAAAGGGCCAATTATCTACAAACCTGCATGTGGGAGGAAACCGGAGCAAGCGGAGGAAACCCACACGTCCACAGGGAGAACATGCAAACTCCACACAGCCAACACCTGCGGTCAGGATCAAAGCTGGCTCTCTCGTAACTTGAAGCAGCAGCTCGACCAGCTAGTTAATTAGCCGTAAATTTTACCTTGCGTTTAGGGAATGGGGTAAAAGTATTTTCAATTGGAACTCCATCCCCTCAATAATGAATCGATAAAATATGTTTTTTAAAGTGATGTTCATGCTATGGAGAGGTCCCAAAGTAATTTGTAGAACGGACAAACTCCACTCAGACAGCACCCAAGGTCAGAACCGAACCTGGATCTCTGGCTGTGTGAGGCAACAGTTTTACAAGCTGCACCACTGTTGTCTAAGTAACTGCAAAGTCTCTTCCTGCTCATATAGAGTCAGAGAATCATATAGCGTAGCAATTTCACCACGCCAACCTACATGTCCCATCTACACTAATCCCACCCGCCGGCGTTTGGCCCATATCCCTCTAACCCTGCTCTATCCATGTATCTGTATAAATGTTTTCTAAATGTTGCAATACTACCTGCATCACAGCAGCTCGTTCCATACAGCAACCTCCCTTTGTATGAAAAAGTTACCCCTCAGCTTTCCAATAAATCTTTCCCCTCTCACCTTAAACCTCTGTCCTCTGATTCTCAATTCCCCAACATTGTGGTTTTAAGTTTTCAGGTCGTTTGATGGGGACAAAACATTCAACCAATTACGCTAAACAAGCAGTGCTGTATCCATTACACGATGTACTATCTTTACTAAATTCAATATCTTCAAATTTAAAGGAACAATTTTTGAAGTTGATCTCAGCCACACAGTTGAAGCTGTACTGCTGGTTTATCACAAGTGACAAAGGTGAATTTCCTGGAACATAGACATCGAACTGTACAGCACAGTAACAGACCCTTCAGCCCGCAATGATTATGCCGAACATGATGCTAAGTTAAACTGATCTCATCTGCATGTACACGATCCATACCCCTCCATTCCCTGCATAACCATGTGCCTATCCAAAAGCCTCTTAAACACCACTATCGTATCTGCCTCCACCACCACCCCCAGCAGTTCACCCATAACTACACACAATACTCCAAATCAAAATCCATATTCCCTCCGAATTACCAGACCTTGCCAGACCTCCAGTTTAACCACCAGTCATGAATGACGATCAGGATCATATTTTATTTCTTTGAAGATTCCCTTTGAAGAATGCTGCCTGGATTACAGCTACAGGGAATGGTTAGATAAAATTGGATTGTTTTCTCTGGAACATCGGAGTTTGAAAGGACACCTGATAGAAGTATGTAAAACTATTAGAGGCAGAGTTAGGGTAGACAGTCAGAACCTTTCTCCCAGGGTGGAATTGTCCAACACTAGACTGTGCAGCACATTTTGTTTTCTGAACCTAACCTCCTTTAATCTCTCTCTAAAGGACATAAATTAAGAATGAACATTTTCCACATTATCACTAATACTTAATGAGAGTAAACAATAATATGAATAGGATTAAGTGGAAGTAAATGTGGCATTTTAACAACCTTCAAAAAAGCGGCTCTTGGAATGCAAATCAGATCAAGGAATTTCAAATCACACTCAGTGCTAAGGTCCGTATTATATCAAATCACTTTTCATTAAAAAGCGTTCAAACTGAAATTTCATTTACTTTATAAGTATTTGCTGCTCAGACTGTGACTGATGGCTGACTGAACCCAATTCCCTCATTCACTTTTAAAAACTGACTTTAAATGGAAATGGGTTTTAACCTGAAATCTTTCAAGGTGGGAATATATATGGTGTTATCGAGAAATGTTGGGTTACTCGCTTTCAAAAGTTCTGATGAATGGTTTATTGGACACTTTAAACCATGTACCAGTTCATGGATAACTAAGCCAGTGTAGCACAGCAGTAGAGTTGCTGCAAGCAAGATTGTCATTGTACCTGTACCTCACCATATGTGCATTTGGCAATAAACTCAACTTGCCTCAAGTTGATGTGAAAGAAACCATTTTCAACCATTCCTAGCAAAGCTTGGTAAGAGAATTGGTCTCTTGTTTCCAAACAAAATCATCCAAGGGACGCACAATGGCGCAGCGGTAGAGTTGCTGCCTTACAGCACCAGAGACCCGAGTTTGATCCTGACTGTACAGAATTTGTACGTTCTCCCTGTGATCGCATGGGCTTTCTCCAGGTTCCCAGTTTTCATCCTATATTCCAAAGACGTGTGGGTTTGTAGCTTAGTTGGCTTCTGTAAATTTACCCTACTATGTAGGTTAGAACTAGTGTACGGGGATCATTGGTCGATGTGGACTTAGTGGGCTGAAGGACCTGTTTCTACGCTGTATCTCTAAACTAACCTAAATTAAATTTAGCTAAACCATCCCTTTATAGCTGGAATGTAGAGCTGTGTGTAAAATATTTGACCCTGAGATGAAATTCCAACAAATTAGTTTAGTTTAGTTTAGTTTAGTATATTATTATTACGTATTCCAAGGTAAAGTGAAAAGCTTTTTTATTGCATGCTATCAGGTCAGCTGAAAGACTATTCAAGGCCGTCCACAGTGTACAGATACAGAATAAATGAAATAAATTATGCTGTTTGGAGTAAAGGTTTTAAAGAGTAGAATGATTGTAATGAGTGATTGCATATGCACTCAGGGACCAGCAGACCTGCCTTGGGCACCATCTTGGGTGTAAACAAACACCCTCCTGCTATCAACACCATGAGGCTGGCCCAGACTGTAGCTAAACTCAGTCGCTACTGAAACCCTCACCTTTCGCGGCACAGTGGCGCAGTTAGTAGAACCGCTGCCTCACAGCACCAAAGACCCTGGTTCAATCCTAGCCAGTAGCACTGGATTGAACCTGATTTACCGCTTCCAATTTTCCAAATAATCCTTAATCTCACTAAAGGTTCCATTAGACTGGAAAATAGCAAATTGCATGCAGTGTTGCAGCTGGTGAGAGCCCTGCCTCACAGCACCAGAGACCTGGTTTAGATCTTGACCTCAGGTGCTGTCTGTGTGGAGTTTGCACATTCCCCTGTGACCACCTAGGTTTCCTCTGGATGCTCCGTTTTCCTCCCTCTCTCCAAAGACGTGTGGGTTTGTAGTTAATCAGCCTCTGTAAATTGCTCCTAGTGTGTCAGGAGTGGCTGCGACAGTGGGCATAGAAGTAGTGTGAATGGGTGATTGATGGACGGCCTGGACTGGATGAGCCGAAGTCCCTGTTTCTGTTCTGTATCTCCAATCGAAACTCCTTCATTCAAAAAGCGAGGGAGAGAGAATGCAAATAAGAACCACAGCCATTTAGCTGTGCATCAGTCACAGGGAAAATGTTCAAAGCTATTATGAAAGGGATTATGGCGCAGGAGTTCAAGATAATCAGGCAAAGCTAACATGCTTTTATGAAAGGGAAATCATGTTTGACCTATTTATTGAACTTCTTTGAATAGGTATAAATGGATCTTTTTTTCGGTTGGCATGATGCAATGCTAGATGTTCTATCGGGATCAATAATAGGCACTCAGTTTACAGTTGATATCAGTGGCTTGGATGAAGGCACCAAAGTAATAGCGGCATTGGGGTGGTACAGTGACCCAGTGGTAGAGCTGCTGATTTACAGCGAGAGTACGGAATTTATACGTTCTCCCTGTGACCGTGTGGGTTTTCTCCAGGTGCCCCGATTTCCTCCCACACTCCAAAGATGTGCAGGTTTGTAGATAAATTGGTTTTGGTAAAATTATAAATTGTACCTAGTATGTAGGGTGGTGCTAGTGTATGCGGTGATCACTGGTCTGTGCAGTCTTGATGGGCCATCTGTAAAGTCTAAAGTCTAAAGGATGATTGCTAATTTTTATGGTAATACAAGATACTGTAGGTAAACACATAAGTTTTGAAAAGGTCATAAGAAGGACACAAAAGACAGATCAAGTGGATCAAGCTAAGATCTGACAAATGGAGTATTGTGGTAGTATAGTGCACAACGGTGGAGCTGCTGCCTTACAGTGCCAGAGACCCGGGTTCAATCCTGACTACGGGAACTGTCTGTACGGAGTTTGTACATTCTCCCTGTGACCGTGTGGGTTTTCTCTGGGAACTTCGGTTTCCTCCCACATTCCAAAGACATACAGATTTGTAGGTTAATTGACGTCTATAAATTGTCCATAGTGTGCAGAATAGAGTTAGTGTACGGAGTGATTGCTGGTCAGTGTGGATCCTGTGAGCCATAGGGCCTGTTTCCACATTGTATCTCTGAACTAAATAAAACCAAAATATGGTTGATCAGACTCAGAAACAGCTTCATTCCCAGAGCTATAGCGGCTCTGAACCGGTCCTGCTGAGTGCCTCCCCATCCCCCCTGGACTGTCTCCCTCAGATGGTCACGTCACACAGTTTATTTATTTATTTTATTTTTTTGACATCAGTTGGAAGCTGCATACTAAATCTCGTTGCACTGATGTGCAATGGCAATAAAAGATTATTATTATTATTATTATTATCATTTGGCAAGAAAAGATTAAAAGGAAGTATTTAACATAAATGATGACAGAGATTAATTCAGACATGTTGGGATATTGCACTTTAGTAAATCAAACCAGAGCAGGATTTACGTGGTAAATGGTAAGGCTCCAGGGAGCACTGTAGAACAGAGAGATCTAGGAGTGTAGGTACATAGTTGCATGAAGGAGGTGACGCAGGTGGACAGTGTGGTGAAGACCTCCCTCTTTCCGAATCCCCCCCCCCCAACCTTCCCATTTCTGACCCTTACCCCATGTTGGGTTTTCACCACACACCCTGACCTCCCCCTTTCCGATGTTGAATGGTCAATCATCGGCAGAGGCCTTACCTTTGTACTCTTACTCCCACACCTCAACGGGTTCCAGGCCCATCAACATGTTGAACTCCCGGTGGCTCAGCACTTCAACTCCCCCTCCCATTCCCAATCCGACCTCTCTGTCCTGGGTCTCCTCCATTGCCAGAGTGAGCAACACCGGAAATTGGAGGAACAGCACCTCATATTCCGCCTGGGTTGCTTGCGTCCGGATGGCATGAACGTTGAATTCTCCCAGTTTTGCTAGCCCTTGCTGTCTCCTCCCCTTCCTTAACCCTCGAGCTGTCTCCTCCCATCCCCCCGCCCTCGGGCTCCTCCTCCTCACTTTTTCTTTCCTTCTCCCCCCCACCAGTCAGTCTGAAGAAGGGTTTCGGCCCGAAACGTCGCCTATTTCCTTCGCTCCATAGATGCTGCTGCACCCGCTGAGTTTCTCCAGCATTTTTGTGTACCTTCGATCTTCCAGCATCTGCAGTTCCTTCTTGAACAACATGTTGAGCTCTCCTTCCGTCGCCGCTGCCTCCAAGCCTTTTTCTCTGGCAAAGTGTCCTCACCTCCCAGTGACGATCCTTCTCCCATCTTCAACATTGCTCAGTTTGAAGAAGGGTCCTAACCCAAAACGTCGCCCATCTATGTTCTCCCGAGATGCTGCCTGACCCACTGAGTTACTCCAGCACTTTGTTTGGTAAAGAAAGTGTTTGGCAGACTACCTGCCAAAAGAACCAGGGGACATAGGTTTAAGGTGAGGGGGGGGGGGGGAAAGATTTAATAGGAACCTGAGAGGTAACATTTTTACACAAAGGATGGCAGGTATATTGAATGAGCTGCCAATAGAGGGAGTTGAGGCAGTAACAATGTAACAATGTTTAAAAAACATTTGTGCTGGTACATGGATAGGATAGATTTAGAAAGCAAACGCAGGCAGGTAGGACTAGTGTTGATGGGGCATGTCGGTGTGGATGGGTTGTGGTGAAGGGCTTGTTTCCACACTGTGTGACTATGACACTATATAACACTTGCCCTCATGGGGCAAGATATTGACAACAGGAGTTAAGCATTTTGTTACAGCTGTACAAGATATTGGTAAGGTCGTATTTGGAATACTGTATACAGTATTGGTCACCCTGCTATGGGAAGGATGTAATTAAACTGAAAAAAAATGCAATAAAATAATAACGTGGATGTAACCAGCTATCGGGGGCCTGAGCTGTGGGGGTGTAGGTAGTTGTGGAGTTTAGACATTTATACTGGGTTGTAAGGAACAGTACCTCATATTTTGTTTCTGTAACTTACAACCCAGCAGTGTGAATATTGATTTATCTAATTTCAGGTAACATTTGAATTCCCTCTCTTTATGTCCCTCCCTTGCCCTAGTAGTCACATTTGTTCCAGATCTGGATGCTTTAAGGGGTAGGCCATTTAGGACTGAGATGAGGAAAAACGTTTTGACCCACAGAGTTGTAAATCTGTGGAATTCTCTGCCACAGAAGGCAGTGGAGACCAATTCACTGGATGTTTTCAAGAAAGAGTTAGATTTAGCTCTTAGGGCTAAAGGAATCAAGGGATATGGTGAAAAAGCAGGAATGGGGTACTGATTTTAGATGATCAGCCATGATCATATTGAATGGCGGTGTTGGCTTGAAGGGCTAAATAGCCTACTCCTGTGCATATTTTCTATGTTGTTATGATTCTAGTTTCACTGCCATCCTGCTTAGTTTCACTGTTTGTATCCCCTCATTATCACCTTTTCCACTCCAACAATGGACCATTGTGTGCTCCAGCTTTGATTTGTTCTTTTTATACCTTTCATTCATCCTTGTCATACCTCTAGTTCCCCTCTCCCTTGACTCTCAGTCTGAAGAAGGGTCTCAACCCAAAACATCACCTATTCCTTTCCTCCAGAGATTCTGCCTGACCCGTTGAGTTACTCCAGCATTATGTTGGAGTAAACCGGCATCTGCAGTTCCTTCCAACCATTCCACTGTGCCACAACTTTCCCTCTTATACATTGGCAATTTGCTTTGTTCAGATTTATGACCCTGGTTTCAGATTAAACTAAATCATGTTCAAGCTTCATTTAAAAGTCTACCACATCATGATCACGTTTCCTTAATAGCCTCTTAAGTACCACATCATTAATTATTTTTTTCTCAACCTGTTCTCTCATTGCCTCCTCAACATACTTGGTCAAGCAAACAATCTCCTGCACACTCCATCAATTTGTCCCATGCGCTATAAATGCGCACATGGTTTTTCTGGTCTCCATGTAGATTAATATGCTCAATGATCACCAATTTATCACACTTGTTACACGTGGCTCAAAGTTCTGAATTTATACATTGTCCTACATTATCACACCTATTTGGATACCTAAAATAATTCCCACCAACATTTTACGCCATTTGCTATTTCTTCGCACCATCTAAACTGATTCTACTTCAAAGACTCAAAAGACTTAAGTTTTGTCATGACAGTCTGGTGTGAATTTTGGTCCTTCTCACGCATACTCCTACGATCTATGGACTTCCTTTCGGTGTTTTTCATTTAATTCTGTGAATCAACTTTTGCTTTAATTTAGAAATTATTTTTAATCTTATTTTGGATGTATGTATGCCATCCTGAGAGTGTGAAAAACATTTTGAATATTGTGTTCAGGTTTGGTCACACTGTTATAGGAAAGATGTTTGTTATAAGGATGGAAAGAGTGGGGCGAGGGAGGGTTGTAGTTGAGGCAGGAACTATTGCAATGTTAAAAAAAAAATTTTTGACAGGTACATGGGTAGGATAGAATTACAGGGATTTGGACCAAACGCAGGCAGGTTGGACTAGTGTAGATGGGGGATGTTGGTTGACATGGGCGTTGGGCTGAAGCGCCTGTTTCCACTCTATGATTCTATGACTCTAAAGGGGAGTTTCCTGAGTTCTGCCAGGAGGTAAGGGAGGCCAAGAATCCGTGGATAATGAGGGAGCACGGGTGAAGGGTAATAACTATGACATCAATGGATGTCACTGCCTAGCCTTTGATGCCCTGTATAAACGCGCAGGCATTACAAAGTGTACAATGGATCATCCAAACATGTGTTTCAAAAACACTTCTGCACACTACACGCCTTTCTGGAACTACCCAGCGCGAATGAAAGCAATTTGTGTCTGATTCTTAGATGTAAGGGGATAATTTCACATTATTAGTGCACTTCTCACTGAATGCCTTTCCGTTTTCTCCTTGCAGCAATTTGTAACTTTGCTGTGCAGAGAACTGCAGACAATTGAAGCAGGTTAGTTTTTTTCTTCCAGAAAGCAGTTTGGTCTTCACCCCAATTTATCTGCAGATTGGGTGCTCTTGTCCACAGTTTGAACTTTAGATAGTTCAATCTCCGCACAATATCCTTTTTAAGATGAAGAATCTCACCTTGAACTGGGTTAATGACTTCATCAAATATCATGAATATACTTGATTTTTAATTTTTAATTTAATACACATTTTTAATTTTTAAGAGCAGCACAGTAGCATAAGTTGTAGAGCTGCTGTCTCACAGCAATAGAGACCCGGATTCCATCATAACAGAGAACGAGTATATAGGTGTTAGGGTGGGTTGAAAGGCCAGTTTCCATGCTGTATCCTGAAACTAAATTAAACTAATTACTCTGGTACCAAAACAGTAGACACATTAACAGGTATATGTTAAAGGTCACTCAGGTACTGCCATGCTTTAGACATGATGGCTGAAATAAATGGAACCTTAACTATCTTAACTCAATGGTTCAATGGAGCTTTTATTGTCACATGTGTGAAGTGCAAATGCACAGTGCAATTATATTCTTACAAACTGTAAGTGTGGCACGGTGGCGCAGCGGTAGAGTTGCTGCCTTACAGTGCTTGCAGCGCCGTAGACCCGGGTTCGATCCCGACGACAGCTGCTGTGTGTCCGGAGTTTGTACGTTCTCCCCGTGACCACGTGGGTTTTGTCTGAGATCTTCGGTTTCCTCCCACATGCCAAAGACATACAAGTATGTAGGTAAATTGGTTTGGTACGTAAAAATTATCCCTAGTGTGTATAGGATGGTGTTAATATGCGGGGATCATTGGTCGACGCGGATCCGGTGGGCCGAAGGGCCTGTTTCCGCGCTGTATCTCTAAACTAAATTAAAAACTAAGTTCAGTAGAGTATTACCATACCCAAGCACATCCCGGATGAGCAAATAGTCCACTGAGCCCTCATGCAAGAGGCGCCGTGCTTTAACGCCATTTTCCAAGTCCAGTCCGTAATCCAGTTGTTATGAGTGGTGCCCGATCCAGGCAGCCACAGGATGCTGCGGGCCTTCCCTTGGACGTGTGGATCAACCTGTGAAACAACGTCCCTCTCCATCCGTCCAACTTTGTGCCCCAGATAACTTATTTTTTAAACTAAACAAAGGGCAGCACAGTGCTGCCTCACAGTGCCAGACATCAAGTTTTGATCCCTATCTCGGTTCCTGTCCGCATGAAGTTTGCACGTTCTCCTTGTGACTGCATAGATTTCCTCCAGGTTTCCTCCTACTTCCAAAAGACGTGCGGGTTTGTTGGTTAATTGGCCTCCGTAAATTGCCCCAACTGTGTTCGAAGTGGATGAGAAGTGGGATAACATAGAACTGACGTGAGATCAGTGGTCGGCATGGATTCGATGGACTGAAGGGCTAGTTTCCATGCTGTATCTCTATACTAAACTAAACTAAATTATCCCAATGGTAATTTTCAAGGGAAAATGTTCTGAAGTGTATTGGCTGTCAAATTCCACCTGTAAAGAGATAGACAAGGCACAATCCAATCTTCATCTGAAACACACTTCACCTTCAATGACAGTGTGACCCTGAAAATGTTTCCTCTCAGTCCAGGACTAAAAGCTGCTGGATATCACAATACAGCATTATTCACCCAAATCAGGATATCTGAAAAGCCCGAACATTTTCTCCTACAAGTAATGTTTTGAAAGATTGAAATAAAACCAGCTAGAACGCTAGAAATACGTGAGAAGCTTATGACCTTACGGTATGAACATTGAACACTCCAATTTTACATAGGGGCAGCACGGTGGCGCTGTGGTAGAGTTGCTGCCTCACAGCACCAGAGACCCGGGTTTGATCCTGACTACGGATCATGTCTGTGTGGAGTTGGTACGTTCTCCCAATGACTGCGTGGGTTTTCTCGGAGTGCCACAGTTTCCTCCCACACTTCAAAGACGTACGGGTTTGTAGGTTGTATAGGAAGGAACTGCAGCTGTTGGTTTTAACCAAAATTTAAACCTGGTTTAAAAACTCAGGTTTGTAGGTTACTTAAATACGGTTTTAAAAAATTTGGAAATTGTTCCTAGTATGTAGGATAGTGCTTCCATGCTGTATCTCTAAACAAGGGGATCCAGCAAACTCCAGACAGACAGCAAAAAAAAGGTTTACAATTGGAACATAGAACAGTACAGCACAGGAATAGGCCCATTGGCCTAGATTATCTGTGTTGAACATAATGCCTAGGTAACTAATCTCCTCTGCCTGCGTGTGATCCTTTATCCTCCATTCTCTACATGTCCATGTGTCGATCTAAAAGCCTTTTGAATGGCACTGTGTTATCTGCCTCACCACCACCGCCCCTGGCAGTGTGTTCCAGGCACTCACCACTCACTGTATAAAAAAACCAGGACCGCACATCTCCTTTGAACTTTTTCCCTCTCACCTTAAAGTTATGCCCTCTCATATCTCATATTTCCACCCACTGTCTATCCTATCTAGAATTTTATATGCTTCTATCAGGTCTTCCCTCAGCCACTGACATTCCAGAGAAGGCAATTCAAATTTGTCCAACCTCTCCTTACAGGTAATACCCTCCAATCCAGGAAGCTTTAAAACACATGTATCTCAATTGTTTTCCCATTTCAAATCAAAGGTCATTGACCAGAAACATTTATCTGTGTTTCCTTTTCTTATTTCAGATTTTTGGAATTCACTGTATTTTTCTCTAATACGACAAAAAGATTTATTTCCGTGAATCTAAGAATGCTCTTTCAGCCCAGAGCTTGTCACAGCTGATGAACAGTTTTTTGAAGTATGATTGGATCGGTCATTATCCATAATCGGATGCCTACGTTAAGCAAGATGTGTCACAAGCAGCTAAGTGAGCTGTTAATCTGTTCAGGCTGTTGACTAAGAGGTAATTATTGCTGAGATCATCCACTTTCTTTGATGCCAAGCCTGTTTACATGAAGCTGGATTTGGTTTTAGTAGCATCAAAGAGTCGCTCAGCAGAGACTTGGCGTGGGGGGCGGGCGCCGAAAGAGCGAAGAAGGACCTGTCATCGGGGGGGGGGGGGGGGCGCCGAGAACGGAGGGATCATTGGGACTATAATGAATACTTTGTGACTTTATCGACACCCTGTATGTGGCGACTCTTTGCATACTTGGTATATTGTATGCAAAGCAAAGAACTTCACATGTGTCATCATCATAAAGTATCATCATCAGCAGCAGCAGCAGCATTGAAACAAGCCCTTCAGCCCGCTGAGTCTATGTCAATCATCAAGCTCCAATGTACACCCATCCTACACTAATCCCATCTTACTCTGCAGACATTCCCATCAACTCCCCTCACATTCCCATCAACTCCCCTCACATTCCCATCAACTACCCTCACATTCTACCATCCATGAGCGGGCTGCCGAGCCATATTGTTACAATATTGCTCTATTGATTGATTGATTGAACAGATCAATTGAAAGTTACAGCATTGAAGAAGACTCTTCGGCCCTTCGAGTCCACGCTGACCATTGATCTGTTCACGCCAGTTCTATGTTATCACACTTTTGTGTCCATTACCTACACATTTAGGACAATTTACAGAGGGCCAATTAACCTACAAACATCTTGGTGATGTGGGAGGGAACCGGAGCACCTGGATAAAACCCACCCGGCACAGAGAGAACGTACAAACTACACACAGACAGCAACCGTGGTCAGGATTGAACCTGGATTTCTGGCAGTGTAAAAAAGGCAACAATTCTACTGCTGGGCCAACATGCCACCCATTCAGGATACTTTCTGCAGTGATTCTGCAGAAGTTTGTTTGAGCATTCAGAGACATGCCGAACCTCTTTAAAAATCAGGGCTGTTGACACAGAGAGGCAGCAGCACTATCTGCAGCACCACAGTGCTGCCTTGTACATCAATAATGATGATGTGGTAACTTGTCAGAATGAAAAGAACCACATCACATGCATTCAGGGGAGATGCATAATGGAGATAAAACATCAGCATTTCACACTTGAATATAAATCTATTTCATGCAAAATAATTTTCTCGGGACATTTGTATGTAAATATTAAATGTTTAAAAGTTCCTTTGCTCCTCTTGCATGAAATAGATTTATATTGAAGTGTGAAACACTGCTGTTTTATCTCATTATGCCTCTGAATACATGTGATGTGGTTCTTTTAGGTAAACGTTTTGTTCAATCTGCAGGAGCAACATTCTGTTTCTGATTACCTGCCATTTTAATTCCCCATCCCACTCCCACAGTCTGATTTCCCAATACCCCATTGCGGACATTGGACCTTAGCTATGGAACTGTTGCGCTACAATGCTGAGAACTACATTCTGCACTCTGTATCCTCCCCTTTACTCAACCTATTTTACGAGTTTTGCCAGATTGTATTTATGTATAGTCATCTGATATTTTGGTTTAGTTTATTTTAGTTTAGTTCACTTCAGTGTAATTTAATTCAATTTAATTTAATTTAGTTTAGTTTAGTTTAGTTTATTTTATTTTAGTTTAGTTTAGACATACAGCGTGGAAACAGGCACGTTGGCACACTGAATCCAAGCTGACCAGTGATCACCCGTACACTATTTGTATCTGCACACTGAAGAGAATTTACTGAAGTCAATTAACCTACAAACCTGCATGTCTTTGGAATGTGGGAGGAAACCATAGCACCCGGAGAAAACCCATGCGGCCATAGAGAGAGCGTACAAACTCCACACAGACAGCACCCGAGGTCAGGAGCGAACCCGGGTCTCTGGCGCTGTGAATAAACTAATGCGCTAAATAAATCAAATCAAACTGCTACATTTATTCATATGAAGCATAGGGCATAGCACAGTACAGCAAAGAAACAGGTCCTTCGGCCCACAATGTCTGAACATGTTTCCAAGCTAAACTAATCACATCTGCCTGCATGTGATCCATATCCTTCCATTCCCTGCATATCTATGTGCCTAGCTAAAAGACTCTTAAACACCACATCATCACCACTTCTGGCAGTGCATTCCAGACACCCACCATGCTCCATGTAAAAAGCTTGCCACATATGTCTCCTTTAAACTTTGTCCCTCTCATCTTAAACCTTTGCCCTTTAATTTTTTGACATTTCCACACAAGGTTCCTACTGTCTACTAATCATATGCTTCTCATGATTTTATATAGTTCAATCAGGTCTCCCCTCAACCTCTGGCGGTCCAAGGAAAGCAATCCAAGTCTGTCGAACCCCCCTCCCTCTCCTTATTGGTAATACCCCCGCTCCAGGCAGCATTCTGGTAAATAGACACAAAATGCTGGAGTGACACAGCTGGAGTGACTCAGCATCTCTGGATAGAAGGAATGGGGGACGTTTCGGGTCAAGAAACAGCATTCTGGTAAACCTCTTCCGCACCCTCTCCAAAGCCTCCACATCCTTCCTGTAATGGGGGTAGCAAGAATTGCATGCAATATTCCATGTACCCAATGCTACTGCTTTTATTTCTCTCTTTTGGTGGCAATTCATGTGGTGTCACGCGGTGGAGGCCTACCCGAGGTGCACAGTCGAAGATCCGAAGGCTCGTCGGTCGGTGGGACTCCTCCAGAAGGCTCGTCGGATCCCGTACTCACCCAAAGGCTAATCGGGCCCTGGACCCTCCCAAAGGCTCATCAATTGGCAGAACTATGAGGGAGCTGGAAACGTCGGATGCGAGGAGCAAGGGCCGGTAGCAGGGTGAACCAGGATAATGCCTCCAGTGCCTTCAAGGTCGGCTGCAGGAGGCACCCCCGGGACACAAGTATGGCCGGGTGAGGAGAGGGATGTCAGTTCATGGGAACAGCTCCAGTACATCGAGAATGCGGGCCGACCAGTATTTGGACTTTAAAAATGGCCCCAAAATATGGCGGCATCCGCATGTGTAAATATGCAAATAGAATTTCACTGTACAGTTGCACATGCGACAAATAAAGCACATGTGAACCATTGAACAATTGAACTTTGCAGATTGCAAACAAAACAGAACAGAAATTAAATTTGCAGCTCTTGGGAGGAAAACTTCTGCCAGTAACTGTTATTTGGGTAGTAAATGCCATATAAACACCCACAGTTACCACCCACGTTCTGGCCGTGATTTGCTATACCTTCATGCTTAACCACCTCAGAAATAAGTTAAGGCACCCTGTGGAACATTAGATTTAATATGTTAAGAGTGAAACTGTAACAGCATGAAATGAACCATCTGATGCCTGGTAATGAGTTCATTTGTGCTGACAGAAACAGGCACCACACTTGCAGAAAAAAGAACTGCATGGCAGTTTGGGGTGACACAGTGGCACAGTGGTAGAGTTGCCACCTTACAGCACCAGAGACCCTAGTTCAATCCTAATCATGTATTGTCTTTTCACTAATCGGTTAGCATGAAACAAAAACCTTTTCACTGTACCTCGGTAGACGTGACAGTGAACTAAACTCAAACTAACTATGGGTGCTGTTTGTAAAAGTTTGTACGTTCTCCGTGTAACCACGTGGTTTTTCTCCGGGTGCTCCAATTTCCTCTCACACTCCAAAGGCATGCAGGTTTGTAGGCTTTTTGGCTTCGGTAAAATTGCAAAATGCCCCTAGTATGCATGACAGTGCTAGTGTCGTGGGTCGGCACGGACTTGGTGGGCTGAAGGGCCTATTTCTGCGCTGTATCTCTAAAGTAAAGTATGAAGTAGATTTCAGGCAGCATTAGGTCTTTGCTTCCTAATTATTGCCTAATTGGAGCCACATTTGAAGACCAAAATGGTCTAGAACAGGGGAGGAAAGTGGAGGAGAACATATTACATGCATGAGAGGAAGAAAGAACATGCTGGAGTAACTCAGCAGGTAAGGTGGCATCTCTGGAGAACATAGGTAGAGAGGCCTTGCCAGAATAAACACTACACCAACACTGGCCAAACCAACCCCTGCAACTCCAACCTAACGCCACCACCAGGACAACGCAGCTTTATGGCCGACAAAATATTACACTTTTAACACGTTTGGGCTTGGACCATATAAAATGGCGCTGGAAATGTGGTGACTCTTGGATTCTGTCTTAGTGTGATCGACTATTCCTACTCTCTTGTACTTGAGTATGATTGCACATGTTAATAATAATCTGTTTACTGAACACTGTGCATAAAAGGAATTTCACTGCACCTCGGTACAAGTGACAATAAAGTAACATTGAAATGTGTTTGCATTAAGGACTTTGAGCTTTTATTGCATTAGTAATAGGGTTATTAATTTAGTGAATCTTCTTTATTATGCATTATCTATGTGTATGGTGTTAGAGCCCTGTTTTGCTTCTGCAAGTAAGAATTTCATTATTCCTTTTTGTCAGTACATATGACAATTAGACTTTCCTGAGGTGAATAATTTAGGCATGCCCAGGATAATATTGAACCCAGTTGTTACTTCTTGCTGGTGAGATTTTTTATTCTGCCAATGCTGATGTCAATCTCCATAATTGCATGTCTACGAGGCTGAGCACTGTTTATAGGGAGACCCAAAGGATTGTGGAGTTATTAGAATAGTGTGTTTATTACATTAGGATACTTTGACTGGTGCAAACTGAAGCAATCACTGCCAAAACCTTTGAACTGACTTCATAATTTATCTTTGCACTAAATGTTGTACTATTTATCCTTTATCTTTGCCCTGTAGATGGCTTGATTGTTTTCATGTATAATCTTATTCTTGACTGGATAGCACACGAACAAAAACTTTTCACTGTACATGTAACAATAATAAACTTAACAAAACTAAGCTGGTAAATATTTGTTCTGCATAGTATTTAATAGTTGTAGAGTCAAAGAATGGAGACCTTGCATTCAATATACCATTCACAAAGTTGTCTACTGCCTTTTAGACGTTTCATTAGTGTGAATGTTGTTACAGGAAATATTTCAGCTGATTTATACACGGTAACTACCTAAATAAAACAGAAATGGAACTCAAAAATTCCAGTGATTTTTCCCAGCTTCCTTCCGTGATATCAGAGTCATACAACATGGAAACAAACCCTTCAGCCCATCATGTCAGTTCTGGCCATCGGGTACCTATTAATCCCAATACCTGGCACAGAGTAGTTCACTATACATTCTACAGTAAATCTATGCCCTTTTTCGACTTTCGACTTTAGACCTACAGCGTGGAAACAGTCCCTTCCGCCCACTGAGTGCACGCCGACCAGCAATCACCCCGTACATTTACACTATCCTACACACTGGGGACAATTTGCAGAAGCCAATTAACCTACAAACTTGTACATCTTTGGAATGTGGGAGGAAAACGGAGCACCCGGCGAAAAAACGCATGGCCACAGGGAGAAAGCATAAGCTCCGTACAGTCAGCACCCATAGACAGGATCGAACCTGGGTCTCTGGTGCTGTAGGACAGTAACTCTTCCTCTGTGCCACTGTGCTGCCCTCTTGTGGAGTCTTTAGAATCGTTTTAGTTTTAGTTTTAGATTTAGCCAGGGAAACAGGCTCTTTGACTCAGTGAGTCCACGCCAACCATTGATCACCTTTTCACATTTAAAAAAATGTATCCTACTTTCTCTTCTGCCTACACACTCGGGGCAATTTACAGAGTTTCAATTAAGAATGCAAGTAGGAATTTCATTGTTCTGTGTGGGGCATATGACAATAAAATACACTTGACTCTTGACTTAACCTATAAACCTGCACGTCTTTGGACACCGGAGCACCGGGAGGAGACCCATGCGATCACAGGGAGAATGTGCAAACTCCACAGGCCTGGTATATAAAATGCCTAGCTAAGATTAATCTTAGTGTAAGGTGGCGCCATGTGAGGCCACAGGGTAGTTATGTATTTGTGTAGAATATACAGGGAAGGTCAATTCAAGGAAATGTAAACCCAAATCAGGCCTGATTGGGTTAAAGTATGATGAGCGTTTGATGTCACTATGCCTGAACTCGCAGGAGTTTAGAAGGATGAGGAGGACCTCGTTGAAGCTTAACGAAAAGTGAAAGGCCTGGACAGAGTGAATGCAGAGAGGATGTTTCCACAAGTGTGACGGAGATTGGACCAGAGGCCATTGCCTCAGAATAAAAGAACGTACCTTTAGAAAGGGGAAGACGAGGAATTTCTTTAGTCGGTGGTGGTGCATCTGTGGAATTCATTGCCAGCAATGGCTGTGGAGGCCAAGTAAATGGATACTTTTAGGGCAGAGATTGATAGATTCTTGATTAGTAAGGGTGTCAGAGGATATGTGGAGAAGGCAGGAGAATTGGATTGAGAGGAAAAGATAGATCCGCCATGATTGAATGGCGAAGTAGACTTCATGGGCCGAATGGCCTAATTCTGCTCTTAGAACATGAACTTATGAAATGGCAGTAACAGCAAACCTCCAGGATGGAGGGAGATAGATCCTTTCTGTTTTCAAACCATAGATATTCAGGTTGCTGCAATCATCTGAGTAAAATGTTTGTAAGTTTGTGCGGATGCTGTTTGTTGATTTCAGCTCAGCATTTAACACGATAATCCCCCAGCATCTGGTGAGCAAACTGGCACCCCTAGGTTTCAATACCATACTATGCAACTGGATCCTGGATTTCCTTTCTGAAAGACCCCAGTCTGTGCGGGTGGGGAAGAACACCTCCTCGGTCATCACACTGAGCACCGGCTCCCCTCAGGGCTGTGTCCTGAGTCCGCTGCCCTTTACATTGATGACACATGACTGTGTCGCCAGGTCCACTACTAACCATATCATCAAATATGCGGATGACACAACAGTAGTGGGCCTTATCTGCAATAACGACGACCAGGCATATAGAGAGGAGGTGGAACAGCTGGTGAGCTGGTGCAGCAGGAACAACCTTCTCCTAAATGTGAACAAAACCAAGGAGATTGTCGTCGATTTCAGAAGGAAAATTCAGCCCAGTCACACTCCACTCTGCATCAACAACTCAGCAGTGGAGCAGGTGAAAAGGATCAAGTTCCTGGGGGTGCATATAACGGACACCTTAAACTGGTCCACAAACATTACATCTCTGGCAAAACGGGCACAGCAGCGGTTGTACTTCCTCCGCAGGTTGAGAAGTTTACACCTCCACCCTCCCATCCTCGCCACTTTCTACAGAAGCACAATTGAGTCGGTCATGACCAGCTGCATCTCTACGTGGTGCGGCAGCTGTACAGCTGCAGACTGGAAGTGCCTTCAGAGAGTGGTGAGGACAGCGGAACAAATCATTGGGACTTCTCTTCCTTCCATCATGGACATGGGGTACAAGCACTGTCTGATTAGAGCTAAGGGCATTACCAGAGCCCCCACACACCCACAATTTGGACTGTTTATACTGCTTAACTCTGGGAGGAGGTACCGCAGCATGAAGAGCGGGACAACCAGGTTCTGCAACAGCTTCATCCCCAAGGCCATAAGATTACTGAACAATCAACAAAACCGAGGCTAGAACTTTTTAAATATCGACACTTTTTAAAAACTTTTTATATATATTTATTTTACAGAACCATGCACATGAGGCATTTTTATGGACGCACCTAGCTCTTTTACTTTTACTATTTACCTGATTTGGAGAGTCAAATGCAACGAAATTTCGTTCAAGGTGCACTGTGTCTAGGTGTATATCTGAATGACAATAAAGTTTTCATTCATTCATTCAATTGGTAATGGCAAATTAAACTTTAATGTATCATTAATAATTTGTAACAACGTTTATTTTTAATCAGGTAGAGAGACAAATCACTAACAAGTGGGTATCCAAATAGAAGGAATAACATAAACAAACAGCAAGAGGCGTAATGTGTAGGAAGGACCAGCAGATGCTGGTATATGCCGAAGATGGACACAAAATGCTGGAGTAACTCAGTGGGTCAGGCAGCATCTCTGTTGAAACATAATAGGTGACATTTCGGGTCGGAACCTTTCTTCAGACTGAAAGTAGATGGGGGGGGGGGGGTAAAAAAACTGGATGCGCGAAAAGGCCAGAACAGATTAGGGCCAAAATAGACAGACAACATATCTGTCTGAAAAAAGGCCCGACCCAAAATGTCATCTGTTCATTTCCCTCCACAGATGCTGCCCGGCCCTCTGAGTTCCTCCAGCACTTTGCTTTTAGCTCAAGACTCCAACATCTACAGTCTCTTGTGTGTCTCCAGAAAATGGTTAGAGAGGCAGATATCTAAGAAAACAGATGGAAAAGGAGAAAGAACAGTATATATATACTGTACATATAAGAGATGTTAGAGATTTAAATTGAGTGTAGGAGTGAAACAGACCGAGTGAATCCCAAGGGACAGGGAGTGCCAACTGCCAAGAAAGAGAGACTCAAAACATCAGAGCTAAATAAACATAAGTTGTAGAGCTGTGCTAATGTCCCAGGTTCAATCCTGACCTCGGGTACTGTCTGTGTGGAATTCCCACGTTCTCCCTGTGACCACGCGGGTTTCCTCCGGGTGCTCCGGTTTCCTCCAACATCCCAAAGACGTGCGTGTTTGTTGGTTAATTAACTTCTGTAAATTGTCCCCCAGTTGGGAGTGGATGTGAAAATGGAATAACATAGAACTAGTGTAAACATGTGATCGACAGTCGGCGTGCTCGGTGGGCCGATGGCCTTTTTCCATGCTTTTGTTTAGTTTTAGTTTAGTTTAGAGACACAGCGTGGAAACATTCTCTTCGGCCCACCGAGTCTGTGCTGACCAACGATCACCGCATTCACTAGTTCTACTCTACATCCTTCCAGAAGCCAATTAACCAAGAAACCTGCACGTATTTGGAATGTGGGATGAAACCGGAGCACCCGGAGAAACCCCAATCAGTCACAGGGAGAACGTGTGAACTCTGTACAGACAGCACATTTAGTCAGGATCAACCCTGGTGGGACATCAATGCTACCGCTGTGCCACTGTGCCGCCCCTGTACCTCTAAACTAAACATCCACATACTAGTTTGTCTAAAACACAAATTCAACAAATTGGAAGTGTACCTCCACAGGTAAATATCAGAATCTGAAATTATATATGTTTTAAATATTGTGGTAACAGATCTCTCCCTTTTGACTCAAAGAGAATGAAGCATTTACTCAGGGAAGTTTTTGAAACAAATTATTGAAAGGCCCCCAGCAAAAATCATGCAATCCAAGCCTACATTTGTTTAAGAGACAGGTGTTGTGTTCAGAATTGCAAAGCAAGACAGGAGGAGAAGAATTATGAAGGTATTGTTCTCAGGTGACAGGATAATGTAACTCACCATAAGCCATTGTGTTTGTAAATAAATGTTTTAAAGAGTGCCACAGGATGACAATGCCCAGTAACATATGGAGCAAATAATGTGAAAGTATTGGACACCCTAGTAGAACACATTTCCTAAAATTACATTTCCTTTATGGAATGCTTACTGTCTATGAAAACAAACTGCTTCAAAGAGGCCACGAATTGTGATAAATCACTGTATGAAGGAATGGGGAGATAGCATACAGTTTACAAACTATAGGCATTACTTGTGGGTGATAGCAGAATGGAAAGCTGTTAAGATGCCTGGTAAAATCTCCACTTTGTATCGTAAGAATTTAGTGTGTGCTTTCTCACTTGCAAGTACATGATCACCTACACCCAGCTGGAATCAGAAGCTGGAAGTAAGTGTGGATAGGGAATGTTGACATTAAACCATAACACACTCCGTCTGAATGGGGTTCAGCTAAAATAACTCTCTCATTATTTACCTTCTGCTGTCTGATCAGCAGGAGCATTTGATTCGTTGCCTGTTATTTCTCACTCATCTACTTCAATTCTCCATCTGCACTTCACGCTGTCTAGGCAAGGCCACCAGCATAATCAAGGACCAGTCTCACCCATTCTTTTCCCCTAAGGCAAGAGGTGCAGAAATGTGAAAACACACACCTCCAGGTTCAGGGACAGCTTCTTCCCAGTTATTAACAAGCAACTGAATTGTCTTCTCGCCAACTAGAGAGCAGTCCTGACCCACCATCTTTACCTTATTGAAGACCTTCAAACTATCTTTAATCAGACTTTACCTTGCACTAAATGTTGTACTCTTTTTGCTTTATCTATATACACTGTGGATAGCTTGATTATGATCATGTACAGTCTTTTCCTTGACTGGATAGCACACAACAAAAAATGCTTTTCACTGACCTGGATACACATTTTAATAATAAACTAAAATAAACTATTCTTTTCTTCGATTGCTTATTCTACAATCCATAACCCATTCAAACCTACTCTATCCATGCCATTATTTACCAAGCCTCAATAACCCTTCTGTTCCTATCAAGATACAGCATGGAAACAGACCCTTCAGCTCACCGAGTCCACGCCGACCATCGATCACCTGTTCACACTAAGTCTATGTGATTCCACTTTCTCATCCACTCCCTACACACAGGGGCAATTTACAGAGGTCAGGGTGGAACCCGAGTCTCTGGTCCTGTCAGGCAGCAGCTCTACCACTGCACCATTGTGCTGCTCTAATTCTTTGCACTGTCTCAGTAACATAGTTAAGTAATATCTTGATTGGTATCGCGGTCACCAAAGTTCATTAACAAGGTAAGTGTAAGTAACTTGGCGGTTGGTTTCTCTTTAATCATCTCCAAGATTTTGCCTCTCACCATTTCCAGAATCTTCTCCTGCTCTATGTCCCTCAAAAATATCTAAGCTCTTCCACTTCTGGCCATTTAATCAACTGAAATTTTAATTGATTTACTACTGGTTTAGATTTAGGATTATGATTGTCATGTATGTCGAGGTATAGTGAAAAGCTTTGCTTTGCACGCTATCCAAATAGATCATGGGTGGCACAGCGGTGAAGTTGCTGTCTCAAAGCGCCCGAGACTGGGGTTCAATCCTGATCTCAGGTGCTGTCTGTACGGTGTTTGCACATTCTCGCTGTGACCGCCTGAGTATCCACTGGGTGCTCCAGTTTCCTCCCACATTCCAAAGACCTGCGGGTTGGTAGGTTCATCTGCTTTTGTAAATGGCCCCTTGTGTGTAGGGAGTGGAATGCCAAAGTGGGATAACATAGAACTATTGAGAACTGGTGATCGATGTTCCGCATGGACTCGATGGGCCGAAGGACCTGTTTCCACGCTGTATCTCTAAACTAGATGTGTCAACGTTCAAAACCAAGAGATATCATACATAAATGCAATCAAGTCAATCTCAAGTACAATGGATAGAGATAAGAGATTTAGAAGAGTGGTGTAGTTGCATCAGATGATAGTAGATCCTCCTCTGGAAGAGCAGGCTAAGTGCCGCCTCACACTGGCACCAACTTTCAGAACATGCAAATTTGTGCAACACCACTCCTTCATTAGATCCGAGCTACAAACCCCACAAAGACCACATGGCGGCATGGTGGTACAGTGCCAGAGACCCAGGTTTGATCCTGTTGTCAGTATGGGATTTCTACATTCTCACTGTGACCGCATGGGTTTTCTCCGGGACTTCCTATCTCCTCCAGCACTCCAAAGATGTGCAGGTTTGTTGGTTAATTGGCTTTGTTAAAAATTGTTCCTAGTGTGTAGGATCGTGCTAGTGTATGGAGTGATTGCTGGTCAGCATGGACTCGGTGGGCCGAAGGGCCTGTTTCCTTGCTGTATCTCTGGAGTCTAAAGCCATTAAAGTTTAGGGGGAGTGAGTTTTGCAGTCTCAGAATGAGCTGCATGGATCAGAAGTGTGTCAGATTTGATCTTGGTGCTGCCAAGGCTATGATAGGTAGGATACATTTTGCCTGAAGCTAGTGAGAAGAAAATAATAAATGTGTCAGTATTGCAGTTTCTGGTCACTGTGCATAATTTCCACTGAAATTGAAAGCATCATTGCCTTGCCCTTGCAACTGGATAACCTTCTAACTGTTGAAAATTCGAAATTCTCAGTAATAAATCAAATGTTCTTCTTGTTTTATGCTCTTCTCTATTCATCTGTCCAATGACTTCAGCCATCATAAGCACCCAGTTAGGTATCATTCAGGTAACAATTTCACTTTTATTCCATCTAAATGTAGATAGAGGACTAGGCGACCATTTTGTCAAACACTTGTACTTAGTCTGACAAGGCTTGTTGGCCTGGGACTCCCGGTTGCTAACCATTTTAACTCCTCCTCCCATTCTCATAGTGACTTTTCCCCTCCATTGCCAGAGTCAGTCCACACTCAAACTGGAGGAACAGCATCTCATATTCCACTGAGAGAGCGCACAACCCAATGGTATGAATATTGAATTCTCACACATCTTTGGGAGTGTTCGAGGAAAACAGAGCATCCGGAAGGAACCCATGTGGTCACAGGGAGAACGTGCAAACTCCGAGGTCAGGATCTCAGCACCCGTAGTCGGGTGTCTGATGCTGTGAGGCAGCAAAGATCGACACAAAATGCTGGAGTAACTCAGCGGGACAGGCAGCATCTCTGGATAAAAGGAATGGGTGACGTTTCGGTTTGAGACCCTTCTTCAGACTGCGCAGGCAGCAGCTCTACCCGCTACATTACTGTACCACCAATGGATGGTTTTTAAAATCAGAGGTGATCAGAAGCCCAGAATTGGAGCCATGCAGATATCTTGGGGGTAAGTAATTGGGGTGAAGGGAGTGGAATGGAGAAGCTTTCTCCATTAACTGTATCTCTCTCTCTCGTACTATCTGGTTTGATTATTCATGGAAAGGGATGTCAGGAAGAACATTTTTACGCAAGTTAGTCGTTAGAATCTAGTTCAGTAAACGATTGAAAGTGTTGAAGCAGTGACTGATTGATCTTTCTTAGACAATAGTATCAAGGGATACGTGCTTGGAAATTGCTTTGTATACGAAGCAGAATTTCTGTACTGTTTGTCTACGATCGCTCAGACAAGCAGTTGCTCCCAAAAGACTGCAGCCAGGTCTCTAAAACGTTCTACCCTGCTGTTGAAATAAATACATTGCAAACAATAAATCATATGCTGCAACTATAAGGATGCCAATCCAGTATTGCATAAAGGGTCTGTCCCACTTGAAGTCATTTGCGCGTCATTCAAGCGACATCATTTATGCGTCACGATGCACAATGCGCGCATCATGATGCGTGCATGGCTTGCATTACGCGAGCATGGTGCGAGGTGAGGCGTGGTGGCATAGGCAGTGACGCGCGGTCGTGCACGGCGCCCCAAGGTTTTGGGATTCACAAAATCTTTGCGCGCCACCTGCGTGACGTGCAAATGACGCCCAAGTGGGACTGGCCCTTGAGTCACATATTGGTTTATGACCAGAAACGTCACTTATCCATGTTCTCCAAAGATGCTGCCTGAGTTGCTCCGGTACTTTGTGTCTTTATTTGATAAAACAGCATCTGCAATTCCTTACTTTTACAAATGTTATCTCTCTCCTTTAATAATGGAAAACAAAAAGCAAAATGTACAATCTGTTCCATCTCTGTTTTAATTTGCTACAAAGTCTTCCAGGCTTTTGAATTGAAGAGTGTCCGTCCACGCTCGCACCTGTGAGGGAAACATGCCCTCCGTATATCTCTAAAGATAGAGGCACATTGAGTCTGCGCCGACCAACACTCACCCCATACACTAATACTATCCTACACACTGGGGCCAATTTATAATTTTATACTGAAGCTAATTAATCTACAACCTTGTATGTTTTTGGAGTGTGGGAGAAAACCGGAGCACCTGGAGAAAACCGGTCACAACGAGAACGTACAAACTCCATACAGACAGCACCCATAGTCAGGATCAAACCCAGGTCTTGGGCACTGTAAGGAAGCGTCTCTACCACCTTGCCACAGTATTGTTGAACCCTGTTTGCTCTTTCAATGTGGAATGCTTTCTCCATCATGAACATGTCTGACCTGGGGTACATTGTGTGTCATATTAACACTGTCTTAGTTTAGTGTAGTTTAGAGATACAGCATGAAATCAGGCCCTTCGGCCCACTGAGTCCACGCTGACCATCGATCACCCGTTGACACTATTTCTATGTTATCCTACTTTCTCATCGATTATGGGACCCAATGGGATCCAATAAGGAACTGCAGATGCTATTTTATCAAAAGGCACGCAGGTTTGTAGGTTAATTTGTAGGATTGTTTTTATTGTTTTTATTATGTGTGAAATGTTTAAGTTTTATGTGCGATGCTCCGGTATTCCCTGGGAAACGTCTTCTCATTTTGCACTGTACAACTGTTGCTTTGCAAGATGACAATAAAGGTTGATTGATTGATTGATTGATAATTGGCTTCTGTAAAATAGTCCCTGGTGTAGGATAGTACTAGTGTATGGGTGGAACTAGTGTACAGGTGATTGCCTGTCGGCGCGGACTAATGGGCCAGAGGACCTGTTTCCATGCTGTATCTCTAAACTAAACTAAACCAAACTAAATGTTCCGAAAATTAACAATTACATTCTAACTTGCTGCAGCTAAACAGGTCTGTAAATACAATAACACAGAGATAAATGTATTATAATCAGTCATTCAATAAATTAATAACTATTATACTAGGTAACCATAATAGTGCAAAGTCCATAGTACAATCAAAGGCAGTCCATTGAAGATCAAGGTTGCTGAGATTAGTTTTGTGTAGTTTTCAAGAGCCTGATGGCAGCTGTTCTTCAACCTGGTGGTCACAGTTTTAAGGCTAGTAGAAACATTGAAGAGTTTTTGTAGTGATTGCATTGATATGCTGGACCCTGAACAGATCTTCAGAGATATGCACATCCAGGAACTTGAAGCTGTTGACTCTCTCCACCCATCAATGAAGACTGGTGCATTCACATTCCCCTCCTGAAGTCTACTCTCAGCTCCTTGATTCTTGGGTTAAGAGCAAAGTTGTTGTTCTGGCACCATTCAAAAAGATTTTCAATCTCCCTCCTGAACTCCGACTCGTCATTACCTGTCATGCGTCATACATACATGCTGTCATACATACATCAATGGTATCATCGGCAAATTTAAAGATGCTGTTAGATCTGTGTCTGGCCACACAGTGACAGACACAAAATGGTGGAATAACTCTGCAGGTCAGGCAGCATCTCTGGAGAAAAGGAATAGGTGATGTTTCGGGTCAAGACCCTCTTCAGACTCAGTGAGAAGGTGTTGCAGAACTCCCGTCGGGGAGAGGAGGTGAACTTCTTCAAAGTAGGCATACCTTGAGGAGATTTTGCAGTGGAGCAGACCAAACGTGTAGTAAGGAACGGCAGGTGCTGGTTATCTCCGGCAATCTTCTGTGTAAACCAGCATCTTCAGTTTCTGGCTACATAGCCGGATAGAGGTCAAGGGGAATGGTTTACAAGGATGTTGCCAGGACCCAAGAGTCCGAGCTATAGGGAGAGGTTGACCAAGCTGGGACTCTATTACTTGGAGTGCAGAAGGATGAGGTGATCTTATAGAGGTGTACAAAATCATGAGAGGAATAGATTGGGTAAATGCACAGTCTCTTGCCCAGAGTATGAGAATCAAAAACTACAAGACATAGGTTTAAGTTGAAGGGGAAAAGATTTAATAAAAATCTGAAGGATAATATTTTCACACGAAGGGTGGTGGGTGTATGGAACGTAGGACGTAGTTGAGGCAGGGACGATTGCAATGTTTAAAAAACAATTAGACGTACATGAATATGATAGGTTTGGAGGGATAAGGGCCAAACACAGGCAGATGGGACATATCGGTCAGTTTGGCAAGGTGGGCCGAAGGGCCTGTTCCACGCAGTATGACTCTATGACTCTATCTTTATATTGACTGACTGGACAGTCTTGATTCAGTTCCTCATTTCTCTGATTCTATATATCCTGGAGGTTGTTATTCTGCACAAAGAAAGGATAGTGCACCTTCAAACTTGGCAATCAACTTACAATTTTACTACGGAGTCACGTGAGTGACTACGTGAAGAGCCCGCTCAGCACGCATGCGCGGCATTACGTTCAGCAATGCAACAGCGGCGCATCGGGAGTCAGGCGCTCCCGCTACGGGGTGAAAGAACGGACCGTCAGGTAAGCTCTGAGGTCGGGTTTTTCTTTCACAGGGAGCCTTCTGCTTTCAGGCAGAGAAGAAAGGCTCTAGAACAAACCTGTCCCCCGCTCGACTCCACGGAGGAGCGTTCCATCTGGGGGGGGCAGCAACAAGGCAGTAGGACCGCTTACCCGGCGCTCCGCTATTCCCCGACACCGCGCTGGAAGTAAAGCCACGGAAGAGGCGTCCGACCGGTGACTTCGACTTGTCGGACGGGGATGTCTCTCCACCCGCACGGGGGGAAAGACAGCCGCCTGAAAAGACCTGTTCCTCGCTCGACTCCACGGAGGATCGTTCCATCTGGGGGGGGCAGCAACAAGGTGGTAGGACCGCTTACTGGGCGCTCCGCTATTCCCTGACACCGCGTCTGAGCAGCGGGCTGGAAGTCAAGCCACGGAAGAGACTTGTCGGACGGGGACGTCTCTCCACCCGCCCGGGGGAGAGACAGCCGCCTGAGCCGCTGGAGCGGCTCCTGGAGCAAGAGCTCCAGCGAGACGCGCTTCGTGAGGGGCGCTCTCGCAGGGGGAGTTCAGGCACTCCCTCCACAGTGCCTTCTGCGCTGTCCATTGCTTCCTCCTTACCCGAGGGTAGCTTTGGTGACCAGGACTGGGCTGGTCAAGAAGAGGGGACGATGGCTGAAGATCTCGGGAGTATGCAAGGGGTGCAGGAACAGGAAGAGCTGCTAGGTGTGGTGGACCGCTACGTGGCAACCCCACGTGCAGGAGGTCGTTAAAGACCAAACCAGTGGCCAGCATTAACCACCTCTCCAACAGGCCCCTACAGGAGAGGTGGTCAATAAGGCTTTAGAAAACTGCAGCGGATCCTCAGGCTCCTGACGTCAGCCATCACATAGTTTGCTCATTCCGTGGACAAATACGGAGATGACCACAACCTTCGTAAACAAATCATAAAACCTGCCATAAAATCCTAAATTTGCGGGGTTGTGCATACCCCAGCCACTGAGCCAGACCCACTGGTCTTTGGCAAAAACCTCACAAAGCATATGAAGGATATGGAAGAGGCTTTAAAAAACTTTCGGTCTCATGAGGGCAGGCCCGGGCCGAGCAAACCAAAAACAATAATTCCTAAGCAGCAGCACCCCATCGCGTCCATCAGTCGACGTCTACCATATGGGACTGGTGTAAAGCTCAGGGTCCGCTTTCTATCCCCGGAAGTCTTCTTTAGACCAGGGCCCATAGCGGACCCCATGAAAAATGCGCCACCCCCCAACATCACCGCCACGTCAAACGACGTGCAAGACTCGTTGGACCGGCAGGAAACAGAACAATACCCATAACCATGGAGGTAGGTGGGTCTGGTTCCTACCAGCATATAGAAAATAGGGGCTTAATACTAACAGGGGGGAGATTACACCTGTTTTAAGAAGCACGGGAGTCTATCACGAGTGATCAGTGTATACTCAATGGCATTAGTGGATATAAAATACAATTCATACTAGAAAAATTGCCACCAGTTCAACATTCACCCCAGAGGGTATTTCCCTCTCCATTAGAGAAACGAGAGGGACAAGCTGAACTGGTGAGACTAATTACAAAGGGTATCATGGGAAAACATGAACCCTTGGAATTCGTATCAAATATATTCACTAAACCCAAAAAAGATGGTGTATGTCGCATCATCATTGACTTAACTTCACTAAATATGTTTGTTAAGTATATACATTTCAAAATGGAAACGGTTGTTACTGCCAAACAACTAATTTCCAAAGGATACTTCATGGCAAGCATTGATCTTAAAGATGTTTACTATGTAGTACCATTCACAAGGATCATCGCAGATACCTGAAATTTACCTGGATGGGGCAGCAATGGCAGTTTAAAGTGTTACCCAATGGGTTCACATCAGCCATAGATTATTCACCAAGATACCAAAACCAGCTCTGACAATATTCAGAAGACAAAAACATATTGTCATGGCATATCTTGATGATATCTTAAATAATAGGCAAGACCATGGGATTGACTATGTTAGCTGTATCAGCTACCAAACAGTTATTCGAAACCCTGGGATTGTCTTACATCCAGATAAATCTAAGTTGAAGCCATCCACAATCATGGACTACTTGGGCTTCACAATTAATTCAGTCTACGTGACTGTAACATTGCCAAGAGACAAAGCAGTTGAATTGGCACAATCATGCAACAATTTAATGATTTGGACCTTTGCACTATCAAAACTTACAAAGAGCAAAGGTACAGGTACCAAAACAACACACAGGTCATTATGATCGTGTCATAAAGTTACCCACTGAAGCAATATCAGAACTACAGTGGTGGGCAAAAAACGTTTGGCATAGTTTCAGCCCTATTATCATCACTAACCCTACGTTAGTTATCCAAACAGATGCCAGTGCTCAAGGCTGGGGAGCAACTAACTCTATATCCAGCACAAGTAGTAGATGGACTAACCCAGAGTCATCGTTACCACTTACACTGGGCATTAATTATCTAGAGATGTTGGGTGACTTTTATGGTTTAAAAGCATATGCACAAATATGCATCACTTGCATGTACGGTTACAAAAGATAATACTACGGTGGTGGCCTACATTAACCATATAGGCGGCATAAAATCGGTATCATGCGACAAGTTGGTCAACACAATTTGGCAATGGTGTGTCGAAAGACATATTTGGCTATCAGCAACTTACCTGCCAGGTAAGCTAAATACAGTGGCAGACAGCAGGTCACGTAAATTTAATGACAACATCGAATGGATGTTAAACCCCAAAAAATTTGAAAAAGTTATCAAGCAATATGGCACGCCAGATATCGATTTATTTGCATCAAGGCTAAATCACCAGGTACCTATGTATGTCGCTTGGGAACCAGACCCTGAGGCAGCAGCGGTAGATGCATTCGCGCTGGATTGGGGAAATTCTTCTTCTATGCATTTCCTCCCTTCTGCCTCATCAGTTGGGGACTACGCACAATACAAATGGACTCAGCTTCAGGTATTTTGATAGTACCCGACTGGCCTACGCAGCCATGGTTCCCAATACTCCATGACACGGTTGTTGAAACTCCGATGGTATTCCCCAGTGACCCAGAGTTATTAACACCCATAGTCGGGCACAAGCCACCCGTGCATGAACAAATCAAACTCCTGGGTTGCAGATTCTGCACAAACCACTTCTGGGGCTGGGATTATCAGAACAAACCGTCGACACCATGTCAGCATCCCTCCGAACATCCACTAAAAACAGCACTTGTCCAGCATCAAAAAATGGGAGAAGTACTGCTTGGATACAGGGACCACCTACTCAACCGCTACAGTTACCAACGTACTGGAATTCCTGGCGAACCTTCACCATGATGAAGGACTCAGCTACAGAGCCATCAACACAGCTAGAAGTGCCCTGCCTGTCTATTTAAAACCAGCTCCAGGACAACAGGCCATGGGGTCCCACCCGCTGGTGGTCAAACTAATGAAGGGTATTTACAACTCTAACCCCCTAGACCAAGGTACACCCATATATGGGATGTCAGTGTGGCCCTGACATAGCTCAGGGGATAGCCACCAGCCAGATTCCTCAACCTGGAACAATCTATGCTCAAAACACTCATGTTGATGGCCCTTGTATCTGCACAGAGGGTCCAGTCACTACACCTATTGCGACTGGACAGCATGCTCACAGCTCCAGACCAGATATCTGTCATTATCCAGGGACTGATCAAACAGAGCAGACCAGGAACACCTAATCCAGTCGTGGAATTCCGGGCTTACCCGCCAGAACCACGGTTATGTGCCAAGACCCACCTACTATCCTACATAGACACAACCAAAATATTAGAGGGAGATGAAAAGCCTTGTGGGTCAGTCATAAAAAACCTTATGGTCAGGTGACGAGCCAAACCATTTCAAAATGGCTCAAGCAGGTGCTAAAAGTTGCTGGGATAAACACTAACATGTACAAATTTTATTCCTCCAGGGCAGCATCCACGTCGACGGCTAAAAGAAGGGACGTGCCTATAGACCACATCCTGGCTACAGCAGGATGGTCAGGGGAAAGACCGTTCAGAAATTTTATAATAAGCCGTTGGCAAAACCTGTTTTATTTGCAGAAAAGATTTTACAGACTGCAAATATTTAATTTAAACCCAGGGGAGCAATTTAATTTCTTTGTTGTTATTGTTAAAAAATACCATTGTGTTTTTCTATAAACAGATTCATTGGTTCATTACAATAACACACTTCCTCCGTCAAGGACTTCGGCAGTGCGTAAAATAATACCTGTTACACGGTTTGAAATCACAGAGCTTTGAAGTCTTCACGTAGTCACTCACGTGACTCCGAAGTAAAATAGTAAGATTAAACGAGAACTTACCAGTTTGAAGAAGGGTTTCGGCCCGAAACGTCGCCTATTTCCTTCGCTCCATAGATGCTGCTGCACCCGCTGAGTTTCTCCAGCATTTTTGTGTACCTTACCAGTTTGAAGTTTGATCTGTATTTTATGAGGAGTTACGATGAGGGATTACGTGCCCTCCGCACCCACCCTCATTAATATGGGTCAAAATGTTAAACTGATGTCTCCTTTTCTTTACTATGTTTACTTCAATAACTGTGTCTATCTGTGATTCCACACCGCTGCTTTGAAGTATGCCGCACATGCGTGCTGAGCAGGCTCTTCACGTAATCCCTCATCGTAACTCCTCATAAAATACAGATCAAACTTCAAACTGGTAAGTTCTCGTTTAATCTATTTTAGTGAACAAATGACAGACTTCATGTGTCCTGGGCCTATTCAACAGCCTAGAGGCATTTAGTTTACGTTGCTATTCTGTGTATCATTAACTTGCGTGAGTTCACAATAAATACCATGCATCATCTGACATTCTCAATGTGTTTCTATTCATCAGTTAATATCTGTTGATATCCCCACCCTCCAACCACTTTGATCTTAAACCCAGTTTGATGCCGGACCCCGAAAAATCGCCGGTCTGATCCCTCCCCAGATGCAGCCTGACCTGTTGAGATACTCCAACACTCAAGATCCAGCATCTGCAGTTCCTTGCACCTCCAAATCATTTTACTGCACTTTGCCCTTGACAAATCTTCTAGAAATTGACTTGTTCCCATCTCAATTGTCATTTGCATGTAACAAAATGATGGAAATACTCAGCGGGTGCTGTGAAGAGAAGGAAAGAGATTTAATGGTTCAGTCAATCATCTTTCATTAGAGCTGATGATCTACAATATTACCTCCTTACCTCTCTTCACTGCCATCGAATCTGCTGAGCGATTCAAGCAATGGCTGCTTTATTTGAACATTTGCTATCTCTGCTGTCGCTCCAATGTAATCTATCTCAAATAAAGTTTCTTCACCTTCTTTCTTTGTAGATTAATGGCTTGGAAAATGAAGACTTAAAAAACTTGTTTCAATTGACATTAGTCCACATTCATGCAATTGCTCATCAGCAAAGCCCAACCTGTTTCTGTCCTCATACGGATTGGCGACGCAATGGTAGAGTTGCTGCATTAAAGCGCCAGAGACCCGGGTTCAAACCTGACGATGGGTGCTGGCTGTATGGAGTTTGTACGTTCTCCATGTGACCACGTGGGATTTCACCTTGAGCTTCAGTTTCCTCCCACACTCCAAAGAGCTCAGGCCCACAAGTCCAGCCAACATCCTCGTAAATCTTCTCTGTATTCAGTTGACATTTCCACAGCCTGCCACTCTTATTGATGCCAATGTAAAGATCCTCAAGACTTGTAATACAAAAAAAAACCCTTGATAACGTGTTAGCAGAAAAACATTATGGTTATTTTGTTAAGGGCCTGTCCCACTTACGCAAATTTTCAGCGGACTGTCTGCGATCTTCAAGCTCAGGGGCACTCGCCTGAAAAACCGTGAGCTGGAACGACCGTCAGCGCGGAACACACACACACACACACACACACACACACACACACACACACACACACACACACACACACACACACACACACACACACATCGCAAAGGCGGGAGCCAGGGAAATCGGGGGAGCGCTGTCCGAAATTCACAGGGTGTAAAGCCAAGGTGATACCCACGATGAACAGGAAGGTTAAAGACGGTTAGCACAGTGTACGGTAAAGGGCCTGTCCCACTTACGTGTTCTTGGCATGCAAATTATGCGTCCTCGTGGCTGCGTTGAGCCGAGACGGTCGAGCGAAGGTCGGGTGCGATTACATGCATACGCACAGCCGTCTGGAGCGCGTGACGTCATTTGAAGATGGACACAAAGCTGGAGTAACTCAGCGGGACCAGCAGCATCTCTGGAGAGAAGCAATGGGTGACGTTTCGTGTCAAGACCCTTCTTCAGTCTGAAAAGAACGGTCTTGACCCGAAACATCACCCATTGCTTCTCTCCAGAGATGCTGCCGGTCCCGCTGAGTTACTCCTACATTTTGTGTCTATTTACAATTTTCTTGGCCCCGCTCTGGGAGTAGAAGTGGGGGTGGATCCGGACCGCAATGGCCGTGAGCCCCAGGCCGAGTTCGGCGATCGTTTGCCTGCCTCTGTTGCTGTTGAAGGTGAGACGTTGCATCGCGCCAGGATCTTGGGCCTGTCCCACTTTGGCCGTCAGTACCGCGACAGGCCGTTGGCGCGCGAAGATTTCGTTCACTGCAAGAATTTCAGAGCCCCGCGCAATGTCGGGACCGTCCCCGCACAACTCCATAACCCTCCGCGCTTCTAAGTGGGACCGGCCCCGCGCGTCCATACGGTGCCCGTGCGCCTCAGGCAACCACGAGGTCGCATAATTTGCGAGCCAAGGACGTGTAAGTGGGACAGGCCCTTAAGTCCTTTAAAAGAGTGGGGAGGTGGGGGGGGGGAGAGAAGGGGGGAGAAGGGGTGGAGACACTTTTAATAAGCCAGAGATACACAGCTGTGAAGTTTAGCGGGCATTTAACATTACTGGTCGGTTTTCTTTGGTTCTAAAAACTCGTGCTTACGTTTTTTTCCCCCAATGAGCCAATTAAAATGCCCGGTCAGCAAAGCAGATTAACTAAAACTACCTACAGCTACCTCGACTACCTACAACGGCATGGTGACCCCACTACCACTGCACTACGACTACAAAAGTATCGATTTTCTCCATGGCAAGCATTTTTTGGTAACCTGGGGTCATTGGGTGTTTCGGGTCTTTCAACATCAGACACCCTCACCCAGGCAACCCAGCCGTGGTTGATCAGACCACGGATTGTGTTCAGGTGGCATTGGCTCCTCCCCATGGACCTCCTCTCCTGATCCAGAGCCATCTCGAGGCCTTCTCCGCTGCCTCTGTGGTGTTCTTGATGGCCCTTCTCCTTGCCACTCCATTGATGCCCAGTGCTCTCAAGGCTTTGTAGAGCGATTGCCCTGCAAAACCTCTCCAGCCAACCTCGATGGGCATACACCTTGCCTTCCAGCCCTGCTTGCGGCAGTCTATGACCAGTTCTTCATATTTGGCCATCTTCCTCTCGTGGGCCTCCTCCAGACGGTCCTCCCACGGCACTGTCAGTTCCAACAAGACGATGTTTTTGGTCGCCTCAGGGACCAGGAGGATATCTGGCCTCAGGGTGGTCGTGGCAATGTGCTGTGGGAACTTCAGCTGTTTCACCAGGTCTACGGAAAGCTGCCAGTCCTGATGGATTCCTGGCTGCTGTGGTTCTTGGCAGCTGCACTCCGGCCTTCACGAAGGTGATCATCTGGGTGGTGGGGCGTTCTCGTCTGCAGGTGCTGATTCCCATGCTGATGACTTCTGCAATGGGTTTGAGAACCTGGTCATGACGCCATGTGTACCGGCCCTGCCCAAGAGCCTTTGGGCAACAGCTCAGGATGTGTTCCAACGTCCCCTTGCCTGAGCATTGCGGGCAATCTGGAGATTCCGCTTTGCCCCAGATGAAGAGGTTCGATGGGCTGGGCAGGACATCATACACTGCCTGGACCAGGAACTTGATGCGCTGTGGTTCAGCCTGCCAGAGCTCAGTCCATGTGACTTTTCGGTCCATGGCCTACTCCCACCTTGTCCAGGCCCCTTGCTGCCTCAATCCAACTGCTCTGGTTCAGAGAGTTCATTGTAATGTGTTCATGAGGTATAGGAGCAGAATTAGGCCATTCGACCCATAAAGTCTACTTCCCCCATTCGATCACAGCTGATTTTTCTCTCTCAACCCCATTCTCCTGCCTGCTCCCCATAACCTTTGAGGCCATCAAGAACCTGTCAATCTCTGCTTTAAAAATTAACCAATGACTTGGCCTTTACCACCTTCTGCGGCAATGATTTCCACAGAAAGAAATTCCCCCTCATTTCGAATCTAAAGTTACGTCCTTTTATTCTGCGGCTGTGCCCTCTGGTCCTAGTCTCTCCCACGAGTGGAAACATCCTCTTCACCTCCACTCTGTCTAACCCTTTTCACCATTTAACATAGTATTTGCTTAGTTAAATTTTAAAGAAATATTTTTTTTGTAAGTATTTGTTTGCAACAAGTGTCAAAAGCTAGATTCACAAATGTCAGTCGCATTCTGAGGAAATGCCAGCATGCACTTGGATATCCTGTGTCTATCACATCACTTATAGACTTGGAAAAACCAAGAGAAATGAAAGTATATTGGTGTATGTCAACTTCCGATGATGATGAAAGGTGATGGAAATTTAAGAGCAGTAATGAAAAGCTTTTGCTGGTGAAGAACTGTTTGATCATGTTATGCCTGTCAAAATATTTGACACATTGAAGCATGATTATACGCAGTCAATGTCCTTCAATAAGGAAATAAAACAAGATTCGCTGCTCCTATGAAAATTAATTCTTGCTGATGTATAAAAATATGAACTAACAGAAACTCCACATTAATACTTCAATTTGTCATATTTTGCTTAACTCAGTAGGTGCTGAATGTGCAGCTAATATACATATGTACATTTTTCAAAGTGAATACCTCAACACCAGTCAGGCTGTTCTTGAAGGGACGGACTGCAGATGCTGGTTTAAACCAAAGACGAACACAAAATGATGGAATAACAGTGGGTCAGGCAGCATCTGTGGAGAAAATGAATATGTGACGTTTCGGCTTGAGACCCTTCTTCAGACAAATAGTCAGGCAAAAGGGGAACGAGAGATATAGACAGTACTTAGGACAAATGAATGGAAGATATGCAAAAAGCAACGATAAGCAAAGAAAGGTGGAGCCCACAATGGCTGTGGGGTAGAAAGATAACAAACTATATAAACAGTGAAACTCAACAAAACGACAGTGAAACTAGTACAACAACTAGGGTGGGGGAGGGATGGAGAGAGAGGGGATGCAAGGGTTACTTGAATTTAGAGAAATCAATATTCATACCGCTGGGTTGTAAGCGGTTGAAAATGTACTCAAGAGATTTAGAGTCATGGATTTGCAAAGATTAGTGCATAGAAGAAGGTCATTTCACCCACAGTGGACATAATGGGTTGTTTATATTTCTTTCACATCTCACTACTCCACTTAGAGTCATACTGCATGGAAATAGGCCGATTCGCCCAAATTATACTTGCTGACTGTTGGCATTCTGACCAATTCCATTTGTCTGAATTTGGTCCATATCCTTCTAAATCCTTCCTATCCACAGATACTATTACTTCGAAAATCGTAATTATATCCCCCTCTGTAGCTTTCTCTGGCAGTTTAGTTTAGAGGTACAACATGGAAACAGGCCCTTCGCCCCACCAAGTCCACTCTGACAAATAATCACCTGTTCACACTAATTCTATGTTATCCCAGTTTCACATCCAAACCACAAGGGACAATTGACGGAAGATAATTAACCTACAAACCTGCATGTTTTTGGAATGTGGGAGGAAACCTGAGCACCCAGAGGAAACCCATGTGGTCACAGGGAGAATGTACAAACTCTACACAGACAGCACCCATAGTCAGGATTGAACCCGGGTCTTCGAAGCTGTAAGGCAGCAAATCTACCGCTGCACCACTGTGCCGTCCAAATGTAATGTAAAGGATTAGAGGAATACTTGCCAAACTCAGATAAATGGGCCTGCCTCAGGTAGACTCCTTAGTCAGAATGAGCAAGTTACGCTGAAGGGCCTGTTTCTGTGCTGTATATGTTGTGACTTTATGACCTCCAATTCCATTCAGATGAAGAAAATATAATTTTATTGAAGTAAAATACATTTTATAAAATATAATTGTCAGCATTGCGCATCAGTTCAACAGATAAAGTCCAATGTCTGCATTAGGGAGAGGTAATGCGAACAGCACCCTCCTTCAAAGTGCTGCAATGACTCAGCAGGTCAGGCAGCATCTGTGTAGGGAATAGACAGGCGGCATTTCGGATTGAGACCTTTCTTCAGGCTGATTGGGGTAGTGGAGAAATGGCTAGAATAGTTGTTGGGTTGGGACACGTCCTGGTGAGTGATAGGTGGATACGTGTGAGGGAGGGGGGGGGGGGTGATTAGCTGATGGGTGGACAAAGACCAGAGATACAAAGGAGACAAAAGGGTATCAGATAGGATAAGGTGCAGAATATAGTTTTTGTGTCACAGAGTCAAACAGCATGGAAACAGGCCCTCGGCCCAACTTGCCCATGGCCACCAATATATCCCATCGATACTAGTCCTACAGGCCCATATCCCGCTAAACCTATCCCATCCATGTACCTGTCTAAATGTTTCTTAAATATTGCAATTGTACTGGCCTCAACTATGTCCTCAAGCAGCTCGTCCGATATACCCACCATCCTTTGTGTAAAAATGTTCCCCCTCAGATCCCTATTAAATTTTTCCCCCCTCTTCTTAAACCTATGTCCTCTGGTTATTGATTCCCCTATTTCTGGGCAGGAGATTCTATGCGTTTACCCAATCTATTCCTCTCATGATTTTGTATCACCCCCTCATCCTCCTGTGCTCCAAGGAATAGGGTCCTAGCCTGCTCAACCTCTCCCTACAGCTCGTTCCACCTCAGTATTCCTTCTTCTCCTTGCTCGTGTCAGGCAGAACTTACAGAAGCTTGAAAGTGCACACCACCATCCCCTCTGATGTCAAGTTTCTGAGCGGTCCTTCCATTGTCTATGCTACTGTCCGATTCACCCTGAACCCATTGTGGTCATTGGAATTTGTCTCTGGAACTGTTGCGCTACAATGCTGAGTTCTCCGAATATTACCCGGCAATAATCCAATCTTTACTTCAGCAAGTGACAGTCTAGCTATAAAAGAATACCACTGGTAATTTCATGCACAAGCACATCTAACTTGATTCTAATTGAATTACAACCATCAGTTGCAAGTTGCTGTATTCCTCTGGATCAGTTTTGAAATGCTATTTGAGGTTTCAATGTGGAACACAATGCATTTTCACATCTTCCTATCCTGCACATGCTGTTTATGAAAACCTAACGGCTTACGACAAATGCTAGCAGGACATAAAAAGCACTTCATTGTGCTTCCAAAGCCTGTGTCGATATTTACAGCCCTTTAAAGGTTTACTTCCACACCGTGTAAGCCTTTCCCATTGATCGATACTCAAATCAATGGAGAGGGTTCATCAAAATACTCAATCGTAGAGTCAGCATTGACTTCTTTCTCTGTTGCATGATCCTATTAAAAAGAAAGAATGTAGCTCTTCTGTCATTCGGTTGTCATTTTAATTCTCCAACCGACTTCAACTCTGATATCTCCAGGGTGGCACGGTGGCACAGAGGTAGAGTTGCTGCCCCAAGACACCAGAGACCCAGGTTCGATCCTGACTACAGGTGCTGTCTGTACAGAGTTTGTACATTCTTTCTCCCTGTGTCCACATGGGTTTTCTCCGGATGCTCCGGCTTCCTCCCACATTCCAAAGACGTACAGGTTTGAAGGTTATCTGGCTTTGGTAATAATATAAATTGTCCCTGGTGTGTATGATAGTGCTAGTGCATGGGGTGATCGCTGATCGGCATGGACTCGGTGGGCTGAAGGGCACTATGGTTAATTCCATGCTGTATCTCTAAAACCTAAAGTGTAAAGGTGGATACAGGTGAGGGGTGGTTGATAGGTAAATGGGTGGACAAATGCTGGAGATGTTTGTGATTTAATCTTGTATAAGGCCAAAAAAAGAAGGAAAGGTAAGATCTGTGACAGATTGGAAAGTATGAGTGATTAAATAGTTGAAATATACAGCATGGACACAGGCCCTTCGGCCCATTGAATCCACGCCAACCATCGATCACCCCGTTAAAACTAGTTCTATGTTATCCCACTTTCTCATCCACTCCTTACAAACTAGGGGAATTTGCAGAGGCCAATTAGCGTACAAACCTGTACATCTTTGGGATGTGGAGATTATGGCTGTGCTGACCTTGGCCATAATTCCATTTTCCACCGATTTTCTTTAAACTTCTGATTTAAAAAAAAAAGTTTATGTTTATTTAAAACATCTTGTTTATTTAAAAAAAAATGTTTTTAGCGATGCAACATGGAAGCTGGCCCATCGGCCCATCGAGTTCACATCAACCATCGATCACCCATTCACACTCGTTCTATGTTATCCCACTATTGCGGCCACTCCCCACACACTAGGGGCAATTTACAGAGGCCAATTAACCTAAAAACCTGTATGCTTTTGAGCTTTTGAAGAACACGAGAGGAAACCCCGGAGGTCACGGGGGAAATGTGTAAACCCAACACAGACAGCATTTGAGGTCAGGATCGAACCCAGGTCTCAGACATTGTGAGGCAGCAGCTCTACCCACTGCACCAATGTGACCCAATAGACAATAGACAATAGATGCAGAAGTAGGTCATTTGGCCCTTCGAGCCAGCACCGCCATTCAATGTGATCATGGTTGATCATCCCCAATCAGTACCCCGTTCCTGCCAGCTCCCCATATCCCCTGACTCCGGTATTTTTAAGAGCCCTATCTAGCTCTCTCTTGAAAGCATCCAGAGAACCTGCCTCCACCGCCCTCTGTGGCAGAGAATTCCACAGACTCACCACTCTCTGTGAGAAAAAGTGTTTTCTCGTCTCCGTTCTAAATGGCTTACTCCTTATTCTTAAACTGTGGCCCCATGGTTCTGGACTCCCCCAACATTGGGAACATGTTTCCTGCCTCTAGCGTGTCCAAGTCCTTAACAATCTTATATGATTCAATGAGATTCCCTCTCATCCTTCTAAACTCCAGATTGTACAAGCCCAGCTGCTCCATTCTCTCAGCATATGACAGTCCCACCATCCTGGGAATTAACCTTGTAAACCTACGCTGCACTCCCTCAATACCAAGAATGTCCTTCCTCAAATTAGGGGACCAGAACTGCACACAATACTCCAGGTGTGGTCTCACTAGGGCTCTGTACAACTGCAGAAGGACCTCTTTGCTCCTATATTTGATTCCTCTTGTTATAAAGGCCAACATGCCATTTGCTTTCTACACTGCTTGCTGCACCTGCATGCTTACTTTCATAAACTGATGTACAATGACCCCGAGATCCCGTTGCACTTCCCCTTTTCCCAACTTGACGCCATTTAGATAGTCATCTGCCTTCCTGTTTTTGCTACCAAAGTGGATAACCTCACATGTATCCGCTTTAAACTTCATCTGCCATGCATCTGCCCACTCCCCCAACCTGTCCAAGTCACCCTGCATTCTCATAGCATCCTCCTCACAGTTCACACTGCCATCCAGCTTTGTGTTATCTGCAAATTTGCTAATGTTACTTTGAATCCCTTCATTCAAATCATTGATGTATATTGTAAATAGCTGCTGTCCCAGCACCGAGCCTTGCGGTACCCCACTAGTCACTGCCTGCCATTCTGAAAGGGACCCGTTAATCCATACTCTTTGTTTCCTGTCTGCCAACCACTTCTCTATCCATTTCAGCACTCTACCCCCAATACCATGTGCCCTAATTTTGCCCACTAATCTCCTATGTGGGACCTTACCAAATGCTTTCTGAAAGTCCAGGTACACTACATCCACTGGCTCTCCCTTGTCCATTTTCCTAGTTACATCTTCAAAAAATTCCAGAAGATTAGTTAAGCATGATTTCCCCTTCGTAAATCCATGCTGACTCGGACCGATCCTGTTACTGCTATCCAAATGTTCGGCTATCTCATCTTTTATAATTGACTCCAGCATCTTCCCCACCACCGATGTCAGGGTAACTGATCTATAATTTCCCGTTTTCTCTCTCTCGCCTTTCTTAAAAAGTAGGATAACATTAGCTACCCTCCAATCCACAGGAACTGATCCTGAGTCTAGAGAACATTGGGAAATTATCACCAATGCATCCACGATTTCTAGAGCCACTTCCTTAAGTACCCTGGGATGCAGACCATCAGGCCCTGGGGATTTATCAGCCTTCAGTCCCATCAGTCTATCCAACACCATTTCCTGCCTAATGTGGATTTCCTTCAGTTCCTCTGTCACCCCAGATCCTCTGGCCACTACTATATCAGGAAGATTGTTTGTGTCCTCCTTAGTGAAGACAGATCCAAAGTACCTATTCAACTCATCTGCCATTTCCTTGTTCCCCATAATAAATCTACCTTTTTCGGTCTTCAAGGGTTCAACTTTGGTCTTAACTAATTTTTTCCTCTTCACATACCAAAAGAAGCTTTTACTATCCTGCTTTATATTCTTGGATAGCTTACCTTCGTACCTCATCTTTTCTCCCCGTATTGTCTTTTTGGTTATCTTCTGTTGTTCTTTAAACATTACCCAATCCTCTTGCTTCCCGCTCATCTTTTCTACGTTGTACTTCTTCGCTTTAATTTTATCTCTGGCTCTGCTGGCTTGTGTGTGTGTGTGAGAGAGAGAGAGAGAGAGAGAGAGAGAGAGAGAGAGAGAGAGAGAGAGCCAGTTGACAGTCCTTGTGTAGTACCATAATACCATGTGAAGGGTGGCATGCACATATCGGTGGTGAAGGTTATAAATGGCATGAATTAATAAGGGTAAATCTACAAAGCTGTTATAAGGCAACTGAACCACCCTGTCACAAACTAGAGAGCAGCCCTTATCTACTATTGACCTAATTGGAGGTTTTCGAACTATCTTTAATCGGCCATTTCTGGGCTTTACCTTGCACCAAATGTTATTCCCTTTATCGTGTATCCCTTACACTGTGGACGGCTTGATGGTAATTATGTATAGCCTTTCTGCTGACTGGTAGGATGCAGCAAAAAGGGTTTTCACTGTACCTCGATACATGTGACAATAAACTAAACTAAATTAAAGGTAGATAAAAATGCTGGAGAAACTCAGCGGGTGAGGCAGCATCTATGGAGTGAAGGAAATGAACTAAATTAAATAAACTAAATTAAATTTCAGATTTTACAGTCAGTGTTTTGCTTCCATGAGAGAAGTGAAGGATCATAAATTCATACGTTATAGGAACAGAATTAGGCCATTCGGCCCATCAAGCATACTCCACCATTCAATCATGGCTGATCTATCTTTCTCTCTTAACCCATTCTGCTGCCTTCTCCCCATAAACCCAGACACATCGTACTAATCAGGTCATCAAGTTTTCTCCAGAATTAACAGCAAGCCACAAAATTCTCTCCTGTGAAAAGGCGTGATCCAAACACCTCGCTGCTTTTGTCATTTTGTCAATGGATCGATGATGGCAAAAAAAACAGATGCTACAGTACTTCTCGAAAGAGGAATATCAGGCTGCAAAGTGACAGGTCTTGTCGGGTCTGATATCAATCAGGACTGCACTGACACAAGGAAACTCGTCACCTTCAATAATAGGAGCAAATAATAACCATAATGGGACTAGCTTGAATTAGAAACAGGTACACTTATTAAACCATCTTATGACTACCCAGATCTCCATTACTGAAGTACATCCTTTGAAATTATTCAAAATGTAAGTACAATTGGTTAGATATTTCTGAGAGATTTTAATAATAAATGTAATAGATACAAGTAGACTGGCTATCGTTTCTGTGTATTATTTTTTAATCAGTCCTCAGGTCAGTAATATTTTAAACCAGATAGGTAATGTTTCGGGCCGAAACGTTGCCTATCTCCTTCGCTCCATAGATGCTGCTGCACCCGCTGAGTTTCTCCAGCATTTTTGTGTACCTTCGATTTTCCAGCATCTGCAGTTGCTTCTTAAATATTTTAAACCAATTGGATGTTGTGTACATTTGATAATTTTTTCTCTTACAAGTGGCAGAACGGTGGCCCAGTGGTAGAGTTGCTGCCTTACAGCGCCAGAGACACAGGTTCAATCCTGACTACGGGTGCTTTCTGTTTGTATGCTCCCCCCAAAACTTCTCTACATCGGCGAGACCAAGCGCAGGCTCGGCGATCGTTTCGCTGAACAACTCCGCTCAGTCCGTCTTATCCTACCTGATCTCTCGGTGGCTCAGCACTTCGTCTCCCCCTCCCATTCCCAATCTGACCTTTCTGTCCTCAGCCTCCTCCATTGTCAGAGTGAGGCCCAGCGCATATTGGAGGAACAGCACCTCATATTTCGCTAGGGCAGATAACACCCCAGCGGTATGAACATTGACTTCTCTAACTTCAGATAGCCCTTGCTTTCTCTCTCCATCCCCTTCCCCTTCCCAGTTCTCCCACTAGTCTTACTGTCTCCACCTACATTATATCTATGTCCCGCCCCCTCCCCTGACATCAGTCCGAAGAAGGGTCTCGACCCAAAACGTCACCCATTCCTTCCCTCCAGAGATGCTGCCTCACCCACTGAGTTACGCCAGCATTTTGTGTCTACGCCCCATAACTGTGTGGGTTTTCTCCAGGGGTGCTTCGATTTCCTCCACACTCCAAAGACATGCACGTTTGTAGGTCAATTGGCTTCAGTAATATTGTAAATTGTTTCAAGTGTGTAGGATAGTGCTAAAGTACGTGGATCAGTAGTGGGGCCAAATGGCTTGTTTTCACACTGTATCTCTAAACTAAACTAAACTAAACTAAGTCCCTTTTGACATTCAACAAATCACCAGCCAAAATAAACTGGTATGAAACTGGTGCAAATTGCATGCAAGAACCCGAGAGAAATAAATCTTAATCAATAATGTCATTTTCAGAATGTAGCACTGCCTGTGTGGCCGCGTTATTTACGAGACATGGAATGACTGATTTCCCAAGAAATTGGTGTGAAAAGGAAAGATATTATTAGAATGTGGCCAATCTTGATCTGCTGCCACTGTAGAAATGTCTCTGTTTAGATTGGGGGAAGGGAGGAATGAGGGAGAGTTCAATGCAATGTGAAACTCCAATGCAATGGGCGGCACAGTGGCGCAGCAGTAGAGTAGCTGCCTTTCAGCACCAAAGACCCAGGTTCGATCCTGACTTTGGGTGCTGTTGTAGAGTTTGTACAGTACATTCTCCCTGTGACTGCGTGAGTTTTCTTCGGATGCTCCGGTTTCTCCCCACATTCCGAAGACATGCAGGTTTGTTAGTTAATTGGCGTCTGTAAATTGTCCCTTGTGTGAAGGATATATTGTATGGGGTGTTATTGTACTACTTCCTTAAAATGCTTAGGAAGTTCAGCAAGTTCTCAACAAATCTCACCACCTTCTACAGATGCGTTGTAGAAAGCATTTTAATGGGATGCATCAATGCATGGTTTGGGAACAGCTCCATCCAAGACCACAAAAAAAATTGCAGAGAATTGTGGATGTTGCTCAGAACATCACGCAAACCAACCTCCTTCCATTGAAAGACACATAAAATCTGGAATAACTCAGTGGGTCAGACAGCATCTCTAGAGAAAAGGAATAGGTGATGTTTCGGATCGAGACCAATATTGACCTTCCATTGACTCCATCTCCACTTCATGCTGCCCTGACAAGGCCGCCAGCATAATCGAGGAAGAGTCTCACCCTGACATCCTCTCTCCTCTCCCATCCAGCAAGAGGTTCTGAAGTGTGAAAACACACACGTCAAGATTCAGGAAAACAGTTTCTTCCCAGCTATTATCTGGCAACTACATTATCTTATCATCAACTAGAGAGTGGTACTAACCTAGTATCTACCTCATTGGAGACCATTGGACTATCTTTACTTGGACTTTATTGGACTTTATCTTGCACTCCGTTATTCCCTTTACCGTGTATCTGTGCACTGTGGATGGCTGGATTGTAATCGTGTACAGTCTTTCCGCTGACTGGATAGCACGTAACCAAAAAGCTTTGTACTATACCTCGGTACACGTGACAATAATAAACTAAATCTAAACATAGGTTAGACACAAAGTGCTGGAGTAACTCAGCGGGTCAGGCAGCATCTCTGGAGAAAAAGGATGAAAAGTAAACAAAACACATATCATTGCAGGCTCTCATGCCCTCTCCTCTTTATGATAAGTTTCTGCCCCTCATTACAATCGGTCTGACAAAGCGTCCTGACTTAAAACATGACCTTTCCATGTCTTCCAGAGATGCTGCTTGATTCGCTGTGCTACTCTGGCACTTAGTGTACGCAGAATTTGGCCAAGATTCACCATTCTGCTGACCCTATACGTGGAGTGTACATTTGTGAACAACATGGATTTCATTGCCGGCCAAATTATAGACTTGCCTTGAAGTAAAATAATTGAAATAGAATAATTGATTATCCTACCCTGGGGATCTGAACAGTGTTGCAATGTCACAGCACACATTAAAGAAAAAGCTTCACATTTTGCCAATGCATTTTAAGCTGTCAGCTACAGATACATTGCACATATGGCTTGCAATACTCAAATATATCTAATGTAAAAGTTGGACAAGATTGAAGACATCTTGTTTAATTCTCTTAGCAGAGTTACATGATTTGATCAAGCTCCAAAACTGGAATGAATCCAAACATTAACTATTGGGTTGTGCTAATAGAATCATTTAGAATAAATTAATACCCTGCCATGTTGCCATCAGCCAGTCACTGGTCAGGTGCATATGGATGGAGCATCCAGTTTGTTTTTAGTTTAGTTTAGATTAGTTTAGAGATACAGCTTGGAAACAGGTCCTTTGGCCCGCCGAATGCACGCCGACCAGAGATTACCCGCACACTAGTTTTCTCCTCGGCACTAGGGACGATTTACAGAAGCCTATTAACCTACAAACCTGCATGTGCCGAATGGCCTAATTCTGCTCCTAGAACTAATGGACGTATGAACTTTTGCCTCTTTGGGGAGATGATATAGCAGGGTGTGACAGCAGGAACTGTGACGACACGTTCCCTTAGAGGTCTGCTCCTCTCCCAGCCACAGACAAACGAGTCACAGCCAAGTCCTATTAAGGGTAATTGGAGCAATGAACCCAATCCAACAGTCCTACCCCTTCTATACCCTGGAGGGGGAAGGATGAGAGAAAGCTGTGGGTGATGATTCCAGAGCCTCTTGTTTGTTTCTAGAAATAAAGCCCATTGGATGTTCATCTTACTGTGTGTGTGGGCCAGTATATTCATGTTCTAGGAGCAGAATTAGGCCATTTGGCCCATCAAGTTGAATCCATTCTCTGCCATTCAGCCATGGCTGATATATCTTTATCTCTCAACCCTATTCTCCTGTCTTCTCCCCATAACCCCTGACACCCTTTCTAATCAAGTATGTCAATCTCCTCCTTAAAAATTTCCATTGAATTGGCATACACTGCCATCTGTGGCAATGAACATCACCGATTCACCACCCTCTGCAAAAAAAGTTCCTCCTCATCTCCTTTTTAAAGGTACGTCATTTAATTCAGAGACTATGGCCTCTGGTTCCTGACTCACCCGCTAGAGGAAACATCCTTTCCACATCCACTCTGTCGAAGCTTTTCACTCCTTGGTACATTTCAATGAGGTACCCCTCATCCTTCTAAACTCCAGTAAGTACAAGCCCAGCGCCTTCAAATGCTCATCATTTGTTAACCCAATCATTCCTGGGATCATTCTCGTAAAAATCCTCTCCAATGTCAGCACATACTCCCTCAGATATGGGGCCGAAAAATGTTCACAATACTCCAAATGTGGTCTGACCAGTGCCTTATAAAGCCTCAGCATTACGTCCCTGTTCTTTTTATATTCCAGTCCTCTCAAAATAAATGCTAGCTTCATTATTGATCTGGTGTCATGACTGACAGCACACATCCCATTCCCTGTCACTTTGTAGCTCATGGTGACGGAGCATTGCCAGGTTTGTGCTGCATCTAATATTGGCTCTCCCTGCCCCAGAGAGGACTTCTCACCTGGAGATACCACCTCCTATTGTTTCTTTGTTCATTGACAACATTACAATTGCGGACTGTAAAATATTAGAATAATACACTGTTTCCCGTTCCACAGATGCTGCCTGAATTACTGAGTTTTTCCACCCATTCTCTTTTTGTTTTGGTTTCCAGCATCTCCTTTTTTTTGTGATTTTCTCTCCAACTGGGCGGCATGGTGGTACACTTGCCGCACAATGACAGAGACCCAAGTTCATTCCTGACCTCGGATGCTATCCTTGTGGAGTTTTAACGTTCTCCCTGTGACCACATGGGTTTCCACCGGGTGCTCCGGTTTCCTCCCACATCCGAACGACGTGAGGGTTTGTAGGTTAATTGGCCTCTGTAAATTGCCCCTTGTTTGTAGGGAGTGGATGCGAAAGTGGGACATAGAACTAGTATGAATGGGAGATCGATGGTCGGAGTGACTCGAAGGGCCAAAGGACCTGTTTCCATGCTGCATCTCAAAATTAAACTGCACCACTCAGTTTCCAGTGTTTCAAGAACACTGTTTTACAATCATATTTTAAAAATTAACACATGCACCACAGTTCAGACCAGTCAATGCAATAAAATCTGTCAGGAACAGGAGCAGAAGGTGTCTCAGTAAAATTATTATTTTTTCTCTCTGGCAACATAACAAGTTACTAAAATGATAATTGCTACTATTTACAATAAATTAATAGATTTTTCAAAGCTGCGGGAATATAGATGTGCCGTGATTAATTGATAGTGAATCCCAAATTAAGATGTTTAATGAAAACAAGAATTAGGATCGCGAATATGTTATTTTGGCCCTCAAGTCTATTTAATATCATGCTTGCTCCTGGATCTCTGTCCCTTCCCAACTCAATTGTTAGGGTGGCACAGTAATAGAGTTCCTTTACAGCACCAGAGATCCAGAGAGCTGTCTGTACGGAGTTTGTACGTTCTCCCTGTGACGGCGTGGCTTTTGTCTGGGTGCTCCGGTTTCCTCCCACAATCCGAAGACGTACGGGTTTGTAGGTTAATTGACTTTGGTAAAATTATAATTGTCCCTAGTGTGTAGGATAGTGTTAGTGTATACAGTCATCGCTGGTCGGCATGGACTCGGTGGGCCGAATGGCCGGTTTCCCTGCTGTATCTCTGAAGTCTAAATTCTAAACTTTATTCCCCATCTAGGAAATTCTTAATTCTCCAAAAAATTAGCCCCATGCTATCTAAAGTAAAAACACAAACAGCTGGAGGATCTCAGCCGGTCACGCAGCATCTGTGAAGAAAAATGGATGGGCTATGTTTTGGGATGTGACCTTCCTTCAGATTGATGGTCTCCAGCACCCAGATCTCAACGAGTTCCAAACCTGCCATGATGTTGAGCTCAAACAAAGACACAAATTGCTGAAGTAACTCACTACGTCAGGCATCATGTTTGGAGCACTTAGACAGGTGACAAATGCACTGTGGAATTCTTTTTTACGTACAGTTCAGTAAAGTATTGCCATACCTAAGTACAATCCACGATTAACAAATCGTACCGAGATCGTCCACTGGGACCACATACAGAGATAGACCACTGGAACCAGGTTTTGGCGCCATTTTCAAAGTCCAGTCTGCGCTCTAGATCTCATGAGCGGTGCCCGAACAATTTGAGCTCCAGGCTGCAGCAGGGCCTCCAAATGTCACCTTCATTGGATGTCTGGAATGACCAGCGAGCAAATGTCCCTCTTCTCACCCAGGTCAGGACTGAAGGACCACGACTGAAGGAGATGCTGCCTGACCCGCTGAGTTACACCAGCACTCTGTGTCTTTTTTTTGTAAACCAGCCTCTGCAGTTCCTAGTTTCCACATGACGTTGAGCTCTCCTTCCCTCACCTGCGACTCCATGCCATTTTCTTTGGAAAGGAGTCATGCCCACCGCCCACTTTCACCCCAATCCAACACTCTGCTTCTTCTTGGAACCCCCTATTGGCCTTCTACCCGCCCTCAATCTTTTAATGTCCAACTAGGGCTCTATACAAATGCAGGACCTCTTTGCTTCTTTACGCAACTCCTCTTGTTATAAAGACCAACATGCCATTCGCTTTCTTAACTTCCTGCTGTACCTGCATGCTTACTTTCATTGACTGATGAACAAGGACCCCCAGATCCCGTTGTACTGCCCCTTTTCACAACTTGACACCATTTAGATAGTAATCTGCCTTCCTGTTTTTGCTACCAAAGTGGATAATCTCACATTTATCCACATTAAACTGCATCTGCCATGCATCTGCCCACTCACCCAGCCTGCCCAAGTCACCCTGCATTCTCATAGCATCCTCCTCACATTTCAGATTCAAACAGATTCAGATTCAAACTTTATTGTCATTGTGCAGTGTACAGTACAGAGACAACAAAATGCAGTACAGAGACAACGAAATGCAGTACAGAGACAACAAAATCACACTACCACCCAGCTTTGTGTCATCTGCAAATTTGCTAATGTTACTTTGAATCCCTTCATCTAAATCATTGATGTATATTGTAAATAGCTGCGATTCCAGCACCGAGCCTTGTGGTACCCGACTAGTCACTGCCTGCCATTCTGAAAGGGACCCGTTAATCCCTACTCTTTGTTTCCTGTCTGCCAACCAATTTTCTGTCCATGTCAGCACTCTAACATGTGCCCTAATTTTACCCACTAATCTCCTATGTGGGACCTTATCAAATGCTTTCTGAAAGTCCAGGTACACTACATCCACTGGCTCTCCCTTGTCCATTTTCCTAGTTACATCCTCAAAAAATTCCAGAAGATTAAGCCCCTGTCCCACTTACGTGTCCTTGGCACGCTAATTAAGTATGATAATGATTATGATTAACAATGATGTCGTTGTTTTAGAAAATGTGCTGAGCAAATTATCCATGTTACTGGGGATGCCTGACTATATTTATGTAGAGACAGTGGACAGTTCCCCATGGACCCCAGCAAATTAATGGCCAATGCAATAAGTTGGCCGACCCGAAAGTTCACCTATTCTTTTTCTCCAGAGATGCTGCCTGACCCACTGAATTACTCTAGCATTTTGTGACTATCTTTAGTGTAAACCACCATCTGCAGACCCGTCTGACACAATAAATTCTGAAGTACAGAATCTCTTCCACAAGCAGGAGGGTGTAATCACTCATTGCAAGCTTAAGATGATTGGCAAATGAACCAGAGACTACATAAAGAAACAATTATGCAATAAGTTGTGATTTGGAACAACTTGTGCCTGAAAGCCCAGTGCAACCATAATCAATAATTATATTCAAAGGAGTGACAGCAGTAGTCATATAGTCATACAGCACAGAAACAAGCCCTTTGGCCCAACTCGTCCATGCCGATCAAGATGTCCGATCCAACCTCATCTGATCTACCAACGTTTGGCCCATATCCATCTAAATCTTTCCTATCCATCTACCCATCCAAACATTTTATAAATATTGTTATTGTTCCTGACAACCACGCTTTCCCATCTAAGCTAGTCCCACCTGCCCATATTGGGCCCATATCCCTCTAAACCATTCCTATCCATGCATCTGTCCAAGTGTCATTTAAATGTTGTTATTTTTCCTTCCTCAACTACCTTCTCTGGCAGCTCGGTCTATATATGTATTCACCACCATCTGTTTGAAAAACTTGCCCCTCAGGTTCCTATTAAATATTTCCCATTTCACCTTAAACCTATGTCCTGTAGTTCCTTATTACCCTATACTGGGTACAAGACATTTAGTGGAATGGTTCAAGAGATGAGGGACTTATCTTTTCCCCTCATGATCTTTTACACCTATATAAGATTGCCCTTCAACCTATGCACTCTAAGGAGTAAAGTCCTAGCCTGCCCATCCTCTCCTTATAGCTCAGGTTCTCAAAACCTAACAACATCCTCGTAAGCTGCATTCTTTCGAGCTTAATGCCTTCTTTCCTATTTCAGGATGACCAAACCTGAACACAATACGCCGTTGGTGTAGACTCACCAAAGTCTGGTACAACTGTAACATAACCCTCCAAATTCGATACCCTATTCTCTGACTGTTGAAGGTCAGTGTACCAAAAGTAAAATGTACAAAGCTGTCAGGATTATGAGGTGAGAATAGTTGATGACTCCTACAAAGAACAGGAATAAGAAGAATGGACAAAATGGCCTCCCTCTGTACTGTGTCGTTCCACAATTCTTTGATTATTTCATCTGAGAATTATTTTGATGTGCATTACTACCCATTGTTAAATGAGAGTCCATCATCTGTAGAACAGGTGCTCAATGAAGACCTTGCTAAACTGGACGAGTACTGCAAAACCTGCCGCCTAAAACCAAGCCCAGCAAAAACGGTTTCCAGTGTGTTCCACCTCCATAATGCAGAAGCCACAAGAGAACCAAACATCTATCTGAGCAGGACCAAACTGAAATATGCCCCCACTCCAACCTACCTCGGAGTGACCCTTGACAGGACCCTATCCTTCAAGGAACATCTCAAAAGAACAGCAGCTAAGGTGAAGTCCAGAAACAATCTCATCAGTAAGCTTGCTGGTTCAAAGTGGGGGGCAGCAGCCCCCACACTGCGCATTTCAGCACTAGCCCTTGCATTTTCTTCAGCCGAATATTGTGCCCCTGTTTGGTCCAGGTCATCCCACACACACCATGTGGACACCCAATTGAACTCAACAATGAGGATCATCACAGGAACAATCCGCTCAACACCACTCCCCTGGCTCCCTGTCCTATCCAACATAGCCCCTCCACACATCCGGCGAGTAGTCCTCACTCAAAGGATGCTCCAAAAGACCAAAAACTCCCCTCACCTGCCAATTCACATGGACATCTTCAACCCACCCACTGCTCGGCTTCCATCTAGACGACCAATTTGGAAGAACCCACCACCAGCTGATTTTACCATCCAATCAGCTTGGAAAAAGGAATGGGAGTCCAAGGACGTCCCAAATAAACATCTGGTGTCAGAACCCACCCTACCGGTCCCTGGCACCAATCTCCCAAGGAAGCAGTGGACGACGCTGAATAGATTCAGGACTGGACATGGCCCCTGCTTGGCCAGCCTTCACAAATGGGGCAGCAGCCCAACCCCACGGTGTGCTTGTGGAGAGCAGCAAACAATGCAACACATCATTGAAGCATGCCCTCAACAAAGACTCAAAAGAGGACTTGTCACCCTTCATACAGCAGATCAAGAGGCAACTGCTTGGCTAAAGGACTTTGCATTCGCTAAATAAAATAAATCTGTAGCCTGAGCTTAGTTTTTTTTGTTTAGAGATACAGCAGGGAAACAGGTGTTTCAGCCCACTGAGTCCACGGCAAACATCGATCACCCGTTCACACTAGTTCTATGTTAACCCATCTCCTCATCCACCCTCAATAAAAAGTAGGTGGCAATTTACAGAGGGTCAATTAACCTACAAACCTGCACGTCTTTGGGATGTTACAAAGGCTCTGCTTCCACGCTGTATCTCTAAACTAAATCTATATTTTAAAGCTAACCCCCCAAACTGTCTTTAAAATGGAAATAAGTGCAACTGCAGATGCTAGAACCTTGAGCAAAACACAAAGTGAGTCTCTCATAGGGAGAACGTGCAAACTCCGCACAGAAAGCACACAAGATCAGATCGAACCGGGGTCTCTGGCACTGTGAAGCAGCAGCTCTACCAGCTGTGCCTCTGTACCATCTTGAAAGCTGTTTTACGTTATATTCTAAAACTAATAACAGTTATTTTTAAATGATCTACAAATATAACGGAGACATGTAACTAAACTGACTAGTGTCATCGAGTCATAGAGTGATACAGTGTGGAAACAGACCCTTCGGCCCAACTTGCCCACACCGGCCAACAAGGTCCCAGCTACACTAGTCCCACTTGCCTGCACTTGGTCCATATTCCTCCAAACCTGTCCTATCCATGTACCTGCCTAACTGTCTCTTAAACGGTGGGATAGTCCCAACCTCAACTACCTCCTCTGGCAGCTTGTTCCATACACCCAGAGTTACCCCTCAGATTCCTATTAAATCTTTTCCCCTTCACCTTGAACCTATGTCCTCTAGTCCTCGATTCCCCTACTCTGGACAAGAGACTCTGTGCATCTACCCAATCTATTCCTCTCATGATTTTGTACACTTCTATAAGATCTCCCCTCATCCTCCTGCGCTCCATGGAATAGAGACCAAGCCTACTCAACCTCTCCCTATAGCTCACACCCTCTAGTCCTGGCATCATCCTCATAAATCTTTTCTGAACCCTTTCAAGCTTGACAATATATTTCCTATAACATGGTGGCCAGAACTGAACACAATATTCTAAATGCGATCTCAGCAACGTCTTATACAACTGCAACATGACGCCCCCAACTTCTATATTCAATACTCGGACTGATGAAGGGCAAGGTGCCAAAAGCCTTTTGACCACCTGATCTTCCTGCGACTCGACCTTCAACAAACCATGCAACCATACTCCTAGATACCTCTGCTCTACAACACTACCCAGAGGCCTACCATTTACTGTGAGGTCCTGCCCTTGTTTGAGGTCCCAAAATGCAACACCTCACACTTTTCTGTATTCAATTCCATCAACCATTCCTACGCCTACCTGGCCAATCAATCCAGATCCTGCTGCAATCTTTCACAACCATCTTCACTATCTGCAAAACCACTCAGCAAACTTGCTAATCTTGCCCTGTATGTTCTCATCCAAATCATTGATGTAGATGACAAACAGTAATGGGACCAGCACCGAACTCTGAGGCACACCACTAGTCACAGGCCTCCAGTCTGAGAAGCAACCTTCCATCTTCACCCCTTTACTTCCTTACATGGAGCAATTTGCTATCCATTCAGCTAACTCCCCTTGGATCCCATGTGATCTAACCTTCCAGAGCAGCCTACCATGACGAACCTTGTCGAATGCCTTTCTGAAATCCATGTACACAACATCTACAGCTCTGCCCTCATCGACCTTTTTGGTCACGTCTTCAAAAAAATCAATCAGATTTGTGAAACATGACCTCCCACTTACAATACCATGCTGACTGTCCCTAAACAGACCTTGCCCATCCAAATGCCTGTATAACCTATTCCTCAGAATACTCTCTAGTAACTTTCCAACTACAGTGTTAAGCTCACCGGTCTATAATTCCCTGCAGCCCTTCTTGAAAAGAGGTACAAAATTTGCCACCATCGTGTCTTCCGGCACCTCTCCTATATTTAAGGATGACTCGTAAAATTCAACCAGGGTTCCCGCAATTTCCTCTCTAGTTTCCCGCAATGTCCTCGGATATATCTGATCAGGTCCTGGAGATTTATCTTCCTTCATACATAACAGTACCTTCAGTACTTATTCGATGGTAACACTGACTGCTATCAAGACAATTCCATTGACTGCCCCAAGTTCCTCCGTTCTACTGTCTTTCTCCTTGGTAAATACAGAGGAGAAATACTCATTGAGCACCTTGCCCATCTCTTGTGGCTCCACACAGAGGTGACCGCTTTGATTCCTGAGAGGTTCCACTCTCTCTAGTTCTGTATTTATAAAATCATTTGTGATTGCCCTTAATGCTACCCACCAGAGCGATCCCCTGGCCCCTTTTTCACCTACTGATCTCCTTTTTCAGTTTGCTCCTTAGTTCCCGAAACTCCTCCTGGGATGCACTTGATCCCAGCTGCCTCTACCTGTCTCATGCATCCTTCTTGTTTTTGACCAACGCCTCAATTTCCCTCGTCAGTCAAACTTCCTTACATTTGCCTGCTTTGCCCTTCACTCTAACGGGGACGTACATATCCTGAGCTTTCGTCAGGACACTTTGAAAATCATCCCATTTGGTCGATGTTCCTTTCCCCTCAAATAACCTGTTCCAGTCAACTTGAGCGAGACCTTCTCTCATCCCCTCAAAGTTGGCCTTACCGCAGTTGAGCACTTTAACACGTGGACCCTCTCCGTCCCTATCCATAACTATCTTAAACCTAGTAGAATTGTGGTCACTGGTCCTAAAAGGCTCCTCCACAAACACTTCATTAACTTGCCCTTCCTAATTTCCCAATACTTGATCCAGCATTGCCATCTGACATGTGGGGGCCTCTACATACTGCTTAAGAAAAGTCTCCTGAACACGTTTGAGGAATTGCACCCCTTCACACTATGATTTTCCTAATCTATATTGGGAAAGTTGAAATCCCCTACTACAACAACCTTATTTGACCTGTAGCTGTCTGCAATCCCCTGGCATATTTGTTCTTCTAATTCCCGTTGACCATTCGGACGTCTGTAGTACACCCCCGACAAGGTGACCATCCCTTTCTTGTTCATCAGCTCCACCCTTATGCCTCAGTAGACAAAACATCTGTAATGTCACCTCTGATCACTGCTGTGATAGGAGTATAGGAGCAAAGAGGTCCTTCTGCAGTTGTACAGGGCCCTAGTGAGACCACACCTGGAGTATTGTGTGCAGATTTGGTCTCCAAATTTGAGGAAGGACATTCTTGCTATTGAGGGAGTGCAGCGTAGGTTCACAAGGTTAATTCCTGGGATGGCAGAACTGTGATAGAATGGAGCAGATGGGCTTGTATACACTGGAATTTAGAAGGATAGGGGATCTTATTGAAACATATAAGATTATTAAGGGATTGGACCTGCCAGAGGCAGGAAACATGTTCCCGTTGTTCGGGGAGTCCCTGGGACCACAGTTTAACAATAAGGGTTAGGCCATTTAGAGATGAGGAAAAACATTTTCACCCAGAGTTGTGAATGTGGAATTCTCTGCCTCAGAAGGCAATGGAGGCCAATTCTCTGGATGCTTTCAAGAGGGAGTTAGATAAAGTTCTAAAGATAGCAGAATCAAGGGATATGTGAGAAGGCAGGAACGGGGCACTGAATGTGGATGATCAGCCATTATCGCAATGAATGGCGGTGCTGGTTCGAAGGGCCGAATGGCCTACTCCTGCACCTATTGTCTATTGTGACATCCTCCTTAACCAACAATGCAATCCACCCTCCTCTTTTTTCTTCACCCCTGTCTCTCCTGAAGCTGCCTGGAACTGCTCCCAGTCCTGCCCTTCCCTTAACCAGGTTTCAGTCATGGCTTCAACATCCCAGTCGCTCATACCGATCCATGCCTTAAGGTCAGCTGCCTTACCCGTCAGGCCACTTGTATTAAAATACGTGCAGTTTAAACCTTCCTCGCTCTCCACCGCTCACCTATTCTGTCCACTAATCTTTCCCACACCACCCTCCTTATCAACTTCTAGCCTCTCACGTGCCTCTCCTATACGAGATGCCACACGCTCGAAGTATGTGTGTAACTTTATTTTTAATTAGATTTTTATCAAAATTTTTATCAACATAGGCTTTGGAGTAAAGCCTATATTGAATATAACCTTGGGAATACAACAAACAATAGCACAAATATATTAACATCCCAATCAATCAAGGCAAGATTAAGTCATTTAATTAAGTGTGACTAAAGGAATATTTTGCGATATCAACTTAGCTGGCTGAGGTAACCAAGTTCAATACAATATGCGGATTATGAAGACTGATTGATGTGCAGACTAATACTATTGTAGCTCTCACTGGGGACCAAAAGCTGTGAGATGTAGTTCTAAGCTCCAGTGATTCCAGTGCAGAACTTCAGTGGAGTCGGCAATAACTGAATCTGAGAAAATTTATACAATCAGAAGCTTAGTCATCCTCCAGCAATCACAGGAGTGTGTTAGTTCGGATACACAGCACAGAAACAGACCTTTCAGCTGGCAGAGTGCCACAGTAGCAGAGTTGCTGCCTCATAGAGCCAGAGACCCGGGTTCGATCCTCACTACAGATGTTGTCTGTACGGAGTTTGTACGTTGTCCCCGTGAGAAAGTTTAGAGATACAGTATGGAAACAGGCCCTTTGGCCGAGTCCACGCCAACCAACGATCACCCGTATACAAGCACTATCCTGCGCAATAGGGACATTTTACAATTTTACTGGCCAATTAACCTACAAACCTGTATGTCTTTGGAGTGTGGGAGGAAATCGAAACTCCCGGAGAAAACCCATGCAATCACAGGGAGAACGTAGAAACACCATACAGACAGTACCTGTAGTCAGGATTGAACCAGAATCTCTGGCTCTGAAAGGCAGCAACTCAACTGCTGCACCACCGTACCGCACTTGTTGGTAAAACACAGCACAAAACTAATCCAATGAATTGCTGCCAATCACTCTACTCTCAATCATTGGCAAAGTGATAGAAGCTGTCACTTTCAAGTGGCACTAACTCTCCACTGATCTACGCATTTACGCCCAGTTCAGATTTTGCCAGGACCATTTATCTGCTGCAGAAAATACTCTGGCAGCAAGAGCATTACCCAACAGGGCTATCTCAGCACACGGAAGGAGAGGGGCAATTGCTGGAGTTGACGGACGGCACGTTTGTAGTGTTGCCGGAGGCGGCCACAGAGGCCCTACAGCAGCTGGGCGAGCGGGCGGATGAAGCGCAGCCTGCGGCAGCTGCACAGAGCAGCAGTGAAAGTAGCCGACGGCATCGCGCTGGGCCGGGCCGAACCCTACTTCGTCAATCCAGTGTCGCCAGGACACCAGGCCTTAAAGTGAAGAAATAATAAATTGCATCTTTCCCTGGGCCAAGTTCGGACTTGGAAGTTGCAAGACAGCGCCGGACATGGCGACCCTCTGTGTCTGTTCCAGATGAGGATCTATTGTACTCATCATTTGACTGGGTAGCAGAACAAGGTTTATATGTATCTCAGTACACGTGACAATAAATAAAGTAACTAACTAACTAACTAATATCAGAGCTGGGACACTTATCATCTTTCCCCCTCAACCCGATTCTCCTGCCATTTCCCCATGACCTTTGACCGATTACCTTACTGATCAAGAACCTATCAATCTCCGCTTTAAAACTGACCAATGATTTGGCCTCCAAGCCATCTGTGTCAATGAATTTTACAGATTCACCTACCTCTGTCTAAAGAAACTCCTCCCCATCTCCATTCTAGAGGTTTGTCCTTTTGCTTTGAGGCTGTGCCATCTGGCCCTAGACTCTCCCACTAGTGGAAAAATACTCTTCACGTCCACTCTATCTTGGCCTTCCGGGACCCTTCTTCAGACCACCCTTTCGTTGTTGCGTACCATATTGGCCTGGTTCTTCAACATCGCTGTGTCTAAATGCTGGAACTCCTTTCTCCTATAGCTCTGGATCGAACTTTACCAGAAGATCTCGAATGGTTCAAGAGTGTGACTCACCATCACCTTCTCAAGAGAAGTTGGGTATGGATTATAATTTTTTGACTTTACAAGATGAATAAATAAGAATGGAAATGATATTGACATTGTAGAAGCATAGTCTACAAATTTACTCCATCACCATCGGAAGTACCACAGTGACTACACTCTAAAAGTTCTCCAAAGTCTTCTAAGTATATTGTTCAAAAAGAGGTGCAGCAGAAGTATGTTTCTCCAGTCAATGTGGTCCAACAGGGACATCTGGTGTTCAAAAGGGAACTGCAGATGCTGGAATATCGAAGGTACACAAAATTGCTGGGGAAACTCAGCGGGTGCAGCAGCATTTCCTTCGCTCCATAGATGCTGCTGCACCCGCTGAGTTTCCCCAGCAATTTTGTGTACCAGGGACATCTGGTGGTTGGTTCAGAGACGGTTCTCTTATTTATGAAGCACTCCAGTTACAAATATTTTTTTTAAATCAATTTTCAAACTGCGTTCACTGACGCATTTATCATTTAGGTGATGCACGTCTTTGAGTCCTGTTCCTTGCATGAACGACAGCAGGAGACAATGTGAGGCAGTGTTATCCCAAACCAGGAGAGACTTCAACACTAGCACAGCAGTAAAGTTGCTGCCTTACAGTACCAGAAACTCGGGTTTGATCCTGACTATGGGTGCTGTCTGCATGGGATTTGAACTTTCTCCCTGTGACTGCATGGATTTTATCTGGGTGCACCGGTTTCCTCCCATATTCCAAAGACGTGCTGGTTTGTAGGTTAATTAGCTTGGTAACATTGTAAACTGTCGCTTGTGTGTAGGATAGTGTTAGTGTGCGGGGATCACTGGTCAGCGCGGACTCGGTGTAGCCGAAGAATCTGTTTCTGCAGTATCTCTAAACTAAACTAAACTAACCTGTGACATCTGACAGCAAAAAGATTTAAGTGGATATCCTCCCAAGCAGTAAACAAATGAAATCCCTCCTCTCACACTCAGGAATGGTTTGAAGCACTCATGTACACTCTGAAGTAAATGCACGGGAACTCTGATCATCTGCTAATAGTTTAGGCTTTTTAAATGTCAAAACAAATGTTGCTCATAAAAAATAAATGCAAGGAACACAAGGCATACATTGTAAGGAAGGAACTGCAAATGCTGGTTTATACCGAAGATAGATACAAAATGCTGGAGTAACTCGGCAGGTCTAAAGAAGGGTTCCAACCCGAAACATCACCTTTTCCTATCCTCCAGAAATGCTGCCTGACCCGCACTTTGTGTCTATCTGCAGTACATGGTTTTCTTTATATTCATAGTGCTATTCAGTCAAGAGTCAAGTGTTTAATTGTTATATGTACCAACAACAGAACATTTAATTTCTTTCTTGCAACAGCATAACAAACTTGTGAACACAACACACACACATGAAACATAATAACCAACATTTTATAAATTAGTGACAATAGTAGTCCAAAATAAACCCGTCGTCCTTTGACATTGAAAGATACGGCATGGAAAGAGGCCCTTCAGCCCAACAAGTCCATGCCAACCATCGATCACCCGCTCACACTCATTCTATGCTATCCCATTTTCGCTTCCACTCCCTACACACAAGGGACAATTTACAGAGGGCCAATTAACCTACAAACCCACAAGTCTTTGGGATGTAGGAGGAATGCGGAGCACCTGGAGGAAACCCACACGATCGCAGTGAGAACATGCAAACTCCACACTGACAGCACCTGAGGTCTTGGTCGAACCTGGGTCACTGGCGCTGTGAGGCAGCAGGTTTACCAGCTGTGGCACAGCGCCACCTTCAGAATAAAGATTTGAAAGGTGAAGAAATTGTCAGCGATGGAGAACTGGTGCAGAAGAGGAGTTGAGGCCAGTGCAGATCAGTATAGATGCTTTGGTGGGGCAGGCTTGAGGGACTATCCCTGCTCCTATTTACTGATGTTCTTGTGGTTATTTTGTGTTCCTAGCAAAGATCCCGTTGTATTCTGGTCACAAGGCATTTTATCCCAAAGTGCAAACAAAACATTTGAGCTACCTATTTTCATAACATCTCTATTCACAGGGATCTGGGGCATCAATAATTTGTTGAACATACAAGAATTAGAGGCTTCACGGACAATGACAGTATTAATTGCCTTCGTCAACTGCTGTTCTGAATGGGTAGAGATATTGGCCTTGTGAACCATTACTCCCCGTGCAGGGAAGGTTCTTCCACAGTCATGGTATGTGGGGAATTCCAGGGTTTCCATCATCGGCACGGCGTGATAGGCCAAATGACCTATTTCTGTGCTGTATGACTCTATGATAGACAGATATAAAAGAGAGAGAGAAAGAGCGAGATGGAGGATGCATGTGTAAGATAAAGAGAGAGACAGAAACAGCAAGAGGCTACACAAGCAAGAGAGAGAGAGCATGTGAGAGAATATAAGATAGATAGTGTGATGTTTGGTGAACTGTGTGGGGTGAGAGGGCCCATTAATCCTCCCATGCAGCAGGTGGCGCTGTACAGAACAAAGGGAGATGGTGTGTATATAGTTTATCCTGTCTGTAGTGTGTGAGGGTGCAGCCATTTTGACTTGTCTTGCTGCCAGCATTGAGTAAAGCATTAAAGACTTCTGTTGTAAATTAGAGACTCTCAAGTTTTGTGTAGACCTAGGAAACGAACACGAAAGATGTGGGAGGGAAAAAGTGAGTAAATAATAAAGAGCAAGTGAGAGAGAGAGAGAAAGAGAGAGAATGGGTAAATGAAAGGGTAAGAACTAGTAAGAGAGGGAGAGCAAGTGAGAGAGAGAGATAGAGAGAGCAATCATGAAAGAAAGCAAGCGAGAGCATGTGAGCGAGAGAGTGAGCAAGAAAGTGGCGGCACCTGATGGCAGCGGCTACCTGCATTCTGTCTGTCTTTTTTTTTGTCTTGTTGGGAGTAATGTTTATGGTTTTATTTTAGCTGTGTATATGTGGGGGGGCGAGTGGGGGAAACTCTTCCCTGAACAGGGGACGCGACTTTTCACTTGTTGTGTCTCCGTTTGTCGTTGGGGCCTAACATCGCGGAGCTGGCGGCCTCCAACCGGAATCAACCTGTGGGCTCCAGCCGTAGAGCTGGCTGACTTTGGAGCTGTAACCCGATTTCGGAGTTTCGGCTGCGGTGGAGTCGGGAGCTCGCAGGTGGTCCCTGGTGGGAGATCGGTTTTCGGAGCTCCCGCAACAGCAACTTCTCCCGCCCGAAACGAGGGTTTGAATCAGCCCAGAGCAGGGCCTTACATCGCCCGGCATGGCTTAAACGGTCGTGGGACTTACCATCGCCCGCCGGGGGCTTTAACATTGGGAGCCCCGGTCACCTCGACGTTGCAGTTTGGCTGCCTGACTGCGGGAGAAGAACAAAGGATAGGGAAGAGATAAGACTTTTGCCTTCCATCACAGTGAGGAGGTGTTTGGAGATTCACTGTGATGGATGTTTATGTGGAATTGTGTTAATTGTGTGTTTTGTTTTTTTTTGCTGTAATGACTGCAGGAACGAAATTTCATTCAAATAATGTTTGAATGATAATAATGGGCAATTGAATTGAGTGAGCAAGAGTGAAGGATGAGATAAAAAAAGGCTGTTCTGATAAACTGCAATATTGTAAAATATAACTAGCAGGTCAGGCACCACAATCAGTGTGACAAAGGATCCTGACCCCAAACTTTGTCTATTCATGTTCTCAAGAGATGTTGCCTGATCTGATGTGACCAACTCTCTACTGCCCAGGGAGTCAATGGTAGTCGGTGCATGCATGGAGGTACCTTTAGAAAGGAGATGAGGAGACAGTTTTTTAGTCAGAGGGTGGTGAATCTGTGAAATTCATTGCCACAGACGGCTTTAGAGACCGTCATTGAGTATTTTTAAGGAGAAGATCGACAGAATCTTGATTCATAAGGGTGTCAGGGGTTATCGTGAGAAGACGGGTGAATGGGGGTTAGCAGAAAAGGTAGATCAGCCATGATTGAATGGCCGACTGGCCTAATTCTGCTCTTATGACGTGAATTTATGAACCAATTTGGAGATTATCAACATTCCTTCATCATTAATGGTCTAATTCTTGATCTCTATTCTCAACGGCATCTGGGAGTTCTTCCACAGATGGACTGCAAAGCTTCAAAGCATCATGCACCACTAGGTTCTGAAGGACAATGAGGGAGTGAGGGACAATTAGTAAAGGCCAGACGCGAAAACACTGAATCTATAGAAAATAACCCAGTGGTGAGTGTTTTATATTTTGGGTTTACATGGAATGGTTTAACAAGATTTTTTTTTTCCTTTAGTTCCACTTGGTTGAGAGACCATTCGACACAGTTCATAAAATAAACAAAGTCTGAGAATTGTACATCACTGGGATATCAAAAATTAAAGTTTAATTTGACTATGTGTTAATGAAGAAGCCATGTAGTTGGTGCAGTGGAGTGGATGGCGTGGGAGATGATTTGTTTCCAGCTTTCAGTTCTTTGCTTTGCAACTCTGTCTTTGTTTATCAACGCTTTGCTTTAATTTAGTTTAATTAAGCGATGCAGCATAAAACAGGTCATCAGTTCACCGAGACAGCACCGACCATCGATCACCCTTGTTTTGTCTTATATTTGATGTTGGTCATAGTGATAGTTGCCTATCATTAATACTTGTATTCAATCCAAATGTTTTCAGGCTTGTTGGTCAGATTCTGTTGCTGATCCTTAGTTTGAACCTGCTCAGAGTTTGAAACTGACCTCTCAGTCATAGAGTTATACAGCACAGAAGCAGGCCCTTCGGCCCAACTCGTCCATGCACATGCTGACCAAGATGCCCCATCTAAGCCAGTCCCCTTTTCCCATGTATGGCGCCATATCCCTCTAAACCTTTCCAATCCATGTACCTGGTCAAATATCTTTTAAACGTTGTTATTGCACCTGCCTCAACTACCCCCTCTGATCATTCGTTCCATATGCCACAACCCTCTGTATGAAAAAGTTGCCCCTCCGGTTACTATCTTTCCCTTCTTAATTCCTGATTCCCCTACCCTGGGAAAAGGGCTCTGTGCATTCACCCTAAATATACCCCTCTTGATTTTATACACCACTAGACCATCACTCCTCAGCCTCCTGCGCTCCAAGGAATAATGTCCTAGTCTGCGTAACCTCTCCCTATAACTCAGGCCCTCAAGTCCTGGCAACATTCTCGTAAACCTTCCCTGCACTCTTTCCAGTTTAGTACGTCAGATATTAGTAGTAGAATCTGCAGAGAATTGATGGGAATGAGGGGAATTTTAAAATGCGATTAATGTGGGATTAGTGTAAAGGAGTGGTTGATGGTTAGTGAGGACTCAGTGGGATGAAGGACCTGTTTCCTTGCTGTATTCCTTTACATCTGGCATGAATGCCTGACAAGTCCCAATTCTGCAACTGCCAGAAACCAAATTCTGAACCTGAAATATGTTCTCTTATAATCCAAGATGGCAATTCAGATACAGATCAGTTAGCGTATGGAACATAGAACAGTATAGCACAGGAACAGGCCCTTTGGCCAACAATGCCTGTGCCAAATATGATGCCAAGATAAACTAATCTCCTCTGCCTGCACATAATTTATGACCCTCTATTCCCTGCATATCCATTTGCCTATCTAAAACTGTCTTAATTATTCCTATTGTATCAATTTCCACTGCTACCACTGGCAGTGCGTTCCGTGAACCCACCACCCTCCATGTAAAAAAACTTGCCCTGTATAGAAGTTATATAGAATGTATATAGAAGAAACACATTACTTCTTAAATCTTACCAATATGTTTAAAAACATTTAGTAAAGCTCGCAGATGTCAGCTATTTTTGTGTGCTCAGAAGTCGAGGCCCAAAAACATGTTATTGTTTAGTTTATTTTGCTTCAGTTAGAACATTATGGTAACTCAGAAATTGGAGATAAAAGACAAGGACAGTACGAGGTTAAAGTTAGTAAAAACATGCGTGCTAAGCAGCCAAAGATAAGAACTGAAATTACAATAAAACGCTGCATGAAAGGATGGATCAGTGAACATTTGGAGAGTGGCCGAGCTGTACTATCTCTGAATGTTCCAGGCCCAGATTTGTGCAAATTAAAGGCTTCTCGTCTTCTTGAAGAATTCTCCGTGTCTGTGTCATTTATATCTTAGAATTTGAGTATTGTAAACCACGACAAATTGGCGCAACGAGCAGGGTCGGTAAGAGACCATTAATTAAAAGATAAGAATTATATAAATGTTCATTTTGAAATTTTAATACGTGTAAAAAATTGAATAATTTCTTTGAAGTAAGAATGGAACGAATGTGATATGTGTGTAAAAACCGGTTTGGAATGAATGAGGAAGTTTATATATGTGATAATTATTTTGTTTATTGTATTTGTAGACCACATTGTAAGGGTAAGTAAGTAAGTAAGTAAGTAAGTTTTATTTATATAGCACGTTTTGAGTCAACTCGCATTGACACCAAAGTGATTTACATAAAATAGATAATTAGTTTCCATAACAACCAGAGAAAAAGGTTAATAAATAAATAAAATAGAACACAACAAATTATAGAGTTGAACACAAACGTCTCCCCACAGCAGAATCAAAAATTTCCACTGTGGGTAGGTGTATGTTCCTTTAAATAAATTGGAAGCAATGGGGGAAGGTTACGAACAGCTGTAAGATAACGATTAACTGTTTGTATCCTCGTAACCTAAAAGGGAAAGTTGGAAAATGTAGGTTGTTTGTTTTTTTCTGATGTTTCTTTTAGATTTCTTTTCAGTAAAGTTAATTGATGAAACATGACCAGCTTTTATGGTTTGTTGTTTTGTGGTAAACATTCAAGTTGGAAAAGTGGGAAAAGCGTAAAGGAAAGGAATTAGATACTTAGGCAGTTTAGAAAGAAAGGAGAGAGAGGCAGTTAGGATATAACAGAAGTAGGAAACGACAGGTGTGAAAGTAATAAAGCAGGAGGAGTCAATGGAAAATTTAAAAAGAAAGGTGAATGAATTTGCAAGGAGGCTAGAATATTTGAGAAGCAAGAAATTGAGTTTAGAATAAGAAAGAAGGCATACCAGAAAGGATTAAAGTGGGAAGCATAGGGATAAATTGATGAGACTGCTTTAAAATGAAAAGAGAAGGACAGACACAGATTATCCCTTGGGGCACCCATAAACTGAGAGGGCTAAAAAATACCTCACCCTATATCCCTGATGGGGGAGGAAATGGATTAGGGCTTTGGAGGAGGAGAACGTGGGACGATTATTGGCTATGGGAGATTTGAAGGCACTGTTGGTGAAAGTGATAGGAACCACTAAACTGACAGAACTACTGAAGATGGATGGTATAAAATGGTGCGAACAATGTAATAAGCAATGGCATGCTGTTTGACACAGTCAAGCAGAGGGTATGGCAGGCCCTCAGACAATGTTACCCACTTAAGGTGAACCCCAAGGAATAAAGGGGAAATACACTAGGAGAGGCAAATAATCCTGCAGCCTATCTGGAAAACCAGCTGAAAAGGTGGAGAGTTGAAAATGAACAAGAAATAGAAGGCAACCAGTTAATGAACATTATATTATGAACTATTGTGGTGGATGGCATTCCTCTTAAAGTCAAGTAGATTGGAGGAGGTGGTGGGATTGTCATTTATTTCCCGCTCCCGATTCAGCGATCAGTTGGTCTCTGAGGTCGAGAAATATCGGAAAGATAGGAAAAAGACTTGCAAACCAGCAGGAAGAGCTTAAAAAGAAAGAGCTTAAAATGTTGTCAATAACAACGGACCTGGTTGAAAAGACTGAAATAAGTGATGAACTGACACAAGTGAGTCCTATGACAAAACCAAGCAGGGCCAGAGAATTACATGCCAATAATAAATGTCTTTGGGGGAGTGTTTCCTCAAAATGTCCTATCAGGAGTGAAATTATTCTGGATATAAGCCCTAACAGGACTGGGGTCCCCAAAGGAGGGAGGGATTTAAAGGAGGATGTCAAGAAAGGCTAGGATGAGGTAGGGTTTTGAATACTAGCCCCATGTTTTAATTAGATGATAAAGGCAGAGTTGGAAGGTGTACCCTTAGAAAGTATTTGATGATGTGGATGATTTGTTGGTTTGTTCCACAAGTGAGAAGCAATGTAAGAGAGAGAGGGAGATATTGTAAGTCTAAAAAAAATATTTCAGAATGTAGGACAGAGGATGATGACCTTGGGAAAGGCAGGATATAGTTCAGACTAGATTGGAAAATATGTTGAAATTGTGACGTCATTAAGAAAGATAATGAAGGAAGAAGGACAAACAAGCCTGAATAATGTTTTACAGTTAGAACTTTTGAATGATGGAGACAAAAAGGTTTTGTTTGTGAATGTTTATTGTTAAAAGGGATCATAATAGTAAGTATGTAGGGTTTGAAATGGTATTAAAGGATGAATTAGACGTTAAGGTAATTAAATTAGAAGCCTGTAACCTTGCTTAGCTCAGTTGGCAGAAATTAAGGCTTTAAGAGAAGCATGTGACGTGAGGGAAAGTGAGAAAGATGAAGTTTATACCGACTAAGCATATGATTATGGAGTTTGTGATATGTTTAGAGCAGTCGGGAAATAAAAAGGCTTTGAGAAAAGCAATGGAGACCAAAGGTTAGCAATAAAGTTAGACCTGATAAGAGCAATATTGAAGTCAGGGGCACTAGATGTCATTAAATGTCAAGCACATAAGAAGGTAAATTAAAGTGCAGACGAAGCAGCCAGAACAGCATCTGAAGGATGATAAGCTGTTGTTATGTCTAGGGTAAGTATGAATAGATTTAGGTATGAGCACTGTAGTGTCGTTTATGATGAATAAGGTAATTAAGAGGTTTGGTAGACCTACAGAAATCAGTTTTGACAACGGATTGTTTTCATTTAGGGAGTAGTCAAGTTGGCGATACAGGCCCTTAGAGTAAAACACAGATTTGGGTGTGTAACACCTGCAGTCACAGGCATGGTGGAAAGAATAAATGGAACATTGAAGGTTAATATAAATAAGATTTGTGTAATTACAAAGTTGAATTGGATCGATGCCCTGCCATTGGCACTGAAGAGTTGTTGCATGTAAACTAACCGAATAACCCACATAACACCACATGAGATGTTTATTGGCCGACCTATGTAAGTGGCACAATGGAGAGGTCCTTACAAGGGATGGAGTTTGGAACAATTAGAGATAGAATTTAAGAAGTATATGCAACAGTTAATTATGATTTACAAGTCTATTTATGAACGGATAAAGTAAAAGCTGTTGGAGGTAGACCAGGAGGAAGGACCCTTTAAACATGAAGACAAGGTGTATGTATGAGTTTTCCAAACCACCGACCGATGTTCAGGTAGAAGGTTGATATACCTGGTACCATTTCAATCATTACATGAGGGATGTCCCGCAGGTACGAATAGATAATAGCCCTGAGGTAAGTGAACAGGAGGACAAAGATGTGAGAAAAGAGTAGAGTTTTAACAAGAACGTTGTTTGACATCAGTGGTGGGCAAAATAATGGAAAGGATACTTAAGATAATATATATAAGAATTTGGATAAATAGGGTAGGATTAGGAAGAATTAGCATGGATTTGTGATTAGAAGGTCATGTTTGACTAATCTTGAATTTTTTGAAAAGGTTATTAGGGAAATTGATGAGGGTAAAGTGGTGGATGTTGTCTAGATGAACTTCAGTAAGGCCTTTGACAAGGTTCAATAAGGAAATAAGGTTGGTTAAGAAGGTTTAGTAAGGAGTAGCAAGATGGATTAAAAAGTGGCTGTATGGGAGATGTCAGAGAGTAATGGTGGATGGATGTTTGTCAGGTTGGAGGTCAGTGACTAGAGGGGTACCTCAGGGATGTGTGTTGGGTCCACTGTTGTTTGTCATGTGAATCAATAATCTGGATGTTGGTGTGGTAAAATGGATTAATAAGTATGTAGATGATACTAAGATAGGTGGTGTTGTGAATAATGAAGTAGATTTTAAAAGTCTACAGAGAGATTTAGGTCATTTGAAAGAGTGGGCTGAAACATGACAGATGGGATTAATGTTGATAAGTGTGAGGTGATACATCTTGGAAGGACAAATCAAAATTGGACGTACATGGTAAATGGTTGTGAATTGAGGAATGAAGTTGAACAGAGGGATCTAGGAATAACTGTGCATAGTTCCCTGAAGGTGGAATCTCATGTAGATAGGGTGGTAAAGAAATATTTTGGTGTGTTGGCCTTTATAAATCAGAGCATTGTGTATAGAAGTTGGGTTGTAATGTTAAAATTGTACAAGGTATTGGTGAGGTCAATTGTGGAGTATGGTGTATAATTTTGGTAGGCAAATTATAGGAAAAATGTCAACAAAATAGAGAGAGTACAGAGGAGATTAACTAGAATGTTGACTGGGTTTCAGTAACTAAGATACAGAGAAAGGTTGAACAAGTTAGGTCTTTATTCTTTGGAGAGGAAGAAGGTTAAGGGGGGGGATTGATAGAGGTCTTTAAAATGATGACAGGGATAGACAGAGTTGACGTAGATAAGGTTTTTCCGTTGAGAGTAGGGAAGATTGAAACAAGAGGACATGATTTGAGAATTAAGGGACAGAAGTTTAGGGGTAACATGAAGGGGAACTTCTTTACTGAGAGAGTGGCAGCTGTGTGGAATGAGCTTCCAGTGGAAGTGGTGGAGGTAGGTTCGATTTTATCATTTAAAAATAAATTGGATGGGTATATGGACGGGAAAGGAATGGAGGGTTATGGTCTGAGTGCAGGTAGATGGGACTAGGTGGGAGTAAGTGTTCGGCAAGGACTAGAAGGGCCAAGGTGGCCTGTTTCATTGCTGTCATTGTTATATGGTGAAGATAATGTGAGTTTTTTTTTAAATGTTTAGTGACTATGAAATTGGTGTAAATAAGGTCAGAATAAGGCAGTGTTTGTGTACTTTTTGGGGAGCACTGTTGTACCTTTATCCGTAATAATACTAGCCTGGAGGGGTCTTTCACTAAAGCCATGGATAAGTTAAAAACCTAAGGAGTATGGTTAAATGAAACGCAGGGTTAAGACTTCAATTGTGTGGGTGGCTGGAGAGGATGTTGGGGGGTTGGGGAGAATGGCTGATTCAAATTGGTCTGACCATTGGGGTCATACTACATGCAGTGGCAATAATGTTGTGCTGTGTTTTCCCCTGTATTAAGTCCCTCCTGGTGAAAGATATTGAGAAACTGCCAATGATAACGGGTGCAGACGAATCCGGCCCTAAAGGAAAATGGACCTGGATGATAGAATACTACTACGATGAAGAAGCACTGTTAGGAAAATGTTAAATGTTGCCTGTAAGGGAAGCTGGGTCTTTTTTCCTGCCTCGCGTAATGGGGTGGATTTTTGGCCCAGTTTCTCAAGGAGCCAGAGAAAGAACATTACACAGCATTACGTAAAATTAATTAAACAAGCCTGCATTTTAGGGCTATATGAGTGATTAGACCTGGGGAATGTGTGTGTAGTTTTCTTTGTCTTTTGAGACTTTTTAAAGTCTCAGAGAAGGAAGTTATATAGAAGTTATATAGAATGTATATAGAAGAAACACATTACTTCTTAAATCTTACCAATATGTTTAAAAACATTTAGTAAAGCTCGCAGATGTCAGCTATTTTTGTGTGCTCAGAAGTCAAGGCCCATAAACATGTTATTGTTTAGTTTATTTTGCTTCAGTTAGAACATTATGGTAACTCAGAAATTGGAGAGAAAAGACAAGGACATGACGAGGTTAAAGTTAGTAAAAAACATGCGTGCTAAGCAGCCAAAGATAAGAACTGAAATTACAATAAAACGCTGCATGAAAGGATGGATCAGAGAACATTTGGAGAGTGGCCGAGCTGTACTATCTCTGAATGTTCCAGGCCCAGATTTGTGCAAATTAAAGGCTTCTCGTCTTCTTGAAGAATTCTCCGTGTCTGTGTCATTTATATCTTAGAATTTGAGTCTTGTAAACCACGACACCTGCACATCTCCTTTAAACCCTTCCCCTTCTCACAAAGCTATGCCCTCTAATCTGTGATATTTCCACCCTGGGGATCAAGTTTGTAACCATCTATCTTATCTGTGCCTCTCATAATTTTATATACTTCTATCAGGACCTGAACGAAGATGAACACTCGAATGGCCTGAAATTTTCCTGTATTGATACTGGTGGAAAATCTATTCTTTTTCACCTTGATTTAAAAAAATAAAAACAGTAAAAGGAGGTACATTGTGCTGAAATTATTATTTGTATGAAGAATTAAATTGTGAGGATTATTTGTGTTACAGAGAGTACACAAGAATTTTCAGCCTAGTTATCTATCCCAGTCAGATCTGTAAGATTAGGATTTGAGAGCTCTTGACAAGGCCAAGCACAACTCAGCATTGCAAAATTATTTAATGTACAACATCTATGTGTTGGTTGAAATGTTCTTTCAAAGCTTTACTGGTACAGTTGAGAGCTTCTGATTCAAGCACAGTGCACATCTACTTACCTGCTGTTTAGGAAGAGGCTCTTGATCCCTAAAGAATTAGCTGAGAATAGAATATGTATCGCCTGCCAACATCAACAGAGCTCACACTAGTTTTGGCACCAGCTTCAATCCCACAGCCTCCAAAACTAATTGCCAAAAAATATTTCAGAGTCCAAATCAGTATTAACACCATGAGTCAAGGGAACCAGGGTAATGTGTGCACAGATATACAATGACTAGCCTCCCACACTGGCTCACATCATCTCACTGGATCACCACCTACCTTGTATCTGAAGCAGATGTTGGAGCACCATAACTTAAAAATAATTTAAAAGTTATTGAAGAATAAATGTTGCTTCCTCCCACAAATTTATTTGCAGCACTAAGTTTATATGTTCCCATTTTATGTACTGGAGAATGCTTAAGATACGATACGATATGATAGAACTTTATTTATCCCAGGAGGGAAATTGATCTGCCAACAGTCAAGAAACACAAGATACATGAAACATGACATTAAAGTGATCAGTGGAAAGAATTGGGGATATACAAAGATCTCCTGTGGCGTTCTGTCCTGCATCTTGGTGGAACCAGTCTGTTGCAAAAGGTACTCCACAGGTTGACCAGTGTGTCATGGAGGAGGTGAGCTATATTGTCCAAGATGCTCCACAGTTTGAGGAGCATCCTCCCTTCCAAGACCACTTCCCATGAATCCAACTCTGCCCCCAAGATGGAGCCAGCCTTCCTGATGAGCATTTTAAGTTCATAAGTCATAGAAGCAGAAGTAGGCCATTCGGCCCATCGAGGCCACTCTATCATTCAATGATGGCTGATCTGTCTTTCCCTCTCAAACCCATTGTCTTGCCTTCTCACCATAACCCGTGACATAACTTGCTAAACTCGTTTAGCAAGGTCCACGTGCCTCACACACTTGAAAGAGGTAGTGTGTAGAATGTGAAACTGGAATAACATAGTACTATTGTACGGGATGATCGCTGGTCAGTGCGGACTTGGTGGGCCAAGGGCCTGTTTCCGCACTGCATCTCTGTATCTCTAAACTAAACTAAACTCTTAAAGGCAGTTTATAAAGCAGTCCATAAAGCAGATTGTAAGAGATCTCTCAAAAAGAAGAAAGAAATGTCACATTTCATCGGTTCATATTAGCAGCCAAGGCAAAAGTATGAAAAAGAACAGCAACTGGAAATTTCAGAAAAGGTCTGAAGAAGGGTCTCGACCCGAAATATCATCCATTCCTCTCCAGAGATGCTGCCTGTCCCGCTGAATTACTCCAGCTTTTTGTGTCTATCAACAGGAAATTACGTCAATTGTTCCAACATTATAGTATTATCTATATTACTAAAAGTCTCATCTTGACCACTTCCTGTTGTTCTTTATATTGATTTTAGAAAAAAACGCTGCCACTTACGGTTGTGATTTTTCGCCATCTTACTCAGAGTCCCCCTCCGCTGCACAGGACAAGAGGATTTTTCCCATCGATTAAATATAAAAGTTATTAGTGTTTAAAAAATGTTGAGATTCTCTCTCCAGAAGGCCACGCCCCTTCCGGAGAGACTATAAAATCCGGAAGTCCCTCATCTGGGGGTGGCCCGAGACATCGGAAGTCAGATGGGAGCGGCGCCCCCGGGCCCACCACCAGCATGGAGAAGCAGCGCTAAATCCAGCTCAACTCTGCCTGTTAACCTACCAGCCCTGCCTGGACTTAATGGACCAACAGTCCAGGCTTACAGCCAGCGCGGAGAAGCAGGGCTAATTCCACGGTTCCGAGCTGGTGTCCCTTCAGTCCAGGCAGGGCTGTAGGTTAACCTGACGAGACAGGCAGAGTTGAGCTGGATTTAGCGCTGCTTCTCTGCGCTGGCTGTGGGCCTGGGGGCGCCGCTCCCGTCTGACTCCCGACATCTCTGGCCACCCCCGGACGAGGGGGGGGTGCACTCGGGAGGGAACGGGGATGGTCCAGTGGCGGTTCGGCAGCGATTGCGGTGCCGAAGACCCTAGATCGATCCAGGCTGCAGATGAGGTGCAGGTTTATGTCCATGCCGCGGCACTGCTGCCGAGAGTGTTTTTCACTTGTGACCTATGACAAATCCCATGATTCCTTGCATTTTTCGGAATACCAAACTCGCTTATTATTTTCAGTACAGACATTGTGGGCTGAAAGGTCTGTTAATGTGCTGAAGGCTATGTTCTATAATAACTATTTGAAAGATTGCCAATTCTTGTATTGTATTGTATTGTAATTAATTTATTAGCCAAGTATGTAAAAACATACAAGGAATTTGATTTGCCATACAGTCATACCAAAAAAGCAACAAGAAAACAACTACATAAAAATCAACACAGCACACTGTGATGGAAGTCAATAACGTATCATCTTCTTCCCTCCTTTTCTCTCGCGGTCGAGGCAGTCGATCAATTGGGGCGATCGAAGCTCCTGCGACGAGGCGAATAAAGCTCCCACAATCAGGGCAGTCGAAGCTTCCACAGTTGGAGCTCCCGAAGTCGATACCTAACTAATGGACCGCGAGTTCCACTATGTAAAGTCCGCAGACTCCTGCGGTTGGAGCTCCCATCGATCCCTGAGAAGGAATCGCAAGCTCCATGATATTACGTCCGCAGGCTCCCGCAGTTGGAGCTCCCAAAATCGATCCCCAGCAAAGGGACTGCTAGCTCCACGATGTTAGGCCGCAGTGCGGACGGTATTACGATACGGAAGTCGCTCTCCATTGAGGAAAGAGATTTTTTAAAGTTTCCCCCCCCCCGCACATAATACAAAACTAAAGATACACTAAAACATACATTTAACAACAGACTAAAAACAACAAAAGAAGAAAAGGACGAGACAGACTGTTTGCGAGGCTGCCATCATACGGCACCACCCGGTAACACCTAGGTATTTCCAAGAATTGGTCATGTTCATAAGTTCTAGGAGCAGAATTAGGCCATTCGGCCCCTCAAGTCTACTCCACCATTCAATTATGGCTGATCTATCTTTCCTTCTCAACCCCATTCTCCTGCCTTTTCCCCATAATCTGACACCTTCAAGACTCTGTGTGAGTAACCTTTGAAGAACAATTGCAGGGGAACAACATTTCTTCAGATTTCTTCACTTGCAAGTTATAAAATATTGGAGCTGGGGGAAAAGGCTATTTTACTGACAGCAAGGATTTAATAAATGGGTTTCAAGCATTTATTTGACAATGTGTAAAACTGCCTATGAGCTGTTCATGAAAAAAAATTGCAATCTGGCCAAATGCCACTTCATCTACTCTCAATCATCAGTGGTCAGAGATGTTATATTGCAGCTTTGTAAAACTTTGGTAAGGCCGTATTAGGAGTATTGTGTGCAGTTCTGGTCTCCTCGTTACAGGAAGGATGTGAATGCTTTGGAGAGGGTGCAGAAGAGGTTTACCAGAATGCTGCCTGGATTAGAGGGAATTAGTGGACTGGCTTGGACTATTTTCTCTAGAGCATTAAAGATTGAGTCGGAGACCAGATAGAAGTATATAAAATCATCAGTAGCATAGATAGGGTAGACAGTCAGATTAGTTTATCCAGAGTAGAAACGTCCAACACCAAATGTGTAGGAAGGAATTGCAGATGCTGGTTTATACCAAAGATAGACACAAAATGTTGGAATAACTCAGTAGGTCAGGCAGCATCTCTGGAGAAAAGGAATAGGTGACGTTTTGGGTTGGAATCCTTCTTCAGGCTGAAAATAAAGGTGGGTGGGAGGGGGGAGGGAAGGGAATAAAGTGGAGGGGAGAAAAGATCAGAACAAATCAGGGCCGGCAACAAATGACGTCAGGAAGAGTGGAGCCCATTAATGTCCCATTATTGCTGCCTTACAGCACCAGCGACTCTGGTTCGAACCTGACTACAGGTGCTTTCTGTACAGAGTTTGTACGCTGTCCCTGTGACTGTATGGGTTTTCTCCGGGTGCTTCGGTTTCCCCACACATTCCAAAGACATGCAGATTTGCAGATTTATAGGCTTCTGTAAATGGATTGATTGTAATTATGTGTTGTCTTTCTGACGACTGGTTAGCACGCAACAAAATGTTTTCACTGTACCTCGGTACACGTGACAATAAACTAAACTGAACTGAAACTGAAACCTATCCTGAGCGTGCAGGCTAATGCCAGTGTACGGGGTGATCATTGGTCAGCACAGACTCAGTGGGGCCGAAGGACGTGTTTCCATCCCATATCGCTAAAATCTGAAGTCTAAAGTAGAGAATGAGGTTTTGAAAAGGATTTCGGAAATTGGATGTCAGGATGTTAAGTGATCCATTGAATTTGGTATCCAAATTCAGATGCTTAGACTGCATTGACCAATTTCAGCATTGTCGATTAACATACTTTCGTTGTGATGCTTTCCTGAGGTACAAGATGTTTACGTGAAATTTCAATATATGATTGCAATTGAAAATACAATCTTTCAACAGGCTGTTATGAAACTGGTGAAAACACAGCAATTAAAATATGATATGAAATCATTGGAGGTGTCATGCCTTGCTTAATAGCATCTGCACTCTAGGTCATTAAAATGAAATTCTTTCGGTAGAACAAAGGAACAGTGCAATGAAGCCTTGAAGAAAATGAAAAGGGTAATTTGTCCTCAATTAAAAGATTTCCACAGAGAATTGAGTAAAAGTACAGGTTGGACTGTTATGTTGCGCACAAAAAGCATCAGCACACTGTATTTAAAAAAAATAACAGAGGTTATACATTTTCCTTGTAGAATGGAATTGTGCAAAGAGTGGGTCCACTTTCAGTTATTTCTCGATTGCAGTTACAACACTGGAAGAAAAGACATGCATTCATGTAAAGCAAAACACAAAGTGCTGGAGTAACTCAACAGGTCCGGCAACATCTGTGGAGGGAATGTGTAGGTGACGTTTCAGGTTGGGACCATTCTTCAAGATTCAAATATCTACAGTTCCTTGCGTCTGAATTTATGTGAAGGTTATGTAACTTATGTAATAATATTTTTTAAACATAGTAGGGCATTCCATTTGCAGTACAGGAACAGGACCTTTGGCCTATATCTATGTGAAACATGATTTCAAGATAATGTAATCTCTGCCTGCACGTGATACAAAAACAAAAACAAAATGCGTTTTACTGTACCTCAGTACATGTGACAATAAACTAAACTAAACTAAAATCCATATCCTTCTATTCACTGCATATCCATGTGCGCATTTAAAATACTCTTAAACACCACCATCAGATCTGAGATTATATATTTAAAAATTATTTCTAACTGCTCAAAGTTTTTAGAAGTTTATATCAAGGTTATTTCTAAAACTTTGACAGTAATCTATATGCCACTAAAAGTCTCGTCTTGTATGTATGTATACGTGTGTGTGTGTGTGTGTGTGTGTGTATTTATGTGTGTGTGTGTGCGTGTGTGTGTGTGTGTGTGTGTATGTGTTTTTCTACCTGAGTCAAAACACTGCGCGTTAGAGTTGACATTTTTAGATTATTACTCACATTAACCCGGTCGACGCAATAAACAGGTTCCCTTCGCATTTCATGCTATATTCCAAAGGTTATTCATCATTAAAGTTTTTTTAAAAAGCCAAAACAGCCTTTCAAAACACTCACAGATTCTTCAAGCAGCTTCGATTGACGTCACAATGCCCCCCCGCAAGGGGAGGGGGTCGCCGCCCTCTCCAGCTCCCCAAGATTTTAACTTCATGAACCATTGATTCTTCACAAGGGGGGAAGGGCCGCCACCCTCAGCAAGTCAGGCAGCATTACTGGAGAAAAATAATAGCTGATGCTTCACAGAAACATAGAAAATAGGTGCAGGAGTAGGCCATTCGGCCCTTTGAACCAGCGCTGCCATTCAATACGATCATGACTAATCATCCAGAATCAGTAGCCTGTTCCTGCTTTCCCCTCATATCCCTTGATTCCATTAGTCCTAAGAGCTTTATCTAACTCTTTCTTAAATACATCCAGTGAAACATCCAGTCTGAAGAAAGATTCTGACCCGAAACATCATGTTTTTTTTCTCCAGAGAAGCTGCCTGACCCGCTGAGTTATTCCAGCATTTTGTGTCTATATTCCAGATTTTGATGAGATCCTTTTTTTATTTCAATATAACTTTTATAGATATAAAATATAGAGAAAAATTAAATACAGATATGTTTTTTAAAGTAAAATATATATTTTTTAAACTCTTCAGACATTCTCCATATTTATACAATCATTAGTTTAATACTCAGTAGTGGTCCCAGTTGCCTTTAAACAAAATACACTTGCCACTCATGTGGCCCCCTGGTGCAGATCAGTGTTACATGCCCACGAGTTTAACAGAAAGCTTCTCTGCCCTTTCTCCCTCTGTCGTGAGTTATGTGTTAAGATGAAGTTACCCATGCTGTAATGCTAATAAAGTATTTGGATCTTAACCACTGTTATTCCAACAGCAGAAGCTCAACATTGTGTCAGAGTGTACGGACTCACTCCTTGCTTAATTATATTGCTTTTATTTTAGTTTGTTGCTTTCTCCAGTATATATTACAATGGCATCTGCTCTCAGAAAACCAGAGATCGTGGTGTTTGACAAAGACCTTGCAGAACGGTGGCGCGTATTTGAAGACTTCTCAATTTACATTGAAGCGGCTCACCCTGGTGCTGCTCCCGGTGTTCGAGCGTCAATTCTTCTTAATCTAGCAGCCACAGAAGATGCTCGACGTGCCAGAAGATTTCATTATGAACCGGCTAGGTTTGACCCGGCTGGTGTCCAGATCGCTCCCGCTGAGTCTATCCGGGACCCTGATTGCCTAGTATGCAAATTCCGACAGTTATGTGAGTTACGCACTAATTTGGTCATGGAGAGGCATTTGTTCTTTTCCCGAAGCCAGAGGCAGAATGAACCTGTGGAGATGTATGTCAGTGCTTTGAAGCACATTGCCAGTCGATGTGATTTCAGGGATATATGTGCTAGCCTAGTCCGTGACCGTTTGGTCTATGGTGTCCGCAATTATAAATTACACGAGTTACTGCGGGATGCTGAGCTCACTCTAGAGACTGCAGAAAACCACTGTCACATTGCTGAAATGGCTGATGCTCATACAAAAGTTTTAGGGCACTCTTCTGGTCGTGAAATTAATGTTGCTGGCATGTATTAACAAATCTATCACCGTTCTCCTCAAGTGCCCGACATATCGTGAGACTAATAGACAATTGTTTTAACTGAGGGGGTTCGCATGCTGCTGCTCATGACCGTTGCCCTGTGTATGGAAAATTATGTCAATTTTGTAACAAAAGGAACCATTTCTTCAGATGCTGCCGTTCGCGTAGCAACAAAGTTCAAACAAGGCAATCTGTTAATTCACTTGACCATGAGAGCTTACTCTCGGAATGCTCTCAACCAGCTCCCACAGATTTGCAGGCTGCTAGCGAAGGTTTTGACTTGGATGTGCATTCCCTGTCTGATTTAATTCACAAACAACTAGACCCCAAGGTCGCTTTGCTCATTAATAAAAGAACTTTTATTAGAAAGTTGACACAGGGGCCAGGTGTAATGTGATCTGTCTAGCTGTGTTGAAAAAGTTACGAAAAACAGAGACTGTCACTCCTACGGCTGCCTCCCTTCTCCCATTTGCAGGAGGTCCAGTGCACCCTATCGGTCAAGTCAAGTTACGCTGCTGTCTTAAATCACGTGTCCACAACCTGAGTTTCTATGTTGTTTGTGAGAATGTGCCATCCCTGCTGGGTGCCAACGCTTGTCGCGACCTGGGACTTGTGTCTTTCAGCCCTTCTGTTTGTCATCTGACTACAACCTTTGACTTTAGCCAACAAATCCTGACAAAATTCAAGTCCTTGTTTGATGACAAGCTGGGCAGGTTGGCTGTTAAGTACACAATTACCATTAACCCTGAGATAATCCCAGTTGTCGGTCCAGCACACATGCTGTAAACCATGCTGTAACGCTAATAAAGTCTTTGGATCTTAACCACTGTGCATGACTTAAGTTATTCCAACATTGCAGATATTCCAACAGCAGAAGATATCTCCCCCCTTGTTTGAGAGATGTCCCTACCGATTCTGTCCCTCAATGTCCAGCAGCGGAAGGACCCTAGATTGTAGTCCTCCTCCACAGAGCCTTGGCGTTGGCTGCACCGAGCTTCAGTGAGTCCCTCAGCACATACTCCTGCAGTCTGGAGTGGACCAGTTCGTGACATTTCCTTATGGACATCCCACTGGGAGACCAATAATTCTTACCAATAAGACCAAATATATGTGGAAGATTAGGGAGGAAAGAATATCTAATTTGAATTAGCCTGATGGCCACTTCCAATAATTGGGGACATACCTGAGGCAAAGGACTAGGATAGAAATCTATATTTAGTGCCTAGAAAACATCTAGGATCTGTGTATAATGTTACTTCTCTCACCTTCCATCTATTTGAGAAAAATAATTGAATATCAAACCTGGCAGGCCAGCCTACTTGGCACATTAATTCTATTTGTGAATGTGTAGTTGGATAAACTTGTGCGACTACAAGTGAAGATCAAGAGTAGTGGTGGCTGTCCCTGAAACGCTAAGTGTACACTCAATAGGGGATGTCCATAGGCACAGGCCGGCATGGTGGTGCAGCAGTAGAGTTGTTGCCTCACAGCTCAGAGACCCGGGTTCTATCCTGACTACGGGTGTTGCCTGTAAGGATTTTGTACGCTTTCCCAGTAACCAGGTGGGATTTCCCTGGGTGCTATAGTTTCCTCCTGCACTCCAAAGATGTATAGGTATGTAGGTTAATATGGCTTCGGTACAAATTGTAAATTGTCCCTAATGTGCAGAATAGTGCTAGTGTACGGGTGCGATCGCTGATCGGCGTGGATTTGATGGGCCGAAGGGCCTGTTTCCATGCTCTAAACAAAACTTAACTAAACTAAACTAAACAAAGCCCACTATCCAGGAGGCAGCTGACAATGCAGGGCCTATTTTGTGCTAAGCACCATATTAAATGTGACCAACCACTCTGACTGCACAAATGTTGGTTGGACACAGAAAAAACAATCAGCCATCTGAACCAGATAGTAATAATTGGAAAAGAAAAAACAAAATGCTGGAGTAACACAACGAGCCAGGCAGCATCTCTGGAGAAAATGGAAAGGTAATGCTACAGGTCGGAAACCTTCTTCAGACCCCACTTGAAATGTCACCTATACATGTTTTCCAGAGATGCTGTCTGATCCATTGAGTTACACCAGCACTTTGTGGATTTTTTTGTAAACCAGCATCTGCAGTTCCTTTTGCCTACGCAAGAGTTGAAAAGTCGCTTGAAAGGTGCGAATATTAAAATGAATGGAAAACACAGAAGCACAGAATTGATGGATCAAATGGCCTGGTTCTACACTGTAACACGCGGCGATTTTACATTTCACATTTGGTATTTTTTATAGCTCGGTCAGGCATGGAAATGATTTAATTTAACTTAGCTGAGCCATGCGTGGGGTGTAAACACCTGCACATACTGATTGGCCCAAATGGCTTGTGTCTATGCGGCATTGTTTTCAAAGTCATGTTGCTCCTTCGGTTACAGCAACCCTGGCTTCACAGCAGGGCTGTGGAGTTGGAGTCAGAGTTGTCGAGTCAGAGTCAGTCGGAGCAATTTTTGGTATAAAAGGCCCGATTCCAACTCCAGCCTCAACATAATTTTCAAAGACTACATAAATCGGAAAAAATCCCACTTTTTAAACCACGTAAATCGGAAAAAATCCTACTTTTTAAACATACCGCACACTTTATTTCCACCCGAGAGAATGAGCAATTACATTGGTGCTGCCATCTGGCGGCAGAATGACGAGAAACAAAATGTCAACAAACGCCATCACCAGCTGATTTCCCCCCTACTACTGAGTGAACATGTCTGGATAATCTCTGAATTCAAACGGTAAATTTAGTCATTCATTTATGGGGAAATATATTGTAAATTTATACAGATAATGAATTTTCATGATTTACTAAATAAAACGTCAGTGATGATTAATTCCTTCTCAACAGCAGTAATCTCTAGTCTTGGCAAAGCGGCAAAGAATTTGGGAATTTTTCATCAATACAAACCATAATTTCTACTTTCAGTGGGATGCTTGACACACCGACTAAGCTAAACTAACGGGTGGCTGCCTTCCCTTGACCTCCCCTTTGACCTAACCTAAACTAACAGGGGGGGGGGGGGGGCTGCGTCCCCTTGACACCCCCCCCCCCCCCAATCCCTTAAAACAAGTTTCGTCAAATTATTTAATTATTACCAATGCATAATGACTACTAAAGTGAGTTAGTAAAGGTAAGTAAAGTATGTCAGTTCTTCCGCTGGTATTATATAAGATGTTAATAATTCCATTTCAGGTACTATTCATTCACTAATGTAATTAATTATTTTCTTTTTCTGGAAGTTCTGTGAACATAGAATATAGACCTGCACAGCACAAGAACAGGCCCTTCGGCCCTCAATATCCGTGCCAAACATGATGCCGACTAACCTTTATCAACCAGCAAATAACCCATATCCCTCCATTCCCTGTTTATCCATATGTCTTTCCAAAAGTCTCTTAAATAAAACCATCATGTCATAAATTCCAGTGTTGGTCTGGTGGAATTTGCATGCTTTGTGATCTTAGTTGCTCCCACATCGTTAAATATGTCTGGGTTATTTTGCTTCATCAAGGAGCGAGGATGGGTCAGTGAATGGTAGAATTTGGGGAGTTGATGGAAACATGGGGAGAATACAATGTGTTGGTGTCTGATGTGTAAATGGCTGTATTTTGGTTAGCATGGACAATGGGCTGAAGGGCCTTTATCTGTATTGTATATCTATATGTCTCTTTTGAATAAATGACACTAATTAAATATTTTAGAAATTAAAAATGTCAATATGAAGAAGAGACCCGATCTAAAATGCCACCTAGCCATGTCCTCTAGAGATGCTGCCAGAACCGCTGAGTTACTCCAGCACTTTGTGTTCTCTTTTCCTCCAGAGATGCTGCCTGGCCGATTGAGTTACTCCAGCACTTTGTGTTCTAATTAAAAATGTTTCTCTTTAAAGAAGCATGAGTTGATGAAATAATAAAACTTGGCCCAGCTACCAGTAATAAATTTGCTGCTTTTTTTCCGCACCTGAAAAAACCCTTCCGAGGAACATTGAAACCATCTTACTTCCTAACAAAATTCAACACAATTGAGATACAGAAGCATATACCTCATTAATAGGGAATGAAATCATAGTTGAATGAATTGAAGATCATGTATCCTGATCATGTATCCATTGAAATTGAGATGCCTGAAATCTGAAATAAAATCAGAACGTGCGAGGGGAAAGCTTAACAGGTCAAGCAGCATCTGTGGAAAAATAAACAGTTAACATTTTAGATATGAAACCATTTATCAGAATCAATCTAAGGAAGAGTTTCAGACTCAAGGGCATGGCTTTAAAGAGGACGGTTTCTTCCCAGCCATTATCAGGCAACTGAACCGTCCTATCACCAACTAGAGTCCTGACCTACCATCTACCTCATTGGAGGCCCTCGGACTATCTTCAATCAGACTTTAATGAACTTTATCTTGCACAAAACATTATTCATTTTATCATGTATCTGTACACTGTGGGCGGCCGGATTGTAATCATGTATAGTCTTTTGCTGATTGGAAAGCACATGGCATAAGCATTTCACTGTACCTCGGTACACATGGCAATAATAAACTAAACTGCCCCACACTCATAACACCAGTTTATCTCTAGGTTTTACAGTTCAAATGAAAAGTCATCAACCTGATACATAAACATTGTTTGTTGATTCACTGATGTGTCCAGCGTTTCCAGTGTAATTTTATTTCATTTCAGATTGCCACCATTCACATTGTTTTGTTTTTGTACCGTTGCTTTTATTGTTAGGCAGCAGAACGGCCTCCTTCTGTTGTGAAGTAACACCACCATCCTGTGGCAAAATAAAGAATGGCATGTGTTCCACTTGAAAGTTTTGTGGTGCCCACCAGTATTGAGTTGGTAACTTTCAAAATTCTACAAATTTGCTGATACAAAAAAAATTATCTTTAGGAACAAACAATAACATCGTTATTTAAAGACATAAAGTCATACAGCGCAAAACCAGACCCCTTCAGTCCAATCCCTTCCGTGCCGACTAAGATGCCCCATCTAAGTTCATGCCATAGGAGCAGAATTAGGCCGTTCGGCCCACCTTTCCCTCTCAACCCCATTCTCTTGCCTTTTCCCCATGACCCTTGGCACCTTTACTAATCAAGAATGTCAATCTCCGCCTTTAAAATACCCAATGACGGCCTCCACAACTGTCTGTGGCAATGAATTCCACAGCTTGTCCCATTTACTCACATTTGGCCCATATCCTTCTACACCTTTCCTATCCATGTACCTGTCTAAATGTATTTTAAATGTTGTTATAATACATGCCTCAACTATCTCCTCTGGCAGCTCATTCCATATATCCACCTCACACTGTGTGAAAAATGTTGCCCTTTAGGTTCCCATTAATTCTTTCCCCTCTTACCTTAGCCCGCTAGTTCTTGATTCCCCTGCCCTGGGTAAAAGACTGTGAATTCACTCTACCTAGTCCCAAGTTTATAATTAATTACCATAGATCCAATTTTATATTCAGAAAGAACATAAATTTGTAAACTCATATTGTTGCTTACTTACTTACTTAAGGAAGTAGCTCCAGAAATAGTGGATGCATTAGTAATAATCTTTCAAAACTCTTTAGATTCTGGAGTAGTTCCTGAGGATTGGCGGGTAGTAAACGTAACCCCACATTTTAAGAAGGGAGGGAGAGAGAAAACGGGGAATTACAGACCAGTTAGTCTAACATCGGTAGTGGGGAAACTGCTAGAGTCAGTTATTAAAGATGGGATAGCAGCACATTTGGAAAGTGGTGAAATCATTGGACAAAGTCAGCATGGATTTACAAAAGGTAAATCATGTCTGACGAATCTTATAGAATTTTTCGAGGATGTAACTAGTAGCGTGGATAGGGGAGAACCAGTGGATGTGGTGTATCTGGACTTCCAGAAGGCTTTCGACAAGGTCCCACATAAGAGATTAGTTTACAAACTTAAAGCACACGGCATTGGGGGTTCAGTATTGATGTGGATAGAGAACTGGCTGGCAAACAGGAAGCAAAGAGTAGGAGTAAACGGGTCCTTTTCACAATGGCAGGCAGTGACTAGTGGGGTACCGCAAGGCTCAGTGCTGGGACCCCAGCTATTTACAATATATATTAATGATCTGGATGAGGGAATTGAAGGCAATATCTCCAAGTTTGCGGATGACACTAAGCTGGGGGGCAGTGTTAGCTGTGAGGAGGATGCTAGGAGACTGCAAGGTGACTTGGATAGGCTGGGTGAGTGGGCAAATGTTTGGCAGATGCAGTATAATGTGGATAAATGTGAGGTTATCCATTTTGGTGGCAAAAACAGGAAAGCTATTATCTAAATGGTGGCCGACTAGGAAAAGGGGAGATGCAGCGAGACCTGGGTGTCATGGTACACCAGTCATTGAAAGTGGGCATGCAGGTGCAGCAGGCAGTGAAGAAAGCGAATGGTATGTTAGCTTTCATAGCAAAAGGATTTGAGTATAGGAGCAAGGAGGTTCTACTGCAGTTGTACAGGGTCTTGGTGAGACCACACCTGGAGTATTGCGTACAGTTTTGGTCTCCAAATCTGAGGAAGGACATTATTGCCATAGAGGGAGTGCAGAGAAGGTTCACCAGACTGATTCCTGGGATGTCAGGACTGTCTTATGAAGAAAGACTGGATAGACTTGGTTTATACTCTCTAGAATTTAGGAGATTGAGAGGGGATCTTATAGAAACTTACAAAATTCTTAAGGGGTTGGACAGGCTAGATGCAGGAAGATTGCTCCCGATGTTGGGGAAGTCCAGGACAAGGGGTCACAGCTTAAGGATAAGGGGGAAATCCTTTAAAACCGAGATGAGAAGAACTTTTTTCACACAGAGTGGTGAATCTCTGAAACTCCCTGCCACAGAGGGTAGTCGAGGCCAGTTCATTGGCTATATTTAAGAGGGAGTTAGATGTGGCCCTTGTGGCTAAGGGGATCAGAGGGTATGGAGAGAAGGCAGGTACGGGATACTGAGTTGGATGATCAGCCATGATCATATTGAATGGCGGTGCAGGCTCGAAGGGCCGAATGGCCTACTCCTGCACCTAATTTCTATGTTTCTATGTTTCTATGTTTCTATGTTGCCTGTGATTCCAAATTCCAGAAGTTATTGTGTTATGTATTTAGCGCCACCAACTAGGGACCAATTCATGGACAAATGTAATAATTAGATATTGCAACTTAACGTAAGGCATGGCAGGTAACCAATCCTCTTAAATAAATAGTAATAGCTTTAGAACCATGTTATTATGTACATGTCCACCACTGCATCTGCAGTTCCTTCCCACACAAAGAATTTGAGTGGACAGATATAAAGAAACGATGTCTGCTGGAGAAAGAATCCTCTTCAAGTTGTCAGGTAAGATGCTCTATTATGTTTATCTTACTACAATGTTATTCCTTTCTCTGGTTTTAATGTTGCCATGGGCTGGGGCTTGCAGGAAATGCCATTAACTTCATGCTGAACTGTTACTATTTCCCCTTAGAGTCGTAAAGTCAAACAACATGGAAGCAGGTGCTTCAGCCCAACTTGCCTACACCGACCAACACGTCCCATCTACATTACTCGCACATGGCTGCTTTTGGCCCATATCCCTCTACACCTGTCCTATCCAAGTAGCTTTCTAAATGTTTCTTAACATAACATTAGTACCTGCCTCAACTACCGGTAGCTCGTTCCATACACCACCACCCTTTGTGTATAAAAGTTATCCCTCAGGTTCCTATTAAATCTTTTCCCCCCCTCCTCATCTTATACCTATGTCCTCTGGTTCTCAATTCCCTCTGCTACTTGATTCACTTACTTTTCCTAAATGACTGCGTTCACCCGATCTATTCATCTCATGATTTTGTACACCTTTATAAGATCACCCCTCATCCTCCTGCGCTCCAAGAAATAAAGCCTTAAACCTCTGTCTCACGGTGCGAGTCCACCCACGAGTGATCCCGAGTTTAAAACAAATCAAACCCGTGGTAATCACGTAGAATTAACGTAGTAGGAACATCGGAACTCGTGGACGTAACTTAGCAACTCGTAACGCTAACGGCAGGTACTCGGGTTACCTCTTAACTCGTGAAAATCTTTCAACATGACGAAAGATTTCCACGAGTCAAATTTACTCTTGAAGTAAAAATTTTAAACTTTTAAACTCGTTGTAACGTAGTATCCCGTGAGTTTACTGTAGTGACTCGTGATTCTACCGTGGGCACTCTTTAACTCAGCGGGACAGGCAGCATCTCTGGAGAAGGAATGGGTGACGGGATGACGTTTCCAAAATTCTTCTGCGTCTTTGTGTTACTCCAGCAGTGTGTTCACTTTTTGTCAACCAGCATCTGCCCTTTATTGTGTATGACATTATTTGTATCCGTGGCAGTTGATTGGCGCTCCCTTCAATTACCCAGGGGGTCGGGGACTGGAGTTGGGAGGGAAAGGTGGGGGGAAGGGGGGTTGGGGTGACTTAGTACGGGAGACAAGTGTAGGAGAGGTGTACGTTCGGTGAGTTGGCATTGCACCCTTTCGGTTAGTTGGCTTTTAGGCATCCCAACCTTTCGGTTAATTGGCTTTTAGGCGTCCCGCCCTTTCTGTTATTTGGCTTTTCGGCATTTTGTCCGTTAGGTTATTTGGCTTTTCGGCGTTGCGTCCGTTCGGTTATTTGGCTTTTCGGCGTCGTACTCTTTCGGTTATTTGGCTTCTCTGCGTCATTTCCATTCGGTTATTTGGATTCCACATCTTTGCTTCGGCTTCTCGTCCTTCGACGCCATGTCCGCACAAGATCCTACACACACAAAGGACAATTTACAATTTTTTACTGAAGCCAATTAACCTACAAACCTGTATGTCTTTGGAGTATGGGAGGAAACCAGAGCACTCAAAAGAAAATCCACGCTGCCATGGGAAGAACATAAAAACTCCGTAGAGACAGCACCCATAGTGAGGATCAAACCAGGGTCTCTGGTGCTGTAAGGCAGCAACTCTACATGCTGCGCCACCGTGCCGCCCCAAATATATGCATAGCTAACTAAGAAGAGCATCCTTAAATGTTAAAAAAAACATAGAAATGATGGACACAAGGAGGATTCGAGATCAAAAGACTGAGACAATTATATTGCTTTATTTGGATCTGGCATGGATTTGTTGGGTTGAATGGCCTCCTTTAATGCTTAACAATTCAAAAATCCTGTGAAAAGAATGCATTCACTTTTCTTAATTTGTTTTAATCAAGATCAATTTTGCTGACAAATGTTATTATTGAGTCTTATAGTTGTCTCTTTGCTTTACAGATAAACAATTAGATCAACATTTTATTCCCCATGGAAACACAAAAAAATTTACATGCTGTATACAGATTTAACCGTTCCAAGTGGAATTTACAGTACAGCAACTATGCTGCTCTCTTTGTGCATATGTAAATAAAGTGTGATTGGAAAATGAATGCAAGTTGTCAGAGTCCAGTTGATCGGTGACACAATGGTAGAACGCAAATTGCTGCAGTAACTCATCAGGTCAGGCAGCATCTTTCGAGGACATGGATAAGTGACGTTTTGATTCAAGACGCTTCTTCGGACTTTATTGCCCATGCTTTTAAATTATGTAACTTTCAACTTAGTGCCAAGGTAGAGGACAAATTTACCTCAAATTCACCTAGGCTATCTCTGACACATCCCTCCCCTTTCTTGATCTCACCGTCTACATCACGAGAGATAGAGTATCGACTGACGTATTTCTTTTTTAGCAGTCTGAAGAAGGGTCCCAAAACAACCGAAACGTCACCCATCCCCTTTCACCAAAGATGCTGCCTGACCCGCTGAGTTACTCCAGAACTACGTCTATCTTCGGTATAAACCAGCATCTGCAGTTCCTTTCTACACACAGGGCAAATATAAGTTATATTAAAAGTGCAACTTAGATGACCATGTTACTGGTTCTGGAATCATAAAGGTGAGATGAGGACTATAGATTTACTTCCTTGTAGAACATTAGCCATCTAGATTATACTTTAAAATAAAATTACAGGACTTTTACAGTGATCAGCAGTATTTAATTAACTGAATTTGAATTACCTAGCTGCTATAGTGGGATTTGAACTGAATTACTAGTCCAATAACATCACTATTATGATAGCTCCACACAGCTGCTCTTAACTATGCTGAAGAATTCTGGAGTAATGACTTTGTTCAGCTATTTGTGGCCCAGGAGGCAATCAAATGCTACATGCCTTAATAGAGAAGTAAAATTTACGAAGCTCATAAAGAGCTGTCACGTCTTGGAAACCACTACATGCTGTTATATTGAAGATAGACACAAAATGCTGGAGTAACTCCGCGGGTCAGGCAGCATCTCTGGAGTAAAGGAATAGGTAATGTTTTGAGTCAAAACCCTTCTTCAGACTGAAATATAGAGAAAGCCGTTATACTATCTGGTTATAAATCCGCTGTCCACCTCATCTCCCCCGTGTGGCTGCACTGTGATGGGCTGTGGGTCGGCAGCGCACACACACACGGGGCCGGGTGCAGCAGAGTTGGGAGCAGTCTGGTCCCTCCACCTACCCAGTCACTGACCGCAATGCACCACCACCAGACCCCGACCCCCACACTCTGATGATTCATCCCCCCCACCCCAACCCACACACAGGGTGATTCACCCCCCCCCCCCCCCCCCCCCCCCCCCCCGACACCCACAACGGTTGATTCACCTCCCCGGCCATGGGACAGATGGCCCGGGGCTCATTAAAAGATCATATGAGCATCTTGAAATCAATCTCATGAGCACGAGCAAAAGATAGCCGAGCGACACGTTATTGATCAACCCACATCGCACAGAGCGGAAAAGAATGAAATGGAAATTGCAAATTATTCAACTGCAACTTTTCCCCTTCCCCGAAACAAAGGCAGCAATAACATATTTGCCACATGTTGAATCTTTTTCCCGAATATACATAAAAGAGGCAGTATATATATATATATATATATATATATAACCACCCCATTCTTCTGACCATGTCTTATGCAATATTCAGTGAGCCAACCTGAACAATTAGTTTGCTGTGACAGTTGTGTTGGAATAAACTACAGATGCTGGTTTTAACTGGAGATGGATACAAAAATCTGGAGTAACTTAGGCCACATGCCACATTTCTGGAGAGAAGGAATGGGTGACGTTTTGGGTCAAGACCATTCTTCAGACCTGAAGACTGTGTCTAAAGGCAAATATGTGGCAAATATTTTATTGCTGCCTTGTCATCGGCCCGCCAGGGACTTTCAGGTCCCGCGATTTACTATGGCTGCCAGTGCCCCAGGCCGTCTGTCCCCACACCCGGGGGGGGGGGGAGGTGAATCACCCCATGTGTGGGTCGGGGTCCGGTGGCGGTGCATCGCGGTGAGTGACTCTGGGTGGACGGAGGGACCAGACTGCAGCAGCTGACGGGCCGGGGACATTGCCGGATTACCGTCCCCGTGTGTGTGTGTGTGCTGCCGATCCACAGCCCATCACAGTGCGGCAGCATGGGGGAAACGAGGCGGAGGGCGGCCGTGGCTGGACAGTGCTGACCATGGGGGGAAAGAGTGAGGGCTGTCCTGAGGGATGCACTCCTTCGGCCGCTTATACCTTAGTGCACGGGTTCAGAGCGTCCAGTCACCCTCCAGCCCCGGACAGCCTTGTGTGGAAAAGTGACCCCCACCCTCCCGTCTCCCCCGGCCAGTGATGTGATGGACGCTGGGGTCTGGACCAATTGCTGAAAAGTCCCACCCCCCGGCGACGTCATGTCCATTATTTGGCTTTTCGGCGTTGTGTCCATTTGGTGAATTGGCTTTTCGGAATTGCGCCCTTTTGGTTAGTTGACTTTTAGGCGTCCCGCCCTTTTAGTTAGTTGGCTTTTCAGCATCCCGCCCTATCGGTTATTTTGCTTTTTGGCGTTGCGTCTGTTCGGTTAGTTGGCTTTTCGGCATTGCGCCCTTTCGGTTATTTGGCTTTTCAGTGTCGTTTCCGTTTGGTTATTTGGTTTCCACTTCTTCGCTTCAGTTTCTCGTCCTTCGCCGCCACGTCCAGGTACCGTGTTAGATAGTGTTAGTGCATGGGGGTCGCTGGTTTACGTCTTCTCGTGGGCTGAAGAGCCTGTTTCCACACTGTATCGCTAAACTAAACTAAAACTAAACTAGTGCAACTGTCTTGATAATCATTCAGACTGCCATCTTGCAGCAATCCTCTACCTTAGCCCAGTAGGGAATGCCAATTCAGAAGATAATTTAAATTAAATTAAGGAGCAGCCTAGATGATCAACTGTGTGGTTCTGGGTCTGGATTCAAAGGCCAGATAAGGACAACAAATCTACTTAAAGAGCAATGATCCAGATTTTCTTTTATCAAAATTCCAGTAATTACATGGTGATCAGTTTTATTCAATTAACAATATTTAAATTATTCAGCAGCTGTGATGGAATTTGAATACATTAACTTGTTTCTTTAAACCCTTAACTACTTAATTTTCCTCATTAAATACTTACTTCGTCTGCAGCCCGGGATCTCACGTTGGGGATGCCGGCCCGCGGCCAACTTCTACCGCGGGCGCCGTGGCAACTTACCATCAGGAGCGGGGTCCCTCGCCAGGGATCCCTGGAGAGCAGCTCTGACCGCCGGCCCTGCAGTCTGCGGTGCTTCTGGCTGCGGCACGAACTTTAAATCTACGACCGCCAGCCTGCGGCCTACACCAGCCTGAAGCCGCGGTCTCCGGTGGGGAAGAGCCGATCCTGGACTTACCTTGACTTTTACCTTGTCCTTTTACCATCTGGACGCCCGCAGCAACGGCTGTGGAAGGTTGAGGTCCCGACCACGGGGGAAAATGGAGGACTGGCCAATTTTTGTGCCTTCCACCACAGTGATGAATGCTGTGGTGGATGTTTGTGTTAAATTTTTATCGTGTATTGTGTGTTCTTTCTCATTGTACCGCTGCTGACAAATTCATTTCACTTGCACTTTATGTGCAATGTGACGAATAAAACTGATTGTATTGTTGATTATTGTTGTACTTGTAAATCACTACAGGATGTTGCGAAGTTATGAAAAGTGCAATAGAATTCAATGCCGTCTCTTTCCTTAATAGCTCCAATTGACCTTATTCTGTCTACTTAAAAAATAACTTTTATTTGCTTAACCATGACAAGAGAGAGAATACGTGATTTTGAAACCAGGTAAAACAGCTGGTAGGCCTGCTGCCTCACAGTACTACACGGTTCCAATCCTGATCTTGGGTGCTGTCTGTGCAGAGTTTGCACGTTCCCCCAGTGACCACGTGAGTTTCTTCCGGGTGCTCCTGTTGCCTCCCACACCCCAAAGACATGTGGGGTTGTAGCTTAATTGATCTCTGCAAATTGCCCCTCATGTGTAGGAAGTGGATGCAAATGTGGGGATAACATAAAACCAGTGTGAACGGGTGATCAATGGTTGGCGTGGACTCGGTGGGCTAAAGGGCCTGTTTCCATGCCTGTATCTCTAAACTGAACTAAACAATTACCATTTAGTTTAGTTTAGTTTAGAGATACAGCACAGAAATAGGCCCTTTGACCCATTAGTACCTCCACCAATGTAAAGTAATTTGACCAAAGAGAGTTGATTTTTAAATATGCTATAGAAATAAAAATGACTTGACTTGACACCAAGTCCGCACCAACCAGGAATTTACAAATGCCAACACTATCCTACACACTAGGGACAATTTACAATTTTACTGAAGTCAATTAACCTACAAACCTGTAAGTCTTTGGAGTGTGGGAGGAAACTCGAGCTCCCAGAGAAAAACCCATGTGGTCATGGGGAGAATGTACAAATTCAGTATGGAGAGCACCCATAGTCAAGATTGAACTCAGGTTCTTGGAGCTGGAAAGCAGCAACTCTACTGCTGTGCCACCATGCCATCATGTAGACTGCTGCATTTAAACTAACTGTCAATCTTAACAGTTTTTTCCATCTATAGTCATGCTGAATTATGCCAAATCTCATTAGTCTTATTACCATGCTGTTTCACAAATGTTCAAGGTAAGCTGGGAATTATTGTTCACCCGTTAGTGAACTTGGTTTCCGATTCTGACAAAAAAAAATATGTTGTTGCACTTTTATCCATAATTGTGTCTTGATAATCTGAGAGAATCTATTGGCAAACATGAAATTAATAGATATTCAAGGTCTGCATTTGAAAAATATGTAAAAATAACACAGATGAATGTTGAATGTAGCAGGCACTGATGCATCCCATGTGTATCTCTAATATGAGGATGACATTGTCAGTGATAAATAGAATGCACTTTAAAGAGGGGGGCAATGCTTCATCTGGCTCTTATGAATGAAAACTGACTGCAAAATGCTGTTCAAATCATAGCAGTACAACACAGGAGCCGCACAGCACCAGAGACCCAGATTCAATCCTAACCTCGGGTACAGTCCGTGTGGACTTTGCACGTTCTCCCTGTGATCCCATGTATTTCTTCCGGGTGCTCCAGTTTCCTTCTACAACCCAAAGATGTGCATGTTTGTAGGTTTTGTAAATTGCCCGTGTGTAAGGCGTTGACGAGAAAGTGGTGTAACGTGGAATCAGTGTGAACAGGTGATTGATGGTCGGCATAGACTTGGTAAACTGAAGGGCCTGTTTCCATCCTATATCTCTGAGCTCTGGTTTCCTCCCATGTCCCAGTCGTGTGGGTTTATAGGTTAATTGCCCTCTGTCAATTATCCGCACTGTGCAGAGAGTGGATGAGAATGTGGGATAACATAGACCTTGGCGGCAGAGTGGTGTTGCAGTAAAGTTGCCAGGGTCCCGGGTTTGATCCTGACTATGGGTGCTTGACTGTACGGAGTGGTACGTTCTCCCCGTGACCTGTGTGGGTTTTCTCTGAGATCTTCGGTTTCCTCCCAAACCCCCAGACTCACCTGGCCAAAGGGCTTGTTTCCATGCTGTATCTTGCACTTAATTCAATCAACGGTTGGTCAATGAGCAAGTTGAAGCCAGAAAACGTTGGGGGAAGAATCTACAATTGGGTATTGGTTTGGAGTGTTGTAAAATATAAATTTTCCTCTCTGCTGATTACTGATTCCCTTTTTGGACAAGATAACCGCCTATTAGAGATCAGAAAAAAAGAGATTTAAAATAAACAGGCCATTTTCAAGTAAGCAGATTGTCACTGGAGAGGTTTTGTAAGGTTCAGCACTGGGCTTTCAATTGTTCACCATTTATATTGAACTGTTAAGTGAAGACAGAATGATTTAGGAAAGTCACCCAAGGCAGATTAGGCACCTGGGTAAAATGGTGATAAATAAGGGGAAATATGAAGTTATTACCTAATGCATAAAAATGCTTTTCATGAAGGTGAAAATTTAGTTGTCTTAAGGATCTTCTATTTTGCGAAACATTGACACAGCAAGAAATTGTGAAGATATAGTGCTCTTCACTGTAATAAAAATAGTCTGCCAATGTCTTTATAAACCTTTGGTGAGACCAATGATGTGACATTTTTGATCTCCACATCTAAGAATGTACTCAGAGTGCAGTTCACTTGATTGTTTGTGGGGATTATGGGGCTGACCTAAAAAGAGATTGAGAACATTTGCCGTAACATCTTACATTTCTTCAGGCTCCTTTGAGATTTCATTAAATCTCTGGTATTTGTGTGGGATTGAAGTGTAAATGTCAATAAGCTGATTCCTTAGGGTGGATAAGCCAAAACTCGCTATCAAAACATGGAGGGGACCGGGGGACACAATTTTTTGGCGGCCACACACTCACACATGCGCGAGGCTTCGGAGGCGCAATGCAGCGCCAAACGCAGCTCAACTCTGCCTGTCTCACCGGGTTAACTACAGCCCTGTCTGGACTGACGGGACACCAGCACTGCTTCTCCACGCTGGCCATATTTCCCGCAAGTCCAGGAAGGGCTGTAGGCTCACCTGGTGGGACAGGCAGAGTTGAGCTGGGTTTAGTGCTGCTTCTCTGCACTGGCTGTGGGCCTGTGGGCACCGCGCCCGTCTGATTCCCGACCAAAGATCCTATAGCGGAGGATCTTTGCTGCCGACCTCTCTGGCCACCTGTGGGGGGGGGGGGGAGGGGGGCACTCAGGACAGCGCCGGAGACCCGGCCGAGATCGATCCTGGCTGCGGATGAAGTGCAGGTTTGTGCCACGTCTCTCTCCTCCAATCACCGCACTCTAAACTCAGTCCCACCCCCCCACCCCCTCCCTCCTCCAATCATCACGCTGAATCATCATGTCACGCCCCCATTGCCTGTTGACTGACGTCTCTCTCGTCCAATCGGCGCCCTCGATCATCAGTCCCACCCTCACTGTCTCGCGGAAAGGGGAGATTTCACCGGGTTTTAAAATCCGGATTACAAAAACTTGGGGGGGATGTCCCCCACCTCTTAAAACATGGGGGGGGGGGACGTGTCCCCTCAGGCTCCCCCGTGTTTTCCGCCCCTGACTACGGGTACTGTGTGTGCGGAATTTGTACATTCTCCCTGTGACCGCATGGGTTTTCTCCGGGTGCTCTGGTTTCCTCCCACATCCCAACGATGTGCGGGTTTCTCGGTCGATTGGTTTCTGTAAAATTGCCCCTAGTGTGTAGGATACGAAAGTGGGATAACATAGAACTAGTGTTGGTTGATGGATAGACACAAAATGCTGGAGTAACTGGGTCAGGCTACATAAAAATAACTTTTTTCAGACTATCCACCTGAAACATCACGCATCCTTTTTCTCCAGAGATGCTGCCTGACCCTCTGAGTTACTCCAGCACTTTGTGTCTCTCTTCGGTATAAACCAGCATCTGCGGTTTCTTCCTACACGATGGATGGTCGGCCTGCACTCAGTGGTCCAAAGGGCTTGTTTCCACGCTGTATCTCTAAACAAAGCTTTGTACTCATTCATTGTTAAAATTAATAACTTATGTGTTCCTGTTCAGAGAAGAGTTGATAGCCGGTGACATAACATCTGCTGTTGCCTTGTGATTGAGAAACAGGCAGATGATAAAGATTATTTAGCTATTTGCTATTGCTATTTAAAGAGGATATGGGACATGGCACAAATTAAGGTTGTTACTGTAGATGCTCTGATGGCTAGTAGAAATCTAATCTCAGAAACAGAAACTTGAGAGATCAAGCATCAAAACATCAGCAATTTACATTTATTTACTGGACTTTATGCTTTCTGAATGCACTTCAAATGTAATCAAACAAAAACTGATGCTTGCTAAATAAGAGACGGGGATTTAAAAAAAAGCCTTAATCAGATGTGGATTTTATTGGAAGGGAAATGTTTTTAACAATAGTAATTCCAAAATTTGTCTTAAACAGCTGAAAGCACAGCTGGCCAAGGTAGTTGGAAGAGTGGCAAGTCAAAGTCCAAATAAGTGTGTATTGTGTGGTTGCAGACAGCTAGAGTGAGTTATGAAGGAAAATGGCAAGGCAGAAAGAGAGAGTGAAATTTGAACAATTGAGAACCTACTTAATTTAGCAAGATGTGATGGTAGAGAGAGGCATAGTGCAAGCAATTAAGCTTTGGGAGAACAAGCCATGTAAGTTCATAAGTTATAGGAGCAGAATTAGGCCAATTGACCCAAGTCTGTTCCAAGTCAAGTCAAGTCAAGAGTTTATTGTCATGTGTACCAGATAAGACAATTAAATTCTTGCTTGCTGCAGCACAACAGAATATTGTAAGCATAAATACAGAACAGTTCAGTGTGTCTATATCGCATAGACCATATATATACACATAAACAGATAAAGTGCAATAGGCTGTTACAGTTCAGAGTTTGTTTGATGGCGAGTTTAATAGCCGGATGGCTGTGGGGAAGCAGCTGTCCCTGAACCTGGATGTATCAGATTTCCGGCTCCTGTACCTTCTACCTGATGCAGCAGAGAGATGAGTGTGTGGCCAGGATCATGTGGGTCCTTGATGATGTTGGCAGCCTTTTTGAGGCAGCGACTGTGATAGATCCCTTTGATGGTGGGGAGGGCAGAGCCGATGATGAACTGGCCAGTGGACACACCGTTCTGCATTTTTTTCCGCTTCTGGACGCTCAAGTTGTAGAAACAAGCCACGAAGCAACCAGTCAGCATGCTCTCTACTGTGCACCTGTAGAAGTTCGAGAGTCCTCTTTGACATCCCGACTCTCCGTAATCTTCTCAGGAAGTAGACGCTGATGTGCTTTCTTTATAATTGCATCAGTGTGCTGGGACCAGGAAATCTTCGGAAATATGCACGCCTAGGAATTGGAAGTTCTTGACCCTTTCTACCATCGTGAATATAAACAGGATTGTGGGTCTTTATCCTACCCCTTCCAAAGTCCCCAATCAGTTCCTTGGTTTTGTTGGTGTTGAGAGCCAGGTTATTGTGCTGGCATCATTTGGTCAATCGGTCGATCTCACTTCTATACTTTGTCCCACAACAGTGGTGTCGTTGGCAAACTTGATGATGGAGTTCGCACTATGACCGGCTACGCAGTCATGAGTATAGAGTGAGTAAAGCAGAGGGCTGAGCACGCAGCCTTGAGGTCCTCCCGTGCTGATTGTTATTGAGGATTACACAATTCTACCAATACGGACAGACTGTGGTCTGTGGATGAGGAAGTCGAGGATCCAATTGCAGACGGGTGCGCAGAGACCAGCTTGGAGGGGATGATGGTATTAAATGCCGAGCTGTCGTCAATGAATAACAGCCTGACATATGAGTTTTTGTTGTCCAAGTGGAGCAGAGCGGAGTGGAGAGCCAGTGAGATCGCATCCACCGTTGATCTGTTGTGGCGGTAAGCGAACTGCAGTGGGTCCATGGCAGATTTCAATTCACCATTCAATCATGGCAGATTTATTTTCCCTCTCAACCCCATTCTCCTGCTTTCCCCCCATAACCCCTGACTAATCAAAATTCTGTCAACACTGCACCTTAAAAATATCCAATGACTTGGCCTCCACAGCCGAAAGCAATTAATGAGCTGAAATTGTAGTTGATTATTTGTATTTCTCCACAAAAAATGACATCACTGGCAGGCTTTACGTTTTATTAATCATGTATTGTCTTTCCGCTGACTGGTTAGCACACAACATAAGCATTTCACTGTATCTTGGTACACGTGGCAATACACTAAACTCAAACGTATTGTCATGTGCACCAACGTACATTGAAAAGGTTTATTTTGCATGCTATCCAATAAAATCAGATAATGCTTTACTGTACATAAAGTCACAACCAAGTCATAGAGAAGTACAATAGGTACTGCGAAAGGAAAGATACAGAATACAGAATAGTTCTCAACATTATAGCGCATCAGTTTCATAGACAAAGTCCAATGTTCGCAAAAGTTTAGATGTGAATGGCTAGCTTATGGAAGTACCATTCAGAAACCTAATAAAAGAGGGGAAGAAGCTGTTCCTGAGTCTGGGGGTGCATGCTTTCAAGCTTTTGTACCTTCTGCGGGACTGGAGCAGGGATAGGAAGAAATGACAGGGTGGGACGTCTTTGAATATGTTTTATGTTTTTCATAGGCAGTGTTAAGTGTAGGTGGAGTCAATGTTGGGAAGTCAGGTCTATGTTATGTACTGGGCTGCAACTACAATATTCTGCAATTTCTTAGTCTTGGAGCTGTTCCCAAACCATCCTGTGATGCTATGACAGTATGCTTTCTATGGTGCATCTGTGAAATTTGTAAAAGTAACTGCAGACAAGCTATTTTTGAACATGGTTTTCAGATTCCTATACATCCTTCCAAATGGTAGGAGTGAAATGAGAGTGAGGCCAGGGTGGTGTAGATCTGTGTTGATGCTGGCTGCCTCATTGATGCAGAGCCTCATGTAGATCCCTTCGATGTTGGAGAGGTCACTACCCATGATGAACTGTAAGTGTCTATCACTTTATGTAATCTCCTTTGTTCCTGGGTGTTTGAATTGCTGAATCAGGCCACAATGTGACCAGTCAATATGCACTCTACCATACACCTGTAGAAGTTTGAGAGAGTATTAGTGGCATATTGAAGCTCCTTCAATCCAGCACTAAGCTTGTAAACTACTGAGCTGTAATTATCCCTTACCTGCAGAGACATAGACAACCTACAGCAGTCATCTCAACAAAAAATCTCATAAATGTTACCGCTGTCACTTTGAGCAAGTATGTCAATTATCCCACTGTCTCATGGGACCAACATGAAGTTAGCAAGAAGATAGACATGAAATGTATTGTATTGTATTGTATTCAAATTTATTGTCATTGTCTCAGTTAGAGACAACGAAATGAATTTCCCTTACAGGCAGTATCATAAAAATAAAAATAAATAAATAATAATAAATAATAAAACATATTAAAAATAAAATAGAATTTTAAAAAAAGCACAAACACAGAAAGTCCACGACACAACATAACACAATGGCACCAAGGCACCATAGGAGGAAGGCACCATAGTCCAGCCAGCCTCCCCTCCGTTCTTCCCAGATGTTCACTCGTGGTCGAGGCCTTCCTAGCACCCGCAGTCGCCGCCCCGGGTGGCCCGATGTTCAGGCCCTCACGCCGGGCTGGTGGAACGCCGACGCCGAACCCCGACGGTGAACATCCTCCTCCTCAGCGGCCTGGACCTCCTGATCAGCCGCCTACCGCAGCCGGAATCCGCAGCTCCCGAGTCCGCAGCCCCCGAGTCCGCAGCTCCCGAGCTCCCGAGTCCGCAGCTCCCGAGTCCGCAGCTCCCGTGTCCGCAGCTCCCGAGTCCGCAGCTCCCGAGTCCGCAGCTCCCGAGTCCGCAGCTCCCGAGTCCGCAGCTCCTGTGTCCGCAGCTCCCGAGTCCGCAGCTCCCGAGTCCGCAGGCCGAGCCGGGCAGAGTCGCAGGACCCCGCGCTGTCCATCAGCGAGGCCCGTGTTGGGAGCTCCGCAAACCTCAGCTCCATGATGTCGGTGCCACAGGTCCAGCACTCCGGGCTCCAGACGGCGATCCCCGGTAAGGCATCGCCAGCCCCGCGATGTATCAGCGCTGTCCCACCGCTGCTCGAGCTCTGGTCGATCCCGGCAGGAAAGGCCACGCCAATCCACTAGGTAGGCCGCTGGGGGGGGGGGGGGGCGAGGACGCGACTCGAATAATAGTCGCGTCTTCACCAGGAAGTGGCTGAAGGACGGTATCCCCCGCACCGTGCCCTCTTCCCCCACATAAAAACACAAAAAAAACACAAAAAAACACACTTTTACATAACTAAATAAACAAAAAACAAAAAGATACCGGGCTGTAGGTGGAGGCTGCTGGCACCAGCGCCACCGGAAGTACAATGTTGGAGTTACTCAGCGGGTTCGGCAGCATCTCTGATAAAAAATAGGTGATATTTCGGGTCGGAAACCTTCTTCAGGCCCGAAACGTCACCTATTTGTTTTCTCCAAGAATGCTGGATGAGCCGCTGAGTTACTCAAGTGTTTTGTGTCCATCTTCGGTGTAAACAGGCATCCGCAGTTCCTTCCCACACTTGAAGTTAACAAGACTGCCAATATGGACTGTTGCACTTCCTGCAACCACTGAACATCATCTTAATTTGAAAGTACTGTTAATAACACAATCGGCTGAAGCAATAAGCAATGGCTTACCTGAAAAATAAGACTTTGCAAAATTGACGTGTACAAGAGATTTGCTTGTTGTGTATGAGATCATGGTAATACATCAGACAGCAGAGAGCCTCTTTCGAGCTGAGAGTTGTGAACATACCTTTGAGCAGCCTTTGCTTCCCAATGATTGATTTTATTCTGTTGTACAATTTGTTAATCTGTCATCATGAATGTATTGGGTTATTTTATATTATTTGTCTCAATTACCTCGATAGAAAACTATAAAACATGAATTGCCTGGTTTTGTGGATTCTTCCTCATCTGGAGTGAGTTTGTTTACCTGCACATTCTTTCTATATGTGCAGGAAGGAACTGCAGATGCAGGTTTGTACCAGATAGACACAAAATGCTGGAGTAACTCAGCGGCTCAGGCAGCATCTCTGAAGAATAGGAATAAGTGGCTTGCTGTTCAGCTTGACCCGCTGAGTTATTTCCATTACTTTGTGTCTTATTTTGTAAACCAGCTCCTGCAGTTCCGTGTCTCTATCCAAAAAAGTTGCTGTTTGTAGGAGTTTGCTGTGCGCAAATTGGTTGGTTTTCCCCGATTGCTTCTGAAGAACTTAACTAACTATAAGCTACTATGAGAAGTCCCGACTCATGAAAGGCACTCCTTTAATGCAAGTTTTTCTTTGTTAAATAACTGCCTCGTGACTAATAGCTCCAAGCAGAAAAAGAAGAAAGGTAACAGTGGAATCACAAAGAGTTGGAATAGGTCACTTCCAGCATGCTCTGCCATTCTATACGATCATGGCTGAACTTCTAAAACAGTAAATAAAGGAAAATCTGAAAATAAAAATTTAGGATGAGTTTATTTTAGATTGAAGCTGGTTATAAATACCTTTTTGCTGCATAATGCAGATAGATTTATACATCTTCCACCAAAGGAGCAGCATTTTGATATTGTATCATGGGTTTTTACAGCATTAGCATTAGTAAACAAGGGGACGAAACTAAACAAGGGAGTACAGAATTCCCTGCAGCAACTGACTAGGGAATTCAAATATACTTGCATTGGAAACTTTAATTCATACAGTATGAATTTAATAGCAGAACCATAAACCACGTACACTATGGTATATTTCAGTCACTTCATGTGGAGCTTTAAGGAAATTCTAAGAATAGTTTGTTGGCTGCTTCATGCAATGTAATAGTTATGCAAAGTGAACAAGAATTTTCTAACGCATTTATTCCAACCTCCGATGAAGGAACACGCGTAGAATAAAGGTTCCAACCCAAAATGTTATCTTTCTATGACTACTGCGATGCTGCCTGACTTGCTGAGTTACTCCAGCATTGTATATTTTTGTTAAAGGTATAACAACGGTAGAAGGAATTTGGAGGTGACAAGTTAGAATTCATCTTAATAGAAACAAATAAAGTTAAAAATATATACTACTAGACAAAGTGGGACCCGTTGGGTCCCACGTTCACACGGAAATGCTGGTCCCCAAATGCAATATTCCACCTTTCTACCAATTCCAATATTGGTGGTCAGTGGGGTGACTTTCTGGAGAGCTAGTATGGGTGTTGTGGGCCGAAGGGAGTGGTTTCCAGAGGGCTAGAATGGACATTGTGGGTCGAATGGATTCATGGGCTGGCAGCTTAGTCACTCAGGCCTGGTGGGCTGGCAGCTCAGTCATTCAGGCCTGATCGGCTGGCAGCTCAGTCACTCAGGCCTGGTGGGCTGGCAGCACAGTCATTCAGGCCTGATCGGATGGCAGCTCAGTCACTCAGGCCTGGTGGGTTGGCAGCTCAGTCATTCAGGCCTGATCGGCTGGCAGTTCAGTCACTCAGGCCTGGTGTGCTGGCAGCTCAGTCATTCAGGCCTGGTGGGCTGGCAGCTCAGTCATTCAGGCCTGGTGGGCTGGCAGCTCAGTCACTCAGGCCTGGTGGGCTGGCAGCACAGTCACTCAGGCCTGGTGTGCTGGCAGCTCAGTCACTCAGGCCTGGTGGGCTGGCAGCACAGTCACTCTGGCCTGTTGGGCTGGCGGCTCAGAAACTGCCAGAATTTCTGCCCAAAATAGGTGAGAGACTGTGAGAAAGAGAAGGGGGAGAGGGTGGAGAATCAATTTTAGGCATTTTTCATCTTTTTCTGCAGATCACAGCCATGAAGGAGGAAAGTCTATCTTGGCCTGGATCTCACAGGGAGCCAATGAAGGGAGCGAGAAAAATACTGGTGTGAGGTTTAATACCTGCAGGGGGAATAGTTACTGATGGGCCGAAGGGACCTCCTGGGGTAGTACAGGCCCGAAGGGCCGAAGGGGTTCTTTAAAAAAAATCTGTGAAATCTCAGTGAAAGGCACTTTTTTCTGGACTTTTCCTGGCCTGGCATGGGCCTTTTGGGCCCAAATGCTCTTCCTGGGTTAATACGGGCATTTTGGGAAAAAGGGACTGGTTTCTCAGCTAAAGGGGATTTGTGGGCCGAATGTAGTGGTTTCAGGCAGGCCAAACAACTCATTTCATTTCCATTGCATTTTCAAGCACAGGGCAGGCCGAACAGCTGATTGCATTTTCATTTCACTTCCATTACCATTGCAATTTCTAGCACAGCGCAAGCCGAACAACTCATTGCATTTCATCTCACTTCCATTGCCATTGCAGTTCCAAGCACAGGGCAGGCCGAACAGCTGATTGTATTTTCATTTCAATTCCATTGCCATCGCAGTTTCAAGCATAGGGCAGGCCGAACAGCTGAATGCAATTTAATTTCACTTCCATTTACATTGCAGTTTCAAGCACACGGCAGACCGAGCAGCAGATTGCATTTTCATTTCACTTCCATTGCCATTGCAGTTTCAAGCACAGGGCAGGTCAAACAGCTGATTGTATTTTCATTTCACTTCCATTGCCATTGCAGTTTCAAGCACAGTGCAGGCCGAACAGCTGATTGCATTTTCATTTCACTTCCATTACTGTCGCAGTGTCAAGCACAGGGATGGCCGAACAGTTGATTGCATTTTCATTTCACCGCCATTGCTGTCGCAGTTTCAAACACAGGGCAGGCCGAACAGCTGATTACATTTTCATTTCACTTCCACTGCCGTTTCAGTTTCAAGCTCAGGGCAGGCCAAACGGATTGCATTTTCATTTCACTTCCACTGCTGTTGCAGTTTCAAGCACAGAGCAGGCCAAACAGCTCATTGCATTTTCATTTCACTTCCACTGCCGTTGCATTTTCAAGCACAGGACAGGCCAAACAGCTCATTGCATTTTCATTTAACTTCCACTGTCATTGCAGTTTCAAGCACAGGGCAGCACAAACAGCTCATTACATTTTTCATTTCATTTCCATTGCCATTGCAGTTTCAAGCACAGGGCAGGCCAAACAGCTCATTGCATTCTCTTTTCACTTCCACTGCCGTTGCAGTTTCAACCACAGGGCCGGTCAAACAGCTCATTGCATTTTCATTTTACTTCCACTGCCATTGCAGTTTCAAGCACAGGGCAGCACAAACAGCTCATTACATTTTTCATTTCATTTCCATTGCCATTGCAGTTTCAAGCACAGGGCAGGCCAAACAGCTCATTGCATTTTTCATTTCATTTCCATTGCCATTGCAGTTTCAAGCACAGGGCAGGCCAAAGAGCACATTGCAGTTTCATTTCATTTCCATTGCCTTTGCAGTTCCAAGCACAGGGCAAGCGTTGCCTTCATCGCGATGATTGACAGTTGAGAATATGTCAAGGTTTTTTAAACACTCATAACTTTTTAATTTTTCATCGATTGGAAAAATCCTCGGGACCTGCTCAGCGGAAGAGGACTGTAAGGTGGCCAAAAATCATATGGTAGCATTTTTTCTAAAATCTATATAGATCGCAGACAGGACATGGTCAAGATGAGACTTTTAATTATATAGATGATGACAAGCCATTTAGTCATAATAATAATGGTTAATGGTTTTTTTATTATCATGAGTACCAAGGTACAGTGAAATCAATTTATTTTGCATACAGATCAAAAGATTATTGTCATACATTAGTACAATAAATAAAGCAACACATAGAAACAGCCTATTGAGTCTATATGCAATCTGCAATAGTTGACAGGTTTTGGTGCCATTTCACAGTGCAGCTTGTCATAAAGTTTCCCTCATGGAGCCGTTCTTGAGGGCGCGAAAGGTAAGATCCCGGTTCTCTCATATCGGACCTTGCACAGCATTCGTCATCACCGGCTTCCTTCATCCTCCTCTCTGGTTTTCCGGTCTTCGGAGAACGAGAGGGGCCGGGCTGGACAGCTTGCCTCTGCAGGCCTTCTTTCTGTCCTGTAGCCCGTCAGTTCTTCCCGACTTTGATGAGAATCCCCCAGCTCAGAGGATCGCACTTACAGCAAGTGTCAGTAAAGACCAGGGAGACTTCCATTGTGTATGGAAACATGGCCAACAGACAGGTTTGCAAGTAAGAATAAATCACAGGGGACTGCCCCACGATTCTACAGGCAAATGTTGTTATTAGAAAGTAAAGTGGAGGACTTAAGGGCCTGTCCCACGAGCATGCGACTCCATGCGGCAAGCGCGACCTAATGTGGTCGCTGGAGCCATACGGCCTCGCGGGGCCAGTCCCACTTCGATCGCCGGAGCCGTATGGAGTTGTGCGGAGCTGATCCCCTAGCTCCCCAGACCCAGCCCTCGTGCCCGAAAGTTTCTCCATCCATCGCATGGTCTGAACAGAGACATCGGGGAAAATGGATAGTCAGTAGCATTTACCTTACAGTAAACACTTTGTGGTGCTCAGATGTAGTGGTCCTGTCCAACTCCTGATCTTCAGAGAGGAACACCTGGCAGTGAAGTAAATTTCATTCACTGAAATTCAATTTCAGTGAATTATTTCATTTATAATTTATTGATACATTTTTTTACATGCAGTTCAGCAAAGTATTGCCTACACATAATCCCCGATTAGCAAAGTGTGCAGAAATAGTCCACTCAGACGACATGCAAGTGCCACCAGGTTTTGATGCTATTTTCAAATTCCAATCTGGTCTGCGCACTCGGTCTCCTGGAGCGGTGCACGACCTAGGCGAGCCCAGGGGGCTGCAGAGCCTCCAACCATTGCCAATGACAGGAATATACAATGAAATATCGGCTCTCCACACCCGGCAAATCTTCATCATCTGTGTCCTGGGGTCGGCTCCCGCAGCACACCTGGAGTGCGTAGAAGGTAAAACCCTGGTTCACTTCCTTAACGACGCTTGCACGTTGCTTTCGTTGTTGCCGGTTTCCTCCATCCTCCTCTTCAGTCTTGAGGAGATGAGCAGGGGCCAGACTTGGCAGCTTCCCTCTGCAGGTCACGATATGCCAGACCTTGCCTATGTCCCGTTGCCTGCCGGCCCTTCCCGGCTCTGATGGGAATCCCCAGTTCACAGAGGATCACACATACAGCAAGTACAGTGCCAGTAAACACCAGGGAGGCTTCCATTTTTTCTGGAAATGTGGCCAACAGGCATGCTTGCTAGTAAAAATGAAGCACAGGGAACCATTCCCGACCATTCTATTGGCCAATGTTGAATCATTAGAAAATAAAGTGGAGGACTTAAGTGCATGCTGCTTTATCATAGATGAGGGATTGCTGTGTTTCGACTAGCTACAAATAACTTCTGGAAAATTGGACACCGAATAGCAGAGTGAAGACGACCTCCTTCGATTTCCTTTGACCTCCCTTCGACCTTCCTTTGATTATGATGAAGACTATCTACGACTACCTTCGATTACCTATGACTAACATGCTGACCTACTACGACCTACTATGATTAAACCTACAAGTAAAAAAAGTATCGATTTTTTTCCATGGCGACTTTTTTTACTCACGGCATTTTTTAACATATTGAAAAAAACACCGCAACCTAGCTGAGGCCTCGAGTACGCAGAGACCACTCGTGAGCATAAAGGAGAGTTACGAAGACCTCCTACAACCTCGTGTCGACCATGCTGCGAGTATGAGTCGAGGGCAAATACGCGGATTAGGTCGCCTAAGTGGGACAGGCTCTTTAGGTTTTCAAGTAATATCCATTTCTTCACACCCCATACCACTTACATAAGAGCAAAGAAACAAGAACGAGAGACCGATCAGTCCACCCAACATGCACCGTAATTGAGTAAGATCATGGCTGATCTAATCTTAGCCATAACATCATATTCCCACTCTCTTCATATCCAAACACCTACTTTACTGCTGATTTCCACCTTGAATATAGTGTAGACAGAAACAAAATGCTGACTTCCGGTGGCGCCATGCTGGACTAGCAGTCGCACCATTTAGCTCCGCTGCTGAAAATTCGTGATTTTTCACGTTAAAATCATGTCTGGAGGTCGGGACCAATTCAAAAACTTACCGGAGCCCCTGGACGTCGCGCTGATGACATCATCAGTAAGCGCTGCGAATTAAACGGAGGATAAAGGCTTTTAAATGAAAAAAACGTCTCCAGCTCAGAGCCCTCAGAGAACAGCCTCAAAACACCTGCTGAAAAGCCAGAAACCTGAAGAACTGACCTCTGAAGTGGTTTCTGTAATGGCTACAAGATCCAAGACTGCGATGGCTACTAAGGAGAAAAATGAACTTGAGGAGATAAAGAATTCGGTAAGAGAACTGAGAAAGGATATTGAGGCTGGAAATTTAAAAATGATGGAAAATATGAATGCAAAAATGATGGAAAATATGTCGAACATCAATGCTGGCAATCAAAAAGTTATTGATTGCATTGGCATTTATAAAAAAAACGAATTGATGATGTGCAAGAAGAGCTAACGGGAGAATTGATAAAGTGGAAGAAGATTCCACGAAGAAGTTTGAGGCTGTGCATGAAACTGTTTCTTCATATGTAACTGCAATGAAAGACATGGAAACAGCTGTTGCACAAATGTCTGAAGATATGCAGGGAATGAAGCTAGAACTAGACAGCCTCAAGAGTCATCTGGCAAAAGTCTCGGATAAATGCCTCGATCTCGAAGCTCGCTCAAGACGCCAAAATTTAAGAATACTGGGAGTAACAGAGGGAGCAGAGGGAAACAACCCCCGTGAGTTTACTGCCAACTTACTCAAACATGTACACAATTTATCCGTGGAGCCGAAAATTGAAGTGGCACATCGAGTACCCAGATTTAAGCCAAGATCACAAGTAGATCCAGCCCACCCACGACAGATCATAGTCAAACTTCGGGACATTTCAGCACTGGAAGAGCTGATGAAAAAAATCAAACACGGAGTGAAGATGACGTTTGGAAACGACTCTATCAAACTTTTCCGGGATTATCCCTATGAGATCGTGCAAAAGAGAAAACAGTTCTCACAGATAAGACAGATTCTCCAAGGAGTTCAAGATGTCAGATGTGGCGTTTTTTATCCAGCCAGGATGCGAATTACTTTCAAGGGAAAGGAGAAATCATTCACTAATCCGGACTCAGCGTTTAAATATGCCCAAGAGATTGTGGCAGAAAAAGAGGATTAAGGAATGCAGCGGGACGGTATGGACAAATTATTTCTCTTTATTAGTTCACAGAGAATGCCCGAAGATAAGGGAAGAAACACCATTTTCTAAAAGTCTAAAATGGAGGAGTATCTCCATGTGCGCTGGTCTAGACACCTTATCTCCCTCGGACGCTTTGGAATTTAACTCAAGGACACTCTTTGTTCAAAATGAAGGAAAGACTGATTAACAACGGAGAGACGAACAGGAGAGCCAAGCGTGGAAAACATCACAAGGACAAATGGCGGATTAAGATCTTAAAATAGTTTCACAAAACATAGAGAATTAACAATAATTAACAACACTAATATAGAAATAGAAATGGAAACTAACCTGAACTATATAATGAGCAAAATGTAATAATGTTTTAAAAAGACAGACTATCCCGTATATAGAGCGAGACAGTTAAGCAGGGATAAAGAAATAACAAATAACAAATTTTAGAACTAACGTAGATAATATCACAAGTTTTAGTGCTATGTACTTCGTGTGGGGAAGGGAGGAGACTCAGGCACCTGGCATAGTTCCAGGAGCCTGATTCTGGTTAACCTTCTCAGCCGACAGCTGACTATTATCAAAGGTATAACTATAACTATAAATAGTTAGTAGATAAAGGTGTTAGATATATAAGTTTCATAGTAGCTGAACATACAATTTGATAAGTCTTAATGAAATATATATATACTGTAATTGGGTGAAATACAACTGATTTTGAAAAGGTCCCTCCCTCCTAGTCTAAGAGTAATAAAGGGAGCGGAGCTAATTGCAGAACATCAACATCGGAAGTCGAATTGATGTCAAACCCCACAGACGTGTGGGACACTCATTACAGTGTCGACTACTCTAGACACTGTAATTTCACTTGTTCAATTTTTTTTTAAATCACAATATGTCACAACTATGTGGGGTTTTTTTAAGGACAATCGCAAAAGGGATCTACCAAAGGAAGTCAGTAACATAAACGTTCCCCAAATATCCAGAGTCCTGAAGTATGGATGCACCATAATAATTAGGAGTATTAAAATCAGCGAAAATGCAAGACGATAAACAAAAGAAAATGGGAGGAATCACATTCTGCAGCTGGAACATAAGGGGTATTAATGAACCAATCAAAAGGGGCAAGATACTAGCTCAGTTGAAATCATACAACACGGACATTACTTTTTTTACAAGAAACGCATCTTAAACACCAAGATGAGATGAGATTGAGGGCGAATTGGATAGGCCAAACATATCACTCTTCACACACCTCGAAATCCAGAGGTACCGCACTTATTATTCGCAAAGGAATACCATTTAAATCAAAGAACATTATATCAGATAAGGAAGGGAGACATCTTATAGTTACAGGAGAGATCCATGCTACGCCAATCACCTTGGTAAATATATATGCGCCCAATTTTGATAATCCTCAATTTTTCAATAAAATCTTGAATACAATCGCAGAGTTCAACTACCAAAATGTTATAATTGGAGGAGACTTCAACTGTGTTTTAGACCCGTACTTAGATAAATCGATGCAAAAACAAAGAGGTATTATGAAATCTAAAACTAGTGAACTCTTAAATACATACACAAAAAATACAAATATAACAGACGTTTGGAGGATCGCGAATCCGACTGGAAGGGAATACTCGTTTTATTCAACGGTACACAAAACATACTCAAGTATAGATTATTTCCTAGTGGATACAAAACTAATCCCTTACACTATGAACCCTAAATATCTCACCAATACGATTTCAGATCACTCCCCGCTAACTTTCTTTTTAAAACTGGAAGGAATGTCTACGAATAAATCATTCTGGAGGTTTAACTCGCAAATTTAAAAAGATCCACAAGGGAGTATATATCTAAAAAAACAGATGGACTTATTTTTTGAGACAAACGATACACCAGACATACCGCCCACTTTACTATGGGAATCCTTCAAAGCATTTATTAGAAGAGTCATTATTTCATACCAAGCTTTTCAAAACAAAAAGAATAAGAACGAACAAAGACAATTAGAAGAACAAATCAGACAACTAGATATAGATAATGCTAAAGATCCAAGAAGAAGAAGAGGGAGAAGAGGAGGGAAGAGACTGGAGACCTAAGACTTTTGCCTCCATCACAGTGAGGAGATGTTGGGTGGACTCACTGTGGTGGATGTTAATATGTGTTTATTGTTGTTTTTTATTGTATTGTATTGTATTGTATGTATGACTGCTTCAATTTCGTTCAGACTTCGGTCTGAATGACAATAAAGGCTATCTTATATTATATCTTATATCTTATATGGATAAACATAATAAAATATTAATATTGAAATTTAAACTAAATAAGTTATTATCAGAGAAAGTTATAAGCCTATTCCAAATTAGAAAACAGGAACACTTTGAATTTGGGGATAAACCCCACAAACTTCTGGCACGCCAACTGAAAAAACGGGAAAAAGACCCCGCAATTTTAAAGATTAAATCAGATAGAGGGGAATTATTAACACTACCTAATGATATCAATAAAAGATTCGCTCAATTTTGCCAGAATTTATACACATCCAAAACGCTAACAGATAATAATAAAGTTTCAAAGTTCTTGGACAATTGTAATCTTCCAAAACTAGAATTGAAGGAACAAGAGGAACTGGGAGCACAAATTACATCTAAGGAGATAGAAGACACAATAAACACACTAAAGAATGGAAAAACACCAGGACCAGATGGATTCAGTAACTAATTTTATAAATGTTTTTACGACATAGTTACACCACATTTACAGAAAATGTATACATACGCTTTTAAAGAACAAATCCTACCTGAAACACTAGCAGAATCAACGATTACATTAATACTTAAAAAAGAAAAAGACATAGAAGAACCAGGCTCTGAATTTTATAAATGTAAACACCAGAACTGTTAAATACGGATCAAAAAATATTAGCGAAAACACTAGCTAGAAGACTAAGTAAATATGTTAGTAAATTAATAAACGAGGATCAAACGGGATTTATACCCAAGAGACACTCATTTAATAACCTGAGACGTCTGCTTAACATAATGCATTCACACAAACCTCAAGAACAAGAGTTATCAATCATTTCATTGGACGCAGAAAAAGCATTTGATCAAGTAGCATGGGATTATATGATTAAAGTATTGCAAAATTTCAAATGGGAGAGAATTTCATCGCATGGATAAAATTATTATATAACAAACCTACAGCTAGAATATTAACTAATAATATACTATCTACGAAATTCCAATTATCAAGGGGCAATAGACAAGGATGTTCATTATCACCGGTTATTTGCTCTGGTAATTGAAACTTTAGCTGAAAAAATCCGAACACACCCGGGTATTTACGGTTATAATACAAAATATTCAAATAACATAATATCTTTATATGCAGACGATGTACATCACAAAATCCCAAATTAGTATACCAAACATACTAAATCTAATTGAGGATTTTGGATCTTTCTCAGGATACAGAATAAACTGGAACAAAAATGAAATTATGTCGATAAAACCGAAAGACTCAACACATCTCTTAAAATTCCCTTTTAAAATAGCCACAGAAAAATTTAAATATTTGGAAATTGAAATTACTAGAAACTATAATGCTATGTTTAATGCCAATTATAGTCCCTTACTTAAGAAACTAAATAGTCTAATCAAATTCTGGAAAACGCTCCCGATGTCTTTAATAGGTCGAATAAATGCTATAAAAATGATCTTTCTACCACAAATCCTATATCTATTTCAATCAATACCTATATATCTTCCAAAAAAAGCTTTTCATAAAAACTGGACTCAGACATTACAAATTTTATATGGGACTATAAATCCCACAGAATACAAAGAACACACCTTAGTAAACCCAAAGAGCTGGGTGGTCTAGCGCTCCCTAACTTTATGTACTATAATTGGGCAGTAAATATTTAAAATATGATTCACCTGCTGGACAATTCTGCCCAGCAGGTGAACTGGATTGTAATGGAGAGAGAGGACTGCTCTCTGTGTAATATAGGAGCGACTCTCCTTTCACCAATGAATCTGAATAACAAAAATTACAATAGAAATCCAATTATACATAGCGCAATTAGAACTTGGAAACAAATAAAACAGAATCTAAAATTAAGAAATCTATCTCTTTTAATGCCAATAGTCAATAATCCGTCGTTTAAACCTCTACTATAGATAAATCATTTACACAATGGGAAAGAATAGGAATCAAAACGCTCGGAGACTTGTATGAATTCGGAAAATTATTATCATTTCAACAATTACAACTGAAATATAATTTGAGAAATAATCAATATTTTAAATATCTTCAATTGTGTGACTATCTGAAAATATACACACAAGACTATCATAACATGCCTCCAGGCTTACTGGACGAAGCAATGAAGACAAAGGCCGAATCAGCAAACCCAATATCATACTTATACAACACTATTTTAAATATAGAAATACCTACAACTGATGGTATTAGAAGAGACTGGGAACAAGAATTAGCTATAAAAATTTCAAAAGAGAGCTGGGATAAACACTTACTATATGTGCATAAATGCTCGATCAATGTACGACATGCTCTAATTCAATTCAAAACATTACATAGACTATACTATTCAAAAACAAAAATAAATAAACTTTTCCCTAACGTCTCACCCATTTGTGATAAATGTAAGTCTCATGAAGCTACCATAGCGCACTCTTTTGTTTTTTGTATAAAAATCCAAAAATTCTGGAACGAAATATTTGAAATCTTCACAAAACTAATTAAAATAAAACTCATACTAAAAGCAGAATGGATTATTTTTGGAATAACGGAAGGTAGCCCTGAACTAAACGTGTTTCAAAAGAATTTACTTAATTACGGGCTAATAATGGGGAAAAAAGCATATACTCAAAATTCTGGAAAAATGCTCCTATACCAACAATAAAAATGTGGATTTCAAACATGTTCGAAACATTACATCTGGAAGAGATGAGACTCCTCCTAGCAGGCAAAGCAGACCACTTCCAAAAGACGTGGTCTGCATTTATGGACTTATTACAAGCATAAGGTGCAATAGTAATTTAAAAAATAAATGGTGCCAGGATCTGGTAATGGGGGGTGAAAAATACGGTTGGTATATCCCTTTTTGCGGAGTTTTTAATTTTTTTTATAATAGAGCGATTATTACTCTCTCTTTCTTTCTTTTCTAGGGTCTATTTCTTAACTTTCTTCTCTAACTCCTTTTCTAATGGGCTTTCTTTACCCAACACTTTCCTGCACCTTCACGACTCTTTCTCACTTTCCTTACTTCTTTTATTTCTATCTTTTTTAAAGTTCAAAAAATGAAGGGGTACAACAAATGTAATGAGATATATGTGGTGTGTATTACTGCAACTTATTGTACTTCTAATAAAAATAAAATAAAAAAAAATTAAAATTTAAAAAAAAGAAACAGAATGCTGGAGTAACTCATCGGGACAGGCAACATATTCTGAAGGGTCGCGACCCGAAACGTCACCCATTTCTTCTATCCAGCGATGCTGCCTGTCCTGCTGAATTACTCCAGCATTTTGTGTTTATCTTCGGTGTAAATCAGCATCTGCTGTTCCTTCCTACAGACTTGAATATACTGTTGTTTAGTTTAGTGTCACGTGTACCGTGGTGCAGTGAAATGTTTTTTTGTTCAGTTCTATCCAGTCGGCGGAAAGACGATTCATTACAATGAAGTTGCCCAGTGTACAGATACAGTATAAAGGGAATAACACTTAGTGCAAGATAAAGCCTAGTACAATCTGATTAAAGATAGCATGAGGGTCTCCAATGAAGTAGATGGCAGCTCAAGAACATTCTCTAGTTGGTTAAGTTGCCAGATAACGGCTGGGAAGAATCTATCCCTGAATCTGGAGGTTTGCATTTTCACATTTCTGTTCCTCTTGCTTGCTGGGAGAAGAGAGAAGTATTTTGCGGGGCAAGACTTTTCCTTGATTATGCTGGTGGCCTTCACGGGGGCAGCATGAAGTATATGCAATTACTCTGCTTCCACAGCTTCCTGCAGTAAAGATTTCCAAAGATACACCACCCTCTGGCAGAAATGTTTCCTCATCATCTGAAATGGTTCACTTCTTATGATCCTCGTTTTAGGTAACCAGCCAAGAAAACATTCTCTCCCACATCCACCCCATCAATTTCCTTCAGTATTTCAATGAAATCACCTGTTCATACTAAACTTTTCTTCATTGGCCAACCATTTTAACCCTAGGAATTAGGTGATGCAGAGGTGATGCGGCACAGTGCCAGAGACCAGGCTTTGACCAAGACCTCAGGAGCTGTCTGTGTAAAGTTTGCAGATTCTTCCTTAGCAAAGACATGCAGATTTGTAGGCTAATTTGCCTCTGTAGAAAATGGCCCTCATGTTTCACAGAGACATGGCTCACCCATAGCTCTTCAGACTAAGTCGTCTAGTGCGAAGGTTTCTCCATCCATTGCATGGGCAGAACAATGGCATCGGGAAAATAGAATGCCAGTGGCACTTGCCTCATGGTAAACTCTTTGTAGTGCTCAGATGTAGCGGTTCCGTCCACTTCCTGCTCTCCACATTTGGAACACCTGGCAGTGAAGTGCCACCTCTTTAATTGGTGAGGTAACTGAATGATTTCAATAATGTTATTGTCACATGTGCTTAGGTATAATGAAATGTTTTGTTTTGCATACAACCCGCTAAAATAAGTGTTGCCACATTTTATCGCCGACAGTTACAAACGTTCATCGAACATCCCTACCTACTGCCTGTTGCCGCATGTGGCAGCAGGCCTTACACCCCTCAACACCTCCTGTCAGGTCCCCCTTTGACGATGTTGCTCGCTCTCCGACGGCCTTCTGCACCCACATATGGCTCTCGTCACATCATTTGCCATCCCTTCAGGGATAGGAGATCCACTGGAGGAGATCTGGCTAAGAGCATCAGTGATTTCACTTCTCATCAGCTAAGGAGGGGTATATGCTTGATACGCCTAGGAAATATGCCAGTCCAGATGAACTGCCTGATTTTGGATGTTCCAAAAGTCAATCTCACCATTTGGGATATCTCAGTGGTGATACATGGGCAAAGAATTAAAATTTCAGCATATCCAAAGACTGTTCACTGATGTCGTTACGGCCTTTGCAAGGGCAGTAGATGGGTTCAGCTTTCGGTAGTGCAGAAGTTGCATTAGCGCTTCTATGTGATATGCAGTTGGAGCTAAATTGCCTTCGCAAAATGCTATAAGGCTTGAGGTAATTCCTAAAAAAATGCTCATTTATGCAGGGCCAGTAACATGCAGCCTGCAGAGTATCTCTTCGGAGAGGACTTATGTTAGCAAGTTTGAGACTTGCAGGAAGAATTTTAGGCAGCTGCGGGGGTGGTAGAACCATCCTATGTGGTAGGGCTTTCATATCTGGCGGGCATACCACCACTATATATAACTGATGGCAGGAATCGTTACTCCAAGGCTGGTTGGGACACCAAGCCTACTCAATTCAGACCTAGCCAGCCGCCTTATTTAGGCCAGGGCCATCGCGCTCACCTTGGTGTAGAGAATGTGTTGCGCACACTGGCGCCTGAGATAGGTCGTTCCAGGCAGAGGACTGTGGCAGCAACTCCTGGTTCAGGGTTGCATTATGATATTTTCCACTCAGAGGGTGACTCTGACTGTGAGGAGTTGACAGGGAACTCGTATTCCTACACCAAGTTGATGCTACCCTTCAGTTCTAGTTGCATAAGGATCTGATGTATGTTCCGATTCTGTCAGACAATGGAGGTTTGTAGGTTAATGCCATCAGTTGAGGCGAAATCAAAGGCGAAAGGCTTTAACCCAGAAAGTTTTGAAATTTGTCAAAGGGAAGGATTCGGCTTGTACAAGATCAGTAGAGGGTACTTCTGTATTATGCGCAGTCTAAACTCAATTGTGTTAGGATGGTATAGGTCTGAGGCCTTTCCAATTTATGCTAATTTTTCTCAAGAGAAAGAGGCTCTGGTGGGTGTGGTAATACACCCTTTGGGGGTAGACTTCCGTTTACCTGCATACATTTCACTTCTACCTAGTGAATGGCAGATACCGCTCCACGGAGCCTGGTTGGAGCACCAGGCCTACACTACTATCAAAGCCAGAGGGCATTTATTTGCAGGTTCAGCGCTCACCATGGTTGTTGTACTCTCCTCATACTCAGTACTGTCCCCAGCAGTTCAGGATGTCTGTGCAAGGAGATAGAGCAAATCTAGGATCAGTTGACTATTAGTCTTCTGCCCGAGGCCAAATGTTTTGGTGGGTCTGTCTCGGGGATTGCTGGATCTTCGTGGTGGGGGGTGATATCACCTTTTGTCTATAATTTTATTAGCAGTCTTGGTGGGTTTTTTTATAGCAAGGGCTTTCTCAGAAACTGCCTTGATCACATCTACAGTCACCATCTGTCTCGTCATGGACAGCAAAGCAACAATGAGCTGAAGGTTGTTGAGTATGCAAATGTTATTACATCAGTCACATGAGATGTGCTGTCGATATTCAAGTCGGAGATAGGTAAGACGGTTCGACAAACAGGTGGCGACAGATAATCTCCGAATTTTCCATTTTACAAATCATAAACGGTTATAAGATCCAGTTTTCTGGTTAAATAATTCCTCCGCGGCAAGAGAAGCCAAGATTTCCGTACTTATGGTTCAAAGAGGAAACTCTGGCTATCCAAGTGAAAATAGAGACCTCACAAAGGAAGAGCAGTCTGCCCAAGAACTAGAGGTGTATATTCTAATATTTGCTCAAGGTTGAAGAAAAATGGAGGATGCCAAATCAGGCTTGGAATTGGCTGCTCTGATCATGTGGTTGGTATAACCAGTTTAAGATGAATAATTGCCATTCAGCAATTTAGCTGATTACAGAGGATTTAGGGCCTCAATCGATCTTTAAGATTTATACCTTTCCATATCAATATACAAGAGGCACAGATATATCTGCTGTTTTATCGCAAGGCCAGTTTTGGAAATTTTAGTTTCTACCTAAGAGGTTGACTTCAGTCCTAGGCTATTTACAAAAATTCTAAAGTTAATGCTGGCCTACTCAGATCTAAAGGGCATTTTGTCATGGAGTTTATTGACGTCATGAATTATAGTAGTGCCATTTTGAGTTTCCATAATAGATAAGTCTGCCGAAAGAAACTCCTATATTTGCTGGAAGACACGACTGGTGGTTAATTCAGCCTATTTCTCGTGCATCTATCATTGCATGGTTGTATGGAAAGTTTGTGAAGAGATACATGTGAGCTACTTTGAACAAAAAGTAGCAGAGGTTTGTGGTTCTTTCAGTTTGGGTTTAACAGAAGCGATTATGTTATAGCGCAAATGACACTGCTCTTGCTGCGTTGTCATTATATCTAGTTCTATAAGTGGGCCAACAAATGATTGGTTATTCACCCACTGGTAACTAAGGTTATGAAAGGTGTATTTTATATGAACACTCTAAAGCCTAGATTCAAAGTAGTGTGGAATGTGTAATCAGTATAAATTATTATGCAGATATTCATTCACTGTATTCCTAATGTTGAAGCAGTATATTTTAAGTTAATTATGCTTATGACAACTGATTTCAACAAAGAGCAGTCTTTACACAATCTCCGTCTGGATCTCTGGGTCATATCTGACATAAGGACACCTTTTATGAATAAACTCATAAAGCAAACGGGCACGGTTGGGTAAGTTGGAGTTGACAGCATACCCACCAGATCGGAGATTGGGGGTGTCGATTATTGTAAAAAGATACAATGAGTACAATAGTACGTATGAAATGAAGTATAGTTCCTTCATAGTTATTTAATAATTTCACACAAGATTGTTGGTGCAGACTATTTCAAGATGGATAGAGTGTAAGCAGCTAAAAGCGGGAGTGAATTCAAATAATTTCAAGTCTCACTCTATAAAGGGGGGGGGGGGGGCGGTTGGTTAGCAGCCAATAGAATGGAATGTGTCTTTGAATCATCTCCTTGCAGCAACAGGAGGCTCAGATAAGTACATTTTCAGAAGTTATGAAATTTTGTTGAACATGTCTGGATGGTTGCAGATAGAATTCTGAACAGTGTTGCATGAGCTATTATCTAACCCAAAGACAATTGGGACTGTGGTCCGATGAAGGGCAATGCACATGTACGTAAGCTAGCATCATGTTGTTAATAGCCCATGTCTTTTCTACCATTTAAGGTTTATCTGTTTAAGTGTTTCACACACAAATTGGTTTACTGCATGAAACAACAGAGCTTCGAAGGTTTCACGTAGTCTCTCACGAGACTTCAATATAAAATAGAAAGATTAAACAAAAACTTACCGTTTGAAGATTGATCTATATTTTATGAGAAGTTGAAATGAGGGACTACGTGCCCTCCACTCCCAACCCTGAATCTCATAAAGATCATTCGGTAAGTCAAGGGTTATTAATCTCTCTATAGTTTAAGTTTGTGCAAGTGGTCTGTGGTTTCATACAGTTGCTCTGAAGATTGACGCGCATGTGGGCTGGCAGGTTCTTCACGTATTCCCTCACTTCAACGTCTCATAAAATAAAGATCAAACTTCAAACGGTATGTTTTCGTTTAATCTTTCTATTATAGTCCAGAAAAGTCTGATTAAAGATAGTCAGAGGGTCTCCTATAAGGTAGATGGCAGGTCAGAACCAGCTCTCTAGTTGCTGATAGAATGGTTCAGTTGCCTGATAAAGAGCAGGGAAGAAACTGTCCCTGAAACTGGATGTCAGTGTTTTAACATTTCAGTACCTCTCACCTGAAGTGGGAAGGGAGACGGAGGAGTATCTGGTATGAGACTTATCCTTAAATGTGCTGGTTGCTTTTGCGAGGTAGCGTAAAGTATATGCATTTATTCTGCTTCTACAGCTCCCTGCAGTTGAGATTTGCAAATATCCATCAACTTCTGGGAGAAATGTTTCCTCATCATCTGAAATGGGTGATTCCTTATGATCCCTGGTTTAGATACCCAGCCAAGAAAATGTTTGCAGCCTCCAATCCGTCAATTTCCTTCAATATTTCATACATTTCAATGAGATCGCCACTCATTCATCCTCAACTTTTCTTCATTGGTCAACCACTTCAGACTAGGAATCAAGCGGTGCAGATGATGCTTCACAGGTGCGGTCTGTGTGTAGTTTGCACATTCTCTCTGTGATTGTGTAGGTTTCCTCCGGGTACTCCAGTTTCATCCCACATCCCAAAGACGTGCCTATTTGTAGGTTAATTTGCCTCTTTAAAAAATGGCTGTGTAGAGAGTGGATGAGAAAGTAAGATAATATAGAGCCAGTGTGATTGGGTGATCAATGATTGCCATGCATGTAATAGGCTGAATGGCTACTTCCATTATTTATTATATCATGATTATTTATCATGCATTCTTCCTTAAATATGGGGACAAGAACTGCATGCAGTACTCCAACTTTAGTCTCGCCAATGTAATGTAAAGTTGCAACAGAATTTCCCAATTATTATACTCCTTATCTTTTTCATAAAGCCCAAGCCTGATGACTTGCTGTTACTGTGTTTGTACAGTTGGTAATATCATTTCACTTACATAATAAGTTGCTTTTTAATGTTTTCGTCCAACGTGAAAAACCTAACATTTTCCCACATTATTATACTATCTGCCTGGCCGCTCACTAACATACAGTAAAAACTGTTTTTTCCCACTGTTGGAAATCCTAATGGTTTAGCATCTGGATCACCTGAATCACTGAAGCATGAAAATGAATTAAATATATTTTCTAGTACTAAATTCCCAATTGCAGGAGAATCCAATGATCTTGAGAATATCACATTTTGAGATTTTAAAAATCAAGTCTGCAATTTATCCCATCAGATAAAGCACACAAAGTTTAATTTGACACCTAATTCGCTTTCATATCTTCAGTATTAAAAAGGTTATAGCCATTTTCATACTCGGAAATTAGCAAGCTGTGATCGAGGACAGTCAAAAGCCCATAACTTTCTTAAAAATCAAGAGAACTGAATGACATTTTCAGTTATTATAGATTGAAGCATTCTGAAACAAATATAAAACATCTTACTTGAATGACCTGAAATTAAAGCATATCATTAGTTAACTACCTAATTGTAGTTAATTACAAAATTGACCATTCTGACTGAAATAGTAATAAATACCCAGACTGCCTTGAAAATTCAAAAATGTGATATTCTCAAGATCAGAAATATTATTATTATTATTATTATTATTATTATTATTATTATTATTATTATTATTATTATTATTATTATTATTAATGTATTATATGCTGTAAGTCCATAACAGATAGGTAAATAAATTACAATTTCTAGCAAAAGACCAAGTCTTTATGGAGAAGATCAGTTGCTAGCTGGTACATTGGCATATCATAATCAGTAGCATCATCATACTCGTCAGATTATAACCAATAAGTAACTCTGTACATCTTGTTTTTCCTCAACTTTTCAATTTTGGCATAGTAAACTACAAGTTTTTGCTCTTCAAACCACGCATGGCATGACTTTCTGCCCACTACTTTCCCATTAAGAATGTCCTGTAGATTCCATTTCTTAAGAAAAGGATATATTTTTTAAAAAAACTAAATATCCAAATAATCCCATTCACACAAGAATTCACAATATAACATCATTTGTAAATCTCACTATCATGAATTTATGCCAGATGGAAGGAATTTAATTCCCATAAATTAATCTAGAAACATCCACAATATAATTTAAATTATTTTTTTGCACAATATATTGGACTAAAACTGATATTTAGTATAAAAATATTGACTATGGGTTGACAATAACACAAAATATAGACGATTAAGATGTTCTTATGACATGGTTGTCCAAAAAAAGAGCATTTAAATCAGCTTGCGAGTGGCTTTTTCTGGAACGCGATCGATTGGAACGTTGCATTTGCAGTGAATTTGAACCCCATATCGGCAGGAAAAACACTGCCGGTTCGTATGGGGCCCAAATCACATTTTCGCATCGTAAAATTTGATTAAAGCCATTCCAAGAAACAAGATTATATGTAAAATAAACAACTTACATTTTCTTTTGTCCCGTTCATGCGATCCCTCACGCTGTAGGCATTGAGGGCGTTAGAAGTAACTTTTTATTTTAATGTAATTATTAAATTGTCTCGCGATTAAATAAAAAAAAAAAATCGGGAATGGAAGTCGGATCGATTTTTCTTCAGCAGCTAGCAGCCCGAGGAAGTCGGCCTCTGATAAGTAGTAGAAAACGGCATTTTAATCCCGCGCCCCCCCCCCCCACCTCAAAGGCGCCAAAGTCGCGCACAAGGCCAGTGGCAGAACTGCAGCGCCGCTGAAGGTAAGTTTTGTAACTTCGCTAGTCAAAGGCGCTTTATTGTACAAACATAGTGATTTTTTTTGTTGCACTCAGTTCAGTGAAGTATTCCCATACATAAGCACAATCCCCGATTATCATGCTTCGATTTGGCTCCAGTTTTAAAGTCCAGACGAATCCACACCCTTGGTCTCCTGGAGAAGCGCACGATCCAGACGAGCCCCAGGCTGCTGCTTCCAATCGCCACATCCCTCGTGCCTCACCCTCACCTCAATGATTGTATAGTAAACTATTGTCCCTCTCCTCACCCAACCACCATCAACTTATTTGCACCGGGATCGCCTCCTGCAGCTGACCTTAAGGGCGCGGAAGATAAAACCCCAGATCCATATCTTACCGGCCCTTGATCTTGTTCCACCATCATCTATCCTCCTCTCCAGTTTTCCAGTCGTTCCTGGCTCCAATGGGAACCCCAGCTCACAAAGGATCGCACTTACAGTAGGTGCGAGTAAACAGCCGGGAGACTTCCATTCTGGAAGTCTGGAAACGTGGCCAATGGACAGGCTTGCAAGTTAGAATGAGACACAGGGGACTATGACCCACTCCCAATTCTACTGGCAAATGTCCAGTCACTAGAAAAGAGGGGGCTTAAGGGCAAGGCTGCTTTATCAAAGGGAGAAGGGGAATGAGGTGTGCCATTTCACAGAGACATGGCTCACCCTCATCTCCCCAGACTCAGCCCTGCAGCTCTTGGGTTTCTCCAGCCATCACGTGGACAGAGCAGAGGCATCGGGGAAATGGAGAGGTGCTGGTGTTTGCATCATGGTAAACTCTTCATGGTGCTCAGATGTAGCGATCCTTTCCAACCACTGCTTTTCGCGTCTGGAACTCGCAGTGAAGTGCCGCCTCTTTACTTCTCAAGGGAATTCAATGATTTATTTCAATGATACTTTATTGTCACATGTACCTAGGTATAGTGAAATGCTTTGTTTTGCACACAACCTACCAAAATCATGAAGCAGACCTCACCTAGATATCGCTAGTTGATACTCCTGGCCATGTTTTGGTGCCGACTAAGTTACAAAAGTTCATCAAACATGCCTATCTATTGCTTGCCCCACATGTGGCAGCAGGACTGCCCCTCCCCCACCCGTTCTCCTTCATTCTTGGTGCTCCCCCCCCCCCCCCCCCTTCCTGGTCCAGAATATCGTTCTCAGCCCTTCTCGATTGCTCTTGAACGGTCCTCATCGCTCTCCAGTGGCCCTCATCGTTCTCCGACAGCTCTCCCACAATCCTCCTCTCCAATGGCTCTTCGATCACCCTCTTTACTCTTGTTCACACCTCCATGCTCTCAGATGGCTTTGTTCACTCTCCAACAACCTTCCTCGCTCCTCGACAATCTCCTCGCTTGCGATTCCCTCCTCGCTTTCGCGCCGTGGGTCCCGTCTATGCCCTCATTGGGTGAACTGGGCCGACTAGAGGGCTTGGCTCCAGTCGCGGGGAACAGTCCGGGGCACGCAACTCATCTCCATCATCATGACCACAGTATACTCCAGTCAGGCCTTTGTCTAGCACTGAAGCAACAAACAACATGCGACATACAACTACGCTTTTCCATTCATAGACTATGGACCAACAAAGTCAGTTTGAAGAAATCATTCGCTAACTACCACCAGCTTGTGACCTACAGCACCATAGAATCAATATGATCTTGGTAAGACCATCAAAAAGGCTAAATGGAACTTCCACTCTAAGCTGGGTGAAGAGACGGATGTTCGGTAGCTGTGGTTCGACTTGCGTGCCATAATTTCCTGGAAGACAAAACCAGAGAGCAGCTGAAGTGACAGCAAAGCATCACTCCCAGACAAGCTCAATGCTTTCGATACACATTTCAATATTGAGAACACTGATGGTCCGTCCAGGGCTTCTATTACCCCTGATGGTATTGCAGTCTGTTAACAAGAAGATCCTTCAGGAGCATGATCCTTTGGAAAGCTTTTGGATCTGAGGTATACCTGATCGCTTTCTCAAAACCTATTATTCCACTATCCATCTGGATCACCTGGTACTGAAGCATGAAAATGAATTAAATGTATGTTCTTATTGAATTCCCTAATGCAGGGGATCAATGGTAAATAGTGCTATATTATAACATTGTACCAAAGTACAGTATTATTTTTTTTGCATGCATTTCAGTAAAGTATTACCTAAGCACAATCCCCGATTAGCAAAGTGTACAGAAATATCCCACTGAGACCGCATGAAAGAGTCGCAGGGCTTTGGTGCCATTCTCAAAGTCGTGTCCGGTGAGCATGCTGTCTCCTGGAGCGGCACCTGATCCAGGCGAGCCCCAGCTGCTGCAGGTGCTCCAGCCATCGCTTTTGTCCGGATTGTACAGTGAATTCTCATCCCTCTGCTCACCCAGCCACCGCCAAACTTAGTGCCCTGGGGTCAACTCACGGAGATGACCTTGAGGGCAAGGAAGATAAAACCCCGGTTTGCTCGCTTATTGACCCTTGCATGTTGCCGGCTTCCTCCATCCTCCTCTCCGGTCTTCAGGGAATGAGCTGATGCCGGGCTGGACAGCTTCCCTCTACAGGCCACGGCCTGTCAGTCTTCCTTCTGTCCTGCGCCCTGTCAGTCCTTTCCGGCTTTGATGGGAATCCCAGGGCTCACAGAGGATTGCACTTATAGCAAGTGGTAGTAAACACCAGGGAGGCTTCCATTCTCTCTGGAAACATGGCCAACAGGCAGGCTTGCAAGTAAGAATGAATCACAGGTGACTATGACCCACTCCCCACCATTCTATTGGCAAATGTTCAGTCACTAGAAAATAAAGTGGAGGACTTAAGGCAAGGCTGCTTTATCAGAGAGATGGGATGCAAGCAGAAGCCTCCACGTGGCGCTTCCCGGCAATGCTGACGACAGAAACTGTACCACAGTGACTGACTGAAGTAGCCAATTCTACAACCACCGACCGTCAACCGTCACTGACCGACCGGAAAGACGTGATATGGAAGATGGCCGGACACGAGGAAGAAGAGAGATAAGGGAATGCTGTGTGTTCTGTGTCACAGCGACATGGCTCACCTAGACTCAGCCCTCCAGCCCAAAGGTTTCTCCAACCATCACATGGACAGAACAGAGGGCATCGGGGGAAATGAATAGGAACATCTGGCAGTGAAGTGAAGCCTCTTTATTTCTCGAGGGAATTCAATGGTTTCAATTAATTATTTCAATTATACTTTATTGTCACATGTGCCTAGCTATAGTGAAATGCTTTGTTTTGCATATAATGCCGGTAAAATCATGTAGCAGACCTTATTTAGGCAATTCACGTGTCACCACGATTTGGCACCAACAAAGTTACAAAAGTTCACCAAACATTTATATCTACTGCCAGCCGCTTCCCCCCCCCCCCCCCCCACTCACCCCCCAATTGTGTCACATTGATTCACAGCACCCTACAACACTCCAGCCCTTCATTTTCGGTGCTGGGTCCTCCATCATTCTCGGGGGCCTTCCATGCACTCCGGCTGGCCTCTTCGGTCTCCGACGGCCTTCCTTGCTCTCCAATGGTTTCTGTCGGCTCTCAGACGGCCCTCCTCTCTCAGACAGCCCTATCCGACTGCCCTCCTCACTCTCCAACGGTTCTCCTCACCCTACAATGGCCCTCCTCACTCTCCGACGGCCGACCTTGCTCTCCAATGGTCTTCCTCATGCTCCAATTGTTCTCCTCACTCGACGATTGTAGGAAATGATCAGATTAGAATCCATAGTCTTTTATTAGGAACTCTACGGAGGAAAACAAGGTGCTTTCATCTCAATGCATTCAGCTAGTCTGACTGGAGAGAGAGATAGAGCTCACTAATAAGCCTGTGGGCTGACCAGTAATATGAGTGACATTGTGGCGGCTCCCAAGGGTCGTGCCATCATACTGTCGAACCCCTCGGCATGGGAGTGGTTCAGTCCAGAGGCGGCCCTTAGCCAGAGGGTTTAAAGGCAGGGGTTTGGGTGCCATCTTTCTCTTGTTTGGTCTTCCCTACAACCGGGAGGAACATAATAAAAGGTGCCTCTCAAAACACTGGACTTCGTGCTTCCTTTTGAGACCCACGCACTACATTGGTGACCCCCGATGCTCCATTGGCGTCATGATGGAGAGAAGAGAAAGCCCTACCTCCTCACAGGCTGGCCCGGCCCTGTCTCTGGACGCGGTCTCATTGAAACTGCCCAACTTCTGGACCACCCGGCCGCTCATCTGGTTCCAGCAGGCGGAGGCCCAGTTCAACCTGCGGGGCATCACGGTCGATGCCACCCGCTTCTATTACCTGGTGGGGGCCCTCGACCAGGACACGGTTGAAGAGGTCACGGACTTCCTCGCAGCCCCCCCGGACACTGATAAATATCTCGGCCTTAAGGAGCTCCTGCTCCAGATTTATGGCCTAAGCAGGATGGAGCGTGCTGCTAGGATCCTGCATATGGAGGGCCTAGGCGACCGACGGCCACCTAGCCTCCTAAAGGAGATGGTGGCTCTACTGGATGGGCACACGCCGTGCCTGTTGTTCGAGTACACCTACCTGCATCTGCTGCCGGCCTACATTCGTCTGCAGCTCACAGACGCCTCGTTTGCCGACCTCAGGGCCCTCGGGAGGCGCGCCGATGCGCTGTGGATGGCGCGCCCTGATGACGTCAGCGCGCGGGCCGTCAGCAGAGACGGGGTCGCGCTGAGGCCGACGCACCCTGATGACGTCAACGCGCTGGCCGTCCGCGGCCGGCCAAATTCACCGCCTTTTCGCCTGGGATCGGCGCTCCGGGACCCACTTCCTCGTGGATACTGGAGCGGAGCTCAGCATCCTGCCCCCTTCGCTGGCCGACATTCGTTCCGGTAAGCAGGGGCCCGTCCTCACCGCGGCGAATGGCAGCCCCATCCGCACATATGGAGTGCGCATGGTTCAGATCGTGTTCGGCTCCTGCCATTTCTCGTGGCGGTTCACCATTGCCGACGTCTCCCAGCCATTGCTCGGGGCCGATTTCCTCCGGGCGCATTCCCTTATGGTGGACGTCAGGCGTCAGCGTTTGGTCAACGCCGCTACGATGGAGCCGATCGCGTTGCGTTTGTATCAACCGGTGGGACGGCCCCTGGCGTCCGTGGACTCCCGCTTCGCACGGATCTTGGCCGCGTTCCCAGACATTCTGACCCCGCAGTTTCGATCATCGACCCCCAGCCACGTAGTGCATTTTATCTGGACTACCGGCCCACCACTCCATGCATGAGCACGCCGACTGCCGCCGGATAAACTGCGTCTGGCACGGCGGGAATTCCGCACAATGGAGACCTTGGGGATCGTCCGCCCTTCGAGCAGCCCTTCGAGCAGCCCACTCCACATGGTCCCTAAGTCGAACGGGGGCTGGCGACCTTGCAGGGATTACCGACTGCTGAACGCCGCAACAACAGCGGATCGATACCCCGTACCCCACATCCAGGACTTCACCGCCCATTTGGCTGGGGCCACAATATTTTCTAAAGTGGATCTGGTACGGGGTTATAACCAGATCCCGGTTCATCCGGATGACGTACCCAAGACGGCGATCATCACGCCATTCGGACTTTACGAGTTCACGCGGATGCCGTTCGGTCTCAAGAACGTTGCGCAGGCCTTTCAACGCCTAATGGACGGGGTTTGTCGCGACCTCGATTTCGTGTTTGTGTACCTGGACGACATCCTGGTGGCCAGCCGCTCGCAGCAGGAGCACTGCGCCCACCTTCGGCAGCTCTGTCAGCGGCTCAGCGAGCATGGTTTGGCCATCAACCTCGACAAGTGCCATTTTGGTGTAACCGAGATTGACTTCCTCGGCCACTGCGTGACTGCGCAAGGCGCGGTTCCCCTGCCTGACAGGGTCGACGCCATTCGTCAGTTTCCCCGCCCACGCTCGGTGCGTGGCCTGCAGGAGTTTGTCGGCATGGTGGCTTTTTACCATTGTTTCGTGCCATCCGCGGCCCACATCATGCGGCCTCTGCATCAACTTCTGGCGGGTGGGCCGAACAATAACGTTGAATGGACCCACGAGGCAGGGGCAGCTTTTGACGGCGCGAAGGAGGCCCTTGCTCGGGCCGTACTGCTGGTGCACCCGTGGGAAGATGCCCCGACTGCTCTCACGGTGGACGCCTCAGAGTCGGCGGTTGGTGCTGTGCTGGAGCAACTGACGGGAGGAGGTTGGCGGCCCCTGGCCTTCTTCAGCCAGCACCTCAACCGTGCGCAGTCGAAATACAGCGCGTTCGATCGCGAGCTCCTGGCTCTGTACCTGGCAGTGCGCCATTTTCGCTACTTCCTGGAGGGCTGCCCGTTCACCACCTACACGGACCACAAGCCGCTCACTTTCGCCCTGGCGAAGGTTTCCGACCCCTGGTCCACACGACAGCAGCGGCAATTGGCCTACATATCGGAGTATACAACATCTATCCGGTACATCGAGGGGAAAGAGAACCGGGTGGCCGACGCATTGTCCCGCCCCGCGATCAACGCCGTGTTCGAGGTGGCGCCCGGAATTGACTATTCTGCTCTGGCAGAGGCACATCTCACGGACGATGAGGTGCCCGCCTACCGGACTGCCATCTCCGGCCTCCGCCTTGAGGATGTCCCTCTCGGTCCTGGGGGAGTGACAATCCTGTGTGACGTGTCGTCCGGTCAGCTGCGCCCCATCGTCCCTGCCACCTGGCGCCGGAGGGTGTTCGAGGTGATCCACGGACTGGCTCACCCATCAATCCGGGCGACAACGGCACTAGTGGCCGCTCGTTTCATGTGGCACGGTCTGCGCAAGCAGGTTGGCCATGGGCTCGCACCTGCATTCCGTGCCAGACGGCAAAAATCCAGCGCCATGTCCCTGCGCCTCTCCAGGAGTTTGGTCTACCTCACCGGCGATTCGACCATCTCCACGTAGACATTGTAGGGCCTCTCCCGCCGTCACGGGGCATCACCCACCTTCTTACAATGGTAGACCGCTTCACGCGGTGGCCGGAGGCCATTCCGCTGGGCGATACTTCAACGGCTACGTGTGCTCGTGCGTTGTCCGCGCACTGGATTGCTCGCTTCGGGGTGCCGGCACACATCTCCTCAGACCGGGGGCCACAGTTCACCTCCGAGCTGTGGTCAGCCGTGGCTCGCTTGCTGGGGGCGGCTACACCACACCACGGCTTACCACCCGCAAGCTAACGGTCTGGTGGAGAGATTCCACTGGCAGCTAAAGGCAGCACTGAAGGCACGACTCTCCGGCCCGGACTGGATGGACGAGTTGCCGTGGGTCATGCTGGGCATCCGGACTGCTCCCAAAGAGGACTTGGCCTCATCATCGGCGGAGCTCGTGTACGGGTCGCCACTCACGGTGCCCGGGGAGTTCGTGCAGTCGGCGCCGGGGCAGCAGGGAACGCCCTCATCCACCCTAAAGCGCCTTCGCGAGCGAGTTGGCAGGCTCGCACCCGTCCCGCCATGGGACATTTCGCCCACACGTGCCATCAGCCCTCAGGGACTGCCCATACGTCTTCCTGCGCCGTGATGCCCACCGGACGCCACTCCAGAGGCCGTACGATGGCCCGTTCCGGGTGCTAGAAAACGGACAGTCGACTTTTGTCCTGGACATGGGGGGCCGGCCGGAGGCAGTGTCGATTGACCGTTTGAAGCCGGCACACCTGGAAATTGACCAGGATCGGCCTCGAGGGCGCCCCCCTTCACGGCTCCCTCCGCCTGTCACTCCACCTGTCCTCCCGCCGGTCCCTCGACCTGTCCCTCCACCTATGCCTCCGCAAGCCCCACGATCGGCTGACTTCCGCACGCGGGCCGGCCGGGTCGTGCTCCCGCCGGTGCGTTTCGTGCCTCTGGTTCTGGGGGGGGTCCTGTGGCGGCTCCCAAGGGTCGTGCCATCATACTGTCGAACCCCTCGGCACGGGAGTGGTTCAGTCCGGAGGCAGCCCTTAGCCAGAGGGTTTAAAGGCAGGGGTTTGGGTGCCATCTTTCTCTTGTTTGGTCTTCCCTACAACCGGGAGAAACATAATAAAAGGTGCCTCTCAAAACACTGGACTTCGTGCTTCCTTTTGAGACCCACGCACTACAACATAAGGAATGTGCAGCAAGCATAATCTGTGTGGTAACATATATATAGTATCGACACACTAATCTACATCCTCCCTCTTAAAGAATTAAATGGAAATGCAAAACTACTGAGTACTACAAAGAATTAAATGCAAATGTATACTGCTGATTATATAAACCACATAGTATGTGGCAATAAATTGGAGGAAGTTCAAACATAGCTTGGGTACTTTACGGTGGGCTTACAAACAAGACCAGCAGGCGTACGGTACAGTCCTGCATCTCCTCCCATCACCGGGGACATGCTCGGTGGTGAAATAGTTGTCGGGGATTGAAACGGCACTCCCGGCGACGAAACAGGAGACTTTGGCACAGGTGGAGGTGGCGTGGCCATTGGCAAAGTAATCGGATCAGAAACAGGTTGTCGTGCTGGTGCAGTTGGGCCGATGCCGTTGGATGTGGATGGAAGTACACTTGTGCGGTCAGAATAGTATGGAGGTGGTGCTGGCTCATTCACAGGCAGGATATGTTGCCTATTACGTCTGTTGGTGCCGCCATTGGCATTGACCAAGCATGAACGTGGCTCGAAGGCAGTTCCAGAAATTACACCAAGGCTGTCCTGACGGTTTGCAGACGCACCACTTGTCCCTCGGCCAGTGGAAGTGATCTGCTCGTTTTGTCATACCACCCTTTCTGAATGAGGCGCTTTTGTTGTAGTTTGGACTGGACTTCTGATGGTGAGGACACTGGTGCGGAGCCCGTTTCGCCGCAGGTAATGTGGCTTGGATCTACCTTGACATCAGACGCTGAGCGGGTGAACCCAATATTGGGTACCGGAAGATGTTGCACAGGTTAAGTAGCTCCAGGTACACATCTGATTTTGCTCTGTGGGACTGTTCCATTAATTGTTTGGCACTCTTGATGGCACGTTCAGCTAGTCCATGCAACTGAGGGTATTCAGAGCTGATGGTGATGTGACAAAAACCCCAGCATGTAGCAAAGTCTTTAAAGTACTGGCTGGGAAATTGACTGCCATTATCAGATAGTAGTTGACATGGAGCTCTGTGGTCGGATAAATGGTGTGCCGGCTTCTGAACTACCCCAAGAGAAGTGGAGCTACAAGAAGATCGATGTCAAACTAACCAGAATACGAGTCGACAAGAACCAGGTATTGTTTGTCATGCCACTCAAATATGTCAATTGCCACTATGGACCACGGGAGGGCAGGAACTGGGCGTGAGAGAAGTGGTTGCTTTTGTTGATGTGGTGCCAAACTGTTGCACACATCACAGGATTCTACTTTCTCATGAATGTCATGCCACACCAGTAAAACATGTTTTTTGCTCGCATGACAGTTGAAAAAATACTTGCTGTGTAGAGGCAGGAACTATAGCTTTGTGGCCCTTTATGATAATGTCATCTTGTAGTACTAGTTCATCATGGACAGCAAAGAAGGGTCGAACTGGAAGTGGTAGATTGTATTGCTTGTCAGGCCAACCACGCTTAATGACAGAGGAGAGCGATCGTAAGGTATCGTCAGCGGCAGTGTGGGCTACCAAGTCTTCCAAGCAGAATGAGGGAATAAAGGAAACAGTCATAACCACAAAACCGTCATCTGGTGTGGATGAACCCTCACAAGTCTTACGAGGAGAACGCGAGAGGGTGTCAGCCAGGTGCATGTCCTTGTCACGTTTGTAGGTTCGAACAATGTCATACTTCTGAAGCTGTAGCAACATCCGTTGAAGGCATCCTGGAGAGGCGTGTATTGGTTTGTTCAAGATGCTGATCAGAGGTTGATGGTCAGTTTCAATCGTGACCGTTTTCCCGAAGATAAAGTCATTAAACTTCTTGCATGCGAAAACGACCGCTAGCAGCTCCTTTTCAATCTGGGCGTAGCGTTGCTCTGTGTCTGTCATGGTGCGCGAAGCATAGGCAACAGGCCTGTTGCTGTCACCATCATCTTGGAGGCAAGTTGCTCCTAAACCGTACTGTGAGACATCACAAGTCAGTGTGACTGATAATTTAGCATTAAAGTAGGCGAGAGTGAGGGTACAAGACATCTGTTGTTTAAGAGTGTCAAACGCCCTCTGCTGTTGCTCATGCCAGGCTCAAACAGTGTCTTTGTGGGTTAGCTGGCGCAGTGGGGCCGATAGGTTTCAATTAAGTTTGGAATGAATTTCCCCAAGTAATTTACCAAGCCAAGGAATCTCTGCAGGCTGAGCACGTCTGTGGGTGCTGGTAACTCGTTGATAGCCTCAAACCCGTTTTTGATGGATCGGGTTTGAGGCCGTCTTTAGTGAACACATGGCCTACGTAGTTCACCTTTTTTACTTGGGATAGTGTGGTCGCTTAATGGCAGTGTTTAAATCTTTAGGATTGATGTAAATCCGTATTTTTTCCTTATTCTTTTTCGTTGCTACGGCCATGGTTGAGACCCAATCCGATGGGTCAGCGATGAGGGCAATCACACCCATAGTCACCATTCTATTGCGTTCACCTTGTATCTGGTCCCGCATGGCATGGGGAATCCAGTGTGCCGGACGTACAACTGGGAGTAGGTCGGGGTCAGTCGTGATTGGGTACTTGACAGGTAATTTGCGCAGCTTGTCGTCGAACAGACTTTTGTATTGTGTCAGGATTTGTTGAGTGCAGCCACATGTAGCTGACAGTTGATACAGATGTACTGAAGGTGACCAGACCCATGTCATTACAAGCATCAATGCCTTGCGGAGAAGGCACTTTTTCTTGGACAATAAAGAAGTTCAGGCTGTGGACACATGAATCAAGATAGAATCGTAGCTCGACTTGACCGATAAGGTGCACTGCGCCACCTGCAAATGGAAGTAGAGTGGCGGCCGTGTGATTCATGACCTCGTTTTTCCTAATCTATTTTCAGATGAGGATAATACGTTGCAACGAGCTCCTGTCTCAAGTTTAACAATAACGTTCATTCCGTTAATGAGTGACCATAGGATCTTGATGTTTACGAGAAAAATCCGACAAGGAATGTATGTTGATATCTAGTTTCTCGTTAGCAGACAGTATGTCCACGTTAGTCAGAGGAGCTTTCGTGGGAGCCGCATAGGAAGGCTCTGGATCTAAGCTCTCAAATTGGAGTAGGTTGACGGATTGCTTTGCGAACGGCAACAATGAATGAAATGATTTCTGCGTTTACAGAAGTGGCAGTTTTCCATAAGCCGGGCATTGTTCACGAATGCCTGCATGCCACCACAGTTCACACAATTATTAATGAACTTTACACCAGATCGGCCAGGCACATGTGAAAACTGGCGTTGGGCCTCATAAACTGTGCCGGCAGCATTATCATCATAGGCAGAATGGGGACCATGCCCCAAAGGTTTGGTGTGAGAATCTGTCATTTCTGCAATATGACAACAATTTTCAGTAGTCTCTAGAGTGAGATCAGCATCACATAGAAGTTCATCACGTACCTTATCATTGAGAATTCCATAAATCACTCTGTCTCGTATCAGACTATCGCACAAATTGTCAAACTCGCCCGAATCGGCATTTTCTTACCGGAGATCGGGGCTTCAGGATGTTATAGGCTGCAGGCCGGCGGTCGGAGCTCTTCTCTGGCGATCTCCGGCAAGGGGATGGTAAGTCCACGCCCCGCCCGCGGCTAGAAGCTCCGCAGACCACAGCCCTATGATGTCAAAGTCACCAGGCCGGTGGTCGGAGCACTCCTTTCTGGTGACCCCCGCAAGGGTTCACCCGCTCTGTGATGGAAAAGATCCACGCTGCGCCCACTGCTGTAGCTCCAGGCCCAACTCCGGGAAAGGCCACTCTAATCCATGCTGTTAGGCAGCGTGGGAGGCGACATGGAAAAAGTCGCCTCTCCGTCGAGGAGGTGACAAAAGCAATTCCCACTCCGCCCCCACCACCACACAAGACATACCGAGAGACACTAAAACATACATTTGGACCCACTAAATAAAACAAAAAAAGTCGAAGTGAAGCAGCCATTGTAAAACCACAAAGTGCTGGCGCAGCAATCGCTGGGCGCTCCCTTGAGGTTGACTAGAATGTATTTGTGTACAAGGTATCTGAGGGGTAAGGTGGAGCTATAAAGTTGAAAATTATATTCTGCACTTTGTACCCTCCCTTTGCTCTTTTGTATGGTATTGTACTTAATTTGTCACATGAACTGAAGTACAGTAAAATTCATTTTTGTATACAGATCAGTACAAGTAATCTGAACAAGAATTCAGTACAAGTGTGTATAAACACTTAGAAACATATTACATAAGCATTCAGATACAGTACAAGTGTATAGCAATAGTATTTAAGAAGGAACTGCAGATGCTGGAAAATCGTACATAGCAATAGTACACTGAGACAGTATACAGTCCCCAGTTTGACCCCACTTTCAAGCCCTAGTTGGTGTAAATGCAGGGATCTTGATCTGATCAAGAATGTCTGCTGTCCTGGCGGCATTGTATGGTCGGCCTGGCCAAACATAGGCTTGGTGTCCTCTGCTGTTGCTCCACCGCTGTAGGCCATATCCAGCCTCTTGGAGAACGTCAATCCGCAGCGGGCGAATGCGCCTGCCAGGCAGGTGCCAGTCGACGGGTCTTCCTTCTGTGGCGGGCAAGTCCCAGTCTGGTACTTTATTTGTCACGTGCATCGACGTACAGTGATATTCATTTTGGAAACAGTTCCATGCAAGATAATTCTTAGATAAGCATCTCAAATACAGTACAGGTTCATAGCAGTAGTACACTGAGACAGCTCAGTCGCCAGTTGTTTTAAGTGCATGGATCTTGATCTGTCCATGAAGGTCTGTGTCCTGGCAACGTTGCAGGGTCAGCCTTGCCAAGCGGAGCTGTGGTGTCCTCCACCGCTGCAGGCCGTGTCCTGTCCACGTGTTCGGCCTCTTCGCACGGCGCCAGGTCCAGCCGAGCCCCGGGCTGTTGTAGGACATCCAGCGGCCCACTCTCCCACCGAGGCCCTGCACATCCTCTCGCAGCTGGTCTATTATTTACTCTTCACGTGGGTTCCTGGAAGGCCTCAATCCGCAGAGGCATTCCAGACGGGTTCCGGTTCACGGGTCCTCCGTCCATGGTGGGTCAGTCCCCGGTCTTCGGTGGATGGTCTGGGCCTACCAGGCGGGTTTTGCTCTGCAACATTAGTCCTCCGCATCAGCGGGAGTCAGGCCTATCGGGCGAGTCGCTGGTCTCTGGCGGGTGAGGTGGACCTTCCGGGCAGGTCCTCGGTCAATGGGCCATACCACTCCTGGTTGACTCTGTGCCAGCGGCTGCGCCCGGTCCAGCAAAACTGCACAGTGCTCGCCGGGAACTCCCTTCTCTGCATGCACAGCGCTCGTTTGGAGCTAACGTGAGGTTCACAAGATCTTATTTGTGTACAAGGTACAATCTGTTTTGATTGGATAGCATGCAAAATAAGTGGTTTCACTTTGTACACGTGACAATAATAAACCTTAAAGCAATTTTGTTTTTGTGTTTCATACATGAAATTAAAATAACTTTATAAATCTGAAAGGAAATAAAATGTATGGATTTAAGTTCGTTTGGTCCTGAGAGATGCATCAGAATGAACTGTAAGAGAGTGGTGCTATAAATCTGAGAATTGGATACTGCGCTCTGTGTCCTCCCTTTTGATTTGATTGATTTGATTCAACCTTATTGTCATTGTCTTCAAGTAAGAGACAACAAAATGCTATTTCCCATACAGTCATACGAATAAAAAAAACAGAACACGATATTCCACAACACAAATATCCCCACAGCGGCACCAAAGTTCCCCACTGTGAGGGAAGGGTCAAAGTCCAGTCAACCTCTTCGCTGATGTTCCCCGATGTTCACCCGTTGACGTGGCCCCCCGAGCCCCCCACACTCGCCGCTATGGGCGGCCTGATATTCAGGCCCTCTCGCCTGGAATGATGGAACCCCAACGTTGAACGGAATAACATCCTCAGCGGCCTGGACCTCTGAATCGGCCACCTCCTTCTGGAGTCTGCGGCTCCCGAAGTCCACAGGCCGAGCTGGGCAGAGATTCAACGCTGGCGGCCCCCGACAAAGGGTCCCAGGACTCAGCAATGTTGGTCAGCGCCGCCCGGGCAGGGAGCTCCACTAACTACAGCTCCGAGATGTCGATGCAGCCGGCCTAACACTCCGGAGACTCAAACGGCGATCCCAAGTGAGGCATCCAGCGCTGCGCCGCCGCTGCTGATGCTCTGGTCCAGTCCCCGGCAGGAAAGGCCGTGCCAATCCAGTAGGTAGGCCGCGAGGAGTGGGGTGAGGGCGCGACTCGGATAATAGACGCATCCTCGCCAGAAGTGACTGAAAGACGGTTCCCCCCTTACCCTACCACCCTCCCCCACATAAAGTACTAAAGAAACCTCCAAAAACACACTTTAAACAACTAAAAATAAAAAAGACAAACAGATTGTAGGCAGAGGCAGCCATCAACAAAGCCACTGTATGTCCTTTAGCTCTATTGTATGGTATTATACTTTATTTGTCACATGTATCGGGGTACAGTGAAATTAATTGTTGTACAGTTCAGCACAAGTATCACTATACATAAGTACTTAGATACATATTAGATAAGCAATCTCAGATACAGTACAAGTGTATAGCAGTAGTACACTGAGAGTATAAAGTCACCAGTTTGGCACCATTTTCAAGTTCCAGTTCATAACCATACTTTATTAGCCAAGTATGTTTTTGTAACATACGAGGAATTGCATTTGTTGCAAGTGCAGGGACCTTGATCCGACCATGAAGATCTATTGTCCGAGTGGTGTTGAAGGGTCGGCCTGGCCAAGCGTAGCTGTGGTGTCCTCCAGTGCTGCTCCACCACTGTAAGCCGCATGCAGTCTACGGCTAAGCCTCTTGGAGAGGCACCCAGTCCTGCAGAGCCCGAGGCTGTTGCAGGGCCTCCAGCGACTCATTCCCCCATCAAGGCCATACACTTCTTCCCACAGTTTGTGTACCGGCCATCCAGGTGGGTTCCCATGGGTCCTCAATCCTCAGAGCCGGGCCTTCCATGTAGGTTCCGGTCCACTGGTCTACCGTCCGTGGCGGGTGAGTTCTCGAGCCTAGCAGGCGGGTCCACCGCCACGGCGGGCCTCTCGGGCGAGTCCCCAGTTTGGGCAGAAACCAAAGTAGATTCTGCACTTTGTATCTTCTTTGCTCTGCCTATTGTGAATAAAGCTTTTCACTGTAGAAAGGATGAAGCAGAGTGGTTGGCTGATAATCCAGAGATGGAGGTATTAAGTTTCCGTGAGGTCGCAAAAATAAGGTTCATAACCCATATAAATGAAATTGCTGCTATATTTTGACATTTCAAATATGCAATTAAAAATGCACTATTTGGTTTATGGATTTGTTCATTTGGTCCTGAGAAAGACATCAGAATGAAATATGAGGGGAACTGAGGTGCTACAATGATGAGAACTATATTCTGCACTCTGTTTCTTCCCCTTTGCTCGATTGCATTTGAGTTTGACGATTTTATTTGTGTGTGGTATTATCTGATTGTATTGGACAGCATGCAAAATAAAGTTGTTCACTGTATGCCAGTACACATAATAAATATAAACCAGTTTTAGGGAGACAGAAGAGCCCCAACCTGAAATGTCACTAATCCTTTTTCTTCAAAGATGCTGCCTGACCCGCTGAGTTACTCCAGCACCTTGAATGAATGTATGAATGAATTCATGATACTTTATTGTCACATACACCGAGGGAACTTAGGTACCGTGAAACGCTTTAGTTTGCATACAACCTAGGCAGTAATGTCGCCACATGTTGGTGCCGACAAAATTACAAGAGTACCAAAGTTATATCTACTACCAGCCTCCGCTTGTGACAGCAGGCCCCCCACCCCCTCTCGTTGGGTCCCCCTTGGTTCTCGCCTGCAGCACGCCAGGTCCCGCTATGCCAGGTCCTCCCCATTAAGCTTGGCAGTCCACCTTACTCTCAGCCGCCCACCATGCTCTTGGTCCCTCCTTGCTCTCTGCAGTGCGCTTCATGTCGATGCCGGTGGCTCGGGCCGATTTGGCGTCCATAGTGGTGATCCGGGCCTACCGGGTGGATCCTCCATCATCGATCCGTCGCGGGTGTTCCTCTGACCACAGCCGGCGAGAACTCTGTCATTGGTCTGTAGCAGCGAGCCAGGCCTGTTTTCTGGCAGAGTCCCAGTCTGCTGTTCGCTGGGAGTGTCATGGCCCGCTGTTTGCCAGGAGTGTTCCGGCACACTGCTTGCGGGAATGTCAGGAACTTTGGTGCCTATCTTTGGTATAAACCAACATCTGCAGTTCTTTGTTTCTACAGTGAGAGTATTGTGTTTAATATCTCTATAACTTTAAAACTCTCATCTTATATATGTGTGTGTATGTGTGTCGTTATATTTTCGCAAACATACTACGCCGTAACAATAAGATTTTTACATATTCTGACAAATTTTTGCCCTCTAAGCATTTAAGATTTTATGCTTTATTTCACGACTTATTGCTGATTAAGGTTTAAAAAAAACAAAATTCCCTTTTAAAACGACCAGGTTCCACTGATGTCGGTGGGTGGGTACGCACGATGGCTCGGCTTGGAGCCCGTTTCACACACAGAATATTCCACGAGCTTTGAGTGACGTCAGGGGGAGGGCCACATTACCAGAACATTCTTCTGACGCTTCACCACCTGCCCAACGGTCGACCTGTTTCATTCTCACTGCTTGATGCACTCATTCGTGCTTCATTCCGGCTTCGCAATCTTTAACGATATGTTACAATGAGGTGGGCGGGCACCATGGCTCAGGTCGGCACCCGTTTCACACATGCCCGCCCGCGGCCTCGCTCGGGTCGAGTCCATGCCCGCCCACATCCTCACTCTGGTCCTCGGGACCACACCCGCCCGCGGCCTCGTTCGGGGTCCTCGGGTCCACATCCGCACATGGCCTCGTTCGAGGTTCCCGGGTCTACACCCGCACGCGGCCTCGTTCGGGGTCCTCGGGTCCACACCCGCACGCGGGCAGCCTCACTCGGGACCTCAAGTCCACACCCACCCGCGGCCTTGCTCGGGTCCTCAAGTCCACGCCCGCCCCCTCCCTCCCCAACCCCCTCCACCTCTACCCTCCCGTCTGCCCTACCTCCCTCCCTAACCCCCCCTCCCCGCGGATATTTTTTGTATATAATTCAGTACTTTTCACTGTACTTGGATACATATTAGATAACCATCTCAAATAGAGTATTGTAGTAGTAGTCCACTGAGATAGTATAGTCGCCAGTTTGGCACCATTTACAAGTCACAGTTATAAGTGCGTAGCCTTGCTGTCCTCCGCTGCTGCTCCACCACTGTCCAGTCCACGTGCTGAACCTCTTGGAGCAGCGCTAGATCCAGTCCAAACTTTGTTTGTCACATGTACCGAGGAACAGTGAAATTCATTTTGTATACAGTTCAGGACAAGTATCAGAATAAGAATTCAGTTCAAGTGTACATAAGCACAGGTGCATTACCTTGGTACATATGACAATAAACCTTAAAGCAGTTTTAGGTTATTCGTGTGTCATACATCATAATCAAACTTTATTAGGCATGTATGTTTTGCAACATATGAGGAATTTGATGTGCCTTGCAGTCATACCAATAAAAAGCAACAGAACACACAAAATACATTTTAATATAAACATCCACCACATTGACTCCTCCACATTCCTCACTGTGATGGAAGGCGAAAAAAAAGTTCAATCTCTTCCCTTCTTTGTCCTCGAGCCTTCCATCGGGGGTCTCGAGCTTTCCGTTGTCGGGGCGATCTTGGATCCCGTAGTCGGCGGTTGGGCCCTCCGTGTCGGGGCGATTAAGCTCCTGCATCATGGGGAATCCCAGCTCCCTGCGCCAGGCGATCAGACCCTGGGTCGGGGCTGGTCGAACCTTCTGCGAGCTTCCCGACATCAGTCTCTACCCGAGACTGCGAGCTCCACGATGTTGGAATCCGTGTCGATCCAGACAAGGGATCGCAGGCTCCATTGGTAAGTCTCGAGCAAGGCTGCCAGCTCCATGATATTACGCCGCAGAGCGACCGGTGTTATGATCCGGTAAACAATCAGATCTCCGGCAAGGTAAGAGATTGAGAAAAATTTCCCCCCACATAAAACAAACCAGAGAACATTAACACAAATATTTTAATTTTAAAACACACTAAAAATAACAAAAAAGATGAAAAGACAGAGACGGTTGGCAAGGTTGCCATCGTTGACATCGCCACCCGGTGGTTACATGCAATTAAAAATGACTTTCCATATCAGAAAGGAAATAAATGTTTATGGGTTGATGTTAATTTGGTCCTGAGAGATGCATCAGAATAAACTATGAGGGGAAAGGTGGTGCTATAAAGCTGAGAATTATATTCTGCTCTCTGTATCCTCCCTTTTCCTCTATTGTATTGTCGCATGTACCGAGGCACATTGAAATTAATTTTTATAAAAAGTCCAGGACAATTATCAGAACTAGAATTCAGTACAAGTGCTGAGGGTCGGCATGGCCAAGTGTAGCTGTTGTGTCCTCACAGCTGCACGCCGCTCCCATCCACGTGCTCGGCCACTTGGAGCAGCGCCCCAGGCTGTTGCAGGGCCTCTAGCGGCCCACTCCATCGGGGCCATGCACACCCTCCCGCAGGCGGTCTACTTACCAGCCCACCTGGTAGATTCCCAAGTCCCCGATTTGCGGCGGGCAAGCTGTGCCAACAAAGCCGGTTCTGCACTGCGACGCTGGTCCAATGCTGCGGCGGGTGAGGCGGACGAGCCGGGCGAATCTCGTCTGCGGCAGGCGAGCTGGACCTGCCGGTGCAGTTCACAGTCTATGGGCCACGACGATCTCCGGATTATTCCCGTTGTCCTTGCTCTGCTGGCGGAGGGCCTGGTCCTGAACGGCTCCGCTCTGGCGACTGTGCCCGGCCCAGCATGGCTGCACAGTGCTCACTGGGAGCTCACCTGACGTTGACTAGATCTTATTTGTATTCAAGATATACTCTGATTTGGTTGGATAGCATGCAAAATAAAGCTTTTCCTTTACCTTGGCACACGTAACAATAATAAACCTTAAATAAGTTTTAGGGTATTCGTGTTTCATGTAGAATATGAATATATAAGAATGACTTTCAAGGCCTGAAAGGAAAAAAGAGTTTGCGGATTTAAGTTAATTTGTTCTCAAGAGATGCATCAGTGAATTGAAGGGAAAGGTGGTGCTATGAAGCTGGAAATTATATTCTGCAGGCACTCTGTCCTCCCTTTTGCTCTCCATTGTAATGGAGTTTGACGATTGTATTGATACATTGTATCATTTGTTTGGATAGTGTGAAAACCGAATAAACCTCAACCGTGGTCCACAACCAGGGACGACGCAGTTTTGTATGGGGAAGAAACTGCAGGTGCTGGTTTACACCGAAGAAAGATAAAAATGCTAGAGTAACTCAGCATCTCTGGGCAGAAGATATGGGTGACCATTCGGGTCGAGACCCTTCTTTTAATCGCTAGTGGATATGTTTTCTGTGCGAGGTGTGGAGACTCACATCGTGTAGCAAGCTCCGCTCCCAGCCGCTCCTCGCCTCAGACTGAGCGGCAACGGCCCCGCTCCGGGGACCAACTCCCTATTGGCCCCGCCCCGCCGCCATGGCAACCGACCGGCCCGCCAGCCAACCCGCGGCCGCCTCTCACCCTGCCGGCGGAGGCCCGGCCCATCTGCACCGTGTTGGCGCCTCACATTGGTCCGACCGGCAGTCAATCACCCGACCAATGAGTGCCCGCCCACCCCACACCTCTGGCGGGCCGGCAGCAACGCGCGCCATTTGGGAGCCTGAGGGAATAGATTTTATGTATTTATTATTTCTTCTTATCGCTCGCACGGTCAAAAAAGAAATATCTTACCCGGCAGGAGGAGGAGGGGAGAAGTGGCGAAAATTATTTTTTTTTTGACGATCGTCAAAAGAAAAACCCAACCCCGATTTTTAAAAGGCTCGCGCACACGCGACCAACGACCAACGGTCGCCGTGCGAGAGCGCGCGGATCGCCGGCGGGGAGAAGGGAGCGCGCTCTCGTGTGGGGCGTGGGACAGATCGGGGGCGCGCTCGCCCCCCCCCCCTTCCCCTCCACAGTTGTGAGCTGGAGCGCGCGTCGGTCGGAAGCGGCGTTGTCGGGGGCGCGCCCGCGCGGCTCCCAGACTGCACCTGGCGCGGCCAAGATGGAGGATCTGATGGTGGAGGTGCGCGGCTCGAACGGAGCCTTCTACAAGGTAGGCGCGCCGGTCGCTGCACCCTCGCTCCCCTTCCCATCTCATCCCCTCCCGCCGTCTCTACCCTCTTCCCATCCCCCTTCCGCCCTCTGCTGCGGCCGGGCCGCCGGGCGGATACGTTGGGCTCGGTGGGCGGTCAGGCTGGGCCTTCGGCTCCTTCTTGTCTCCCCCTACACCTCCTCCGCCCCCTCACACGAAGGCCTTGCCCTGGGCAATGGGAATCACTCTCCCCCGTGTTGTGGCTACTCTTCGCCCCGCTGGCTGCCGACCAAGATCCCGTCCCCTTTGTGTTTACACTCCGTTCCCAGGCGCCTCTTCATTGTCTGAGCGTCTTGGAGATGCTCATTGTTTGTGTGTCGTGGGGAGTTCGACAGCGTGGCAACAGGCACTTCGGCCCAACTCGCCCACGCTGACCAACATGTCCCATCTGCATTAGTCCTACCTGCCTGCGTTTGGACCATATCCCTCTAAACCAATCCTATCCATGTATCAGTCTAAAGTCTATTAAATGATGTTATAATACCTGCCTCAGCTACCTCCTCCAGCAGGCTCGTTCCATACACCCACAACCCTCTGAAAAATGTTGACTCTCAGGTTCCTATTAATTATTTGCCCCCTCACCTTAAACCTATGTCTGCTAGTTCTTTATTCCCCCATCTCTGGGTAAAAGAGTCTACTCGTTCATCCTATCTATACGTCGTCATGAGTTTTTACATCTCTATAATCGCCTGCTTGTCTCGGGCGGACACTGGCTGTCTGGAACCACTCATCTGCATGTCTTGGAGGGGGGGGGGGTGGCACAGGGAAACAGACCGTCCAGACAACTGCTGTCAGTGCAGCTTGTGCAGGACGTCCAGCCGTCCGTGCTTCTCGGGGGGGCTGCCGGCCCTCTGCGTGTCTCGGGGTGAAGGCGGCGGATGTCTGCACATCTCGAGCAGGGCATCCAGCCATCACCTCAAGGTGGTGGCCGTTTGAGCCTCGGGTGGACGTTGCTGGCCCTCTGCGTCTGTCGGGACAGGGACTCTGACTGTCTTGTTGAGGGATTCTCGCCGTCTGTAAGTCACCGGGGGAGGGGGGGGAGTGTCTTCACGTCTTGGTGGTAGGGGAGCGCTGCTGGCTGTCTTGGCAGACGCTGGCCATCTGCGCCCAAATCTGGGAAAGACGCATGGCGTCCAGGAAGCTGCTGGCAGCCTCCTATCCAAGTTTCAAGATGTTGTAATTTTAGATCGCAAAAAGTGACCAAACAATGACAGTGAACTTATTTTTCCTTATCCTGTTAATTGGTGGTGTCTGAAATTTAGTTCAGAGGATATTACGGCTTCGCAAACTGGTGTTTACTTTGAACAGATGCTGAGAGATTTTATAGAGAAATGTACAAACATTTATTAAAGCAAGATGGATTTCCAAATCCATATTGGAAGGATGAATATCGTGAGATCATACATTGATGATTGTTACATCCTGCAGATAATGGAAATCTGAAATAAAGTACCACTGGAAATGCTTGGCAAGTCAGGCAGCATCTGAAGAGAGATAATGTCTAGGGTTGATGAATTTTCAGCAGTGGAACGGGATTCCTTCACCCCTGTAATCATTTTAATGGCATTTTATTGTGCTTATACTTTACCATTAGATTTGTTATTGTCACATGTGCCAAAGTGCAGTAAAAATCTTTTTGGTTTTGGTAAAAAAGGTTTTGCATACCTTGTTCGGGATATAGTTCTCAGCATTGTAGAACATCAGTTGTAGTTTAAATTCTTGTGCATTTGTATAGTTGCCTTCGAATAAATATTGGGAGGTGTATTGGTGTGGGGGGAGATATTTATTGGTTGTGCAATTCAGTGTGTTAGTAGTGTTTATCATTTTTTTCTATTATGCCCATTCTTGGATTGTTGGCCTAGTGTTTGCCTCTGTTCCAAGCAAGGTGGTTGATCATAAGTGCGGTTCCTACTTTAATCACCATGGTTCAATGCATTGTTATGGAACCCAAGTGGAATTAACTTACAGTTTTATTTGACAAACTTATCACTAATAACAATGTGGAGTGCCTTGAGTCTACTGTAAATGGACATTTATTTTGGATACTCTACTTTCAAGGCACAAATAACCATGTTAGTTTTCTGTTAAATTGGAGAATTCGATATTTATACCATTGTGTTGTAAGCTACCTAATCGGAATGTGAGTTGCTATTTCTCCAGTTTATATGTGGGTTCGGTTGAAAGGTTAAAATGGGAAGGGGAGTTAAAATGGTTGGCAACCAGGAAATCCAGCAGGCCAAGTGTTCGGCACAATTTTTGCCTCTGCTTGATCTCACCAATGTAACGGGAGACCACATTGGGAGTACTGAATGCAATACACGAGGTTGGAAAATTGCACATGAACTTCTGTCCTACCTGGAAGAGCTGCTGGGATCCCTGGATGGTAATAAGATGGTGCAGGAACAGGTGTTGCATCACCTGCAGTTGCAAGGAAAGTAGTGGGAATGGAGCAGGTTGGTTGGGAGGAATGAGCGAACCAAGGAGTTGCAGAGCTACGGAATGGGGTGGGGTCCGGAAGAGTTGACTGGTGTCAGGGTCACGTTGAAATAATTCCAAATTTGCTGTGCGAAGGTTCAGCTGCCAAGGTTGAACTAATTTTCTCAATTCTGTTCTTGTTTTTCCATTTTTCCTTCTGATGTTCCTTAACCTATTGCTAGTCAAGCTTTTGATAATCTAGCCTGACTTTTATTTGGACCAGTGTCAATATTTGTGAACTCATGTTAATGGGTTACTTTCACTTTTGTTACAGACAAGTTTTTTTTTCAGTGTTGTGATGGTAATGTTCAATGTTGGAGATGTTCTCTTTTTGGATGAAGTGCTAAATCAAGGTCTGTCTGTTTATTCAGATTGTTGTACAAGTTCCCATTGCATTATTCGAAGAACAGGGAGTTCTTCTCGTACCTTGAACAATATTCCGTTCTCAACCAACAGGTTATCTACTTTATCTCCCTTATTATTTGTGGCACCTTGCTGTGTGGAAATTGCTAGCTGAAAAACAATCTTTGAAAGTAATTTATTGGCTGTGAAGTGTTGTGAGACACCCTAGGATTTTGAACAGCATCATGTCAATGCAACTTCCTTTTAGCTTGTATAAAAACATTGCACGTGGAAATGCTTGCATGCTCTACTTCACAAAATTGAAATACACATAAAATTACTAATACCAAAACAGTGGACATGCAAAGCTGTTGGAGCAATAGCTGATCAGTTTAGTACTGAATGAAAAGAGATAGGAAAGCTGTGTTCAGAATTTTCATAGAGAAGCAGCTATGAGTTAACAGAAAAGCAGAACACTGAAATAGAATTGGATACTAAGTTGGACCATTGATAAGATAAAGAATGAAAGAAAACGCAGAAGTATCTAGACATTGTATGAAAATTGGAATGTTTCTTCCATTTAATTTATCATTGTTTTCAGTTAATTTGTAGCTTTTCATGGGAGGATATATTTGGAACCTTGTTCAGACAAATTTATGTCAGCTATCGGGCAAAGGCCTGCTTTTTGATGAAATGTGTTCTGTTGCCTTTTAAACATTAAAGTGCTGCACGGTTTGCTTTTGTCTGCTGCCAATGTTGTTCAGTGTTTCAAAAGATCTTGCAGCATACAAAGGCATTTTGTCCATCTTGCCTCTCTGGTAGAGCTACCCAGCCAGTCCCACCAGCTTGCTTATTTTTTTAATCTTTACTACCCAACTAATTTTCACTCCTTACTTATCCAATTACCGTTGGAAAATTACTCAGAATCTGCTTTCACTGTCCTCTTGGGAATTGTGTTCCAAATGACAACAATATGCTGTGTAGAAAGAATATTGTTCTTTGCTCGGTGTAAAGGGGGCCCATTTTGAAACTTTGGGTTAATTTATCGGCTGTGTTGAAGTGCTTTCTTGAGGTCTATTTGAACTTTTGAGTACATTGCATTATGGGCAATCATAAGAATGAGACTAGTGGACCAGGTTTAGTACCAATTGTCCAACCGTAATATCACTTCAAATGATGACACTTGTGAAATATAGACATAAGGAACTGCAGACGCTGATTTACAAAAAATACGTAAAACATAAGTGCTGGAGTAATGCAGTGGGTCAGGTAGCATATATCGAGAACATGGATAGGCAACGTTTCGGGTCAGGACCCTTCTTCAGACTGATTGTGGGGGAGGGGGAGGAAGCTGGAGGAAATATGGCGGGACAGTCTGGCAAGTGATGGGTGGATACGGGTGAGAAGTGCTTTTGATTGACAAATGGCGGGACAAAGTGTTCAAGAAGGAACTGCAGATGCTGGAAGATCGAAGGTACACAAAAATGCTGGGGAAACTCAGCGGGTGCAGCAGCATCTATGGAGCGAAGGAAATAGGCGACGTTTTGGGCCAAAACCCTTCTTCAGACAAAGGTCAGAGATGAAAATACACAATGTGTGAGATAAGAAGATAAGGATAAAAGATGCGAAACTGGTGGAAGGAGAATGAGGGGTGAGGAAAAAGTGGGGTGTTTGTCAGTTAGTTACCCAAAATTGGGGAATTCAATGTTCGTACCATTAAGCTGTAACTACCCCACAGAACGCGAGATGCTGTTCCTCCAGTCTGTGTGTGACCTCACTCTGGCAGTGGAGGAGGAGGAGGTCCAGGACAGAAAGGCCAGTATGAAAATGGAAGTTAAAATGGTCAACAACTTGGAGATCCAAAAAGTCTTGTTCGACCGAGTGCAAATATTTGGCGATAAGGTTGCCTAATCTACGCTTGGTCTCCCTGATGTAAAGGAAGCCACATCAGGAGTGCCGAATGCAGTAGATGAGGTTAGAAAAGTGCATGTGAAAATCTGATGTATGACAATGAAAATCGAGCTGGGATTATTTTTAAGAGTGAAACTATTTTCCTTTTATTTGGGGATTTGCTGGACGAATTAATATTAGCCAATAACTCGCCACTATTGTCCAGCAAACCTACAAATTGGCTATTCTCTCTGCTGACTATTTGGACGTATCACTATGATGCATTACAGCACAAAGGCAAGGACCATTTTGTCCCCCTTTGATATGGATGAGCCTTCCTTATTGTTCTGATTTTTATTTCCTGGTGGCCAGATTATCTGTTGATCGTTGGGTGTGTAAGGTAATGAAAATTGGCCCATGCGGAACTCAAAAATCATTACCAAAAAATTTGAAATGCAGGATAAAATTTACTCTCAGATTTTTCTTATAAACAAATAAATTAAAATTTAGTTTTTCAACCTCGTTTCTTGACACGCTCAGGTGACACTACCTCGCAATACAGAAAATTGCGTTCTAAACGGACCGTTTTCTGGGAAAAGAGTCCCAGTAATGCGGAGTGTTGCCTGTGCAATGAAAATATGAATTTAGATATGCTTACTCTAGCACTGATATTTATTTAATTACAGGATATGCTAACATTTATTGCCCTCACCCCAGATGCCCCGAAGGGGTGACACAGTGATGCAGCGATAGAGTTGCTGCCTTACAGCGCCAGAGACCCGTGTTTGATCCTGACTACGGATGCTGGCTATTCGGAATTTGTAGCACCCGCATGGGTTTTCTCCAGGTGCTCTGGTTTCTTCCGATGCTCCAAAGATGTATAGGTTTATAGGTTAATTGGCTTCTTCAAATTGTCCCTAGTGTGTATGATAGTGCTAGTGTATGGGGTGATCGCTTGTCGGCGCATACCTAGTGGGCTGAAGGACCTGTTTCTGCGTAGTATCTCCTAAGTCTAAACTGAAGAAGCACTGGAAAGTCAAACTGCTAATTTTATTAGTCAGAATGATTAAGAATATCAAATTTTTCCCTGAAGTATATGAAATTATTTTTTGTCTCCATTTCAGTAGCTTCATTGTTCCCATCATTTTATTACCTTTTTACGATAACTTGGATTTATAAAAATTACTCAAATTTTTTAATTTTCTATCTGCCATGGTGAAATTTGTACTCATTGTCTTTAGGTCAACTGGATTCTGGCTCATGGTGGAGTGACTTCTGTGCAACAAAACATTTACTTCTGATGAAATGGAAGAGCAAATTATGGTAGTCATATTGTTGAATCAGCCATTTGACCCTGTGACATGGGATTTGATCTGGAAAACATTTCTGCCATTTTTGGAAATCAAATTTACTTTGCAGCTTGGTAATCAATATAATTAGTTTGTTCAGTGCAATCTTGGTTGGCTATTCTGAATATTACATTCTGGCCTAAGATTGGAATATCAAATGCTTGATTGAGTTTCATTGGTGCAAAATATTTTTTTTCATGTTTTTTTGCCAAATTTATGCTGAATTCCCATTTTTCACCAGTTTTGCAGAATCAAATAGTGAAGAAATAGATTTTGGTGTATCTTCCATCTAGTCTTTTTGCTGTTTGTGACTTTTCTTAGGTCAAAGTTTCGATTTCAAGACTTACAGCATATTTGTTTTTCTTATAAATCAAATCCAATAAATCATACCTTGATATCCACTTAAAGTTTTGCAGGAACAAGGAACTGCAGATGCTGATTTTTTTTATTTTTTTTTAAAGGCACAAAGTACTAGAATAAATAGAGCAGGTCAGACAACATCCCTGGATATCATGCTTTGATGTTGGATGGATGTTGGCTGGATGGATGGAGCGAGAGCTAACCCACCTCAATCAAAGAAGGGTCCCGACCCGAAACGTCAGCAATCCATGTTCTCCAGGGATGCTTATTTTTGCTCCATGTAAATTATCCTTCCACGTTTTCTGAAACTATTAACTGGCATTTACATTTACATCTATCCAAAGATTCATGTGAAGAATGATATAAGCCTACAGCACAGCCACAGGCTCTTTCAGCACTCCTCATCCATTTCATATGTAATGCCTTCCTACACTAATTGCTTTTCCTCTATTAGAACTGTAACCCTGTATGCCTTTCCAATCCATGTACCTTTTAAACTTTTGTAATTATATCTGACTCCACTGCCTCTGGTGGCTCATTCCAGGTATTCACCACGTGCTGTAGAAAACCTATCCCGCAGATCTCCTTTCAATTTCTCCCCTCTCCACCCGAAACGTCAACTATTCCTTTTCTCCAGAGATGCTGCCTGACCAACTGAATTATCCTTCCTTTATTGTGACAACCAGAACAGTACATAATAGTGTGGTATTAGCAACATTTTGTACAATTACATCATGGCGTCCCAATTCTTAAACTATAAGGCAAAACCAAAATATCAAATGTGTTTTATATTACCCTATCCACCTATGCCGCCACTTTCAGGGAGTTATGGACTTGTTTCCATGCTCAATGCCATGTACTCAGTGTCTCCTACCAGAAATTGCTATTCTTGGGTGCATTATCTAGGTATGTTGCAAAGCCTACCTGAAGCGTCCTTGAAAATCTTCCGTTGTGGGTGTGCGCGATTTTGGCGCCGTTTAGAGGGGGGCGGGTTTAAAACGCGATTTTCTCTAAGCTGTTCCAATCGAAAATGTTCAGCCTAGTTAATTATTAACGAAAAATCGCTGGAAGACCCCGTCGCAAAAGCTATTATTAGGTTTAAAGGCCACATATAATAGTTATAGTAGTTTAAAAATCAATCTTTAAACCCGCGACCGTCACCAACCGCTGGGTCTCATAAAGCAAATAGCAGAAGTTAGGTTGTATATTTTTACATTAAAAAGGGCTTCTAAAGATCCCGTTATACAAAGTTTACTATTGCGAGTAGCTCAATTTGGCCCCATTATATCGCGCAGTATTTTTCTCGGCATTTGGGGGCACAAATCTACCGCAATGTGAACGTTCTAAACCAGCGCGTTCCACAGGGACCCACTGGAAAGCTGATTTAAATGGGCATTTATTTACAGCAATTAAACACTAAATTCCTTCCATTTGGCCTATAAATTAATGTAAATGAGATTTAAAAATCATGTTTTATTGTGAATTATTTGTGAATATTATTTGGACATTTAGGCTATTTAAAAATGTTAATCATTTATTAAGAAATGGATAGATGTTTAGATCTAGTAATTGAAGTCTGAAATTAGCTACAATTAGGTAACTAACTAATTATATGCTTTAATTTCAGGTCATCCAAGTAAGATTATTTTATATTTGTTTCAGAATGCTTCAATCTATGATAACTGAAAATTTCATTCAGTTCTCTTAATTTTTAAGAAAGTTATGGGCTTTTGACTGTTCACGATCACAGCATTTTTGTTATATCCATAGAAAATCAATAGGGAACAAGATGCTCATTTCCCAGTATGAAAATGGCCATAACTTTTTAAATACTTGAGATATGAAAGTGAATTAGGTGTCAAATTAAACTTATTTTTATGCTTTATCTGATGGGATAAATTACAGACTTGATTTTTAAAATCTCAAAATTTTGTAACATTGCTACATTATCTCAACCTTGTCTGGATTAACTTCCAACTGTCAAAACTCTTCCCAACTTTCCAGCTGATTTGTGTCTTGCTGTGTTAGACAACCTTCTTCGCTATCTAAATTAAACCGATTTTTGTGTTGTCTACATAATGTCATACTACTTCCTACATACTACACCCTCATTCAATTGTTTATATATCTCACTAGCAACAAATTCCAAAGATGTCCAGGTTTGTAGGTTAATTAGCTTCTGTAAATTGTCCTCAGTGTCTAGGGTAGAACTAGTTGTACGGGTGCACACAAAAATGCTGGAGAAACTCAGCGGGTGCAGCAGCATCTATGGAGCGAAGGAGATAGGCAACGTTTCGGGCCGAAACCCTTCTTCAGACTTAGTTGTACGGGCGATTGTGGTTGGCGTGGACTCGGTGAGCCATGGTCGCTGTTTCCACGCTATCTCAAAAAACGAAAACTAAATGTAGCACAGATCCATGTAGTACACCACACGTTAGAGTTTTTCAAGTCGGGAAAAACACCCAACTACTATTCTCTGCTTTCTGTCACCCTACCAATTCTAGAGCCACTTTGCCACCAAGCTACAGATCCCTTGCGTATTAACTTTCTGTAATAGTCTACCATAGTCTACCTTATCAAAAACCTTTCTAAAGTGCATACAAATCAAAAAACTGTAGATGAATGCAGAATGGTGTAAAATTCGCACCTTATCAGTAGTTATATCAATCAAAGTTCTAACATTTGATAAGTGGCTGGAAGCTAAATGGTTCTTACAATACTCCAAGGCTTTTACACGTCATCCGCCCCACCAAAACTATTGAGGATTTATTCTTAACCCTAACACTTAGCGTGTCCATGCTGCCCTGTCTTTTGTAAATTGGATAGTTATCCATTTAAGCAAGAAGCGTTCAGCATCATCTTCCTTCTGAGGCATGATCTTGGGGGTTAATGACACTTGTTTTGTGTCAGATTTGAATTCTGAGCTGATTACGTGGGATCTGTAGACTGTGCCACATGTACTTGATGGGGTAAGTGTGTTGTTGCCGAAGTTATGCTGGCTGCCCTCTGCCTCCATGTGATCCCATGGTAGAAAGCAGTGTTGTTCACGGCCTTTCCAGATGCTGTTATTCCATTGTGTGGTTTTGGTGATGACGTTGCATTTTCTTCAAGAAGACTTTCGGAGCAGCCTGAAGCATTTTCTATTCCCGCCTAATTACCTCATGATGGAGTTGCAAATGGAGTGCTTTTTCAAGAATCTAGTGGCCATGCCATGTACCGGACATAAGAGTTGATGAAGATGCTGGGCACATAACACTGAAGAGTGCAGCACTAACAAAGAGGACTATGAAGAGCTGGTATGGGGAGTCAGAGGAGTGGTTATGAGACTGCTTTGGATGAGGCCATGTTCAAAGATTTCTCAGCAGTTTAAATAAATAAGCCACATTTGTCACTGACTTCATTTACAAAAAAAATGAATGGATGAACATGTGCGTACAAAAACATTCCTCAGCCAGAACCCCTTGATGAACCACGGAGTCAGAATCTGCCAACGGCTAGATCTGGGGTGTTGGGAATAGTGATTCAGAGTCATACAAGACATACCGGGACAACATAGTGGTGGAGCTGTAGAGTTGCTGCCTTACAGCGCCAGACACTCTGGTTTGATCCCGACTACGAGTGCTGTCTGTATGGAGTTTGTACGTTCTCCCCGTGACCGCATAGGCTTTCTCCGAGAACATAAAGCTGTTGACAGTTGCTCTTTTCATTAGGTGGTTTTAGAAGTATGCTTTTAAGAGAATAACTAAAAGGATTTTCTTCACACTTATGGGTGTTTATCATGCTTTGGTAGTGTTGTATGTGCTGTTGTACATATCTACTCGGGTTATTAGGAGACAACAGATGCTGGAACCTTGGTCAAAACACAAACTGCTGGAGGAACTCGGCGGGTCAGACAGCATCTGTGGATTAATTGAAATATGCAGAATCTGAGGAAGGGCCCCGACCCAAAGCATGGCCTGTCTATTCCCTCCAGCTCTTTGTATTATGCTCTTTCCTGGGTAACTTTAATATAATCAACACACTATTAAGCTGTCATCTGAATGTTGCAATGGTGCTTGATCGCTAACGATATTTACTAATCATGGTAACCCTCATGATAAACTGCACAAACTTCATCGATGCCCTTTATTTTGTGTTCAATATTTTTAAATCTCTTACAGGCATTTGTGAAGGATGTGCATGAAGAAGCTTTGACTGTGGCTTTCGAGAACAAGTAAGTCTTTGTTTTGTAAGATATTTCCTGTACATTAGATCTGCTTGGAAAGGATGTGAAATTTTTATGAAATGTCAAAATGAAAATTGCATGAATGCTTTATTATTATTCTTTGGTCAGATTACAAGTAATGGTAATTTACAGGATAAGAATAAATTTGATTGTTTATTGGACTGTTTTCCACTTTTTATGTACTGAAGCATTGTCAGCTTTGAGTATCTTCTCGAAGAATCAATCTTCACCACAATCATAATGCTCAGCAGCAGCAGTACCTGATTCACTGCTGATCGCATTACTTTTCTTAACTGGTATCAGCACATAATTCCAACCCCTGGTGACTATTGCTGATAGCAGTAAAGGGCTTTGTTTTTCTCCATGGATTTGGGGTAAATAGGGTGGAGTGAGGAATGTTCTTTGACCAATTACAGCCTTGATAAACCTGGAACAATAAATAGTGGAATCTCTTAGCACTTTATAACGCATCTTCAAAGAAACAGTAAATATTTCAGGTCAATGAACTTCATCAGAAAAAAAATAGAGCTGTGTTCTGGTATAAAGTCGTCAATTTGAAATGTTAACTCTTTCTCCGTGGATACAACAGGAGTATTTCTTGCATTTCTGTTTCTATTTCAGATTTGCAACATCTTTGATTATATTGCTTTCAGATTGGTGGTATAATTTAGTCCAGGTCAAGAACATGTTATGGTATTTCTCTGTGTTCCAACTAGATCACTTATTGGGCCTTGTGGGAAGCCTCTTAGTTTCGTTTATGATACAGCATGGAAACAGGTCCTTCGGCCCGCTTGACCATCAATCATCCGTTCTATGTTATCTCACATACTTGGGGCAATTTACAGAGGCCAATTAACCTATAAACCTACACTTCTTTGGGATGTGGAAACCAACCTGATGATTGATGTGGGAAAGCACCCTGGCGTTTTAAGTAGCACCTTCAAATATGAACTTGTGTAAACTTGGAAGTCCTCAATTTATCTAAAGATTCTTTGATGGGCAGCAGCTCACTGACAATTAGTTATTTAGATGCCCTTGGAGCTGGTTGTGGTCTATGCAATTTATCATTATCTCTCGATTTTTCTTCAGAACCGAAGTATCTTTTGAACTGAGGCATCTTTTTTAATTTGATATCAAGTTACCGAAGTACCCTTCCTTATCAGGAAAACGCTACCAGAAAAAAAGTTTGATAGTCCTGTCATTAGCTCTGGAGATGGGGTGATCATCTAATTTAACAAGCAGCAGTCTACACAGCCCTCCATAATGTTTGGGACAAAGACCCATCATTCATTTATTTGCCTCTGTACTCCACAATTTGAGATTTGTAATAGATAAAAATCACATGTGGTTACAGTGCACATTGTCTGATTTTATTAAAGGCCATTTTTATACATTTTGTTTTCACCATGTAGAAATTACAGCTGTGTTTATACATAGTCCCCCCCCCCCCATTTCAGGGTACCATAATGATTGAGACACATGGCTTCGCAGATGTTTGTAATTGCTCAGGTGTTTTTAATTGCCTCCTTAATGTAGGTATAAGAGAGCTCTCAGCACCTAGTCTTTCGGCCAGTCTTTCCATCACCTTTGTAAACTTTTATTGCTGTTTATCAACATGCGGTCCAAAGTTGTGCCAATGAAAGTTAAAGAAGCCGTTATGAGACTGAGAAGCAAGAGTAAAACTGTTAGCGACGTCAGCCAAACCGTAGGCTTACCAAAATCAACTGTCTGTAACATCTGAAAGAAGAAAGAGAGCACTGGTTAGCTTACTAATCGTGAAGGGACTGGCAGGCCAAGGGAGACCTCCACAGCTGATTACCAAAGAATTCTCTCTTTAATAAAGAAAATTCCCCAAACACATGTCCGACAGATCAGAAACACTCTTCAGGAGTCGGGTGTGGATTTGTCAATGACCACTGTCTGCAGAAGACTTCATGAACAAAATTACAGAGGCTACGCTGCAAGATGCAAACCACTGGTTAGCTACAAAAATAGAATGGCCCGGTTACAGTTTGCCAAGAAGTGCTTAAAAGAGCAACCACAGTTCTTGACAAAGGTCTTGTGGACAGATGAGACGAAGATCAACTTATATGAGAGTGATGGCAAGAGCAAAATATAGAGGAGGGAAGGAACTGCCCAAGATCCAAAGCATACCACTTCGTCTGTGAAACATGATGATGGGGGTGTTATGGCCTTGGCATAAGGTACTGAAGCTGCTGAAGGTACTGGCTCACTTATCTTCATTGATGATTCATCTGCTGATGGTAGTAGCATAATGAATTCTGAAGTGTATAAATACTTATCTGCTTAAGTTCAACCAAATGCCTCTAAACTCATTGGCAGGCAGTTCATTCTACAGCAAGACAATGATCCCAAACATACTGCTAAAGCAACAAAGGAGTTTTTCAAAGCTAAAAAATGGTCAATCCTTGAGTGGCCAAGTCAATCACCCGATCTGAACCCCATTGAGCATGCCTTTTATATGCTGAAGAGAAAACTGAAGGGTACTAGCCCCCAAAACAAGCATAAGCTAAAGTTGGCTGTCAGAGTATCATCAGAGAAGACACCCAGCAACTGGTGATGTCCATGAATCGCAGACTTCAAGCAGTCGTTGAATGCAAAGGATATGCAACAAAATAGTAAACATGACTACTTTCATTTATATTATATTTCTGTGTCCCAAACATTATGGTGCCCTGAAATGGGGGGGGGGGGGGGGGACTATGTATAAACACAGCTGTAATTTCTACCTGGTGAAACCAACATGTATAAAAATGGCCTTTATTAAAACCTGACAATGTGCACTTTACAATGACAGTGCAGTGATGAAAATTGTTCCTCATCCCTTATCCAAATTAACTGAGTAGTGTTGGATTATACTCATTACATAATTGTCAGATAAGACCTCCATCTGCACAAAGCCACAATGACTTTACCAATTAGTCCAAATGCGAGTAAATCCTGTGCACGTTTTCTAGAATAATTTCTTTAACAGTGATGTAAGGTCACAGGCCTGTAATTTCCTGGTTTGTCCCAGTTGCCCTTCTTAAACAAATGGATAATATTGGTTTATGCCCCTTTTACCAATGTGTAAGTCATAATTATCTCTTTCAAATTCTTATTTCAGCTGGCAACCTGAAAGACAAATCCCTTTCCACGATGTACGATTTCCACCACCAGCAGACTATCACAAAGATATTAACGAAGGTGATGATGTTGAGGTAAGTGATTATTTATGAAGATAATGTGTGGTATGGTGTTGATGCATCCAAAGGTTATTGTCAGGTGCTGTCATGATGTTTACTTTATTATAATGAAATGTGATTCACCTGAAAAGTTCATTTTGTTTATCTTTCCACACCTGTTTAACCAAAAGAAAGGAAATATAAAATGCTTAATCTGTTTAAGGGCCTGACCACCTAATTTAATGCATTTTATTATTTAAGCTTGAGTAATCTTATTCGAAATTTCAAAATTCGAAAAATGTAATGTGTTTTTAAGTTGCTGGAACCGATGTGTACTGTCACAAAACATGTAGGAAGCGGAGTTGTGGTCGAGGGTTGTTTTTCATGCTGGAGGCCTGTAATAAGTGGTGTATCATAGGGCCCCATTGTAAGTTGCCAGGCCCTAGGGAGTGTTATAGAACTGACCCAAGGGTCCTCCTCCTCTCTCCCCCTCCTCCTCTCCCCCCCCCCCCCTTCCTCCTCTTCCCCCCCCCTTCCTCCTCTTCCCCCCCCCCTCCTCCTCTTCCCCCCCCTCCTCCTCTTCCCCCCCTCCTCCTCTTCCCCCCCCCCCTCCTCCTCTTCCCCCCCCTCCTCCTCTTCCCCCCCCCTCCTCCTCTTCCCCCCCCTCCTCCTCTTCCCCCCCCTCCTCCTCTTCCCCCCCCTCCTCCTCTTCCCCCCCCCTCCTCCTCTTCCCCCCCCCTCCTCCTCCTCTTTCTCCCCCCTCCTCTTTCTTCCCCCCCTCCTCCTCCTCTTCCCCCCCCCCCCTCCTCTCCCCCCCCCTCCTCCTCTTCCCCCCCTCCTCCTCCTCTTCCCCCCCCTCCTCCTCTTCCCTCCCTCCTCCTCTCCTCCTCTCCCCCCCTCCTCCTCTCCCCCCCCTCCTCCTCTCCCCCCCCCCTCCTCCTCTCCCCCCCCTCCTCCTCTCCCCCCCTCCTCCTCTTCCCCCCCCTCCTCCTCTCCCCCCCCTCCTCCTCTTCCCCCCCTCCTCCTCCTCCCCCCCTCCTCCTCTCCCCCCCTCCTCCTCTTCCCCCCTCCTCCTCTTCCCCCCCTCCTCCTCTTCCCCCCCTCCTCCCCCCCTCCTCTTCCCCCCCTCCTCCTCTTCCCCCCCCCCCCCTCCTCCTCTTCCCCCCCCCTCCTCCTCTCCCCCCCTCCTCCTCTCTTCCCCCCTCCTCCTCTTCCCCCCCCCTCCTCTTCCCCCCCCTCCTCTTCCCCCCCTCCTCTTTCCCCCCTCCTCCTCTTCCCCCCCCCCTCCTCTCCCCCCCTCCTCCTCCCCCCCTCCTCCTCTTCCCCCCCCTCCTCCTCTCCCCCCCCTCCTCCTCTCCCCCCCCCCTCCTCTTCCCCCCCTCCTCCTCTCCCCCCCCCCTCCTCTTCCCCCCCTCCTCTTCTCCCCTGCCCCCCCTCTTCTCCCCCTCGCCCCCCTCTTCTTCTTCCACTTCCTCCCCCCCTCTTCCCCCCCCCCCCCCCCCCCACTCCTCTTCCCCCCCCCCCTCCCCCTCTTCCTGAGGAGTAGCTTTTCACACTGAGGGTGGTGGGTACATGGAGCGAGCTGCCAGTGGAAGCCGTAGAGCAGGGGGTTCCCAACCTTTTTAATCTCAATCCCGAACCCGGTCTCTGGATTGAAGCCGCAGAACTCGCAGTCCTTTGGTTGACACCCGCAGCCCGCCCCCCTCCTCCTCTTTCCCCCCCCCCCCCTCCTCCTCTCCCCCCCCTACTCCTCTTCCCCCCCCTCCTCCTCTGCCCCCCCCTCCTCCTCTTCCCCCCCCTCCTCCTCTTCCCCCCCTCCTCCTCCCCCCCCCTCCTCCTCTTTCCCCCCTCCTCCTCTTTCCCCCCCTCCTCCTCTTCCCCCCCTCCTCCTCCTCTTCCTCCCCCCTCCTCCTCCTCCTCCTCTTTCCCCCTCCTCCTCCTCTTTCCCCCCCTCCTCTTCTTCCCCCCACCTCCTCTTCCCCCCCACCTCCTCTTCCCCCCCACCTCCTCTTCCCCCCCCACCTCCTATTCCCCTCCACCTCCTCTTCCCCCCACCTCCTCTTCCCCCCCTCCTCCTCCTCTCCCCCCCTCTGCTCCTCCTCTCACCCCTCCTCCTATTCCCCCTCTCCTCCTCCTCTTCCCCCCTCCTCCTCCTCCCCCCCTCCTCCTCTTCCCCCTCTCCTCCTCTTCCCCCTCTCCTCCTCTTCTCCCCCCCTCCTCTTCTCCCCCCCTCCTCTTCTCCCCCCCCTCTTCCTCTTCTCCCCCCCCTCTCCTCTTCGCCCCCCCCCCTCCTCTTCTCCCCCCCCTCCTACTTCTCCCCCCCCTCCTCTTCTCCCCCCCCTCCTCTTCACCCCCCCTCCTCTTCTCCCCCCCTCCTCTTCTCTACCCGGCCCTCCGTCTTCTGCCCCACCCAGTCCTCTTCGTCCCCCCCCCTACCTCAGTTCTCCCCCCCCCCTCCTCTTCTCCCCCCCGTCCTCTTCTCCCCCTCTCCTCTATCTCCGCCCTCCCTTCTCTCTGCCCCCTCTCCTCTTCTCACCCCTCTCCTCTTCTCTCCCCCTCACTCCTCTGTCTCTGCCCAGCCCCCCTCCTCTTCCTCCCCCCTCTCCTCTTCTCCCCCCCCTCGCTCTTCTCCTCGCCCTCTCTTCGGCTCCCCCCCTCCTCTTCTCCCCCTCCTCTTCGCCCCCCTCCTCTTCTCTGTCTCCCCCCCCTATTCCCTCCTCGTTCTCCCCCTCTCCTCTTCTCATTCTTCATCTCTCTCCCTCTATCCTCTCTCTCCTCTTCTCCCCCTCTCCTCTGCTCCTCTTCTCCCCCTCTCCTCTGCTCCTCTTCTCCCCCTCTCCTCTTCTCCCCCTCTCCTCTTCTCCCCCTCTCCTCTTCTCCCCCTATCCCCCCCCCCCCCTGCTCCTCATTGTGTGTGTGTGTGTGTGTATGTGACGCCGCAGGCCCCCAGCAATCGTGCGTTGTGAGGACGGGGCTCTAGTTCCATGACTAGCTTTATAAGTTTTTGCTGTTTATTTTTTGCTCTAATGGTGCAAATGACTGAACTGACATCTGAATACATAGTTTATGTGATTGGTCATTTTATCTATGCTGAAGAGTTTCTTATTTTGATAACGTCTGGCAGTTTTCCTTTCTGATCTCTGAAGTTTGCCTGCTGCAACAGATCCGTTGTTCAGTTCTGGGTGAAGAGCCAACTCCCTTGCTCCCAGGTTAAACCATATCACCATTCCACTTTGTACAAGTGAAATAAAAAGTTTGATTCCTTTCTGGCACATGTCACCATCTTGTTTTTTTGTGCACAACGATTTTTTATGTCACCAGTTTTCTTTTCATTATAAAGAAGTTACTTTGATTTGCTCAGCTCAGTTTCAAGGATTTACGAGCACTTTACTTTTACAGCAATGAGAGATTGTAAAATGTTTTGCTGAAACTGCGTTTGTGCTATGCAGAAAGTGTCTTATTCTGTTGCAGTCTTGAAGGAGTGCATGGTTTGAAATCTGTTTACTGGGGATTAATCACTATGCATTGCCTTGTGTAAAGACCAGTGTATTTATTGCCTGGGGGAAAAAATAAGGTTAAATGATAGCGAAAATAGTGTTTTTTCTTTTTCTTTCTAAACACTGGGAACTTTTATTTATCAGCTTCAATTGATAAATAACATAATTTGGACGTGTAATAAAACTCTTGACGGCAAATAATTACTTTAACCTGCGTGGCATGGGGATTATACCATTCAATGTTTAAATTTCTACATCTGTGTATGGATAAATGAGTCCCATGTACCATTATTTTCTTTTGAAGAACTTTGTAAATTTTGAGTTTGTAAGTGATCAAAATGCCATGTGCAGATAGTTTTCCATTACTAGGTCATGGAATCATAAAACATGGAAGGAGATTAGTTGACACATTTCAACTTTTCATGCTTAATCTCACTATCCAGTTTTGCCCCATGGCCCTATAAAGTGTATGATTTATAGCTAAATATTTTGAATAAGTTACACACTTTGGTGGAATTTTAATTTAGAGCCTCTTGAGTTAGTAGTTCAGTATATAACTTAGGCTACCATATTTATTTGATATGTGGATTTGGGCACAATTCAAAGAGGTGATTTCAGCTAAATGTGCAAGTCAGAACTCTGGAATCATCTTGCGGGCTGTAAAATAGATTGGCTTAATTACCATAAACAAGCAACTTGAGCGTGGACTTTTCTTCATTGTAATGGTAACCTTTCAATAGTGTTTAAGAGTACTTAAAATCATGTAAAGTAAAGCTGTCTAAAGGTGTTTTATACAGAACAGAAAGTGTCCAGAATGTACAGACTGCCAATTTAATTAAGTGAATGAGACATTTGAATCGCAGCCTAATTAAGGAAAGACATCCAGTTGCTGAATTTATTACCAATAAAAAAAAAAATCCATCATGTTTACTCGTATTTGTGCTTTACTGAATTTTTCCATCTAAAAGTTGTTATTTCATATTTCCTAGGTTTATTCTCGAGCTAATGAAAAGGAACCTTGCGGCTGGTGGTTGGCAAAAGTTAGAATGATGAAGGGTGAAGTAAGCTATTTATTTGTTTTTAAATTCAAGTTGTATTTTGGTTTATAGTAATTCAATACTACTAATTTATGGTCTGGTTTAATTTTTTTAAGTTGCTGTGGAACAAAAATCAACAAAGACAGCAATTTGAGGATACTGCATTTTAAATTATTTGTAGATACGTGTGTTCTAAGTTATCTTAATTGCTTTTCCTATCTTGAATAAACTTGTTCTCACCCTACACATTTGCTTATAGAATCATATAATGATATCCAATTAATGTTACAGGGTGAGAGAGGAAGGAAAGTGATCTCATGTAAGTTTGTAACATTAATAGGATTGTTTTGCCGGGAACTACTTACTGCAACGTTATGTTATCTAGGTTTCCACCAAGTAGCACATTCAGTGAATAGGTATATAACAAAAGCTACATAGCAACATGTTAATAATTGAGGCTAGTTAATAGTGACCATTTAATGACAATTAATTTAAAATCAAGCTATTTTTCAAGTGTGCAAAAATGGCACAGTTATCAGACTTCAAGTCAAGTGTTTTTGTCATATATCCCAAACAGAACTAAATTATATTCTTACTTGCAGCAGCACAATAGAATATGTAAACATAGTTCTCTGTAAACAATATAATAAAAAGAGATTCAGTGTATACACGCACATACCATCGATTTACTGACCTTGAAAACAGTTTAATAAGATCTCATTTTAATTCAGAATTTGAATTTCACTTAAAGTGGCAAAAATATGGGTAGAAATTTACTTCTCAAAGTAAACATGTGAATTACGTTTTGATGTTGCTGCTGATCAATTCTTATCACGCTCTTTATAGACTTGAGGTGTGGGCTGGCTGATACACATTGTACTAAGTGCATTCAAAATAAACCTGTGGTTTTTACCAAACAGTAACAAGCGTACCATTGTGACGTGCAATATCAATGTGGAAATTTCTGATTGAAAAATATGATTTGAGTGCATTAAGTGAAAGTAAAGCATACATTTCAAGTATCTTTTTTCTCATGAAAATTGTTATTCAGTTTTATGTTATAGAGTATGCTGTTTGTGATGCAACATTCAATGAAATTGTCACAGTTGAAAGACTTAGACCCATCAACCCTAATAAACCTGCGACAAAAAGCACGTTTCACAAAATAAAACTTGATGTTCCTGATGACCTGAGACGAGCGTAAGTAAATTTATCACGCTAAGTAAGAATTTCACAACCGTTATTAATTCTCGATTCTGTTGCACATTTAAAAAAATCCTTGATGCATTTAGCAGTCTTTCTGGATTTCCAATTATGTATTTCTAGATGTGCCAACGAATCTGCACACAAGGATTTTAAAAAGGCCATTGGTGCTTATTGCGTGTACTTTGATTCGGAAAGCAATCAACTAGTTGTGTTGGTATGTTTGGCTCTTTCTTCCTTGTGCTTTTAAAATATCCTAAATATTGAGGTTTATTGGAGCACTTTGATCTTAACTCCACTTTCTTTTACTAAACGCAGTCCACAAATGAAATGACAGCAAAGCGAGCAAGCATGCTGAGTGACATGCATTTCAGAAGCATTCGGACAAAGTTGACTCTGATGTTGAGGAATGAGGAGGCGAGCAAGCAACTGGAGGTACGTTGAAGTGGATCAGCATTTCTAAATGTACTTTCTTTGACAATCCAAAGTGGGGGACAAAGTTCATCAGGAAATTTACTGTGAAAGGCTGCCATATGGGAAACAAAAAAGTACACAACAAACGTGTCTGAAGAAGGGTCTCGACCCGAAACGTCGCCGATTTCCTTCACTCCATAGATGCTGCCTCACCCGCTGAGTTTCTCCAGCATTTTTGTCTACCTTCGATTTTCCAGCATCTGCACTTCCTTCTTAAACAACAAATTAGCCCAGTGACGTGAGTGGTTTCAAACTACCTATCAAAAAAAGGGAGGGGACAAGAAGGAGGGGGTAGAGGCAGCACCTACCCAGGTCGTAGAGCAGCATCCTCCCCACCAGGCGCCAGGCCTGAGCGAGGCTGCGGGTGGGCGTGTACCCGAGCGAGTCCCCCCTCCCTCTCCCCCCCCCCGTTCTCTCTCTCTCCCCCCCACTTCTCTCTCTCCCCCCCACTTCTCTCTCTCCCCCCCACTTCTCTCTCTCCCCCCCACTTCTCTCTCTCCCCCCCACTTCTCTCTCTCCCCCCCACTTCTCTCTCTCCCCCCCACTTCTCTCTCTCCCCCCCACTTCTCTCTCTCCCCCCCCTTCTCTCTCTCCCCCCTTCTCTCTCTCCCCCTCCCCCCTCTCCCCCCTTCTCTCTCTCCCCCCTTCTCTCTCTCTCCCCTTCTCTCTCTCTCTCCCCTTCTCTCTCTCTCCCCTTCTCTCTCCCCCCCTTCTCTCTCTCCGCCCTTCTCTCTCTCCCCCCCTTCTCTCTCTCCCCCTCTCTCTCTCTCCCCCTTTCTCTCTCTCCCGCTCCCCCTCTCTCTCCCCTTCTCTCCCTCTCCCTCTCTCCGCCCTCTCTCTCCCCCCCTCTCTCTCTCCGCCCTCTCTCTCCCTCCCCTTTCCTCTCTCTCCCCCCTCTCTCTCTCTCCCCTCTCTCTCTCTCCCTTCTCTCTCTCTCTCCCCCTTCTCTCTCTCTACCCCCCTTCTCTCTCTCCCCCCCCTTCTCTCTCTCTCCCCCTTCTCTCTCTCTCCCCCCTTCTCTCTACCCCCTTCTCTCTCTCTCCCCCCTCTCTCTCCCCCCTTCTCTCTCTCTCCCCCCCTTCTCTCTCTCTCTCCCCCCTTCTCTCTCTCTCCCCCCTTCTCTCTCTCCCCCTTCTCTATCTCTCCCCTTCTCTCTCTCTCCCCCCCCCTTCTCTCTCCTCTCCCCGCCTTCTTTCTCTCTCCCCCCTTCTCTCTCTCTCTCCCCCTTCTCTATCTCTCTCACCCCCTTCTCTCTCTCTCTCCCCCTTCTCTCTCTCTCCCCTTCTCTCTCTCTCTCCCCCTTCTCTCTCTCTCCCCCTTTCTCTCTCTCCCCCTCTTCTCTCTCATCTCCCCCACCTTCTCTCTCTCCCCCCTTCTCTCTCTCCCCCCCTTCTCTCTCTTCCCCCCTTCTCTCTCTCCCAGCCCCCTTCTCTCTCTCCCCCCTTCTCTCTCTTCCCCCCCTTCTCATCTCTCCCCCCCCTTCTCTCTCTCCCCCCTTCTCTCTCTATCCCCCCCTCTGCTCTCTCTCCCCCCCTTCTCTCTCTCCCCTTCTCTTTCTCCCCTTCCCGCTCTCCCCTCCCCGCTCTCCCCTCTTCTCTCTCTCCCCCCTTCTCTCTCTCCCCTTCTCTCTCTCCCCTTCTCTCTCTCCCCCCTTCTCCTCTCTCCCCCCCTTCTCTCTACTCTCCCCCCTTCTCTCCTCTATCCCCCCCTGCTCTCTCTCCCCCCCCTTCTCTCTCTCCTCCCCCCTTCTCTCTCTCCCCCCCCCCCCCTTCTCTCTCTTCCCCCCCCCCCCTCTCTCTCTCCCCCCCCCCCTCTCTTCTCCCCCGGGAAGGGGGTTAATGCAGCACCTACCCAGGTTGCAGAGCAGCATCCTCCCCCACCAGGCGACGGGCCTGAGCGAGGCTGTGGCCGGCGTGAACCCGATCTGAGGACGGTCAAGAGCATCAGAGGGCCGGCCGATCGTGGCATCCGCGAGGGGAAGCCCGCCCACCCACCCGCGTGGCAGACAATCGGACGGAGGAGATGGAGAGGAGGTCGTCCCACGTGATGGCCAGAGATCGCCAGGTGGGATCGGGATCACCAGCGAGGAAAAGGCGTCACGATTCCCCGAGTCTCTGCGGTCGACATAGACGACCTCTCCCAGAGGGAGTTTAAAAATGCTAAGTGACAAATTTAAAGAAGTGAAAGTTAAGAAGCCAAGAAGTACAGAAGACAGAACGGTGATGTCACTCGCAGCGCAAGCAGCGGCAGGCCGGCAGATCCATTGTGACGTCATCAGCGAGACCATCTCCTTTATTTTCTAAGTTATTTGAGATTTGTGAACATTTCCATAAATAACTCGAGAAATAATGCATTAAATTTTCAGATAAGGCGATTTTTGATTTCACGGGATAAATATCTCTACTGGAATATGTAAAAATGTTACCGTTAGTGTGTTTCTTTGAGTAGATGTGATCGTACACAAACAAATATATATAGACGCAGACACGCACGCAGACAGACATTCGCGCAGACACTGACATGCACACGCACACACACACACAAGCAGACACAGACAGACGCACACACAGACGCGCGCGCGCACACATCCAAGATCAGTTTTATAGTTCTAAGGATGGTACAACTAAACAGATGGTTTTAGGGTAATTTCAGCTGACCAAATAAAATGAATAATGTCTGATTTCTTAGAGAACACATCCATTATATCCTTAAGTACATCATCACTGATTATCTTTGCTGTTTACATCATTATCATTGTAGAATCATAGTTATTCAGCATGGAACAACTCTCCACACTAACCAAGAAGTCTATCTAAGCTAGAGTCTGCCTGAGTTTATCCAATATCCCTTTCAAACTTTGCCATCCATGTAGTTGTCCACATCTCTTTTATACATTGTAATTGTGTCTACATCTACCACTTCCTCTGGCTGCTCATTCCACATACCCACTATGCACTGTGTGGAAAAATTTGCCCCTTCTTTTTAAATCTTTATCCTCTCACTTCAAATCTTTGCCTTCTAGTTTTTTACCCCTATCTCAGGGGGAAAAGACTGACCATCTCTTATGCCTGCCCCTCATTAATTTATTTCCCTCTATAAGGTCACCCTTTGATGTCTTATGCTCCAAGAAAAAAAATGTATTATCATTCCAGCCATCCAGTCCCGGTAACATCCCTGTAAATCTTTTCTGCACTCTTTCCAGCGTAATAACTTCCTTCCTATGGCTGGGTGACCAGAGTTGCACACAATCCTCCAAGAGTAGTCTCACCAATGATTGAAACCGTTTCAATTCCTATGATCAATGCTTTTATCAGTGAATGCAGTATGCCAATCGTTCCCTTCACCATGTCTATATGCGTTGCCACTTTCAAAGAATTCATGTACCTCCACCCTTGGGTGTCTCTGTTCTATAATACTGTCCCGGGCACCACCATTTACTGTAAGACCTGTCCTGCTTTAACTTATCATAATGCAACACCTTGCACTTGTCAAGTGTTAAATTCCATCTGCTATTCTTTGGCCCATTTCCCCAATTCATTTATGTGCTTATTATCTTTGATAACACTCTTCACTGTCCATAAAACCACCTAAAGGGATTCAAATGTGAGTTTGTTAGGACCTCAAATGACTGACAAATGAAATAAAGCATTTGTTTGGAAAGGTAGGATAATCTTTAGGGGAAGGGCTCCAAGAGGTTTTGGCAAATCAACTCCAGCCTCAGAAATGGCCTGGATCTGCTATCGCCACAACAAGTCAACAACTTGCCTATCGTCAGAACAGGTCAACAAAAAAGGAGCAAAGTGGCACAGTTGGTAGAGCTGCTACGTTGCAGTGCCAAACCAGCATCTACAGTTCTTTGTTTCTCCATACTACATCATAGTTGCTGACTTAAGGGCCTGTCCCACGATGCGAGTTTACCCAAGAGCTCTCCCGAGTTTAAAAAAAAATCAGCTTCATCACGAGTATTTTTTTATTCTTGGAAATATTTCACACTGTTGTAAAAAACTTCACGAGTTTCATGAACTTACCGCGTTTCCCGAGTACATGCCGTTAGCGTTACGAGACGTCCACGAGCTCCGACGTACACGCTACGTACATTCTACGTACTTACCGCGAGTTTGCTTTTTTTTTTTTTAATTCGGGAGAGCTCTTGGGTAAACTCGCATCGTGGGACAGGCCCTTTAATGGTTAGTGCTGTGCAGTGTCCAAGAGCCTGATCGTTGATGGGATGAAACTGTTCTTGTATATGGTTGTCACAGCTTTCAGAACTGCTGCACCTTCTCCCGAGGGTGCATGGTCAGGGTGATATGGGTCTTTGATGTTAGCTGCCTTTTTGGAGCCGTGCCTCCACTAGATCCCATTGATTGTGAGGAGGTCAGATTCTGTGATGGACCTAGTAATATCTACCTTTCAAAAGATAGACACAAAATTCTGGAGTAACTCGACTTCCGGTGGCGCTATGGAGTAGGAGAGACTCGCGCCAACTAGCTCCGTGAAAAAACGGGAGGAAAAGACAGATCCTACCTGCAGAAAACGGGACCGATTGTTTTGCACTAAGCCCGTGACGTCATCAGGCGCGCGACACCGGCAGTATGTCGACTCAACATACTCCCCCCCCCCACAAGGCAAAAAACGGCAAGACTAAAGAGGTAGGCCCAACTGAAGCCTCTGCCTCAGGTTTAACAGCATCCCGAGAAGACATCTCAAAGAAGAAGAAAAAGACTGAGATGGAAGAATTAAAAACGTTCCTTAAGGAGGAACTTAAAAATCTTAGACAGAACTTTCAAGAGGTTAAAGAGGAGCTAGCATCTTTTAAAAAAGAAATGAAAGAACAAATTAAAGAAGATGTTACAGAGGTTGTACACGAAGTCCTTGAAGACTGGAAATTAGAAATGGAAAGAAATATGACTCAAAATGTTGAAGAAGTAAATGGAAAACTGAATAAGATGGAATCCAGATTTGATTCTAAACTTGAACCTATTCTCCTGACATTAAACCAACACTACAAGATTGTAAAATAACTTGAGGAACTTGCTGAGACAAGCAACTACAAAACAACTCATCACTGAGAACCAACGCCTATCAAAGTTATTGTATCAAATAACTGAAAAATGTACAGACTTGGAGGGACGACAGAGGCGTCAGAACTTAAGAATCGTGGGCATCCAGGAAGGCAGAGAGGGGACTCGTGACCCCCGTGAATTTGCTGCAGAAGTACTGAAAACAATTTTGAACCTGGATCAGGCGCCATTACTTGCCCGAGCGCACAGAGTGCCGGGACGTCCCCCAAAGGTGGGCGACCGACCAAGAATAATGATAGTAAAGGTCCAATATGACCATGTATTGGATGACATGATGAGGAAAATTGGCAAAAGCAGAAATCTCGTATATGAAGGAGACAAGATTAGCGTATTCGGAGATTACCCTGTGGAAGTTGCTAAGAAAAGAGCGTTGTTCACAGAAACAAGAAGAATACTGAAGAACATAAAGAATCTGAGATATGGACTGTTATACCCCGCAACACTGAGAGTCAGTTACGAGAAGAAGGAATACTTCTTCATCAAGCAAACGGAAGCATTTGAATTTGCCAAGAACGTCGAGGACAAGATCGAAGATTGAAAAATATTCAACTCTTAAAACCTACCCTGCTATCTCGCAGAGAAGATATGGAACTCTAAACTTTAAACTATTATATTTAAGAGTTGCCTAAAATTCGCAATAAGAATTGGGTATATTTCCTGCAACGGATATATAATACTAACATTCTAGTACTAACCTCTAACAACTATTAATAATCAAGAATATTAACTAACACTAACCAATGATAATAAGATTATTTAGATTATTTAAGAATTAATTAAAAGTATGAAATATAAGTAAAGTATGATTCAGGTATTTTATAATGAGAAATGTTTGATGGCTCTCTCTCTGAAGTTTTCGTTTTTGATTATTCTTTGATAAATGTTTATATTATACTAAACTAACATTTCAATTTGAGACTACTAATTATACCATTAATGGAATATAATCAATATTTCTTTCCCCCCCACAAATTGTATGCATCGAATTGGAAACTTTCCTTTCAAGGAAAGTACGGAGCTAGTATTTTTATAAACCAAAAGCTACGGAAGTCCATAGATGCTTAGCCACATTAGGGTGGCTATCACTAACTGCACTAATTGTAGTTGTAGTTGCTTTTCTTTTTTACTTTCCACACTTTACTAACCCTATTCGCTATCACCTTTTTTTATCTTATATCATATTATATTTTGTATTTGGAATGGAATTGCATATTTTATTTAAGGAGATATGTTCGGATGGAAAACAGACGTGACCTAAAATTCATCTACCTGAAGTTCAAGTATAAGGTAGGGTTGAGTGTGCTGAATCATCTGCTCTACCACTTAATCACAAGATGCAAGACATGAATATAAAAATAGGGGGTGAGGGAATTAAATTCTGTAGTTGGAATGTTAAGGGAATTAATGAACCTATCAAGAGAGGCAAAGTGTTAGCTCATTTAAAATCATTGAAAACAGATATAATATTTCTCCAGGAGACGCATCTTAAAAAGGAAGCACAACACAGATTGAAAGCAAAATGGATTGCTAAAGCGTACCACTCTTCATTCTCACATAAATCAAGAGATGTTGCAATATTAATTCGTAAAGGTATACCCTTTAAACATATATCAACGATAGAAGACATTGAAGGCAGATATATTGTAATAATAGGGGAGTTATACTTAAAAAAGGTGACTCTCCTCAATGTGTATGGACCAAATTTTGATAGCCCTCTGTTTCTTAAGAGAATTCTTAACAATATCCCGGAAGGTACACAACAAAACTTAATAATCGGTGGAGATTTAAATTGTACTTTGGATGCTTGTTTGGATAGATCATCAACTCAAAGAAAACTAAAATCTCGATCAAGTGAATTTTTAAATTCATACATTAATACTACTAATATTAAGGACGTTTGGAGAATTGAAAATCCATCGGGCCGAGAATATTCATTTTACTCACCAGTACATAAAACTTACTCAAGGATAGACTATTTTTTAGTAGATTCAAAACTTATCCCATTTACCTATAACTCACAATATCATAACATCATAATCTCAGACCACGCCCCATTAACATTTATGATCAAAGTAAACGGAATGGCAGAGACACAGTCACAATGGAGATTTAATCCCCAAATCTTAAAAGATAAGTCATGTAATGAATATCTAGTAAAACAGATTTAAATGTTTTTTGAGGCTAACGATAGCCCTGAAATCTCTGCCTCCCTTCTTTGGGAAACATTTAAAGCATTTGTACGAGGAGCATTAATTTCTTCCCAATCATTTTTTAATAAAGAGAAAAGGGCCAAACAACAGAAACTGCAAATGGAAATAAAGCAATTAGACACAGAAAATGCAGCAGCCCCATCCACGATAAAACACAATAAAATTGCAGTATTTAAATATAAATTAAACAAGATTTATTCAGACCAAGTTATAAAACTTTATCAACATACAAAACAATTAAATTTTGAATTTGGTGACAAACCACAAAAACTATTAGCGCGTCAACTTCGCAAATTGGACGGGGAAAAAACAATATACAAAATTAGAACAGATAAGGGAGAAACATTAACACTGCCTAAAGATATTAATGATAGATTTCTACAATACTACCAAAAATTGTATTCATCTAAAATAACAGAACAATCAACGGGAATGGAAACATTTTTACAGAATTGTAAGTTTGCGGGTCTAGATCAGAAAGAGAGAGAATTGCTAGGGGCTGAAATTACGATAAAAGACATTGAAGAATCAATAAAGTCCTTAAAAAACGGAAAGTCGGCAGGACCCGATGGTCTAAATTCGGAATTTTATAAAAAATTCCCCATTTGCTTTCCCCACACCTACAGACAATGTACAAATACGCTTATACTCAACAGAAACTCCCAGAAACTCTAAATGAATCTACAATCATACTTATACCAAAAACAGACAAGGATCTTGAAGACCCAGGTTCATACAGAGCTATAGCCCTCTTAAATACTGATCAGAAAATATTAACTAAGATTCTATCTAATAGATTGAGCTTAGTGATCAGCAAATTAATACATCCCGACCAAACAGGGTTTATCCCCAAACGGTATTCATTTTATAATCTGAGAAGATTATTTAATATTATATACTCCAATAGAATCCCTAACGCAGAGCTAGCAATTATCTCGTTAGATGCTGAAAAAGCATTTGACTAGGTAGAATGGTCATATTTATTTTCGGTGATGGAAAAATTTCAACTAGGAGAGAAGTACTGTACATGGGTTAAATTGTTATATTCTAATCCAACAGCTAGAATATTAACAAACAAAATGTTATCAACTAAATTTAATCTCTCTAGAGGCTGTAGACAAGGATGCTCACTATCCCCACTATTATTTGCTCTTGCAATCGAACCCCTAGCAGAAAGCGTTAGAAACCATCCAGGAATATTTGGATACAATACTAGAGACACAAGGAATAAAATCTCCTTATATGCAGATGATATACTAATATATATTACAAAATTAGAAACTAGTATTCCAAACCTATTAAATCTAATAACACAATTTGGTCAGTTTTCGGGATATAGAATCAATTGGAATAAAAGCGAAATCATGCCAATAACAAAATTCAATTTACATACAATCCCCTTTAGTTAAAGATAAATTTAAATACTTAGGAATCTATGTAACTAAGACATATACCTCTTTATTTAAACTAAATTTCCCACCCTTACTGAATAAACTACATAAGAATATCCAATACTGGAAAACACTCCCCATTTCTATGCTTGGGAGAATTAATGCTATAAAAATGATTTTTTTACCGCAACTGCTGTACCTACTTCAATTAATTCCGATATATATCCCAAAAACTTTTTTCAAAAAAGTCGATTCCATTGTTACAAGTTTTGCCTGGGATTATAAGAATCATAGAATAAGTAAAAAACATTTATGTAAATCAAAGATAAATGGAGGTCTGGCTTTGCCAAATTTCTTATTTTATTTTTGGGCAGTCCATATTAAAAACATGAATTTCTGGCTGGAAGAAATGGATCAACAACCAGATTGGCTAATGATGGAAAAGGAAGACTGTCTACCTTTTGAAATTGGACCGATCATATTTGCCCCCACAAAACTGCACAAAAAAACCTATAAAGAAAACCCCATAATACATAGTGGAATACGAATTTGGAAACAAATAAAAAAAGATTTAAAATTGAATAATATACCACTCTGCCTTCCCATTGTAAATAATCCTTTATTCAAATCATCCTTTATGGACAAAGGTTTCACACAATGGAAAAATTATGGAATCAAAAATATAGGACACCTTTATGGGAAAGGTACTTTTCTTTCATTTCAAGAGTTACAACAGAATTATGGACTGCACTCAAATAATTTCTTCAGATATCTACAAATTAGAAATTATGTTAAATCTAATACACAAGTTTACAGGAATAGGGAATCAGAAATTCTTGATGAATGTCTGAACAAGCATCCTAATACTGAAAAACTAATAGCTTATATTTATAACACCCTACTAAATAACGAGGTACCACCGACCGAACCATATAGATACAAATGGGAAAATGAAATAGGTCATCCTATCACGAAAGATATGTGGGACGAAAGTTTACAACAAATACATCAATGTTCATTAAATGCCAGACATACTTTAATACAATTCAAGGTCTTACATAGACTACACTTCTCTAAAATAAAACTAAATAGAATCTTCCCACAAATCTCTCCTATTTGTGATAAATGTCTACATTTAGAGGCTAATTTAACACATACGTTTGCAAACTGTATAAAACTTAAACATTTCTGGACTGATATTTTTGAAATAACTTCAGAAGTTATTAATACAAAACTGGACCCAGACACAAAATTAATAATACTTGGAATATCAGAACAAAGCTTAACACTCACAACAAACCAAAGAAACTTCCTCAATTACAGTATAATAACCGGAAAAAAATTAATATTAAAATTTTGGAAAGGCCCTACAACCCCCACAATTAAAATGTGGATTACGGAAATGTCGGAGACCCTATACTTAGAAAGAATTAGACTTGTCTTAATGGACAAACAAGATCTTTTCCATAAAATTTGGGCTCCATTCATTAACTATCTGAAGGGATAGATTGGCTCAGCACGAGGACCCAGCTGAAACTTGAACTCAGGAATAGATGAAAAGCTATACTTTATAACCTACGAACCTATCTCCATTGATGTATTACAGGTAACCCATTCCACCTCCCTTGTTTTTCTGTTGTGTTTTTTTTTTGCTTTCTTTTTTATTTGTAACTTTCTACCCTCTCTTTTTCCCTCTTTCTATAAAAAATAAAAACACTAGAAGCAGAAGTAATTGTGCATGGAAAATTTTAATAATGTATGACTGATGTATATGAAAAGTTTTTTTTTACTATAATATGTAACTACATTTTATAATATGTCTACTTCTAATAAATAAATTTAAAAAAAATAAATTCTGGAGTAATTCAGCGGGTCAAGCAGCATCTCTGGAGAAAAAGGATGGGTGATGTTCTGGGTTGGTACCCTTCTTCAGACTGGTTTGTCTGGAATGTCGACCATTTTGCAGCCTCCTACGTTCCTGGGCATTTGAGTTACATAACCAGGCTATGATGCAACCAATTCGTATTCTCTCTACTGTACACTTATAGAAGTTTGAGTATTGAGTGACATCAAAATCACAATCTTCTGAGGAGGTAGAGGTGTTGTTGACCTTTCTTTGTGATAGCACCTCAAATTGCTGTGCCAGAACTGATCTTTATAGATATGCACGCTTAGGAATTTGAAGCTGTTGACTATCTCCACTGCTCTCCTGTCCCACCCCATCAGGTTCAGGAACAGCTACTTTCTGCAATCATCAAGTTCTTGAACTGACCTGCACAACCTTAATCCTACCCCAGCACAGAATACTGTGGACCACCTATTACACTCCCATGGATTTCTTTTCTACTTGTGTTTTTCCACTATTATCTTGCTTTTGTGAGTCTTTCTTTTTGCTGTCTTGTATAATTTATGTTATGTGGTGTTGTCTGATTCTGTGCTTGTAATACTGCTGCAAATAAGATTTTAATTGCAGCTCTAGTTCATATGAAAGCAAATTCAATTTGACCAAGTAATTTAGTCAGTGATACACTCTCCCATTGAATCAGAAGTTGTTGGTTCAAGTCCAAGTTCAGATACTTAAGATATATACTGGTGCACTCATTCCATCCTTTGGATGATTTCATATTTGAATGCATTTCCCTCTATTTTCCATATCATTGCTCACTTGTTTAAAATATTTGGATCCCTTTGTATTCAAAGGGATGTTGACTTCACAATTGAATTCCCCACCTTTCATCCAACTCATTTACATAAATTGAAAGAAGTTGGGGCCAAGCAATGATCCTTGGGGCACATTACTCATTACGTTTTGCCAACCAGTTAAATGCCTATTAATGCTTACTCTGTTTCCTTATTGGCCATTCAATCTTCTTTTCGTGCCAGCATGTTACCTCTAATACCATGAGCTTTTATTTTCTGCAGCAGTGTTTGAGGCAGCATTTATCAAATGCTTTTTGCAAAACTAAGAACAGTACATAAACTACCTTTTAAAATAACTCCAAAACAAAAATTGGTTTAGCATAATTTTATTTTCATTAAAAAATGTTGACTTTGTATGGTTACCTAAAATCGTTGTAAATGCTCTGCTACCAAGTTTATTAAGAATAGCTTCTAACATTTTCCCTATAAATAGATGTTCAGCTAACTAGCTTACTACTTGCATCAGTCTGAAGAAGTGTCTCGACCCGAAACGTCATCTATTCCTTCTCTCCAGAGATGCTGACTCACCCGCTGAGTTACTCCAGCATTTTGTGTCTACCCTAGCTTACTGCTACTTGCATTCTATCTGCCTTTGAATGAGGGCTTTAGATTTGTCCCTCTTCAGTCTAATAGAATGTTCCCCAAATCTAAGGAATTATGGAAGGTAAAAGCAATCCCATCATAAATGCAGCTAGCCATTTCTTTTGATATCTTAGTATGAAGTCCATCAGGCCCCCTAGTTTCCAGCTTCCAGCAATTTTCCAGTTTCCTCCCTTCCTTTCATTTCTCATTTTCCATCTATTTCTCATGTATTAATTGTACCCTCTATCGTGAAGGTTGATCGTGTTCTTTCAGTGTTTTCCATTGGTAACTCCCCAGACCATATCAACTGAAAACATAAGGAACTGCTGGAATCTTGAGTAAAAACACAAAATGCTAGAGGTAATCAGTGTGTATTGCTATCTGTGGAGGGAATGGATAGGCGACTTCAGGTGGGGACCTATCATTCTGAAGAAAGGTCCTGACCCAAACTGGCGTCTATCCACGTACTCTCGAGAAGCTGCCTGACCAGCTGAGTGACTCCAGCACTTTTTTATCTTTTTCAAATATCTATAAAGAGCTTTCCCATCAGTCTATGTATTTCTAGCTGAATTTATCTCCTATTCTTATTTTTTCCTTGTTTATCATGTTTCCTGACCCACAGAATATTCACTGAGTGTTACTCATGGAATATATATGCATTATGTAGAGTTAACCTGTGGGTAAAAGGGCTTAATTTGATTTGCAATTTGCAGTGAGCAAATATGTTCAAAATGTAAATCATTCCTTTTCCACTGATGACAGCTCACTTCAGTTAAAAGTATGTGTTCTTTTAAGATTTGCCAAGTATCACAGTGTATTTGCTGTCTCCATTAATACTATCTGTGTGCATGTTCGAATTTCCTTCAGAGTTCGCGGCAGCTTGCCTCGCGCTTCCATGAGCAGTTCATAGTACGAGAAGACCTCATGGGCCTTGCAATCGGTACGCATGGAGCCAACATTCAACAGGCAAGGAAAGTGTCAGGTGTTACTGCTATTGAGCTGGATGAAGAGACTTGCACTTTCCACATCTACGGTGAGGTGGGTTCTTTTAGAATACATTTTAGAATAAGCCTGTTTAATGTTAATAATATGGATGTTTAATGGGTGTAGCTGAGTTTTTCCAAGGGTTTCAATTAAAGAATAATGCAGACATATTAGAGTTTCTTGGTTTTATGAACCTATATTGAAACTATATTGTCCAGTGTGTAGAAAGGAACTGCAAATAGACACAAAGTGCTGGAGTAAATCAGCGGGTCAGGAAGCATCTCTGGAGAAAAAGGATGGGTGACTTTTCGGGTCGCGGCCTTTCTTCTGGCTGCTATGTTGTCCAGTGTTCAGATGAAGGGTGTAAAAGTTTGGAAGCTAAAAGGTAGAAACTGAAAGGTCATTTTCTCTGCTAAAGAATGATCAGATGAGGATTAGAGGAAATTATCACTGGAGATGGTGAAACTTTAGAATTCTGTATAGCAGGATACTTTGTCATTATTTAAAAACTATGAGAGCAGTGAAGTTTTATTCAAACTATATATCCAACTCTGGCTTTTCTAATGGCTGAGCATCACAAATATGTCCAGATATCAACTTTCGTAACCCATGTCTCGGAGCTACATGAAATTTTGCACAGATTTAGATAACATTTTATTGAGAAGGAAGTCATAACTCGTCAGTGCCAAAAGTTGCACATTAATTAATTAAACTAATTAGAAAAAGTGTTCGAAAAAGTAGGCGCCTTCTAGTGTCCAATGCCCATATTACACCATGGGGAGCCTATTTCCGTGTTGCAGTCTATTTAAACCATATATTATACCATATGTGTGGCAACCGGAAGGTAGTCGGTTCGAATCCCGCTTGGAGTGCATACTGTTGTTGTGTCCTTGGGCAAGACACTTCACCCACCTTTGCCTGTGTGTGAATGTGTGTGAGTGATTGGTGGTGGTCGGAGGGGCCGTAGGCGCAGATTGGCAGCCACGCTTCCGTCAGTCTGCCCCAGGGCAGCTGTGGCTACAGAAGTAGCTCACCACCACCGAGTGTGACTGAGGAGTGAATGAATAATGCGATGTAAAGCGCCTTGAGTATTAGAAAGGCGCTATATAAATCCCATCCATTATTATTATTATTAACATGAAGTGTGATTTATCGAGTCCGAATATTAAGTAATGATTGCATTCCTACTTATTAAGGCATATTATTGATTTCTTCACTGTTTACTCGAACGCCAGAGGTTGCAAGAGGACTTTAGTTTTAGAGATACAGCGTGGAAACAGGCCTTCGGCCCACCGAGTCCGTGCTGACCAGCAATCCCCATATACTAGCACTACCCCACACCCTAGGGCCAATTTACAATTTTTACCGAAGCCAATTAACATACAAACCTGTGCGTCTTTGGAGTGTAGGAGGAAACCAGAACACCGAAAAAACCCACGTGGCGACGGGGAGAACATACAAACTCCATATAGACAGCACCCAGTCAGGATCGAACCCGGGTCTCTGGCGGTGTAAAGCAATAACTCTGCTGCTTCTTCACCGTGCTGCCCTGATAGAAGTATGTAAAATTATGAGCGACATAGATAGGGTAGATGGTCAGAACTTTTTACCCAAGCTGGAAAAATTAAGTACCAATGGGCATAGCCTCTCCATAAGGTGAGGGGCAAAGTTTAAACAAGATATGTGGGCAACTTGTTTTACACAGAGGGTGAGTGCCTGGAAAGCGCTGCCAGGGTTGGTGGTTGTGGCTGATGCAATAGTGGCATTTAAGGGAATGGAGGGATATGCATTATGTGCAGGTACATAAGAGCAGTGGTGGACCTACATTTTTGGGGCCCTGAAGCTTGAACTGTTATGGGGGCCCCTTCGCAATCAGCAACGAGGTCTGGCTAACCACTATTATACTTAAGAGCTGCCCAAAATCTGCAATAAGAATTGGGCAAATATCTTGCTACTGATATATAATACTTACATTTTAGTACTAATTTCTAACCACTATTAATAATCATGAATACTAATTAATACTAATTATTGTTAACTGGATCAACTAAGAATTAACTAAAAGTATGAAATATAAGTAAAGTGTGATTCAGGTATTGTATTAATAAAAAATTATAGAGGTTCTCTGATATTTTTGATTTTGATTATTCTTTGACAAATTTTTATGTTATAGGAGACTAACATTTCAATTTGAGACTAATAATCATATCATTAATGGAATATAACCATTATTTCCCTCCCCCCCCATAAATTGTTTTAATTGAATTTGAAACTTTTCTTTTAAGGAAAGTATGGAGCTAGTAATTTTTTTTTTACCAAAAGCTACGGAAGTCCTCAGATGCTTAGCCACATTAGGGTTGCTATCACTAACTGCACTAATCGTAGTTGTAGTTTTTTTCTTTCTCAACCTTTTACACGTTACTAATACAATTTTTTCTTACCTTTTCTATCTTATATTATATTATATTTTGTATCTGGAATGGAATTACATATTTTATTTACGGAGATATGTTCGGATGGAAAACAGACGAGACTTAAAATTCATCTACCTGATGTTCGAGTATAAGGTAGGGTTGAGTGTGCTGAGCCATCTGCTCTAACATAGACCACTCTAATCACAAGATGCAAGACGTGAATAGGAAAATTGGGGGTGATGGAATTAAATTCTGTAGCTGGAATGTTAAGGGAATTAATGAACCTATCAAGAGAGGCAAAGTGTTAGCTCATTTAAAATCATTGAAAACAGATATAATATTTCTCCAGGAAAAACATCTTAAAAAGGAAGCACAACATAGATTGAAAGCAAAATGGATTGCTAAAGCGTACCACTCCTCATTCTCACAAATCTAGAGGGGTTGCAATATTAATTCGTAAAGGTATACTCTTTAAACATATATCAACGATAGAAGATATTGAAGGCAGATATATTGTAATAATAGGGGAGTTATACTCAAAAAAAGTGACTCTCCTTAATGTGTATGGACCAAATTTTGATAGCCCCCTGTTTTTTTAAGAGAATACTTAACAATATCCCGGAATGTACACAACAAAACTTAATAATCGGTGGAGACTTAAATTGCACATTGGATGCTTATTTGGATAGATCATCAACTCAAAGAAAACTAAAATCTCAATCAAGTGAATTTCTAAACTCATATATTAATACTACCAACATTAAGGATGTTTGGAGAATTGAAAACCCATCGGGTCGAGAATATTCATTTTACTCACCAGTGCATAAAACTTACTCAAGGATAGACTATTTTTTAGTAGACTCAAAACTTATCCCATTTACCTATAACTCGCAATATCATAATCTCAGACCATGCTCCACTAACATTTATGATTAAACTAAACGGAATGGCCGAGACCGTCACAATGGAGACTTAATCCCCAAATCTTAAAAGAAAAGTTATGTAATGAATACCTCGTAAAACAGATTAATATGTTTTTTGAGGCTAATGATAGCCCTGAAACCTCTGCTTCCCTTCTTTGGGAAACATTTAAAGCATTTGTGCGAGGAGCATTAATCTTTTCCCAATCATTTCTTAACAAAGAGAATAGGGCCAAACAACAGAAATTGGAAATGGAAATAAGGCAATTAGACATAGAAAATGCAGCAGCACCATCCATGATAAAACACAATAAAATTGCAGTACTGAAATATAAGTTAAACAAGATATACTCAGACCAAGTTATAAAACTTTATCAACATACAAAACAATTAAATTTTGAATTTGGTGATAAACCACAAAAACTATTCAACTTCGTAACATTTCGTAACTATTCAACAACGACAACTTCGTAAACTGGACGGGGAAAAAACAATTTACAAAATTAGAACAGACAAGGGAGAAACATTAACACTGCCTAAAGATATTAATGATAGATTTTTACAATACTATCAAAAATTGTACTCATCTAAAATGACAGAAACATCAGCAGGAATGGAAACATTTCTACAGAAATGTAATCTTGTGGGTTTAGATCAGAAAGAGAGAGTCACTAGGTGCTGAAATTACGATAAAAGACATCAAAGTCAATTAAATCTTTAAAAAACGGAAAGGCTGCAGATCCTGGTGGTCTAAGTTCTGAATTTTATTTAAAAAATTATGATCTGGTTTCACCACGCCTACAGACACTACAAATATGCTTACATTCAACAGAAACTCCCAGAAACTAAATAAATCTACAATCATACTCATACCAAAAACGGATAAGGATCTTGAAGACCCAGGTTCATATAGAGCAACATCCCTCTTAAATACTGATCAGAAAATATTAACTAAAATTCTATCTCATAGATTGAGCTTAGTGATTAACAAATTAATACACCCCGACCAAACAGGTTTTATTCCAAAACGTTACTCGTTTTATAATCTGAGAAGACTATTCAATATTATATACTCCAATAGAATTCCTAATGTAGATCTAGCAATTATTTTGTTAGATGCTGAAAAAGCATTTGATCAGGTAGAATGGCCATATTTAATTTCGGTGATGGAAACATTTCAATTGGGAGAGAAGTACTGTACATGGGTTAAATTGTTATACTCTAATCCAACAGCTAGAATATTAACAAACCAAATGTTATCAACAAACCAAATGTTATCAACTAAATTTAATCTCTCTAGAGGTTGTAGACAAGGATGTTCACTATCCCCACTATTATTTGCTCTTGCAATTGAACCATTAGCAGAAAGCGTTAGAACCCATCCAGGAATATACGGATACAACACTAGAGACGCAAGGAATAAAATTTCTTTATATGCAGATGATGTACTAATATATATTACAAAGTTAGAAACTAGTATTCCAAATCTATTAAATTTAATAACTCAATTTGGTCAGTTTTCAGGATATAGAATTAATTGGAATAAAAGTGAAATCATGCCAATAACAAAACTCAATTTACATACATTATAACAATCCCCTTTTAAAATAGTTAAAGATAAACTTAAATACTTAGGAATCTACGTAACTAAGACATATACCTCTTTATTTAAACTAAATTTTCCACCCTTACTGAATAAACTACACAAGAATATTACTGGAAAACACTTCCCATTTCAATGCTTGGTAGAATTAATGCTTTAAAAATGATCTTACCGCAACTACTGTACCTATTTCAATTAATCCCAATATATATCCCAAAACCTTTTTCAAAAAAGTCGATTCCATTGTTACAAGTTTTATTTGGGATTATAAGAATCATAGAATAAGTAAAAAACATTTATGTAAGTCAAAGATAAATGGAGGTTTGGCTTTGCCAAATTTCTTGTTTTATTTCTGGGCAGTCCATATTAAAAAACATGAATTTCTGGCTGGAAGAAATGGATCAACAACCAGATTGGTTAAGGATGGAAAAGGAAGACTGTTTACCTTTTGAAATTGGTCCGATTATATTTGCTCCCACAAAAAAACCTATAAGGAAAACCCCATAATACATAGTGGAATACGAATTTGGAAACAATTTTTTTTTTAAAGCTTTAAAATTGAATAATATACCACTATGCCTTCCCATTGTAAATAATCCTTTATTCAAGCCATCTTTATTCGATAAGGGTTTCACACAATGGAAAAATTATGGAATTAAAAAGATTGGACATCTTTATGGGGAAAGGCACTTTTCTTTCATTTCAAGAGTTACAACAGAATCATGGACTGCACTCAAATAATTTCTTCAGATATCTACAAATTAGAGATTATGTTAAATCTAATACACAAGTCTACAGGACTAGGGAACCAGAAATCCTTGATGAATGTTTGAACAAGCATCCTTACTGAAAAATTAATAGCTTATATTTATAACACCCTCCTAAACAACGAGGTACCACCGATGGAACCATATAGATACACATGGGAAAATGAATTAGGTCATCCTATAACGAAAGATATGTGGGACGAAAGTTTACAACATATACATCAATGCTCATTAAATGCCAGACATGCTTTAATACAATTTAAAGTCTTACATAGATTACACTACTCCAAAATAAAACTAAATAGAATCTTCCCACATATCTCTCCTATTTGTGATAAATGTCTACATCTAGAGGCTAATTTAACACACACGTTTGCAAATTGTACAAAAATTAAACATTTCTGGATTGATATTTTTGAAATAATTTCAGAAGTTATTAATACTAAACTGGATCCAGACTCAAAATTAATAATACCTGGAATATCAGAACAAAGTTTAACACTCACAACAAGCCAAAGAAATGTCCTCGACTACAGTATAATAACCGGGAAAAAATTAATATTAAAATTTTGGAAAGGCCCTGTAACCCCCACAATGAAAATGCGGATTGTGGAAATGTCGGAGTTGTCTTAATGGACAAACAAGAACTCTTTGTTAAAATATGGGCTCCATTCATTAATTATCTGAAGGGATAGACTGGTCCCGCACGAAAACCCAACTGAAACTTGAACTCAGGAGTAGATGAGAAGTTATACTTTATAATCTACGAACCTATCTCCAATGACGTATTATAAGTAATCCATTCCACCTATTCTGTTTTTTTGATATTTGTAACTTTTTTCTCTCTTTCGCTCTTTTTCTATCTATATAAAAAAAAACACTAGAAGCAGAAATAATCGACAATTGAAAATGTTAATAATGTATGACTGATGTGTATGAAAAGTTTTTTTACTATAATATGTAACTATATTTTATAATATGTCTACTTCTAATAAAAATATTATTTAAAAAAAAATAAAAAAAACATACAAACCTGTACGTCTTTGGAGTGTGGGAGGAAACCAGAACACCGAAAAAACCCACGTGGCGACGGGGAGAACATACAAACTCAATATAGACAGCACCCAGTCAGGATCGAACCCGGGTCTCTGGCGGTGTAAGGCAATAACTCTGCTGCTTCTTCACCGTGCTGCCCTGATAGAAGTATGTAAAATTATGAGCGACATAGATAGGGTAGATGGTTAGAACTTTTTACCCAAGCTGGAAAAATTAAGTACCAATGGGCATAGCCTCTCCATAAGGTGAGGGGCAAAGTTTAAACAAGATATGTGGGCAACTTTTTTTACACAGAGGGTGAGTGCCTGGAAAACGCTGCCAGGGTTGGTGGTTGTGGCTGATGCAATAGTGGCATTTAAGAGGCTTTTTTGATGGGCATATGGATTTGCAGGGAATGGAGGGATATGCATTATGCGCAGGTACATAAGAGCAGTGGCGGACCTACATTTTTGGGGCCCTGAAGCTTGAACTGTTATGGGGGCCACTTCGCAATCAGCAACGAGGTCTGGCTAACCACTGTTATCTTCTTCAATGGGGTTGTTATTAATTTCTGTCATAAATGTTAATAGTGTTTTAAATTATTTATAATTATATATTAAATATATTTAGAATGAAACATCCTTAATTTGAACATTTTTTCGTTTAAGGCTAGCCTACATGTTACTTTAATAACCTTTTAATTTTTATTTTAACAATTATTTTGTATTGAATTACACTATTAATATTATTATTTTTTAAAAATCTCTTCTCATACAGTAGACCCAACATTTTTAAGCAATGTGGACTAAGCATGATATTAACTTCCAGAAAAAAAGTTGGAAGTATTGGCTGGGGGGCTGGCTAGGACCCCAGCGGAGTCCAGGGGCAGCGCCCCGGTGGGCGTTCCGGGGTCAACGTCCCCTGAAGCTCCTGCATTTTCAATATATTGAAAATGATTCTCAAGCTTTCTGCTGGTAGTTTTCATAACAGAAACTTAGAATTTTTCTAGCACATAAGCAGCAAAATAACCTCCAAAAGATATTTCATGAAATAGCCAACAGGAGTAGGCCATTCGGCCCTTCGAGCCAGCACCGCCATTCACTGTGATCATGGCTGATCACAATCCGTACCCCATCCTACCTTCTTCCCATATCCCTTGACTCTGCTATCTTTAAGAGCTATATCTCTCTCTTGACAGCCTCCAGAGAATTGGCCTCCATTGCCTTCTGTAGCAGAGAATTCCACAGATTCACAACTCGCTGTGAAAAAATATTTCCTCATCTCTAAATGGCCCACCCTTATTCTTAAACTGTGGCCCCTGGTTCTGGACTCTCCCAGCATTGAAAACATGTTTCCTGCCTCTAGTGTGTCCAAACCCTTAATAATCTTATGTTTCAATAAATGGCCTCATACAGCTAAAAAAAATCTTGACAAAAAATATGTTACCTGAAATGTCTCTTTGCCTAGCACTGAGATGAGAAAAAAACGTTTTCACCCAGAGTTGTGAATTTATGGAATTCTCTGCCACAGAAGGCAGTGGTCTCGTCTCCTCCTCAGCACCTCGGTCTCCATTCCTGACCTCTGACACCCACTTCTCCTCACCTCACCTACGCTCACTTCCCCTCACCTACACACCTACACCTCGACTAAACCCCTCGCCTTACTAAACCCCTCACCTCGATGATACCTCACTACCAAACTTCTCACACCTAAACCTCACCTCGACTAAACCGTACCTCACTAAACCTCGCCCCTCAAATAAATCTCACAACTCACCTGACACCTTAACCCCTACCTCAATTTAACTAAACCTCCCACCTCACGACTAAACTCCACCACACCTAATCCGTGCCTCCCTCCCGCTTCCGCTATTTATGGCCCCCGCGCTGTTGGCGGCGCCTTGCGTGATTGGAACGGCTCCAACCAGGGGGGGGGGCAGCACAGGCGCATTGGCTGAGTGAGCCGATGGGAGGGGCGCACGCGCGTTGAAGTCAAGCCCGAGACCCGCCCACGGCGGCCACAGCCCATCCCCGCCGGAGCGGGAGAGAGGCGGCGATTAGTCGATGTGGGAATTATGTGAGAGGTGGGAGGTTTAGTCGAGGCGAGGTTTTTGGTCTGTATGTGTGTTTTGTTATGTCAATAAATGTTGAGTTAAAAAAGTGTGAGGCGAAGTTTAGTCGAGACGAGGGGTTTAGTTGAGGTAAAAAATCGGATTAATTTCTAGGAAACAAATAGAAAACAAAACAGGCAGATGGTTAGACAATGGCCAGAGATGAAAAAAAGTTTCATCATGAGGTAAAGTATGAAACAATGATCTGGTCTTGCCTGTAAAGGTAGAACCTAAAGATTTTAAAGTACTATTTGAAAGCATAGGTAATGTCTAATGAGCTGACATGCAATGTCCAAAGCTGTTTGTTCTTTTTCATGCCAATCAAAATGGCAGAAATATTCACCACGCCTCCCACAACATGTTTGAGAGGGTAATTTTTTATTATAATACTGCTTGTCTTTTTTTGTACTTTGTACCATTTATATTTTTATTTTATCAATGCAACTAAATTGCCTGAGGAATATTCAGTAGATATACGGGGATAAGAAAAGATAAACAGAAAAATGTTCATTTTAATCACTGGATTAATATCTAGACATACCTTGTTTGCACTGGTGACCTCTTAAAAATCTTGTTATTGAATGTTGTTGACCCAATTTTTCCAGAGTGCAGTTTTGAAACAGCATAATGCAGCTTTGGGGTGTACTAAATGCACCATTTAAGACTTCCTCCCTTGAGGTAGAATATCTGAATCTTTTGTGAAAACAGCTTTGAAATTCAATTCCATGTGTCACCCGATTGGATTAAACTTGGTGTGGAATTTTGTTTATTCTTCCATTCAGACAATTGTGCTCTTTGTCAATTGAAGTTGCCTATATTGTGAAGCATGATCCTAGCTTGTTGAATTTTATTCAGTGCTTCAGTCTCAAGAATATTTTGCTTCCTTTCAATTCTGTGATGATTAATATATGGGATCTGCAAACTCTAATCCAGATGGGCAGGTATCAGAATCACATAAAACCAAGTTGGTTGGTTGTTTTGTATTTGTGCTCTTTTTTTTGCCATTTACCATTGGCTTGCATGTGTTCTTACAGGATATGCTCTGTGTCTGGAGCTTTCTCAGAATTTTCTCCCAGGTTTATGACCCAATGATTCCTTGGTGGTGACATTTCTACAAGGAAGCCTTAGTTTAGTTATAGTTTGGAGAGAGAAGTAACACTGGCCCTTCGGCTCACCATGCCAACCATCGATCAGCTGTTCACACTAGTTCACCTGTTCATACTAGTTCTATGTTACCCCACTTTATCATCCACTCCCTATACATTAGAGGAAATTTACAGAGACTAATTAACCTGCAAAACCCCACGTTTTGGGGTGTGGGAGGAAATGGGCGTAACCAAAGGAAACCCATGCAGTCAAAGGCAGAATATCCAAACCCCACGCAGAAGTCAGCACCCAGGGTCGGGATCAAATCCGAGTCTCTGGCATTGAGAGACAGTAGCTCTACCAGATGCTGCCCTTAAGGCTGGCTTTGAGGCTTGTTTTCACCTTCCTGAAGATATCCTTTAGCTCAAGAGAGCTTGTTGTCAATTGCTTATTTTGGGAGTTTTGCGTCAGTTCTGAAGACAAAGTGACTTTACATCTCAGCTAGTTAAACAATCAGAATCTTGAGGCTGGAGTTGGTGGCCTGGAAGAGGGTAATGTAATTGATTCACCTGACCTCCCATCGGATTTGGAAGATTTTCGAAACTGAATTTGTGCTTTGATGTGTCTGGACATCTCTGCCGAGAGGGGAGCAATCATTGCTGCTTGTGGATCATGAGCTTGGAGGTGATTTTTGGTCTTGCCATTCAAGCTCTGCTAATGCACTGCAGTGGATGCCGAGGTCCAACAGAAGCATCATATCCTAAAGAAGACATGGTGAATGGAACAAGTGCAACAGATCGAGCCACCAACATCCATGCAACAGATAATCATCCCTGCACAGATTCATTTGTACAGTTATATGTCTTTGCTGATATAGCTATCGGTGACATCCTTGTTGACCAGGGCCTCGTCAAAGTGATGATTAATTGGAGAGGGAAGCAGTATTGTGTGGTGGGGAGGTTAGTATAAAGCCCATTCCCTTTTACATTTTGCTGAAGGAATCGGGGATGATTTTTGAGCTCTATACAAGATCAAGCTATCTACATGCTTTATCTCATTGACTAAGGTGGTGTAAGCTTGATTCTGAAGTGGTGGTGATAAGGCTGAACAGTTTCACACCAGCAGAGAGCTTGTTGTGAGATGAGCTTCAAGTATTGCAAAGAGGAAGAATGAGAAGAGGGTTAATTCAATGACAGTCTTGTGCTGAGATTGGTTTGGTGATGGAACATGACCGATGTCCCAATGTCCCAAAGCTTATCCCCCGAGGAAAACTGTAGAAAGACAGCAAAGGAGAAAGGAAAACTAATTCCAGTGGAGTTCTCCTCCAACCATAATGCTGAAAACACAGCATTATCATAACCAGCACCTTTTGTCAAGAGAAACAAGTATACGGTCTTGTGATCCACTGTTTGGCAGCTAATGCTCTTTGAGTACATGGGCATGTCTTGTGCCATGGTGGATGCCAGTGACAGCAAAACCAACCACTGTCAGATCCACGCTGTCGCCTCCATTCATCTGACCCCGACATAATGAAATGCTGCAACTGGAAAATCAATATCAAAGTGCTCACCAAAACCATTGTGGTCAATCCACATCTTATGGCTGAAGTGATGGCTTCCAGCCAAAGGCAGGAGTATAATTAGCACCTGTAAATGTGCTCTCTACCACAATGCCCAAAGGTGAGCTCGATAGCTAATAAATCGTAAGCATTCTTTGGGTTAGAGGAAAAGACTCTGAGAAAAGCAGATCTACCATCATCTGAGGCTAAGGTCCAAATAAACTATGGCCTAAGGAGGCAGGTGGAAAGAGTGTAAGAGATCCAGTAACCAACAGTAATGAAAGCAGGTAGACAAAGTTGGAGAAACTCAGCGGGTGAGACAACATCTATGGAGCGATGGAATGGCTTCGCTCCATAGTTACTGCCTCACCCGCTGAGTTTCTCCAGCTTTTTGTCTACCTTCAATTTTTCCAGCATCTACAGTTCTTTCTTAAATGTAATGAAAGCAGGGATTCATCACTGCTATTAAGCTTTGTGTGCCAAACATGTAATGAAGAGTCAAGAGTCAATGCCGTAAAAAGGCAGCCACTAGGATGCATATCGTTCTCAAATTTGGCACTTCCTGGCAATTAATTACCATTTATACGTAAATCACAATGTGATACAAGTTAGTGACCATGAGAGAATGAACGTTTTTAAATAATTGATGAGCTGTGCCTTAACTAATTTTTTTTTAAACTGCAGATGATAATCTGCAAATATAAAATATAACCAGGAAATGTTATAAATGACCAGGGGGTCAAGCAGCATCCCTGGAAAGAGAAACAAGAGTTAATATTTCAGGTCAAGAATTATTCTTTGAGCCTTCTTTCACACATGTTATCTGACTTTCAGATTGGTTCCAGCAATTTTGTTTTTATTTCTGCCATATGCATTGTGTTGCGTGAATGCTTTGCATAAGCTTCTTACCTAAGCTTTTAACTAAGTGAATGTTTATCCAACTCTGCATGGATTGTCAGTGGATTGACATTTATGTGGAGACGAAGAATCCTTTATTTACATTTTATAACTAGCCTTTTCAAGAGATTCATAGGCATCTCCTAGGAAGGTACTAGACAAATTGCTAAACTGATATTCATTTGGCTAAACACCAATGCATTTAAAGCCTTTTGAATGTCTTCTCAGTCTTGGATTTTGTTAACCTGAGGAGTTTATAATTCATATTTGCATGTTGTGTACTTGCACCCAATTCTACATTGATATTTCAACTAAGGATGATTTGCAGCCTGGCAGTCAATTGATCTAATTTAAAGCCTACTATCTTCACCCCACCAAGGCGAGTGGTTTGGCATTATACTATGTGGAAGAAAGAGTAAGGTCCCCTCTGTTCTGAATAAACATAAACATTCTGCATGCGGTCAGACCATTTTATTCTTGGGCTCTTTCGCATATTTGTGTGTATGCTGTAGAATTGATTTATTTTTCGAATCTCATCTGGGTTTATAAACTTTTATGCTGAAAGAAAGATCATGCCATCATTACCTTGACGTCAGAAATGCCATGAACATCTTTTTTTTCCCGGGGGGGGAAAAGGAAGATGTGTGTTCATGTTCCCCAAAGACCAAACTAGGAACACAGATTTTTTTCCACATAAGAATGGCGAACCAGGGTCCAAGAGCACGATTTCAGAATGTTCAGGTGGGGAAATATAATAAACAATAATGGAGTGTAGTTACGGAATTCACAAGGCTGGAAGATTTGGGCAGGCACAATTTTTGTCAACCTTTTGCGCATGCATGGAATTTACTGAGTACAATTCTTATGAATTGTACTAATATATGGACACCTGGGTGTTTGTGTATGTGTATGTATTGTGACGAGTGCTGATTATGACAAATATATTTTTTAAAGCAGATACGATGCTAGCCTTTATAGATAGACTCATAGAATGGTTATGTTGAATCTATAAAAGGTTGGTTTAACTTCAAGTGAATTGTGTGATTCTGAAGAGTCGGGCGTGTTTAATTATAATATGTACCAGGGTCGGAACAATTAAATTCTTGCTTGCTGCAGTTTTACAGTCGCATTAAACGCAACAACAGCACAATTAAACAACAATTATCAGTTACACTTCGTAAATCAGACCATAATAGTGCAAGCCAAATGAAATTGTGCAACCTTATTCAAAGTCCATGGTAGGATTGTATTTAGGGTTGTGCAGGGTGGTTCAAGAGTGTGATGGTTGATAGGAAGAAGTTGTTCTTTAACTTAACTTGGGCCAATGGAGAATGCAAATTATTGGATTGTTCTTGCAGGGGGAAAGCATAGACTTGACGGGTCAAATGGCTGCTTTCCGTGCTGTAATCGTTCTAAGGTTCATTCAGTAGACAAAAATAGCAAGTAAATCCAATACAAGTAGGTTTGCAGTTTAGCTTTATACAGAAATAGTATCATTAATGTCATTAATTTAGTTGAAATTAATGTTTTCTCTAGGCGACATTCTTCCTTTAATATCAATCTGATTTATAGGACCAAGAAGCAGTCAAGCAGGCCAGGAATTATCTCGAATTTACAGAAGACTCTGTACAAGTACCGAGGAACCTTGTAGGTAAGACTATCATTTATAAAACAAATATTCATTTATTAAGCTTGTATAATCTGATTTGGTGGCTCCTAATATCTATGCAATACATTCCTTTCCAGGAAAGGTAATAGGCAAAAATGGAAAGCTCATACAAGAAATTGTCGACAAATCTGGAGTTGTCCGAGTGAGAATTGAAGGAGATGGCGATAAGAAGATTCCACGGGAAGAGGTATGTTGTGCTATGTTCAATGCCTAATAACACTGCAGCATGTTATTGAGAAAAAATATATCCAAAGTATGTATGATACCCTAGTTCAAATACACTGTGGAATCTGTCCCCTCCAGCAATGAGACAGCAGATATTATTTCCTCAAGGTCCAATACAATTGAAGACTGCTTTTCCCAGTGGTTCAGTATCAAGGACTTCAATGTTGCCCTCTATCCCCAAAGTGGTAAACTAAGCCCATAATTTCTAATACATCAAATCACACTCTTTCCTGAAGAAAGAGGTTACGCCACTTTTTGCCTGCTATCTGCTGTCAGAACTGACATCTTTGTTTATTATTTCCAACATGGTGTTGCATTTGACCCAGGGAAGCTTCATTTACACCTGTGTCGTTACCACAACAATATTTTTAATTCCTGCCTTAGTTCATCCATGCTAATACCCTCATTTTTTATTTCGTTCTCTCCTGACTTGAAGCGGTGCTGGCTTGAAGGGCCGAATGGCCTCCTCCTGCACCTATTTTCTTTGACTTCACTCTTCTAATGCCTTTCTGGCTGAATCTCTGCATAGAGCTCAGAACTTTTATACAGTTCTGATAAATAGTCGTGATCCTAGAATGTTAACATTTTCTTCTGTTCAAATGCTGTATTTTCAGCATCCATTTTTGTGGTTTTATTTAACATTTTTCTCTCGTCATTGAAAACTCAGTTGCCCAGGTGCGAAAGATCTAAAGGAGCGGGAGTAAGGGAAATTGCCTTCAAACCTGCTCCAGTATTCAAATAGGTCATGGCCAATCTATAGTGTGGAAACAGACCCTTCGGCCCACCAATGCCAACCGGCAATTACCCTGTACATAAACACTATCCTACACACTAGGGACAAATATAATTTACGGAAACCAATTAACCTGTACATCTTTGGAGTGTCGGAAGAAACCCGAGCACCCAGAGAAAATCCAAGTGGTCACAGTAGAATGTAAAAATTCTGTACAGACTTCACCCGTGATCTGGATTAAACCTAGATCTCTGGCACTGGAACGGTGCTGGCCTTAATCTCGGCTATACTTTTCTAATAATACAACCCTGGACAAATCAAAAATGTTTTGTTTTTTGTCCTTGAATATATTCCATGATTCATCTTCCACAGCTCACTGAAATATATAATTTCAAAGATTTACAGCCCCCCTTGTCTCTTTCTCAAGTAAATTACCCCTTTGAAACTCTGTCCCCATGTTATGAAGGAAAACACCCTCTCAGCATCTCTCGTGGCAAGCCCTTCAGAACACATTTCCTCAGTGTCTTCTTGTCCTTCTGAACTCCAGTCCAGTGTCAATTTGATCTTTCCTCAACACAGCCAATTAATTGCAGGATCCAACCGAGTTAAAATGTTTCACTAAGACTATTCTTCCAAATGGCCTAAATCACTCTGTAGACTTTGGAAATCCTCTTCATTATCCACAACACCCCCTATCTTGGTATCATAGAAACATAGAAAGTAGGTGCGAGAGTAGACCACCAGGTCCGTCGAGCCCGCACCGCCATTCGCTCATGGCTGAACACTAAACAGACACACTTACCCACAAACAGTAGACACAAGACACAGAACACAAGACACTACCCTCCCCTTTATACCGCTATCACCCCTCTCCACCCCAAGAACCGCGTGATCTCCTGGGGGAGGCAAAAAACCGGATAAAAACCCAGGTCCAATTCGGGGGAAAAAATCCGGGAAATTCCTCTCCGACCCCAAACCAGGCGATCGACACTTGTCCAGGAGATCACTCAGGTCTTACTATACTAACCATACCTAGGTCCATATCCCTGCCCTCTCCCCGTAGCCCCTTATCCCCTTGGCAGCTAAAAAAACATCTATTTTAGACTTAAATATATTTAACGTTTCTGCTTCCACTGCTCCCTGGGGCAGTGAATTCCATAAATTAACCACCCTCTTGGTGAAGAAGTTCTTCCTCATCTCAGTTTTAAAAGAGCCCCCCCTTATTCTGCAACTATGTCCCCTAGTTCTAGTTTCCCCGATCATTGGGAACATCCTCGGTGCATCCACCCGATCAAGGCCCCTCACGATCTTATATGTTTCAATGAGATCGCCTCTCATTCTCCTAAACTCCAAAGAGTAGAGCTCCAGCTTACTTAACCTTTCCTCATATGTCAATCCCCTCATTGCAGGAATTAATCTTGTAAACCTTCGCTGCACTGCCTCCAGGGCTAGTACATCCTTCCTTAAGTATGGACCCCAGAACTGTACACAGTATTCCAAATGTGGTCTCACTAATACTGTGTACAGCTGCAGCAAGACCTCCGTGTTTTTATACTCAATCCCCCTAGCAATAAAGGCCAAAACTCCATTGGCCTTCCTGATTGCTTGCTGCACCTGCATACTGACTTTTAGTGATTCATGTACTAATACCCCTAGATCCCTTTGCGTTGCATTACAACGCAGCTCCTCCTCATTTAGAAAATAACTTGCCCTATCATTTTTTTCCCAAAGTGAATGACTTCACATTTATTAGTATTAAATTTCATCTGCCAAGTTGTTGCCCACTCACCTAGCTTATCTATATCCATTTGCAGACTCTTCCTATCCTCCTCATCCCCAACTTTTCCTCCCATTTTTGTATCGTCCGCAAATTTTGATATATTACACTTGGTTCCCTCCTCCAAATCATTTATATAAATTGTGAACAACTGGGGTCCCAGCACCGACCCTTGCGGAACCCCGCTAGTTACCGGTTGCCATCCCAAGTATGAACCATTTATCCCCACTCTCTGCTTCCTATTTGTCAGCCAATCCTCTACCCATGCTAATATATTACCCCCAATCCCATAATTTTTTATTTTTAGCAATAGTCTCTTATGTGGCACCTTGTCAAAAGCCTTTTGGAAGTCCAAGTATACCACATCCACCGGTTCCCCTTTATCCACCCGGGTTGTTACTTCCTCAAAGAATTCGAGCAGATTCGTTAAACAGGATTTCCCCTTCACAAAACCATGCTGGTTCTGTCCGATGAAGTCATGTTTATCCAAGTGCCCCGTTAGTGTTTCTTTAATAATTGTCTCTAACATTTTACCCACCACCGATGTTAGACTAACCGGTCTATAGTTACCCGCCTTCTGTCTACTTCCTTTTTTAAATATAGGTGTTACATTGGCCATTTTCCAATCCACTGGGACCGTTCCTGCCTCCAGGGAGTTTTGGAAAATTATCACCAATGCATCCACAATCCCCACCGCTATCTCCCTCAAGACCCTTGGATGTAATCCATCAGGCCCAGGGGATTTATCCTCCTTCAGTCTCATTAATTTCCCTAATACCACCTCCTTGGTGATCTTAATAGTATTTAGCTCCTCCATTCCTACCGCCCCCTGTTTATCCAGCGTTGGAATATTTTTTGTGTCTTCTATGGTGAAGACTGATACAAAATACTCGTTTAATGCCTTTGCCATTTCCATGTTCCCCACCAACAACTCTCCAGTCTCACCCTCCAATGGACCAACGTTCACCTTAGCCACCCTTTTTCTTTTTATATAGCTATAAAAACTCTTACTATTAGTTTTTATGTTGTTCGCTAAATTCCTTTCATAGTCTATTTTCCCCGTCTTAATTAATCTCATAGTTATTTTTTGCTGACCTTTAAATGCTTCCCAATCCTCTACCCTCCCACTATCTCTGGCTACCTTATATGCCCTTGCCTTCAGCCGAATACTATCCTTTATAGTTTTACTGAGCCATGGCTGACTGTTCTTACCCTTACCCCTTTTTTTCTTCATAGGAATAAATTTTTCTTGAAGGTTATACAGTAGATCCTTAAACGTACACCACTGCTCATGTACCGTCTTATTCTTGAGTCTGCTATCCCAGTCAACTTTGATCAGCTCAGTCCTCATACCTTCATAATCCCCCTTATTTAGACTAAGCACCCTAGCCTGAGTTTCAACCTGCTCCCCTTCTATTTGAATATGGAATTCGACCATATTGTGGTCACTTGTTCCCAACGAGTCCCTAACTATGACATTTTTAATCAATCCTGCTTCATTACACAGGACCAGATCCAAGATTGCCTCCCCCCTTGTCGGTTCTGTGACATACTGTTCTAGGAACCCGTCTCTAATACATTCTATAAACTCTTCCTCTAGTCTACCCTGCCCAGTTTGGTTTGCCCAATTAATATGAAAATTGAAGTCCCCCATGATTACAGCAGTTCCCTTTTTACATGCGTCAACTATTTGCAGATTTATGTTCTGACTAACAGCGTCACAGCTATTTGGAGGTCTATAAATTACACCCACTAGTGTTTTTTTCCCCTTGTTATTCTCTATCTGTACCCAAGCTGTTTCACTATCCTGATCCTTCAACGCAATATCCTTCCTCTCTATTGCCGTTATTCCCTCCCTTATTAAAAGGGCCACCCCTCCTCCCTTTCTTTCCTGTCTATCTTTTCTAATTGTCGAGTACCCCTCTATATTTAACTCCCAGTCCTGATCCCCTTGCAGCCATGTCTCCGTAATGGCCACGATATCATAACCATATATACTTAATTGCACCGTTAATTCATTTATCTTATTTCGAATACTCCGTGCATTTAGATAAAGCACTTTCAGATGATTTTTACTACCCTTCCTTTCCGTTTTTGCCCCTTTTACATCTAGAGCTTTATCTTCACACATTCTGGATCCTCCTGTCACATTTTGATTTTCCGCTTCCCTAGCCTCCCTAGATGAGCCCTCCAATCTATCCTTCCAAAGCACTGCTGCAATATCTTCCCTGACTAGCAATGCAACACCACCACCTCTTGCCCCTCCAATTCTATCACACCTGAAGCAACGAAATCCTGGAATATTTAGTTTCCAATCACAGCCCTCCTGCAACCATGTTTCACTGATCGCCACAACATCATACTTCCATGTGTCTATCCAGACTCTAAGCCCATCCACCTTTCTTACAATGCTCCTAGCATTAAAATATGCACATTTAAGAAACCCCCCGTCTCTTCTTCTCTGTTTATTTCCTTTTTTTTCTTTTTCCTCTTGTGTCCGAGTGCTTCCCTTTTCTGCTTCCTGCCTCCCATTTGGTCTACTAGCTTTCTCTATTTGAGTCCCTCGCCCCAACCATTCTAGTTTAAAGTCTCCCCAGTGACCTTTGCAAATTTCCCCGCCAGGATGTTGGTCCCCCTCGGGTTCAAGTGCAACCCATCCTCTCTGTACAGGTCCCACCTTCCCCAAAAGAAGTCCCAATGATCCAGAAACTTGAATCCCTGCCCTCTGCACCAGTCTTTCAGCCACGCATTTATCCTCCACCTCGCTCCATTCTTACTCTCACTGTCGCGTGGTACAGGCAGTAATCCTGAGATTGCTACCTTTTTGGTCCTTTTCCTTAACTCTCCTCCCAACACCCTAAATCCTCCCTTCAAGACCTCTTCACTTTTTCTACCTATGTCATTTGTACCAATATGTACCACGACCTCAGGCTCCTCTCCCTCTGATTTCAGGATATCTTGGATGCGTTGCGACACGTCCGAGACCTTGGCACCAGGGAGGCAGACCACCATCCTGGTCTCCCGACTGCGTCCACAGAAACGCCTATCCGACCCCCTAACAATAGAGTCCCCAATTACTATTGCCCTCTTCTTTTTTTCCCTACCTTTCGGAGCAACAGGGCCGGTCTCTGTGCTGGAGGCCCGTCCGCTGTTGCTACTCCCGGGCAGGCTGTCATCCTCATCCGTACTCAAACAGGAGTACTTATTTGCAAGGTGTACCGACATTGGAGTACTCCCTCGTTCCTGCCTCTGCCCCTTGCCCTTCCTTAGCGTGACCCATATGTCTCTCTCCTGTGGTTTTGGAGTGACCACCTCCCTATAACTCCCCTCTATGACCTCGTCACTCTCCCTGACAAGACAGAGGTCATCGAGCTGCTGCTCCAGGAACCTAATACGGTCCCTTAGGAGCCCCATCTCTCTGCACCTGGTGCAGATGTGGACGTCTGGAGGGCCATCCGACACCATGACCTCCCACATCTGACATCCAGAACAGTACACTGCTCTGACTGTCATTCTCTCACCTTACCCTGGATCCGATACCAGTACAATACAATAGAAACTGCTGGGAGAAATCAGCAGGTATCTGACTCACAACAACTGCTCCCTCTTGCCCTTTAAACTGTACCTTTATTATATAAACAAAAAGCACTGTACCTTTAGCCCACTGTACCCTTAGCCCACTGTACCCTTAGCCCACTGTACCTTTACTAAAGCACTGAACCTTTAACCATAAAGCATAAATGCTAACCTGAGGTTGCACCCAATCAGCTGCTTCCTCTAGTCTGCTTCCACCAATCAGCGGCTTCCCCAGAAACCCTCCCTATGGAGTGTGGAACGTTACGGGATTTGGTAAGCCCTGACCCTCCTCCGCTGTCTCCAACGGTCCCGGGCCTCTGTGAAAACAAGCCCCGTGCCCGATTTAAGTACTCACCGCCCTGACCCTCCTCCGCTGTCTCCAACGGTCCCGGGCCTCTGTGAAAACAAGCCCCGTGCCCGATTTAAGTACTCACCGCCCTGACCCTCCTCCGCTGTCTCCAACGGTCCCGGGCCTCTGTGAAAACAAGCCCCGTGCCCGATTTAAGTACTCACCGCCCTGACCCTCCTCCGCTGTCTCCAACGGTCCCGGGCCTCTGTGAAAACAAGCCCCGTGCCCGATTTAAGTACTCACCGCCCTGACCCTCCTCCGCTGTCTCCAACGGTCCCGGGCCTCTGTGAAAACAAGCCCCGTGCCCGATTTAAGTACTCACCGCCCTGACCCTCCTCCGCTGTCTCCAACGGTCCCGGGCCTCTGTGAAAACAAGCCCCGTGCCCGATTTAAGTACTCACCGCCCTGACCCTCCTCCGCTGTCTCCAACGGTCCCGGGCCTCTCATCTGCATACTTACTAATCCAATTTACCACACCTTCATCCAGATCATTGATGTACATGACAAACAACAAAGGACCCAACACAGATCCCTGAGGTAGCCCACTAGTGTCCTGCCTCCAACCCGACAAACAGCCACCCACCATTACCCTCTGGCGTCTCCCATTCAGCCACTGTTGAATCCATCTTGCTACTCCTGCATTTATACCCAACAGTTGAACCTTCTTAACCAACCTTCCATGAGGAACCTTGTCAAAGGCCTTACTAAAGACAACATCCACTGCTTTACGTCACTACACCTAAAGGTGTATGTGACCAAATAAATTTGAACTTGAACTTACCCTCGTTAATTTCCCTAGTAACCTCTTCAAAAAATTCAAGAAGATTAGTCAAACATGACCTTCCAGGCACAAATCCATGTTGACTGTTCCTAATCAGACCCTGTTTATCCAGATGCTTATATATTATCTCTAAGTATCTTTTCCATTAATTTGCCCACCACTCAAGTCAAACTAACAGGTCTATAATTGCTAGGTTTACTCTTAGAACCCTTTTTAAACAATGGAACAACATGCGCAGTACGCCAATCCTCGGGAACTATTCCCGTTTCTAATGACATTTGAAATATTTCTGTCATAGCCCCGGCTATTTCTACACTAACTTCCCTCAATGTCCTAGGGAATATCCTGTCAGGACCTGGAGACTTATCCACTTTTATATTTTTCAAAAGTGTCAGTACTTCTTTTACTTTGAAACTCATAGTATCCATAGCTACTCTACTAGTTTCCCTTACCTCATATAATTCAATATCCTTCTCCTTGGTGAATACCGAAGAAAATAAATTGTTCAATATCTTCCCCATCTCTTTTGGCTCTGCAGATAGCTGCCCACTCTGTCTCTCCAATGGACCAATTTTATCCCTCGTTATCCTTTTGCTATTAATATAGCTGTAGAAACCCTTTGGATTTACTTTCACCTTACTTGCCAAAGCAACCTCATATCTTCTTTTAGCTTTTCTAATTTCTTTCTTAAGATTCTTTTTACATTCCTTATACTCCTCAAGCACCTCATTTACTTCATGCTGAATATAATTATTGTAGATCTCCCTCTTTTTCCGAACAAGATGTCCAATTTCCCTTGAAAGCCAGGGCTCTTTCCAATTTTTACTTTCCTTTCAACCGAACAGGAACATAAAGATTCTGTACTCTTAAAATTTCCCCTTTAAATGTCCTCCATTTCTCTTCTACATCCTTCCCATAAAACAAAATGTCCCAGTTCACTCCTTTTAAATCATTTTGCATCTCCTCAAAGTTAGCCTTTCTCCAATCAAAAATCTCAACCCTAGGTCCAGTTCTGACCCTCTCCATAATTATATTGAAACTAATGGTATTGTGATCACTGGACCCGAAGTGCTCCCCAACGCATACCTCCGCCACCTGTCCCGTCTCATTTCCTAACAGGACGTCCAGCACTGCCCCTCCTCTAGTAGGTACCTCTATGTATTGCTGCAAAAAACTATCCTGCACACATTTTACAAACTCCAAACCATCCAGCCCATTTACAGAATGTGTTTCCCAGTCTATGTGTGGAAAGTTGAAATCTCCCACAATCACTACCTTGTGCTTACTACTAATATCTGCTATCTCCTTACATATTTGCTCTTCCAATTCTCGATCCCCATTTGGCGGTCTATAATACACCCCTATAAGTGTTGCTACACCTTTCCCACTTCTCAGTTCCACCCAAATAGCCTCCCTAGATGAGCCCTCCAATCTATCCTGCCAAAGCACTGCTGTAATATCTTCCCTGACTAGCAATGCAACACCTCCACCTCTTGCCCCTCCAATTCTATCACACCTGAAGCAACGAAATCCTGGAATATTTAGTTTCCAATCACAGCCCTCCTGCAACCATGTTTCACTGATCGCCACAACATCATACTTCCAGGTGTCTATCCAGACTCTAAGCTCATCCACCTTTCTTACAATGCTCCTAGCATTAAAATATGCACATTTAAGAAACTCTTATTCTCTGTTTATTTCCTTTTTCTTCTTTCTCTTCTTGTGTCCGAGTGCTTCCCTTTTCTGCTTCCTGCCTCCCATTCTGTCTACTAGCTTTCTCTATTTGAGTCCCTCGCCCCAACCATTCTAGTTTAAAGTCTCCCCAGTAGCCTTTACAAATTTCCCCGCCAGGATATTGGTCCCCCTCGGGTTCAAGTGCAACCCATCCTTTCTGTACAGGTCCCACCTTCCCCAAAAGAAGTCCCAATGATCCAGAAACTTGAATCCCTGCCCTCTGCACCAGTCTTTCAGCCACGCATTTATCCTCCACCTCGCTCCATTCCTACTCTCACTGTCGCGTGGCACAGGCAGTAATCCTGAGATTGTTACTTTTTTGGTCCTTTTCCTTAACTCTCCTCCCAACTCCCTAAATCCTCCCTTAAGGACCTCTTCCCTTTTTTTACCTATGTCATTGGTACCTATATGTACCACGACCTCAGGCTCCTCTCCCTCTGATTTCAGAATATCTTGGACGCGTTGAGACACGTCCGAGACCTTGGCACCAGGGAGGCAGACCACCATCCTGGTCTCCCGACTGCGTCCACAGAATCGCCTATCCGACCCCCTAACAATAGAGTCCCCAATTACTATTGCCCTCTTCTTTTTGTCCCTACCTTTCGGAGCAACAGGACCGGTCTCTGTGCTGGAGGCCCGTCCGCTGTCGCTACCCCCGGGCAGGCTGTCACCCCCATCCGTACTCAAACAGGAGTACTTATTTGCAAGGTGTACCGACATTGGAGTACTCACTCGTCCCTGCCTCTGCCCCTTGCCCTTCCTTAGCGAGACCCACATGTCTCTCTCCCGTGGTTTTGGAGTGACCACCTCCCTATAACTCCTCTCTATGAACTCCTCACTCTCCCTGACCAGACAGAGGTCATCGAGCTGCTGCTCCAGGATCCTAATACAGTCCCTTAGGAGCCCCATCTCGATGCACCTGGTGCAGATGTGGACGTCTGGAGGGCCATCCGACACCATGACCTCCCACATCTGACATCCAGAACAGTACACTGCTCTGGCTGTCATTCTCCCGCCTTACCCTGGATCCGATACAAGTACAATACAATACAATAGAAACTGCTGGGAGAAATCAGCAGGTATCTGACTCACAACAGCTGCTCCCTCTTGACCTTTAAACTGTACCTTTATTATATAAACAAAAAGCACAACCTTTACTAAAGCACTGTACCCTTAGCTCACTGTACCTTTACTAAAGCACTGTACCTTTAGCCCACTGTACCCTTGGTTCTGTTATGTTTCTATTATTAAATTAAAAACAAGGTTGTACACAAAATGTATTATGTTATACATGGTTTATACTACTGTACATTGCTTCTAATAAACATATTTATAGATAAATTAAATTTAAAAAAAAGAACGTCCTGCCATTCCAGGAATCAGTCTGATGAACCTTCTCTGTACTCCCTCTATGGCAAGAATGTCTTTCCTCAGATTAGGAGACCAAAACTGTACGCAATACTCCAGGTGTGGTCTCACCAAGGCCCTGTACAACTGACCAAATTGGTACAGTGTACTCCAGTGGTGGCCTAACCAACACCTAATACAGTTGTTGCAATACATCCTAGTTTTGTACTCCATCCTCGTAATGAAAGTCCAATTTATCAATTGTAATCATCATCCTTCTGCAGCACTGCCCCATCTCCTGTTTCTGAAAATTTTCCACAAAGCCCAATAACCCTATACATTTTTCAGGATTTGGGCATCTCTTTTAATGTCCATCCCTAATTAGTTGCCAGTCTACAATAGAGGCATGTGCATGACTGTAGTTTTGGCTTTTGATCAATACTGGTCTTTTTTAATTAACGCGACACAAAACAAACCAATATCATTATATGGCTGTGACACCATGCAGCATGCAAAATGGTTACCATATCAACCGGTATAACAGAAATTTGTACTTTGAAAATAATTCATTGTACGCTGGAGTGTCTTAGATGTCCTGAAGACATATTACAATAATATATGAACAAGAGTTGATTGTGTTACTTGAAGCCTGTTGTTCTATCATGGAATTAAATCCTTGTGTGATATTGGCAAGTAATTAAATGCAACTTTCACAAACATTACTGATATTCATTACTGATGTGTAAATATTAGCCAAAACAATTATCAGCTTTTTGTCTTACTGTCTTTGCTAAAAGTAAATGTATTCACTACAACTTTACAGGCTTTATCCAATTCAAAGACTCTTGAGATGAATTTGGCTTTTCTCTTTTCATTTCAGAAAAGAATGAAAATGTTTAAGTATTCACAGTCGATCTTGGCTCTACAGATCAGTTTTGAATCTTCCAAAATATCATTTAGTCCTGGAATGGAGTGTTCAAGGACCACATAACCAAAATAGTCCACAGCTATAGCTGCCATAAGGACAAAAGTTGATTAATGTTTAGTGGATTAGGGTGGCAAGATATGAAAGCAATGATCTGACCTCAAACTCAGTCTAAATGACCAGGAATATCATGGTAGTTATATTTCTCGATCACCAGATTCACCAATGTGCTTTTAAATATTACCCATACCTTAACTCATGCTTTTTATAAATTCATTTGAGAAGCAGAGAATCTATCTTTGAGCTTACAAAAGCATAAGCAGTGTAATACTAAGATGTCATAGAATTCATCAGCGTACTAAAATGTTTTAAACTGAGATGTACTAATAAAATAAGTTTTAATTTGAAAGATCATTCTATTAAGGGCATAAATATTTTAATTCATTGATCATTTTCAGGGCATGGTTCCTTTTGTCTTCGTTGGAACAAAGGAAAGCATTAGCAATGCTCGCGTTCTATTAGACTATCATCTAAACTACTTAAAGGTAAGAAGTGAACTCTTAACATATATTGCTAATTTGTTTAATTTCCTTGTTTTGATACGTAAAATGGAGAAGGAATATTTGTTGTAATAAACTTTATTCTGCCTGAGATGTAAGAAATATTATGTTGCTCTTCTTGAGTTTTTTCACCTCTTACTGCAGTTTAAATCTGCTATCAAAAGATGACATTGGAGTGATCTAAAATCTCAATATTTTGTAAAATCTAAAAATTCTTTACAATGGTGATGCAGTATTGAAAGTTTTTGGCCAACAATAGAATGGTGGAATGTAGACTTCCACAAACCAATTTTCTCTTTCCCAACTCATCTGTTATCTATTATTAGCTTCTGTTGTGTAAATAGTATCCCAGTAAGCTGATTGCTTGAAATTGGAAAGGAATTTTCAATTACCCGTTGCTTAAAATGAAAAGCTCTGGCCACAATACAAGTTATTTGTATCAGACATTTTTCTTCAAATGACATTGGCGATCGCTTCGCATAACTCCTCCGCTTAGTTCGCAATAACCAACCTCATCTCCGGTGGCTCAGCACTTCAACTCCCCCTCCCATTCCGAATCCAACATTTCAGTCCTGGGCCTCCTCCATGGCCAGAGTGAATGGAGGAAATTGCCCACCGCAGATTGGAGGAAAAGCACCTCATATTTTGCTTGGGTAGTTTACACCCCAGTGGTATGAACACTGACTTCTCCAATTTCATGTAGTCCTTGCTTTCTCCCTATTTCCCCTCCCCTTCCCAGCTCTCACAAAGCCTACCGTCTCCACCTCTTCCTTTCCTTTCCCCCCCCCCCCCCCCCCCCCCCCCCCCCCGACATCAGTCTGAAGAAGGGTCTCGACCCAAATCGTTGCCTATTCCTTCCCTCGCTGTCTCACCCACTGAGTTTCTCCAGCTTTTTTGTCTACCTTAAACATGGGAAATGCTAGGAATGTTCAACAAGTGAAGTAGTATTTCTGGAGGAGAAAACGGTAAATGTTTTAGATGTATGGCATTCCATCAGAATTGGGAATGGATGGAGAGAAGTATTAAAGTAATAGCAAAGCAGCTTAGCGGGGAAATTAAACCAGGCCACGGCATGCACAATGAATGGCAGGGGCTGGGAAGTGTTATTGAACAGCGAGATCTTAAGATCCAAGTATATCTTGAAAGTTGCAACACAGGTAGACAGGCAAGTGAAAAAAATGGATGGCATTCTTCCCTTTATCAACCGATGCATTGAAAACAGTAGTTGGGACAACTTGTTACAGTGGTACAAAAAGTTGAGTAGGTTGCAGTTTGAGTATTGTGTGCAGTTCTGATCAGCACACTACGGGAAGTTTGTGATTACGCTCAAGAAGCAGCTCAAAAGATTCACTAGGATATTGACACAAGACTGCAGACGCCGGAATGTGGAGCAAAAAAACAAACCACTGGAGGAACTCAGCAGTTCTAGAGAACTGAAATTAGGGGAAATCTCTTTGTTCAAAGGGTGGTAAATGTTTGGAAGTCTATGCTGTGTCATTGACCCCAATTTCGAAAAGGTATTTGAATGAGCAGGGCAGAGAGGGACATGGAATTATTACAGGTATGTGGGATTGGTAGTTAAGCATAGATGTGGTATGCTGAAAACGTTTCTTTTATGTACAACTCTGACTATATCTAGCTAATGTTGACATGTTGCACTGTGGCTCTCCTTGCCATTCCCGTCCTCAGATGCCATCCTCAAGGTAGATTATCAGTGAAGCGAGTCTGGCTAAAATATTTTCATTTCCTTGAGTCAAAAATGTACATTAAATTCAAATTTGTTCATATGCAGCCTTGTCATTTCCAAAATGCATATTGCTAACTTTACTGTTATCAGGTTGGTGAAAGGAAAGATGAGTCGGATGAAATGGATCCATTTCTGTCAGCTTGTAGAATGCTGCCCTGATTGTCCATCTTTAACTTAATGCTATAAACTGTTTGGGGTGAAAGATCTGCTTTCAGAAAATGTTGCCAATCTTTGCATTTAGCCCAAATCCTACTGGATGCATTTCCATTTCTTCACACTCCCCCTTTGCCACGCACCTGCCGGCACCAAAAACATAAATCATATAACTTTAATTATCAGGGTCATAACATTCTAGGAACATTGAACAGGTTCGGTAGATTCTGTCTTTATTAATTGTGGCCGAGGTAAAGGTGATTGTGTGTTTTGTGTACAGGAGGTTGACCAGCTCCGGATGGAACGTTTACAAATAGATGAGCAGCTTCGGCAGATGGGTGCCGGTTTGAGGACTCCGGCAAACCGCCCCGATAAAGAAAGGGGCTACTCAACCGACGAGAGCACAAGTTACTTGCGCGGGGGAAGACCTTATGGTAGTCGAGGTCGCGGTAGGCGAGGCCCAGGCTATGCATCAGGTATCATTTCAACCTGCAAAAAATCAGTTTATTTGTTTGTTTGCTATTTGCAATCAACATTTATACATGACTGTATTTTAAAACTTTGTATTTTACAATTTCAAAAAATGTATTTAAATTTTGTAAACACCGTTTGAAGAAATTCATGTGATAGAAATTGGATTCTTCTCTTGAATATTTTGAACTGCTATTCATATTAATAACTTGAATGTGGAGCAGTGTGTAAGGTATCCAAGATTGCCGGTGACACGGAAATGGGGTGGGGAGGGTGACAAATCGAGATGAGGATTTTTGGACTGTGCTAGATAGTGAGTGTGATGATTGAAATACTACATGGTGAGTGAGTGAAATACTCAGAAAACGGAGTGTTATATGGAAAGCTGAGGTGATGTACTTCGATAAGAGAAATCACATTTAAGACTTATCTAAATGGACGAACGAATGCAGGTGTGCAAAGCACACAAAGGATCTAGGCATTATTGACCATGAATCGCAGTAAATTGATAGGCGGGTGAAGCAAGTGGTTCGGAAGTCCAATGTCACTTTGGCTTTGATTAAAAATTGTTTGGAGCAATCATGAGGAATTCTTCTTACAATTGTAGAGGTTACTGGAGAGGCGACTACAGGTGGTTGTGGTCCCCTTATTTAGGAACGGGGAACTAGCATTAAAGGTGATGCAAGGAACATTCAATAGGCTAATTCCTGACATGAGAGGATGGCTGAAGAAATTAGATTAATAGATTATTGACTTTTATTGATATTGATATAATCTTATTGATGTGATGTTTCCACTAGTGGGAGAATCTTGAACGAGGGGACATGATTTCAGAGTAAGGAATTGTTCATTTAAAACTAAGGCACAGAGAGGAACCTCGCAGATTGTGGTGGGTGAATCTCTCTAGTTCTCTGCCTGGGAAGAAGATGAAAACTGGAAAATTTGAGGTATTTAAAGAGGGGTTAGATACATATTTTAAAAATCGGAGATTTGGAGGCTAGGAGATGATGCGTGAGGCCTGAGGCATGTCAACCATGTTTCTTAAAGGCAGGATTATAATGGAAATTAAGTTATTTGGAGAAAAAAATAGGTGGGAGGGTTTTGCCATGTGGATTTTGATGTGCAGCTTTCAGAGTTATATTTATTAAAGAAAAGGTTAGAACAATGTGGGTAGAGCTGCCAGCGAATATATTAAACAATGACTATTGGACTCATTTTATTTGTTTTATAAGGTTGATAAGTGGCATCTAAGAGAGGAGTTGTGTTCCTATTCAAATGCTATTTCAGAAATAAAGAATATTGTTTTTCTTTCAGTTTGTATTTTGTAAAATATCTCTTAATTCCATTGTTTTTTTCCCCTTCTTGTTGCTAAGGAAACAACTCTGAAGCATCTAATGCCTCTGAGACTGAATCCGAGCACAGAGATGAGCTAAGTGATTGGTCGCTGGCGCCTACAGATGAGGAGAGGGAACCATATTCTCGCCGGGGTGACAATCGCAGGCGTGGCAATGCCGGGCGTGGTCGCGGCGGAGGCCGCGGCCGTGGGAGTAACAAAAACCTGTCGGCAACTTCAGGTAAATGGCCACACATTTGCTCTTTTCTCCGTGCATGTCAACTCTTCCATGATTTACAGGCTTTTTTGGTCAAGGTCTCATGAAAGAAGTCTACTGACAAGAATCGTTGTTCTGTCATTTTGTGGTTTTGCATCATTTAATCCTAGATTGACATTACAATCCAAATGACATCAATTTGTATTTGCTGATTGTGTCTTTCCGCGCCTAGATGTGTCAAGGTTAACAGTGGGGTTTTTTTAATGACACCTGAATTTCGTGTGCATGGCTAACACTCTCACGTCCTACAAACTGAAAAGGTTACAACATTTTCCTTGCACAGATGAATAGTTTTGATTGATTAAAAGATACAGCATGAAAACAAGCCCTCCGGCCCCTGAGTCCACGCCGACCATCAATCACCCATTCACACTAGTTCTATGTTATCCCACTTTCACACCCACTCCCTACACAATAGAGGCCAAATAACCTACAACTCTGCATGTTTTGGGGATGTGTGTGGAAACCGAAGTAGCCAGTGGAAATCCACATGGTTACAGGGAGAATGTGCAAACTCCACACGAGCCTGGGTCTTTGGTGCTGTGAGGCAGCAGCTGCGCCACTGTGCCACACATAATGGTATCATGTTTCAAACTGAATATATTCTGTTTGTGTGTGTGCATTTTCATACATGATTTTGCTCAGGCATTCGTGTTCTGTGATCTGTGGCCCGAGTCCAAATCTGGGATGACTTCAATTTTGTTTTGTTTTTGGTGTTTTAGATGAATTCTTGAGGGCAGACATCCGTAAACGCAATTCATCAAGAGACTCGAAGACTGGGACGACGGACAGCTCATTGGAGGTAGCCTTTCGGTTATGGTTTAGGTTTGCATGGTTTGGAGTTGTCTACTCTGAGGTATATTCTGCTGTTAAATGTCCTCGAAGCTAAGTCTACCAAATTATGTCTCTAAGTGTAGACTAGCTTAAAGGATGTATATTGGTCGGCATGGACGAGTTGGGCCGAAGTGTCTGTTTCTGTGCTGTATGACTCTCATTCTTTGTCAGATAATCAGGGTAGTTAGATTTCAAAGTGCTCAAAACCTATAAGTTTATTTTATATCATATTTCATGGGAGACTAACTCACCTGTGGAATCTATGATCTGTGTTACAGTATTGTGATCTCACAATCAACATTTACACAAGTTTAGCACAAGCATTTTTTTTGCTTTTAAGCTTGAGGTATTAGGACATCAGCAATTGATTTTCTAAAGTTGTCACATTTTGAAAGAATATTTAAATGAGAAGCAGTCTATCTGTTCATCTAATGAAAACTTAATTCAATATCAACTAAGCATCCATAAGTCATTAACTGAACAATTCAGAACCCTCTTAAATGCAATCAAATCTTCCAAAGTTCAAAAAACTGATTATGTGGTGAGTTAACGTTCCATGTAAGCAATGTTGTGTTTTGTGATATTTGACTTGTTCAAGGCTTTGTAGGCAGATAGAAATCAGCAAATGTTCAGAAAATAACTTTATCTAGAAATTTACATGCAAAAAATTAGGATTGAACTTTTATAACTTCAGTATTCTATTTAATCGATATCTTTATGTAATCCAGATCAGTGCCGTTGAAAAGGGGATTTTACCCAACGAGAATTTTTTACACCCAATGTTTGAATCTTCTCATATTTTTCTTAATATATTTCCTCAATAAGATATAATGATTTTGGGATGCTGCAATTTGGTTTAATTTCAAATGAGGTATTTGTTCAAAAATAAGGTATTTGGTTTAGTGCGGTGTGCTAGCTGAGTTGCTCGTGTGCTCAAATTTCCGTATCTTTTACCTTGTTTACCTTGTGTTGGAAAGTACACTTGACGCTAGCTTGAACTTGATTACCTTGTACATTCTAAAACTTATTACCTTTCTCCCCCTTTTTATGTTTTGCTGGCACTGCCAAGGTTGGGAAGCCACAATATGGGGAATCACAGGTATGACTGACTGGCAACATGCTACATTCTAGTGCAGAACGGCACATGGTCTTATGCGCTCGTAGCGCCTTTTGAAATAACCCAGTGAATTGTGTTGAGGTGTCATTGCTGAAAAGTGAATGATGCTGAAAAGAACAGATGTTGGAGGGGTGATCAAAGACATGGATCAAGAAGTAATAATAAGATTAATAATGTAGGAAACTTTCATCAAGGCTTTTGTGCTGTTCATGGAGCAGGCATGAGAGGGGGCATGCATACAAGAGCCATGTGAAGAAGGCTGCAATTAAACAAATACTTTTTGGTAAGGGGAATAAGCAAGGGACTGGTATAGTTTTTGTTCTAGACTATGTAGAGAACCAATAAACATCATCACAGATGAGAATGGCAAGTTTTGTCAAACAAGACAGAGTTCAGAAAAGATCAGGAATTTTGAGGAAAACTAAATGTTATCAATGTGCAGAGTAATGCAAGGATTTTCAAAAGCAACTACAGTGCATTCAGAAAGTATTCAGACCCCTTCACTTTTCCCACATTTTGTTACATTACAGCCTTATTTTAAAATTGATTATTTTATTTTTATTATCATCAATCTACGCACAATACCGCAGAATGAAGAAGCGAAAACAGGTGTTTAGACATTTTTGCAAAGTAATTAAAAAGAAATAACTGAAATATCACATTTACATAAGTATTCAGACCCTTTGCTATGACACTCAAAATTGAGCTTGGATTCATCCTGTTTCCATTGATAAATCTTGAGATGTTTCTACAACTTGATTGGAGTTCACCAGTGGTAAATTAAATTGATTGGACATGATTTGGAAAGGCACACACCTGTCCATATAAAGTCCCACAGTTGCCAGTGCATGTCAGAGCAAAAACCAAGTCATGAAGACGAAGGAATTGTCCGTATACATCCAAGACAGGATTGTGTCGAGAGACAGATCTTGGGAAGGGTATAAAAATATTTCTGCAGCATTGCAGGTCCCGAAGAGCACAATGGCCTCCATCATTCTTAAATGGAAGAACTTTGGAACCACCAAGACTCTTCGTAGAGCTGGCCACTCGGCCAAATTGAGCATCGGGGGAGAAGGGCCTTGGTCAGGGAGGTGACTAAGATCCCAATGGTCACTCTGACAGAGCTCCAGCGTTCCTCTGTGGAGATGGGAAAACCTTCCAGAAGGACAATTATATCTGCAGCACTCCACCAATCAGGCCTTTATGGTAGAGTGGCCAAATGGAAGTATCTCTCAGTAAAAGGCACATGACAGCCCGCTTGGAGTTTACCATAAGGCACCTAAAAGACTCTCGGACCATGAGAAACAAGATTCTCTGGTCTGATGAAACCAAGATTGAACTCTTTGGCCTGAATGCCAAGCATCACGTCTGGAGGAAACCAGGCACCGCTCATCTGGCCAATACCATACCTACAGTGAAGCATGATGGTGGCAGCATCATGCTATGGAGATGTTTTTCAGCGGCAGGAACTGGGAGACTAATCAGGATTGAGGGAAAGATGAACGGAGCAAAGTACAGAGAGACACGTGATGAAAACCTGCTCCAGATTGTTCTGGACCTCAGACTGGGGCGGAGGTTCACCTTCCAACAGGACAACGACCCTAAGCACACAGCCAAGACAACGCAGGAGTGTCTTTGTGACAAGTTTGTGAATGTCCTTGAGTGGCCCAGCCAGAGCCCGGACTTAAATTCCATCAAACATCTCTGGAGGGACCTGAAAATAACTGTGCATCGACGCTCTCCATCCAACCTGACAGAGCTTGAGAAGATCTGCAGAGAAGAGTGGGAGAAATTACCCAAATACAGGTCTGCCTAGCTTGTAGCGTCATACCCAAGAAGACCTGAGGCTGTAATCGCTGCCAAAGGTGCCTCAACAAAGTACTGAGTAAAGGGTCTGAATACTTGTGTAAATGTGATATTTCAGTTATTTATTTTTAATTTGCAAAAGTTTCTAGACGCCTGTTTTCGCTGCTTTATTATGGGTTATTGTGTAGATTGATGATTTTAAAAAAAAAGAATTTAATCAATTTTAGAATAAGGCTGTAATGGAACAAAATGTAGAAAAAGTGAAGGTGTGTGAATACTTTCTGTATGTACTGTTTGCACATGTGATGGAGTCACAAGGAGCTGCAGATTCTGGTTAACAAAAATAGACTAAATGCTGGAGTAACTTGGGCAGAATCTCTGGAGGACATGGATTGGTCACGTTTTGTGTTGGGACCCTTCAGAACAAGGGGTCACAGTTTAAGGATAAGGGGGAAATCTTTTAGGACCGAGATGAGGAAAACATTTTTCACACAGAGAGTGGTGAATCTCTGGAATTCTCTGCCACAGAAGGTAGTTGAGGCCAGTTCATTGGCTATATTTAAGAGGGAGTTAGATGTGGCCCTTGTGGCTAAAGGTATGGAGAGAAGGCAGGTACAGGATACTGAGTTGGATGATCAGCCATGATCATATTGAATGGCGGTGCAGGCTCGAAGGGCCGAATGGCCTACTCCTGCACCTATTTTCTATGTTTCTTCAGACTCGATATGGAGAGATTACATTTTTGGATAGGCATCTGGATTTGCATGGAATGGAGAGTTATTGGTTATGTGCCGGTAGATAAGAGATGGACTTGGCGTCGTGTTTGGCACAGCCATTACGAGCCGAAGGGCCTGTTCTTGTGCTGTATTGATCTATGTTTTGTTCTGATTTTGGTGCATATTCAGTGTAATGCCTGCAGTATTTAGTTTCTGAACACTTTCTGATTTGTTTCAGATCAGAACTGACAGCAATAATGAAAGGAGTGTCATAACGAAAGCTTCACACAGCCCAAACGTTTTTGGTGAGAGCACTCGACAACGCATAGGCAAGGAGCGCACTCCAAAGAAGGAGAAGTCGGAAACTTCCGCAGACAACCAGCAAGTGATGGTGAACGGCGTCTCTTAAAGCGTGTACCTGCAGAGTGATGTTCTCTCTTAATTTCCTTTCATTAACCATACAAACCAGATGCTTACATGTCACTTAGAGAAACCTATTAGGCCAAAGACATAAAACTCATTTGTGCACAGCAGATGCACACGGCCCACTGTTGTCTTTTGCCAGACAGGTGGAGCATTTGTGCAGTAACCATTTTCATTTCACTTAGCAAACTCCTTTTTGAAGAAAAAAAAAAGTATATTGTTTGATCTGTGCCTTCAATATAACTTGCCAGAAGGGGATAACCTTACTATAGTTGCAGAAATCAGGGAAGCTAAATGAGCAGAAGACAGTAACAATGTAAAATACATGTATGTAGATAAAGTGTGGTTAAATACCGGCGAACCTTTACAAAAGAATGCATGCTTTTCATGATTTTCCTTATATATGCATCTAGCTGAACAGTAAAGGATCAGAAATCCTTGCACTGAAGTTTGTATGGCATTGATTGGTCAGTGTGGGAGGGCACTTTTTTTCTTTACACCTCTGCATTTGATGTACAAGGGTAAATGTAAAGAATTAAATAGTGTATTGTTTGATAGGCATATAATGCCTGGAGATTGTTGCCAAACTGATGATTTGTAGTTATTTATTTTTGGGAATGTACAGTATTTGGGGAGGGGTAAAGCTTTGTTTATGTACCTGTCCACTATGGGCTATTGTGTTAACTTAGTATAGATGATTAACAAAGGTAGATTGACCTTACAGTGTATGATCTGCAACGGGGCAATATTTTTCTCTGTACATAGTAGTGAAAACAAATAATTTGGTTTTATGTTGATATTGTTCGGTTGAAGTGCAATATATTTTGTATGCAAGCAGTTTCAATTAATAAAGTTTGATCTTCCTCTGCTGACTGTAGGACAAAAGTTACTTCCTTCTGATTTACTACAGTTAAGGGTTAAGAGTTGGAGATCATTTTTAATGACTTTTCTATTAGCTAATTTAATCCGACACTGATTTCTTCGCTAGTTAAGTTGATTTCCCTGGTAAAAATTATGAAATGTTATGTATGTGGTTACAATGGTTAGAAATATGACAAGATGTGGCAGTGTACAAAATACAACATTTGCAATGTTTTCTTTCCCATTTCTTTCCCCTGGTGTCTCTTTATTTAATTGTATGGGGAATTAGGCAAGTGGTGTAAGGAGCTATGTTACTGTTGAGGTGACTTGGGAGGGGAACTAAAGGAATGGGTTGATGTTTGCAATTGATGACTTGTCTTGAGTAAATGAAGAGATAATTAACCAGGTTTTGTTGGAAAACTGAATGGGTCTGAACAATTACGTGCTTACTAATGCACAGGTTGGACAATATTTAGTTGTAAAGACGTACCCCGTGATTAGAATCAACTTTGTGAAGCTGATATTTAATTTCCCTAGCCCATTTGTTAATTCAATTTGCTACTTTTTGGACATTTCTTGCCCATAAATCCTTGACAAAGATACAGATCAGACTCATCTTGTGTTTGTAATTTTAGGGGGATTATGAACCTCTTATAATTCATTGTTTTTCCAAAATTTCACACCACAGCCAATATACAGGAGCCTGGTGGCTTAGTATAACTTGTGCTGCACGAGAATGTGCTGGTAATTTTCTCTTTCACGCCGTCATTTTCTGTCGCACCCACTCTCCCTGTTTCCCTCATGCTCCCTCCCTTTTTCTCTCGCGCTCGCAGTCGCTGCCTCCCTCTGAGTAACACTACCGGATACTGTAGTAAATAGCAGAATTCTAAATGTTATTGTGCCAATTGATTAAAGTAGAGCTTGTATTTTCCATAATATACATGGTGGCGCTGCAGTGGAGTTGTCTTACAACGCCAGAGACCGAGTTCTATCCTGACTACGGGTGCTTATCTGTACAGAAGTACAGGAGCTCCAGTTTCCTCCAACACTCCAAAGACCTACACATTTGTAGGTAAATTGGCTTGGTAAAATAGTAAATTATCCCTAGAGTGTGTAGGATAGTGTTAATGTGCAAGGATTGCTGGTTGGCGCGGACTCTGGGTCAAATTCGGGCCGGGACACTCCCGGCAGGCAGACCCAACTCGCTCGCCGCGGACCAACCTCTGAAGAGGACTCGCCCACCACAGACCAATGACTGAGGCCCCCCTGGTAGGCCCTGCTTGCTCGCCATGGACCGGCCCGCTGCGGACCAACGACGGAGGATCTGCCCGGTAGGCCCAGCGGGACCAGGAACCCGCCCGAAGGCTTGTCTGAGTCTGCCCGAATGCTCGCGGTCGGCGGGACATTGATGGCTCGGACATTGACGACCCTCCCGAAGGCTTAGCAGACAGCATAACCAGGTGGGAGCTGTAGAAATCAGACACGAGGAACAAAGACTGGTAGGAGGGTAAACCGGGGTAATTCCTCCAGCGCCTTCAGGTAGGTTGCAGGTGGTGCCCCCAGGACACAGAAATGGCTAGGAGAGGGATGTTGGTTTGTGGGAATTGCTGCTGTACATTGAGTGCGCAGCCGACCAGACCTTTGAGTCAAAATAATGGTGTCAAAAATGGCATGTAATATAGGCAAAAAAAAAAACACTATGCATTAGCATATGTGACAAATCAATATTGATTCAGCTGGTCAGGCATCATTGTAGAAAATGGATGAGTTGCGTTTCGGGTCGGTACCCTCCTTCAGACTGATTGTAGGGGGAGGGACCTGGAAGCAAGAAAAGACGAGGACTAATCAGGGTCACAACAGATGACCTATTGAAGGGCATGTTTCCACACTAAATTAAAGACAGTGTTGAAGTAACTCACTGGGTCAGGCAGCATTTTCCATGGTTGTACTCAGTGCCACTGCCATGGATATTTCACACAGCCGCCAAATGCATTAAGCATGATCCTTAAATCTCTAAATGTTTTCTAAAATATTGGCTTTTTATATAATACTTATAGTGTGCTGATACCTTTGGCTGAGCCTGTTGTGAATGGTGGAGACGGAAGCTGGTAGATAAAAAAGGTCTTTAATCGTCATAGCAAGCAGTAGAGTTTTTGTACTCTTAAGAACAAAGATAACTGCAGGTGATACAATACAATTTAAAAACCTTTAATGACACTTTTAGTATTTTGAGTCTGACAAATGGTCGATTGAATTACATACTTACAAATGTTTACACGCTATAACTGTCAAGACACCTCTAAATGCTCAGAACACCTTTGCTGGGACACACATTCACATAGATGGTCCAGAAGCTTCTGGGCAGAGTACCTTGGACACCCAAAATTAGTGCGTTGAGACCTGATTCTCTGGGTAGTCAAATATCCCAATTTTAGATAGAGCAACAAAATGCTTTGAGTTGCTGCCTCATAAAGGCAGCCAGCATTATCAGAGACCTACACCACCCCGGCTACTTTCATTCCTGCATCGGAAAGAAGGTACAGAAACCGGTAAACTAACATTCAGGAGCAGTTTCTTCCCTTCAACCATCAGGCTATTAAACACTACAACCCCCAAACAGGCTCTGAGCTATAGAGACTTGGGGACATTATTTTTGATGTTGCACTACTATTGTCTATCTTTTTTTAAATGTAAACTGGATTTTTCTTTGTTCAAATTTTTGTTATGGGATTTACAGAGTAATATATTTACATATCTGTTGTGCTGCTGAAAGTAAGAATTTCATTGTTCTGTTTTGGGACATATAACAATAAAACACGACTCTTGATGTAGACATAAAGAACTGCAGATGCTAGTTTCTAAAATTAATGCCAATAACCGTGTTTGATGTGATATGTGACAAAATGTATCTGAAAACTTTCTTGATATGGATCTCAATTATGTAAAATAACTTAGCTGAAGATTGACAGTGCTGGAGTACCTCAGCTCGTCAGGCATCATCTCTGTAGAGCATGGATGGGTGACATTTCAGGTTGGTACTCTCCTTCGGGCTGATTGTAGGGAGAGGACCTGGAAGCAAGAAAAGACCAGGACAAATCAGGACCGGCAGCAGTCAGGGTGGTTCCAATAGGCCGATTGTTGACTAGGGATGGTATGATCCCAAGAGGGATGCATAATTGTGAACTGTGGAACTGGTATTACAACTTAGCTGAAGATGTTTGATGTAGACCAATTAACAGTCCATTGTAGACATAAAATACTGGAGTTGCATTGTAGACATAAAATGCTGACCCAAGTTGAATAGTCTTCACAGCGCTGGAAAAATTCCAATTAGGCAAAAACTTCATCTCATGGTTGAAGCTTCTATATACGAAACCGAGTGCCAGAATATTAACCAATCAAATACTTTCCTTATTCAGGGGCAATAGACAAGGATGTGCTCTTTTCCCGGATGCTATTTGCATTAGCCATAGAACCACTTGCTGAGAGTATCAGTTCCCACCCAGACATATATGGTTACAATACTAGACATACTATGAACAAAATTTCCCTTTATGCAGACGATGTACTATTATACATTACTAACCCCCAAACTAGTATCCCAAATTTACTATCCATTATAGACCAGTTCGGCACCTTCTCTGGCTACAGAATTAATTGAAATAAAAGCAAAATTATGCCAATAAACGAACAAGACGTCACCAGGCTCCAACAGTTCCCTTTTAGGATTGTATCTCGGAGTTTACGTTAGCAGGAAATATTCCCTCCTGTTCAAAACAAATTTCCCTCCATTAATCACAAAACTTCATACATATTCAATTTTGTAAATCATTGCCTATTTCCCTCCTCGGCAGATTGAATGCCTTAAAGATGATCTTTCTCCCACAGCTTTATTCCAGACAGTACTGAGATATCTGCCCAAATCTTTCTTTAAAAAATTGATTCCAACTTTACTAACTTCATTTGGGACTACAAAAGCCACCGAATACATAAACGACGCCTGTGCAAATCCGAGAATGGAGGACTAGCCTTACCCAATTTCCTCTTACTACTGGGCGACAAATATTAAAACCATAATCTTCTGGTTGGATAATTCACACCAACAGGCCAACTGGCTAAAAATGAAAAGAGAAGATTGCTTGCCTTTCACCATAGGCTCGATTGTCCTGTCTCCAATACCCCTGAATAAGTCAATGTACGATCACAACCCTATAATACATGGGTAGACAAAAATGCTGGAGAAACTTAGCGGGTGAGGGAGCATCTATGGAACAAAGGAAATCGGCAACGTTTCGGGCCGAAACGCTTCTTCGGTCTGAAGAAGGTTTCGACCCGAAACGTTGCCTATTTCCTTCGTTCCATAGATGCTGCCCTCACCCCCTGAGTTTCTCCAGCATTTTTGTCTACTTTCGATTTTCCAGCATCTGCAGTTCCTTCTTAAACCTATAGGCGGTAGGCGGCGCGACTCTCGTCAGCAGCGGCCTCTGCAGTCCGTCTGCGTTTTTATTATTTTATGTCTATGTTTTAATGTAGTTTTTGTTATTTTTGTTGGGGTATGTGTGTGGGGGGGTGGGGATGGTGTGGGGGGGTTGAGGGTAACTTTTAAATCTCTCCCTGCACGGGAGACCCGACCTTTTCTTTGTCGGGTCTCCGTTGTCGTTGGGGCTGCAACAAGGAGCGGCCTCCAACAGGAAGACCGGGGGCTGTGGTGCCGACTACTCACCTCACCGTCGTGGAGCTGGCCGAGTCCAGAGCGGGTGGAGCTGTGGTGGACGCTGCTGCGGCCCGACCCCCGGAGATTCGGTGGCTGCAACTGCGGGTTTGGCGGGCATAACCGGGAGCCCGCGGGTCCCTGGAGGGAGACCGCTTTTCAGGGCTCCCGCAACGGCGACTTCTCCCGCCCGAGTTGCGGGGTTGAAGAGCACCTGAGCGGGGCCTTACAGCACCGCCCCGCGCGGCTTGGAATGGCCGCGGGAGTTTGCGAGCGCACGCCGGGGGCTCTAACATCAAGAACCCGGTGTGCGGCCTTGTATCACCCGGCGTGGCTTAAATGGCCACGGGACAATCGCCATCGCCCGCCGGGGGCTTTGACTTTGACTCTGACATCGGGGGGGGGGAGTGCAGTGGAGAGAAAAGTTTTTTTGGCCTTCCATCACAGCAATGTGATGGATGTTTATGTAAAATATGTTGTGTCTTGGGTCTATTTGTTTGTAATGTATGGCTGCAGAAACGGCATTTCGTTTGGACCTCAAGGGGTCCAAATGACAATAAATTGAATTGTATTGTATTGTATTGTATAATACATGGTACTGTTCGTATCAGTAACAATTGAAGTTCAGTCTCTCCTTCCTATTACAAACAACCCCTCTTTTAAACCCTCTACTTTAGATGGTGTTTTCACACAATGGAAGAACAAAGGAACACTGGGATACCTTTTTTGGAAGGGGACTTTTTCCTCCTTCCAAGAGTTGCGGGAGAAATACGATTTGAATACCAATAATTTATTCAGATATCTTCAGGTTAGGGACTATGTGAAAACATACATGCAAGACTACAACACTGCAAGTCCAGATAAACTCAATGAATGTTTGAATAGACATGCAGATACAGAGAAGTTGATATCCTGCATTTACAACGTTCTTCAAAACATCAATACCCCATCACCTGAGGTTTACAGGTGTGCATGGGAAGATAAGATGGGTCACAAATCTCAAATGATATATGGGACGAAAGTTTACAATATATCCATACTTGCTCCCTAAATGCCAGACATTGCCTGATACACTTCAGTGTTGCACAGGTTATACTACTCAAAAAACAAACTGAACAACATTTTCCCCTCTTTGCGATAAGTGTCAGTTCCAAGAGGCCACTTTAACCCACAGTTTTGTACTACAAAAATAGAGCGTTTTTAGACGGAAGTATTCAACACTCTCCAAAATGCTGAAAATCTGATTAGAGACTCAAAACTGATAATACTGAGAATATCAGAGGCATGTAGTAAATTGACTGTTTTTCAGCTACGCTTTGTCGGCTATGGACTAATATCAGCAAAAAAAACGTACTTAAATTCTGGAAAAATGCTGAAGTTCCTCAAGTGAAGATGTGGATTATAGAAATGACGGACACATTACATCTAGCAAGAATTAGGTTTATCTTGAATGATAAACTGAAGCAATTTTTAAAAAATATGGTCACCTTTTATTGATTTTCTCGAACAACACAATATTTGAACACAAATTCGAAATTACTCATAAAGCTGGGTGAGCAGGCGTATGGGTGGGTCGACGGGTATATCTCCCCTCTTTTTTTGACTCCTTTTTAATTTAATGTCCTTTTTGGAAAGTGTTAAAATTGAAGCTGTTCATAAAGGTGTAAAATTGTCAAGTTTTTTTGTACAAATGCTTCCAATAAAAACATTGAAACCAAAATGCTGGAGTAACTCAGCGGGTCAGGCAGCATCTCTGGAGGACATGGATAGGTGACTCTTTGGGGCGGGACTTTCCAGTCTGAAGAAGGGTCCTGACCTGAAACATTACCTTTTCATGTCCTGGAGAGAGAAGCTTGTTTATAGTGTATCTTTGATGTACTAATAGTGCGTATTGTACACTAGATACACTTATATTGTACTATAGGACACGACAAGGTCCTGTAGTGAGGTATCTTTACTCTTGTACTCACATCATCTCCTAATGCCATTTGCCTTCTTAATAGCTTGCTTCACTTGCATGTTACTTTTTGATTACCTTACCCTGGACAAAAGACTGCATTTACCCTATCTATTACTTTCATGATCTTATACACCTCTAAACATCACCACTCATCCTCCTGCGTTCTGTGCTCCAAAGAATAGAGTCCTAGCCTGCTCTACCTCTCCCTATAGCTCAAGCGCTCGAGTCCTGGCAACATCCTCGTAAATCTTCTCTGCACCCTTTCCAACTTAACAACGTCTTTCCTAAAACATCATGACCAAAATTGAACACAATACTCTTCTGTGGACAGTGGTCATTTGTTTTTTTAGTTATGTTAAAGTGTTTTTTATGTTTTTTTTAATGTCTTTATGTGGGGGAAGAGGGCACGGTAAGGGGGATACCGTCCTTCGGTCGCTTCCTGGAGAGAACGCGACTATTATTCGAGTCGCGCCCTCACCCCCCCAGCGGCCTACCTACTGGATTGGCGCGGCCTTTCCTGCGGGGATCGACCAGAGCTCCAGCAGCGGCGGGACAGCGCTGTAACATCGCGGGGCTGGCGATGCCTTACCGGGGATCGCCGACTGGAGCCCGGAGTGCTGGGCCTGCGGCACCGAAATCCTGGAGCTGCAGTTTGCGGAGCTCCTAACGCGGGCGGCTGTGGGAGGCGGCTGATCAGGAGGTCCGGGCCGCTGAGGAGGAGGATGTTCACCGTCGGGGTTCGGCGTCGGCGTTCCACCAGCCCGGCGTGAGGGCCTGAACACCGGGCCGCCCGGTGCGGCGACTGCGGGTGCTCGGAAGGCCCAGACCACGGATGAACATCTGGGAAGATCAGAGGGGAGGCTGGCTGGACTATGGTGCCTTCCTCACCTTGGTGCCACTGTGTTATGTTGTGTCGTGGACTTTCTGTGTTTGTGCTTTTCTTTTTTTAATTCAATTTTATTTTTAATATGTTTTATTATTTATTATTTATTTATTTTTATGATACTGCCTGTAAGGAAAATTCATTTTGTCGTCTCTAATTGAGACAATGACAATAAATTTGAATACAATACAATACAATACAATACAATACGCACCTGACTCCTGAAGAGTGTTTCTGATATGACGGACAGGTGTTTGTGGATTTTTCTTTATTATAGAGAGAATTCTTCTGTCATCAGCTGTGGAGGTCTTCCTTGGCCTGTCAGTCCCTTTGCGATTAGTAAGCTCACCAGTGCTCTCTTTCTTCTTAATGATGTTCCAAACAGTTGGTTTTGGTAAGCCTAAGGTATGTCTCTTAACTGTTTTATTCTTGTTTCTCAGTCTCATAATGGCTTATTTGACTTTCATTGGCACAACTTTGGTTCTCATGTTGATAAACAGCAATAAAAGTTCCCAAAGGTGATGGAAAGACTAGGTGCTGATACCTGCATTAAGGAGGCAATTAAACACACCTTGAGCAATGACAAACGTCTATGAAGCCATGTGTCCCAAATATTATGGAGCCCTAAAATGGGGGGACTAGTCACTACAGTCCCTAGAAACGTACAGTCACTAGAAAACAAAGTTTCACAGAGACATGGTTCACCCCCAGCTACCCAGACTCAACGATCCAGCCTGAAGGTTTCTCCATCCACCGTATGAACCGTACGCAGGCATCTGGGAAAGGGAGAGGAGGAGGCGTCTGCCTCGTGGTCATCTCTTCGTGGTGCTCAGACGTAGCAGTTCTGTCTAACTCCTGCTCTCCACACCTGGAACAATTGGCGGTGAAGTGCCGTCCCTTCTACCTACTGAGGGAATTCACCATCGTCCTGACTGCGGTCTACATCCCACCCCAGGCAGACGTCCGTTTGGCACTGGAGGAGCTGCTCGCCGTGGTCAACAAGCACCAGACAGCTTACCCAGAGGCGTTTACCACCATAGCTGGGGACTTCAACAAAGCCAACCTGAAAAAATCACTCCCAAACTACCATCAACATGTCTCCTGCAACACCAGAGGATTAAACACCCTTGATCACTGCTATACCATCATCAAGGGTGCCTATCGCTCGATCCCTCGCCCTCACTTCGGGAAATCCAACCATTCAGTGGTGCTGCTTCTTCCTGCATACAGGCAGCAACTGAAGAGAGCACCCCCAGAGGTGAGGACTGTACAGAGCTGGTCGGGGGAGGCAGAGGAACAACTACAGGACTGCTTGGAGTCTAGACTGGGCAATGCTCAAGGACTTGGCAACGGGCCTAAATGAATTCACCACAGACCTTACAGACTTCATAAGGAAATGTGTGGAGGACTGCGTTCCAACAAAAAACGTTTGGTGTGTTTCCTAACCAGAAGCCTTGAATGAACAAAGATATCCGCATTCTGCTGAAGACCAGATCCCGGGTATTCAGGTCTGGTGACGCAGAGGTCTATACGAAGTCCAGATACGACCTTGACAAGGCCAAAAGGAACTTCCACTCAAAGCTGGAGGATGGGGCGGATGTTCGGCAACTGTGGCAGTGCTTGAATCCCATCACCTCTTACAAGGCAACATCAGGAGGCAGCTCAAACGACAGCGAAGCATCACTCCCTGATGAGCTCAATGCGTTCTACACACGCTTTGATAGGGAGAACACTGATGTGCCTTCCCGAGCCCCCATACCCCCTGATGGTATTACTGTCACAGTCACAGAGGCCAACGTCAGAAGAACCTTCGGCGGGGTAAACCCTCGGAAAGCGCCTGGACCTGATGGTATACCCGGTCAAGTTCTCAAAACGTGTGCAGACCAACTGGCAGGGGTTTTTGCGGACATTTTCAATCTCTCACTGCTGAGGTCTGAGGTTCCCTCCTGCTTTACGAGGGCATCAATAATACCGGTGCCCAAGAAGAGTAAAGTGACGTGCCTCAATGACTATCGACCAGTGGCACTAACGTCTGTGGTGATGAAGTGCTTTGAGAGGTTGGTTATGGGGCATATCAACTACTACCTCAATAAGAACCTCGACCCACCACAGTTTGCCTACCGTCATAATAGGTCCACGGAAGATGCAATCTCACTGGCTCTCCACTCCGTACTGGACCACTTGGACAATAATAACACTTACGTCAGGCTGTTGTTTATAGACTACAGCTCGGCGCTCTATACCATCCCCTCCAAATTTGTTACGAAACTCACGGAACTTGGTCTCTGCGCATCCCTCTGCAATTGGATCCTCGACTTCCTCATCCTTAGACCGCAGTCTGTTCGAATTAGCAGAAACACTTCATCCTCAGTGATAATCAGTGCGGGAGCACCTCAAGGCTGTATGCTCAGCCCCCTGCTCTACTCACTCTATACCCATGACTGCGTAGCCGGACATATTGCGAACTCCATTTTCAAGTTTTGCTGACGACACCACTGGTGTGGGACGAATTACAGATGGTATTGAGTCAGAGTATAGAAGTGAGATGACCAACTAACCATATGGTGCCAGCACAACCTGGCTTTCAAGATCAGCAAAACCAAAGAACTGATTGTGGACTTTGGAAGAGGAAGATTGAGGACCCACAATCCTGTTTACATCAATGGGACGATGGTGGAGAGAGTAAAAAAACGTCAAATTCCAGGGCGACTTTCCTAGACCCAGCACACTGATACAATCATAAAGAAAGCACATCAGCGCCTCTACTTTCTGAAAAAATTACGGAGATTTGGTATGTCAAAGAGGATTCTATTGAACTTCTTCAGGTGCACAGTAGGGAGCATACTGACTGGTTACATCATGGCCTGGTTCGACAACTTGAACGTCCAGGAGAGTAAAAGACTGCAAAAAGTTGTAAACACTGCCCGAGCCATCACCCGCTCTGACCTCCCCACCATTGAAGGGATCTATCGGAGTCGCTGCCTCAAGGCAACCAACATCATCAAAGACCCACACCATCCTGGCCACACACTCATCTCACCCCTGCCATTGAGATGAAGGTAACGTCCAGGTTCCAAAAGAACTGTAACGTCCAGGTTCAGGAACAGGCTATTAAACACCACAACCTCATAACCTATGAACTACAATATACTATTTTTATTATTATTATTATTATTATTATTTTTGCACTATTATTGTTTGTTTTTTTTCTGAGTTTTTGTTATTTATTATGATTACCCAGTACATATTCTGTTGTGCCGCAGCAAGTAAGAAGTTCATTGTTCTATCTGGGACATATGACAATAAAACACTCTTGACTCTTATGTATAAACACAGCTGTAATTTCTACATGGTGAAACCAAAATGTATTAAAATGGCCCTCATTAAACTCTGACAATGTGCACTTTAACCACGTTTTTTTAATTACAAATCTCAAATTGTGGAGTTCAGAGGCAAATAAAACAAATGATGGGTATTTGTCCCAAATTTTATGGAGGGCACTGTATATCCTTAGAATTGCACACCAAAAGGCTGAGTACATGATCAAAATCAATACATTTTTGCATTCTAAAGGAATTTAGCAACAAAACAGTTAAGTAGTACTGTGATAGATCAGAGACCATATGACTTACAACTCTTTATTTTTCAAAGTGCCCTCAATAACTTCTCGTTTGACTCCTCCCATTTCCTCCAAATCCACTATAAACCCACTGACTCCAAACGACTATCTAGACTACTCCTCTTCCCACCTGCTTCCTGTAAGGACTCCATCCCCTACTCCCAATTCCTCCGTCTACGCCGCATCTGCTCCCAGGATGAGGTGTTCCACACCAGGGCATCGGAAATGTCCTCATTCTTCAGGGAACGGGGATCCCCTCCCCTACTGTAGATGAGGCTCGCACCAGGGTCTCTTCCATACCCCGTAACACTGCTCTCTCCCCATCCCCCCCCCCCCCCCACTCGCAACAAGGGCAGAGTCCCCTTGGTCCTCACCTTTTACCCCACTAGTCACATACAACAAATAGTCCTTCGTCAGTTTCACCACCTCCAACGTGACCCCACCACTCGCACATCTTCCCATCTCCCCCCCTGTCTGCCTTCCGCAAAGACCGCTCCCTCCGTAACTCCCTTGTCAATTCTTCCCTTCCCTCCGCACCACCCCTTCCCCGGGCACTTTCCCTTGCAACCGCAAGAGACGCTACACTTCTCGCTTTATCTCCCCCCTCGACTCCATTCAAGGACCCAAGCAGTTGTTCCAGGTGCGACAGAGGTTCACCTGCATCTCCTCCAACCTCATCTATGCTGCTCTAGGTGTCAGCTGATCTACATCGGTGAGACCAAGCGTAGGCTTGGCGATCGTTTCGCCGAACACCTCTGCTCGATCCGCATTAACCAACCAGACCTCCCGGTGGCTCAGCACTTCAACTCCCCCTCCCATTCCGTATCCAACCTCTCTGTTCTGGGTCTCCTCCACGGTCAGAGTGAGCAACACCGGAAATTGGAGGAACAGCACCCCATATTCCGCTTGGGGAGTCTGCATCCTGGTCGCATGAACATTGAAATCTCACAATTCTGTTCGTCCTTGCTGTCTCCTCCCCTTCCTAGCTCTCCCTCAGCCCTTGGGCTCCTCCTCCTTTTTCCTTTCTTCTCCCCGCCTCCCCCCACCCCCCATCAGTCTGACGAAGGGTTTCGCCCCGAAACTTTGCCTATTTCCATCGCTCCATAGATGCTGCTGCACCCGCTGAGTTTCTCCAGCATTTTTGTGTATTTTCTTTATTTTTCTGTCTTGTTTCAGAAAACACATTTTGATGTTGACTATAGGTGGTTTGTGAACAAATTCTACAGAGTACATTTATGATACTTTAAATGAAAGAACTGATTACTTCAGTAGATAGTTATTAATGTCAGTGTTAATATTCTATGATTTGCAATTAGAAATTTGACTGTAGAAAAGCAGATTAACATTGGTATTTTCTTTAGTTAGCAATGAAACTAACCTTTGCCGCTTTTACACACCAAGTACGCAATACAGAATTTAACGAACTCTTATGAAACAACAATATGCTTGGGTTATATATTTATTTTGGTGATTGACAATACCCATAGAAATCAACCACTGGAATAAAGTCTGAAGAAGGGCTTCGACACGAAACGTTGCCTATTTCCGTTACTCCATAGATGCTGCCTCACCCGCTGAGTTTCTCCAGCATTTTGTCTACACTGGAATAAATTCTTCACTACCCATTGCTGCTCTCATGATTCACCTCTGCTCACTGTGGTGAATTATAAATATTGTTCCTGCAGATTGTAGCCTAAGCTTGACACTGGTGAGTTGTTATTATTAAATGGCAGAATATAACTCAAAGACATTTTTTGCTTTGGAGTAAGGGAAGGTCAATGAAAAATAAAATTTGGTTTGTAATTGATTTCCTTTGTAAGATATAGACAGGCTAGGGATTGCATGTGATATTACCCCATCAGTCCAATAATTGTCACCAAGCATTCACTGTATATTTACAATGTCCCATAGTACTTGCCAAGAATGATTGTCAAAGAAAAAAATACTTATTTTTTAAGGAAAAACACACACTGGGCTGACAATACCTTATTTATTTTCAGTGTCTGGTTACCTTGTGATACTACTGTGGTGAGCCCCCTCCAAATCATTGCCATTTCCAATTGAGATAATATGAATGGCAGGTTTCTGTTACAACTAGTAGAAACAAGGAACTGCAGATGCTGGTTTATACCAAAGATAAACACAAAGTGCTGGCGTAACTCAGCGGGTCAAGCAGCATCTCTGGAGAAAAAGGATGGGTGACGTTACGGGTCGGGGTGCTTCTTCAGGTATGCAGAACGGTCCTGACCTGAAACGTCACCCATTCTTTCTTCACCAGAGATGCTGCCTGACCCACGAAGTTACTCCAGCACTTTGTGTCTATTTTTGATATAACTATCTAGCTTGCAAGGCTATTTCAGTAGACAATTAAAAGGCAAACTGTTTGCTGGAACCTCGTGCCATATTGCATCAGGAGTGGTGCATTGTCGGAGGGACACTATTTTACATGATATGTTGAAAACAGGTGCTGCAAGTGATCACACACTATTTTCAGGAAGAGTTATCTTCAACGTCCCAGCCAGTATATTCCCTCCATACAACATGTCTATAACAGTTTATTTGGTTATTTTATTCCTGTTTTTGGGGTCTCACCAAGTCCAAACTTGCTGCGAGGATTTTCTGTTACAGTAGCTCAAATCATTTCAATTGTTAAGTGCTTAAGGATATGAAGCTGACACAAAAAGGTGCTCTATAAATACAAGACATTTTTTGTCACCCCTTAAGTGTTGGCTAGAGATAGGAGCTCAATTTGGAGTAAAATTTAAGCGTACAAGGGTCTTATGCTTGACACCCATGGCGGCAGATATCTTCAGATTATCCTCAGTCCGAAGAACGGTCTTGACCCGAAATGTCACCCATTCCTTCTCTCCAGCGATGTTGCCAGTCCTGCTGAGTTACACCAGCATTTTGTGTCTATCTTCAGATTAGGCATCATCTCCGGGGGAAGGAACAGTCAATCTTGCAAGTCAATCACCTTTCATCAGAACTTGCTGAGTATTTCCATCACCTTGTTTTTATTTTGGATTTACATCATCTACTGTGTTTTGCTTTTAAATGATTCACAACAGTTTGGTTTATTGATGGTATTCAACACTCTAAATTTAAGTGTCAAGTCTCACCCTTTGCCTTTGAAAAACTCAATTACTTTAATGCATTGGATATTGCGCATGCCTTAATTTAAATACCATTGCAATCTGTTTCGTCCTTGATATCTTAATGCTCCAAGTGAAAAGTAATATAAAGGCAGAGTGAGATTCTCGGCACTAAATTATTACAATGATAGATGTGGGAGGAATAGAATTAAGGTTGTATGCTTATATTGCCAATGGGAGGAAATGGAAGGAGCAATATAATTACCAGAGTAATGACTTGTGGTTGAAGATTTTATCATTAAACAAACAGTTACAATTAACAGCACTTGTGATAATTAGTTAGGAAAGCAAATAGTATCCTGAATTTCATAAATGAAATTAAGGGTCAAACACAGATTATGTTGAACTATTCTTTACAATAGTTAGGCCCAGTTGAAATAGTGCATTCTATTTCATTGTTCAGTTTCAGAACATATGCCAATAAAACTGATTTTTTTTCTCAGCCCACTTTGGAAAGGATGTGAATGATGTAAGAACATTTTACCCAAATAGTTCCAAAGATGAGCAATCTTAGATTAGATTAGATTCGTTTATTGTCATTCAGATCTCAGCTGCAATGTTACATTGAAGAGGATAGGATTATAAAATTAGGTTCAAATAAGTTTAATTTAGAGATACAGCATGGAAACAGGCCCTTCGGCCCACCAAGTCCGCTGCGACCAGCGATCCTAGTTCACCTGCACTATCCTACATGCTTGGGCCAATTTTATATGTGTACCAAAGCCAATCAACCTACGAATTTGTAGGTCTTTGGAGTGTGGGAGGAAACTGGAGCACCCAGAGAAAACTAACTCGGTCAGGGGGGGGGGGGGGGGATGTACAAACTCCGTATGGACAGCACCTGGAGCCAGGATCAAACCCTGTGCTCTGGCGCTGTAAGGCAGCATCTCTACTGGTGAGCCAGCGTGCCCTCTTGTATGGTAAGGTTTAGAAATTTTACAAGACCGTAGTGTAAATAATAGATAATTCCTTTCAATTGTGCGTTTATTGTCACATGTGTGAAGTGTAAACGCAGAGTGAAATTCTTCCCTGGTCACTTTAGCAGAAAACCTTTGGTCACAGAGAAACATTTCAACAAGGTAGGCACAAAATGCTGGAGTAACTCAGTGGGACAGACTGCATTTCTGGAGAGAAGGAATAGGTGACGTTTCGGGTCGAGACCCTCTTCAGACTAATGTCAGGGGAGTGGGCGGGACAGAGATAAAATGTAGTCTGAGACAGTAAGACTAGTGGGAGAACTGGGAAGGGGAGGGGATGGAGAGGGGGAAGGCGAGGACTATTTGAAGTGGGAGAAATCAATATTCATACCGCTGGGGTGTAAGATGCCCAAGCGAAATATGAGGTGCTGTTCCTCCAATTTGCGCTTGGAGGAGGCCCATGACAGAAAGGTCAGATTGGGAATGGGAGGGGGAGTTAAAGTGCTGAACAACCGGGAGGTCGGGTAGGCGGACTGAGCAGAGGTGTTCAGCGAAACGATCGCCGAGCCTGCGCTTGGTCTCTTTCCTAAACATTTCAACATGTGTATTTAAAGAGAGTAAGTGGGAGGGATGAATTCCAGACTGCAGGGTAAGAGATTTAAGAAGGATACGTTTAATAATGTGGGAAACGCAAGTGTTGTTTAAAAAAAAAGACAGAACATGCAACATCTCTGGAGAACATGGTTAAGTGACATTTCGGGTCGAGACCAACCAAACTTTTTCTGCGCAGATGCTGCCTGACAAACTGTTACTCCAGCAGTTTGTGTCTGTCGCACCTCCTTCAGAATGTTTTCTTGAAAACTACAAGCAATTTGATAGCTAGTGCAACTGATTGGTTTGACGAGGTGCAACCAAGTGACTCTGGACTGAGTGCTGCAGCAATCGCCTTTGCAAGGTTTTGTGTATAACTCCGGGGCTGCGGTCACATCTGGGGAATGGTCCACGACGTCACCTCTGTCCATTGTGAAGTCACTGGGCGTCCCGGGACTAAAGAGGGAGCTGCGCTTTAAAGTGTGCCCAGCCTGCAGTGCCCACTGATGCAGTGACATTGCCTCCCTTTCGTTCACAGAGTGGTGTGCACGGTTTTGATTTACTGGAGACCCCCCTGCTTGTTGAAATGAAGGCTCGGTGATCCAAATAAAACGTTCCAGGTGCGCACCCGAGGTCTGAGAAACATTGAACTCCCCAAAGGCGGAGTGTTCGGTAATGAGGTCCTAGCAGCGGCGCTGTTGAGTAAGTTCCACCTGTGTTTGTGGGGTCTCCTCCCAATGTTTCACTGGAACGCTGTTTCACTGTCGTGTGTAATCTTAATAACCTAGTGAATGCTGATAGTAACGCGGTTCAGAATAACTTGGTATAACAATACCTAGCTTATTTTCAACATGGACTTTAATCATCCCTGGAATTAGACCTCTTGTCATAGACCTCCACAGCACGGAAGATAGACACAAAATGCTGGAGTAACTCAGCGGGATAGGCAGCATCTCTGGAGAGAATGCAGGGGTGAAGACCTTTCGGGTCGAGACCCTTCTTCATACTGAGAGTCGGGAGGGGGAGATACAGAGATAAAGAAGTGCGAGAAGTGTAAGATGTAGAATACATCATTGTTAGCTAGGAGAAGTAACAACAAAGCAAACAGATAAAATGTAATCAGGGACAGCTGGGGAGGGGTGGAGCTACAGGGAAAGCAAGGCTTACTTGAAGTTAGATAAGTCAATATTCATACTGCTGGGGTGTATGCTGCCCAAGTGAAATATGAGGTGCTGTTCCTCCAATTTGTGCTGGGCCTCACTTTGATAATTGAAGAGGCCCAGGACAGAAAGGTCAATGTGGGAATAGGAGGGGGGAGTTAAAGTGTTTAGCAAATGGGAGCGGGTTGGTCTCGGCAGACTGAGCGGAGATGTTCAGTGAAATGTTGCAATAGCACCTGCCTCAACTATCTCCTCCGGCAGCTTGTACCATATACCTACCAGCCTTTGTGTAAAAAAAGTTACCCCTCGGGTTTCTATTAAATCTTTCTACCTCACTTTAAACCTATGGCATCACTTTGTCTCTCACACCTTCTGCTCTTATCTCTGGCCTTTGTTCCAATCATCTGCCTGTCAACCCCCCCCCCCCCCCCCCCCCCCCCCCTTTCCTATGTCCACATATCACCTGCCACGTTTTGTCCTGCCTCTCCACTTTCTTCTCCCCCTGCCCCATACAATAATTCTGAAGAAGGGTCCCGACCCAAAACGTCGCCTATCCATATTCTCCAGAGATGCTGCCTGATCCGCTAAGTTACTCCAACACTTTGTGTCCTTTTGTCACCAAAGAGAACCACATCACACTACCATCTGTAGGAATGGCTGTGTGTAAATTGATGGTTTTTATTTCCAAATCACTTCCTGTGGCTATATTCCCAAAACATTTTATTGCTGCTAAAGTAATTTCATAAATAATGCAAGATATTCTTTGGAATGTCATGGGGAAATGATTAATTCCAGAGCAATAAACAGCCAGAATTCCCACACTGGCCTGTTCCTAGTGTTCACATTGTTTCATCAAAGCATTTAATTGAAATCAAGTCACAATGCCAAGTTAAGATAAAACCTTTTCTTGCTAATCTCTGTGTCTGTTTAACAAGGATACTTTAATATGAGACTGATTGAAAGATACAGCATGGAGAAAGTCCAATCGATCACCCATTCACACTAGTTTGATGTTATTCCACTTTCTCATTCACTTCCTACACACTTGGGTTGATTTTCCAGAGGTCAATTAACCTACCGAGGTCAATTAACCTACAAACCTGCACGAATATGGGAGGAAACCGGAGCACCCGGAGAAAACCCAGGCGGTCAGGGGGGAGAACGTACAAACTATGTATGGACAGCACGTGTAATCAGGATCGATCGTGGTTCTCTGGTGCTGTGAGGCAGCAACTCTACTGTTGCACTGCTGTGCCACGCAAATTGACCATTAGTTCCATTTGTCGGAAAGTTGGCAACATCAATTTTGCCAAATAGCCTACAGTATAACCCCAGAGATCTTGACTGGCTGATGGAATAAATTGAAAATGCTAAAAACATTCAGCTGGTCAGAGTGCATTTGTGGTGAAAAAGATGAGACTTCAGGTCAATTAACTTTCATCAGTGGAAATGTCGTTGTACTAACTAGTTTCCATTTATGAGCCTGCTTCCGTGCTGTATCTCTGATAACATCCTCAAAAATGGTTATTATTCCAGAGTGGTTCACCTATTTGTTGTATTAGTGATGAGTTACTTCACCCAATTCATAGCTGGTGGAGGACTATCCATTGTACTCTTATTTTAAGTATTTTGTGCGGTTTAAGACAGCAGAATTTTTATTCCGTCACTAGGAATGGCTTTTTGATGGGTCTTATTTTGAAGACTTGTTTGGCTTTACTGCTGATTGCTTCCACACCCATCACAACCTGTAAGTATGTTGGTCACTTTTGTACAACTATTTCTATTTTGTGATCTAAAGCGATTTATTTGTTTCAATGTTAACCAATGTCAACTTCCAACTGTTTAAGAAGGAACTGCAGATGCTGGAAAATCGAAGGTACACAAAAATGCTGGAGAAACTCAGCGGGTGCAGCAGCACCTATGGAGCGAAAGAAATGGGCAACTTTTCGGGCCGAAACCCTTCTTCAGACTGAAGAAGGGTTTCGGTCTGAAGAAGGGTTTCGGCCCGAAACGTTGCCCATTTCCTTCACTCCATAGATGCTGCTGCACCCGCTGAGTTTCTCCAGCATTTTTGTGTACCGTCAACTTCCAACTGTCTGCTCAGATCAGCGGCAACAGATACACAATGCACTGGCATTTCCGGTGACAACAGGTCTCAAGAACAAATTCATAAGGAAACAATGAGTGGCACGGTGGTGCAGTGGGCAGCACGGTGTGCAGTTGTAGAGTTGCTGTCTTGCAGCGCCAGAGACCCGAGTTCAATCCTGACCACAGGTGTTGACTGTACGGAATTTGTACGTCCTTCCTGTGACCTGCGTGGGTCTTTTCTGGATGCTCCAGTTTCCTCCCACACCCCAAAGACATACAGGTGTGTAGGTTAATTTGCTGCTGTAAATTGTAAATTGTCCTTATCATGTAGAATAGCGATAGTATACGGAATGGTCTCTGGTCAGTGCGGACTTGGTGGGCCAAAGGGACAGTTAAGGCATTGTATCTAAAATCTAAAGTAAAGTCTAAAGACTTGAGGTAATGCATTGTAATTCAACATTCCGTTTGAGAATGAACAAAGACTCAAAGTATTTTATGTCAGTTAACACCATTGAAATAAAAATCAGGTTATTTCATAACCATATAACCATATAACAATTACAGCACGGAAACAGGCCATCTCGGCCCTACAAGTCCGCGCCGAACAATTTTTTTCCCTTAGTCCCACCTGCCTGCACTCATACCATAACCCTCCATTCCCTTCTCATCCATATGGCTATCCAATTTATTCTTAAATGATACCAACGAACCTGCCGCCACCACTTCCACTGGAAGCTCATTCCACACCGCTACCACTCTCTGAGTAAAGAAGTTCCCCCTCATGTTACCCCTAAACTTCTGTCCCTTAATTCTGAAGTCATGTCCTCTTGTTTGAATCTTCCCTATTCTCAAAGGGAAAAGCTTGATCACATCAACTCTGTCTATCCCTCTCATCATTTTAAAGACCTCTATCAAGTCCCCCCTTAACCTTCTGCGCTCCAGAGAATAAAGACCTAACTTATTCAACCTATCTCTGTAACTTAGTTGTTGAAACCCAGGCAACATTCTAGTAAATCTCCTCTGTACTCTCTCTATTTTGTTGACATCCTTCCTATAATTGGGCGACCAAAATTGTACACCATACTCCAGATTTGGTCTCACCAATGCCTTGTACAATTTTAACATTACATCCCAGCTTCTATACTCAATGCTCTGATTTATAAAGGCTAGCATACCAAAAGCTTTCTTTAACAGAAATTTTCATCTTCACCTTGACCATTGTAAGTTCATAAAGTGCTTCACGGGAGTGATATTGGACATGACACTGAGCTACATTTAGATTACTTTTGTTTAGAAATACCACCCGAAAACAGGCCCTTCGGTCCTCCAAGTCCGCTCCAACCCACAATCCATCCTAGTTCTATCCTACACTAGTTCTATCCCACACACTATGCATAATTTTTACAGAAGCCAATTAACCTAAAAACATGCACGTCTTTGGGATGGAGGAGGAAACTGGAGCACCCAGAGAAAACCCACGTGTTCACAGTGAGAACGTTCAGACTCCACACAGATAGGACTTAACCTAGATTTAACCTAGATCTCTGGTGCTGTAAGGCAGCAACTCTATTGCTGACGTCAACTCCTTTCACTAGTTTAGTTTACTGTCACGTGTACCGAGGTACAGTGAAAAGCTTTTGTTGCATGCTATGCAGTCAGTGGAAAGACTTTAGATTATCATAATTGAGCCATCCACAGCATAAAGATACACGATTAATGAGAATAATGTTTAATTCAAGATAAACTCCAATGAGGTAGATGGTAGGTCAGGACCAATTTATAGAGAATCGGTTCTAAAAACTCTAAACTGCTAATCTAAGTGAAATGTGAGGAATCACCACATTTTGGAGATGACATTGTGGTCACAGCAATGGGGCATGCAGTTCAACCCTTCCAAATGTGAAACTATGTGTGTCACCAGAAAGAGGAATCCAGGCGAAACATCTTAAAATATACTTGGTGCCACCCTTGAAGAATCCAAACAAACCAAGTATCTTGGCATCAAATTGCAGAATGATCTGCGTTGGAATGGTCAGACTCATCATGCAACGGTGAAAGCAACAGATGTCCTAAACTTTCTGAGGCGCAACTTTCATCATTGTTCAACTTCTGTCAAGGAGAAGCTATATTTCATCCTCGTTAGACCTCATTTGGACTACGCAGTTGCAGCATGGGACCCATACACAAATAAAAACATTTCTTCCATCGAACGTGTCCAAAGACTTTGTTACCAACACCTATGATAGAGAAGCGAGTGTCACCAAACTTCTGAATTCTCTGGGGTGGAACCCTCTCCAAGACAGACGTGAAGCTCACCGTTTGACCTGTTTTTACAAAATGTTAAATGGTCAGCTCGACATAGACTACAAGACCTACACCAAACCCAAACCAATTAGGAGCAGACGAGGGCATTCGATCCAATTTGTGATCCCAGCTACAAAGACAGATGTGTACAGCAATTCGTTCTTCCCCCGCGCAATTAAAGCATGGAATAATCTCCACCCAACTATAGTTACCCAACCAGATGCAACTAAATTTAAAGTAGCTCTTTCTTCCCAATAATCCTTTCTGGCTTAAGCCCTCCCTTCACCACCTCCAGTTTAAATTCCATTTGGAATATTTTGGAGGACCAAGAACCAAGAGTGTTTTCACGATAACATGCTAAGCTGAAGGCCGTGCAATCTCTCAGGCATTAAAGATCTTGTAGTTCTACTTTGAAGAGCAGCCATGTTCTTTCTGACATGCTGGCCCATAGTTTTTGACATCTAACCACAGGGCTGTTAACACAATGATCTTTGGTGGAGCTTGTGGGCATATTATCAGCCTGGCTGCCTCTTTCAAGACAGGGGGTAGCTGTGAAGAAATCCTTCACTTGTGCAGAACTGAGGAGCCCTGAGCTTGTGCTCAGACACTTTGCCTTTTCAATACTATAATCAAAGAGCTGTGAATGGATTATAATGTTGAGTTTTGGGTGGGAAACGCAAGGGACTGCAGATGCTGGATTCCAGAGCAAAGACAAATCTGCTGGACGAACTCAGTGGGTCAGGCAGCATCTGTGGGTGGGAATATGACAGATTTTTTTTTAAACCGGGACCCTTCATCTGTACTGAAAGAATGGAGAAGAAGGTCATGTTTGGGAGGATCAGGACGACTCGAGGGGAGCAGTTCAGATTAGTTCTGTTTATTATTGTCACGTGTCAGGTACTGTGAAAAGCTTTTTGTTGTGTGCTCTCCAGTCAGCGAAAAGACAACATTAGGGATTAGGGTAAATGTGGCAGGCACTTCACATAGCAGAAGGCTTCACGAAAGCAATGATTTGAGTTCTTAGGTAACTTAGTCATTGTTGATGTTACATGGAGAGTGCTGCTCAATCAAGACAACTAGAACCAATGAGGCACAACATGCCATATAGAATGACGGCAAGGATGAGTGGTGTTATGTAATTAAGGGTATACCTCGGAGATAAACACAAAAAGCTGGAGTAACTCAGCAGGACAGACAGCATCTCTGGAGAGAAGGAATGGTGATGTTTCTGGTCGAGCCCCTTCTTCAGACTGGTTAGAGATAAGGGAAACGAGAGATATAGACAGTGATGTGGAGAGATAAAGAACACTGAATGAAAGATATGGAAAAATTGTAGGCTGTTTGTAGGGTGAAAACGAGAAGCTAGTGTGACTTGGGGGGGGGGGGGGGGGGAGAGTGGGAGAGATCGAGAGAGAGAGAGGGAATGCCGGGGCTACCTGAAGTGAGAGAAATCAGTATTCATACCACTGGGCAGTAAGCTGCCCAAGCAAAATATGAGATGCTGTTCCTCCAATTTGCATTTGTTCCAATTTCCAATGTAACCATCGCAGTGAGAGACTTTGTTCCTTTTTTAATTTAAAAGGATGAAGGAAAACTATTGCAGAGATTTTTATGCAGGAGAATCGTTTTACCAAATGATAATTGGCTTCCATGCTGTTTGTGGGTGACATGGTGGTGCAGCTGTAGAGTTGCTGCATTACAGTGCCAGAGACCTGACTATGATTGTTGTCTGTATGGAATTTGTACATTCTCCCGGTGACCCTATGGGTTTTATGCGGGTGTCCCGTTTCCTCCCACTCTCCAAAGACGTGCAAGTTAGTAGGTTAATTGGCTCAGTAAAATTGTAAATTGTCCCTTGTACGTAGGACAGTGCTAGTGTTTGAGGAGATTGCTGGTCGGCGCAGACTTGGTGGGCCAAATGGCCTGCTTCTGTGCTGTATCTCCAATGTATGTCCAAACTAAAGAGAAGTGTGTACAATTGGAAAGGGCTAGTACAAGCATGATGGGCAAAAAAAAATCCTCTTCCTGCCCTCATTTTAAGATTCTACTTCTGGCATTTAAGAGAATTCTTTCCTTTTTTGGTTGTGGAAACATTGTAAATTATTCAATGAATGAAGACATTACTTCTAACTCGAGCAATGCATAATTTACTCCAAAGCCTCTGAAGGAGACTTGGCACTAACTTGGTGTACGTTGTCTATGATATTGCAATCAATCCCATAACATGTGAGTGGAGATTAGTAGTGACCAAAAAGGTTGCCCAATGCTTCCAGGCTAGATTGAGTTTAGTTAAGAAAGAACTTCAATGAAGAACATAGAACAGTACAATGCAGGAATAGGCTCCTTGCCCTACAATGGCCATGCCGAACATGATTCCAGGCTACAAGGTGCTGGAGTAACTCAGCAGGTCAGACAGCATCTCTGGAGGACATGGATAGGCGATGTTTCGGATCGGGACCCTTCCACAGACTCCAGTCCCTTCTCCACTTTGACTATTGGTGAGGCAGGGAGCCCTCGGAATCACGATGACATCACATTATATTTTAAGAAGGCTTTGATGGGACCCAACCCAAAGTGTCATCTATCCATGTCCTCCAGAGATACTGCCGAACCCGCTGAGTTTATTCAGCATTTTGATTATTTCGATCATCTTTAGCTCCATTTTCCCTATGGTGTCAAGTTAAAGTAATTTAATTTTCCTGCACTTGATCCATATCCCTCCTTTCTTTATGGCGACTTTAGAGATTCAGTGCGGAAACAGACCCTTCCTCACACCGAGTCCACGCTGACCAGCGATCACCCCATACACTAACACTATTCTACATGCTAGGAACAATTTACAACTTACTGAAGCCAAATAACCTACAAACCTGCCTTTGGAGTGTGGAAGGAATCTGGAGCACCCAGAGAAAACCCACGTGGTCACAGGGAGAACATACAAACCCCATACAGACAGCACCTGTCGTCAGGATCGATCCCGGGTCTACAGCCCACTCGAGGAGCAACTCTACGGTTGCGCCACCCCGCTGCCCCTAATATTTCTAGCATATCCATGAGCCTATCTAAAAGCCTGTTAAATGCCACTGCTGCAGTGATCTCCATAATGTTTGGGACGAAGACCCATCATTTATTTATTTGCCTCTGTACTTCACAATTTGAGATTTGTAATAGAAAAAACCACATGTGGTTAAAGTGCACATTGTCAGATTTTAATAAAGGCCATTTTTATACATTTTGGTTTCACCATGTAGAAATTACAGCAGTGTTTATGCATAGTCCCCCCCATTTCAGGGTACCATAATGTTTGGGACACAGCAATGTCATGTAAATGAAAGTAGTCTTGTTTAGTATTTTGTTGCATATCCTTTGCATGCAATGACTGCTTAAAGTCTGTGATTCATGGACATCACCAGTTGCTGGGTGTCTTCTCTGATGATGCTCTGCCAGGCCAATTTTCCCATTCTCCCACTAATTTTCCATGCAAACCAGTCTCTAATCTCCTCATCACCACCCACCACATTCCCAGCACCACCCCCTCCCCCAAATTATGCCACTCACCAACAAACTGGAGACAGTTGGCAGTGGCCAGCTATCCTACAAGCCTGTACGTCATTGTGGAAAGTCTCAAGCCGATACAGGGAGAACGTTTAAACTCCGTGCAGACGGCACCAAAGATCGGGATTGAAGTCGGGTCTCCAGTCGAGTGGTAACAGCTCTGCTAATGGGCCACCTCGTCTAGTTGCCTTAATCTTAGGACTCCTGAGAAACAAAATGATGGCTGTTAGCTTGTTCACTCAGGAACAAATAAGACTGCCAAAAGTGATGAACATTGCCCGTTTATTATGGGTTTTACAAAGCACTATGTTTATTGTATATATCTGTTGTGCTGCTGTTGCAAGTAAGAATTTCATTGTTTCGTTTTGGGACATGTGACGATAAAATACTTTTGCCTCTTGAAACCTGATGTGCAGGTCTTGTTATGGCAAGTGAGTTTTGGGTGTCCAACCAGGAAGAGCGATCTCTGGAGGAGAGTGCATGGAGTTTTAGCCGCTTCACGAGAGAAGCAAATATCAAGGACACCTTCAACAATGTATTTTATCCAATGCGTAAGTAATTATGGTTATATAACTTCAGCAAGTTACTTTTCCCATGGTCAATTGAAAATGAAATGAGACTTCCCTTCCACAGTTTTCATTGAAACCATTAAGGTTTACGGTGGCGCAGAGGTAGAATTGCTGCCTTACAGAACTTCCAGCACCAGAGACCCGGCAATCCTGGCTACGGGTGCTGTCTGTACGGAGTTTGTATGATCTCTCCGTGACCTGCGTGGGTTTTCTCCGAGAACTTCGGTTTCCTCCCACACTCCAAAGACGTACAGGTGCGTAGGTTAATTGGCTTGGTATAAATGTAAAAATTGTCCCTAGTGTAGGATGGTGTTAATGTGAGGATCGCTGGTCGGTTCAGACTCGGTGGGCCAGAGGGGCCTGTTTCCACACTGTATCTCTTAACCCAAACTATAAAAACAAACATACTTGTTGGGTTGCATCACAGCTTGGTTTGGGAACAACTCTGTCCAAGACCACAAGGGCGGCACAGTGGCACAATGATAGAGCTGCTGCCTTTCAGCACCAGAGACCCGGGTGTGATCCTAACTACATGTGTTGTCTGTACGGAGTTCCTACATTCTCCCTGTGACCACGTGGGTTTTCTCCGGGTGATCCGGTTTCCTCCCTTTAATCTGCGACAATAGGATCCAGGGCAAGTTGGATCTTATTCTGTTCGCAGAGGTGAGAGGAGGGGAAGACAGTGGGGACGCGGCACGGGGGGGACTGCCATGAAGAATAACGAGGACCCTGCGTGAGGGGAACCCCTGTGAGGGACGGTGGGAGGACAAAGGGGGGGCCGGTGTGGGGGAGAGGGGGGGGGGGCTCTCTAGTTTAGAATCCTCTGTCCAGGGGATAAATCTGTGTTTGTTTGTGTGTTTGTTCATTTATTCCGGTGAAGGCGCTGGGCACACGGCAGCCGGACAACAGTCGCTTGTCTTTTTCTTTTTGTTTTCACTTTTAATTTCAAGTTTTTGTGCACCTTGCGTGTCGTGACGGTTGGCACACCAATTTCCCTCCAGGGATGAATAAAGTTTATCATATCGTAGACTTTAGGGAGAGAGTTATGGAGGACACGCATGGAATTAGTATGGGAGAGGTGTAAATAGATGGTTGAGGATCGACACAGTCTCTGCCTGTCGAACGGTCTGTGTCCAAGCTGCATCCATCTATAACACCAAGATAATGTTTCTCTTCTTGATCACGTGCCAAACGTTTGTCAGGATGTTGAGGAGAATTCTCCTGCTCTTTCATGAGATGCTGTCCAGGAAAGGCTTATGCTCAGTTAAAAAATAAAATACCCTCAACAGATATTCTACCACATTACTGGAAAGCCAGCAGAATACACAGAATCTGAGAACAATATCTTTAGAAGAGGGGCCAGCTATACTGTAAAACACATCCCAAATGGAAAGTAATCCTGGTTACATGTTCCTGTTCGATCCATCCATCCATCCATCCACCCATCCATGCATCCATCCCCATCTCCCCCTCCCACCTTCTTCCCCCTCCCACCTTCTTCCCCCTCCCACCTTCCTCCCCCTCTCCCCTTCTCCCTCCCTCTCCCTCCTTCCCCCTCCATCCCCCTCCCTCCCCCTCCCTCGGTCCCTCCCTCGGTCCCTCCCTCTGTCCCTCTCCCTGATCCCTCTCCTTAGTCTTTATTCCACCATCCTTCCCCCTCTTCATCATTTTCCACAACAATAGCAAGTATTGACCAGCGGTGATACAAGTAACTGCAATGCTGGAATCTTGAGCGAAATTCAAAGTGCTGGAAGAGCTCAGCGGGCCAGACTGCATCTGTGGAGGGCATCATGGACAGGTAACAGGTGACGTTTCAGGTAAAGTCTGAGGAAGGGTCGTCTGTTCATTCCCTCCACAGATGATGCCTGACCGTTAGGTTCCTCCAGCACTTTGTGTTTTGCTCAAGTTTTGACCAGTCTATGTTTTGTAACTTCTCATTCAATATCTCTCTAATAGTGTAAAGCAATGATTCATCAGTGTCAGTGCTGAATATTTGACGACGTATGATTTATATGATTCCCTTCAAGGGTGCAATCCCCATGCAAGAAACATTAAAGTTTGTGCTGTCGAAGATGAAATGAATGAGACGGCCTGTCTGCTTATAGGATGCTGTTTCAAAGACAGGCATAAAGATCCATGCTACCGCAAGACAATACATGGTAAGTCAATGTACTAACGGTAGGTAATTTTGTGAATGCTTTTAATATGTCTTAGTTAAGTTTAGAGACACAGCATGGAAATAGACCTTTTGGCCCACCGTCCATGTCGATCGCCAATCACCAGTTTTCTCATCCAATCGATGCACACTAGGGGCAATTTACTGAGGCCAATTAACCTACAAACCCGAAGATAGACACAAAATGCCGGAGTAACTCAGCAGGCCAAGGAGCATCTCTGGAGAAAAGGAATAGGTGACGTTTCGGGTCGATGACTGATTGGTCTTAAGAAGGGTCACAAACTGAAAAGCCACCTATCCTTTTCTCCAAGAAAAGCTGCCTGTTCGCCGAGTTATGCATTTTGTGTCTATCATCAATGTAAACCAGAATCCGCCGTTCCTTCCGACACAACCTACAAACCTGCACATCTTTGGGATGTGGGAGGAAACCGGAGCACCCGGAGGAAATCCACATGATTGCAGGTAGAACATGCAAACTCCACACAGGCATTACCTGAGGTCAGGATCGAACCCGGGCAGCAGCTCCACCACAGATTTGATTTTCTCCATTGATTTTCTCAATGAGATCATTTTGGATTCTGTAGAAACAATGAACTACAGATGCTGGTTTGCAAAAAAAAAGATACAAAGTGCTGAAGTAACTCACTGAAGTGCTGCAGCACCTCTGGAGACCATGAATAGGTAATGATTCGGGTCGGGACACTTCTTCGGACTGACTGTGGGGAGAGCAGGGGAGTGGGAGAAAACTGGAAGCGGGAAGGGGTAGGACAAAGCATGGCAGATGATAGATGAACACAGGCGAGGGGGGAAGTTCATAGGTAGATGGTTGGACAAAGGCCAGAGATGATAAACAGAAGGTGTGAGACAAAAGGAATGTAAGTGGAGGGGGAGGAGAAATAGGTGTGAGTCAGGCGGGGCACAGGGGAAGGGTGGGAAAAGTAAGGGGGAGAAAGGGGAGGGAGATTGTTTGAAGCTACCTAAAATTGGAGAATTAAATGTTCAAACTGTTGGGTTGTAAGCTACCCAAGCAGAATATGAGGTACTGTATGGTCCATGTGGCATGGTCCTCACTCTGGCAATGGAGGAGGCCCAAGACAGAAAAGTCATTCTGGGAATGGGAAGGGGAGTTAACATGGTTACCAAATGTGAAATTCAGTAGGACTTGAGTGTAAGTGTTCACTGCTTCCTCCACAACTCATTGGTTCACCTATCCCTTCCCGCCTAAACCACCTCCTCCCCAGATACCTTTCCCTGCAACTGCAGGAGATGTAACACCTGTCGCTATACCTCCTCCCTCGCCTCCATCCAGGAATCCCAGCAGTCCTTCCAGGTGAGACAGAGGTTCACGTGCACCTCCTCTAATCTATCCGGTGTTCCTGATGTGACCTCCTGTACACTGGCAAGACCAAACGAAGACTCGGCAACCCTAACACCTGTACTCAGCCCACCTCAGCCTACTGCATCTCCCAGTTGCCAATCATTTTAACTCTCCTTCCTATTCCCATACTGACAGAATAAATTTGAAGCCATATATTCCTTTCATTGAAATACGTGACTTCACGTTTGAATCCTTATTTTAAGCCAGTGATGCCCTTGTAAGTCCATATTTAGAATTTCTATAGGAAGGAACTGCAGATGCTGCTTGTAAAGGAGTGATTGCTGACACACTGTAACCTTTACTAGGAGTTTATTATACCACATGGCACACACGTCCCAGCACTGACTGCATCCAGCCTTCAGGCATACCGGGACCTAGTGGGAGGAACAAAGGGAGGATACCACAGTTATACTAATATGATGGGGCGTGGTTAGTGGTGATGAGGTAGCTACATTATAGGTTGCATGCATAAACCATCTACATCCTTCCCCTTACAAATTAAACAAGTTACGGCAATGGCAGGTTGGTTATACAGTACCTGCAAAGTTAAGGAACTCTCCGTATCGAGCCGGAGGTTTGACAATCCGACCCGAGCGAGTGCGCACAGCACCCTCACCCTCCCCACCCGAAAGAATAGGAGGAGGGACAGGAACAGAAACAGGAGGGAGAGAGAAGGTGGGTGGAGACCCAAGCTTGGAAGGGGAACCGAGAGGCACAGGTGAGCCAGGTGAAACAGAAGGGGTAGAATGAGCAGAAGTCGGAGAGAGAGAAGACCTGACAGGGGATGGCAGGGCCGGAGGAGAGAACCCTGGAAGAGCAGGGGGAGGAGACCGAGGCAAACGGACCGACCGGGGCATGCAGGGAGCAGAGGGTAAGTTAGTGGAGGAAGGCTCGACATGCGATGGAGGGGTATACGGAATCACAGGAGGTGGTTTGGGCTCATTGACCGCCAACAGGTGCTGGCGGCTGCGCCGGTATATAGTCCCCTCAAAATCCACCAGGTAGGACCGTGGCGAGCTGTCGAACCCGACCACAGTGGCAAGTCGGGAAAAACCGGTAGACGTCTGCAAACGGACGACCTGGCCAGGCAGCAGTGGGGATAGAGGGCGGCAGGATTTGTCGTGCGAGCGGCGCTGGATTTCGTGCTTCTGAGCAATTCGTTGCTGGACATCAGCAGGCTGCAGGACTTTGGGCATCAGGGACTGCTGGGCGATCGGCATCGGAGGGCGAATAACTCGGGACATGAGGCGTTGGGCGGGGGATCGCATTGTACTGTCTCTGGAAATATTCCGAAGGTTCAGGAGACCCTGATAGAAATCACCGTTGGAGAGACGGGATTGTTCAAGCAAGTGCTTTGCGCTGCGGGTACTCCGGGCTGCTGGTGAAATGATTGAAGTTCCACTTCGCAGCGAAAGCTTGAAATTCGGCACTAGTGAACTGGCGGCCGTTGTCTGTCTGCAACCGAACAGGGGAACCAAACGTGGCAAAGTGACGGCGTAGCTTACTGATCACCATCTCGGAGGTGATGGCAGGGAGAAGGTCCACCTCGAACCAATTTGAGTAAGAGTACCAACACAAGGTACTGCTTCCCACGCCAGTCGAAAATATCGGCAGCCAGTGAAGACCAGGGCATGTCAGGGGCAGGCTGTTGTAGAAGCAGCTGTCGCTGCTGATGCGGGGCAAGAGAGTTGCAATCCGGACAGGAGGCCACCCTGGCCTTGATATACTTTGCCATGCCCGGCCAGTAATATTGTTCCTGGGCATGCGAGATAGTGGCATCTGCCCCGGGATGCCCCATGTGGGCAGCGTTGAAGTACAAACCATGCAGCGAGGCAGGGACGACCACTTTGTGTCCCTTGATAATAATACCATCCCGGAGGACCAACTCATCGCGTACCAGAAAATAGTGGTGGACGCCGGCAGGCAATGAAGTCCGTTTGGTAGGCCACCCGCGCTTAATGACAGCAGCAAGCTGTTGCAGGTCGGGGTCGTTAGCGGTGTGCTCAACCAAGCACTGGAGCTGCTTGGAAGGGACGAAGTTTACGTTCAGTACCTGTAGGTCTGACTGCTCGAAGGGGTGCTGGACGCAGGAGGTCCGGGGGGCCCGAGACAGCGCGTCAGCCACATGCATCTCGGTGCCCCTCTTATATACGATTTTAAAGTCAAAGCGCTGTAGCTGCAGCATCATCCGCTGTAGCCTGGCTGGAGCGCTGTGTATAGGCTTGTTAAGTATCGTCACCAGGGGCTGGTGATCCGTCTCAACGGTGAACCTGGTGCCAAAGAGGAAGTCCTTAAACTTTGAACAAGCGAACACCACCGCCTTCTCTATCTGCGCATAGCGCTGCTCTGTGTCCGTAATGGTCCTGGAGGCATAAGAGATAGGCTGTAGCGAACCACCATCATGGGGCTGCAGGCAAGCAGCACCCAGTCCAAAGCGAGAAGCGTCGCACGTAACCACGACCGGACATAGTAAATCAAAGAACTTCAGAGTAGGTGTGCTGATCAGCTTCGTCTTTAGTAGGTCGAACGCCTGCTGGTGGTGTGGAAACCATGACCAAGCAATGTCCTTTTTTAGTAAGTTGTCTCAGGGGTGCGCTCAACTCGCTGAGGTCAGGGATAAACTTGCCCAGGTAGTTGACCATACCCAGGAAGCGCTGTAGACTGGTAACATCTGTCGGGGCAGGCAGCTCTGAGATGGCGCTGGTCTTTTGCGGGTCAGGCTTTAACCCGTGGGCCGTGAAAATGTGGCCAACATATGGGACTTCAGGCACCCGGAACCTGCATTTTGACTGATTCAGCTTTAGATTGATCTGCCGTGCGCGGTCCAGAATCTGTCGGAGGTGGCGGTCATGTTCAGCCACATCCCTTCCATAGATCAGAATGTCGTCCACAATAATCGCACAGGGCAGACCTGCAAAGAATTGTTCCATAGAATGCTGGAATACCTCACTGGCGAAGTTGATGCCGAACGGCATCTGCAAAAATTTAAACCTGCCAAAGGGCGTACCGAATGTGGTCAAGTCCGAGGAACGTTTGTCCAGGGGTATTTGCCAAAATGAACTCCTGGCATCGAGGACGGAAAACACCGTGGCTTGTCCGACCTGGGCGGCAACATCTTCAACAGTCCTCATAGGGTAGTGGGGCCGTTTAATCGTCAGATTCAAGTCCTTAGGGTTGATGCATACCCGTATCTCGTTCTTCCCTTTCTTCATTGTGGCGACCATGGTGGAGACCCATTCGGTGGGATCGCTGACAGCCTCCAGCACTCCCATGTTAACCATATCCTTCAGCATATTCTCCACCTTGCCCTTCATGGCGAACGACACTCTGTGAGGTGGGCGGATCACAGGCACCAGGGAGGGGTCAGTTGCGATTTTATACACCAGCGGCAGCTTCCCCAACTTGTCGTCGAACAGGTCCGGGTACTCGGATAGTGGATCCATCACTGCTTGCACCTCGTGGACCGTACGGTCGAAGGACACCAGACCAAGATCCTGGCAGGCCTGGTTGCTCAGTAGAGTTACACAGTCGCAATCCAGAATAAAGAACGACAGGTCACGGGAAGATTTCTGTAGCACGCAATGGAAGGTCGCCCTCCCCACAGGTGTTAGCTCCTCTCCCCCATAGGCACGCAAAACAGAGCGATCTGCAGTCAACAGCTCATTATTTCTTATCTTGTGAAACAGTGATGTTGACATTACGTTCACTTTTGCCCCCGTATCCAGCTTCGCAGAGAAGGACTTATTGTTCACAGTAATGAGCACAGATGGATCGGGGAGGCGAGATCGGCTGTGGAGGAGAGTGTAAACACTTGCATCTCCCATGGAATAGCTGAGCTTAGAGCTGGGGGCAGTGTCAACAGAGGACTGAGAATCCATCTCACTATCAACTTGCTGAAGGTTGTTTAGGAATCGTCTAGGGGCTGAGGGCACATTCCCATGGGACCGGCAGGCAGCTGCAAAATGGTTCATTTTCTTGCAGACATTGCAAGATTTTCCAAGAGCTGGGCACTGTGACTCCATCGGATGAACATAATTACAGTTTGGACACTTCTGAAAGCGCGGGACCCGGAATGTATGAACGGGCCGCGGTGGAGGGCGAAAGTTGCCCTGCATACGTCGTTGTCCAGCAACACCAGTCAGATTTATGGCTCGGCTGTCAGATCCCCTCTGCCCATGCGGAGGGGTAACCACTTCGGCGATGCGGCACACATGCATTGCTTGAGTCAGGGTTAGGTCAGGCCGTTGCAGCAAGTCGGCACGTAGTTTCTGGTCGAGCATGCCAGTGACGAGAATGTCCCTGGTAAGCTGGTCGCGCATGGTCTCAAAACGGCACCGCTGAGCAAGGTAGCGCAGGTCAGCGATGAAACACTCGACAGGTTCGTCCGGCTGCTGCTTCCATGAGAAAAACCTGGCCCGCTCCAATATGCGGTTGGAGGGCAGGTCGCAAATCTCCGCAAACTTGCGCAAAAGACATACCGGGTCATCGGCAGATTCAGCTGGCTCGACCGGCTGGCCGTTGTCATCCAGGACCGCTGGATCGTAGACGAAAGCCTGAGCTCTCTTCATTGCGTCGGCACCGGCCAGGTTGAGCAGGAGTGAGGCTTTGACCGCGGCTGGGTCATTCCGGTGCGCAATATTGACGAAGTGAGTGTAGTCCATCACAAAAGTCGACCATCACTCTGCAATGTCAGCGTCAAAGACAAGGGGAGATGGCTTTCGGCATGAGGATGCCATATCAAAGGAAGCCCAAAACTGGGCACTCAGGGGACAAATAAGAGAAAACCGGTAAACGGGAGGCGCGAGTTTAACTTTCTGACACCATGTAAAGGAGTGATAGCTGACACACTGTAACCTTTACTAGGAGTTTATTATAGCACATGGCACACACGTCCCAGCACTGACTGCATCCAGCCTTCAGGCGTACCGGGACCTAGTGGGAGGAACAAAGGGAGGATACCACAGTTATACTAATATGATGGGGCGTGGTTAGTGGTGATGAGGTAGCTACATTATAGGTTGCATGCATAAACCATCTACACTGGTTAAAACTGAAGATAGACACAAAAAACTGAAGTAACTCAGCAGGACAGGCAGCATCTCTGGAAGAAGGAATGGGTGACGTTTAGGGTTAAGACCCTTCTTCAGTCTGAAGAAGGATCTCGACCTTAAACGTCACCCATTCCTTCTCTCCAGAAATGCTGCCTGTCCTGTTGAGTTACTTCAGTTTTCTGTGTCTATCTTTAGAATTTCAATTCTCCTTTGAGTGAAATAAACTGGATGCAAGCGCAAGTGCAATAAAATTAATTCCCCAATGAAAAATGGCATTAAAATAAATCTTCACAACGATTTCTGATATTATGTTTCTGCATTTCAGGAGCAAAGCAAATGGCGCATATTATTGGAATTGGGATTTTGGCAGTTCTAATTACAGCATTCTGCCCGTTCCTGTGTTGCCTGATAATGCAAAAGACGTAAGTAGATCTATTTCTTAAATGCTCTTATTTCATTACATGGGACATAGAAACACTGCAGATCATGAACATGTTTGATCTTACCACATCAGGAACCTATCCAATGTTTTCTCTTTGTGTACGAACTGCAGATGTTGGTTTATTATGAAGATAGACACAAAGTGCAGAAGTAACTCAGTAGGTTAGGCAGCATCTTTGGAGAAAAAGGAAAAATGACGTTTTGGTTTGGAACCCTTCTCAGTCTGAAGAAGGATTCCGAACCAAAACATCACCCATCCTTTTTCTCCAGAGATGCTGCCTGACCCGCTGAGTTACTCCAGCATTTTTTTTTTTTTGTAAACCAGTATCTAGTTTCTGCAATTTCTTGTTTCTACATTTTCTCTTTCATGTCCAAGTTTAGGTTTCTGTTGAGATACTGCGAAAAGCTTTGTTCAGTTTAGTTTAGGGTAGAGATACAGCATGGAAACAAGACCTTCGGTCCACCGAGTCCATGCTGACCATCAATCACCCGTTCACACTAGTTCTATGTCATCCCATTTTTTCATTTTCAGATTTTCTCATCCACTCCCTAACACTAGGGGTCATTTACTGTGGTCAATTAACCATCAAATCCGCATTCTTTGGGATTTTGGAGGAATCCGGAGCAGCCGGAGAAAACCCACTGGGAGAACATGCAAACTCCACACAGTTGTCACACGAGGTCAGGATCGAAGTTGGTCTCTGGCGCTATGAGGCAGAAGATCTGCCACTGCGCCACTGTGTTGCCCTATTTGCATGCTGTCCAAACAAATCAGATAATACTATACATAAATGCAATCAAGTCAAACTCAAGTACAATAAATAGAGCAAAGGGGAAGATGCAGAAAGCAGAATATAGTTCCCAGCATTGTAGAGCTGTTACTCAATGGAAGTCAATATTTTGTCACAGTTACAATTCTCCTGGCAACTGTGTAGAATGTCAGTGATATGTTTCTGTGAATGAATTCACAACAGACCCAGACAAGAGGTGAGGAAATATCCTTTGTTAGAGAGCTTTGGCCAAACCAACCTGCTCTTTCTGAACTTAACTGGCCACTGATCGCGCCACAAATTGCGCTGACCATTCTTTTTTTTTCTGGAATGCAATCGACTTTACAGGCACTGCCCGACTAGTGCAAGGGTTACGTTCCGTAAACTCTTAAGTCAGATTTTACGCAAGTCGGAATAACCATCCTCAATCCCTGCCCAAAAGAACTTACTGAGAGTTTTAACAGTCTCAGCGGCGTCTGGTTGTGTCCAGGGCACTTTCTGCTGCGCACGTCCTTGTGGGTAATCACCACCGCCATTACCGGCTTGTTTCCAAAGTAAACTTGAGTGAATGGACAGTGTTGTGTAAATTACAAGATGCCTTGATTGCACTCAGGACTGAGCACAGGATTGTTCACGTAAGCGCGAGTTTACGTGAAAATCGGCAATTGCATAAGCCGAGGAGTGTCTGTATATGCATTTGAATGAACTGCTTCCCCTCCCTCACGACTACCTCAAATTGATGAATGGTCCCGACCCTAATCGTCACTCATTCTTTTTTGCCAGAGATGCTGCCTGATCCGCTGAGTTACTCCAGCACTTTGAGTCTATTAAAAAAAAATTAGACATTGGGTTGTTTTTGTCCTGACAGAAAGCTGAACCCGCTTTTGCGCAAAAACAAAAGGGTTGAGGATGCTCGGAAGAAGGACGTGGAAGTGGGAGGTTACTTCATGAAATTGCTCAAGGAACAGAAAAGGAAAAGGAAAATGCAGCAAGAAGGTAATATACCAAAATAAAACCGTTAAAATACGTTACAAGGTGACCAGCGTTACTTGAGTAAGTAGGGGTGTATGCTTTGGACCGCTAGTAACACTTTGATATACTGATGGCATGATCAGATTTGCAGAAGGTTAGGGATTGCTGGACAGTAGGGTCATGTCCTCCCACCAACAGTTAGTGAGAAAGAGAAAGGGAGAGAGAGGGAAGGAAGTTAAAGGGGCGGTAAAGTGGTGCAGCGATAGATTTGCTGCCTTACAACGCCGGAGACCCGGATCAACAAATGGGTGCGTGAGAATTGAAAACACAAGTAGGCACAGTTGTAAAGAAGCTGTATGGTATGCTTGCCTTTGTCAGTCAGGGTATTGAGCATATGAGTCTGGAAGTCAGGATGCAACTTTATAAGACTTTGGTTAGGCCTGATTTGAAGTATTGCATGCAGATCGGGTCACCCCATCACATGAAGGAAGTGGAGGTTTTGAAGAAGGTGCAGAAGAGGTTTACCAGAATGTTGCCTGGATTAGACGGTTCTAACTAAAAGGAGAGGTTGGATAGGCTTGGATTATTTTCTCTGGAACATCAGAAGTTGAGGGGGGACCTGATAGATGTATATAAAATTGAGAGGCATAGCTATGGTAGACAGTCAGAACCTTTCACCTGAGCTGGAAATATCAAATACTAGAGAGCATATGGTTAAGGTGAGAGAGGCAAAGTTAGACGAGATGTGCGGGACAGGTTTTTTTACACATTGGGTGGTGAGTAGCTTGCATGCGCTGCCTGGGGTGATGGAGGCAGATATTTTAGTGTCTGTTAGATAGGCATACAGATGTTGGTGTGTGCCTGGAACGCACTGCTTGGGGTGGTGGTGGATGGAGGCAGATACAATTGTGTCATTTAAGAAGCATTTAGATAGGCACATAGATATGCAGGGTATGGAGGGATATGGATCACCTGCAGGCAGATGAAATATTTAACTTGGCATTATGCTCAGCACAGACATTATGGGCAAGGGGCCTGTTCCTGTGCTGTACAATTGCTATTTTAGTACATTCTATGTTCTATTTTATACCTGTTAAGCTATATATCCCATCCCATTTTCACTCTGTATCAGTGACTTTTGTCGAAGTAACGTTTTTTTAACCTCACTTATCAGTGTGCAAAGTGAAGGGCCATCTCCTAATCTCTTCTCTAGTCGTGATTCTTAAATACAGTTGCTTTCTAATGCCTCTGAATCGTCCAAAGCTGTCACTGGAAAGGACTTTGCGTGTATAACAGTACTGAATATTTCAATATAATGTTTAATACTGCTTGTAAATTTAAATGTCATAATGGTAATATCATTGATATAAAGATCAATACTGATTCTTTTAGTGTAATCGTTTTGTGTAGTAAGATTATTGAAGTGGGCATTTGTTTCTATTGTATCAGGTTTGTTTTTATTACAGCAAAAAAACAGTGATGGATAAACTCGGTAGGTCAGGCAACATCTGTGGAGAGAATGGATAGATGTTGTTTCGGGTCAGGTCCCTTCTTAAGACTCATCGCCTGTACATCTTTCTCCACAGATACTGCTTGATCTGCTGAGTTGCTCCAGCACTTTGTAATTCCAGCATCTGCAGTTCCTTGTATCTTTGCTGGTCAATATGATAACCTTATTGAAACATATAAGATTGTTAAGGGTTTGGACGCGCTAGAGGCAGGAAACATGTTCCAGATGTTGGGGAAATCTAGAACCAGGGGCCACAGTTTAAGAATAAGGGGTAAGCCATTTAGAACAGAGACGAGGAAACACTTTTTCTCACAGAGAGTTGTGAGTGTGGAATTCCCTGCCTCAGTGGAGGCCGGTTCTCTGGATACTTGCAAGAGAGAGCTAGATAGGGCTCTTAAAGATAGCGGAGTCAGGGGATGTGGGGAGAAGGCAGGAACGGGGTACTGATTGGGGATGATCAGTCATGGTCACATTGAATGGCGGTGCTGGCTCGAAGGGCCGAATGGCACACTCCTGCACCTATTGTCTATTGTCTAATACTTGCTATTCTTGTGGAAAATGGTGAAGAGGTAGAGGGAGCAGGAAGGTGGGGTAAATACTAAAAGAGAAAGAGCAAGCGATAGATAGAAAGCATGGAAGAGATAGGTAGAGAGATAGATAGAACGAGAGTGAGATAGATAGCAAGAGCAGTTGATAGCGAGATAGATAGAGAGAGAGCGAGATAGAGAGAGAATGATATGGATGGAGAGTGAGAGAGCGAGAACTGGAGAGAGAGTGAAAGAGATAGCGAAAGAATGAGAGAGCTAGTGAGAGAGACAAAGTTTTTTCTTCAATTTTCCAGCATCTGCAGTCACTTGTGCTTCTCTTTGTTTTGATTACATTTTGGTCGAAATAAACTAGGTTGATTCTTTTTTAAAAGAATGAAAACTTTTTATTGAAAGCCATAAATAGAGTTATTAGATCACAGCCCAAGATCTATGATTTACAACTAATTCAACTTCCTCTGTGAAGAACACAAAATACTGGAGTAACTCAGCGGGTCAGGCAGTTTCTCTGGAACAATTGGATAAAACCTTCTCCAGATGGGCGGCATGGTGGCGCAGCGGTAGAGTTGCTGCCTTACAGCGAATGCAGTGCCGGTGACCCGGGTTCGATCCCGACTACGGGCGCTGTCTGTACGGAGTTTGTACCTTCTCCCCGTAACCTGCGTGGGTTTCCTCCCACAATCCAAAGATGTACAGGTGTGTAAGTTGGTTGGCTTGGTAAATGTAAAAATTGGCCGTAGTGGGTGTAGGATAGTGCTAATGTGCGGGGATCGCTGCTCAGCGTGGACCCGATGGGCCGAAGGGCCTGTTTCGGCGCTGCATCTCTAAACTAAACTAAACCCTTCTCCATGTGCCTGGCCTGCAGTCTGTACTGGGTTTGCACATTCTCCCAGTGCTCCCACATTCCAAAACATCTGGGTTTGTGAGTTAATTGACTTCTGTAAATTGTCCCTATGTGTGTAAGATAGAACTAGTGTACGGGGTTGATCGCTGGTTCTGGACTCGGTAGGCTGAAGGGCCTGTGTCCAGGCTGTATCTCTAAACTAAACTAAATATCAAATATATAAACACTATAATTGGAAGCTAAAATTGTTATTTTTGTATTATTCCTAGATGAAACCAAACTCATCAATAATGAAGATCAATAAGCAGATATTTTGTGTGGAACATCCTGTCCGTAAATTGCAGGAAAGCTCTGGCTAATTGACAACGTCTATTTAAAATAAGATAGATTATTTTATTGGAAATAAATTTAAGAAATACATATATGAGGGGGGAAGTGGATGAGGGAGCTTAAAATAAACCAGTTCCAACCTAAATAATGCAACTTACCTTGTGAAGTACTCATGGGAATAGACCATGGTAGTCCTTGAGGTTCTGAGGAACCAGGATGTCTCTCAAATGGTTTCCATGGTAATTTGTTGGTCAAAGATACTGCATAAATGTCGGCCTTTGTCAAGAGGAGTCTCCAAAGATATGGCAAATTGACTGTGTCATAGGGTCACACAGCGTGGAAATAGGCCCTTCGGCCCAACTTGCTCATGCCAGACAACATATCCCATCTACACTAGTCCCACCTGCCTGCGTTTGGCCCATATCCCACTAAACCTGTCCTATCCATGTACCTGTCTAAATGTTTCTTAAACATTGTGATAGCCCCTGCCTCAACTACCTCCCCTGGCAGCTTGTTCCATACACCCACTACCCTATGTATAAAAAAAGTTACCCCTCAGATTCCCATAAAATCTTTCTCTCCACACCTTAAACCTATGTCACCTGGTTCTCGATTCCCCTACTCTGGGCAAAGAACTGTGTGTTTACCTGACCCATTCCTCTTATAATTTTGTACACCTCTATAAGATTTTCCCTCACCAAGGAATAGATTCTTAGCCTGCCCAACCTCTCCCAATAGCTCAGTCCCTTGAGTCCTGGCAATATCCTAGTAAATCTTCACCGAGCCCTTTCAATCTCTTATAACATGGTGACCAAAAGTGAACACAATACTCTAAAGTGTGTTCCAGGATCTCGCATGGTTGAGCGCGGATTGGTTTTGAAGTTGACAATTGTAAGGCTTGTCCTCTTGTCTGCTTTGGTGAACAAAACCATTAATTCTGAGCATGAACAAGCACTAAAGTCATCTGCTGGTACAGCATAACTACTGAGGTTGTGGTCACCTTTGTTATAATCATTGTATAGAACATAGAACAGTGCAGCACCAGAACAGGTGCTTCGGCCCACAATGTTTGTGTCGAACAAGGTGCCAAGTTAAACTGATCTCATCTGCCTGTACACTATCCATATCCCTCTATTCCCTGCACTTTCACATGCCTATCCAAAAGCCTCTTAAACATCACTATCATATCTGCCTCCACTACCATCCCTAGCAGTGTGTTCCAGACCCCATCACTCTGTGTAAAAAAAGTTCCCCCCGCATCTCCATTAAACATTCTCCCTCTCATCATAGCTATGCTCTCTAGTGTTGGATATTTCCACCCTGAGAAAAAAAGGTTTACCCTATCTACGCCTGTCATCATTGTATATACTTCTATCAAGTCTCCCCTCTACCTCCGATATTAAAGTGAAAACCATCCAAGTCTGCCAAACCTCTCCCTGTAGCTGAAACCCTCTATTCGCGACAGCATTCTGGTAATCCTCCCCTGCACCCTCTACAAAGGCTGCACATCTTTCCTGTAATGAGGAGACCAGAACTGCATGAAGTATTCTAAATGCGGCCTAACCAAAGTTTCATAAAGCTGCAACGTGACTTCCTGACTCTTATACTCAATGCCTCGACCGATGAAGGCAAGCATATCATACACCATCTTTACCACACTATCTACTTGTATCGCCACGTTTATTATTGGCATGAGTATTGAGATGCAGTGCTATAAGCAAAGCATACCATATATGAGTCCAATCAAACCATACATAAGTGCAGCAGTTAATACAAAGAGAAAAATAAACAGCAACAAATATTGTTTTGAAGCTACGGAGAAAGCGCAGATAAAAAAGTGCAAGGGACTTTGTGAGGTAGGTTGGGGATTGAGCCTACACCCTTACCTTATGGGTGCAGCCAACAGTAGTAAAGTGGCTACAATCTGAATTGTTCATTGTAGTGGACTGGAGAATCATAAGGACTGGAGGGTTGGTGAGTTACAGCGTCACAAGAACAAGAAAGCGCATTTCATGGGAGCACTGGATATAACATTGGCCCTATGGAGTTATAGCTATGTTTGAGCTGACTCTCTCGTGAAGAAGTTCGAAGCAAAGGTTTACTGACTCCCAATATTTACTCCACTGTGTGTGTGTGTGTGTGTGTGTGTGTGTGTGTGTGTGTGTGTGTGTGTGTGTGTGTGTGTGTGTGTGTGTGGGGGGGGTGTGTGTGGGTGTGGGTGTGTGGGTGTGTGGGTGTCTGTATGTGTGGATTGAATTTGTGTGCATGCGTGTGTGCGTGTAATGTGCGTGCGTGTCAGAGTACACAGTACTGCAGGATCACCAGCAGAGTGCAGTCGGAGACTGCAGAATGTATTTGCAACGATAGACTCAAAAAGAATGCTTCGATGCTCACTGGCTCTAGAACAACCCAAAGCACGGCACTCAAGTCTTTTTCATTTTCTTATTCACTTGCATAAACAAGAAATAATCACCTTCGTATTGTCAGCACTTCCACACCCTTGTAATCCTCAATCCACAAAATTATCTCCCGATTTATTTCTGTGACAATATTCTTAAACCAATGCCCTCGTCTCCAGCAGCCTGGCCAGTGTTTTATTGAAGAGCATCACAAGATTTGCAATGACATAACCGTTCCTTTATCCTTGCTCACTGTAAACACTGGAACTCCCTGCCCAAGCGCACAGAAGGAGTACCTCATCAATCAGACTCCACTCTTTCCTGAAGCTGGCTCATCATCACCTTCTCAAAGGCAACTAGGGAGGTCTAGAAGCATTTGCAGAGCCAGTCATGTTTACCATATCATGAGTGAACAAAGCAAAGAAGGAAATGAAAACCAACGGAGGTTTATTTTAGAGACACAGCATGGAAACAGGCCCTTCGGCCACCTAGCCCATGCTGTCCATCAATCACCTGTTCACAATAGTACTACCTTATCTCGAGTGGTGAATCGTGGGCAGAGCTGTCCCAACAGGAATTGGGATCCCGTCATTCCACCTGGAGGACAGACAGGGCTTTGGATTAAGGTCTTATATAAAAGACAAATCACTACTAATGTGGCTGCAGCTTTATACTCCATCTGGCTACTGGAATCCAGACTGCACCACAGGTTTAGAAATCAAATGCAAATTTGTTTCTTCCATTCTATTGTGATTTTAATATTTTCAGTTCCCCAATCAGCGACTGACGCTGTACACAACACAGATTTTGCGCACAGAAAGAAGGTGAAATCTCCTTCCTGCCCATCACTTTCCACCAGGTATTCCTGTGTTTGCCTTCAGAGGCAATATCTATGTTGTAGCTGGGATTTGCTGATGCCTACCCAAGGATTCCTCCCACATCAACATCCCAAAGCTGCCGGCATATCTATGTGGCAGCCTCCAGTGGTGAGAAAGCTACCTGTGCAACAGTCAACGGCCTGACCCACTGTACGAGGTAATTCAAGAGTTCTCCTGAGTTTTCTCTTGATTCAAACTCGGAGAATGTCCATAGCGGGTCCGCAGGCGTCCGTGGATGTCTCGTAGCCGCTCGTATGAGTAAAAAGTAACAATTTTCTTCATCACAAGTATTTTTTTCCTCGTGGACATTTTTCACAGTGATTACCGTTACTCGAACGAGCTGCTACAAGACATCCACAAACTCCTACGGACCCGCTACGGACATTCTCCTACCTGCTGTACTTGAGTATGGGTTGATTGTGTTCATGTATAGTATTATCTGTAGAAACAAGGAACTGCAGATGTTGTTTTTAAAATGTAGACACAGAGTGCTGGAGTACCTCAGCGGATTAGGCAGCTTCTCAGGAGAACATGGTTCTTTTTCAGGTAGGATCAATCCATGTTCTCCTGAGATGCTCCCTTGCCTGCTGAGCAACTCCAGCACTTTGTGTCTACTAACCACCAGCTGCAGTTCTTTATTTCTATATACAATTACATCAGGCAGTGCAAAGGAGAAAATAAACAGAGTGCAGATTGTAGTGCCACAGGTAAAGTAAAAAAGTGCAAAGGCTAAAATTCACCCCTGGACTATGAGTGTCCACTCAAGAGTCTGTGATTATCCTAAAGTCTCTTACTGTTGTATCTGTTATATCTGCGTTCACCACCACCCATGACAATGCGTTCCAGGCTCTCCCACCCTCTATGTAAAAAAACTTCTCCCACACATCTCCTTTCAACTTTGCTCCTCTCACCTCAAAGCTATACCCTCTGCCTCACCCGCTGGAGAAACTCAGCGGGTGAGGCAGCACCTATGGAGCGAAGGAATAGGTGACGTTTCAATAGACAATAGACAATAGGTGCAGGAGCAGGCCATTTGGCCTTTCCAGCCAGCACCGCCAATCAATGTGATCATGGCAAATCATCCCCAATCAGTACCCCGTTCCTGCCTTCTCCCCATATCCCCTGACTCCGCTGCTTTTATTTTTATTTTTTTTAATATTTTATTTATTAGAAGTACAGTAAATTACAGTAGTACAAGCCACATATATCTTATTACATTTATTATACCCCTTCATTTTTTACACTTTAAGGAAAGATAGAAATAAAGAAAGAAAAGAAAGTGAGAGAGAGTTGGGTTAGTAACTGCTATTTTCAAGAGCCCTATCTAGCTCTCTCTTGAAAGCATCCAGAGAGCCTGCCTCCACTGCCCTCTGAGGCAGAGAATTCCAGACTCACCACTCTCTGTGAGAAAAAGTGTTTCCTCGTCTCCGTTCTAAATGGCTTACTCCTTATTCTTAAATTTCTTAAGTTTCAGGTCGAGACCCTTCTTCAGACTGATGTCGGGGGGGGGGGGTGACATTTGACATTTTCACTTTGGGAAAAGATTCCTATTGTCTACCCAATCTATTCCTCTCAGAAAGTGTACACTTCTATCAGTTCTCCCCTCAACCTCCAATGTTCCAAACAATCCAAGTTTGTCCAAAGCTTCAGTACAGGTGACAATAAACTAACCCAAACTCAATAAGAAGATAGACACACAAAGCTGGAGTAACTCAGCGTCCAGGCAGCATCTCTGGAGAGAAGGAATGGGTGATGTTTGGGGTTGAGACCCTTCTTCAGACTGGTTAGGGATAAGGGAAACGAGAGATATAGACTGTGATGTGGAGGGATAAAGAACAATGAATGAAAGATATGCAAAAAAGTAATGATGATAAAGGAAGCAAGTTATCGTTAGCTGTTTGTAGGGTGAAAATGAGAAGCTAGTGCGACTTGGGTGGGGGAGGGATAGAGAGAGAGGGAATGCTGGGGCTACCTGAAGTGAGAGAAATCAATATTCATACCACTGGGCTGTAAACTGTCCAAGCGAAATATGAGATGCTTTTCCTCCAATTTTCGTTTAGCCTCACTCGGCCAATGGGCTAATTCCCTATAATCCGAGCAGCATTCCGGTTAACCTCTTCTGCACCCTCTCCAAAGCCTCTACATCCTTCCTGTATTGGGTTCATTCAGAACTGCACTCAATAAGTATCTTGACATCTTGTATCTTTTTTGCCCTGTTCTAAATACCCTGATGTAGCTTGGTGTCAGCATTTCTTTGACACAGCTGTTTTTATTGTGTTAGAAGTGAGATGGAAATGGAAATGGCTGAATTTTAAATGTGAACACTAGGAGGGTTACTCCTCGACAAAAAATCTGAACAATGCCTCATCTGAATCTGTTCAAGTTCACTTTAACATGTCCTTTTTAAAAGCAAGATAGCACTTACTCAAAGACGAATGCTTTCTCTTTCATACTGTTCAGCAAAGGCACGCTGTGATATATTGATGACACTTCCATTTGCCTTGCTAAAAGCTTCCATTGTGACTATTTGATTGATGGGACAAGCTGTTAAATATGGAGAGGTAGTCTTGCCCCTGGGTGGGAGCACCAATCATGGAATATCAGATCAGGCAATCGCAGAACAACTCAGTGTCATAGTACGGAAACAGGCCCTTCGGCCCAACTCGTCCATGCTGACCAAGATGCCCAATCTATACTAGTCCCACCAGCCCATATTTGGCCCATATCCCTCTAAACCTTTCCTATCCATGTACCTGTCCAAGTGTCTTTTAAATGCTATTATAGTACCTGCTTCAACTCTCCACGTTTGCATAGTACTAGGTTTGGAATGTAGGGGTTTATGTGTAAATAGCTTGTTCTAAGCTTCCCCCCAATCTAGTTTCAGTCAAAAATTACTGAGTCAAGCACTTGCGCATCTAAACTTTATTTTGACAAAACTCAATTACAGTTCCACTTCTGTACCTAACCACCGCAGGTTCGATCCTCGTATCTGCCTGATCAAGCGCTCTTTAACCTCGCTCAAGCAGAGACACTCCAGAAGGTCACGCAGTTCCAAGCGTTCTCCCAGAAGATCGACACAGGACCTCGTGGGAGTGGTCTTTTATAGGTCCCCGAACCTTGAAGGGCCGAACCACGTGGGGGTGGTCTCTAAACAATCCAATAACAGATATCGATTAACACAGTATATGATAGACATTTTCCTAACCCAATAATACAGTGACTAATATAATGTATTCAAATGGTGCTTCTGAGAGGAAGCAAACATAGCAACATTTACCCAGATTTTCAAGAAACCCAGACAAGGCTCAATACTTAATCCAATCAACATCTAGCAAAGTAAAGCTTTGCAACATTGTATGCAATGTGTATGTCTGGTTTGCATTCATCCAATCCATTCCATGCAATTTGTACCTAATTGTCAGGATCTGCAGATGTTTCTATTCTCTTCCTGCAGCTCTTATCTAGGCTCCAGACAAACTGGCACCATTCTGCAGCTTGTCCCATTTCTGCAGAAAGCACATTTAAATTGAACAAATGGCCAAGCAGCCCAGAAGCCTTTACTCAATTTTAGTGTCCTGGCCTCTCGAATTTGGCCAGAATTGACATTTGTACCTGAGTGTGTTATGGTTTAATTAGTTCAGCCTGCCTAGTTCCATACAGCTTCTTCTCATGGCCTGACCTCCAAACTCCACTGACCCACTGCAACCTTCCTTATCTTCAGCCCTTTGGAAAGATCTGCCCCACCTATCCACTTGGAGACATGCTATCCACTACCTCCTTGGAGTTAGAAACAGTGCGAAGTCACAAACAGTCCCTTTGGCCCAATTTGCCCATGTTGACCAAGATGCCCCATCTAAGCGAGTCATACCTGAATCTTACCTGAATAGTGAAAGGCCTGGATAGAGTGGATGTGGAGAGGATGTTTCCACTAGTGGGAGAGTCTAGGACCAAAGGGCATAGCCTCAGAGTAAAAGAACGCATCTTTAGAAAGGAGATGAGGAGGAATTTCTTTAGTCAGAGGGTGGTGAATCTGTGGAATTCATTGCCTCAGATGTGTGTGGAGGCCTAGTCATTGAGTATTTTTAAGGTGGAGATTACAGTAAGGATGTCAGAGGTTATGGGGTGAACGCAGAGGAATGGGGTTGAGAGGGAAAGATAGATCAGTCATGATTTAATGGTGGAGTTGACACAATGGGCCAAATGGTCTACTTCTCCTCCTATGATGTGAACATATGAACTTATTTACTGTGTGATTCCTGCTCTTACCAAAATGCAGTGATTGCCACACACTAACACTATACTACACACACTAGGAACCATTCACAATTTTTACCAAAACCAATTAACCTACAAACCTGCACATCTTTGGACTATGGGAGGAAACTAGAGAACCCACGCAGGTCAGGGAGAGAACGCACAAACTTCATACAGCCAGCACCCGTAGTCGGGATCGAACTTGGGTGTCTGGTGCTGTAAGGCAGCATATCTACAGCTGCACCACCGTGCCGCTCATAACATAGATAGCATGGAAAACAAAACTTTTCACCATCCCAGAGTACACGTGACAATAATGAAGCTAAACTTAAAATCAAAGCAAGTTGTTGCCTGCATTTCCTTTCTTTAGAAGGTCACCTATCGGAAAAGCAGTTAGCAGCTGCTGCAAAAATTGTGGCTTTAACGAGTGTTGGGAGTGCCAGCGTGACTGAGAGAATAACCTTGCAGACTGGTGTGACCTGAATTTAAAACAGCCTAGTCTATTGATATTTTCACTTGTTGACCTCCAGAGAAAGAATTTTATTCTAGTTATTTTCTGTCTTCAACCCATCTGAAGGCCACAAATTAATAGAATCGCAAACACAGAATATAGAACAGTGCAGCACAGAAGCAGGCTCTTCAGCCCACAATTTCTGCTCTGAATATGAAGCCAAGACAACTCTTATCTGCTTGCACACAACATATATCGCTCCATTTACTGCATATCAATTTGCTTATTCAAAAGTCTCTTAAATGTCACTATCACATCTGCCTCAACCATCACCCCTGGCAGCACGTTCCAGGTACCCACCACCCTCTGTTTAAAAAACTTTGAAGACTGCAAGAAATTGCAGAGAATTATGGATGCAGCCAAGACCATTGTGGGATGGTCTAGGCTGCATCCATAACACCCTCCCTTCCATTAACTTCATGCTGCACACTGCCTCAGCAAGGCCACCAGCATAATCAAGGATGAGTCTCACCCCATTCACTCCCTCTTCTCCCCTCTCCCATCAGGGAAGAGGTACAGAAGTGTGAAAATGCACAACTCCAGATTCAGGGACAGTTTCATCCCAGTTGTCATCTGGCAACTGAACCATCCTATCACCAACTATTACATGGATAGGACAAGTTTGGAGGGATAGGCAGGTGGGACTGGTGTAGCTGGGACATCTTGGCCATTGTAGGCAAGTTGGGCCGAAGTGCCTGTTTCAACACTGTATCACTCTATGATTATGACTATAACTAGAGAGCGGTCCCAACCTAGCATCTACCTCATTGGAGGACTCTCTTTAATCGGACTTTACTGGCTTTACCTTCCACTAAACATTATTCCCTTTATTATGTATCTGTACACTGGGGATGGCTTATATGTAATCATGTATCATAATCTTTCTTCTGACTGAATAGCATGCAACAAAAGTATTTCATTGTACCTCAGTAACAATAACCTAACACTAACCTCAGTAACAATAACCTCAGTGACAATAACCTAACCTAAACTACACTAAAAAAATTGTCATGCACTGCTCCCTTATACTTTCCCCTTTCACCTTAAAGATATGCCATCTAGTATTTGAAATTTCCTTACTGGGGAAAAAGGATCTGACGCCACGCCACGCCAGGTTGATTGCATTCATCGAAACAGGGCGGACCACGTGAAGGTTGCAAAGGATTTGACTGTTTACCTTATCTATGCCTCTCATAATTGTATATACTTTTAGCAGGTCTCCCTTCAACCTCTGGCGTTCCAGAGAAAACAATCCAATCTGTCTAACCTCTCCCTGTAGCAAATACCGCCTAATCCAGTTCCATTCGGATAACAGCTTCTCATATTTTGCTTGGGCAGCTTACAACTTTCTCTAACTTCAAGTAACCCCGGGTTTCCCTCTCTCTCTATCCCTCCCCCACCCATGTCGCACCAACTTCTCGTTTATACCCAACAAACAACTAACACTGGGATGTCTCCTTTATCATCGTTACTTTTTTTGTATATCTTTCACATTGTTCTATATATCTCTACATCATCGTCTATATCTCTAATGTCCCTTTCCCCTGACTAGTCTGAAGAAGGGTCTCGACCCGAAAGGGCACCCATTCCTTCTCTCCAGCAATGCTGCCCGTCCCGCTGAGTTACTCTGGTGTTTTTGTCTTTCTTCGGTTTAAACCAGTATCTGTAGTTCTCTCCCACACCATTCTGGTAACGTTGGCCACTTCTTAGGTCCAGATTTTAAGAGGTTTAATGGTTCAAAGGTTCCTTTATTATCACTTGCACCAAGGTACAGTGAATTTATTCTTTGCATACAGATCAGTATTGTCATATATAAGTACAAAAAGTACATACTGCATAGAAACAGCCTACACTGGGTCTATAAATGAGTCACGAGGTTTTAGTGCCATTTCACAGTCCCAACTGCAGATGGTCATAAAGGCCAGTTGCAGATGTCGCCACTATCCTGTCATCTTGTGAACCATCGTCCCTCTCCCCGCCCGGACATCTTCCACCTTCATGCCCCGGGGATGCCTCCCACAGCCGAATTTGAGGGCCACGGAAGTGAAACCCTTGCTGTCGGTGGTACAGTCGCGGCTCGATGGGACCTTCTACCGTGCGTGGCTCTACCAGGATGGTCCATTATGTTCCTATTTCTCACGTGAGTCTGCAAAAGGATCCCGACCCTTACAGGTGAGCGAGGCTGGATTTGCAGATGTGTGGAGTAAATGACAAAGGCTAGAGGTGAAAAGGATCAAAAGGATGTCAGATAAAGAGAGAAGAGGAGGAGTGAAATGTAAAGCCAGAGAGAAGGATAGGGGTGAAAGGGAACATTGGTTCGATGATACTTTATTGTCTTATGAACCTAGGCACTGCAAAATTCCTTTTACCGTAAAATACTTACTATGCATTGGCACAATTATACTTAAGTACAAGAGTTTAAGAATATTGATTACACTGAGGCCGGACACAAGAGTTGCCACGTTTCCAGCACCAACTTGTATTCTCCAAATTATAACAGGTACATGGAAAGAATATGTTTGTAAGAATATGGGCAAAACACGGTCAGATGGAGCCAGTGCAATTGAAGCATCTTAGTTGGCATGGGCAAGAAAGGCAGAAGGGCCTGTTTCTGTGCTGTATGACTCTACGATTGTAGAGTCTTATAAGAGCGTTAACATTTCAGCTCATCTGCTAAAGTACGATCATCACTAGTTTAGTTTAGTTTAGTTTAGTGATACAGCTTGGAGACAGGCCCTTCGGCCCACCGAGTCCATGCCAATCATTGAGTCTTATTAAATTATAAGAGTCTTAACTTTGTTATAAAGTCCCATTGTCCTGGGTTGTAGTTGTCGGGGTCAGGGGGTGGAAAGATGGGTGATCAAGAAGAAATAGAGGACTTGGGGATGAGAGATGAGTGTGCAGAGGTGGGAAAAGGTATAGGGGTGGGGGGAGGGGGGGGGGAAACAAGGAACCGCTGATGCTGGTTTATACCAAAGATTGATACAAAATGCCGTAGTAACTCTGCGGGTCAGGCAACATCTCTGGAAAAAAAAGGATAGGTGAACGTTCGGGTGGGGACCCTTCTCCAGGGTTGTGGTAGCTCTAGGGTGTGAGGGCCATGGGAAAGATAGAGGATGGAAAATAAACTGGAGGTGAGAAAAGGCCAGAACAAATCGGGGCCTGAAAAAGAGTTCTGCACCGAAACGTCACTATTCCATGTCCTCCGGAGATGCTGCCTGACCCGCTGCGTTACTCCAGCACTTTGTGTGCTGCGCAATATCCCAGCATCTGCGGTGTCGGCATAATCGTGATGGGCCAAATGGCCTCCTTTCATTCAGTGAGATCCTTTAATTCCATGATATGCAGGTGACCTGTTTGCTCGCTACAAATCCAGGCAAAGCAACGACAGACTGAGCAAGGCCAGCAAATCCATTGCTTCTCTGTCCAACTAGTTATCAGCATCGGTGTTACAGAGTGGAATATTTTCATAAATCACCTAAACTTCCCATGGGGCCAGGGAATTGAATTGCACACATATTGTTGCTTTGCAGGCTTTACTGGCACATGTACTATTTATGTGAACCAAAAGGACACTCTTCTCGAATCGATGTTGGTACGTGATTAGTAGACCAGAGTCATGTTATTGAAATAAAAACAAAAAATATTGCAAATGCAATTGTGGGTCAGATAACCACTGTGGAACGAAAGCGAGAGCGAGCGTTAACATTTCAGCTCATCTGCTAAAGTATGGCCGTCACTTTAGTTTAGTTTAGTGATACAGCTTGGAGACAGGCCCTTCAGCCCACCGAGTCCATGCCAATCATTGATCACCCGTTCAAACTCATTCTATGTGATCACACTTTCGCATCCACTCCCTACACACTAGGGGCAATTTACAGAGGGCCAATTAACCTACAAACCCACATATAGTTGGGATGTGGGAGGAAACCGGAGCACCTGGAGAAAACCCACGCAGTCGCAGGGAGAACGTACGAACTCCATAAAGACAGCACCCATAGTCGGGATTGAACGCAGGTCTCTGGTGCTGTGAGGCAGTAAATCTACTGCTGCATCACTGTGCCATAGAGGGAGTAGAGGTAAGGAAGGGTCAGAAGGAAGGAAGGGAGAAAGCAGGAGGGAGAGGTGATAGATAGATTTAGGAGGAGGAAGGGAGTGAATAGAGAGAGGATAGAGAGAGCACCCGGACAGAAATTACGTGGTCACAGGGAGAACGTGCAAACTCCACACACCAAACTCAATCTGAAATGTTAACTCGGCTTCTTTCCCTGACCTGATCTCGCCATTTCTGCTTATTTCTCAGACTGTATGTTCTGAATTTTGTCTTGGTTTTAGTATAAGAGAATGTTGTGTTCTTCACGGATGGCTTCTTAAGGAGTGGATGTGAATAGAATATAATAGAATAGAATCTTTAATTGCCACGCAACCAGGGTTGGTGGTATTTGGGTTCGGTACATGATGGTACACTGCTTTTGTTACATACCACTAATAACACAGATCACCGTAATAAAGTGCATCCATACCACATCACAAATCACAAATCTCACCAACAATGCATAGTGCAAAAGAACAAACAAAGACCATAGACAAGACACTGTATACATCAAAAGTCATATTATTGTCTGATTATTGGACGGAATTGAGAGTTCTTATTGCTGAGGGGAAGAAACTGTTTTTAAAGCGGGTGGTTTTAGTAGCAAGTGACCTGAGGCGCCTCCCCGAAGGGAGAGACTGAAAAGGGTGATTTGCTGGATGGGAGTGGTCCGAGATGATCTTTTTTGCCCGTTGTGAGGTACGTTGGAGATAACTTGAATGGATTGAGGGGATGGGGGAGTTGATGATCCTGGAGGCCTTGGAGACAATGCGTTGTATTCTGTGTAGTGAGTGACTATCGGTGTTACCGTACCAGACTGTGATTGAGGAGGTGATGATGCTTTCAATGATTGATTGATAGAAACGGACCAGGAGGTGTTTATCAACTCTGAACTTTTTGAGCTGTCTGAGGAAATATAGACGTTGTTGACCTTTCTTGATGACGTGGTCTGCATTGATGTGCCATTTTAGATTATTGGAGATATAGGTGCCTAGAAACTTAAATGAGTTTGTGGAGGTTATGGGGTGAGAGTTGACATGGACCGGGGGTTTGTGGTTTTGATTGCGTCTAAAATCTATGATGATTTCTAAGGTTTTTGAAGTATTAAGCTGGAGGTTGTTGTCTGCGCACCATTTGACTGCGCTATCGACTGTTAGATGGTATTGTGATTCTTTGTTGTCTGAGATAAGGCCAATTATTGTTGTGTCGTCTGCATATTTAAAAATTTTAACTGAGCTGCATTGGGATGTGAGGTTGTTGGTGTAAAGTGAGAAGAGCTGGGGTGACAGAACGCACCCTTGGGGGGCTCCTATGTTGAGAGTCAAAGGGCTGGAGAGTTTTTCACCCACCTTGACTCTTTGCTGTCTGTTTGTTAGAAAGTGTAGAATCCAATGGCACATGGCTGGGTGGATGCTCATGTCCAACATTTTATTGTAGAGTTTAATCGGGTGTATAGTATTAAAGGCCGAGCTAAAATCTATAAACAGGATGCGTGCATAGGTGTTCAGTGATTCCAGATGATGAAGGGAATAGTGAAGAGCTAAGTTGATAGCATCCTCAACAGACCGGTTGGCCCTATATGCAAATTGGAAAGGGTCCATGATGGGGGCAGTGTGTGTTTTGAGATGGGTGAGGACTATGTGCTCAAAGGCCTTCATGGCGACTGATGTTAATGCCACAGGTCTATAATCGTTCAGGCAGCTCACCTTGGAGGACTTGGGCACAGGGATGATAATGGATGATTTAAAACACTACGGGACTCTGCATTGGCTGAGGGAGGTGTTAAAGATGGAGGTGAACACAGGGGCCAGCTGAGCTGCACAGTGGTTGAGAGCAGCGGGGCTGAAATACGCACATACGCATGTGTATATATGTGTGTATATGTATATGTATATGTATATGTATATATATATATATGTATGTATATGTATATATATATATATATGTGTGTGTGTGTGTATATATGTATATATACAATATACAGAACTTTTTTTCTGTTTATTATATTGTTTACAGAGTACTATGTTTACATATCTGTTGTGCTGCTGCAGGTAAGAATTTCATTGTTCTGTGTATGTGTATATATACACATATGTATGTATACTATATATACACACACACACACACACACACACACACACACACACACACACACACACACACACCACACACACACACACACACACACACACACACACTCTCTCTCTCTCCCTCTCTCCCTCCTCTCCCCCTCCCCCTCTCTCCCCCTCTCTCCCCCTCTCTCCCTCCCTCCTCCCCTCTCCCCCTCTCTCTCTCCCCCTCTCTCTCTCCCCCTCTCTCTCTCTCCCCCTCTCTCTCTCTCTCTCCCTCTCTCCCTCTCTCTCTCTCTCTCTCTCCCCCCCCCCTGTCCTGCCCTGTCATGTCTTCCACAATGCTAATGATTCTGTCTGAGGAATGGCACTGCTCACACAGGTAGACTGATGCTCTGCCCTTCAAGCAGAAGACATCTATTGATGAATTGCAAGTACATGGACCACTGACAATGGGATACAGCTGCACAGTTTCAAAGGCACACTGGATGTTTTCCATTGAACTGGCAAGGCAGTGCTATTTTTGTATTCAAGTATTCCCTGTCTCAACCTATTTCAATTCCTGTCAATCATGCATGGCCCTGCTTATTTCATTGCAATGACAATCCCAAACTAGTGAAAATCCCAAAGCCGTCTCCATGGAGTAATGGGAATAATGAGACACTCCCTGCATGTCTACCTCTGTCTTTAACACAACAACCTTATTGTCTGAAGAAGGGTCTCGACCCAAAACGTCACCTATTCCTTTTCTCCAGAGATGCTGTCTGACCCATTGAGTCAGTTTAAACCAGCACCTGCAGTTCCTTCCGACGCAACCTTATTGACCTATCTTTATGCAAACCATCATCTTCTTCCAGACTTCTCGCAACACCCCGCAGCCTGTTTTTTTGAGAGTCAAGACACTTGAACAGATAATGGAGAGGATAGGTTTAGAGTGATATGGGTCAAGCACAGGCCGGTAGGACTAGTGTAGATGGGGCATGTTGATCGGCATGGGCAAGTTAGGCCGAAGGGCCTGTTTCCATGCTGTAGGACTCTGTGACTTTGGCCCATAGAGAAAATAATTGTACGGATGTATCCTGAGAAAGGACCACAACTCATCATGGCCGGCATTCTTACCATGCTCCACCTAGAGCCGATTATGGAGTGCCAAACGTCTCTATTTTCTGAGAAATTACAGTAAACAGGGTAGGATAGGTCTCTCTCTATGACTCTATCTATGAAGAGGTCCCTAAGAAAATATGTATTTTAATTGGCTTTGGTAAAATTGTAAATTGTTCCTAGTGTGTAGTATAGTGCTAGTGTACGGGGTGATTACTGGTCGGCACAGACTCGGTGGGCCGAATGGCCTGTTTCCACGTTGCTTCTCCAAAGTCTCAAATCTACTCTTCCCCCATATATATTTTTCTCTCCTTTTCCCCCCTCTTGCCTGGTTGATCACCCTGCACCAAGGTTAACACCAGGCTTTTAACCTCCTGGCCTTAAACCCAGCACAGGGTTAAACAAGCTCTGACAAGTCTCACCAGAAGCAACAAAGATGCACAGCGCAGCACTGAGACGAGAGTGGTGTGTGTCATTGCCTGTGAGAAGGAATGGGGCAGCGGGTCCCAGAATATACTGCTTCACACTCTCGCTCCCAGCCGCGCATGACATAATTCATCATGTTGCTATTGACCCACTTTCGAGGTTAGAAACACTTATAATGTCTGAGTAGTAATCCTCTCCTGTCCTTCTGACTGTGGGGATCAAATTATAATGTGGTACTTTAAATAGATTCACACAAATTATGACCTAAAACATGATCTATGGAACGCTGTGTTACACAGCTTCCGGCTTTATCCCCACTGTATCTCGTTCTAAATCCGTCTCCAACCTCCTCTATACCGGCACACACCTTCACATCTTTCCATCCTAATCTTAAATCTATCTTAACCTTAATTCTATTTTAAGGGCCTGAGCTTTCGGGAGTGGTTGGGCAGGCAAGGACTTTATTCCTTGGAGCACAGCAGGTTGAGCGGTGATTTTATAGAGGCATAATAAATCATGAGGGGAATAGATGAGGTGAATGCACAGGTTTTTACGCAGAGTAGGGGAATTAAGAACCAGAGGACATGGGTTTAAGGTGAGAGGAGAAAGATTTAAGTGGAACCAGAGGGGTCACTTTTTCACACAGAAGGTGGTGGGGAAATGGAAGGAGCTGCCAGAGGAGGAGTTGTGACTGGTTCTATAACAACATTTAAAAGAGACATAGTCATACGGTGTGGAAACAGGCTCTTCGGCCTAACTTGCCCACACAGACAAACATGTCTCATCTACACTAGTCCCACCTGCCTGCATTTGGCCCATATCCCTCCAAACCTACCCTATCCATGTACCTGTCTAAATGTTTCTTGAACATTGCGATACTACCTGCCTTAACTATTATCTCTGGCAGCTCATTCTGTACACCCACCATCCTTTGTATAAAAAGGTTACCCCTCAAGTTCCTATTAAATCTTCCTCCTCTCACCTTAAACCTATAAAGACATTTGGACAGGTACATGGATAGAAAAGGTTTAGAGGGATATGGCCTAAATGTGGACGGTTGGGACTAGTACAGATGGGGGCATATTGGTTGATGTAGGCAACGTGGGCTGAAGGGCCTGTTTGCATGCTATCCAGTCAGCAGAAAGACAACCCATGATTACAATCGAGCCATTTACAGTGTGTAGATACATGATAGTGCATGGAAAAGTATTGTGAAGGATAAATCCGATCAAGGATAGACCGAGGGTCACCAAAGCGGTAGATAGTAGTTCAGCACTGGTCTCTGGTGGTGGTAGAGTGATTCAGTTGCCTGATAACAGCTGGGAATTTCTTTTTTCTCATTTTCTCATCCACTACCTGCATATAGTGCCTTCACTTTGCCAACCGCCCCTCTCCCTCCCATCTCCATAAAAATTCTAAATCATGTTTCATGTCTGGAGTTCAGTGGTAATTATATGGATCTTTGATGGAGAAGCAGTTTTAAGATTAGAGAGGCTAGACCGAGAAAAATCTCCAGGATATCAAATATGCTGTACAATACACTGAATAATTAATATTTTTTATCATCCTGCAATGATTAGAATCCTAGTCACTGAACAGAGGTTCTGAGAAATTCATATCTTCCTTCTTGTATTACAAAATATTAGATGTATACTTGAAAGACCATCAGATAACTTTTTGTCCATATACCTACAAATAAATAGCTGGGAAATTCTTACAACACTAAATCCAGAACGTGAAATAAAAGATTATTCTTTTTGGCTTCGGGGTTAATCAAATCAAAGATTGCTCAGAACGCTGCAATATTTTATAATTTGGTGTGTTAAAGTAGTGAGCATCAATCTTGTACCTGCATCTAATTCTGTGCCCAAAGCATCTCATTAAATACAGGGTAAACCTCATAAAAACCTTTAAGGCAGAGGTGATATACAAAAGCTGTGCGCATGGATGGGTTTAGCTTCATGGTGTGGAAGTTACAGTTAGTGGATAATATAAGGTGAATATGTAAAAACTCATTAAGAAAAAGGGGATGAATGATGTTGGAGCGGCACAGTGACCCAGCCGCAGAATTGCTGCCTTACAGCGCCAGAGACCTATGCTCGATCCTGACTATGGGTGCCGTCTGTACAAAGTTTGTACATTCTCCCTGTGTCTGCGTGGGTTTTATCTGGGTGCTCCGGTTTCCTTCCACACTCCAAAGACGTATAGGTTTGGAGGTTAATTGGTTTCGGTAAACTTGTAAATTGTTCCTAGTGTGTAGGATAGTGCTAGTGTACGGGGTGATTGCTGGTCGGCACGGACTCGGTGGGTTGAAATGCCTGTTTGCGCTGCATCTCTAAAGTAAAGTCTAATGATATCTGTGTCGGGCTGAAGGGCCTGTTTCCACACAGTATGACTCCATGACTAAGCGTCTCAAATTATGAGAGACATAGGCAGATGGCCAGAACCTTTTCCCCAATATGGAAAATTTAAATACTAGAGGACATAGATTTAAGGGGGGAGAGGCAAGTTTAAAGGAGATGTGCGGGGCAAGTCACTTTTCACAGACGGTTGTTGGTACCATGGGACGCACTACCAGGGATGTGTAGGAAGGAACTGAAGATGCTAGTTTAAACAAAAGATAGACACAAAAAGCTGGAGTAACTCAGCGGGCCAGACAGCATCTCTGGAAAAAAGGGATAGATGACGCTTTGGGTCGAGACCCTTCTTCAGATAATACCAGGGATGATTGTGAAGGCAGATTCAATAGAGGCTTTTGGATAAGCATGTAGATAAATATCTGAAAGGAAATATTTATGTGGAGAAAGGTCATGGGGTCTAATTCCTTAACCTTATTAACAAAGCACAATGGCTGAATAGTTTCCTCCTGTATGATACAATTTGCTGAACACAAGTTGTGCCCTTTTGGTAAGTTGCGTTGGTAAATAATCGTAACCTCTTTTTGAACCATGAATTTTCTTTTTATAACTGCTGCAGAAGACAAATAATTAAAGCTGTGCTGTTTTTCTGTCAGTAAAGCATGTGATGGCTCCAATTAGTGAAATATAAACATGCAGCGTAGAATCCCATTCCACTTTAAATCATGTGCAGGGCAAGTCTTTCACACAGAGGGTGGTGGGTGCCTGGAACACACTACCAGGGTTGGTGTTGGAGGCAGATGTGATAGTGGTGTTTAAGAGGTGTTTAGTTTAGAGATACAGGGTTGAAACGGTATAGGTCCACCAAATCGTGCCGACCAGCAATCACCTGTACACTAGCACTATCCTACACACTAGGGACAGTTTTTATTTTCCCGAAGCCAATTAACCTTCAAACATGTACGTCTTTGGTAACCAGAGCACCCGGAGAAATCCGGAGGTAACTAGAGCACCCGGAGAAAACCCACGTGGTCATGGGGAAAACGTGTAAACTCCGTATAGACAGCACCCTTAGTCAGGATCGAACCCGGGTCTCTGGCTCAGTAAGGCAACAATTCTACCACTGCGCCACCGTTCCGCCAATTGCCACTTGTGTGGATCAGCATGTGTATGGGTTTCTAATCGTCTCATTACAGGAAGGATGTGGAGGCTCTAGAGAGGGTGCACAAGGGTTTTGCCAGAACGCTGCCTGGATTAGAAATATTAACTTCAAGGAGTTGAACAAACATCAAGAGTGGTTGGTGCCTGTAGGATGCTGCCAATGGTGATGATAGAGACAGATATGATAGTGGCATTTGAGAGACTTTTAGCTAGGCACATGGATATGCAGGGATATGGATCATGTGCAGGCTGAGTTGACGTGTTTAACATGGCAAATTTGGGCCGAATGGCCTGTTCTTGAGCTATGCTCTATGTTCATGTGTGAATCCCACATTCGTGAAAAATGAACAGGACTATTTTAATATGTAATTCACAGAATAGTAAGCTTCCTTTATTTTTCAGAACTTCAAACTTCATTTCAAGTGGGCAAATGATGCCTCGGCAAGCCAGCAGCATAATCAAGGATGACTCTCATCCTGGTCACTCCCTCTTTTCCCCTCTCCCATCAGGCAAGAGATACAAAAGTGAAGACGTACACCTCCAGATTCAGAGACAGTTTCTTCCCAGCTGTTATCAGGCAATTAAACCATCCTATCAACAACTAGAGCAGTCCTGACCTACCACCCATCTCATTGGGAACCCCCGTACTATCTTTAATCGGAATTTAATGGACTTTATCTTGCACTAAACATGTTCCCTTTTATCCTGTATCTGTACAAAGAGGACGGATGGATTAAAATCATGTATAGTTGTCAAGTCTTCTAATGTTTTTGCAGTTTCCCCGCTTGAAAGGGATTTGATTTATCTACCCCGAAATGATGAACTGGATTCACTCAGACCAAACACTTCTTTTCCACCTTTTATTTTCTCCTTCTTTTATTTTGGCAGATTAGTCTTTAGCAGTTTTTTAGCAGTTTTAGTCTTTACCATTTTTTGGTCTTTATCAGTTTTGGTCTTTAACAGTTTTGGTCTTTAACAGTTTTGGTCTTTATCAGTTTTGGTCTTTAACAGTGGGTCTTTAACAGCTGAAAAACCCTGTCACTTGGATAACAAACACCACCAATATCAACACGTTAGCCAGACAAGTTTCTCAGCTTTTGAAGGGTTAAACAGAGTCTCTGGGGCTGCAGTCTTCGACTCAGTCCATTTAGAGTTCAGTCCTTACCGGCTGCCAATCGGGTCTGTAGAAAATCAGTCCTGCTTGCCTTTTCTGGCTCTCGCGGCAGTCTTTTCGGACAGTCCTTTTTGATTTACTGTTCAAGTTCTCTGCTCGCAAGTTTCTTGTCTCTCCTCACTGGCTTCTGGTGCTCTGTGCCCTCTTGACCCCCAGGCAGGACTCGGCAGGCTGGGGTTCCGCCCACTTTAATCACTGTCTCGTGATTTCAATTGTAGCATTTCTCTGCACCTGTTCTTTCATTTCAGTTTGACTTGACAATAGTCTTTCCGCTGACTGGTTAGCAAGGAACAAAACGTTTTTCACTGTACCTCAGTACACGTGACAGTAAACTAAACTAAACTTGATCTCTCTTTCTCAATCACAGGGGACAGGCTGAAACTATGTTTAGATTGAAAACAGTTACTAATTTACATCAAAACTTCACCAGCTTCAGAATAATCAGGAACATCCTCATGACATGCAAATGTACACAATATTGAAGTCTTCCTGAATATTGTATAGAGCACTGGATATTTACAGACAATCTTGTCGGCATAACTTTAATTATGCTTGGCATTCAAGAAGTTAAGTATATCTATTGGCAACACCATTAATCCTGAGGAATTTGAAGCATTTCCCTTATTTACTCCATGGTGTTTTTATTTGATTCTGATCCACTGATGTTCCTTTGGATTGAATAGTTACATAGTGATATAAATCTCTCTGACAACAAGCTTTTAATTCTCAGCGTTTCTGCCATCTGAACTGTTGCAAAATCAATCTTTTCTTGCTGCCGAGTATCACTGAATCGGGATAATTTTGTAAAAAATGTCCACAAGGTTTTACTTTCAGCATTGAGCTCCATCAACAAAGGGAGAATACATATCTCCCTTGAGAAGATACAAACGCCGGAGTATCTCAGCGGTTCAGTACCATCTCTGGAGAACATGGATGGGTGACGTTTCGGGTCAAAGTCGGGTGACCCGAAACGTCACCTATCCATGTTCTCCAGAGAAGCTGCCTGACCCGCTGAGTTACTTCAGCACTCTGTGAAACATCACCTATCCATGTTCTCCAGAGAAGCTGCCTGACCCGCTGAGTTACTCCAGCACTTTGTGTCCTTTTTTGTTTCCTCACTGGCTCTATAATCCCACTTATTCATAAATGTTTGGAGTATTTTAGTTTGGTTTAGGTAAAGTTACAGCATGGAAACCTTTGCTCCAATGAGTTTGCGCCGTCCAGCAATCCCCACACACTAACACCATCCTAACACCGAGGGTCTTCAATGAGGTAGACCATCCTATACACACTAGGGACAATTTCCAATTTTAGCAAGCGAGTTAGCCTACAAACTTGTACGTCTTTGGAGTGTGGGAGGAAACCGGAGCTCCCAGAGAAATCCTGCAAAGGCCGTGGGGAGAAGTACAAACTGCATGTAGACAGAACCCATAGTCAGGATCGAACCCGAGTCTCTGGCACTATAAGGCAGCAACTCTACCGATGTGCCACCATGCCACCTCAATGGCAATAGTTCTCTGTTACCCAACATATTCATAAGCTCTAGATTTAAATTCTTTGCACCCAGAAATTTTTATTTTGAAACTATTGTCCCTTAAATGTCTTAAGTATACAAGACATTTTCTGTTTTTATCTCAATGGTCATAGCACACTCACTTTGTGTCAACCCAACTCGGTGTCTCCTTCTTGTAACATCTATTCTGGAAGCTCTGGGCACCTTGCCGAATTAATTGTATTTTTTTCAATTTAAATATAAAATCTAGATTAACTGAGTCCTCAGCTGAAATGTGGGGCGTTAATTGAAAAATAGAGTGAAATGACATCCCAAGTATTCCTAAATTGTTTAGGCCCCTGTCTTCCTGTAAGGATATGAACATTGAATTGGTACTATATATAACAATAACTGTCAGTGATAATTAGCGGATAATGTAAATAAAACTGGCACATTCTGTGCATTTGGCAAGATAACGGGGACTCGTGTGATTTAGTTATTTTTCTCAGTGTAATCTTACATTGTATTCACAATGTGTGGTATGGTGTATTATGTGCTGGGCTTGTGCAGACTATTAATAGCTCCTTGATGTCTTTTCAAAAAAGCAACAACTGTTATTTTTCATCTGCAATGAAAATTTAGAATCAATAGCACAACGGGAGGCTAGTTGGCCCTTCAACCTGTTCTGCTGCTCAGTAATATCTTTGTTGGTCTTAACTCCCTGTAACCTCCAGATTCAGAGACCGTTTCTTCCCAGCTGTTATCAGACAACTGAACCACCCTGTCAACAACTAGAGAGCAGCCCTGACTGACCATCTACCACATTATAGACCCTCGGACTATCATTCATCTGACTTTACTGGGTTTTATGTAGCACTAAACTTTATTCCCTTTATCCTGTATCTGTACAGTGTAGGCTCGATTGTAATTAAGTATAGTCTATCCGCTGACTGGATAGCGTGCAATAAAAAGCATTTCACTGTACCTCAATACTCGTAATGATAAACTAAACTAAACTGACTAAACTAAACTAAACTGTTTCTGCATATCCTTTAATGATGTTGTTTAATAATTTAATTTAGATCTTAACTCAGCAAATCACCTGGCAACAATTGCCATTTGTGAAGAGCAAGTATCAGCAAATTTTTTTTAAAAGGCAGAAAGTGCGAAATTAACTCAGCAGATCAGACAACATGGATAGGTGCCATTTCAGGTTGGAGCCCTTCTTAAGACCGAAGAAGGCTCCCGACCTGAAACGTCACCCATCCATGTTCTCCAGAGATCCTGTCTGAGCCGCTAAGTTACTCCAGCATTTTGTGTCTTTTTTAGTTGGGATTTAGTCCCTCATTCGTCATTGTACATGTTATTATTATTAATAGCATTAATAAGGGTAAAGGTCAAAAAGGTAGAAACAAGGGCCTGCAGGTGCTGCTTTCTCAAGGAATAACACAAAGTGCTGGAGTAACTGGAGGCCGGTCACGGTGGCGCAGCGGTAGAGTTGCTGCCTTACTGCGAAGGCAGTGCCGGAGACCCAGGTTCGATCCTGATTACAGGTGCTGTCTGTATGGAGTTTTACGTTCTCCCCGTGATCTGCGTGGGCTTTCTCCGAGATCTTCGGTTTCCTCCCACAGTCCAAAGACGTGCATGTTTGTAGGTTAATTGGCTTGGTAAATGTAAAAATTGTCCCCAGTGGGTGTAGGATAGTGTTAATGTGCGGGGATCGCTGTTCGGCACGGACCCGGTGGGTCGAAGGGCCTGTATCTGCGCTGTATCTCTAAACTAAACTAAACTAACTGAGCGGGTCAGGCAGCATCTCTTGAGAACATGGGTAGATGATGATTTCTTTCAAGGGAATAGTCAGAACCTTTCTCCTTGGGTGGAAATGCCAAACTCTAGCGGGCATGGCTTAAAGGCAAAGTTTATGAGCGGGGCAAGTTTTTACACAGAGGGTGGTGGATGTCTAGACCACGCTGCCAGGGCTGGTGGTGAAGCCAGATACAATAGTGGCTTTAGATAGAAATATTTAATTTACAGGGGATATGTATCATGTGCAAGCAGATGATAGTTTATCTTGGTATTGTATTCAACACAGACATTGTAGGCCGTAGAGTTTGTTCCTGTGCTGTAATGTTTAGACTTTAGACTTTAAAGATACAGCGCAGAAACAGACCCTTCGGCCCACCCAGTCTGTGCTGACCAGTGATCACCCTGTGCACAATGCCACTTCAATGATCGGATACATCCACACTAGTCTCTACAGGGAAACATAGAAACATAGAAACATAGAAATTAGGTGCAGGAGTAGGCCATTCGGCCCTTTGAGCCTGCACCGCCATTCAATATGATCATGGCTGATCATCCAACTCAGTATCCCGTACCTGCCTTCTCTCCATACCCTCTGATCCCCTTAGCCACAAGGGCCACATCTAACTCCCTCTTAAATATAGCCAATGAACTGGCCTCGACTACCCTCTGTGGCAGGGAGTTCCAGAGATTCACCACTCTCTGTGTGAAAAAAGTTCTTTTTGTCACTATTTCTGAGTAATAGTGGGCTTTAAGATTAGGGGCTAGAGACTTCCTTAGCTCCTTAGTGCCAGCACAGACATAACTCCCAGAAAATTCAATAGTTCCCTTTACCTGGGCTTAACAACATGCTTTCAGTATTGTTTTCAATATCATGCTACAAGCTGAGGTTCACAGTATCACTGCTCATGAATTTGAAAGGATCACAGAGGGAAAGAGAGAAAGAGAGGGAGAGAGGGAGAAAGAGGAAGAGTGAGACCATTCAGCCCATCATGGCTTGGCTAAACTATCCTAATTCTCCCATCTTGTCCAATGGCTCGTAGGTAGACAAAATACTGGAGAAACTCAGCGGGTGAGGCAACAAGGGGATCTTATAGAAACTTACAAAATTCTAAGGGGTTGGACAGGCTAGATGCAGGAAGATTGCTCCCGATGTTGGGGAAGTCCAGGACAAGGGGTCACAGCTTAAGGATAAGGGGGAAATCCTTTAAAACCGAGATGAGAAGAACTTTTTTCACACAGAGAGTGGTGAATCTCTGGAACTCTCTGCCACAGAGGGTAGCCGAGGCCAGTTCATTGGCTATATTTAAGAGGGAGTTAGATGTGGCCCTTGTGGCTAAGGGGATCAGAGGGTATGGAGAGAAGGCAGGTACGGGATACTGAGTTGGATGATCAGCCATGATCATATTGAATGGCGGTGCAGGCTCGAAGGGCCGAATGGCCTACTCCTGCACCTAATTTCTATGTTTCTATGTTTCTATGTTTCCATGGAACAAAGAAAATAGGCAACGTTTCGGGTCGAAACCCTTCTTCAGACCAATGGCTCTGCATTTTTCCTGTTTGCTGGAATCTTCAGAAAAACACAGTACTGGAGGGTTAGGCAGACCTGAAGAGGGAATGGACAGGCAGCATTTCAGGATGGGATGTGTCTGAGGAAGGGTCACGACCCGAAAAATGTCACTTATTCCTTTTCTCCAGAGATGCTGCCTGACCTATTGAGTTCCTCCAGCACTTTGTGTTTTGCTCATGATTCAGAATCTTCAGTTCTGTGTGTCTCTCTTTCGAAAGTTACCTTGTTGCTGCAGCCTTGGACAGTCCATTTCACATCATTATATCTCACTGTTTAAAATTCTTCACTCATCCCGCATGCAGCTCTTTACCTAATTAGCTTTAATCTGTGCTGGAGGAACTCAATAGGTCAAGCCACTCATATAGAGTCAAACAGCACAGATACAGGTCCTTTGGACCAGCTTGCCCAATATACCCTATCTTAACTAATCCCTCCTGCCTGCATTTGGCCGATATCCCTCTAAACCTGTCCTATCCATGTACCTGTCCAAGTGTCTTTTAAATGTTGTGATAGTACCTGCCACAACTACCTCCTCTGGTAGCTTGTTCCATATGCCCACCACCCTCTGCATGAAATGGTTGCCTTCAGTTTCCTATTAAATCTTTCCCCTCTCATTTTAAAACTATGGTTCTTGATTGCCCTATGCTGTGTGAAAGACTCTGCACATCAACCCTACCCTATGTATTCCCCTCATGATCATTTACACTGTACTGCATTCCCTCAGAACTTTGTTTTTGGCTCAAGATTCCAACATTTGCAATTTCTTGATTTGCTAGCTTAGAGGCAGCACAGTGGGGCAGCGGTAGAGTTGGTGCCTTACATGCCAGAGACTCGGGTTTAATCCTGACTGTACAGAGTTTACATGCTCTCCTTGAGACCGTGTGGGTTTTCTCCGGGTGCTCCAGTTTCCCCCAACATTCCAAAGACGTGCGGGTCAATTATCTTCTGTAAATTGTCCCTAGTGTGTAGTATACAACCAGTGTATGGGTGATTGTTGTTCAGTGTGGACTCGGTGGGCCGAAGGACCTGTTTCCTTGTTGTATCTTTAGACTTAATTAAGCTAAATCTCTGGCACCTGAACTTCACAGAGCAAAAAACAACTCCTTGTGATTCTGAGCTGTTAATTCGCCTGTGAATTTTCTCTGCAGTAGGGTGAAGAGCCCGCCAGTCTCTCTCTCTTTGACAGGCGGCACAGTGGTTGAGTTGCTGCCTTTCAGTGCCAGAGACCCAGGTTCGATCCTGATTACAGGTACTGGCTGTACAGAGTTTGTACGTTCTCCATGTGCTCCAGTTTCCTCTCACACTCCAAGGACACAGGTTTGTAGGTGAATTGTCTTCTGTAAATTGCCCCTAGTGTGTAGTATAGACCCAGTCTTGGACAGTCCATTTCACTGATAGATAGTCGGCATGGACTTGGTGGGCCGAGGCCAAAGTTCCTCCAGCACTATGATTTTTGTTCCAGATTCCAGCATCTGCAGATTTTTAGTTCTCTAGCTTAAATCTCTGGCAGCCGAACCTCCCAGAGCAAGAAACAACTCAGCAATACGATACGATACGATAGGACTTTATTTATCCCAGGAGGGAAATTGATCTGCCAACAGTCATAAAAACACAAAATACATGAAACGTGAAATTAAAGTGATGAGTGGAAAGGATTCGGGATGTGCAAAGATTGGGGAGAGGGGGAGGGAATCAGTTTCAGTCTACCCCACGCAGAAGGGGGAGGAGTTGTACAGTTTGATAGCCACAGGGAAGATGGATCTCCTGTGGCGTTCTGTCCTGCATCTTGGTGGAGCCAGTCTTTTGCTGAAGGCACCCCTCGGGTTGACCAGTGTATCATGGAGGGGGTGAGCTGTATTACACACTGATCAACAATAAACAAGCTCCTCTTTATTCTGAGCTGTTAAATTGCCTCTGAATTTACTCTGTAGAAAAGTTCTCGCTGAAGAGCCCCATTCGCTCCACTCTCACACTATTAGCTTATTCAACTCCCCACCAGAGTCTTCCTCCTCCCTATACGATAGGGGAAATTTACATTGGCCAATTAACTGATCAACCTGCATTCCCTTGCAATGTGGGAGGAAACCCATGAGATCACAGGGAGAACGTGCAAACCCCACATATACCGAGCCAGAGGTCAGGATAGAACCACGGCCTCTGGAACCGTGAGGCAATGGCGCTACTAGTTACGCCACCGTGCCGTTCACAGTGTACAGAACACATTCATGGAGTTCATTCTTTTCCCGCAAAGGAATCTTAAGTTACAAAGGCTGTTTGACATCTGAATGTCTGCATTTAATTTTCGAGGAAAGAATCAGGGGAGAATTGTTTCTGAAGAAGAGTCTCGACCCGAAATACCACCCATTCTCTCTACAGAGATGCTGCCTATCCCACTGAGTTACTCCAGCATTTTGTGTCCATCTTGGGTGTAAACCAGCATCTGTAGTTTCTTCCTACATATTCCATCTACTCCACTGTAAAATCTTCAAGGTGTGGCTACTTTGAATGAGTCCTTCTCCTCTCTCAGACGAGAGAATCTGATGAAGTGACTTGACCTAAACGTCACCCATTTCTTTATCCCAGAGATGCTGCCTGCCCCCTGAGTTACTCCAGCATTTTGTGTCTATCTTCAGGGAAGAATTGTTGCCAGGTCAGAATGAGTGGCGTTGAGTTGGATGGAAAGTAGAGGCTTCTGCATATTCACTGACATTGGAAAGTACAAAGTTTAAACTGGCACACATGGAATTCAGAAGGTTGAGGCAGAGCGGAGGTTGTTTCCATGATGGGTCAATGTGATGGGCCAATTAAAGAACGTCAGAAGTGTGTGCTGATGAGATGCAAATGAAAGCAGACACATTGCAGATGAAAACAGATGGCCCCATGAAGAGAAACAGATGAGTTTGCACACTGACTGGATGATAAAAACAAATAGGCTGCAGATGGCTATGGATGACCCTGCATACAGAGGAGAGGGGCAGCTACGGGAAGTCCACCAGGAACACCAGAGGCAGCTAGTTCAAGCTCAGGTCAGAATCGGGCTGAGGTTGCAAACTGAGAATGATCCCAAGAATGATTGTGTTAACATATGATACCCGTTTGACGGCACTGGGTCTGTACTCGCTGGAGTTTAGTAGGACTAAGGGAGACCTAATTGAAACTTACCAAATAGTGAAAGGCCTGGATATAGTGGATGTGTAGAGGATGTTTCCACTAGTGGGAGAGCCTAGGATCAGAGGCCATAGCCTCAGGATAAAAGGACGTACGGTACGTGCCTTTAGAAAAGAGATTAGGAGGAATTTCTTTGATCAGAGGGTGGTGAATCTGTGGAATTAAGCACCACAGAAGGCTGTGGAGTCCAGGTCAATGGATATTTTCAGGTGGAGATTGACAGATTCCTGATTAGTACGGGTGTCAGGGGTTATGGGGAGAAGACAGGTGATTGGGGTTGAGAGGGAAAGATAGAACAGTCATGATTGCATGGTGGAGTAGACGTGATAGGCCGAATGGCTTAATTCTGCTCCTCTAACTTATACAATACAAAACAATACAATACAAATTTATTGTCATTTGAGCCTCAGTGAGACTCAAATGAAATTTCGTTTACACAGCCATACAAACAAAGACAATGTCCTACAGACATACACACAATTAAATTCACACAAACATCCATCACAGTGAACCCACTGTGATGGAAGGCAAAGTCTTTTCTCTCCCCTGCTCTCAATTTCTCTCCCGATGTCCAAGCCCCAGGCGGGTGATGATAAGTCCCACGGCCATTTTAGGCCGCGCGGGGCGATTTACGGCCCCGCTCCCGGTCTGAAAGTACAAGGTTGGAACCCCCACGGGCGATGGTGAGTCCCACGGCCATGAAGCTGCGCCAGGTGATGTACGGTCCCGGTCCGAGTCGTTCCAACCCCGCGACACGGGCTGGAGAAGTCGCGTTGCGGGAGCTCCGGGAAGCGGTCTCTCCCCCCGGACCCGCGAGCTCCCGATGTCCCAGTCCACCGGACCTGCGGCTGCGTTGCTGGAGCCACCGAGCCCCAGGAGTCGAGTCGCAGCAGCGAGTCACCACCGCTCCCCACGCTCCGAGGCCGGCCAGCCCCACGATGGTGAGTAGTCCGCAGCTCCGCAGTCTCCCGAGCCCCCGGGTCGTTCAGGCTGGAGGCCGCTCCACGGTGCTAGGCCCCAACGACAACGGAGACCCGACAAGGAAAAGGTCGGGTCTCCCAGACAGGGAAGAGATTTTAATTAGTTTCCCCCTGCCCCCCGCCCCCCACATATACACATTTAAAACTAGTATTAAAAAACACCAAACACTACATTTAACTAGACAAAAAAATTTACAAAGACAGACAGGCTGTAGGGGCCGCTGCAACGGGTGAGTCGCGCCGTAGCCACCGCTCACCCGTTGCAGCTTATACAACTTATAGAACTTATGAAGAGAATCTTGGACAGAATGGACGAGTTGGGCCGAAGTGCCTGATTCCGTGTTTTATGACTCGCTATGGTTCAATGAAGCTTTATTGTCACAGTCCAGTAGAATATTGCCATACCTAAGCACATTCTGACTCTTCAGAAAAGGATTCAACCCGAAACGTCACCCATTCCTGTTACTCCAGTATTTTGTGTCGACCTTTGGACATAGACTGTGTTGACTTTTGTTTAATTATGTTTAAGTATTTTCACCTCTGTGCCACTGTAATTTGTGTTACCCATTGAGTTTCCTATTTAAGTGCTATTGTTAATCTCTGTCTTTGTTCAGTCTTGGATTTTCCCATCATGCAGGGTCTTGTATGCTTGTGGTTCCCTATGCTGAGCATTGTAGTCTTTTTTTGTAATTAGGATTCTAGTAAAAGCTTTTTTGAGTTTAACTTACTCATACAGCATGGAAAACAGGCCCTTCAGCCCGTACACTAGCACTATCTTAAACACTAGGGACAATTTACAATTTTACTAAACCTGATTAACCTACAAACCTGTACGCCTTTGGAGTGTGGGAGAAAACCCACGCGGCCACAGGGGGAACGTACTAACTCCGTACAGACAGCACCCGTAGTCAGGATTGAAACTGAGTCTCTAGCACTGTAAGGCAGCAACTCTACGCCACTGAGCTGCCTCTTATTTCCTATAAGACTATATGATATCAGTGTGGTTGGAAGGGATTGTTGGCATTGCTGGAGCCATGCAGAAACTGAGCTGGATGTAAGAGATCACATACCATTGTTTGGAAGAAGATTAATAGTTTTTTTCCTTGTATCCTTGCCAACAGTTCCCCCCCTTGACCAATGTTACCAGATCACTTTGTTGATCTCAGTCTTCTTTGGTGGACTTTAATTTGCACAAATTAGCTTGACTGCTGTCCACACACAACAGTGAAGGTATTTTACAAGTGACTTATTTAGGATGATACAATTTGCAGTGTCTTAAGGATAAGGAAGGCAATCATAATGCACATTTGTTATTAAGATTACCTCATACTCTGAATCATACCTAGTTGGACAGGCACACCCTGAAAATGGTGACACAGGTAGACAGGGTGGCAACGAAGGTGTCTGGCACACTTGCCTTCATTGATCAGGGCACAGAGGACAAGAAAACATATTTTGCTTGGGCAGCTTTCAACCCAGCGGTATGAACGTTGATTTCTCTAATTTAACGTTACTCCTGCTTTCCCTCCCCTCCCCTCTTATGCCCCCAGCCATCCTCCACCCTGGTCGCCCTATTACTTCCACTGGTCGCATTCTATTATCCTTCTTGCTATCACACTTTCCCCAACCAACAATGGGCCATTATGGGCTCCACCCTTCCTGAGTTGTTTAAGAAGGAACTGCAGATGCTGGAAAATTGAAGGTAAACAAAATGCTGGAGAAACTCAGTGGGTGAGCAGCATATATGGAGCGAAGGAAATAGGCGACGTTTCGGGTTGAGACCCTTCTTCAGACCCTTTGAAAAAGCGTCTCGACCCGAAACATCGCCTATTTCCTTCGCTCCATAGATGCTGCCTCACCCGCTGAGTTTCTCCAGCATTTATGTCACCCTTCCTGAGTTCATCAGTTGCTGGCCCTGATTTGTTCTTGCCTTTTCCTGCTGGACTCAAGGGCTTTGTTATCAGTAAAATGTTGACTCGGTGGGCTTAAGGTCTTGTTTCTCTCTGGAGTGAAGAAGGCTGAAGGGTGCCCTTACTGAGATATACAAAATCATGGGAGTCATGGGAGGTAAATGGTCACAATCTCTTTCATAGGGTAAAGGCATCTTAAGCTAGAGGGCATTGGTTTATGGTGAGAGGAGGAAAATTTACATGGTGCCTGAGGGGCAATTTCTTCACAAAGGCTAGAGGGTGGCACAGTTGCGCAGTGGTAGAGTTGCTGTCTTACAGCTCCAGAGATCTAGGTTCGATACTGACTATGGATGCTGTCTGTACAGAGTTTGTTGGTTCTCCCTGTGAACACATGCGGTTTTTTTTGGGTGCTCCAGGTTCCTCCCACACAACAAAGATGTGCAGGTTTGTGGGTTAATTGGCTTCTGTAAAATTTGTAAATTGTCCACAGCGTGTGGTGCTGGTGTACGGGGATCGCTGGTCTGTGCGGGCTCGGTGGGCCGAAAGGCCTGTTTAAGTGCTGTAATTCTAAACTAAGCTAAACTTACAGGGTGGTGGGTATATATGGAACGGGCTGCCAGAGGAAGCTCTAGATGAGGAGTAATGACAACATTTAGATACAGAGAGAGAATCATACAGTAGGGAAAAGGCTCTTCAGCCCCAACTTGTCCATGGTAAGATGCCCCATGTATGCTGGTCCCATTAGCCTGCGTTTGGCCCATAGCCATCTAAACCATTCTTATCCAGTTACCTGTCCAAGTGCCTTTTAAATGCTGTTATATAAAAGACATTTAGACGGGTACAAGGAGAGGAAAAGCTTAGAGGAATAGGGATACAATGCAGCAAATGGGACTTGGTCAGCAACAATACCTGGTCGGCATGGACAGGTTGGGCCGAAGGACCTGTTTCTGTGCTGTAAGACTCCACGCATCTATGTTGTTATCACGATTCTTATCCATTGCTCGATCATAGATGAATACAATGCTAGGATTGTATTGGGTTAATTCCACCCCCTGCCCTCCACTCCCTCCACTCACCCCTGCGCCCCACCTGGACTCCCACCTATTTCTCCCCTCTGATGACATTCTCGTGCCACCGTGCTACCCATATGCCCCTGTCCCACTTAGGAAACCTGAACGGAAACCTCTGGAGACTTTGCGCCCCACCCAAGGTTTCCGTGCGGTTCCCGGAGGTTTTTGTCAGTCTCCCTACCTGCTTCCACTACCTGCAACCTCCGGCAACCACCTGCAACCTCCGGGAACCGCACGGAAACCTTGGGCGGGGCGCAAAGTCTCCAGAGGTTTCCGTTCAGGTTTCCTAAGTGGGACAGGGGCATTATGCCCCAACTCCCCCCACAGCTCAGGCCCTCAGGTCCAGACAACTCTCTCGCAAATCCAATCTTCAACGAGAACTCCAGCGGCTTCTGTTGAAAACAGGTTAAATTTCTCCAGTCAGTGGGAAAAAAGTTACATGCAATTTATGTGCAGAAAATCAATAATTCGATGTGCTGTGGTGATCAAGCTTATCTGCCTGATGATCTTCACATTGGCTGCCTCTCACGTTGCCACCACATGCAGTCTAGAAAGTGTGACAACTATGCCATGAGAAAGCCCAACTCTCGGAGGCGGGAGAGATGAGAGCAACAGTGCTAATTGTTGCCAGATCCTAATAGATTAATTATTTATGCAGGTGTACACAATTACATTATAACATATGAAGGGCCCAGATGCGTGTTTAATAATGCAGCAAATATTGTGCCTAAAACAGCGGGGAAGGTGAGATGAAGCAACATCTAGGGAAACAAGCAGGTAGTGTTGAATTCTCAGTGCTCCTCTGCGATACACTTATACTGTATCTCTTCCCTGACAGCTCTCTTTATTAATTGATCGGGCAATCAATGATACAACGGGGGAAGTGGGGGTTTACATTAAATTAGCAATCATGACCCTACCTGGACAGATGATGTATCTATAAATAGAAATAAAGCAGGCAAAGTGGTTTATGTTTACTTATATTATGCGTGGTGATAAGAAGGAAGTGCAGGTGCTGGTTTTAGAGTTTAGAGTTTAGAAATACAGCGCTGAAACAGGCCCTTCGGTCCACCGAGTCCACGCCGACCAGCGTTCCCCGCACATTAACACTGTCCTACACACACTAGGGACAATTTTAATTCATACCAAGTCAATTAACCTACAAACCTGTACCTCTTTAGAGTTCTGTACCAAAGATAGAAGCATCTCTTGAGAAAATGGATAGATGACATTTTGGGTCGGGAGCCTTCTATAGACTGCACCTATGCTGTACCGTTCTGTGTTCTACGCTCTATGTTCCATCGTCTGTCACATGTGATGATAATGGAAAATTTGGGATGCCAGTGGAAACGGACCTCCCAGAGGAAACCCACGTGGTCAACCCACCCACCGGGAGAATGTACAAACTCTGTACAGACAGCACCTGTTGTCTGGATTGAACCTGGGTCTCTGGCACTGCGAGGCAGCACGTCTACCGCTGTGCCACTGTGCCGCACTGACCTACCTGGGTCAGCCAGCCTCTGTGGAAGGAATGGACGGATGTCATTTTGGATCAGGACTTTTCTTCAGACTGAATCATTCCAGAGGACCCGGAGATAACCCACGCGGTCACAGGGAGAACGTACAAACCCCGTACAGACAGTACCTGTAGTCAGGATCGAACCCCGTCTCTACTGCTGAGCACTGTGCCGCCCTAAGGCTGTCCCACTGCGGCGACCCAATCCGCTAGTTAAGAAGAATGTCTTCGACCTTCAAGCTCGAGCGCACTTGCCTGGAAAACCTTGAGCTGGATCGATCGTCAGCATTGAAACCACGAGCAGGGTCGACCGACCGCACACACACACACACACACACACACATCGCAAAGGCGGGGGCCATGGAAAGCGGGGGAGCGCTCTGAAATTCATACCCGCGATGAAGAGGAAGGTAAAAAACGGCTGCACTGTGTACTGTAAGTCCTTTAGAGAGCGTGGGGGGAGGGAAGGGGAGGGAAGGGAAGGGGAGGGAAGGGGGAGAAGGAGTGGAGACACATTTTAAGAAGTATAATAAAGTTTAGCGGGCATTTTACCTACCGGTTGGTTTTCCTTGGTCCTGAAAACTCCAATGAGCCAATCAAAATGCTCAGTCAGTGAAGGAGATTGCCTACGGCTGCCCTCGACTGCCTGTAACTAAATAGCGACCCCACTCCACTGCACTATGAGTTAAAAAGAACCATGCTGACTAAATTTTTCCGTGACCTAGCTGAGGCCGTGAGTATTCGGGAACTTCCCTCGAGCATGAAGAAGTGTTCCAGTGACCTCATCGGACCTCCTAGGACCACGTGTCGACCATGCTGCGAGTTTGAGTCGAGGGCAAACTCTTCTAAACTTGCAGATTAGGTCGCCGCAGTGGGACAGCCCCTTGAGAGTGTGAGGATGGTAAATGGAGGTTGGCGACGGGGAGGGCAGATCATTGTATCAATGCTTGAATCAACAAATGTGGCAAGAGTTATCAATTATAAGTCAGAGCGGGCGAGATTGAAAAATAAAATGTATGTATGCCTCTGTTCCAAAAAAAATATAGCTTCAAATGCTTTAATGGGTTTGCAATCTGCGTCAGGTTTGATGTCCGTCTAAATTCGTCGCCAGGACATTGACAGCTCAGCTGTCCAATTTATAGCAGATTCATCAAAATGCTGGCAGTTATTACCCGAATTGCAGCACATTAGTAAGCCTGCTGTATAATCTAATGAAGCCCATTATCCACATCCACTAAAGAGTGGAAGTCTCACCTACAGTGGAATTGGATGCTACAGATTTACCACCTTACAGTTCAGCTGAGAGCTTTTTATGAAGGACTTCCTTCCAGATATACCAGCTACCTGGTATACTCTAAAAGGTCCTGACAGGAAACATCACCTATTCATGTTCTCCAGAGATGTTGGAAGATCGCTTAGTTACTCCAGCACTTTCTGTCTTTTTTTTTCCCCCAACCTTAACCTGAGGCTTTATAAGGCACTGGTCAGACCACAATTGGAGTATTATGAGCAGTTTTGGGCCCCATATCTGAGGAAGGATATGCTGGCAAGGGAGTGGTGGCTTTTGTGGACTTTAGAGATACAGCGCGGAAACAGGCCCTTCGGCCCACCGAGTCCGCACTGCACACTATCCTACACACTAGGGACGATTTACAATTTTTTTTACCAGAGTGAACTAACTGACATGCCTGCATATCTTTGGAGTGTGGGAGGAAACCAAAGCACCCTGAGTAAAGCCATGCGTCCACAGGGAGAACGTACAAACTCTTTACAGACAGCACCCGTAGCCAGGATCTCTGGCACTGTGTGGCAGCAGCTCTACCATTGTGCCACTGTTCTGCCCTCTGTGCCATCCGGATGTTGCATTTAGTCTATTGGAGAGCGGCAACTTCAATGCTTGTACACATCCCCAGGATGGGTGGCAGTCTGTGGCATTTGTGGGAGGTACAGCCTATTCTGTATGCCGTGTGTTCTTCCTGTCAGCTCTTTTCTCCCCTTGCACAAAGTATTTTCTTCCCTTTGCTTTGTTTTTTGGTATCGTGTTTGAGGTTCCACTGACTGCAATGCTGAGTAGCTGTTTCCCAGTGGCTCCTGTTGATATTCAATGCCTTAAGGCCCCCGTTACAGATGTGCTTGCAGTACAGATACAGGTGTACAATTTTCCTCTTTCCCTGAGGCTGGCTTTCAGCCAAATACATTTTTAGTTTTTAGTTTAGTTTAGAGATACAGCGTGGAAACAGACCCTTCGGCCCGTACATGGAGAACAAATGTTGGTTAGCTTTATGTCCCACCAACAAAACAACATTAAGGACCAAGTCACCAAACCCAGTAAGATTCACAGAAGAAGTTTGGGGTGGGGAGGGACTCGGATTCTTGGGTTTTGTTAGGGAAGTGGACCAATATTTGTAATAGGGGTTGTGAATTGGTGAACAGAGATGATTTACACATTGAAAGACACAAAAATGCTGGAAAAACTCAACGGGTCAGGCAGCATCTTAGGAGAACATGGATAGGTGACGTCTCGAGTTGGGTGTGAAGAATGTTTCTGATCCAAAATGTCACCTATCCATGTTCTCCAGAGATGCTGCCTGACCTGCTGAGCTACTCCAGCACTGGAGTAAACCAGTATCTGCAGGTCTTTGTATCTAGATTTACACATTGCTTAGTTTAGTTTAATTTAGAGATACAGTGTGGAAACAGGCTACAAAGCTGCACGTCTTTGGAATGTGAAGGAAACCAGAGCACCCAGAGAAAACCCATGCGGTCTCAGCGAGAACATATAAACTCCGTACAGACAGCACTGGTAGTCAGGATCAAACCTAGGTCCCTGGCGCTGTAAGGCAGCAACTCTTCCACTGTAGCATTGCCCCTTTGGAAATTTCTTGGAAATCTTGACATCTTTTTGAATTCTCCCAATCTTCAGCCACTGAAAATTCCCCAAGTCATCAAATGGTGTTCTCTCATCAAATATCTGCTAATTTCCCTTCCAGAGGTTATTTAGTATTTAGTGATCTTTTACAGCTTATGAATTAACATTTTTTTCTTTTTCGAAAAATAATATTTATTCAGAACTAAATTTACATACAAAGCAAATCGTTCAGACATCGTCATTGTCTCTACACTGAATAAGGATGGGTGACGTTTGGGTCGGGACCCTTCTTCAGACTGAAAGTAGGTGGGTGGGGGGAGGGGGGTGAAGAGCTAGAGGTGAGAAATGGCCAAGATCAATTAGGGGTGGCAACAGATGACCTCAGGCATGGAGGTTCCCTGATAGGCTCAGGATGGTGTAATCCCAAGAATGATACATTGTTGCGAACAGTGGAGCTATTTCACAGATTTTAGTGGAGGAAGGGGGGGGGGAGGAAAGGGGGGGTTTGGGGGGTGAGGGGGGGGAGGAAAGGGGGGGTTTGGGGGGCGAGGGGGTTGGCGGTTGAGGATGGTGGAGAGGATGGAGGGCCATTTTTGTACAAGTTACATAAAATTAGAGAATTCAACATTAATGCCATTGAGTTAAAACTAGCTACCCAAGCAAAATACGAGATGCTGTTCCTCCATTTTTGCCTGTGACCTCATTCTGGCAATGGAGGAGGCCTAGAACAGAAAGGTGTGTGGGATTGGAAAGGGGAATTAAAATGGTTCACAACCGGGAGATTCAGAAGGCCCCAGCAGTCCTAGCATAAGTGTTCAGCAAAATCGTCACCGAGTCTATACTTTGTTCAGGAGTACATTTGTCCCGCCCCATCACCTCTCTTTTGTAGTTTTCTCCTCACTACTACAATCAGATGAAAAAGGGTCCCATCCCAAAACGTCACCTATCCATTCCCTCCCTAGATGATGCTTGAGCCAGTGCTTTGTGTTTCTCAATTATACATGTAAAGTCCTTGCAATCGTTGGATTTCCTGCATTCCCTCTGAGTCCCCCACCATTAGGAAGGAGATGAGGAGGAATTTCTTTAGTCAGACAGTGGTGAATCTGTGGAATTATTTGCCACAGAAGGCTGTAGTGGCCAAGTCAATGGATATCTTTAAGGCAAAGATGGATAGTTCTTGATTAGAACAGGTGTCAGGGGTTATGGAGAGAAGGCAGGAGAATGGAGTTAGGAGGGAGAGATAGATCAGCCATGATTGAATGGCGGAGTAGACTTGCTGGGTCGAATGGCCTAATTCGGCTCCTATCCTTTATGATCTTATGATATCACTAATCCCGGCAGCTGTCAACTTGGCCACCACTTTTATGCATTTGCTGTGTTTGTCCATTATCTGCTGATTTATTGCTTACTAGTTTGGTGGTGAATATTAATGGTCACCATTTTCACACCAGTACTCAACTAACTGTAGCCTTCTGCATTTTTAATAATAATAATAATAATAAATTTTATTTAATGGGCGCCTTTCAGACATCTCAAGGACACCTTACATAGTAGTCGGAATAAAAACATATAATCGGAATAGAACAAGTAAAAAAGACATCACAGAGACACAAATTAAAAACAGAATTCAATCCAAAAACAGAAAATCAAAAACACAGTGTGAAGAGGGAGCAGCGGCAGCCAAAGCGCGCCAGCGTCCACTCTCTCTTCACGGCAGCCTACAGGACTACAATTAGACAAAAAAAATCAACCCCCCACAGTGGATAGCACTGTGGAGGAAGGCACAATGTCCAGTCCCCACCCCATGTTCACCCCAAAGTCAGGCCTATTGAGGCCACCGCAATTGCCTCTACGGAGGCCCGACGTCCCTGGCCGTTCTCACCGGGTGGTCTTGCCCCGGCGTCGGGAGAGTCCTTTCGGCGGCTGGGCCACCTGGAACGGCCGCTTCCTGGTTGGAGCCCGCGGCTGCCGAAGCCGACAAGGCCGCGCCGGTTTGGAGCTCCCAGGCTCCCGATGATAAAGTCGGCGCCGCCTCTCCGCACTGCCGCCTCGCCGCACTGCCGCCTCTCCGCATGCCGCCTCTCCGCTCCGCAGACCCGCAGCCCGGAGATGTTGCTCTCGGCGGTCCAGCTCGCCAGAGCTCCAGCGCGTCGCTCCAGCGCGGCGACCCAGGCAAGGCGTCGCCCGCTCCACAACGCTCCAACGCTGTGCCGCCGCCGAGGCCGAGGTGCTGGGCGGACCCCGCCAGGAAACGGCACTCCAAGCCCGCAGGTAGGCCACGAGGACGGGTCGACGGGCAGCCCGGAGAAAAGGCTGCCACACCGACCAGGTAGGGACCTAGAAATAAAGTTACACCTACCCCCCCACATTAAACGACCATATCCCCTACAAACAAAAAAAAAACAGGACTCACTAAAAACTATTAAAAAAACGAATTTAAAACGGACAACTGCTGGCTAGCAGCCGTTCACCAAGATGGCTCCTCCTCCTGAGGCTGTTAACCAGAGGCTGCAAAATTATATTTTATTCAAAGGTAAAGCTGTTCTGTTTCTAGAGCCGTCATGAGAATGAAGTGTTTAATTGTTGCGTAGTTTAGTTTAGCTTAGTTTAGTTTAGTTTTGAGTTTTATTTAGAGAAACAGCGTGGAAACAGGCCCTTTGGCCACCAACTCAGTGCTGACCAGCGATCACCCATACACTAGTCCAATCCTACACACTAGGGACAATTTACAGAGGCCAATTAACCTACAAACCCGTGTGTCTTTGGGATGTGGGAGGAAACTGGAGCACCCGGAGAAAACCCTCATGGTCACAGGGAGAACAGGCAAATGTTATAGAGATAGCATCAGTAGGCAGGATAGAACCTGAGTCTATCGCGCTATAAGGCAGCAACTCTAGCACTGCGCCATTCTGTCATCATATGTACCAGCAACTGAAAAATGAATACATGTAGCAGTGTAACAGGTATATAAGCACAGTATTCATAGATAACATAATAAACAACAACAATTATTAAGTTTGTTCAAGAAGGAAGAAGTTCAGTCTGAAGGTGGGTTTCGGCCCGAAACGTTGCCAATTTCCTTCGCTCCGTAGGTGCTGCCACACCCGCTGAGTTTCTCCAGCATTTTTGTCTACCAACAAAAATTATTAAATTAGAAACCCCGATATTTGTGCAAAAAACCCAAAGTTCTTCATGCAAGGATCCATTCAGGATCCAATTGGGCAGCATAGTGTTGTAGCGGGTAGAGCTGCTGCAACACAGCGCCAGAGACCCGGGTTTGATTCTGACCTAGGGTGCTGTCTGTGTGGAGTTTGCACATTCTCCCTGTGACCGCGTGGGTTTCCTCCCGGTGTTCCAGTTACCTCCCACATACCAAAGACACATGGGTTTGTAGGTTAATTGGCCTCTGTAAATTCCCCAAAGTGTGTAAGGAGTGGATGCAGGGGTTACTGCAGAACTAGTGTGAATGGGTGATCAATGGTCAGTGTGGGCTGAAGGGCCTATTTTTCCATGCCGTAACTCTAAAGTAAACAATCAAGGCAGTTCATATGTAGTTCATAGAATCATCAACATCAGCTATAAGTGCCAGAGCCACAGTAAAACACCATTGTTTATTGCCCATCACAACCTCTGTCCTTTGTGATGGATGGTCTATTATCTGTGCTTGTGGGGATTGTCTGTGATTAAGGATTTGGGGATTTCAAGATAATCCTTCTCACAACACAACAGCACTGGTCAAGAGAGCCCAGCAGCGACTACACCCTCTCCGAAGACTACGGAAAGCAGGTCTCCCCACTACACACCTACGAACTTTTTATAGGGGGACAATCGAGAGCACATTAACCTACGGCATCACTTCCTGGTTCGGGAGCTGCAAGACGTACGAACGGCACCAACTAGACAGGATTGTGAAGACCGCCAGCAGGATTATTGGTGCTCCACTCCCTTTCCTGCTGGACATCTACAGGAAGAGATGTATCAGCAGAGCCATCTCCATCATCAAAGACCCCCTACCACCCATCGCATCACATATTCTCCATCCTGCCATCTGGGAAGAGGTACAGGAGCATTAGCTGCAAAACCAGCAGGATGCTCCTCAGCTGACAGCTGAAAATGACAATAAAGATATACTATACTATACAAAACCTTGAGTGAAAGGACATTTAATGATTTATTGCAGTCACTGTCGCTGTAAGCATCTCACACACAGCAAGTCCAGCCACACTTCCAGAGCCCTCATCATAAACAGATGGGGACTGGTGTCTAAATTGTGAAAGATTTAGTTTAGAGATACAGTATGGAAATAGGCCCTTTGGCCCACCGAGTCAACCCAGACCACATTAGATCACACTAGCTCTAAGTTATCCCACTCTCATCAACTTCCTACACACTCGGGGCAATTTACAGAGGGTAATTAACCTTCAAACCCCCTCATCTTTGGGATGTGGGAGGAAACCAGAGCAAACCCATGCTGCCACAGGGAGAACTTGCGAACTCCACACAGACAGTACCCAAGATCAGGATCGAACCCAGGTCACTGATGCTGTGAGACAGTAACTCCACCAGCTGCGTCACTGTGCCACCCTAGTTACCCCAGCACTTTGTGGCTTTTTCCATGAGTGCTAAGGACAAGGCTGAAGAGCTTGTGCACCCATGTTTAGATTAGTTTAGTTTATTGTCACGTGTACTGAACTTGTGGAAAGTTGAAATCAGGAGCAGGAGGAGGTAACTTTGTGCCTGAAGACTGCTCCTCCGTTTGGCTGGTTTAGTTCAGTTTAGTTTAGAGCTTGGTTAGAGTGGATGTGGAGAGGATGTTTCCACCAATGCGAGAGTCTAAGACTAGAGGTTATAGCCTTAGAATTAAAGGACATTTTTTTAGGTAGCAGGAGGAATTTCTTTAGTCAGAGGTTGGTGAATCTGTGGAATTCTTTGCCACAGAAGGCTGATAAAGCTAAATCAGTGGGTATTTTTAAGGCAGAGATAGATAAATTCTTTATTAGAACGGGTGTCATAGGTTATGGGGAGAAGGCAGGAGAATGGGGTTAATGGTGAGAGATAGATCAGTCATGATTGAATGGCGGAGTCGACTTGATGGGCTGAATGGCCTAATTCTTCTATCACTTATGATCTTATGACCTTTGAGATACAGCATGGAAACAGGTCCTGCGGCCCACCGAGTCCATGCCAACCAGCGATCACCTGCACACAAGTTCTATCCTCGATATTAGGGGAAAGTATTACAGCAGCCAATTAAGTTACTAACCTGCATGTCTTTCGGATGTGATATGAAACCAAAGCATCTGGAGAAAACCCACATGATCACAAGGGAAAGTCCAAACTCCATACAGACAGCACCCGTACTCAGGGTCGAACCAGGTCTCTGGCGCTGTAAGACAGCAACTCTACCGCTGCTCCACTGTGCCACTCTCTTCACAACCAGTGTTTTGCCCGATTTGTGTGCCATCAGCAAATTTAATAATCATACCTTCTGTGCCTTCATCCTAATCTTTTATATAATTTCCTTGGCATCAATATTACCAATAATCTGTCGTGGACCAACCACATTGATACAATAGCCAAGAATGCACTCCAATGCCTCTCATTCATGAGACTGAGGAAATATGGCATGTCTCCAGTGGCTCTTACAACCTTCTACAGATGCACTGTAGAAAACTTTGTTCATTCTATTGTACATGTTTGAACTGATTGTATCTATATATAGTATATCTAATCTGCTTGGATAGCATGTAAAACAAAGCTTTTCACTGTACCTCAGTACACATGACAATAATAAACTGTAAGAAATGGGGTTCCAGCACCAATGTCCGTGTCACTGTACTCATTGTATCTCGCCAACTAATAAAAGGCCATTGCATTCCTATTTCAATTCCTGTTAGCCAGCCAACCTTGTCAAGGGATCATCTCCTACAACATGAATTTTAATTTTCTGGAATAACCTATGATGTGATATCTTATCAAATGCTCTCCAGAAATCTAAATATTGTGCATTCACTCATTCTTCTTTATCTTCAAAGACCAATATATTTGTCAAACTTGATTCCCCTTTCACAAACCATGTTGACTTAGCTTGATTGTCTTGCATTACTCTGTGCTTGGCTCTCTGATATTTAATAATAACTGAATATTTTCCCTATGACAGATGTTAAGCCAGTGGTTTCCATACTGCTGAATCCCTTTCTAATTTTGCAATCTAATGGAATCACTTACTAATCTGAGGAAATTCAGAAACTTAAAACCAACACATCAATCATCTCACTTATCAGTCATTTGAACACCTGAGAATGAAATGAAAGAGTTATAGAGAGTAGAAACAGGCCCTTCTCCATGCTGACCCAGTTGGCATATTAGGCTAGTCCCATTTGCCTGCATGAGATCTTAAGATGGGCCATTCGGCCCATTGAATCTGCCCTGCCATTCAATCATGGCTGATCTATGTTCCCTCTCAACCTCATTTGCCTCGAAACCGTTCATATCCACGTGTCTGTCCAAATGTCTTTTGAGAGTCATAATTGTATCCGCTTCCACAACTTCTTCTGGCAGCTTATTCCAGGTATGGACCACTCTCTGAGAAAATAAGTTGCCCTGAGGTACCTCTTAAATCTCTCCCTTCTCTCCTTAAGCCTATGCCCTCTAGTTTTAGAATCCTCTACCCTGGGAAAAGGTCTGTGAGTGTTCACTTTACTTATCAAGAATTAAGCAACTTACTCAGTCCCTCTTCCAAGGTGATTATAATTGTTTAGAGCTCCTCCTTTCTTCCTAACTCAGTTATTTCTGTAATATTCCTCCAGGACTCTCTATGTAGAATGAACAATGTATGGTTTAGAAGCCTGGATGCGGCCTCCTGGTCTCTGTTTAAAACCAAGGATACTGGGCTAATCACATGGTGAACACCACTAATGATAGAAGCATAATTAACCAGATGATTCATCACCCATAACTCGGTGAGCATGAGAAGCATGAATACTTCCTTAGATGAATACATCACCCCGCTATAGGAAGGATGCAGTTAAACTGAAAAGGATGCAAAAAAAAAAGATTTACGAGGGTGTTATTGGAGGACATGAGTAATGGGAGACTAAACAGGCTTGGATTTTCCCCCCTAAAGCCTGAGGGTTGATCTTACAGATGTTTATACAATCATGGGAGGCATAGGTAAGCTATAGTCTTTTCCCAGGGTAGGAGAATTTAAAACTAGGATATGTTTTAAACATACTGTAATTGACTACAGGTGCTGCTAGGGGGGATGGAGTCCATAAGGAGGGAGAATATTGGAGATGGAAGAAGGGGTCATCACTGCGTGACAAGGACTACTTACCAGAGAAAAAGGCTCAGATGCGGAGGTGACGAAAGAGGAGCTCAACATCATCATGGGCCCGGAACTCGTTGAGGTATGGGCCAAGGGGTAACAAAAAAAGTAAGGCCTCTGTTGAGGACGGACTGTTCTGCATTGGAGAGGGAGAGGTTGGAAGGGGCGGCACAGTGGTAGAGTTGCTGCCTTATAGCACCAGAGGGCCGGGTTTGATTCTGACACAGGTGCTGTCTATACAGAGTTTGTACGTTCTCCCCGTGACCATGTGTGTTTTCCCTGGGTGCTCCGGTTTCCTCCTATACTCCAAAGATGTACAGGTTTGTAGGTTAATGATCTTAATGTTAATTTAATCTTAAGATCTCACGGTCCTTCAGATCCACATCAGCCGGTCTCCTCTCCATCCACAAGTCCAACCTCCGCAGTTTTGGGGACAGAGCCTTCTCCAGGGCAGCTCCCAGGCTCTGGAACTCCCTCCCCCAACTGATCCGCAATTCCGTGTCCCTCACCATCTTCCAGTCCCGCCTCAAGACCCATCTCTTCACCTCTGCCTATCCTTAGCCCCACGTCTCCCTCCCTTTTCATCTGTGCTTGAATTGCCTCATATTGTGTTTTGAATTGAATTCTGTCTTTACTTTGTGTACTAGTCATGTCTCTACTATTTATTTCATTCCGCATACATGTTTTTCCTCTACTTGCTAAATTTTTGTAAGGTGTCCTTGAGACTCTTGAAAGGTGCCCATAAATAAAATGTATTATTATTATTATTATTATTATTATTATTATTATAATTGTATGTTGTCCCTAGTGTGCAGGATAGTGCCTGTGTAATGGTGATCGCTGATTGGCACGGGCTCGATGAGCCAAAGGGTCTGTTTCCACGTTGAATCTCCAAACTAAACTAAGGTATGGACTGGGGGTCACTGAGTAACTTGATCTGCTGAGTTTTTTTAATTTCTAAAAATTAACTTTATTCAGGATAAAAGATCTATACAAAACAAGTGCAAATCCAGTGCAAAAACTCCTAATTCTCAGCGTCTATACATTAATTAGTGTCATATTCAGTAGTGTTCAGAACTATCCTTGAACCAAGCACCATTGCCACTCTTGTGGTGCCCTGGGGTGATATCCCTTCCCATGTTTGGGGGGGTGTCCCTACCGGACTCTGCCCCTCAATGTCCAGTAGCGGAGTGACCCTAGACCATGGTCCTCCCCTACAGAGTCTTGCCTTTGTTTGCACTGAGCTTCATTGAGTTACCCAGCACGCACTCCTGCAGTCTGGAGTGGGCCAGTCGGCAACATTCCCTGATGGACATCTCACTCTGCTGGGAGACCAACAAGTTTCGGGAAGACCAAAGAGCGTCTTCATCCAAGTTGATGACCTTCCACCAGCACTTGATGTCCATCTCCAAATGTGTCCCTGGGAACAGCCCGTAAAGCAGAGTCCTCTATTATAAAGCTCTTTGAGATGAACCATGACAAGGGCCCTTACGGCATTCCCTTGATCCACTCAGTTACTCCAACACCATATTTGAGGATGTGCTGGCATTGGAGAGGGTCCAGAGGAAGTTTACGAGAATGATCCTGGTATGATTGGTTTAACATATGATAAGCATTTGATGGCACGAGGCGTGTACTCGCTGGAGTTTAGAAGGATGAGGGGAGACCTCATTGAAATGTACCGAATAGTGAAAGGCCAGTATAGAGTGGATGTGGAGAGGATGTTTTCACTGGTGGGTGGGTCTCGAACCAGAGGGCACTGCTTCATAATAAGAGGACGTACCTTTTGAAAGGAGATGAGGAGGAATTTCTTTAGATAGATGGTGTTTTTATCTGTGAAATTCATGGGGTTGAAGGGGAAAGATAAAATTGCCATTATTGAATGGTGGGGAAGACTCGATGGGTCAAATGGCCTAATTCTGCTGCTATGGCTTATGTGCTTGGTGTTCTACGCTAGATTCCAGCATTTACAGTTCCTCGTGTCTACAATTATATGAAGCACCTTGTTTCATGTGTGATAGAAATGTAAATAATGTTGTTGATCCCCAAATCCAGGTGATTTTCTCGTACACTTGGTTTTGGAATGTAGCTAGTTAATTGCTCATGAGACAGATCAAAGACTCAGTTTATCAGTCACAAATATAATTCAGTTCAGTTTTGGGAGAGAGGACCACTGCATGGAAATCATTTTGAGTCACAGAAGGAGATTATCCTTGCTGAAGATGATAGACATTACTTCAGCTCCCTGAGTCTTTCAGAATGACAGATCTGCTAAAGACACACATTAGATAAGCAAACAATTATGATCATTTGCCAGCTATCTAGTCTGCCGCTTGCAGACATTGCCTGTCACATTGAATTTGACTAAATTCATGGCTTTACTTCAGACTTCAGCATGCTACAGGAATCTTATCAACAGCCTTTCGACCATTGTATCTGGGCTTGCAAGAAATTATTATAAGAAATAATCAAAAGCAAGGGCTGTACAGTGGTGCAGTGGTAGAGTTGCTGCATTACAACGCCAGACACCTGTGTTCGATCCTGACTACGGATGCTGTCTGTACGGAGTTTGCATGTTCTGCCAATGATCAACCTCCGGATGCTCCAATTTCCTCCCACACTCCAAAAATGTACAGGTTTGTAGGTTGATTGGCTTTGTTAAAATTGTAAATTGTCCTCAGTGTGTAGGATAGTGCTAGCGTACGGGGTGATCGCTGATCGACGTGGATTCAATGCCTCAAAGGGCATATTTCCACGCTGTATCTCAAAAGTCCAAAGTGAAGTCTAAACGTGACTTGAATCTGCTTTTCTAAAGGCATTGTGGGACTTTTCTGGCCTTCAAGTGCGATTGATTGTACATATAAAAAATTGAAACTCTTCATGTGCTGAAATAAGGAAAGATATTATAATCTAAATGTGTAAATCGATTCAATATAAGTGTTAGTTCTTAAAGAGTAATATTAGGACACATTGAATCCAAGTCTGCAAGTCAGACAATATTGTGCACTAATTCAAACAGGCTATCATCTTTTTGGTCTGATGAAGCGTCACAACCCAAAACATCACCTATTCCTTTTCTCCAGGGATGCTGCCTGAATCATTGAGTTACTCCAGCATTTTGTGTTTATCATCATTTTTGGCTTTGTATTCCTCAGGCATACAGTGCATTGAGAAAGTATTCAGACCCCTTCACCTTTTCCACATTTTGTTACATTACAGCCTTATTCTAAAATTGATTACAGTCATTTTTTTTATCATCAATCTACGCACAATGCCTCATAATATAAAAGTGAAAACAGGTGTTTAGTAATTTTTGCAAAATAATTAAAAATAAATAACTGAAATATCACATTTACGTAAGTATTCAGACCTTTTGCTGTGACTCTCAAAATTGAGCTTCGGTGCATCCAGGTTCCATTGATTATCCTTGAGATGTTTCTACAACTTGATTGGAGTCCACAAGTGGTAAATTAAATTGATTGTACATGATTTGGAAAGGCACACACCTGTCTATATAAGATCCCACAGTTGACAGTGCATGTCAGAGCAAAAAACAAGCCATGAGGACAAAGGAATTGTCTGTAGACCTCCGAGACAGGATTGTGTTGAGACACAGATTTGGGGAAGGGAATAAAACATTTTCAAGTTCAAGTGAGTTTATTGTCATGTGTCCCTGTATAGGACAATGAAATTCTTGCTTTGCTTAAGCACACAGAAAAATAGTAAGGCATTTACTACAGTACAGATAAATGTGTCCATATACCATGATATAAATATATACACACATGAATAAATAAACTGCAAATAAAATGCAAATAACAGAAAGTGGTTGTTAATAATCAGAGTTTTGTCCGAGCCAGGTTTAATAGCCTGATGGCTGAGGGGAAGTAGCTATCCCTGAACCTGGTTGTTGCAGTCTTCAGTCTTGCTACCTGAAGGTAGCAGGGAGATGAGTGTATGGCCAGGGTGGTGTGGGTCTTTGATGATACTGCCAGCCTTTTTGAGGCAGCGACTGCGATAAATCCCCTCGATGGAAGGAAGGTCAGAGCCGATGATGGACTGGGCAGTGTTTACTATTTTTTGTAGTCTTTTCCTCTCCAGGGCGCTCAAATTGCCGAACCAAGCCACGATGCAACCGGTCAGCATGCTCTCGACTGTGCACCTGTAGAAGTTAGAGAGAGTCTTCCTTGACAATCCGACTCTCCGTAATCTTCTCAGGAAGTAGAGGCGCTGATGTGCTTTTTTGATGATTGCATTAGTGTTCTTGGACCAGGAAAGATCTTCAGAGATGTGCACGCCAAGGAATTTGAAGCTCTTGACCCTTTCAACCATCGACCCGTTGATATAAATGGGGCTGTGGGTCCCCCTCCTACTCCTTCCAAAGTCCACAATCAGTTCCTTGGTTTTGCTGGTGTTGAGGGCCAGGTTATTGCGCTGGCACCATATGGACAGTTGCTCGGTCTCTCTTCTATATTCTGACTCATCCCCAGGTGTTTAGAAATCCTCATTTTTTGCAGCATTGCAGATCCCGAAGAGCACAGTGGCCTCCTTCATTCTTAATTAGAACTTTGAAACCACCAGGACTCTTCATAGAGCTGGTCGCCTGGCCAAACTGAGCAATCGGGGAAGAAGGGCCTTGGTCAGGGAGGTGACCAAGAACCCGATGGTCACTCTGACAGAGCTCCAGAGTTCCTCTGTGGAGATGGGAGAAACTTCCAGAAGGACAACTATATCTGCAGCACTCCACCAATCAGGCCTTTATTGTAGAGTGGCCAGACAGAAGCCACTCCTCAGTTAAAGGCACATGACAGCCCGCTTGGAGTTTGCCAAAAGGCACCTAAACAAGATTCCCTGGCCTGATGAAACCAAGATTGAACTCTTTGGCCTGAATGCCAAGTGTCACGTCTGGAAAAAACCAGGCACCGCTCAACACCTGGCCAATACCATATCTACGGTGAAGCATGGTGGTGGCAGCATCATGCTGTGGGAATGTTTTTCAGCAGCAGGAACTGGGAGACTAGTCAGGATCGAGGGAAAGATGAACGGAGCAAAGTACAGAGAGATCCTTGATGAAAACCTGCTCCAGAGCGTTCAGGACCTCAGACTGGGGCAGACGTTCACCTTCCAACAGGACAACGACCTAAAGCTCACGTCCAAGACAATGCAGGAGTGGCTTTGTGACAAGTCTGTGAATGTCCGTAAGTGGCCCAGCCAGAACCCGGACTTGAATCCGATCGAATATCTCTGGAGGGACCTGAAAACAGCTGTGTATCAACACTCCCCATCCAACCTGACAGAGCTTGAGAGGATCTGCAGAGAAGAATGGGAGAAATTACCCAAATACAGGTGTGCCAAACTTGTAGCGTAATACCCAAGAAGATTTGTGGTTGTAATCACTGCCAAAGGTGCCTCAATAAAGTACTGAGTAAAGGGTCTGAATACTTATGTAAATGTGATATTTCAGTTATTTATTTTTAATTATTTTGCAAAAATTTCTAAACACCTGTTTTCGCTTTTTTATTGTGGGCTACTGTGTGTAGATTGTTGATTAAAAAAATGAATTTAATCCATTTTAGAAAAAGCTGTAACGTAACAAAATGTGGAAAAAGTGAAGGGGTCTGAATACTTTCTCAATGCACTGTATGTTGTTAGCAACTCCTGTTCAATGACCAAATTGGTATGGATTTTGTGGACAGTTCGACATTGGTGGGGGTTCTGGTGTATAGGGGATCTATTGATTGGAAGAGTTCCCAATCCTGTAAGTACAGTTAGGTTTTGTCTGAAGAAGGGTCCCAACACAAAATGTCATCTATCCATATTCTCCACCACTGAACCGCTGAACCTTTGGTGCATCCTTTCGATCACAAGTATATTCGGTCGGTTAGGAGACTTGACGTATGAATGGTTCAGGTTTAGACTCTATATAAAACATTTGAATTATTTTATTGAAATCGTCTTGCGACAGAGTTTGACGACTTCCTGATACAGGTCCACTACCGATTTTTCAACGCCCTTGGTTCCAGAGTTTTTATGGATTATTCATTTAGCCGGACCAACAGAGGTCTCGGCCTCCGAGAGGAGTCCAAAGGTACTGGAATGGTCGCTGAGGGGCTGAGATACCAGCGTGCAAAGTCGGCGTCGGAAGTTGGATATGGGAATGGATCTGCCAGCTGCGGCCGGGCTGGAGTTCCAGAGCTCCGACCACACGGGGCAAATTCAACCTGCCGATCGGAGGGGAAGTCCCGATAAGGTGGAGATCGGCCGTCTCAACCAGCCTAGGCCCCACATTTTCGGGAAGACTTCCGGGGCTGGTAATTTAAAGTGTACTCTCATAACTTGGTCCGGATTAAAGGAGGTGCTGGACCACCAGTTGCCAACAAATTGTTGGTGGACCTGTACCTGCATGTCAACATTCAGTGATTCATACGCATGGACACTCAGGTCACTCACAACAGCAACATCTTTAAATCTTACATCATTTAAAAAATATCTGTTGTAATATTGCTATCTACCTAATATGGAGCAACCAGAACATTACACAATACTCCAAATGCGGTCCTAACCAAAGTCTGAAAGAGCTGCACCATGATTTCCTGACTCTTATATTCTTTTAGTCTTTAATTTTAACTTTTAGCCAATTTTCTTTATTTGAAGGTTTGAATGCTCTGTCCCTTCCTAACGGACTATGGATATCACAATCCATATCATTATTCTTCATTATTGGTTTATCGTTTCCTTATAATTTTCGAAACCAAATTATTCCCACTCACCTCCACTCAATGAAGTTCTTTGCTTTGCATACAATACAAAGTATGTATACAAAGAGTTGCCACGTAGAGGGTGTCGACAAATTTCCAAAGGTATTCAATATAGCCTTGATGGTCCCTCTTCCATCTCATCCCCCCCCCCCCCCTGATTCTGCTTCACGGCCACCTTTCCTGCAGAAGCCTCAGCTTTGACGATGGATCTCTGACCTGTAATGTTGGGCCTGTTTCTCTTTGGAGATAAAGAGTGCAAACAGGCACTTCGGCCCACTGAGCATGCCGACCAGCAATCACCCATACACTATCCTATACACTAGGAACAATTTTACAATGTTTAGTTTAGTTTAGTTTAGATATACAGCATGGAAACAGGCCCTTCGGCCCAGCAGATCTGCACCAGCCAGCGATCCTCATATACTAACACTCTCCTCATATACTAACACTAGGGACAATTTACAGAGGCTAACTAACATACAAGCTTGCATGTCTTTGGAGTGTGGGAGGAACCGGAGCACCCGGAGAAAACCCATGCGTCACAGGGAGAACTACAAACTCCGTACAGACAGCCCCCTTTGCCAGGATCAAACCCGAGTCTCTGGTGCTGTGAGGCAGCAACTCTACCGCTGTGCCACCGTGCCGCCCCCGGAGTTCCTCCAGCATTTGGTGTCTCCCTTTTAGGATGTTGTTTGGTGCTGCTTGCTGTCTGGAGCAGAGATCCATTGATCCTCCAGATGGCTCTACAGCCCTCTGTAACTCTCTCTACATCATTACGGCATCCTGTAAGTTAAACACAGGCCCACTTGTGGCAGGACCTCCCACAAGCCAGAGACGTCAACGATCCAATTTCACAACCGTAGCAAAGCACGACTGAAATGCCAAATATACCTATTAAACAGAAATAATATATAAAAACACATTTAATGTTTTACATAGTCTGGCACATGACATCATAAATATTAAACATATGTAGATCCCTTTATAATACAAAATGCTTTTACATGATTGTTACAATGCCATTATAGCCTTTGTCACTAGTTAGTGACAGGAAACCAACTGTCTCGGTGGAATTCTCTACTTAAATCTTCCTGTGATTTTGTCTTTGTTTTGGAAAGCTTCCCGCAGGAAAGTTCAATTAGCTCCTCCTTAAACCTCTGCTGGAGTAATTCAGCGGGACAGGCAGCATCTCTGGAGAGAAGGAATGGGTGATGTTTTGGGTCGAAACCCTTCTTCAGACTCCAGAGATGCTGCCTGTCCTGCTGTGTTAATCCTGTATTTTGTGTCTATCTTCAGTTTAAACCAGCATCTGCAGTTCCATCCTATCCACTTCCTATCTTGTACTTGTGGCAAATTACTGTATGCTCTTTGGAAGCCAACCTCTCTGCTCCAGCTTTCTCTTGTCACCTACCGTCAACCGATTGCAGAATTGCCATGATACAGAAGGCCATTCGGCCCTATAGGTCTGTGTCATCTCTTTGCAGGGCAGTCTATTTCTTCTATCAGATCTACCCTCAACCTCTGATGCTCAAGAGAAAACAATTTAGGTTTGTCCAACCTCCCCTTACAGCTAATAACCACTAATCCAGGCAGAGAAGGGTCCAGGCTCGAAACATTCTCCATCCTTTTTCTCCAGAGATGCTGCCTGACCCATTGAGTTACTCCAGCACTTTGTGTCCATCTTCAGTATTCTGGTAAACCTCTTCTGGACCCTTTTCAAAACCTTCACATTATCCCTGTAATGGAGCGACCACAACTGCAAGCAAGACTCCAAATAACTATATAACCATATAACAATTACAGCACGGAAACAGACCATCTCGGCCCTACAAGTCCGTGCCGAACAATTATTTTCCCTTAGTCCCACCTGCCTGCACTCATACCATAACCCTCCATTCCCTTCTCATCCATATGCCTATCCAATTTATTTTTAAATTATACCAACGAACCTGCCTCCACCACTTCCACTGGAAGCTCATTCCACACCGCTACCACTCTCTGAGTAAAGAAGTTCCCCCTCATGTTACCCCTAAACTTCTGTCCCTTAATTCTGAAGTCATGTCCTCTTGTTTGAATCTTCCCTATTCTCAAAGGGAAAAGCTTGTCCACATCAACTCTGTCTATCCCTCTCATCATTTTAAAGACCTCTATCAAGTCCCCCCTTAACCTTCTGCGCTCCAGAGAATAAAGACCTAACTTATTCAACCTTTCTCTGTAACTTAGTTGTTGAAACCCAGGCAACATTCTAGTAAAGAAATGTGACCTATCCAAAGTGATATAAAGCTGCAGTATGCTATATGAATGCTAAACATTGTTTTTAAAGTTGGTATATAAATGAAAATATTTTTTGATTTGTTCCTGGACACTGTTGGTAACTGACCAACAATACATGTTTACAAGTTATATTCTATCAACACTCATTTGTTATTGCACGTGGCAACCAAATAGTTTATTCTCTCTCCCACCACTAAGCAAATTATCTTTCTATTGCTCAGGGCAGCTTGCTTTTTGCATGATCATATTCCAGATTGTTGTGACAGTCCAGTTATTTTAATAAAATATTCCATTGCATTAACAGCTGAGAATATATTAGCCAGCTGTGTGTTGCAATATGGCTTATCTGCTAAATGAGCCCATTTGTGGAAAATGACACTACAATCTGCATCATGAGGAGTTAATAGGGAATATTGCACACACCCTGATCATCTCTTCTTCCAATAAATACATTTTATTTATTTTGCACAAAGTAGTCCTCATTTAAATAGCACTATTTTGGCCATGTACTGAAGAGTCCCAACCCAAAACGTCACCTATCCATGTTCTACAGAGATACTGGTTGACCCGCTGAGTTACTCTGGCACTTTGAGTCTATTTTTCTATAACCAGCACCTGCAGTTCCTATTTTCTACATTTTAACTGCAGTCATTGTTGAATTGGAAGAAGCACTTTGGTCAATTTGTACACAGCATGCTCCTAACATATAATTTGTGACCATATTATTTGCTTTTGTTGTCTGTAGAGGGATAAAAATTAGTTTAGTTCGGTTTAGGTTAGAGATACAGCGTGGAAACCGGTTTTTCATGCCGACTAGCGATGACCTGTGCACTAGTTCCATCCTACACACTAGGGATGATTTACAAAAGCCAATTAACCTACAAACCCACATGTCTTTGGAATGTGGAGGAAACCAGAGCACGCGGTCACAGGGAGAACGTACAAACTCCGTACAGACAACATCTGAGATCAGGATCGAGCCCGGGTTCAAGGCGCTGTGAGGTAACGGCTCTACCGCTGTGCCGGCCTGATCAGGAAAAGGGGAGAACTGAAGAGTCCCAACTAAAAATGCCTTGAGATGCCTTTGTTCTTTTATGGGCAGAGTCGATGGGTGCACGTTTGAACATTGGAGCGGGGAATAGAACTTCTGACAAGTGCAGAAACCCATCTACAAAATATCGAGGCAGCAGCTCAAATCTCACGCTTATAAGTCCAGAGCATTCTGACTCGAGGAAAGGAAGCTGCAATCTGGGTAGGCTTCAACTTGTGCCATATACAACCCTGTAGGGGAAGGCTGGGAGCACCAGGTAACTAGATATTACTTCTCACAGAGGGTGGCAATCTCTGGAAATCTCTACCTGAGGTTGCTGAGGCTGGATCATTGAGGAGTACTTACTGAGGAAATGGATAGATTTTTGAAAGAGCAGGTAACTGAGGACGATGTGGAAACTGGCACAGAAGAAGAGATGAGGCCCAGGGGAAAATCAAATGTGGGACAGTGGCACAGCGGGTAGAGCTGCCGTCTCACTAAGCTGCAGACCCAGGTTCGATCCCAACCTTGGGTGCTGTCTGTGTGTAGTTTGCACATTCTCCCTGTGACCGCGTGGGGTTCTTCCCACATCACAAAGACGTGCAGGTTTGTAAGTTAATTGGCCCTCTGTAAAATGCTCCTAGAGTGTAGGAAGTGGATGCAAAATAGGGTAACATAGAACTAGCGTGAAGGGGTGATCAATGGTCACATGGACACGGTTGGCTGAAGGGCCTGTTTCCATGCTGTTTCTATGAAATTGAAAAACGAAATGACGGGGCTGGCTTAAGGGGTAAAATGATATATTCCTGCTCGTATTTTCTTCTGCTCTTTAACCCTGAAATGTGAGTGCAAGCTTTTTTTCTTGAGTGGTATGTATATCAATGCCACTTATCATGTATCTGCACACTGTGGATCGCTTTATTATAATCACGTATAGTCTTTCCGCTGACTGGTTAGCACGCAACAAAAGCTTTTTACTGTACTTCGGTACACATGACAATAAACTTAACTACGCTAAACTAAACCAAAGCCTCAACATCTTACCCATAATGGGGTGACCTGAGCTGTTCAATGCGGCCTAACTAAATGCGGCCTAACTAAAGTCCAATGAGGCTGCAACATGACTCCTCACTATTATACTCAATGATAATGTTCTGAATGGCTGGGAGACACATGAGGAGACAATTTACGGGGAAGTCTTAACCCACAAACCCATATATCTTTGGGATAGGCGAGGAAACCGGAGCACCAGGAGGAAACCCACACAGTCACAGGGAGAAGGTGCAAACTCCACACAGACAGCAGCTGAGGACAGGATCGAACCCGAGTCGCTGGCGCTGTGAGACAGCTGCACTACCAGCCACTGTGCCACCCTTTCTGAAAGTATAGTGGCAGGGGCTTTGGGCACAGCAAGGTCTGGTTGCTCTTCAAAGTGATGTGACCATTCACATCCATTTGGGAGAGCAGCTAATGCTGGATTCCTTTGACAGAGTCTCATTCCCTCAGGAATAGGATGAGACGGTCACCATGGATTACCTGCAAAGGCTCCTGGAGCAGAAAACAGCTGGTTTGAAGTGGTGAAGAGAGGGAGGCACCGTTGCACAGCAGTAGAGTTGCTGCCTTACAGCGGCAGAGACCCAGGTTCATTCCAGGGTGCTGACTGTACGGAGTTTGCATGTTTTCCCTGTGACCGCGTAGATTTCTCCGGGTGCTCCAGTATCCTCTCACACTCCAAAGACGTGCGAGTTTGTATGTTAATTGACTTCTGTAAATTGTCCATAGTGTGTAGGATAGTGCTAGTGTACGGAGTGAGCGCTGGTCAGTGTGGACTTGGTGGGCCGTGGGGCCTGTTTCCACACTGAATCTCTAAAGTCTAAAGAGCAAGACGGTTATGTCCTGTGTCCATGTTGAGGGTTTATCCTTCAACCTAAATCTGGACCAGGCCACACCTTTCCAAAGAACCTGCCAAACCAAGGAAATGAACATGGCAGAAATAGTAGCCTCCCGACTTGCAAATAGTTCCAGCAGTCTTCAAAAGACTTTTCAGATTATCAGCATTTTTAGTAAAGAATTTGTCCAGTGACATGTTTGGTAATGAGTGCCTGGAACGCGCTGCCAGGGGTGGTGGTGGAGGCAGATACAATAGCGCGTTTAAGATACTTTTGGATAGGCACATGGATATGTAGGGGATGGCGGGATATAGGTTATGTGCAGGCAGATAAGAGTTGGTCTTGGCATCATGTTCGGCATAGACGTTGTGGGCCGAAGGGCCTGTTTCTGTGCTGTACTGTTCTATGCTTTATCACTTGTTGGCATGAAGATTGATGGTTGAAAGTACCCTTGGAGTCGGTAGACGACAGAAGAATTGGAGATGAGGTCAATGTTGAAGGGCATGTGAGAAAGAATGATTTAGAAGGGAAGGGGGGGCGGCACAGTGGTGCAGCGGTAGAGTTGCTGCCTTACAGCACTTGCTGTGCCAGAGACCCAAGTTCGATCCCGACTATGGGTGCTGTTTGTACGGAGTTTGTATGTTCTCTCCGTGACCTGCGTGGGTTTTCTCTGAGATCTTCAATTTCCTCCCACATTCCATAGACGTATAGGTTTGTAGGTTAATTGGCTTGGGTTTGTATACTTGGTATAAGTGTAAATTGTTCCTCGTGTGTGTAGGCTTGTGTTAATGTGCAGGGATTGCTGGCTGGTGCGCACTCGGTGGGCCGAAGGGCCTGTTTCCGTGCTGTATCTCTAAACTAAACTAAAACTAAACTAAGTGAGGGAATGGGACTGGTGGACTTCTGAGCCAGCATAGACGCAATGGGTCGAATGGTCTCTTATTAGATTGCAAGAAAATATGAGAAATATGAGGAAAAAATAAAGTGATGGTGGAACTCAGTGGGTCGGGCAGCATCTGTGGAGAGATTAGATGGACAGCGTTTTGGGCTGGGACTCTTCTTCAGACTCCCGGTCCATTTGAGAAAGGGATGGGGATGGGAGAGGAAGGGGCATGAGAGGTTAGGGGGGGGGGCAAACCATCTCAAATCCCAAATGCAGCATGGAATATGTGTGCATGGCGCAGAGAGAGGGATGGGGGGGTGTCTATGGATGGGGGGGGGGGGGGGTGAGAGGGATGGGGGTGGAGACGGATGGGAATGGAGAGGGATGGTGGTGCGAAAGGGATGGGTGTTAGTGAGGGATAGGGGACGAGAGAGGGATGGGGTGGGAGAGATATGGAAGAGGGAGAGGGTTCATTGTGGGAGAGTGATGGATGGGGAGAGAAATGGGGGGGTGGGACTGGGATGGGGTTGGAGAGAAATAGGGAGGGATAAAATGGGATGAGAATTTAGTTTATTGTCACGTGTAGCGAGGTACAGTGAAAACCTTTTGTTGCTGCTATCCAGTCAGCAGAAAGACTATCTATACTTACAATTGAGCCCCCCACAGTGTACAGATATAGGATAATGGGAATAATGTTTAGTGCAAGATAAAGTTTGGTGAAGTCCGATTAAAGATAGTTTGAGGGTCTCCAATGAGGTAGATGGGTGATCAGGACCACTCTCTAGTTGGTGATAGGGTGGTCATGACAAGGATTGGGGATGGGAGAGGGACGGGATGGGAGAGGGAGGTGGGTGGGAGATGGTTGGAGCAGGACATGAATGGGTTGAGAGATGAATGGAGGCGAGCAAGAGATGGAGATGTGTAGGAAAGAATTGCAGATGCTGGTTTAAATCGAAGGTAGACACAAAATGCTGGAGTAACTCAGCGGGTCAGGCAGCATCTCTGGAGAGAAGGAATGGGTGAGGTTTCGGGTCAAGACCCTTCTTCAGACTGATGTCAGGGGAGGGGGCGGGACAGTTAGAATGTAGTCAGAGACATTAAGACTAGTGGGAGAACTGGGGTGGGGAGGGGATGGGGAGAGTAATCAGGGGCTATCTGAAGTCAGAGAAGTCAATGTTGGGGTGTAAGCTGCCCAAGCAAAATATGAGGTGCTGTTCCTCCAATTTGCGCTGGGCCTCACTCTGACAATGGAGGAGGCCCTGGACAGAAAGGTGAGTTTGGGAATGGGAGGGGTTTAAGTGCTGAGCCACTGGGAGATCAGGTAGGTTAAGACGGCTGAGTGGAGGTGTTCAACAAAACGATCGCCGAGCTTGCGCTTGGTCTCACCGATGTAGAGGTTGACACCTGGAACAGCGGATACAGTAGATGAGGTTGGAGGAGGTGCAAAAGAACCTCTGGCTCACCTCGAAAGACTATTTGGGTCCTTGGATGGAGTCGACGGGAGAGGTAAAGCGACAGGTGTTGCCTCTCCTGCAGTTGCAGTGGAAAGTACCTGGGGAGGGGGTGGTTTGTGTGGGAAGGGACGAGTTGACCAGTGAGTTTCAGAGGGAAAGGTCTCTGTGGAAAGCAGAAAGGGGAGGAGATGAGAAGATGTGGCCAGTAGTGGGATCCCGTTGGAGGTGGTGAAAATGTTGGAGGATTATACGCTGTATGCGACAGCTAATGGGGTGCAAGGTGAGGACAAGGGGGACTCTGTCCTTGTTACGAATGGGGGGAGGGGAGCAAGAGTAGAGCTGCGGGATATCGAGAAGACCTTAGTGAGAGCCTCGTCTATAATGGAAGAGGGGAACCCCGTTTCCTAAAGATTAAAAACATCTCCGATGCCCTGGTATGGAAAACCTCATCCTGGGCGCAGATGCAGCATAGACGGAAGAATTGGGAGTAGGGGATAGAGTCTTTACAAGAAGCAGGGTGGGAAGAAGTGTAGTCAAGATAGCTATGGGAGTCAGTAGGTTTGTAGTAGATGTCAGTCAATAGTCTGTTTCCTGTGATGGAAACCGTGAGATCGAGAAACGGTAGGGAGATGTCGGAGATGGTCCAAGTGAATTTTTGAGTGCAGGATGGAAATTAGTGGTGAAGTTGATGAAGTCAGTGAGTTCTGCATGGGTGCAGGAGGTAGCACCAATGCAGTCGTCAATGTAGCGGAGGGAGAGTTTGGGGATAGGGCCAGTGTACGCCTGGAACAGGGATTGTTCGACGTACCCTACAAAGAGCAGGCATAGCTAAGGCCCATGCAGGTGCGCCTTGGATTTGGAGGAAGTGGGAGGAGTCGAAGGAGAAGTTGTTGAGGGTAATGACCAGCTTTGTTAGGCGGAGGAGAGTATGGGTAGACGGGAATAGGCTGGTTCAGCGGTCGAGGAAGAAACGAAGAAGGAACTGCAGATGCTGGTTTGTACCGAAGATAGACACAAAAAGCTGGAGTAACTCAGCAGGTCAGGAGAAAACAAATAGTCGATGTTTCGGACTGGAACCTTCCTCAGATTTCTATGTGTGGTCTTGTTCTGAGGAAGGGTCTGGACTGGAAAAGTCAACAATTATCCCTTTTCTCCAGAGATGCTGCTTGACTCGCTGAGTTACTCCAGCATTTTGTGTCTATCTTGGGTTTTGGCATCATGTTCAGCACAGACATTGTGGGCCGAAGGGCCTGTTCTGGTGCTGTTCCGTGAGCAGGGGTGGAGGCAGCATCCTCCATCCAATTGTGTAATAAGCCTTGCGCACAGCAGATAGCGTTTTTTGTGTAAGCTCCGTGTCATGGCTTCTTGCTGACGGAGGCTCCACCTCTTTCTGTGTGTGTGTGTGAGAGAGATGTTGATTCTGCCTCGCACAGCCAAGACAGGCAACATTCTCTCAGTGCGAGAGGCAGCCAGCGCGTTCAGTGCGGACTCACTGTAGGAACAATCACCTTATGCCTAGCCGGACGCAGCACTGACAGCGACGCTTGCTCAGCGCTCTGCTATGGACCTTTTCGAGTTCGACTTCTTCAGAGACTGGGAACTGGAGCAATCGTGGTAAGTCTCTCTCTCTCTCTCTCTCTCTCTTTTGTTTTGGATAAGGTTCCTTCATGCATTAGTTCATTGCCTTTTTTTTTAATCGTCTCCACTCCTGGCGCCGGTCTCAGTCGTTGTTACTGTGAAACGTTGATATATTGCACCCATTTCTGCGAGTCCCGCACGCTGCTTGCTAGCTAGCGTCTATCTCGGCTGAATTTTGCCACACTGATTTTTTTTTGCTGGAAGGCTTTCTTTGTGTTGTATTTTGTATTATTTTTTTTTAGCAAGAGCTTCGTGCATCTAACGCACCAGAAACAACCAGTGACATTCATCACTTGCACACTTAAGTTTGCATCTGAATATTCTTCAGTGATATTTCCAATTAACGGGAGGCAGGCTGCTGGCTTTTTTTTGGAAAACGCTACTCTCTCATACATATGTGGGCTTTTTTTAACAAGGCAAATCCAAGGTGGTTTCAGAGATGTGTTCTGTGTGAAATTGCAACGGTTTGGTTGTTCAGAATGAATGGTTGAACGCTAAGAGTTGTGGGTGCTTGCAAAGTTTCACTTGACAGATCATTTTCACCTTCCTCCAAAAAGCCTTGTTATAAGTTTGTGGGGGTCAGACTTGCCTTGGTGACTGACATTTGCATCATTTCTATAACATTTCTGTGCCATATTCCCAATGTTAATGCCCACCCAAGAACATGGAGTCATACAGAATTGAAACAGGCCCTTCGGCCCAACTTGCCAATACTGACCAACATGTCCCATTCACACAAGTCCCACCTGCCTGCATTTGGCCCATATCCCTCTAACCCTATCCTATCCATGTACCTGTCTAAATGTTTCTTAAATTTTGCGACATTACCTGCCTTAACTACCTCCTCTGGTAGCTCGTCCCATACACCCACCACCCTTTGTGTGAACGAGTTATCCCTCAGGTTCCAACTAAATATACCCCTCACCTTAAACCCACAGTATGTCCTCTGGTTCTCAATTCCCCTACACAGGCAAGAGACTATGTGCATCTACCCGATCTATTCCTTTCATGATTTTGTGCACATTTGTATGATCACCCCTCATCCTCCCGCACTCCAAGGAATAGAGTCCTAGCCTGCTCAGCCGCTCCTTATAGCTCAGGCCCCCAGGTACTGGCAACATCCTTGTAAATCTTCTCTGCACCTTTTCCAACTTGAGAACATCTTTCCTATAACATGCTGCATAACATCATGGTTCTTTAGGAGATTTTTTCTAAGGGGTTTCCAAGAAGTAAGTGGTGATGTCTTATTGCTGAGATGGGGGCGGATGAAGTCAAGGAATTACAAATAATACATTGGTCCTCCAGGAGTTAACTGTAGAATGTGTTTAAACCACCAATGTCCTTGGTTGGACTGAGCCACATACTTTGGAACCTATTTGGAAACCAAGGTGGACACCAAGGATTTTGGACACTGTGGATTTTGGAAAGAGGACACCGTGGATTTTACATGGTTTAGAGATACAACGCGGAAACAGGCTCTTCGGCCGACCGGGTCCACGTTGACCATCGATCACCCCTTCACACTAGTTATCCATGTTATCCCACTTTCTCATCCACTCCCTACACACTGGGGACAATTTACTGATGGCCAATTAACCAACAAACCCAGATGCCTTTAGAATGTGAGAGGAAACCGGAGCATCCAGAGGAAACTCACGGGGTCACAGGGAAAACGTGCAAACTCCACACAGACTGCATCCGAGGTCAGAATCGAACAAGGACTTCTGGCGCAGTGAGGGAGCAGTTCTATCTGCTGCGCCCTTTGTGAGGAGAAATCTTGATCGGATCAGAAATGCTGCTAATTTGGACTTTAGAAAGAATGTAATGTGTTGGGGAAAAGGATAATGCACAGAATACCAGTGTCCTTTAAAAGTCAAGAGTTTCATATGCACTAGATATGAAGTGGATCAATGAAATTCTTGCTTGCTGTTGCTTCACAGGCCCAAGTTGATGCAACAAGAACACCAATAAATGCAATCAATTATCAATTGCTCTAAGTAACCTACATCATGATAATGCATGATAGTACATGGAGCACCCAGGGCAGTGAAAAGTCTGAAGTGGTTTGGTGCTGAAGTAGGGTTGTGCAGGGTAGTTCAAAAGCTGATAGTCAATAGGAAGAAGCATAAGAAGAAAGAGGTGACACAGTCGTGCAGCGGAAGAGTTGCTGCCTTACAGCACCAGAGACCCAGGTTTGATCCTGACTACGGGTGCTGTCTGTACGGAGTTGTACGTTCTCCCTGTGACTGCATAGGTTTTCTCTGGGTGATCCTGGTTCTTCCCATACTCCAAAGACATGCAAGTTTGAAGGTTAATTAGCTTCGGTAAAATTATAAATTGTGCCTAGTGTGTAGGATAGTGCTAGTGTATGGGATGATTGATGGTCGGTGCGGACTCAATGGGCCGAAGGGCCTGTTTCCACACTGTATCCCTAAAGTCTAGTTTCCAAAGTCTAATAGCCCTGTCCCACGGTACGAGTTCATTCCAAGAGCCCTCCCGAGTTTAAAAGAAATCAAACTTGTGGTAAGCACGGAGAATGAACGTAGCGGGTACGTCGGAGCTCGGGGACGTCTCTTAGCGGCTCGTAACGCTAATGGCAGGTACTCGGGAAGACTTGCTAACAGCAGGTAACCACGGGAAGACTCGTGAAGATTTTTCAACATGTTGGAAAATGTCCACGAGAGCCGACGAGTGGCCATTACCGTAAATCTCCAAGTTCGAATCAGGGCAAACTCGGGAGAACTCTTGGAATGAACTCGTACCGTGGGACAGGGCTTTAAAGCTGTTCTTCCTGGAGGTAATGGTTTGCAGACTCCTGTATTACATTCACATTAGTAGTCAGGAGAAAAGAGCATAGCCAGTGTGGTGTGGGTCTTTGATGTTACTAGCTGCCTTTTTGAGGCAGCGCTTCCTGTAGATCCCTTCAATGGTGTGGAGGTCAGTACCCGCGATAAACCGGGCAGTGTCTACCACTCTCTGCAGCCTCCTTCGTTCTTGAACGTTTGAGTTACCAATGTGGGCGTGATGCAACCAGTCAGTACACTCTCCACCGTACACTTGTAGAAGTGTGGTGGAGTATTCAGCGACATGCCTTCTGACTGTTCCCGGTGCCACCTCAAACAAGGATTGAGTATTCATGTCACATCAACCCATTGGAACTGAATAGCTTTCCCTATAGGATTCTCTATAAAAATAACCCTGTGCTAAAATGTCACCAATAATGTTAAGGCGGCATAGTGGCAGAACTGCTGCCTTATTGTGCCAAAAACTATGGTTCAATCCTGACCTGGAGGCTGGCTGTGCGAAGTTTGTTCAACCTCTGTGTGCAAACATGTCCCAATGATGTGTGGGTTGGCAGGGTAATCAACCACTTCAAATTGCCCCAAGTCAGTAGTTCGGTACCAAAATCTGTGGGGAGTTGATGAGAATGTGTGGAGATGGGCCTAATGTAAACGAGTAGTTAGCATAGACGGTGGGCCGAATGGCCTGTTTCCATACAAATTTTCTTTTTTTTTAAAATCTGTACGTCTATGACTTTCTGTCAGCATTGGCTGAGAATATGCTTCATTTCTCATTCACTTTGTTTTTGTTTGTGGATTCCCTTTAAGTCTGAAAAGTGAGTGTTTTAATTGGCATCTGCCCAACATCAGTGCTGTTCAATCAGTTAAGTGGAGGACACACACACACACACACACACACACACACACACACACACACACACACACACACACACACACACACACACACACACACACACACACACACACACACACACACACACACACACACACACACACACACACACACACCACACACACACACCACACACACACAACACACACACACACACACACACACACACACACACAGTCTGATCTCTGCCAGTCCAGTAGCACTACATGTACAGGCCTAGTTGGTTTGGTGATATCATAGAGGCCTTTTAGTAGAATCTATTAGGCCTGTTTTGGCTCTGTATTACATGTGTTGTTCCCCGTTGAACCTGATTCTGGCTGATATTATGATAGTAAACGTTTGAATTTTATGGACCAGTGATTGCCTGTAAATTATATTTATTTGTTTGCTTTTTTAGTTGTGCTCATCCTATGCGTTGTTGGCATTGTCTCCAACCCATGTTTATGGAACTGTGGTGGAGATTAAATACTTGTGATATAGTTGCAATAAATATTTGGCCCATTGTAATAGATATCAAGCCTGTAAGGATTTAATTGTCTGAACTTGGTTCTTGTTCAACTAAGTTGGGGATGGGCTGGGTTTGATGGAGCTATCCAGTATCAAATGGAGCTGGCTGGTATGCAATGGATCTTTAAGGTGCAGCAATTGATTTATACAGCACGGAAATAGGCCCTTCAGTCCAACATGCTCATGCTGACCAAGATGCCACATCTACAATAGTCCCACCTCCATGTGTTTGGCCCGTATCCCTCTAAACCTTTCCTATCCATGCAAATATGTCACATTATATTTTAGACTTCAGAGATATAGTGTGGAAACAGTCCCTTCAGCCCACCAAGTCTCTGCCGACCTGCGATCACCCCATAAACAACCACTATCCTACACACTACGGACATTTTTTTCTAAAGCCAATTAACTTACAAAGCTTGTATGTCTTTGAAATGTGGGAGGAAACCAGAGCACTCAGAGAATATCCATGCGGTCACAGGGAGAACGTACAAACTCTGTAGAGGCAGCACCCGTAGTCACACCGGATGGAACCAGTTGGAACCCGGGTCTCTGTTGCTGTGAGGCAGCAACTCTACCGCTGTGCCACTATGCCACCCGTTTCATTCTAAACCTTTCCTATCCATTAACTGTCCAAATGTCTGTTGTTTTTAATTCAGTCTTTGTATCAGATTTATTAAGTCAACATTTCTAGGTTATTTGGAGCCTTTATGCATTCTTAAACACACTCCCAATAACTAGTGCAATTGATCTAATTTATTCTATAGCCAACATGATCAACTGTGGTGTAGTTGGTAGAGTTGCTGCCTCACAGATCCAGAGACCTGGGTTTGATGCTGACCTCCGGTACTGTCTATGTGGAGTTTGTACGTTCTCCCTGTGACCACGTGGGTTTTCTCCGGGTGCTCCGCCCACATCACATAGACGTGCAGTTTTGTAGGTCAATTGGCCTCTAAAAATTGCTCCGTGTATAGGGAGTGGATGAGAAAGTGGGATAACATAGAACTAGTGTGAAGGGGTGATCGATGGTTAGCAAGGACCCGGTGAGCCGAAGGGCCTATTCAGACTAAATTCACGGAGTCCTCTTGAGTGTAGGTGAGTGGTAGAATCCAGGAGGAAATTATAACAATACGGGGGAGAATAAAGGTGGATTAGATTAGTGTCAATGGGTGGTTGATGGTCAGTATGGATTCTCTGGGCCGAAGGGCCTGTTTCCATGCTGTATTTCACTATCTAACAAACAATACGCATGTAATGGGACTTGTTCTGTTCATCCAACAATATATACAAAAGCTTTTCATGACGGGGCCATTATGTTTGAGGCAACTTTCGATTTGTGGTCTTTTTGTATACGGAGGATTCACAGAGGAACAGTGTTTTGAAAAGAAAATCTGTAACCTTTGACCTGGCACACACATGATTAGTTAATGGTTACCTTATTCTTAAAACAAAAATAATATTTGGTGGAATGTTGCTCCGTTGACATTCTGTATAAAATCACACTCCTTTCTCTGATTCTTGTGAGACGATGTGTAATAGGCTGGGGTGGTGTATGTCTCGGATTTAATATAAATCCCTTTTTGGCAAATTAGTGTTAAGAGGAAAGATATACAGAACTGGTAGGCAACTTTAATAAGATTGTATCTGGTACAGCTGTTGCACATGAGTGTATTGCCTGACCTGAAACAGTTCACCATTGTTTAGAATATATGATACTCTCCAGAATGTCGAATTACGTTGAAAACTCATTTGATCTGATGCTGTGGCATGCATTTAACTCTCAAAAAAGTACAGTGTGGGGTTTTTTCTGTTGTTATTTTAATGGAGAATTAAGTCAGGTTCAGATTGGGTTGACACACACAGACACACACAGACAGACACACACACACACACACACACACACACACACACACACACACACACACACACACACACACACACACACACACACACACACACAGGCACACATAAACGGGGAGACGCACATACAGAGCGAGCCACACACATACAGAGAGAGACACACATACAGCGAGACAGAGAAAGAGATACAGAGAGAGAGACAGGCACAGAGGCACGCACACACACACACACACACACACACACACACACACACACACACACACACACACACACACACACACACTGCCTTCTGCAAGTACAGACCTTTTGAGCTTACTATTTTAAAAACATGCTGGAATCTCTAACATTTCTGCACAGGGCTGTTGGTGCTGTTCTTAAGCTTTCCTGATTACTGGAGAACGGCAACAACAAAAACCACAGCGGCAGAGGCGGATTTACTACTTCAAACCAAGGGATTGTGTTAATGTTCAACTGCCCAGATTGCTTACAAGATCAATTATTAATCATTGGGTTAATTTCAATGCACATGTTACTCCTCATTGCTAATGCTTCTGTTCTCTGTGTGTTTATCTGTAGTATTTTTGATTCATTGATTTTTTTGTTTTGGTGGCATCTGACAAGTAGCTCGAATCCGCAGCTCAACAATGCTGTCCTGTGTGCCGGTGCCGGTGTCTTGTGGAATAAAATATACTGTCGCTTAAGAACAGTGGAGAATAGGCCATGTAATTTATTTTATGTGTATGCAATCAAGTGTGTATATGATCTGTGCGTGTAGACATTTGTATATAAAGTATACACACACACACACACACACACACACACACACACACACACACACACACACACACACACACACACACGCATATACAAGATTTGATGCTGACAGAAGGAACTGCAGATTCTGATTTACAAAAAAAAACACACAAAGTGCCAGAGTAACTCAGTGGGTCAGACAGTGTCACTGGAGAACATGGCAAGGCAACACTGGACGCTGCCTGGCCTGTTTAGTTACTCCAGCAATTTGTGTTTTAATTTATAAACCAGCATCTGCAGGAGTGTGTGTGTGTCACCGTGTGTGTGTGTGTGTCCGTGTGTCACTGTGTGTGTGTGTGTGTGTCCCCGTCTGAGTGCCGGTGTCTGTGTGTTATACAGATGTGCTCACACTCACACTCACTCTCTATCACTAACACTCGTGCTCTCTCTCCCTCCTCTCTCTCTTTCTCTCACATTTCCACACGTATTTGATTTGATGCTCTTCACTGTTTAGAATTATCTCAGGCTGAGGCTACCTACCTGATGCAATGTAAACAGAGTACATGTTTGGTGTTGACGCCAGCGTTTTACAGTTGGGATGTTGAGACTTTTATTCACTGTCGTGCCACGTTGTGTTCCTGTGGCTCTTTAGTTTTATGTGATCCCAAGGGGTTCACCCGAGGGGTGCACTTAAAACCCAAATGATAGGACTATATTGTTTTGGCAATGCGCCACTGACTGCTTCATCAAAATAATTTAAAAGGCACAAGAGAAGGAATGCCTGTTGAGATAATAATCCTTAAAGGGGAATATTTTTATGTAAAATATAAGAACCAGTTTGGTTGCAAATCATATTCTGATTCATTCAGATGAACTGACAGGTGTGTGAAAAGTCAGCAAAGGATATCCAACAGAACATTTAAGGAGGAGTTATTTTAGTTTAGAGATACAGCGTGGAAACAGGCCCTTCGGTCCACTGAGTCCATACTGACCATTGATCACCCATTCACACTCTTTCTACTTTATCCCACTTTCGCATCCACTCCTTACCCACTCTATCTACAGAGGGCCAATTAACCTACAATCCCGCACGTCTTTGGGATGTGGGAGGAAGTCGGAGTACCTGGAGGATACCCATGAGGTCACATGGAGAATGTGCAAACTCCACACTGACAGCACCCGAGATCGAACCCAGGTCTCTGGCGCAGTGAGGCGGGAACTGTACCAGCTGGGTCACCTGTGTTGTATACATGGATTAAAAATGGATGCAGGCCAGAAGCAAAGAGTGGTGCAATGAAATTAATCGTAGTGATTTTCAAAGTGCTGACATGGACTTCTTGTGTCAAAGTGAAACATTCTGATGTGATCCAGTGATGGAGCAGATGAGGCGGTAAGGTGGTGCAGCAATAGTATTGCTGTCTTGCAGCGTCAGACACCCAGGTTCAATCCTGACTATGGTTGCTGTCTGTATGAAGTTTGTACGTTCTCCCTGTGACTGCATGGGTTTTCAGAAGTAGGGGCAGAATTAGGCCGTTTGGCCTATCAAGTCTAATCCACCATTCAATCATGGCTGATCTATCTTGCCCACACAACCTCATTCCCTTCCTTCTCCCCATAACTCCTAACACCCTTATTAATCACTTTCTGCGGGTGCTCTGGTTTCCTCCCACACGCCAAAGATGTACGTTTGTCGGTTAATTTGTTTTTTGTAAATTGTACCTAGTGTATAGGATAGTGTTCTGTATGGGGATCGCTGGTTTGTGCGAACTCGGTGGGCCAAAAGGCCTGTTTCCGTGCTGTATCTCTAAATTAAATTAAAATTAAACTAAACAATAGACAATAGGTGCAGGAGTAGGCCATTCGGCTCTTTGAGCCAGCACCGCTATTCTATGTGATCATGGCTGATCATCCCCAATCAGTACCCCGTTCCTGCCTTTTCCCCATAATCCCTGACCGCTATCTTTAAGAGCCCTATCTAGCTCAAACTTGCCACCTATCAAACGTGCTACCTATCCAGACTCTCCTTATATTTCTGCTCTTGAGTCTTGCAGCAGAAATGATAAATACAGTTGATGTCACCTTTTTTCACTCAGTGATGTGTGTGTAAGTCATTGATCATGAGCTGCTGTGGCACAGTTTGCTGGTCTCAGACAATGATTCATGACTGTCTGTCGCTCACCATCTTGGATCTTTACTATGTTGGCTCGCAGAGTTCAACAGGGATAATACTGTGGCCTAAATAACATTGATATTGCCAGGGCTCGAGGGTCTGAGCTGCAGGGAAAGGTTGGGCAGGAAAGGACTTTATTCCTCCGAGCGCATGAAACTGAGGGATCTTATGAAGGTGTGTAAAATCATTTGATAGAGTGAATGCACAGAGCCTTTTTTCCCAGAATAGGTTTTAAGGTGCGAGGGGAACGATTTAATAGGAACCCGAGGGGCAACCTTTTCACGCAGAGGGTGTGGGTATATGGAACAAGATGCAAGAGGAGATAGTTGAAGCAGGTACTATAACAACATTCAAAAGACACTTGGATAGGTACGTGGATAGGAAAAGTTTAGGGGGATAAGGGCCAAATGCAGGCAGGTGGGACTAGTGTAGATGGAGCATCTTGGTTGGCATGGGTGAGATGTGTTGAAAGGCCTGTTTCCTGTATGACTCTAACACAAGAATAATCCAAATTGTATTTCATGGCAGTGTTATCATTGAAAATGAGATACCAAATAGTGAATGAAAATGAAAAGAACTGCTGACAGTCTGAAATAAAGACAGAAAATGGTGATTATACTCAGCAGGTAAGATAGCATCTGGGGAGAGATAAACAGAGTAAAGAGCCTGTCCCACTTACGTGTCCTAGGCACGCACATTACGCAATCTCCTGGTCGCGTTGAGGCGCATGGGCATCGTATGTCCGCGCGGGGCCGGCCCCACTGAGAAGCGTGCAGGGGTATGTAGTTGTGCGCAACATCGCGTGGGGCTCCGAAATTTTTGTTGAGAACGAAATCTTCGTGCGCCAACGGCCTGTCGTGGAACTGACGGCCAAAGTGGGACAGGCCCAAGACCCTGGCGCGACGCAACGTCTCACCTTCAACAGCAGCAGAAGCGGGCAAACGATCGCCGAGCTCGGCCTGGGACTCACGGCCGTTGCGGTCCAGAAAATTGAAGATAGACACAAAATGCTGGAGTAACTCAGCGGGACCGGCAGCATCTCTGGAAATAAGCAATGGGTGACGTTTCGGGTCAAGACCCTTCTTTTCAGACTGAAGAAGGTTCTCGACTCGAAACATCACCCAATAAGAATCAATAGACTACCGGCACGGTGGTGCAACGGTAGAGTCGCTGCCTTACAGCGCCAGAGACCAGGGATCGATCCTGACTATGGGTGCTGTCTGTGTGGAGTTTGTACATTCTCCTCGTGACCACATGGGTTTTCTCTGGGTGCTCCAGTTTCCTCCCACACTCTTAAGATGTGCAGGTTTGTAGGTTAATTGGCTTCTGTAAAGTCTCCCTAGAGTTATATGATAGAATTAGTGTATGGGTGATCATTGGTCAGCACCTACTCGGTGGGCTGAAGGGCCTGTTTTCACTCTGTATCTTTAAACTACATCAGGATTGGAGTTACAAGCAGCACTTGGCTCATCTATAAGCACTTAGCCGTGCTTCGTCTCCTGTCTTACTGCCTGTGTGAAATGTGCAATGGAACATTTATTTTTAGAAGGGAGTCATGTACTTGAACTATGAAGAGGAAGCATTAACAGCAGGTGTTGTTCTGCCCTCTCAGGCAGCACAGCGGATCTCACAGCCAAAGGTTTAAAACAGGGTAATGGGCCCCTGGTTAAAATTTGCCCTCAACCACTGGCAAAATCATTGGAACTGATTGCTTGCCAGTTGGCAATCTGTTGATGAGGTGGTTACTGCGGGCGTGCTGGTTTCAAGATTCCCAGTGATGCAACAATACTGTATGATTTGACAATGACTGCAAGATTTCCAACCATGCAGCGCTGGCTGCAAGATATGTAACAATGTTGCTGAATTTGCAATGATGCTGCAAGATTTCAAACAATGCAACTATACAGCAGGATTTCCAACGATGTAACACTGGCTGCGAGATTTCCAGCAGTGCAGCATTGCTGCTGGATTTCCAACAGTGCAACACTGGCTGCAGTTCAACATTGGCTGCTACAATAAACATCCTGCAATGGTGAGTGGCGCCATGGGAATGCAAGTTTCTTCCGTTTATTGCCTTCAACCCGGTGACAATGTGAACATTTCCAAGTGCAGCATTTGCTCCCTGCGGGGACAGGGTTCCTTCGAAGGATGAAGTGCAGGCAGTGAGGGCTAACACTCCCCTTCACACTCCGCATGCTCCCTGCTACCTTCCCACGGCGTGCAAGAAGTAATCGCTGCCATGAATCTAATCACCGTGCTGCCTGACATGCAGTGATTTCACTGCAGCCTTTTGGCCATGGTGGTTTTCCCCTTGGTCAGGCACACTTATTCATCAGCTGACTTCACAGAGGATTTTATTTTCAATCCTTACTCTGGATGGTTGAGAGGGAAATTAATTGTGACGTCTCGGGGTGAAAGGTGTAGGGATGGAATATGCAATTAGTTCTCTTTGATTGCAGCCGCGGGAACAACAAGAGGAGTTTCAATCGTTGCCGTAAAAGCTTCTCTGATACATAGCGTGGGAGCAGGCCCTTCGGCCCATAATGTCCATGCTGAAAATGATCAAGAGTCAAGAGTGTTTTATTGTCATTACTCAAAATGGAACAATGAAATTCTTACTTGCAGCAGCATAACAGATATGGAAACATAGTACTCTGTAAAATCCAGAATAAACAACAAAAAATGTATTATATATAGTCTACGTATTTGTGTATGTATATATTGTCTATATATATATGATAACAAATAAATACACGATAATAGTTTAAAAAATAATGTCCCGAAGGCGATATAGTTCAGAGGCTATTTGGAGGTTGTAGTGTTTAATAGCCTGATGGTTATAGGGAAGAAGCTGCTCCTGAGTCTAAATGTTAGTTTTCAGGCTCCTATACCTTCTTCACAATGGCAGGAGTGAGCATAGCCAACGTGGTGTGAGGTTAAATAATTAAACTAATTCCCTATGCCTATAAACATGCAAATTAATGCAGGCAATAATTCTTTATTCAAAATCATGAATATCATAAACCAAATTGGACCAATTATCATTGAAATCAGCCTCGAGAGAATCTAGTCATGAAGGTGCAAGGAACTGCAGGTGCTGGAATCTTGAGCAAAACGGAAGGTGCTGGAAGAACTCAGTGGGTCAGACACAATCTGCAGAGGGGTAGAGGGTGGTGTGGTGGGGGCGGGGGGGGGGGGGGGGGGGGGGGATGAATGGGTGAAGTTTTGTGTCTGGACCCTTCATTAGACTGATGGAGTAAGGAAGTTGACTCCCTCTCTCTCTCTCTCTCTCTCTCTCTCTCTCTTCAGCAAATTGCAACAAAACAATTGAGTCCAACATACACCAATAGTGGAACTGTTTCTGTACCTAGTCATGATTGTTTTTAGACTTTAGAGATACAACATGGGAAAAGGCGTGCCCGCGCCGACCAGCGATCACCCCGTGCACTAGCACTATCCTACACATTAGGGACAATTTACAATTTTACAGAAGCTGATTAACCTGCAAACCCGTGTGTCTTTGGATAGTGGGAAGAAACCAGAGCACCCAGAGAAAACCCACACGGTCACGGGGAGAACGTACAAACTCTACAGACAGCACCCGTAGTCAGGATTGAACCCGGGTCTCTGCTGCTTTGAGGCAGCAACCCTACCGCTGCGCCACCGTGCTGCCCTTGTCTGTGTAGAAATATGTCAGCAATACATAATTTAATGAAAGACGAGGCCTCATCTGTCAGTGAGTGCACGTGAAGCTAGGTGCATGCAAGGAGCATATTTCATTCCCACTTTGTGCCATTACATCATTGATTCAGCTAATACTTGGCCTGTTCTAAATCGGTGGCTTCATGTCTATCTTCGGGCTTGGATCTGGCCCCCTGTCTATTACTAAGCTTGACACACTTGTTATTAATATCACCACTGATGTGAAGCTGGTGACAGAGATGGGCATTCCCAAAGAGTGGACACATACCCCCTACCAGCGAAAATAAAACATGCCTAGGGTGAATATATTGGGAGATGCTCGTCACCTGCAATTTGCAGATACTATAGTGGCATTTACGAGGCTTTTAGATATGCAGGGATCCGATGATACTTTATTGTCACATGTGCCCAGGTACAGTGAAATTATTTGTTTTAGCAAACAATCCGGGAATATCATACAGCAGACTTCTCCTTGGCAGTACACAAAGAGCTGCCTCCTTTCTGGGAATGACAACGTTACAAAAGTTCTTAATGCAGTCTTATCTTCATGCAGAGGTGAACCAGGCCTGCTGCCGCACGTGGCTGCAGGCGATCCCCTGCCGGGTCCCTCTTAGTTCTTGATGGCCCCCCACTGGGCCCCTCTTTGTTCTCGATGGCATGGCCTACTGGGTCGTTCAGCTCTGTGGCACATCCTGGGAACCTTCTACCGCCAAGCAGCACATCCTGGGAATTGAGGAATATATAGATCACGTGCAGGCAGATGAGATTAGTTTAATTTAGCATCATGTTCAACACAATGATCATCGGTCGAAGGGCCCATTACAGTTCTGTACTGCTCTAAGTTCTATATTATATGTACTGTCCGAACTGTCACTGCAAATCCGTGACTGGGGAATTATTTTTCTTAGAAATCGGACAGGAATTGGTTTGTTATTGTCGCATGTCTCGAGATACAGTGGGGGAAAAAAACTTGTAGCCTGAAGAAGGGTCGTGACCGGCATCGGTGCTTATCCAGGTTCACCAGAGATGCTGCCTGGCCCGCTGAGTTACTCCAGCACTTTGTGGTCCACGCGAGATTCCAGCATCTGCAGTTTGATTTATTATTGTCACGTGTACCGAGGTAGAGTGAAAAGCTTTTGTTTGCGTGCTATCCAGTAAAAAAAAAGACTATACATGAATACAATCAAGTCATCCACAGTGCAAATATAGAGGATAAAGGGCACAACATTCAGTGTAAAGAGATAACTTTGCAGATCCTTGTCTTTGCTGTGGGAAACATTATCTGCGTGCTAACTAGTCAGACCATACATAAGGCACAAGGGTGGACGGGCGAGGAGAGGGACGAGGGCTCACTGGTCGATTCACATCTAAGAGAGGCGATGGCTGGAGGCCCTGCAGCAGCATGGGGCAAGACAGGATTGGGCACCACTCATAAAAACTAGAGCACGGACTCGACTTGGAAAATGGTGCCCAAAAATGGCGCCTCATGCATGCGGGCTCAGTGGACTGTTTCTGTACACTTTGCTAATTGGGGGACAGTGCTTGGGTCTGGCAATACTCTACTGGGCAGTTTGCGAGGAAATAATTTCACTCTGCATTTGCACTTCGCACATACAGGAGCCTGAAGACTGCAACGTCCAGGTTCAGAAACAGCTACTTCCCCACAGCCATCAGGCTATTGAACTCAACTCAAACAAAACTCTGTACATTAATAGCCCATTATCAGTTTATTTGCACTTTATCTGTTTTATTTATTCATGTGTGTATATATTTATACAATGGTATATGGACACACTGATCTGTTCTGTATTCATGCCTTCTATATTCTGTTGTGCTGAAGCAAAGCAAGAATTTAATTGTCCTATCTGGGACACATGACAATAAACTCTCTTGAATCTTGAATCTTGAATGTGACAATAAAGCACCATTGTACCAGTGAATCGTACACAAGCGCAACAGGTAGTGCAAAGAGTACAGTCAGATGGAGGCAGTTCTGCCCCTCATGCCTGTGCTGGCCCATTTGAAAGAGAAGATCAGTGCAGTGTGGGAGTGGGTACTCATCACTGTGCAGTGACGCAGGCAATGCCGCCATGCACGACTCTGCCACGGTCTCTCCCTACAACCGTACACCCTTCACCTTTACAACAGGGTGCGTGTAAATGCATGCCGTCTCTCTTTCCGACAGCTGCGATTGAAGCTGTCCAAGACTTCTATCGCCGAGCTGATCTGACGTCGTCTGATGCAGCGGCATTTTCCATAAATCGCGGCACCTTTGATTGAAGTGTCAAGGAGGTTTATCTGGATTTGCTTTGCGCTGACTTGTTGAGACGAGGTGCTGCCACATTAACGAGTGCCAGCACCCTCGCTTCTTGTCACTTTATTTATTCAGGTAATTCCCGTTAACCCTGCCAGCCTTTCCAACGCAGAGCGGAGTGTCTGCAAGAGATGGACCCATTGTACCCCCCCTGTCACCGTGAGAACAGCCACCCGTTCTCACTGTGTAAATGCTTTATCTACAGAGTGATTGCTGCAGGAGATTTGGTCATTATCATCCGAATTAACACTGAGTTATGGCTTGAACTGGTTGATATTAACCAGGTTAGGATTTTCTGTGACCTGTACTATACAACCCGAATACCTCACTTGCCTTCAGCTCCCATCAGCATCACTTGTTTGAGCGCACAGAATATCTTTGCCCTGGTTTGCATTAAGTCCTGGCCTCCAGAGTTTCCAGCAGTTTTTTTTCATCCCCTTTGAGGCTCCTAGTGACAGGAGTTCATCCAGGGTAACTTTATACTGCGTTACTACAGCTCTCTGCAGACCTTGCATCTGGTTTAAATTCCAGCTACCAGCCCTGGTATTTTTTTCAACTTTTTGGTCAACTCCACACAAAAGTGTTACTGCACCACTTAGGTATGCAGTTTCTCTCCCTCCCCCCCCCCCTCAAAATAAACTTTATTCAGAATAAGAAATACATATGAAAACAAACCTCTGCAAATTCAGATTCAGATTCAGGGACAGTTTGTTCCCAGCTATTATCAGGCAACTGAATTATCGTACCACAATTAGAGAGTGGTCCTGAACTACTATGTACCTCATTGGTGACCCTTGGACTATCTTGGAGCGAACTTCACTTGCTTTACCTTGCACTAAATGTTATTCCCTTATCATGTATCCATGCACTGTAAATAGATCGATTGAAATCATGTATTGTCTTCCCGCTGACTGGTCAGCTTGCAACAAAAGGTTTTCACTGTACTTCAGTACATGTGCCACTAAACTAAACTAAACTAAACCCTTAATAGATTCTCAGTGTCTATACGTTCAAGAGTATCACCCGGGTTCGATCCTGACTACAGGTGCTGGCCGTACGGAGTTCGTATGTTCTCCACGTGACCGGGTGGGTTTTCTCCGGGTGCTCTTGTTTCCTCCCGGATTTAGTTTAGTTTAGTTTATTTTCATGTGTTCTGAGGTACAGTGAGAAGCTTTTGTTGCGTGCTAACCAGTCAGCGGAAAGACTATCCATGATTACAATCAAGCTGTCCACAGTATACAGATACATGAAAACAGGAATAACGGTCAGTGCAAGGTAAAGTCTGATTAAAGATTGTCCGAGGGCCTCCAATCAGGTAGATTGTAGCTCAGGACCACTCTCCAGTTGTTGATGGGATGGTTCAGTTGCTTGATAACAACTGTCCCTGAATCTGGAGGTGTGCATTTTCACATTCCAAAGACGTGCAGGTTTGTAAATTAATAAGTTCCTGTAAATTGCCTCTAGTGTGTAAGATGTAAAACTGGAATAACATAGAACTAGTGTATGGGTGATCATTGGTTGGAGTGGACTCAGTGGGTTGAAGGGCCTGTCTCCACGCTGTATCTCAAAAACTACTCGGTAATGTTCTACCTTTCTTAAAACAAACTCATCACCCCTGGGGTGATATCCCTACCCTTGTTTGAGTGTGTCCCCACTGGATTCTGCCTATGGCCTAGTAAATGGTCCTTCCCCACAGAGCCTTGGCGTTGGCTGCACAGAGTTTTAGTGAGTCCCTCAGCATGTACTCCTGCAGTCTGGAGCGGGCCAGTCAGTCAGCAACATTCCCCGATGGATATCTTGTTCTGCTGGGTCTACCCAAAACAAGTTTTGGGTAGACCAAAGTGTGGCTTTCACCCAATTGATGATCTTTCAGCAGCACCTGATTGCACTTATAGCAGCAACAGCATTTGCTGTGGTTCTGCCTGTCTCTGGTGTCCATCTGGCTCAGGCACCGTGGACATAGAATGCTCCATTCAGTTGGACCATGCCGTTACACTTGTCCTTGGTCGAGATGATTGTGCAGAGAAATACCATTGATAATGAGTCAAAGTTGTAAGATAAAGTCATGCAGCACGGTAACAGGCCCTTCGGCCCTGGTCGTCCATGCCAACCAAGATGCCTCCATCGAAGCTCTTCCCACTTGCCTCTGTGTGGCCCATATTCCTGTAAATCTTTCCTATCAATCTACCTGCCCAAATATTTCAAATGTTATGATAGTACTTGCGTCAAACTTGTCTGTGTCTTTTAAACGCTGTTATAGTACCTGCCTCAACTATCTCCTCTGGCAGTTCGTTCCATATACCCTCTACCTTCTTGGTGAAAAAGTTACACATCGGGTTCCTATTAAATCTTTCCCCTCTCGCCTTAAGACTATGGTTCTTGATTCCCCTACCCTAGGTAAAATTTCTATGCTTTCACCCTATCTATCCTCCCCTTGATTTTATACACCTCTATAAGATCACCCCTCAGCCTCCTGCACTCTAAGGAATAAAGTCCTAGTCTGCCCAATCTCTTCCAATAGTTCAGGCCCTTAAGTCGTGGCAATATCCTCATGTCATTCTTGCACACTTTACAGCTTAAAGACAACTTAATGAAAACTGTACTGCAACCAGGCGACTGACTCTTGGTTTGCTGTCCAGAATAGGGTGTATGTAATCCACAACAATCATTCCAAACATTTACTTGCATAGAACATGGGAAAGTACAGTACAGGATCAGGCTGTTGGCCCACAATGTCAATGCCAAACACCATGTGCAGAGGATGTTTCCAGTTGTGGGAGAGTCTGGGTCCAGAGGACATAGCTTCAGAATAAAAGGACGTTCCTTTAGAAAGGAGATGCGGAGGAATTTCTTTAGTCAGAGGGTGGTAAATCTGTGGAATTCACTACGACATACGGAGGCTGTAATTGGGTATTTATAAAGCGAACATTGACAGGTTCTTGATTAGTAAGAGTGTCAAAGGTTACAGGGAGAAGGCAGGAGAATGGGGTTCAGGGAGAAAGATAGATCAGCCATGATTGAATGGTGGAGTAGACTCCATTGGCTGAATGGTCTAATTCTGCTCCTATTATTTGTGAATTTATGAAGTTATACTAATCTCCACTGCTGCACATGATCCATATCCACCCATTCTCTCTTTTTATATTTTTTTATTATTTTTATTAGAAGTAATTGTACAAGAATAAAACATTTGGCATATAAAATTATAGAATTATTGTACAGCTTCAAATTTGACCTTTTAACTTGATAATGTGAGAAAAGAAGAGAGAAAGAACAATAGAGAGAAAAAGTGAAAAGTGAAAAGACAGGACCCCTAGACTACCAAGACAGGACCCCTAGACTACCAAGACAGGACCCCTAGACCAACAAGACAGGACCCCTAGATCACCAAGGTCATGTGGCCAAAGAATGAATAAATATATAAGAGAAGAAAAGGAAAAAACAAAGAAAAAAATGAAAAAAGTGGAGATATACCTGCCCCTCGTCCCCCGTGTAAGAGTGGGTTATGGTTGCTTCCTGAAGGAAACATTTATCACAAATAGGGGAAACATTTGGGAAGATCTTATTCAGTTTAGACTTTGAATAATAAAGTCTATGCAGTATTTTAAATTGTATTAACGAGTGCCTAACGTTAAGAGAACAGTTATGTATATATAGAAGGCTTTCCTCCCATCTATCTTTTAAAATTGATATGCCCAATTCATCTTCCCAAGCTCGCCTAATTATTTCCAATGATGGGGTTTGTATATTGAAAAGGGTATTATAAGGGTACGATATTAACTTATTTGAATCCGAGTTTCTATTCATGTATTTGTCTAGTATGTCTGGAACCATATATTGACAGTCTTGGGTATGTGATTTCAGATAGTCTCGTATTTGAAGATATCTAAAGTATTGGCTACCTTTCAGATGATATTTTGACTGTAATTCTTGAAATGAGAGGAGAGTCCCCATCTCATAAAGATCTCCCAGTTTTTTAATTCCTAATCTTTCCCATTGTATCAACGCATTGTCTAAAGTAGACGGCTTAAATGAGGGATTGTTGGCGATGGGTGAGAGAAGAGATACATTTCTCAATTTAAGGGTTGACTTCACTTGTTTCCAGATTCGAAAGGTGCTATGGATTGTCGGATTTTTCTCATATACTGATTTCTTCAGATTTATTGGAGAGAGAAGAATCGGGCCTATATTAAAAGGCGAACAATCTTCTCTCTCCATTATTAGCCAGTTTACCTGTTGGCATGTGTTGTCCATCCAATAGATTAAATTTTTAATATTCGTTGCCCAATAATAGTAAAAAAAATTAGGGAGAGCCAGTCCGCCAATTTCTTTGGGTTTACATAAATGTCGTTTATGGATTCTGTGTGTTTTATAATCCCAAATAAAGTTTGTGATCACAGAATCGAGTTTTGTTTTAAATTTCAGGGAGAAAAATCAGTATTGATTGAAATAGGTTCATATCTTAAGCCTGGTATGTCTCTGAGGATAACTCGCGACTTGGTAAAAAGTGCTCTCTTCCTTACAACATCTGCTGGATAATCTCTGAAGATTCTTATATTGTCTCCTTCAAACATCAAGTTTCTTGCACTTGCAACTTTCTTCATTATGTCTTCAAGAACTGATAGGTGGTGTAGTTTCAGAATAAGTTGTCTTGGTGGAGCTCCAGCTCCTGGTCGGGCTCTCTGAGCTCGATGTGCCCAATCAAGTTTGAGTCTCTCAGGCAGATTAAGTACCTGTTGGAGTAAGTCGGCAGTAAAGTCCCGAGAATCTTTTCCATCTTCCTTCCCTTCCTTCACACCAACAATCCTTAAATTTTGGCGTTTAGAACGACCTTGGAGATCTAGGCATTTTTCGGTCATTCTGGCCAATTGCCCAGAGACACAGTCGAGTTCTTTCTTCAGTCTTTGAGTTGTCTGAGAGATATCCATAGTTGCAGCTTTCCAGTTCTCTGATGGTGTCGTTTTGTTTTTTTGAGGTGAAAAGAATGGGCTCCAGCTTGCTACTGATATCCTCTTCAACCCTTTTAATTCCTCCTTTCAAAGAGGAATTCACCTCCTCGATTTGAGCTTGTAGAGTGTCAATTTTTCCACAAATTTCTGTTCTCCCAGCATTGAGTTGAACATCAAGTTTTGTTTCTAAGTTTCCAAGCATTTCAGCAAGCACTTCTCTAAAGTCTTTTACCGTAGAGCTTGGTCATGTTCGCTTGGTGCGCTTCCATAGTAGAAATAAGTCTTTCTTCCTCAGATTCTTGAAAAGTTTCTTCACCTTCCTCTTGTAGAATCTTCCATCGAGTTCTGTATCTTCTCAGAGGTGGAGTAGGAAGGTTCCTTTTGCGAGTCTGTCTTTTCATTTAATATAGCTGTATCCAGTCGGTATAGCGTCGATATCTGATGACGTCACTTACGCGACGTCGGGCATCTGCTGGTAAGTGTTTTTCCTTCGGGTCGTTTTTATTTTTCAGGTACTTTAACGCGTTTTAACACGTTTTTCGGAGCGGAGCTAAATCGTGCGCCTCTTAATGCTCCATGGCACCACCGGAAGTCTCCATATCCATCCATTCGCTGCATATCCATGTGCCTATCTAGAAACCTCTCAAATGCCACAATACTAGGCTTCATGAGAGCAGCCACAACAGTATTCAAGAAAATTCAAGATGAGTCACAGTGGCGGTGCTCAAAGTGCTGCTGCCCCACAGCGCCAGAGACCTGTTTACGATCCTGACTTTGGATGCTGTGTGTGTGTGAAGGTTGTAGGTTCTCCCTCTGACCTTGTGGGTTTTCTCTGGGTGCTCCGGTTTCCTTACACATCCCAGAGACATGGGTGTTTTGAAAATTAATTGGCTCTCTGTAAATTGCCCTTAGTGTGCAAGGGAGTGAATGAGAAAATTGGGTAACCTAGAACTAGTGTGAACAGGTGATCGATGGTCAGCGTGGACTCGGTGGGCTAATGCTGCATCTTTTAATCAATCAATCATTTCTCATGTTCGATGCCCCATTCACAACCCAAAACCTTCATTCTCTCCACAATTGGTGCCCAATAGGCGCATTGTGTGCCATGTATAAAATGCACTATAATTACCATCCTGGTCTTTGCCTCTGAAATGTGTGGCCACAACCGCTAACAGGAATGCAACTGTCTACTGATATCTCTCCCAGTCCTGCTTTGGAAATATTTTACTGATCCAATATAGCACTGGGTTTAAATGCTGAAACTCTTTCAAAAGTCAAGAGTGTTAACTGTTATCTGTGCTGACAACAGAACAATTATATTATTTGCAGCAACTTAACAGGGCTGTTAACGGCATGCATTGCATTTAATATAATAATCAAAAATATTCAATAAATTAATAACTGTAATACCAGTGCAAGTAACTGGTCCATATTGCAACTAAAGACACAGTCCATAGATGTTCATAGTATGTGAGGTGGTGGTTAGCGTTAGTGTTGTGGTGGCAGTCTTTCCATAACAGCACTGTTTGAGAACCTTCCACTATGACTACATTAGTTAATTGAAAGACCCCAATGGCTCAACTTTAGAGATACAGCACAGAAACAGGAACTCCTGCTCATCGAGTCTGCCGACCAGCAACCACCCACACACTAGCACTATCTACACACAAGAAGAGACTATTTACAATTTTACCAAAATCAATTAACCTGGAACCCTGTATGTATTTGGAGTGTGAGAGGAAACCGGAGCACCGGGAGAAAATCCAGGCGGTCACAGGGAGAACGTAAAAAATCCATTCAGACAGCACCTGTAGTCAGGTTCGAGCCCGAAGCTCTGGCGCTGTAATGCAGCAACTCTACCCCTGCGCCACCGTGCTGCCCTCAAGAAGGAAACATTCCTACCCAGGGACAATTGGGCAAGGGCAGTGCATGTCAGCTTTGCCTGCAACACCATAACAAAATCCATATAAAAAAACAAGTGACTATTTTTAAAAAAGAGCACATTTGTTACTTTGAAATTCCATCCTCTCAACCCCAGGATATGCTTCCTAGCACAAAGCGTCTGATAATGTTGTGGTTCTGTTACTGGAATGACAGCCAGCATTTTGGACCATTGATCCTGAGATGAGAGCTCAAGTCCCACCAGAACAGCTGAGGAATTTTAAATTGCAGTAACTAAATAAATCTGGAATACATTAAAAAGAGACTCGGTCTGTGACGGTGACCACAATACTGCCGGATTGTCATAAACACCCATCTGGTCTGGCAATGCTTCTTGGGGAATGGAATCAGCTGTCCTTGTCCAATCTGGCCTATGTGAGCTGCCAGAGCCTTTATTGTGGTTGACATCTAACCATCCAGGGGTCATAAGGATGGACATGGAGCACTGACACCTCACTTAACGTTTAGTCCTGTGAGAAAGGTTTTTTTTAAAGTTGCCCTTAAGTCACCATGTTTCATAAGTCATAGGAGCAGAATGCGGCCATTCGTCCCATCAAGTTGGGCGGCATAGTGGAGCAGCGATAGAGAGTGGTACAGTGGTAGAGTTGCTGCCTTACAGTGCCAGTGATCCGCGTTCGATGCTGATCAAGTTCTTCCCGTGACCTGCGTGGGTTTTCTCCGGGAGCTCTGGTATCCTCCCACACTCCAAAGTCATACAGGTTTGTAGGCTAATTGGCTTAGTAAAAGTGTAAATTGATCCTAGTGTGTGTAGGATACCACTAGTGTGTGGGATTCACAGATTGGCATGGACTTGTTGGGCTGAACGGCCTGTTTCCGCGCTGTATCTTTAAACTAAAACTGAAGTTTGCTTCGCCATTCAATCATGGGTGATCTATCTGTCCCTCTCAACCCCATTCTTCTACCTTCTCCCCATAACCTTTGACACCCTTACTAATCCATACACCTGCCTAACTATTTTGTGTTAAAAAAAGATGCCCCCTAAGGTTCCTTTTAAAATGATCCCCCTTCACCTTGATTCAATATCCTCGGGTTCTCTATTCCCCTGCTCTGGGGGGAAAAACTCTGTGCCTTTATCCTTTCTATTCCTCTCATTACCTTGTACACCTCCATAAGATCATCCCTAATCGTAGTGCACTCCAAGGAATGCACATCCTCTCCCTATAGCTCAGGCCCTCGAGTACTGGCGACATCCTCCTAACTCTTTTCTGCACCCTTTACAGCTTGACAACAAGCTGGTTCTACCAGCTTACCACCATGTTGCCCAAGTTAAAGTGAAGGGAATGGATATGGTCAAAGGGGCCTATCCGACATATATGGAAGGATGGAATGAAAATGTGTGAAATAAGTAAAGAGTGTTTTATTGTCATATGTCCCAGATAGAACAATGAATTTCTAACACAACAGGATGTAGTACACTGTAACAATATAATTTTTTTTTTAATTGAGTATGTGTGTATATATACATACACATATATAAACACGCATACACATATATGTCTATGTAGTTCAGAGCTTATTTGGAGCACAAAACAAATAAAGATAAGATGGGAGGAGCACAAATGCAAGCATGTGTCAATGGGCCAAATGGTCGTTTCCCATGTTGTATATTCTGTTAATTAAGTGTAAAAGTTACACACTGCTTTGTTACCCACTCATTCATTACTTTATTCTGAGGGGAGGCTTCAATGCTCTTAGACATTGCATGCTCAGTTATTTGAAGAACATTTGTGTGGAGTTAGTGTTGTTTACTGCTGTGTAATTGCTCTGCATGTCCTAGATTACTTTTGTTTAGGGAGATTTACTTTGTTAATCTTGCGATATTAAGCCTCGCTGCCCCAGTTCTCCGGTTTTTTTTTCAACCAAGAAAGGAAAGTAACACATGATGGTTTTAAATGATACAATAACTCATTTTCCATCTCCATTGTATTCAATCAAACCAATTCTTCCAGCGTAAAATATCAGGGATAATTTTCTTCTTATTGGATGGGCTCTCAATTCCAACTCTAGGACCTACACACAGACAATCAAAAGGATGAGAATCGGACCCATTCTGCAGGTTTGTAGGCTTTGGTGAAAATTGTAAATTATCCCTAGTGTGTAGGAGGATAGTGCTAATGTACGGGGTGATCTGTGGTCAGCGTGGACTAAGTGGGCCGAAGGGCCTGTTCCAGCGCTGTATCTCTAAAGTCTAAACCGGTACCCACCTTTGAAGAATTTCTGCTTGTTTCTTCAATGGGACTTGCGTTTTCTCTCTTTACTCCCTACTCCGTGATTTTGGGTTTCCCATTTTTCTTGAGGAATTGGCCTTCATCAGTATTGATTACAGTTTGGGAGTTCATGTTACAGTAGTACAAGACATTTGTGAGGCTGCATTTAGAGTATTGTGTTCAGTTTTAGTCATCCTGTTGTAAGAAAGATTTTGTTTAGCTGGGAATGAAGCAGAGAAGATTTACAAGGATGTTGCCAGGACTCGAGGTCCTGAGCTATAGGGAAGAGATTGAGCAAGCTAGGACTTTATTCCTTGGAGCACAGGAGAATGAGGGGTGATCTTAAATGTGTATACCCACCACCCTCTGAGTGCCCCTCTGGTTTCTATTAATTTCCCCCCCACTCACCTTAAAACTATGGTCTCTGACACTCGACTCCCCAACCATAGTAAAATTTGAGGTAAAGTATTGCAAGCTTAAAAAAATTCACACACCCATGTTACAATTTACTACCTTCTTCTCCTAAGTCCTCCATTTCTTCTCCTTCCTCTCATCCTCCCATCACACAAATGCATTTGGCTAAAACTCTGGAAAAAGTTGTGGACAAATTTCAACAACAATTTTCAAAAAGAGAAACTAATGCTTTAACGGAAGATAAGACACAAAAAGCTGGAGTAACTCAGTGGGTCAGGCAACCTTTCTGGAGAAGAGGAATAGGCGACGTGATAACATGGAAGATGTTTTGATCTGTGAATGAAAAAATAATTTGCAAAGCTGTGGGGAGAGAGAACTGAGCAGAGATAAGCTGGCTGGTGTTCAAAAGTACCAGCTTATCATAGACAAAATAACTCTGCCATGAGACTATTCTCAAAAATAGTGAATTTCCAAATAAAAAGCCTTCCTTCAGTTTTTGCTATGCTGTCATTCTATCTGCTTCAAGTTTTGACAGATTTGAATGGAAAGATACAGCATGGAAACAAGCCCTTCAGCCCACTGAATCCATGCTGACCATCAATCACCCATCCACGCTAGTCTATGTTATCCCACTTTCTCATCCACTCACTAAATACTAAGGGCAATTTACAGAGGGCCAATTAACCTACAAAATTTTGCAAAGTGGAATGTGGAAGGAAACTGGAGCACCCGGCTGAAACCCATGCGGTTATGGGGAGAACGTGCAAACTCTGTACAGACAGCACCTAAATTCAGGATTGAATGCTGGGTGTCTGGTGCTCTGAGGTAGCAACTTTTTCAACTGTGCCAACATACCATCCATATTTTATTTATTTTTTACCACAGGTGTACAAAACTATGTGGGGGCAGATATAAGGCTTTTAGGCTTACTCATAACAGAGGTATCTAAAAGTTTGCATTAGGAGTAAAAGGTTTAGAGAAGACCTGAGAAAGAGATCTTCTACCCAAAGGTTGGTTCTAATCTGGAACGCATTGCCCGAGGGGCTGGTGGGGTCAGATATTCTTGCAACACTTGGGAACTATCCAGACAAGCACTTGAATCATCAAGATATAGAATTCTGCAGACCAATGTTGGTAACTGCAGATAGCAGCAGAACTCTAAGTGCTGGAGGGACAACATCTGCTGAGGAAATGGACAGATGACATTTCGGGTCAGAACCTTCTTCAGACTGATGGTCTGAGGTAAACTTGGTACCAAGCTTTGGTAGCTTCATAAATTCTAGGAGCAGAATTAGGCCATTCGCCCCATCATTCTACTCCACCATTTAATCATGGTTGATCTATCATTCCATCGCAACCCTCTTCTCCTGCCTTCTCCCCATAACTCCTGACACCCTAGGGTTTGCTAATTCTAACTGGGGTTAGCCTAGATTGGTACTTGAGGCTAACATGAACATGGTGGGGGCAAAGTTAAGTGTAGTTTAATTTATTGTCATGTGAAAAGCTTTTGTTGCATGCTAACCAGTCAGCGGAAAGAAAATACATGATTACAATCGAGCCACCCACAATGTGCAGAAACATGATCAAGGGGATGATCACCGAGCCAAACGGCCTGTTTATGACTCTGTGACTAAGAGATTAGTCTAAGACTCCAAGACATAGTTGTATTTTACTATTGCATAACCAACGTTATATCAGTCTGGTGAATTTGAGGGTATTTCTATCAATCTTGGTGGTGGGTGATAGGAGTTGGAGTCATTACCAAGTGCAGTTTCTAAGGTCCATTAGGGCGTGTGGAGTGACAACACATAAAATATCTCGGGTTTCATCAATCGGTGGTTCAGAAGCACAGGAAGATATTGTATGAATAAAATAATCTCCAAGCTGTGATCTAGATAGTGTGTCTAATACAGAAGTGCGCCTTTCATTGCTTCTAGATGTCTCAGAGCATTCTCTGGCTTAGGTAGCACTTTTGATGTCTAGACACTGTTAGGGGCCACCTTGTCAACAAACAGCTCCCACAAAGAACAACTTGTTGTTGACCGGATAATCGCTTCCCATTTGATGGTCGAGTGATGAATGACACCAGTTATAATTCTGGTGTCTTTGACATTGCAACTCCTGTGATAATTTAAATCCACCTCAGAGGGCAGGTGGTAGCCTAGCCTTCCCTTAGAAAGATAACACCTCCTTCAATCCAGCTATGCCCCAGGACTGGCTTGGAGCTTCAGCCTTGATATTTGTCCTTGAATGTATGGAGCAGAAAACCAGCCTTCCTCCCCATTTACTCCGTTTATACTTCATTCTGTTTCATAAAAACAGCCAACATAATCAAGGACCACACACCCTGGCCATTCTCACTGCTCTACTCTCCCATCAGGCAGAAGATACACAAGCTTGAATGTATGTACCACCAAATTCAAGGACAGCTTCTTCCCCCTTTATCAGACTCTTGAATGGACCCCTCATATGCACTGTGTGAATTCCTGATCTTCCAATCTACCTCATTGCGACTTGCACTTTTTTTCATCTGCACTTCATCTACAGTTGTAACGCTGTATTCTGTTTATTTTCTCTTTTGCGCTACCTGATGTATTCAAGATCTTTAAAACTCCAGTCATCCTTCTTCTCTCCACTCCTGTCGGGCAGAAAATGCAGAAGCTTGAAAATGTGCACCTCCAGACTTTGGAACAGCTTTCCCCCCTCTGTTATTAGGTTTCTAAACAGTCCTTCCATAAGCTAGGACACTGTCTGGTTCACCTACCCCATTGTGGACATTGGAACTAATACACTACAATGCTGAGAACTAGATTCTGTATTCCGTATCTTTCCCTTTGCTCTACCTAATATATTGGAGTTTGTCTTGTTTGTATTTAATTTGGTTTAGTTTAGAGATACAGAGTGGAAACAGGTTCTTCGGCCCACTTAGTCCGCACTGACCAGCAATCCCCATACACTAGCACTATCTAACACGCTTGGGGCAATTTACAATCGTTATCTAAGCCAATTAACCTACAAACCTGTACATCCTTGGAAGGTGGGAGGAAGCCGGAGCACCTGGGGAAAACCGGCATGGTCATGGGGAGAACGTACAAATTCCATATCGACAGCACCCATAGTCAGGATCAAACGCAGGCTTCTGGCACTGTATGGCAGCGACTCTATGGATGAACCCTGTATGTATGGTACTATCTGATCCGTTTGGATAGTATGCAAAACAATACTTTTCACTGTACCTCAGTAGATGCGACAAAGGTAAACATGAACCATGTTGGTGCGATCTGTTTGGATAGCACATAAATAAAGTTTTTCACTGTATCTTGATACATGTGACAATAATAAACCAATACCAATTGCAAAGCTGAGTAGGTTTGGAGTAGGCCTAATGTGGGGTGTTGACTTAAACTCTTCACCCAACCTTCATCTCTCATTAAAAATATCAGATCAGACACTGCATCATTTTGGTGAAAGAGGTAAAGGCCAATTCCCATGATGACAAATGATTAGGCGGACCCAGGAGTGGGTGGTCCTATTTTAAGACAATCGCTACGTCATGGCATGCTGCAGCACAGGATCAAGCCATTCAGCCCACTGAGCGGTGTGTGGTCGTGAGTGTTCCCGCGAGTGGGGCCAAGCCCTCCAGTAGGCCCAGCTCACCCTCCGCGGATGGCGATGGCACTCGTGCTGGATGAGCGAGCAACCACAGAGAGCGAGGAGGGCCATTGGAGAGCCATCAGAGAGTGAGGAGGATTGTCGGAGAGCAAGGAGGGGCCCGTGAGCAACCACAGAGAGGGAGGAGGGCCTTCGGAGAGCGGGGAGGGCCGTCAGAGAGCGAGGAGGGACCTGCGAGCAACCAGGGAGAGCGAGGAGGGCCATCGAGAATGAAGGGGGTACCTGGCGGGGAGATGGGAGGGATGTCTGCTGCCACATGTGGCAACAGGCAGTAGATAGGAATGTTCCTTGCACTTTTATAATTTTGTTGGTGATAAGTCATGGTGACACTTGTGTACTGCCTAGGTGAGGTCTGCTACATGCTTTTACCATTGTATGCAAAATAAAACCTTTCATTGTACCTAGGTATATGTGAGAATAAAGTGTCATTGAATTGAATCATCATTTAATCTTTCTCAAATAATATTCTTAAAGCACATGGGGCAATACCCCATAATCTAGGGAATCCAATTTACCTCTACTCCAAGTATGATCAAATTAGCAAATTCTCATCTGACAGCCATAATCTACTGCAATGCTGCCTAAATCTAAACCTTATGGGGCCAATTTCTTTTGTGTTAATGGTTGAGAGCAAAACCGAATATTTAAATTGAGTCAAACATCCAAGCAATGATTTGCAATGCAAACCTGGAGACACCAGTAGCTGCAGATGATGGAATCTTGAGCAAAACACTGGAATAACTTGACGGGCCAGGCAGCATTCGTGGAGGGATGGACATGAAGAAGGGCCCCGAGCTGAAACGTCGTCTGTCCATTCCCTCCACAGATACTGCCTGACACGCTGAATTCCTCCTGCCAATGTCTGAACTATTGTGCAAAAACACAACGTGCTGGAGGGACTCAGTGGATCAAGCAACTGTGCAGGGTAGAAACAAGGAACTGCAGATGTTGGTTTGCAAAAGCAGGCACACCATGCAGGAGTGGCTCAGCGGATCAGGCAGCATCACAGGAGAACATGGATAGGTGATGTTCTGGGTCAGGACTCTTCTTCGGGACATGACCCTTCTTCAGATTGGATGGGTGACGTTTAACATTTGGACCCTTCTTCAGACTGATGGTCTATTGTGTTACTTAAAAACATGTCCACTCTTCTGCACATTGATGTGCTAAATGGGGAGTTGAATGTTTAGACTCCAGGCTTGATAGGATGTATAGGTTGCTAAACATTTATCTTGTCCAGTACATTTTGATTGTGATGTATCAGGTAATGAATTCCCAGAAGATTCATGGCCTATCGATTGTGCTTTCAAAAGGCAGCAACTTAAGAGAACCTGTACAGGAATAATAAACCATTACATAAGATAAGGACCTTTTATGTTTGCTGTTAGCCTGCCATCACTCTGTGTTATTTTAGTGTGCAAACTCCATGTATTTCTTTCAACATTCCCATTGTCTGGTACTTCAATGGTCATGTTAACCCATTTATTTTAAAATACTGTTTCAACAAATTATTGTGCTAAGATCGTAGAGAGAGAGAGGGCCAAAGTAATGGCTTGTTAAGAGTCTTGCAAGGAACACTGCCAGCAGTAAACTTAAGGCTTCATCACTGAAGCACAGAGCCTAAGTAGGTTCTTGGCCAAGTACCAACAAAGGGCCCTGGGGTACTGAGAGGCACCAAAAATGGAGTACTGCAAGGATGTTTCCAATGTGGAGTTGAACTGTGAACTGAGTTTTACTTCATTAAGTTAAATGCCAACCAGGTGTATGAACAAGCTTGCAACGTTTCCTTTTACCCCTGGGAGTTAGGTTGAAGCCTTGCCCAGGGCTGCTCTCAGCAACCATTGATGCCCCCTCATAGACTGAGCTGTGTTTTACCAACATGAAAAGACACAAAGTGCTGGAGTAACTCAGCGAGCCAGGCAGCATCTCTGGATCAAACATGGATAGACAACGTTTCTGGCCGGGACCCTCCTTCAAACTGATTGTGGGTATGTAGTTTGATTGGCTTCTGTAAACCTGCCCCTAGTGTGTATGGAGTGGAATAACTTAGAACTAGTGTGAACAGCTAAACTAAACTAAATTACTAACATTTTATAAAATCACACCGTGGTTGCACGACATGCCAAAATGTTTGGTGAAACTCCAATCTTGTCCGACATTTTAAAAGGGCAACTTATGGGTGGCATGTAGAAACCGGCAGATGCTGGTTTACAAAAAAAGACACAAAATGCTGGAGTAACTCATTGGGTCAGGCAGCATCTCAAGAGAACATGGGAGCATGGGATGTTTTGGGTTGGGTCTGAAGAATTATCTCAACCCAAAAAGTCACCTATCCATGTTTTCCAGAGATGCTGACTGACCCGCTGAGTTACTACAGTTCCATCAATGTCATTGTTAACATAAGTTGCCCTTTTGAAATGTCTCGACATTTAACGTACAGCCACCAATATGACTACAAAATCTCAACTTTGTATAATTTAAGTTTGAGATACAGCATGGAAACAGGCCCTTCAGCCCACAGTCAAGGCCGACCATCAATCACCCATTCGCACTAGGCTACTATCCACTTTCTCACCCACTCCCTGCACACTGGGAGCAATTTACATAGGCCAATTAACTGACAAACCCATCCTTTGTTGTGATGTGGGAAGAAACCGGAGCACCCGGAGGAAAACCTGTTTCTGAAAACCTGTGTTTTGTTTTCCACAGAGTCGAGCATTGTTACTTTTCACTCTCTCTCACCCATTCCTGTTCATCTCTTTCCATTTACACCTCCTTGGTTAGATCAGCTGTGATTAACAAGCTTCTCACCACCCTCTCTCGCCAGCACCAACACCATCTGTGCCGTTCAATCTCTCTGTTTCCACCCCAGACGTTCCTTTTTTTGTTCCCTCCTCCGCTCTCCATGACATACGTTATGCCTGTTTTCTAACCTATCTTAGTTCTGCTTAAAGAATCCTTGACCTGAAAGGTTAACTGTTTCTCGATGCACAGATAGAGTCATACAGCAGGGAAACGGGTCTATCAATCACCCATTCGCTGGTCTATCGGCCCATTTCATCCATGCCGATCTAGATGCCCTATCTAAGCTTGTCACATTAGTCCATAACCCCTCTGAAACCCTTCCTATCCATGTACCTGTCCCGGTGTCGGACGAGTCAGATTATAGAAGTGAGATCGACCGATTGACCAAATGGTGCCAACACAATAACCTGGCTCTCAACACCAGCAAAACCAAGGAACTGATTGTGGACTTTGGAAGGGGTAGGATAGGGACCCACAATCCCGTTTACATCAACGGGACGATGGTGGAAAGGGTCAAGAACTTCAAATTCCTGTGTGTGCACATTTCCGAAGATCCCACCTGGTCCCAGCACACTGATGCAATCATAAAGAAAGCACATCAGCGCCTCTACTTCCTGAGAAGACTACGGAGAGTCAGCATGTCAAAGAGGACTCTCGAACTTCTACAGGTGCACAGTAGAGAGCACGCTGACTGGTTGCATCGTGGCTTGGTTCGGCAACCCGAGAGTCCAGGAGTGGAAAAGGATGCAGAAAGTTGTAACCACTGCCCAGTCCATCATCGGCTCTGACCTCCCCACCATCGAAGGGATCTATCGCAGTCGCTGTCTCAAAAAAGCAGCCAACAACATCAAGGACCCACACCATCCTGGCCACGCACTCATCTCTCCGCTACCATCAGGCAGAAGGTACAGGACCAGCTTCTTCCCCACAGCCATCAGGCTATTAAACTCGCCAACAAACAGACTCTGAACTGTAACAGCCTATTGCTCTTTATCTGCTTATTTATGTGTATATTGAACTGAACTGTTCTGTATTTTTGTTTACAATATTCTGTTGTGCTGCAGCAAGCAAGAATTTCATTGTCCTATCTGGGACACATGACAATAAACTCTCTTGACTTGACTTGACTTGAGATGCTGTTTTGTACCTGGCTCAACTACCGCCTCTGGCAGCTCATTCAATATATCCATCCATGGATATCTTACAACCCCTTTTTTTCTTTCCTTATTTCCTACTTAATTGGCACAGTGGTGCAGCTGGTAGAACTGCTGCCTTACAACGCCAGAGACACGGGTTCGATCCTGACCTTGCGTGCTGTCTGTGTGGAGTTTGCACATTCTCTCTGTGGCCGCGTGGGTTTCCTCTGGGTGCTCTGGTTTCCTCCCACACTCAAAAGACATGCACGTTTGTGGGTTAATTGCCCTCTGTAAATTGGCCCTGGTGTGTAGCGAGGGAATGGATGGGAAAGTGGAGCAGCACAGAACTAGTGTGAACAGGTGATCGACAGTCGGATTGGACACGGTGGGCCGAAGGGCCTGTTGCCAAGCTGTATCTTTCAATCAATTAAAAAAAAAAAGGTGTACTCCTATCTCTCACACTCTGCGTGCTGTGATAACGTTGTTACAAGACCTTATTGTTGCATCAGACCAAGCAGATTCAACTGTGTTTGAGGAGTTTGTACGTTCTCCCTGTGACCACGTGCGTTTTCTCCGGGTGCTCCGACTTCCTCCCACACTCCAAAGACCTTCAGGTTTGAAAGTTAATTGGCTTCGGTAAGTTGTAAGATTGTCCCTCTTGTGTAGGATCGTGTTAGTGTACAGGGTGTTTGCCGGTCAGTGGGGACTCGGTGGGCCAAAGGGCCTGTTTCTGTGTTGCATCTCGAAAGTCTAAAAAGTCTAAAGACAGACACAAAAGTGCTGGATTAAATTAGTGGCTCATGCAACATCTCTGGAGAAAAGGAATAGGTGACGTTTCTGGTTGGAATCCTTCTTCAGACTGTATTTAAGGTCTCATTTGAAAGACTCTCCTGTGACATATGACTGAGCATAATTTGGCACAAGATGCATTCACAACACACTGTGCTTCAAATAGTGGCAATACGGTTGGTGCAGGAAGTGGAAAATTTCACAACCCTGAAAGTGTGAGTGTTTTTCTAAGATTAGTTTTCAAAACCGCAGAGGTCTTCATTTGTGGCCTCTGCCTTGTGGTTGGAAAACTACTGACTCTCCGCACCTCTTCACAGGCAGCTGGAAGGATCCTTAGCTGATCTAGAGCCAGCCTTGGCTGATCTAGAGTGTGCGCTAAAGGTAGTGCCTACTCCGATCTAGCTTCCGTCACTTTAGACTTTAGAGATACAGTGCGGGCACAGGCCCTTCGACCTACTGAGTCCGCGCTGCTAAGGGAGAACATGCAAACTCTACACAGACGGAACCGGAGTTCAGGATTGAACCTGTGTGTGCTGTGTGTCAGCATGCGACTCTTTTACTTTGTTTGAGATGAAGGCACACTAATAACAGCTGTCCACATTTTTGATTATTAATTTTTGAGATTGGGGATTCTCTGACAATAACTTGCACATATTGGCCTTCCAGTGTTTTACTTTGGACTTTAGTGATACAGAGTAGAAACAGGCCCTTTGGCACACCGAGTCTGCACCGACCAGCACCGTACAATAGCTCTATCCTACACACTAGGATATATTTACAATTTTACAGACGGCAATTAACCTTCAAACCTGTACGTCTTTGGAGTGCGGGAGGAAACCGGAGCATCTGGTGAAATCCCACACGGTCACAGGATGAACATACAAACTTCGTACACACAGCACCTGTCCTCAGGATCAAACCCGGTCTCTGGTGCTGTTAGGCAGCAACTCTACTGCTGCACCACAGTACCGCCCCAAAACATATGAACATTACTTCAGCAATGTAGGGCGGGGATTGGTACAGATGTTTGGAGGGTGAATCCCTGTAGTGATTTCAAAATGACTTCAGAGGGGCTTTACAGCTATCAAGTAAATTTGATGCATGAAAATATAACTTGAACGAGCACAACAATAATAGACCTGGTGTGTTGGAAGGAACTGCAGATGCTGGTTTACACCAAAGATTGACACAAAGTGCTGGAGTAACTCAGTGAGTCAGGCAATAAGTGACGTGTCAGGTCGAGATCCTTCTTCAGGTATTCATTCCTTCATTTGTTCTATGAACTGTCTATATCTCTTGTTTCCCTTTCCCCTGACTCTCAATCTGAAGAAGTGTCTTGACCTGAAACGTTACCTGTTCCTTTTCTCCAGAGAAGCTGCCTGAGTCAGTGAGTTACTCCAGCATTTTATGTCCATTTTTGACTGAGAATAGACCAGGTCTCTGCAGCTATAATTCTTTGGGAGTGCTCTACTTCATGGAGTTTCTACGTGTTTACACATGGTAATCAATAATGATTTCTTCCTCTCGTTAATAAATGGTGTTTGTAATCACTTGAAGTATTCATCCATCCTTAGTTGCAATGTGATCGCCGTATTCCTTACGGCTGCGATTTTTATTTATTTTTCCATGTAGGACGTGCAAACATGTCTCTGGGGAGGAAGGTTCAATAAAATCTCACTTCATTAGCATTGCAAATTTGATCAAATGCTGGCCTATTTTTGTACCCGTGAATTTGCCTGCTTTTCAGTTTAAACGCTGTAATGCATGTTGTCGGAGCTGACCATCACTGAGTTAGTTGCATCAATCAAATGCTGAGTGTCGTTCCAGGCATTCATCACTTGCACGCCAAGTTCTGTTTGCAGGACTCCATTCAGGCTGGAAAGGTTGCTGGCTTGGCTTCAAGAGTGCATCCCCTCCTTTGCCCTCTCCTCCAACATTGGTGTTCCTTACTCTACCTCCACATGAACCACACCTCGAGTTGTCCTCGATATTTCCCTCCACGGATGCTGCCTGACCCGCTGAGATCCTTCAGCAAAGATAGACCACAAAAAGCTGCAGTAACTCAGTGGATCATGCAGCATCGCTGGAGAAAGGGACCAGGTGACGTTTCGGGTCGAGACCCTTCCTTCAGACTGAGAGTCGGGGGGAAAGGAAACGAGAGATAGAGAAGGTACACGGCGGTCATGGTGGCGCAGCGGCTGAGTTGCTGCCTTACAGCGAATGCAGCGCTGGAGACCAGGGTTCGATCCTGACTACAGGTGCTGTCTATACGGAGTTTGTACGCTCTCCTCGTGACTTGCGTAGGTTTTCTCCGAGATCTTCGGTTTCCTCCCACACTCCAAAGCCGTACAGGTTTGTAGGTTGATTGGCTAAATTGGTAAATGTAAAAATTGTCCCAAGTGTGTGTGTAGGATTGTGCAGGGATCGCTGGTCCAGGGATCGCTGGTCGGCACGGACCCGGTGGGCTGAAGGGCCTGTTTCCGCACTGTATCTCTAAACTAAACTAAACTCAACATAGTAGAAATGATTGAAAGATATGCAAAAAGGAAGGATGATCAAGGAAAGGTGGAGCCCACATTGATCCATTGTTGGTTGTGGGTTGGGTGATAACGAGTTATACAAACAGTGAAACTCAACAGGATAACAGTGAAACAAGTACAATGTCTAGGGTGGGGGAGTGACGGAGAGAAAGGGGATGCAAGGATTTTACTTGAAGTTAGAGAAATCAAGATTCTTACTGCTGCGCTGTAAGCTGCTCAAGCGAAATATGAGGTGCTATTCCTACAAAATGCATTTGGCCTCACTTTGACAGTTAAGGAGACCTAGGACAGATTGGGCAGTATAGGAATGGGAAGGGGAGTTAAAGTGTTTCCTCCAGCACGATGTTGTTCCTTCAAGATTCCAGCATCTGCAGCCTCTTGTGTCTCTGTTTCCAGAGAGCATGTAGTTTGCTTGCCTTTTCCACCCATACCCATCCCCTGTATCTGGCCCAGAGGCTCCCCTCTCCCATCGGGCAAAAGGTACAGAGTACCTGGCCTTACAATGCCAGAGACCCAGGTTCGATCCTGACTATGGGTGCAGTCTGTACAGAGCTTGTACATTCTCGCTGTGACCGCGCAGATTGTCTTTGGGTGCTCCGGTTTAGCTCCCACATTCCAAAGACGAGCAGGTTTGTAGGTTAAATGCATAGGGAGGAACTTCAGATGCATGATTTATACCAAAGATAGACGCAAAATGCTGGAGTAACTCCAGCAGGTCAGGTAGCATCTCTGGAGGAAAGGAATAGGTGATTCTAGTCCTTTTATTCAGAGATACTGCCAGACCTGCTGAGTTACTCCAGCATTTTGTGTCCATCCAGGTTTGTAGGTTAATTGGCTTCAGTAAAATTGTCAATTGTCTCTAACATGTAGGATAGTGCTAGTGTACGGGGTGATCACTGGTCAGCAAGGGTGGGCCGAAGGCCAGTTTCCACTCTGTACATCTAAAGTCTAAAGTGTGAAAAGGCACACCTCTAGATTCAGGCACAGTTTATTCCCAGCTGTTATCAGGCAACTAAACCATCAGTAACCATTAGTAAGGGCGTCAAGGGTCATGGGGAGAAGGCAGGATAATGGGATTGAGAGGGAAAGATAGATCAGCCATGATTTAATGATGGAGAAGATTTGATGGACTGAATGACCTATTTCTGCTCCTATGACATGAACACCCTGTCACCAACTAGAGAGCAATCCTGACCTCCCATCTACCTCGTTGGAGATCTTCAAACTATCTTTAATCAGACTTTTCTGGGCTTTATCTTGCACTGAACATTATTCCCTTTATCCTGTATCTGTATACTGTGGATGGCTTGATTGTAATCATGTATAGCCTTTATCGCTGACTGGACTCGGCGTAAATGTTGTTAGTATCCAATTCTCTGCCCTCTTCCTCCTCCAAATGTGTTTGTTTTTCCATCATATCTCTTTGGTTTGCCTGCGGCTCGACACTTCTTTGCAAAGTGATCATCGAGGAGAAAGGAGAGCCACTCATGGGCCGAGGGACTGCTCAAGCGTTAGGTGTGCTACAGATTGGGATAAATGTGAAATCACTGAAGTCATCTGCGGACTTAAAGGAGAGGTTCAAGCCAGTATTTGAGGGCATTGGAAAATTGCGTGATCGTCAAGTCAAACTGAAGATAGACCCAAATGTTAAGCCTGTAGCACAACCAATGCGAAGAACTCCATTTAGATTAAGAGAAAAGGTTGAGGCTAAGATCCAAGAGCTCATTGAACAGGATATCATTGAACCTGTTGAAGAATCAACACCATGGGTCAGTCCAGTTGTAGGTGTACCAAAACCAAACGGAGAGATAAGGCTTGGCATGGACATGGTAAGGATCATTCCAAAGCTGAAGATGAATGTGAGTGTTTTAGATGTGGGAATTTTTGACATTTTGCCAAGGATCCATGTTTGCCCTGCCAGGGGCCAAACGTGCAGAAGGTGTGGAAAAAAGTGTTTATTACATTCGGATCCAGGCGAAGATCTGACACACGCCTGTATGAAGTTTGCACGCTGTATGACTCTAGGCTCTGACTCTGTCCGAAGAAGGGTCCCAACCCGAAACATCAGCTATCCTTGTCCTCCACAGATGCTGACTGAACCGCTGAGTTACTCCAGCACTTGGTGTTTTTCTTTAGTAAACCAGCATCTGCAGTTTCTCTGAGACTATGCCTACTTGTCCTGAATGACTGAGTTCTCCCTGATATCCTTTCTTACATTTCTTCACTCAAATGATTAACCTGTCACTAAGTTGTTGCTTTTTGTGTGAGTTCATTGTGTGTAAATTGACTGCTAAATGCACTACATTACAACAAAGACTGCAAGATAGAAGTGCAGTACTGACTGTGGGATGTTCTGAAAGGAATTTGAAATGTACATTTTTCTGTCCTCCTTTATTAGACTATTTAGAAGGCAACATGACCGACTGGATGTGGAGTCATTTAAACTTATTTTTATCCTGTGTTCATGGGGTAAAGATGGGATAATCTTTTTTTATCCGGTGAAGATCAGAAATATCTTATTTTTCTTTGCTGAAAATCTTCTAGAAAACAAAATGCAAAAAACATTGTGCCGATCTTTTTGTTTTCTTTAAGGGCTCTCTTATGCACATGTCCTGAGTTCCTGGCAGATCTAGTCACAGATTCATACAGCACCAACTACTCCATGCTGAACTAGATGCCCATTGAACAGTCTGAAGAAGGGGTTTCGGCCCGAAACGTCGCCTATTTCCTTCGCTCCATAGATGCTGCTGCACCCGCTGAGTTTCTCCAGCATTTTTGTGTACCTGCCCATTGAACATAGTTGCTTTTGCCTGCGTTTGACCCATGTCTCTCAGAACCTTTCCTATCCACGTATCTGTTCAGGTGTCTTTTAAATACTGTTAAAGTTGGCCCAACCTTTTGCCATTCCACTCAGACGGAGGTTGACTGGTTTGGATTGAATTTTGGTGGTGTGCAGATATCCATGTGGGGTTCGATGTGCTGGATATAAAACAGATGAGAGCAGAAATTCATCTGGTTTCTAAAATTTGGTGTCCATCAGCTCCAGAATCCATGGAAAAGCTGATCAAATGCAATTTACGAGAGAGGATGAGCTTGGTCTCGAGGGCCTAGACAGAGAACATAATCCTTTTGTTCAAATTAGATAATTGAAAATAAAAAAATAAATAAAATAGTTAGTTCTGCTTCAACTATCTCCTCTGGCAGATCGTTCCATATACCCACCACCCTCTGAGGGAAAGATGTTGCCCCTCAGGTTCCTATTAAGTAATTCCCCTCTGACCTTAAGCCTATGTCTTCTGATTCTTGATTCCCCAACCCTGGGGAAAAGGGGTAATAGAGCCTAACAGGCTCTGTACATTCATTACCCTCATGATTTTATACACCTTTATAATGATCACCCCTCAGCCTCATGCTCCAAGGATAAGGCCTGCCCAACCCTCCCAAAAGCTCAGGCCCTCGAGTCCTGGCAACATACTTGGAAATCTTTGCTGCACTCTTTCCAGCTTAACAACATCCCTCCTATAGTTAGAAGTCCAAAACTGAGCACACTATTTTGCAAATGCAGCCTCCCGAACATGTTGTACAAACGTAACATAACATTTCAACTTCTATACAATACCCTGACTGATGAAGGCCGTTGTTTAATGGCCTTCTTCATCACCCTACCTACCTGCGACACCACATTCAGGAAAATGTGCATAAAATCTTGCAGAGCCGTACAGCACGGATACATGACCCATGGAGTCCAGTTGACCATTCAGTTACCTTTCTTCAAAGATACAACATAGAAACAGGCCCTCCGGCCCATTGAGTCCATCCCAGCCATCGATCACCCATTCCCACTAGTTCCATGTTTTCACTTTATCATTCACTCTTTATACTTGATATTTAATGGCAAGACCCTTAACGGCAGTGTTGTGCCGAGGGATCTTGGAGTCCAAGTTCATACGTAGCTCACTGAAGGTGGCAGTACAAGCAGATAGGGTGGTTAAGAAGGCGTATGGTATGCTTACCTTCATTCCTAAGGGCATTGAATATAGTAGTCAAGAATTAATGTTGCAGCTCTATAGGACTTTGGTTAGGCTGCATATGGAGTATTGCGTGCAGCTCTGGCCACTCTATTACAGGAAGGATGTCCAAGTTCTAGTTCAAGTGAGTTTATTGTCATGTGTCCCTGTATAGGACAATGAAATTCTTGCTTTGATTGAGCACACAGAACATAGTAGGCATTTACTACAAAACAGATCAATGTGTCCATATACTATAATATAAATATATACACGCATGAATAAATAAAATGATAAAGTGCAAATAGCAGATAATTGGTTATTAATAATCAAAGCTTTGTCCGAGCCAGGTTTAATAGCCTGATGGCTGTGGGGAAGTAGCTATTCCTGAACCTGGTTGTTGCAGTCTTCAGGCTCCTGTACCTTCTACCTGAAGGTAGCAGGGAGATGAGTGTGTGGCCAGGATGGTGTGGGTCTTTGATGATACTGCCAGCCTTTGTGAAGCAGCAACTGCGATAAATCCCCTCGATGGAAGGAAGGTCAGAGCCGATGTGGAGGCTTTGGAGAGAGTGCAGAGGAGGTTGACCATAATGCTGCCTGGTTTAGAGGGTTTCAGCTACAGTGGGTGGTTGGATATATGGATTATTTTCTTTGGAACATTGGAGGTTGAGGGGAGACTTGATACCAATACTGTATATAAAATTATGAGCCATAGATTGGGAAGACAGTTAGAACCTTTTTCCCCGGTTGGAGATGTCCAACAATAGAGGGCACAGCTACCAGGTGAGAGTGGGAAGGTTTAATGGAGATGTGCGGGGCAAAGTTTTTTATACAGATATATGTGGGGGGCTGTAATGTACTGCAAGGGGTGGTGGTGGAGGCAGATACAATAGTGGTGTTTAAGAGGCTTTTGGATGGGCACATGGAAGTGCAGGGAATGTTAGGATATGGATCATTACAGGCAGATGATGAGATCAGTACATCTTGGCATCATGTTCGGCAGAAACATTTGTGGGCAGAAGGGCCTGTTCCCGTGCTGTACTGTTTTGTGTTCTATGTACACACTAGGAACAGTTTACAGGGGGCTAACAAACCTGCACATCTTTAGGATGTGGGAGGAAACCGGAGCACCTGGAGGAAACGCACCCGGTCACAGGACGAACGCGCAAACTCCCTACAAACAGCAGATGAGGCCAGGATCGAACCCGGATCTCTGTTGCTGTGAAGCAGCAGCTCTACCAGCTGAATCTCTGTGATCCGCACCAACATTGTGGGCTGAAGAGTCTGTTCATGTGCCGTCCTTTTCGATAAAACCTTATTACAGGAAGTTGCAAATTGTATTTAGACTTTGCATTAGACTTTAGAGATTCTGTATGGAAACAGACCCTTCGGCCCACCGAGCCCATGCCGACCAGCAATCACTCTGTACACTAGCACTATCCTACATACTAGGGCATTTTTTTACTGTTAGGTTTATAATAGTGCTGAGTGTATTCACTGGAAGGGTCCGCCCCAATACCGATTGCAAGCTCAGGCTTTAAGTTTTAATCAGATTTCCTGTAGTTATGATATTTGCTGTAAACCTCAGGATCTCTGTAATCTTTCCTTGTCCTGCAGAGCTGCTAATGACAATGTTCCATCGCTCCCTCGCATATGAAGTGTAGTTGGAAATTAATATGTTGGAATCATCACAGTTTTAAATCAAAGGAAACCATGAATTTCTATTTGCTTCATGCCACATACAAATTGAATCAATCAGCTGCCAGCGATCTCTCCAGGTGACATCACCACACTTTACTCCAGAATGGAGCAGATTGGAAATTATTGAGCATGGAGTAATATAATTATGCAAATCGTCTCGGAATTAAATATTCTGTGTTGATGTATGAAAGAAAAAAACTGGCTGAGTCACCAGAATATTTATCTTTGCATCGCGCATAATGCTAAACTTGTGCAGCAACCTTTACAAGCCCATGCAGAATATGTCAGAGGAAGCATCATCTTGCGGCTATTTTACATTTTCAAATTAATTGCTGTTTTTATCTGTCTAGTTTGATTGTTTAATACAGTTCCAAAGAATATGATTTTTATTTCACAAATTAATCTTGCTGTTTATTTTTACTGTGGTGCAATGTCAAGGATTGTTGGGCTCGGGTTACACGCCACCTGCAGAGAGATGCTCTCTGGTGCGATTGGCAAGCAGACCTTGAGTTTATAATAGCAGCTGGTTCTTGAGTTGCCAGCTGCTTTGTGTTGGCTATGGCTTTTGTTGAACATAGAACATAGAACAGTACAGGCCCTTCACCCCACAATCTCTGTGCTGAACATGATGCCAAGTTAAACTAATTTCAACGGCACAGTAGCGCAGTGGTAGAGTTGATGCCTTAAGGGCCTGTCCCACGAGCATGTGATGTGCATACGGCAAGCGCGACAAAACCGGAAGCGGGGGCCGCGCTGAGGTCGAGTGACCCCCGTACAGGGCCGGTCCTACCAGCATGCGCCTGCATGCGGCGAGCGCGACCAAACTGGAAGCGGGGGCCGCGCTGAGGTCGAGTGAGTGACGTGAAGTTCGAGCGAAGTGCGCGGGAAGTTCGCGCATGACGTATGGCGTCAAGATGCTGCGCACGCCCGTCGAGGCGGTGCGCACGGCGTCGAGGCGGCTGCGGTCCGGCAGGCCGTTGCCGCGCGGAATTTTTGAACACGGTCAGTTTTTCGGAGCCCCGCGCGATGTCGGGACCAGCTCCGCACAACTCGATATGGCTCCGGCGATCGAAGTGGGACTGGCCCCGCGAGGCCGTACGGCTCAAGCGACCACGTTAGGTCGCGCTTGCCGCATGGAGTCGCATGCTCGTGGAACAGGCCCTTTACACCGCCAGAGACCAGGGTTCGATCCTGACTATGGATGCTGCCTGCACGGAGTTTGTACATTTCCCCCGTAACCACGCTCTCCCTGTGATCGCGTGTGTTTTCTCCGGGTGCTCTGGTATCCTCCCACACTCCAGAGACATATAGGTTTGTAGGTTAATTGGCTTCTGTAACTGGTTCCTAGTGTGTAGGATAGAACTTGTGTATGGGTGATCGATGGTCGGCACAGACCCCATCACTAAACTAAACAACTGAACTAAAGGAAACAACTCTGCCTGTACATGATCCTTATTCCTCCATTCCCTGCACTTGCATGTGCCTCTCTATAAGCCTCATAAATGCCACTATTGTATCTGCCTCCACCACCAGCTCTGGTAGCACGTTCCAGGAACTCTGTGCAAAAAAAAAACCTTGCCATGCACATCTTCTTTAAACTTTGTCCATCTCACCTTAAAACTATACCTTCCACTAACATAACAATAACCAACCTGATCTACCAGTGGCTCAGCATTTCAACCCCCTCCCGTTTCTGTCCTGGGCCTCCTCCATGCTCCCACCAAAAATTGGAGGAGCAGCACCTCACATTTTGCTTGGGTAGTTTACACCCCAGCGGTATGAACATTGACTTCTCCAATTTCAGGTAGTCCCTGCTTTCTCCTTCTTTCCCCTCCCCTTCCCAGCTCTCCCACAGCCCACTGTCTCCGCCTCTTCCTTTCTACTTCCCGCTTCCCCACCCCACATCATTCTGAAGAAGGGTCTCGACCCGAAACGTCGCCTATTTCCTTCGCTCCATAGATGCTTATCCATGTGGTTCAATGTACTGGGTAAAAAACAGATGAGAGCGGAAATTCATCTGGTTTCATAAATTTGGTGTCCCATCAACTCCAGAATCCATGGAAAAGCTGATCAAATGCAATCGATGAGCGAGGTTGAGTTCAATCTCAAGGGTCTAGACAGAGATCCTTCTGTGAAAATAATTGTTTTTTTAGAAATTAGTTCTCAGCGATATCAGTAAATGGAACACCATTTCCAAAATTTGCTTTTATCTGTACACCGTGGACAATTTGATTGTGGTCATATCGTCTTTCCGCTGACTGGTTAGCATGCAACAAAAAAGCTTTTCACTGTATCTCGGCACACATGACCATAATAAACTAAACTATGACATTGATGTTGGGAATAGATAGGGTGAATGCACAGAGTTTTTTTACCCAGAGTAGGGGAATCAAGAACCAGAGGACATAGGTTCAAGGTGAGAGGGGAAAGATTTAATAGGAACCTGAAGGGCAGCCTTTTCACACAGGTGGATAAATGGAACAAGCTGCCAGAGAAGATATTTGAGGCAGGCACTATCACAAAAATACATTTTGACAGGTACATGGATAGGAAAGGTGCAGAGGGATATGGGCCAAATGCAGGCAGGTGGGATTAGTGTAGATGGAGTATCTTGGTCGACATAGGTAAGTTGGACCGAAGGGCCTGTTTCCGTGCTGTATGACTCTGACTCTGTATGACAGACTCTGCAGTGGCACAGCGACAGAGTTGCTGCCTTAAGTCGCCAAAGACCCGGATTTGATCCTGACTACGGGTGCTGTTTGTACGTTCTCCTCGTGATCTGCGTGGGTATTCTCCGGGAGCTCCAGTTTCCTCCCACACTCCAAAGGCGTACAGGTTTGTGGGCTAATTGTCCCCAGTGTGTAGGATAGTGTTAGTGTGCGGGGATCGCTGGTCGGCGCGGACTCGATGGGCCAAAGGGCCTGTGTCCACGCTGCATCTCTAAATGGAAACTAAACCAATTATTTTGAAGAAGAAAAACATTTCATGAAGACGATGACAAGGTTTTCCCTTCAGTTTAATCCTCTTTTGAGTTCGAGAGGAGCTCCTCTATGTTAAACGCAGTACATCAGCAACTTGTAAACACCGAATATTAGGATGAATGTAAACCTGGCAGCAAGGACTGATTTATTCTTGCTGTTTTGGCACCAGTGCATTGGTAGTCATCAGATATCTTTATTAGTTCAGTGATGAACACTAATACATGACAGATAATTTTTTCCAATACAGGGCCACAGAAAATTGGGCAGTTGGAGCAGCAATAAATTGTTTTCAATTCAATTGATAAGTCGGTATCATATATCTCAGACCTGAATATATAAAACAATTATTTTCCCAAAGGTTATGTCATGCAGAAAAGTGAAATATAAAGCACAATAATTCCCCATCGTGTTTTCAGCCATCAAAACAAGGATCTTTATTAAAAGAGACTTAAACAGTCCCCATCTGAATGATGTTTACAGTGGGTACTGCAGAGAATTATGATTTAGTGCCACATTATTTTACTTAATGGTATGCAGAGAGAATACATGGAGGCAAGTTCTGTTTAACCAATTTTCATTCTGATGCGACAAAGATGGATGGGACATTGTCCTCTAGTACGCACTAGAGAATGAATTTCATTAATAAGGTCATTACCTCAGCCCAGGCATGTGGAAAGAATGGTGAAAATTATCATTAGGCAGAGGCTCATGTTAGATACATTCAGCCATTTGTCTCTCGTGATCAAATCGGGTGATGGGTCTTCACTTCTCCATTCACATCACCCTCTGCTGATTTGGTGTTCACTGAACAGTACAGCACAAGAACAGGCCCTTCGGCCCGCAATTCCTCTGTCGAGCATGATGCCAAGACCATCTCTTACGTGAGTAGGGAGAAACTGCAGATGCTGGTTCATAACGAAGAAAGACACAACATGCTGAAGACAAGGAATTGGTGACGTTTCGGGTTGGAACCCTTCTTCAGACTTCTGTCCAACTATCTATCTGTCCATCTCTTATCCACCTGCCCATGTGTGGTAAAGGCGGCACAGTGGTGCAGCGGTAGAGTTGCTGCCTTATAGCACCGGAGACCCGGGTTCGATCCTGGCTACGGGTGTTGTATGTGTGGAGTTTGCACCTTCTTCCTGCGACCACATTGGTTTTCCCCAAGTTCTCCGGTTTCTTCCCATATTCCAAAGACGTGCTGGTTTGTAGGTTAATTGGCTTCTGTAAATTGTCCCTAGTGTGTAGGATAGAACTAGTGTATGGGTGCTTGTTGGTCTTCATGGACTTGGTGGGTCGAGGGCCTGTTTTCATGCTGTACCTCTAAATTAAATTAAACTAAAATCCATATCCATTCATTTCCTGCATATCCATGTGCTTATCCAAAAGCCTCTAAAACTCCACTATCATATCTGCCTCAACCACCAAAGCTGGCAGCACGTTCCAGGCACCCACCACCTTCTGTCTAAAGAAAAAGTTGCCCCGTAATGACGTCGCACATCTCCTTTAATTGCCCGCACATCTCTATTTATTGCCCCGCACATCTCCTTGAATGGAAACATTAGTGTCTACACCTGCTTGCTGCTGACCCAGTTGTCTCATGCAAAGTTGGCTGCTACCAAGATTAATGGACAAACTCTTTGTGGTGTGTCATTCTTTGGTCTAATGTTTCACTGGCATCAACTTGCATTTCTGCATTATCTTTATCCTTCATTCATTCATTCATTCATTCATTCATTCATTCATTCATTCATTCAATGTAGTGAAGAATACTACGGCACTTCACAGGAAGGTTGTCAAACAAAACTCGACACGTGAAGATAATAGTGTGAAATCTGAACTTCACGAAGAGTTAGCAGTGTTAAATTGGCCATAGTATATCATTCACTTGTTACGTAACGGAGACACAAGGAACTGCAGATGCTGGAATCTTGAGCAAAAAAACACAAAACTGCTGGAGGAACTCGACAGGTAAGGCACCATCTGTGGGAATTTGGGAATGGACAGGCGATGTTTCAGGTTGGGACTCTTCGTCAGATTTGGACTCTTCTCCAAATCACACTTGTATAATTCAGCAGCACAGTAGTGCAGCACCTGTAAGGCAGAAGCTGCTGTACCACTGCGCCTCTGTGCAGCCCTGAGTGCTTACACATTTAAGCTTACCACTATGTGATGTACATACTACTGGGTAGTTTGGCATTTGGAGCAGAGTGCAACATCTGATATCTGGGGTATGACAGATACGTGCTAAAGTATGTGTCACAGATAATCCGGTTATCAGATCATTATCACGTTGCTATCTGTGGGAACTTTCCATGCATGCACACACTGCTGCAGCTCTCACCTTGTAACAGTGACCATGCCTTTAGACTTTAGGCTTATTTTTAGAGATACAATGCGGTAACAGGCCCTTCGGCCCATCTAGTCCTGTTTGACTCATATCCTGAATCGTTACACTCTATGTCCTTATCCTTTAAACTTTACCCCTCTCACCTTTAGTTTTGTTTATTTTAAATTGTACTGAGGTACAGTGCAAAGCCTGATTACAATACCTGATTACAATTGAGCCATCCACGGTGTACAGATACATGATGAAGGGAATAACGTTCAGTGCAAGGTAAAGTCTGATTAAAGATAGTTCAAGAGTCTCCAATGAGGTAGGCGGTAACTCAAAACCACTCTCAAGTTGTTGATAGAACGGTTCAGTTGCCTGATAAAGCTTTTAAGCTGTGACATAGTCTTAAAGCTATGCCCTCTAGCCTTTGATATTTCCATACTGGGAGAAAGGGTCTGACTGTCTACCCTATCCATGCCTTGCATTAGTTTATATACTTCTATCGGGTCTCAGATCAACCTCCTGCATTCTAGAGAAAACAATCCAAGTCTGGCCAACCTCTCCTTAAAGTTAATACCCTCGAATCCAGATTTTTTTGGTAAACCTCTTACATACCTGTTAGAAAGCCTCCACACCCTTCCTGTAATGGGGTGACCAGCACTGCATGCAATGCTCCAAATGTGGCCTAACCGAAGTCCTATAAAAGGAAAGACACAAAATGCTGGAGTAACTACAGCGGCTCAGGCAGCAACCCTGGGGAACATGGAAAGGTGTTGTATCGGGTTGAAAACTTTCTTCAGGCTGAAGACCGATAGCGTCTCGACCCAAAATGTCACCCATCCATGTTCTTCAGGGTTGCTGCCTGACACACTGAGTTGCTCCATCATTTTTTGTCTTTCCTCGGTAAACCAGCATCTGTGGTTTTTTGTTTCTACAAAGATCTACAAAGCCACGTCATGACTTCCTGACTCAATGCCACGACCAGTGAAGGCAAGCATATCATTCTGAAATGAGAGTATTTATTTACAACACCCACCTCCCCTGGACTCCCCAACGCTCTTCACTGCAATTGAAACACCATTAAACTCCCATCACCATTATTAGATGGGCAGCATTGGTATTCATGGTGTAGATTGCCAATGTGTTTCGGACATTATATCAAGGATTGTACCTCAGAAGTGACTTTGGATGTTCTGAAAGTAATAAGAAAGTCAATTTATAAATGTACATCATTCTTAACTTGCACCCTGTCACATATTACTTTACAGCACAGATATTGTCTATGTTATAGACTTTGCTTATTGCTTTAGTATTGGCAGGTTAACAGCAGCTGACACAGTTGACACAGAAGGGTTTCGGCCCGAAACGTCGCCTATTTCCTTCGCTCCATAGATGCTGCTGCACCCGCTGAGTTTCCCCAGCAATTTTGTGTACTGTCGATATTCCAGCATCTGCAGTTCCTTTTTTAACACAGCTGACACAGTTTGCTGCTTTGCTTTTGTGTCTGAATGATCTTAAATAAATTCGATTCAATAGGCTTTAGCTTGAATTTCTTTTTAGCTTGTTTTAGTATTCATTTAATGGTATCGCTACTGTTTGTAAGTTGCCCGGGTTTCAATGTAGAAACGAAGAACTGCGGAAGCTGGTTTATACCAAAGGTAGACACAAAGTGGTGGAGTAACTCAGTGGGTCGGGCAGCATCTCTGGAGAAAAAGGCTGGGTGACGTTTTGGGTCGAGACCCTTCTTCAGACTGAAAGTAGAGGGTGAGGGGAGGTGAAGAGCTGGTGGGGAAAAAAGATCAGGACCAATCTGGGCCACCACGCATGACCTCAGGCAGAAACATTGTCTGTTAGGCCCATTCTTGGCTTGGGAAGGAGTGATCTCAAGGTGGAAACAATGTGGAGAACTGTGGAACTGGTAAAACGGATATGGTGGAGGAAGGGGGAAAGAAGGGAGGAGGAAGGGGGAAAGAAGTTACTTGAAATTAGAGAATTTCAGGTTTCAATGGTGTTCAAACAGAATGATCCACATCTCTTATTTGCCTTGGAACTCCCATAACTCAAACCAACAACTCCAACGACGAGATGGACACAAAATGCTGGATTAACTCAGCGAGTCATGTAGCAACTCTGGAGAAAAGGAATAGGTGACGTTTTGGGCCAAGACCGTCACCTCAGGCTGAGAGTCACGGGAGAGAGAAACTAGAGGAATGAAGATGTGCAAAGAGCAAATGAATGAAAGGTATGCAAAAGGACAAACTCCGACCACGAGGATGGACATGACAGCACACACATGGGATACCATTATCATAAGATCATGATCATAAGTGATAGGAGAAGAATTAGGCCATTCGGTCCATCAAGTCCACTCCGCCATTCAATCATGGCTGAACTATCGCTCCCTCCTCACCCCATTCTCCTCCCTTCTCCCCATAACCTCTGACACCTGTACTAATCAAGAAATTATCTTTGTGGCATACTGCTGGTTCCTGTGTTATTTCACCAGCAGGTCAACTTTCCTTTGTTACTGAGCTCCATACGACAATGGATAGCAGGAACGGGCTTTAGAATTTGCCTCCTTTTATGCTGGTTTGCTGGTGCAGTCATTTTATGTCACCCCAGCAGCGCTTGCAAGAATACAGGTTAGGAGGGTGTATTTCTTACTAATGCAAGGTGGCACAACATGTTATAGTTTCCTGGCTTTTAATCACCTGTGCATGTATTCTGGCGCCTTCCTTGTGTCATTCAGGGTGTACTGTAAAAGCTTTGGATCAATTCCTAACGCAGTGATGTAGAGCTGAGAAACTACCTCAAACCAGTGAATCAGCGTTCTAACAATTCACGGAAGGAGTAAATTATCACCCTGCTGTAGGAGAGATGTCATTAAGCAGGGAAGAGTGCAAGGAAGATTCACGAGGATGTTGCCAGGATTCGACTGCCTGAGTTATAAGGAGAGGAATAGATCGGGTAGATGCAGATAAAGGAGATGTGCGACATCTCTTGCCCAGAGAAGGTGAATCAAGGACAAGAAGACATAGGTTTAAGATGAAGGGAAAAAGATTTAATAGGAATCTGAGGGGTAACTTTTTCACACAAAGGGTGGGTGTATGGAACATGCTGCCAGAGGAGGTAATTGAGGTGATTAAGATACAGTTGGACAGGTACATGTATAGGTCAGTCCTGGAGGGATCTGGGCCAAACGCAGGCAGGTAGAACTAGTGTAGCTGGGACATGTTGGCAGGTGTGGGCAAGTTGGGCTGAAGGGCCTGTTTCCACACGGAATCACTCTATGACTCTATAAGAGGGTGGGCAATCTAGGACTTTATTCCTTGGAGCATAGAAGGAAGAGGGATGATCTTACATTGGTGTATAAAATCATAGGCGGAATAGCCAGGGGGAATGCACTGAGTCTTTTACACTGACTGGTGGAATCAAGAACTTGAGGACATAAAAGGCAAAGAGTGGCAATAAAGGGTAGATGCATGGTGGAATCAAAAGTATAAGATGAGAGGGGAAAGATTTAATAGGAACCCGAGGGGCATCTTTTTCACACAGAGTGTGGTGGGTATATGGAACGAGTTGCCAGAAGAGGAAGTTGGGGCAGTTACTATGACAACACGTAGACATGTACATGGATAGGAAAGGTTTAGAGGGAAATGGGCCAAACATGGGCAAATGGAACAAACTTAGATGGGGTATTTTGGCTGAAGTGTCTGTTTCCGTGCTGTATGACCCTATGTCATGGTGGCGCAGCAGCAGAGTTGCTGCCTTACAGCGCCAGAGACCTAGGTTCGATCCTGACTCCGAGTACGAGGGGTTGTCTCTCTGTTGACTCCAGAATCAAACGATGGATCAGCTTCCTCAGTTGCGATCATAATTCTGGGCAAACAAGGTGCCTATTGTACAAGCCGGTGAAAAAAGGCACGTCTTTATCCTGCTAACAATTGCTTAATTCCTGATGAAGGAAGAGACGGACGGGAATTATTTTACAGAGTTACCTCCTGTATAAAACACTGGTGCCATTATTTTGACACAGGTGATTGCACAATTGATAGAATCTACTGGGCCTCAAGGCTTGGTTACTTGATAGTGAAGCTAATCACAGTGTACTTATATTCCTACCCGCTGCCAATTGGGTTGATTTAGAATGCTCTTAAAGCATTTAGAGGCACTGAAATTAAGAAATAGAATATCTTGCAGTTGCTTGGGAAAAAACGATATTCGGCAGGTAATTTATTGTCACCATAGAGTCACAAAGTTAAAAAAAACCCTGGCTAAAATGAAAAACTCTTTGCATTGGCCCTGTCTATGGCCCTCATGATTTTATCCACCTTCATAACATCACCCCGCAGGCTCTTATGCTCCAAGGAACAAAAGTCCTTGCATGTGACCGCTCTCTATAGCTCATTCCCTTGAACCCTGGCAACAGTGGTGCAGCGTTCGAGATTCTGCCTTACAGCTCCAGAGGCCCGGGTTCAAACCCGATTGGATGCTGTCTGTATGGAGTTTGTGCGTTCTCCCTGTGACCGCACGGGTTTTCCCCGGTTGCTCCGCTTTCTTTCCACATCCCGAAGACGTGCAGGTTTGCAGATTAATTGGCTTCTGTAAATTGTCCCAAATGTGCAGGGTAGAAGTAGTGTACGGGTGATCGTTGGTCGGTGCGGCTTGGTGGGACGAAGGGGCTGTTTCCACACTGCATCTCTAACTTAAACTAAACTAAACCAAACACTAAAATTAAACTTTCTAAGTTAATAACATATTTCCTATAGCAGGGTGACCAAAACTGAAAACAATACTCCCATGTGCAGTCTATCCAACGTCTCATACAAGAATCCTCGTTCTCATGAAGTTAAGGACGTTGTGATCTACAGATGCCTGCTACAGCCATTCCATTGCAAAATGATTTTCCTGGCAATGCTTCATTTTATAAACCAACAATGTTGGACAAAATGTATACAAGGCATTTTGCTACAGTGCGGAGTTGTGAACTATTCATTTTACCCCAATTTTTTTTAAGACAGCTTCTGGAGGCCTTGGGTATTCATTGGGTATTTTTAAGGAGGAGATTGCCATATTCTTAATTAATAAGGATGTCAAGGGTTTATAGGGAGAAAACAGGAGGATGGGGTTGAGAGGGAAAGATAATTCAGCCATGATCGAATAGCAGAGTAGGCTTGAAGGGGCCAAATGGCCTAATTCTGCTTCTATGTCATGAAGTTATACATCAAAGACAAATACCCTAGATTTGCCAGATTCAACTTTTGTAAATCAACAAAAATCTTTGTTCTGCTACATTCTACCCCCCCCCCCCCCCCATTTAAATAGAATTATAGATACATACACCCTGGAAACAGACCCTTCTGCCCAACTCATCCATGCTGACCAGGATGCCCCATCTAAGATAGACCCATTTGCCCACTTTGTCCCATATCCCTCTAAACCTTTCCTATCCATGTAGCTGTCCAAACATCTTTTAAATGTCGTTACTGGACTTGCCCCAACTACTTTCTCTGGCAGCTCATTCCAAATACTCAAATTTCCCCCTCTCACCTTAAACCTGTGCCCTTTAGTTCTTGATTTTGGCTATTCTGGGTAAATAGCATTCACCCAAGCTATTCCCCGCATGATTTTATACACCTCTATAAGATCACGCCTCAGCCTCCTACACTCCAAGGAATAAAGTCCTAGACTGTCAAATCCTGAGTCCTGGAAACATCCTCCACAATAATGGTGTTTGTTTTATATAAATCTATTGTGATCATAGCTCTCCACCTACACCATATATCCCATGGATTAACTATATACTTCTCCCTTTTATGCTTCTCCTTAAATCATGCATCTTTCTGTTAGCTTCTGTCAGCTCCCTGTTTGCCCTGATGGATTGTGGTGATCTGAGACTATCATCATTCTAAAGACTGCTCTCTACAGCCGCCTATTACGATGATTCTGTGGATCTGTTAAAAAGCTCCCAACATAAACATTGAATGAAACAATTCTATTCATAAAAGCATAGGGTCATGCAGGGTGAAAACAGGCCCTTCGGCCCAACTTGCCCACGCCGACCAAGGTGTCCCATCTATCCAGTCCTACCTTCCTGCGTTTGGCCGATATCCCTATAAACCTATTCTATCCATGTACCTGTCCAAATTTGTCTTAAACATTGCAATAGTACCTTTCTCAACTGCCTCCTCCAGCAACTCATTCTATACACCCACCATCCTTTGTGCAAAAAAAAAAAGTTACCCTTCAGGTACCTATTAAATCTTTGCCCCCTCCTCTTAAACCCATGTCTTCTGGTTCTCGATTCCCCTACTCTGGGCCAGAGACTGTGCGTTATATCGTCTTCCCATTCCTATACCGACCATACTGTCCTGAACCGCCTCTATTGCCAGAGTGAGGCCACATGTAAAGTGGAGGAACAGCACCTCATATTCCAGTTAGGCAGCTTACAACCCAATGCTATGAACACAGTGGCGCAGCGGTAGAGTTGCTGCCTTACAACGGCAGAGACTCGAGTTCGATCCTAATATGCTGTCTGTATGGAACGTATGTTCTCCATGCTGACCTGCAAGAGTGAGATATATAAATTCTGCCTGTAAACCGTGACCACAAGATTCAGGAACAACTTCTTGCCAGCAACCATCAGGCATTTGAACATTGCACAATGCTGACCACAGCAACTATGAACTTGCATGGACTGTGTCTTTGGTAGCACTATGACAGGAGAATGGGGTTGATAAGGAAAGAGATCATAAGGAAAGAGATTGAATGGCGGAGTAGACTCCGCGGGCTGAATGGCCTACCTCTACCTCTATGACAGGATGGGCCAAATGGCCTAATTTTTCTCCTATAACCTATCAATATAAATATCATTGTAAATCTCCTATGCACCCTCACCAGTTGAATAAGACATTTCTTGTAAGGTAGTGAACACAATTGCATGGAATATACAAACTCTGGACTAATTAGGTGTTGGCTTGACTTCTAGTTTAACCAGTATAGTTTTAAGTTTTTATTTTTAAAGATACAGCATAGAAACTGCACTTCGGCCTACCAAGTCCATATCATATGCTATATCTGACACACTGGGAACAATTTTTTCACAAGCTAATTAACCTAAATCCTGCACATCTTTAGAATGTGGGAGCACCTGGAAAAAAACCATGTAGTCACAGGGAGAATGTGCAAACACCTCAGGGAGAGTCATCCGTGGTCAAGATTGAACATGGTCTCTGGCGGGGTGGAAGATTGCAACCTTCAAGTGGTCCGCCCCGTTTCGTCGAACACAATTAACCTGGCGTGCACAATCAAATAAGATCAAATAGAACTAGTTGTCCTACAACTTTGTTCAAAAGGGAACTGCAGATGCTGGAATATCGAAGGTACACAAAATTGCTGGGGAAACTCAGCGGGTGCAGCAGCATCTATGGAGCGAAGGAAATAGGCGACGTTTCGGGCGACGTTTCCCCAGCAATTTTGTGTACCTGTCCTACAACTTTGTTCTCTGCACGCCATACACAAGAAGAAGAAGATGGTCTCTGGCGCTGTAAGGCACAGGGACACGGGTCGAGCTGCCGCTTTACAGCACCTGTGACCCGGGTTCGATCCAGACTATGGGTGCTGTCTGTACGGAGTTTGTACGTTCTGCCTGTAACTGCATGGGTTTTCTCCAGGTGCTCTGGTTTCAGTCCAAATTCTTAAGATGTGTAGACTTGCTGGTTAATTGGCTTCTGTAAATTATCCCTAGTGTGTAGGATAATGCTAGTATATGGGTGATTGTTGGTCGATGCTGTCTCAGTGGGCTGAGGGATCTGTTTCCACACTGTATCTCGAAACTAAAACTAAACTAAACTTTACAGCTGTGCCACTGTGCTGTCTTACTTAACCTATCACTGACTTAGAACTATTATAGCTGCAAATGTAAGGTAGAGATGCAAAGCAGATAATTTGAGAAGTTGATATTTTACATGCTTTGATTAGGAAAAAAGAAGATTTGCATCATTGCACCTGGAACATTAAAAGATACGTGCCCCTGAGATTAGTGGCAAAGGAGGTGATCTCACAAACTTTGGTTGCAAAACACACACTGTTTGTGCCAATGCTTAGCACAGAAAAAAATGACTCCAGAATTGGACTGTAGACCAGTGTTTGATGTGATGGTTTAAATAGGATCACGGCTGGGTTAGAATTATTAAAATCTTTGGTGACTAAATTTACATGGATCAACCAGCTTCAACGTGGTAAAGCACCCTAATGACATTGACAAGATAAAGATCAAAACCCAGCTGCTAAAGAAACATTCAGAGTCTGAATTAATTGCTCGGAGACAAAGGGGCTTCAAAGTATCTGTTGAACACAAGAAAATAATAGCTGGATTAGGTCACCTCAAGCCTGCCCCCCCATTCAACATGCTCATGGGTGATCTGTGCTGGCATCATCTGCTCCTGTGTGCCAATTCCCCGTAACTCCCAATTCCTTGAATCTATCTATCAAAAAGTGGCACTGCTTGGTCCATCAACGGTACTGAACCTCCCACTAGCAAAGGGATGTATAGGAGGCACTGCCTTAAAAAGGCAGCCAATATCATCAAAGACCCACACCACCCTGGCCATGCTCTCTTTTCACCCCTGCCATTGGGAAAAAGGTACAAGAGTCTGAAAACTGTGACACCAGGTTCAACAACAGCTTCTTCCCAGCAACCATTATCGATACATGTGACAATTAAACACTCTTGACTTTTTAGCCTTTTAGAGGTACAGCATGGAAACAGGCCCTTCGGCCCACTGAGGTCTTGCCGACCAGGGATTACCCCGCACGACTTTGGAGTGTGGGAAGAAACTGGATCATCCAGAGAAAACCCACGCGGTCACGGGAGACATACAAACACCATACGGAGAGTTTTCTTAGTCAGGATTGAACCTGGGTCTCTGGCACTGTCAGGCAGCAGCTCTACCTCTGCACCACTGTGCCGCCCATATTTTGTTTCAGGACCCTTCTTCAGAATTCTCCAGATTCCCTCTGCGTTTTTCAGACTGCAGAAAGGCCTTGACTGGGAATATGTCACCTATCCAGAGATGCAGGCCGGTGGGACTAGTGTAGAAGGGGTTTGTTAGTCAGCACGAGCAAGTTGGGCCGAAGAGCCCTTTGCATGCTGTGTGACTCCAACAGCCAAACAAGAACAAGAAAATCTGCAACTGAACCAAAGCTGCCTGACCTGCTGCGTGACTCCAGCACTCTATGTATTTTTTAGCAGCAGAATAATTCTTTGGTACAATACAGATTCTCGAAACCTTTTCTCAGGATGTACGCACAAGCTTCTGACTCAAGCTGAGAGTGTTATCCGCTGAACCGCAGGTGACACAAGTTACCAGCTGCACTATACAGTGTCAAAAGCTCTAGAAACTCCTGTGTTGTTGAGAGTCATTCTGTAACCAAACAAACGTTTGGTTTCAAAATTGCAGCTGGACTTTGTAGTTGCACAGTTGTGCAAAGATTGCTCGCTGAAAGCTTGCTTTGATTGACTACTTATAGCAACTGTGGAAATATTTACCCGACAAATAAATGCTACAGCTGAGACGTCAGTGTAAACAGTAAGAGCAGCTCTCTCTAACACTTTGCCAACATGGTTCCTATTTTATGAATGAACAAGGTATGGTTGCAGCCTTTACAGGGTTGTAGGCATTGGTCTCATTATGGGACTCATCATTGTTTTCTTGATTAGAACATTTGCTTGAGTTTGGTTGCAGATTTTCTTGTTCTTGTTCGGCTGTTAGAATCACAAAGCAAGCAAATAGGCCAACTTATCAATGCCGACTAATACACTCCCATTTACACTTGTCTGACCTGCCTGCGTTTGGCCTATATCCCTCTAAACCACATGTAGGGAGGAACTGCAGATGCTAGTTTACGGTGAAGACAGACACAAAAAGCTGGAGTAACTCAGCCTATTAGGCACCATCTCTGAATACAAGGAATAGCTGATGTTTTTGGTCGAGACCCTTCGTCAGACTCTGAATGACTTCTTCCGATTCAGCGTCTGAAGAAGGGTCTCGACCCAAAATGTCACCTATTCCTATTCTCCAGTAATGCTCCTTGACCCGCTGAGATACTCCAGTTTTTTGTGTCTAACGTACCTCTAAACCTATCCTCTCCACTTACCTGTCCAAATGTTTCTTAAACGTTGTGATAGTGGACGCTGTTTGTCTTGCATTTCAAGTGGCTCTTTGAGAGGAGTGTAGACTTCAATAGTTTTGTTATAAAAAAACTGTGGAAACAGGCCCATTGGCCCACAGAAACCGTGCCGACCAGCGATCATCCATACACTAGTTCTATCCTACACGCGAGGAGCAACTTACAGAAGATAATTAACCTACAATCCCGCACGTCTTTGGAATGTGGGAGGAATCCGGAGAACATGCAAACTCCACACAGACTGAGACCTAATTGGCCAGCTTGTCATGGACATCACTCAGTATGTGTGAGATTAGGGTGTATGTGTATGCTCTCTCCAATTCTCTTCCCTGAAGTAGATTCAGATTTGGGCAAGTAAGTCTACTGTTACAGTTTTGTTTAGAGATACAGCATGTAAAAAGGGCCTTTGGCCCATTGCGCCCATGCCAACCATTGATCACTCGTTCACACTAGTTCTACGTTGTCCTACTTTCACATCCACTCCCTGGATATGCGGGGCAATTTACAGACAATTAACCTACAAACTTGCACGTCTTAGGGAGGAAACCCACCCAGTCACAGGAAGAACATGCAAACTCCACATAGACTGTACCCAAAGTCAGGATTGAGCCCGGGTCTCTGGCGCTGTACGGCAGCAGCTCTACCTGTTGTACCACCGTCCTGTTCTTAACTTACAATATTGTGTAGCTTTGGCATTGATAAGATACACCATCAGAACCTTTATCCCAGGGTGGAAATGCCAAAGACTAGAAGGCATAGCTTAAAGGCAGGGGTCGGCAACCTTGTTCTGCAAAGGGGCCAGAACGCATGTCTGTGAGTGGATGGCGGGCCACATCTATCACGTGTGCACATGGATCCCGCCCCCACCCCACCCCGGATGGCAGGCATCAAATCACGTGTTCACAGAAGGTAGACAAAAATGCTGGAGAAACTCAGCGGGTGAGGCAGCCTCATGCAATCCTAGCATGTCTCACCGCTGAGTTTCTCCAGCATTTTTGTCTATCTTCGAATTTTCCAGCATCTGCAGTTCTTTCTTTTAGATTAGATTAGATTCCTTTATTGTCATTCAGACCTTTCGGTCTGAACGAGATTATGCAGTCATACACAGAACCAATAAAAACAAAACATACAATAAACACAAATTAAACATACACCACAGTGAGTTGACCAAGCACATCCTCACTGTGATGGAGGCAAAGTCTTAGTCTCCGTCTCTTCCCTCCTTGTTCTCCCTCTGCGCTGAGGCGATCGATCCAGGCCTGAGATGCCGCCCTCCAATCCAGCGGACCTCCGTGGTGATGTCGCCACCGCCGAAAGCCGGAACGCCGTCTCCGCTCCGAGACGGCCCGCCACAGCATCAGCTCCGGGCAGCCGCCCCAGCTCCAGGCTGCCGCCCCAGCTCCGGGTCCCGCAGTCTCCGCTCCGGGCCGCCGCCCCAGCTCCGGGTCCCGCAGTCTCCGCTCCGGGCCGCCGCCCCAGCTCCGGGTCCTGCAGTCTCCGCTCCGGGCCGATGCCCCAGCTCTGGGCAGCCGCCCCAGCTCCAGGTCGCTGCCCCAGCTCCGGGTCCCGCAGTCTCAGCTCCGAGCCCCGCTGCATCAGCTCCAGGCCGCCGGCGAAAGCCAGAACGCCGCACCAGCAAGTCGGGCCACCGCTGCCTCAGCCCCGAAGACGGCCAGCCTCTCGTTGGTGAGTCCAGGCTGGCTCTGCCTCCGGAGCCTCGGGGTCAGTCGCAGGCTGGAGGCAGCCAGCTCCGCCATTAGGCCTCAGCGCAGACGGAGGCAGAGAAGGGGGATACGACACAAAAAAGTCGCATTCCCCTGAAGGAAGAGACAGAGAACATGTTTCACCCCCCCCCTAACATAAACCAACAAACTAAAACTTAACCAAAACAAGACAAAAAAAACAACTGAAAAAAGTAAAGACAGACAGACTGCAGGCGAGCCGCAGCTGTTAACAGCGCCGCCACTTCCGGAACTTAAACGTGTTCACAGAAGGTGCGCGGCCATGCCGGCGGCTTTGCGCAGGATGCGGTACAGCCAGAGCTCGTGGCGCTCGGCAAGCCGGATGATTATGGGAGAAAAAAATCCGCCTGCGGGCCGGATGATTTCAGGTTACGGGCTGCATTCGGTTCGGGGGCCGTAGGTTGCCAACCCCTGCTTTAAGGTGAGAGAGGCATCATTTGAAGGAGATGTGGCAGTGCATGTTTGTTTTACACAGAGACTAGTGATTGCCTGGAACACGCTGCCAGCGGTGATGGTGGTGGTAGATATGATGGTGGCATTTAAGCCTTTGGATAGGCATATTGATATGTGGGGAATGGAGAGATATGGATCATGCGAGATTAATTGACCTTTGCATCATGCAAAGGTATAAGAAGGAACTGTAGATGCTGGAAAATCGAAGGTAGACAAAAATGCTGGAGAAACTCAGCGGGTGAGGCAGCATCTATGGAGTGAAGGAAATAGGCAACGTGTCAGGTCGAAACCCTTCTTCAGACTGTTGTGAAGGTGGGGGGGGGTGAAGATGAAAGGGATGAGGCAGAAACAGTGGGCTGAGGGAGAGCTGAGAAAGGGAGGAGAAAGCAAGGACTACCTGAAATTAGAGAAGTCAATGTTCATACCGCTGGGGTGTAAACTTCCCAAGCGAAATATGAGATGCTGCTCCTCCAATTTACGGTGGGCCTCACTCTGGCCATGGAGGAGGCCCAGGACAGAAAGGTTGGATTCGTAATGGGAGGCGGAGTTGAAGTGCTGAGCCACCGGGAGATCAGGTTGGTTATTGGGAACCAAGCGGAGGTGTTGGGCGAAGCGATCGCCAAGCCTACGCTTGGTCTCACCGATGTAGCAGTATAGGAAATCACGCTTGGTCTCACCGATGGGCTAAAGGGCCTGTTTCTATGCTGTACTGTTCTTTCTTCTTTGTTTCATGTATATTTTCTGTCTACGTATTTCTATGCTTCCCTCCTCATTGTCTACCCAAGGTTATGGTAGGTGCCAGAGATGGTTTCTGCCAAGATACAGAATCAGGAATAGTTCCAATTTGGGGCGGGAAGGTGACACAGCACTAGAGCTACTGCCTTACAGCGACAGAGATCTGGGTTCGATCCTGACTGCAGGTGCTTGTCTATATGGAGTTTGTACGTTCTCCCCGTGACCTGCATGGGTTTTCTCAGAAATCTTTGGTTTCATCCCACATTCCAGAAACATACAAATTTGTAGGTTAAGTGGCTTAGTATAAATGTAAAATTGTCCCTAGTGTGTGTAGGGTAATGTTAATGTGAGGGGATCACTGGTCAGCATGGTCCGAAGGGCCTGTTTCCGCACTGTATCTCTAAACTAAAAACTAAAATTAACCAAGGTACTGTCTGATTCACATCTATCTCATTGTGGGCATTGGACCTTGTCTATGGAACTGATGTGTTATAATATTCTGAACTATATTCTGCACTCTGTATCTTCCTATTGTACGTGAGTTTGGCTTGATTATATTTATGTATAGTATTAGCTGACTTGATTGAATAGCATGCAAACCAACCTTTTCACTCGATACATGTGACCATAATAAACCTGGACCTAAACCTAAGCCATTCCCCTCCACAGATGCTGCCCGACCTGCCGAGTTCTTCCAGCAATTTGTATTTTGCTAAATAAACTGATCATCACCATGGTACAAGATTAGTGGGAGGGAGAGGATTAATGTTAGAGTTCCAGCTGTTCACAACGTACTTATGAATGGTATATCTGTTCTGTTCGGATAGCTTGCAAAACATTAATGAGAAGGTGAATCTTCCTTTTTGGTTGCGTGCCCAAAGTCTCTCCCAATTTTCAGCATTTATAATGGAAAAAAAATTGCAGATGATTAAAATCTGAAACAAAATCAGAAAATGCTCGTAATACTCAGCAGGTCAGGCAACATCTGTGGAAAGAGAAACAGGGTGAGTGATTTGTATCAAATGCAATTCATGCAAAAGGTCTTCTGTTTTTAGGATACATATCGATATATTTTTTTCTGTAAATGCAATCTGAAGTTATCAAATCTATTTAAAAAGAAAAGACTTTCTCGAGGGAAGAATATTGTTTGCCAGACCAGCATTTATTACTGACATCTAGATTTAACACTTACCTTTTACCGCATATTTAAACCTCCTCTAACACTATTGAAACACATGATCGAGTTATGGAGTTATAGAGTCCTACAGCACAAAAACAGGCCCTTCAGCCCAACTCATACATGACGACCAAGATGCCTCATCTGATCTAGTGCTAATAGCCTCAGTTGGCCCATATACTTCTAAATCTTTCCTATCCATGCATATAACCAAGTATCTTTAAAATACTGTTATTGGACCTGTCTCAAATACATTCTCTGGCTGCTCGTTCCATGTACCCACCTCTCAATGTGAAAAAGTTTGCCTATCAGGTGCCTATTCAATCTAGCCTCTCTCATTCTGCTCGTGATTTCTGTGCTCTGGATAAAAAATCTCTGTGCGTTCACCCCCTCTTAATTTTATATACCTCTATAAGATCACCTGTCAGCTAAGGATTAAAGTCCTAGCTTGCCCAACCTCTCCCTATAGCTCAGGCCTTTGAGTCCTGGTAACATCCTCGATGTGTTGTACCAATCAAGTTACTGCTGCATCCTGAAAATCTGCTGTGCACAATTTTGTGGAGGGACCTGGCACCATCCTTGTAAATCTTATCAGAGCAATGAATGAGGAAGCTTATTGTTGATGGGGTGGTGTCTGCATTTCCTATACTGTAACATTAATCAAAGTGGAGACACAAGAGACTGCATATGCTGGAAGCTCTTGATCAAAATCAAAAGTACTTTATTGTAAAGTGTGCTAGGACCTTGTGAAAGGTTCTATATAAATGCTTTTAAAGTGTTCATGAATAAAAATAATTATGTTTTCACGTGATTCTTCTGCATTTTGGTATCCAGGAAAATAACTCTTAATTTTTTTTGAAATCCCATCAAAATGTTGATGTATTGGCACTTCTCAGTATCATTCTGGAAGGTTTAGATTTAGGTTCATTATTGTCATGTGTAGCAAGATACAGTGTAAAACTTTGTTTTGCATGCTATGCAATGAAATCAGATAATACTATACGTAAATATAATCAACCCCAACTCAATTCAACAGGTAGAGCAAAGGGAAAGATACAGAGTGCAGATTATAGTTCTCAACATTGCAGTGCACCATTTCCAGAGATAAAGTCCAATGTCTACACTGGGGTAGAGGTGAATCGGACTGTACCCTAGCTTGTGGGAGGACAGTTCTGAAGCCTGATGAGGGGAAGAAGCTGTTCCTGAATCTGGTGATGCTCACTTTCAAGCCTCTATATCTCCTGCCTGACAGGTGCTGGTTAATGTAGAAAGGAACTACAGATGCTGGTTTATACCAGATAGACACAAAGTGCTGGATTAACTCATTGGGTCAGGTGGCATCACTGGAGTAAAAGGATGGGTGACTTTTCGGGTCTGGATCCTTCTGAAGAAGGGTTCCAACCCAAAACGTCACCCATTATTTTTCTCCTGAGGAGTTGGTTAGTGTTGTTATGTTTAGGTTTGACTGGAACTCAAATCCCAAGGTGTTTGTATTCGATTTAAAGAGATAATTCCAAACTGGAATTTTGTGAGATGCACTGATAGGGTAGATAGTCAGAATGTTTTTCCCGTGTTAGGCATATCAAAACCGAAAGGGCGTAGGTTTGTGAGAGGAAGGAGTTTAAAAGGAATCTGGGGGGTGTTTTTTTAACACAAGGAGGGGTTAGTTTCTTGAATGTTCTATCTGAGTAGATGGTAGTCAGATGTAGCCACTGTTTAAGAGGCCTTTTGAAAGACCATTCAATGCGCAAGATTTAAAAGGAACCCATTCTAATGGGCTGAGTGTGGATAGACAACTCATGTTGGGCTGAAGTGCAAATCTCTGATGCTGGTAGTGTCGGGTCCAGTGGAAACCGAACTGGATTATTTATTTTCCTTTGGAGAACTGTCAGGGTGACCTGGTTTGTCCAACGCTGGCTCCTGTCCAATTCTAAGAGCCTGTGTATGCTATCTGATGCCGTTGTTTTGGGTTGTATTGGCTGCATAGCTCTCCAGCTAAAGAGCAGTGTTTGAGACAGAAAAAAAACAGGTTTAGGTGTATTATTGTCAAATGTACTGAGGCACAGTGAAAATCAAGTTTTGCATGCTATCCAAACAGATCAGTTAATACAATACGGGAGTACAATCAAGTCAAACACAGGTACAATAGGTAGAGTGAAGGGGGAAATATAGTGCAGAATATAGATCTCAGCATTGAAGCACATCAGTTCCAGAGACAAAGTCTAATGTCCACAATGGGGTAGGGTTGAATAGTAAAGTACCGTAGGTTGCACCCCTACCGATAGAGGTGAAGTGGGAACTGGTTTGATTATCTCGATGTTGATCCACACTTTCATATTTTGTGTTATTGTAAATTATTATAATGTACCTCCTTCAAATCTGAAACTTGTGAGAATCTGGCGATCAATAATTGTGTTGGAATTTCACTCCTGAAAACATGGTGGTGAGTTCACCACTCTGCTTGGCACAGTAGTAATGTTACAAAATTTTGAGATTTAAAAAATCAAGCCTGTAATTTATCCCATCAGATAAAGCATAAAAATAACCATAATTTGATACCTAATTCACTTTCATATCATCAGTATTAAAAAAGTTATGGTCATTTTCTTACTCGGAAATTAGCATCTTGTTCCCTATTGCTTTTCCATTAACTTAACACAAAAGCTGTGATCGAGGACAGTCAATTGATATAAAAGCCCATAACTTTATTTTTTTAAATGTTTTTAATTTTTTATTTATTAGAAGCAAGTGTACAAAAATATAATCAATGGCATATGACATAATACAGTTATCGTACAGCTTCAATTTTGACTTTTAGCTATAGTTAAGAGAAAAGAAGAGAGAAAAAGCAAGAGAGCGAAAAAGTGGAATGTGCAACGATAGAACCCCTAGACTACCAAAGTGGTGTAGCCAGAGAGTGAGTAAGTAAAAGAAATAAGGAAGGAATAGAGAAATAAAAAGACAAAAAGAAAGAAAGAGAAAAGTGATGATATACCTGCCTCGCATCCCTCCCCACCCATCACCCAACCCGTAATTAGATTTAACTCCAAAATTGTGTTGTACCATACTATCCTTGTAATAAATCTGAAATATTGATTACCTTTCAGGTGATATTTCGACTGTAATTTTTGAAATGAGAGAAGAGTTCCCATCTCATAAAGATCTCCAAGTTTTTTGATTCCTAATCTTTCCCAATATGTAGACGTTTTATCTATAATAGATGGCTTGAATAAAGGGTTATTGGCAATTGGTGAAAGAAGAGATACATTTCTTAGTTTAAAGGTTGATCTCACTTGTCTCCAGATTCGTACTGTGAATAATCAGATTTTTATCATATAATGTGTTCTTCAAATTTATTGGAGAGAGAAGAATCGTGCCTATATTAAAAGGCGAGCAATCCTCTCTCTCCATTATTAACCAATCTACCTGTTGGCCTGTATTGTACAGCCAGTAGATTACATTTTTAATATTCGTTGCCCAGTAATAGTATAAGAAGTTGGGGAGTGCCAATCCACCAGTTTCTTTGTGTTTACATAGATGCCGTTTATGAATTCTATGTGTTTTATAATCCTAAATAAAGTTTGTAATCAGAGAGTCAAGTTTTTTGAAAAAAAATTTAGGAAGATATATCGGTATTGATTGGAATAAATACAGGATTTGTGGGAGGAAGATCATCTTTATAGAATTTATTCTACCTATTAGAGACATCGGAAGTGTATTCCAGAATTGAATAAGAGCGTTTAATTTAGTAACTAAAGGAGGGAAGTTTGCGTTGAATAGAGAGGTATATTTTCTGGTTACCCAGATATTTGTATTTTCTGTAACACCCAGATATTTGAATTTTTCCGCAGCAATTCTGAAAGGGAATTTTAGAAGGTGTGTCGGCTCTTGAGGTTTTATTGACATAATTTCACTTTTATTCCAGTTTATTCTATATCCAGAAAAGGAGCCGAATTCCTCTATAAGATTTAATATATTTGGAATGCTAACTTGGGAATTGGTGATATATAATAATATATCATCTGCATATAATGATATTTTATTATTGGAGTATTTAGAATTATTGCCGTGAATGCTCGGATGTACTCTTATACTTTCTGCTAGAGGTTCAATCACAAGGGCAAATAACGGGTGATAATGCACATCCCTGTCTATTGCCCCAGGATAACTGAAATTTAGGTGAGAGTATATGGTTAATCAGTATTCTGGCAGTCGGCTTATCATATAACAGTTTTATCCATGAGATAAAATTTTCTCCCAACTGAAATGTTTGCAATACTGTAAAAAGATATTTCCATTCTACTTGATCAAATGCTTTTTCTGCATCTAATGAAATAATTGATGTCTTCTTTTATAGTTCTGTGTGAGTACATTATGTTAAAAAGGCATCTCAAATTATTAAACAAATGTCTCTTGGGTATAAACCCCATTTGATTCGAGTGTATTAATTTATTAACGTATTTATTTAATTTTCTTGCCAATGTTTTCGTAAATATTTTCTGATCTGTATTTAACAGGGCGATTGCTCTGTATGATCCCGGGTCTTCCAGATCTTTATCTTTTTTGGGTATAAGTGTGATAGTTGATTCAGCTAGTGTTTGTGGTAATATCTGTTCTATAAATGCGTATATATAAAGGTTGGATAAACGCGGAGAAATTACCTCGTAAAATCTTTTATAAAATTCGTTACTGAACCCGTCTGGTCCTGGTGTTTTGCCGTTCTTCAATGAATTGATTGTCTCTTCTATTTCTTTAATTGAAATCTGTGAACTTTCTTAAAAATTAAGAGACGTGAATGAAATTTTCAGTTATTATAGATTGAAGCATTGTGAAACAAATATGAAACATCTTACTTGGATGATGTGAAATTAAAGCATATAATTAGTTAGTTACCTAATTGTAGCTAATTACAAAATTGACCGTTGTGACGGAAATAGTAATAAACCCAGATAAACAACAAACAGGTAAAGAAATTACAATTTCTAGCTAAAGACCAATTCTTTATGGAGAAGATCAGTTGCTAGCTGGTACATTGGCATATCATAATCAGTAGCATCATCATACTCCTCAGATGGTAACCAATAATCAACTCTGTACACCTTGTTTTTTCTCAACTTTTCAATTTTGGAATTGAACACTACAAGTTTTTGCTCTTCAAACTACGCATGCCATTCTGCCCTCTGCTTCCCATTCTTCCCATTAAGAATGTCCTGTAGATCATCACATTTAGAGTAGTCCAAATTTAGACAATATCTGCAAATGTTGTCTAAATCAGTCTCTTTTGTTGGGCATTTGGAATGACAATTTTGCATTTCTTCTTCGGAGACATCTGTTTAAAATGTAAAGAAAAAACCCCACTGAATAGCATTAACAGATACAAGTTATTATTTGCAGTTTTAGAAAAAAAGGTAGAAATTATAAAGTTAAATGCTAAAACAAATAGTAAATACCCAACAAAAAATCCATATTCATCAGTTTCATCAAATCAATTAAATTCATATAATCAATTAAATTCATCTAAATTCAATTACTAGATCTAAATATCTATCCATTTCTTAAGAAAAGTCTAACATTTATAAATAGTCTAAGTATCCAAATAACAAACTGATCCCATTCACACATTCCTTCGTGCCACCAAGGTAGTTCGGAGTTTAGTTGAAGTTTGTAGTGCTCCTACCAGTCCTCAGAGAACTTGATGAATTGATTGAAAGCCGCATGGAAATCGGCCCTTCGGCCCACTGAGGCTACGCTGACCATTGATTGCTTGTTCACACTAGTTCCATGTTATCCCACTTTCACATCCACCCCCTACACCCTAGGGACAATTTACAGAAGTCAATTAATCTACAAACCTGCACGTCTTGGGGATGTGGGAGGAAACCGGAGCACCCGGAGAAAACCCACGTGATCACAGGAAGAAAATACCAACCCGGGTCTCTGGCACTATGAGGCAGCAACTCTACCTCTGCGCTGCCCTGTGATATAAACCTATTCCCAACAATGTGGATATCCAGTTAAAGTGAACTTACTGAAGTCGTATGGTGCAGATTTTTTGATGTCAAGATGGCATCATAAACAGTTCAGTAGCGTAAATGGGGGGACAAGTGTTCTGCTCAAAGATAGATTAAATTCCTCATCGCCATTTTCCAACTCCTATTTGTGTGGTACGAATGTTGCCTCGATTTGTTTTTATAGTTTTGTCGCAACAGGGAAAAATTAATTTGGCACAACCTTGTTATGCAAGTGATAAGCTGCTGGCACAAATTGCTTTGTGATTATTGAAGAGACCAGGAGAGACAGTCAGAGAGATAGTTGGGGTAAATGCCAATAAGCAGCAATTGTGCAAGCAGATGAACTAATAAGAAATAGATTTAGAGTATTGTGTTCAGTTTTGTGCACCATGTTACAGGAAGGATGTTGTCAAGCTGAAAAGGGTGCAGAGAAGATTTACGAGGATGTTGCCAGTACTCGAGGGCTTCATCTACAGGGAGAGGTTGAGCAGGCTAGGATGACAGGTGGTCTCAAAGGGTGTAAAAAATCATGAGAGGTATAGATCGGGTAGATGCACAGAGTCTCTTGTCCACAGTAGGGGAATTGAGAACCAGAGGACAGGTTTAAAGTGCCAATAGATTTAATAGCAACCTGAGAGCTAACTTTTTCGCATAAAAGGTGGTGGGTGTATGGAATAAGCTGCCGGATGAGGTGGTTGAGGCAAATACTATTGCACCATTTAAGAAACATTTAGACAGGTACACTGATAGGTTTAGAGGGAGAGAGGTGGGACTAGTGCAGATGGGACATTTTTGTCGGCATGGGCAGGTTGGGCCAAAGGGCCTGTTTTCATACTCTATGACTCTATTGAGGAAAGATTACTCCCACACAATTGCCACCTATTAACACGAGGACACCAGGCACCAATGCTCAGCATCTACTTTATTTGCAATTCAATAATTTATAATCAACCTTTCAGATCGGCTTGAGAAAAAGCAATAAAAATAAGCATATAAAGTGCCAAACGTGATTGCTTTGCCTTTATGCCTTAGTGGAGTTCACACTTTTTGAATATGAAACCTGTTTTTTGAGTCGTAGTCATGCTGGATGGAAACAGGCCTTTTGAACAAACTATTCCAATCAACCAAGATGCCCCAAGAGATTTAGAGATTGGCTCATATGGCTGCATTTGGCTCATAACCCTCAAAACCTTTCTTATCCGTGTATCTGTCCAAATCTCTTTCACATGTTGTTATAGTACCTGCCTCAACTAGCTCCTCTGGCAGCTCGTTCCATTCACCCACTACCCTCAGTGTGAAAAAGTTACCCTCAGGTTTCTATTATACCTTTTTACTCTCACCTGAAACCTATGTCCTCTGATTCTTGATTCCCCTACTCTGAGCAAATAGACTCTGTGCATTCACCCTATCAATTCCCTTCATGATTTTACACACCTTTATAAGATCACACCTGTTCTTCCTGAGCCCCAATAAATAAAGTCCTAGCCTGCCCAACCTCTCCTTGTAACTTAGGCCCTTGAGTCCTGGTGACATCCTCAATGTATAGTACCGACCATAATATTGCTGCATCCTGAAAATCAGTTGTGCACCATTTTGTGTATGCAAGCTAATAGTGGAGTGGCCTCACCCGAAAAGCCTCCGATTAGCATGCATAAGGGGCTCAGAGTGTCACCAGTCCATTCCCTCCACAGATGATGCCATTGAGTTACTCCACATCATCTCTTGTGTCTCTGCTCAGAGTGGATGATTGCTTTGATACCAATTTGGCTTCACAAAGCCAGAAAAGGGCAGAAATCTCCCTGTTTTGTGGACAAACTTATTTCGCGAGAGGGTGGCGAATCTGTGGAATTCATTGTCATAAATGCTGTGAAGGACAACTCATTGGATATTTTTAAATTAATGAATAAGTTTATTAGCCAAGTATTCACATACAAGGAATTTGACTTGGTGCTCTGCCCGCAAGTGACAATGACATACAGTGACAGCTAGGAATGACACATAAAACATTAAACATTAATATTAAAACATTATTGATTAAACATGTGAATTAAATAAAATACCAGAGCAAAAGGAGGCTACAGATTTTTGGTTATTGAGTAGAGCTACTACTCGTGGAAAAAAGTTGTTTTTATGTCTGGCTGTGGCAGCTTTGACAGTCCGGAGTCGCCTTCCAGAGGGAAGTGATTCAAAGAGTTTGTGGCCAGGGTGAGAGGGGTCAGAGATGATCTTACCCACTTGCTTCCTGGCCCTTGCAGTGTACAGTTTGTCAATGGAGGGAAGGTTGCAGCCAATAACCTTCTCAGCTGATCGGATGATTCGCTGCAGCCTCCGGATGTCGTGCTTGGTGGCTGAGCCAAACCAGACCATGATGGAGAAGGTGAGAACAGACTCTATGATGGCCGTATAGAATTGAACCATCATTGCCTGTGGCAGATTGGGCTTCTTCAGTTGCCACAGGAAGTACATCCTCTGTTGTGCCTTTTTGACTGTGGAGTCAATGGTAGCCCACCATTTAAGGTCCTTGGATGATTGTTCCCAGGAACTTAAAAGACTCCACAGATGTGACTGTGGTGTTGTTGATGGTGAGGGGAGGGGGAGCTCTCCAAAAGTCTACTATCAATTCCACTGTCTTAAGAGCATTGAGCTCCAGGTTGTTGCGATGGCACCAGGATGCCAGCTGTGTCACTTCCTGTCTGTAGGCAGATTCTTCCCCATCCTGGATCAGTCCAATCAGGGTTGTGTCCTCCGCAAACTTGAGAAGCTTGACAGAGGAGTCTGTGGGGATGTAGTGACAGATTGATAAAGTGGAGATTGACAGGTTCTTGATTAGTAAGGAAAAATGTTATAGGGCGAAGGCAGGAGAATGGGGTTAAGAGGGAAAAATAAATCAGTCATGATAGAGTGGCAGAGCAGGCTCGATGGGCCGAATGGCCTATTTCCACTCCTATGCCTTATAATCTTATGATGATTAAAAGGGTTGTTGCAAGGGCAGAGTGGTACATTAATTGGCCATCTGAAAATTGCCCCCTAGTGTGTAGGGAGTGATGAGAACATGAGATAACATAGAATTAGTGTGAACGTGTGATTGATGGTCAACATGAGCTCGGTGGGCCGAAGGGTCTGTTTCCATGCTGTATCTCTAAACTAAACTATACTGTCAGCAAGCATACAGAGAATTAATTTATCACATGGGGCGGCACGGTGGCCCAGCCGTAGAGTTGTTGCCTTACAACACCAGAGAATCGGGTTCAATCCTGACTATGAGTACCGTGGAGTTTGTACATTCTCCCCGTGACCGCGTGGATTTTCTCCGGGTGCTCTGGTATCCTCCCACCCCTCAAAGACCTACAGTTTTGTAGGCTAATTGACTTTGGTAAAAATTATGAATAGCCCCTACTGTGTAGGATAGTGCTAGTGTAAGGGGTGATCGCTGGTCGACACTGGCTCGGTGGGCCGAAGGGCCTGTTTCCACGCTGTATCTCTTAACTAAACTAAACGTACATTAAAAAGAAACATTTAAGAAAGAACTGCAGATGCTGGAAAATCGAAGGTAGACATAAATGCTGGAGGAACTCAGCGGGTGAGGCAGCATCTCGACCCGAAATATCACCAATTTCTTCTCTCCATAGATGCTGCCTCACCCGCTGAGTTCCACCAGCATTTTTGTCTACCTTAAAATGAAACATGGCATTTTTCAACTCAAGATGAGAGGAGACTTTGTCTGAATGTAAAAGATATTTTTGTTAGACATGGACATAGAAACATAGACATAGAAACATAGAAAATAGGTGCAGGAGTAGGCCATTCGGCCCTTCGAGCCTGCACCGCCATTCGATATGATCATGGCTGATCATCCAACTCAGTATCCCATCCCTGCCTTCTCTCCATACCCCATGATCCCTTTAGCCACAAGGGCCACATCTAACTCCCTCTTAAATATAGCCAATGAACTGGCCTCAACTACCTTCTGTGGCAGAGAATTCCACAGATTCACCACTCTCTGTGTAAAAAATGATTTTCTCATCTCGGTCCTAAAAGACTTCCCTCTTATCCTTAAACTGTGACCCCTAGTTCTGGACTTCCCCAACATCGGGAATAATCTTCCTGCATCTAGCCTGTCCAACCCCTTAAGAATTTTGTAAGTTTCTATAAGATCCCCCCTTAATCTTCTGAATTCCAGCGTGTACAAGCCGCGTCTATCCAGTCTTTTGGACATTTGACTTGGGTGGAAAACAAGCAAATTACATTGTTACTGTTGCCAGAAAGTTTTACATTAACGTGTGTAGTGCTAATTCCAAAAGCGAGATGCATTAAAACAAAAGTTTTTTTCCAAAACAGATATGAGCAAGCCTGAAGTGGTTTGCTCTGTGTGGGAGTTGATTTGCATGGCACTGCACTATTCTCTGGTCTTTTACCATTTGTAAGTTCTGTCAGTTTCCAATTCAAGTGACACATGCAAATCTTCCTGCTTGGCCTCCTATCAATAGATATACAAATATGAACTATCATTGGCAGGCGCAGAAATACTTGGCTGGTTTTGAGAAGGTGGCGTTCTGAAGTATGAAAGCAAGTTCCTGTTTCCACCATTCCACTGTGTGGTTCTGGATTACCTGCTAATATTTAGTAGTTTGGGGGGGGGGGGGAGGGGTTGAATGCATCCTTGACAAGGATTGTAAGATAGCTGTATAATAGTTTTTCCTTTGTCGTGTATTATGATGGTGGGTTCTGTTTTGTTTTTTACTCTACTGTATATATGTTTTTTATTTTTGAATAAATATAATTGATTAAAAAAAAATGTTTAGTAGTTGTAACTTGGTGCATTAGGGTGTAGACATCATTGTTCGGGCCTGCCCTCAATATTGGTCCCCATTCTCCAGCCGTAAGAACTTGTTGGCGAGCTACATTCCTGTCCCCTTTGTTGGAGTCACGGTTGGTTCGAGAGCTCCAAAGACATCTCTACTCAACGATGAAGAAACCGGTGTATACCCAACCCCACAACAGTGGCGTGTGACTTGGATGGGAAGATGGCAGTGCGGTGGGTACGCATGCACCTGCCTTCGTTCATCCAAATAATTGGTTGATATTTGTACGGGGAAAAAAAGCGGAGCGCCGGCACTTAGTCGCGCTTCCTCGATTTTCTTAATTTGCTGCTGCCACGGTTAATTCTACCAAGGTTAATTACAAGAAATTAAGGAGCCGCTGTGAACAGACTGCACCTTTCCCCACTCCAATAAAGCCTGCATCATTCTGCGAGAGCGTTTGTTCATTAATTTGGATTCCCCCAAGGGCTCGAGGCAGCAGCCTTCCGAATATGAATCATAAACTGGCCCTGTAGGAAGCAGCAGCAATAGGGTTGATTCTTGCAGCTTTATTGAACTAGGTACACGAAGGAAAGGCAAGCAGTCAGTCAGGAAATAACTGCTTATGATAGACTTTTTTGGCTACAATAATTTGTACGCACAAATTGCAGACCTCCGGATATTAAAAAGTACAGATTGACACACAACCCGCGACCTTGTGTGTGTTGGAAGGAACTGCAGATGCTGATTTAAATCAATGATAGACACAAAATGCTGGAGTGGCTCAGCGGGACAGGCAGCATCTCTGGCGAAAAGAAACGGGCCCATTCCTTCTCTCCAGAGGTGCTGCCTGTCCTGCTGAGCCACCCCAGCATTTTGTGTTTATCTTGTGCGTGTTGTTGAACTGTACCATAAACCCCGACTAATACAGCACGAATAGGTGAGCATCAAAATTCAAGAGTTTTTATGGTACATGGATATGGAGGGATATGGATAATGTGTAGGCAGTGGAGTTTAGTTCAACTTGGTGTCATGGTCGGTACAGGCGTTATGGGACGTTATAAGAGTGTGTTCCCGTGTTGTACTGTTCTGTGTTCTGATGCAAGGTAGCCAGACAATAATAGTGCAAATAATACCAATAATGTATAAAAGCTTAATTCCTTTATTGCTCTCAGGTCCTTTCAGGAGGTCCTATGAGGTCACTGGAACTCTCCTTCATGCTCGAGGGAAGTTTCCGTATACTCGCGGCCTCAGTTTGTCGAGGAATATTTTTCAGCATGTTGAAAAATTTTCCGCAAGTAAAAATTGGTCGGCATGGTTCTTTTGAACTCGTAGTGCAGTGGAGTGGGGTCGCTATGTAGTTATAGACAGTCAAGGGCAGCCGTAGGCAATCTCCTTCGCTGACCGGGCATTTTAATTGGCTCATTGGAGTTTTCAGGACAAAGGAAAAGTAATTTAAATGCCTGCTAAACTTTATTATAAGTTGGCTGGCTTCTTAAAGGTATCTCCACTCCTTCTTCCCCCTGATCCACCCCCCTTCTCTCCCCTTCTCTCCATCCCCCCCCCCTCCCCTCCGCGCTCTCTAAAGGACTTACCGTTACTGTGCCAGCCGTCTTTTACCTTCCTCTTCGTCGCGGGTGTGAATTTCAGATAGCGCTCCCCCGCTTTCCCTGGCCGCCGCCTCTGCGATGCATTTGTGTGTGTGCAGTCGGCCGATCCAGCTCGCGGTTTCATTGCTGACGGTCGATCCAGCTCAAGGTTTCCAGGCAAGTGTCCTTGAGCTTGAAGGTCGAACACAATCGCTGTAAAGTCGCGTCAGTGGGACAGGCCCTTTACGTGCTGCAGCGTTACAGGCACACTAAGGCAACCACATGACAAATAAATAAATATACAATAATCAATTATGCAACAAATGATCAGTAATATTAGGTAAGATAAGCAGAGTGGGACAGCGGTAGAGTTGCTGCATTTCGCCAGAAACTCAGATTTGATCCTGACTACGGGCGATGTCTGTATGGGATTTGTACGTTCTCCCCGTGACCGCATGGGTTTTCTCCGGGTACTCCGGGTACTCCGGTTTCCTCCACATTCCAAAGTCGTGAAGGTTTGTAGGTTAATTGACTTTGGTAAAATTGTAAATTGTCTCTAGTGTGTTGGTGAATGCTAGTGTATGAGGTGATCATACTCGGACTCGGCGGATCGAAGGGCCTGTTTCTGCGCTGTATCTCTAAAGACTAGAGTCTAAAGTTAAAATGTGACACAAAGATCGGGAGGAAGGCCGAGGAAGGTATGTGTACAAAGGAATTGCAGATGCTGGTTTATACCGAGGATAGACACGAGGATGAAGTTAATCAGCGGTTCAGGCAGCATCTCTGGAGAAAAGGGATGTGGCATTTCGGATCGGAACATTTCTTCCGACTGAAAGTAGAGGAGGATGATGGAACTGGATGTAGGAAAAGGCCAGGACAATTCAGAGTCGGCAACAGATGAGCAAGGAAGGGTGCAGCTCATAATGGCCCATTGTTGGCTGTGGAAGGGATAATGAAGGGGTACAAGGATGTGAACTAGTAGGATGACTAGGCTGGGGGAGGGGAGAGAGAGGGACTGCAGCGGCTATTTGAAATGAGAGAAATCAACATTCATACTGCTGGGTTGTAAGCTGCCATAGTGAAATCTGAGGATATGAGGTGCAATTCCTCCAATTTGCATGTGGCTCACTCTGACAGTGGAGGAGGCCCAGAAAGGTCAGTTGGGGTGGGAAGGAACTACAGATGCTGGTTTACAGTGAAGATGGACACACAATGCTGGAGTAACTCAGCTGGAGAGAAGGAACGTGTAACGTTTTGGGACTGAATGAGGGTCTCGAGCCAAAACGTCATCCATTCCTTCTCTGGAATCCATTCCTTCTCCATTCCAACATCTGACAGGATGTTGCCTGTCCCATAAGGTCAGTAAGAGATGATGGGATGCAGGTCTGCAAACAGGTATGTGCTTGTTCTCATTAGTGCCTGGGCCTTTGGCAGTCATAGTCATAGAGTGATACAGCGTGGAAACAGTCCCTTCGGCCCAACTTGCCCACACTGGCCAACATGTCCCAGCCACACTAGTCCCACCTGTCCCATGTTTATTCCATATCCCTCCAAACCTGTCCTATCCATGTACCTGTCTAGCTGTTTCCTAAACGTTGGGAAAGTCCCAGCCTCAACTACCTCCTCTGGCAGCTCGTTCCATACACCCACCACCCTTTGTGTGAAAAAGTTACCCCTCAGATTCCTATTAAATCGTTTCCCTGTCACCTTAAACCTATGTCCTCTGGTCCTTGATTCACCTTCTCTGGACAAGAGATGTCGCACATCTCCTTTATACTCCATGGTGTCAATCCCGTGCCTGTCATCCCCACAATAATAATATAATAATAATAATAATAATTTGTTTATAGGGACAGTGCATATTAATGAACATTTGCATGTAAATATGCGAGATTGTAGCCAATCAGTAGCTAATTTCCGTCTCTAGTATCTGATTATCTGGACTTATGTCGTTGGTGGCAGCACTGGTGGGCTACGGATGAGGATTTGATGGCATTGCACACCTGGATCCACAGCTACAGGTGACCCTCCCGTGTCAGTGCGGATGCTGTCTGCTGATAAACTGCCTTCCCTCTCTCCCAAACGGCGTTATCAGCACAAGGAGAGAGAGAGAAAGGAAACAAATGATTTTAATTAGATTCCCCTGTCTGTGTACCATTCACTGCAAGCCAGCTGATAAATCAAAGCGTTTTGATTAACTGAATATGAACAAGGTTTGTGCAGGAAGGAACTGCAGATACTCGTTTATACCAAAGATAGTCACAAAATGCTGGAGTAACTCATGAAGGCATAGTCATACAGCATGGAAACAGGCCGTTTGGCCCATCGAGTCCACGCCGACCATTGATAACCCGTTCACACTAGTTCTATGTTTAGTTTAGTCATGGAGTCATAGAGTCATACGTGCTGACCAACATGTCCCATCTACACTAGTCCCACCTGCCTGCTTTTGGCACCTATCCCTCCAAACCTGTCCTATCCATGTACCTGTCTAACCGTTTCTTAAATATTGGGATAGTCCCAGCTTCAACTACCTCTTCTGACAGCTCGTTCCATACACCCTTTGTGTGAAAAAGTTACCCCTCAGACTCCTATTAAATCTTTTCCCCTTCACCTTAAACCTATGTCCTCTGGTCCTCGATTCACCAACTCTGGGCAAGAGACTTGGTGCATCTACCCGATCTATTCCTCTGGCGGCTCAGGCTTCAGAAAGCATACACTTCCACTGAAGGGTTGAGGCAGCCTGAGTTACAAACATTTTTAATGTTTTATTAATTAACTCTAACCCCCTGGGGAATGAATTTCCGTGTGACGACATCTTATAGATAGACTGAAATAACTTGGTCTCTCTTTTTGATGCACTCAACGTAATAGACCAAATCCCCCAGTGTTGGAATAATAACACCAATTAATTTGTTATCAATACGTAGGTTTAAGTTTAATTCTTTCGTCCAGTTCTGAGGTGGTTCAAAGGTGTTTTATTTGTCACATGTGCAACTGCACAGTGAAATTCCTTTTGCATATTTGAACATGCAGGCGCCACCATATGTTGGAGCCATTTCCAAAGTCTGCCTGTACGCTCGGATACGTTAATCTCCACGGCTTCTACATGATCCATATCCCCCCATTCACTACATATCTATGTGCCTATCTAAAAGCCTCTTAAACGTGGCCCAGTGGTGCAGCGATAGAGTTGTGACCTTAAAGCCCTGTCCCACGGTATGAGTTCATTCCAAGAGCTCTCCCGAGTTTGCCCCGAACTCGGAGATTTATGGTAATGGCCACTCGTCGGTACTCGAGCTTCTCGTGGACATTTTTCAACATGTTGAAAAATCTTCACGAATCTTCCCGTGCTTACCTGCTATTAGCGAGTCTTCCCGAGTACCTGCCGTTAGCGTTACGAGCTGCTAGGAGACGTCCCCGAGCTCCGACGTACCCGCTACGTTCATTCTCCGTGCTTACCACGAGTTAGATTTTTTTCAAACTCGGGAGAGCTCTTGGAATGAACTCAGACAGGGCTATTACAGCCCCAGAAACCCGGGTTTGATCCTGACCTCTGATGCCGGCTGTACGGAGTTTGTATGTTCTCCTTGTGGCCACGTGGGTTTTCTCTGAGTGCTCCGGTTTCTTCCAACATTCCAAGATGTATGGGTTTGTAGGTTAATTCGCAAGCTGCATTGATGTTCATATTGAAGATAGACACAAAATGTTGGAGTACCTCAGCGGGACAGGCAGCATCTCTGGATGAGTAGTGAAATGAGTAATGAGTAATGTTTCAGGTCGAGACCCTTCTTCAGACTAGATGTACTAATCTCTGATATCTATACATAACTAAAACTCTGATCTTGTTATCTTCCGGTCTGTGTGGTCTTCCTATTTGCGCAAAAACGGTTCGTGATAGCGCTACAATTTTTCACCACTTCACTCACCGTTCTCGTGTGCTGCGAGTGCACCAAGTTTCATTTCGATCGGTTGAATGTCGTAAAAGTTAGCGAGGTTTAAAAATCTTAAAAACCGCCATGCGCGATCGATCTCTTCTCCTGACGTTCAGCGCTGCGCGGATTAGTCTCTTCCCCTGTCACTCACCTGGACAGTCCGCCCCTTCCTGCGCCATCGCGTCCTTACTGGAGCTGAGGATAGCCAGCAGAGGTTTCCATCCGGACACAATTTTCGTAGGGACCAGAAGCAACCCAGCCCCTAGCAGCCCAGTCCCGAGCATCCCAGCCCCAAGCAGCCCAGCGTCAGAGACACAGCCCAGCGTCGGAGACCCAACCCAGCCCAGAGTCGGAGACACAGCCCAGTTCTATGTCGGAGAGCGGAAAGCGGTGACTCTGATCCCAGCAGAGGAGAATGAACAGCGACCAGTGACCAGCGCCCGCTGTGAGTCCCCATCGCACAGCCAATTTCAGCCACTACCCCTCTGGTCCCCCTCGCAGGCTCCTCTCCTACTCCCCCGTGATACCCCTCCTCTCACCCATGGCTCTTCCCCATCTTTTCACCGAGCTGTCTACCCCCCTCCCCCCACCCACACACCCCTCTCCCACCACAACTCCCCACCCGCCCCCCCTCCCCCCACAACTCCCCCCGCCTATACCCCCCTCCCACCACAACACACCCCACACAATGCCCCCCACACTCACCCCCCCCCAGCCCACACCCTCTAACGTTTAAATCTGAGATACAAGAAACTGCAAATGCAGGAATCTTGATCAAAATGCAAAATGTAAAAGTCTGAAGAAGGGTCCCATCTCAAAACATCATCTGTTGCCTATCCATGTCCTGCAGAGATGCTGCCTGACCCCCTGAGTTTCTCCAGCACTTTGTATCTTTTGTTTTGTAAACCAGCATCTGCAGGTCCTGATGTCTACTTGTTTTCAAGCACCTTCCATTGATATGGGATTTCCACATGCACGTTTGGACATTGAGTCTTGTGCTTTTATTAACTTGCATGGAATATGCTCACTTAACCTGGACACAAGCATGTCCTGCTAGTCGCAGGAAATAGATTTTTCAATACAATCTCCTTATGATCAGTGGTCTCGCCTATTCTTTGGCTCTGCTTCTGAATTTATAGTTATCTGTGCTCTCTGAAGATACTGGGTTGGAGTGATTCTTCTATCTATCTAGTCTCTCTATCATATTATTGAATGAAACGGCTTGTGCCTTATGTGACGGCAGAAGGGTTGATAAAATAGCATCTGTACCCAAGCCTGTTTATATTAGTTGGAAATCAAGAGTGTTTAGTTACCGGAGGTGAATTAGAATGATGGCATTCTGGCATGTTGCAGCATTACTGGCACATTACATTTGGATCTAATCTAGTAATCAACAACGATAACAAATTATCAGTTACTCTTAGTAACCTAGACCTTGGAGAAGTGCAGAACTCCAAGTAGGTAGAGTAATTTTAGTAGAGTAGAGTCCAGAAACAAGGGACTGCTGATGCTGCTTTACAAAAAAATAATCAGGCTGTCGAAGGATCCGAACCGTAACATTTCCTATCCATGTTCTCCTGAGATGCTGCCTGACCTACTGAGTTACTCCAGCACTCCGTGTCTTCTTCTGTAGTGCAAAGTCTGTAGTGGCTCAGTAGTATTGAGATGGTGGAGGTAGGGTTGTGGTTAGGGTTGTGCAGGGTGCTTCAAGAATCTAATGGTTGGTGGGTACAGATTCCTTGAAACAATCAACCTGGATAGATAGACACAAAAAGATGGAGTAACTGGAGCGGGACAGGCAGCATTGACGGAACTTACAAACGGTAATAGTCCAGAGAATAGTGCAGTGCCATGCAAATCAATGCTCACACAGAGCAAACCGCTTCAGACTTGCTCATATCTGTTTTGGAAAAAAACCTTTGTTTTAATGCATCTCGCTTTTGAAAATAGCACTACACACGTTAAAGTAAAACTTTCTGGCATCAATAACAATGTAATTTGCTTGTTTTACAAAAATATTTGTTATATTCAGCCAAAGTCTCCTCTCATCTTGAGTTGGAATATAGAAACATAAAAACATAGAAAATAGGTGCAGGAGGAGGCCATTCGGCCCTTCGAGTCAGCACCGCCATTCATTGTGATCATGGCTGATTGTCCCCTATCAATAACCCGTGCCTGCCTTCTCCCCATATCCATTGACTCCACTAGCCCCGAGAGCTCTATCTAACTCTCTCTTAAATCCATCCAGTGACTTGGCCTCCACTGCCCTCTGTGGCAGGGAATTCCATAAATTCACAACTCTCTAGGTGAAAACGTTTTTTCTCACCTCAGTCTTAAATGACCTCCCCATGTTTCTTTTTAACGTAGACAAAAAATGCTGGAGGAACTCAGCGGGTAAGGCAGCATCTATGGAGAGAAGGAATGGGTGACGTTCTGGGGTCGAGATCCTTCTTCAGACTGTCCCGCTGTAACTCCAGCTTTTTGTGTCTATCTTCGTTTTAAACCAGCATCTGCAGTTCCTTCCTACACAATCAAACAACCATCAATGGTCTCGCCTGAACTTTGATTCTGTTCTGAAGTTGTAGTTGGATGTGTTCCTATGTTGAAAATTGAAAATGCAGGAAACACTCTGAATTTCGTTAATTGACGATCCTCAACCCAAAACATTAATATTCCCAGACATATTTTCACTCTCGCACACAATTGCTATATTGCTTCCACTGAAGAACATTTCCATCCATTCTACATAAAAACTGAAGAGCTTTTAGAACTTTCGAAAGAGAAACTGAACCAATAAATTATTTTAGACTTCTTGTTAGAGATGCACTGTGGAAACAGGCCCTTCGGCCCACCGAGTCCATGCCGACCAGCAATCACCCTGTACACTAGCACTATCCTACACACTATGGACAATTTTACAATTTCACCGAAGGCAATTAACCTACAAACCTATAGGTCTTTGGAGTGTGAGAGGAAACCAGAGCTCCCAGAGAAAATCTGCATGGTCACAGGGAGAACGTGCAAACTCCATACAGACAGCACCCGTATTTCCAAACCCTTCTTTTTGAGTTGAACATTAACGTTAGTCAAGAGGGTAGGATAATTCACATAGCAGATGTATCTGTGAATCTTACCAGTTACTTAAGTTTATTTAGTTTAGTTTACTATTATTGTCAAGTGCACCGAAGTACAGTGAAAAGCTTTTGTTTGCGTTTTATCCAGTCAAAGACAAGACCATACATGATTACAATCACGTATAGTAGTGTGAAAACGCACACCTCCAGGTTATGTGACAGTTTTTTCCCCAACTGTTATCAGGCAATTGAATAATAATAATAATAATAATAATGGATGGGATTTATATAGCACCTTTCTAGAATACTCAAGGCGCTTTACATCGCATTATTCATTCACTCCTCAGTCACACTCGGTGGTGGTGAGCTACTTCTGTAGCCACAGCTGCCCTGGGGCAGACTGACGGAAGCGTGGCTGCTAATCTGCGCCTAGGGCCCCTCCGACCACCACCAATCACTCACACACATTCACACACAGGCAAAGGTGGGTGAAGTGTCTTGCCCAAGGACACAACGACAGTATGCACTCCAAGCGGGATTCGAACCGGCTACCTTCCGGTCGCCAGCCGAACACTTAGCCCATTGTGCCATCTGTCGTCCAGCTCCTATCACCAATAGAGAGTGGTCCTGAGCTACCGTCTAATTTGTTGGAGGCCCACGGACTATCTTTAATCGGACTTCACTGGACTTTATCTTGCACTAAACATTATTCCCGTTATCTTGTATCTATGCTTGATTGTAATCATGTAGAGTCTTTCTGCTGACTGGATAGCACGCAACAAAAAAGCTTTTAACTGTACCTCAGAATAGGACAATTATAAACTAAATAAAATAAACGAGAAAGACTACAGCATTAAGTACAAGATAAAGTACGATTAGACATATAGCAACCACGACATAGAATTGTAAAGCCCATCACATAGCAGATGTATCTGTGAATCTTACCAGTTGCTCAAGTTTATTTAGTTTAGTTTAGTTTATTATTATAGTTTATTATCAAATTCCAGCATCTGCAGTTTCTCGTGTCTCTAAGTTTCATACAAAACTTGGGGATGGGGTTGCCTTAGGAGTGAAAGTTGAGCAGACGGAGCCTATACTCAGTGGAGATTAGGAGACGGAGAATTGATCCAGAGGGAACACAAATCCCTATGTTTAGTTAAATTTAGCGCAGTTTATTATTTTCACTTGTACCGAGTGTTTGTGTGTGTGCAAACCAGTCAGCAGAAAGATTACATGATTACAATCAAGCCGTCCACAGTGCACAGATAAAGGATAAAGGGTTCAATATTTACTGCAAGATAAAGTCAGATTAAAGATATTTCCAAGTTTTTAAATTCAAGAGGGTTTGCATCTGTCGGAACTCACAGCTGCAGTAATGTATGTAAATGAATGGAAATGCTGAGTGAGACCTTGCACGGGGTGCTTGACACACTGTCATGCAGTGGTTAAAAATGCAGCAGGCTCATGAATCCAAAGTGCATTACATGCTGAATGAAATGTTAAATGATGGAAAGACATGCATTTATACAGCACCTCAGGACAAGCTGAAGGGCTCGCAGCTAATTCAGTATTTTTGAAGTGTTTGCACTGTACGAATACAAGAAACAAGATAGTGGCGTTGTGCAAAGTAAGCTCTTGCCAAGGACCACATAATATACATTCAAACGTAGGAGCATATGGAAAAAGACACAAAGTGCTGGACTAACTAAGCGGGTCTGGCAGCATGTCCACAGGACATAGATAAGTAACATTTCAAGTTCAAGTTCAAGTGACTTTATTGTCATGTGTCCCTGTATAGGACAATGAAATTCTTGCTTTGCTTAAGCACACAGAAAATAGTAGGCATTTACTACAAAACAGATAAATGTGTCCATATACCATGATGTAAATATATACACACATGAATAAATAAACTGGTAGTGCATATAACAGAAAGTGGTTGCTAATAATCAGAGTTTTGTCCGAGCCAGGTTTAATAGCCTGATGGCTGAGGGGAAGTAGCTATTCCTGAACCTGGTTGTTGCAGTCTTCAGGCTCCTGTACCTTCTACCTGAAGGTAGCAGGGAGATGAGTGTGTGGCCAGGGTGGTGTGGGTCTTTGATGATACTGCCAGCCTTTTTGAGGCAGCGACTGCGATAAATCCCCTCGATGGAAGGAAGGTCAGAGCCGATGATGGACTGGGCAGTGTTTACTACTTTTTGTAGTCTTTTCCTCTCCAGGGCGCTCAAATTTCCGAACCAAGCCACGATGCAACCGGTCAGCATGCTCTCGACTGTGCACCTGTAGAAGTTAGAGAGAGTCTTCCTTGACAATCCAACTCTCCGTAATCTTCTCAGGAAGTAGAGGCGCTGATGAGCTTTTTTGATAATTGCGTTAGTGTTCTCGGACCAGGAAAGATCTTCAGAGATGTGCACCCCCAGGAATTTGAAGTTCTTGACCCTTTCAACCATCGACCCGTTGATATAAATGGGGCTGTGGGTCCCCCTCCTACTCCTTCCAAAGTCCACAATCAGTTCCTTGGTTTTGCTGGTGTTCAGGGCCAGGTTATTGCGCTGGCACCATATGGACAGTTGCTCGATCTCTCTTCTGTACTCTGACTCATCCCCATCAGTGATACGCCCCACAATAGTGGTGTCATCAGCGAACTTGATGATGGAGTTCGCACTGTGGTTCGCTACGCAGTCATGGGTATAGAGTGAGTACAGCAGGGGGCTGAGCACGCAGCCTTGAGGTGCTCCCGTGCTGATTGTTATTGAGGCTGACACATTTCCACCAATACGAACAGACTGTGGTCTGTGGACGAGGAAGTCGAGGATCCAGTTGCAGAGGGATGCGCAGAGACCCAGTTCTGCGAGTTTGGTAACCAGTTTGGAGGGGATGATTGTGTTAAATGCCGAGCTGTAATCAATGAATAACAGCCTGACATATGAGTTTTTGTTGTCCAAGTGGTCCAGTGCGGAGTGGAGGGCCAGCGAGATCGCATCCACCGTTGATCTGTTGTGGCGGTACGCGAACTGCAGTGGGTCCAGGTTTTTGTCGATGTAGGAGTTGATTTGCTCCATGATCAACCTCTCAAAGCACTTCATCACCACCGGCGTTAGTGCCACTGGTCGATAGTCATTGAGGCACGTCACCTTACTCTTCTTGGGCACCGGTATAATTGATGCCCTTTTAAAGCAGGTGGGGACCTCAGACCTCAGAAGTGAGAGGTTGAAAATGTCCGTAAAAACTCCCGCCAGTTGGTCCGCACAGGTTTTTAGAACACGGCCGGGTTGGGACCCTTCTTCAGAGTTTTCCTGCACAAAACACGAAGTGCTGGGGTAACTCAGCGGGTCAGGCAGCATCTCTAGAGAACATGGTTAAGTAACGATTCAGGTTGGGACCTTTCTATAGAGCATTTGAGTTTGGAACGGGAACAGGCCATTTGGCCCTTCAAAAGTGTAGTGCCCATCGTTAAGATCAGGGGTGTTTTGAATACTCATCCCCATTCTCAGCATGCTTGTCTCACCTACGGTGGCCTTTCATATCCTTGAGAATCAATCGACCACTTTAGAAATACCTGAAGGCAAGTTTCCACCATCCATTGAGGAAAAGGGTTTTATAGACTCAAACCCTTCTGAGAATCTCAATTGGTTTGTTTTTAGTTTGGTTTAGAGATACAGCATGGAAACAGGCTCTTCATTCAGCTCGGCGAGTCCAGGTCAACCATCAATCTCTAAACTGAACTCCAAACTAAACAAAACTAAATTAAACTAAATCGAGGAATGGTCTCGACCGAAAACATCACCCATTCCATCTCTCCAGGGATGCTGCCTGTCCCGCTGAGTTACTCCAGCATTTGTGTCTATCTTTGTTGTAAACCAATATCTGTAGTTCCTTTCTACACATATCACCTTCTCTGTGTTATCCCACTTTCTCTACACACTGGGGTGATTTGCAGAAGGCCAATGAACCAACAAACCCGCCCGTCTTTGGGATGTGGGAGGAAACCAGAGCACACGGGGAAAACCAAAGCGGTCACAGGGTTTAGTCCAAACTAAACTACAAACACCAACTGAACGACGAACGATAAACTGTTTCTGTTGCACTAGAGAGTTTGGCCTAATATTTGCACTTGTATTGTTTTTTTAAACATTGAATTTTTAAAATAATGTTATCCATGTAAACTGTTGTTTACAGACCTGTTGTGCTGCTGCAAGTAAGAGTATCATTGTTCTGTTTTCGGTACATATGGCAATTAAGCACTCTTGGCTTTTGGCTCTCTTTTGAGCATGAAAACTCCACCCTGACAAGGTAGTCAGAAGGTCCGGATCAAACCCAGTTCTCTAGCACTGTGAGGCAGCAGTTCTACCATCTACACCACTGGGTCTTAAAGAGGTAACGCACTAGCCCAATCAATATTAGTAAAATATTAGTAAGACATTTTTGTTGTGCATCAACATCTACGAGTGTTCTGTGTGTCTGTGATTCTGCACAGATGTTCATCTGTGACAAGGATCTCACATCTCTCTCTGAAGACAGCACATGCTAAGCGAAGAGGTAGCAATAATGATAGACGGGTTTTGTTAAGTGATAAATTGAATGCAAAACTGGAAGCTTCTGTAAGCTCATATGCAGCCTCGTTACACTGACAGTCATTGAATTGTGCAGCGTTGGTATTAATGGCAACATAAAGTTTCATTTAAGATAGACACAAAGTGCTGAATTAACTCAGTGGGTCAGACAGCATCTCTGGAGAAAAAAGATCAGAGTTTAAAGTTTAATTTATCTCAGTTTAGTTTTATTAGTTTACTGATACAGCATGGAAACAGGCCCTTCAGCCACTAGGCCCGCACTCACCAGCAATGTAGTTCTATCCTACACACTAATTTTAATCTCACTGTACCTTAATTGGTACATGTTGCAATATACTGACCTTGAAGCCTTGAAACCTTGAATTTAGAAAGCCAATTAACCTGTTCACTGTCAAGTTCTTTTAACTATTGACCATGACCCAAGTATACTCAGGGGTGGCACTGAACAGTTTAACGTACAAACTTGAAAGTCTTTGCAATGTGGGAGAAAACCGGAGCACCTGAAGAAAACCCACATGGTCACAGGCAGAATGTACAAACTCCACACAGACTGAGACCTAATTCCGTGCAGGCAGCATCCATAGTCAGTATCGAACCCGGGTCTCTGGCATTGTAAGGCAGCAACTACTGCAGTGCCACTGTGCCGCTGTTGTTGGCGGTACACTGCACCGTTCAATATAACTGCAGGGAACCTGGCCATTCGGCCCATTACCAGAAGATTTACCCATTCATTCTTCCCCCTTCCCCTTGCTTTCTTAAGTATTTTCACCTCCATATCTGTTTCCATTCATAAACTTGCTATTAAATCTAATTCCACCATCCGGTCAGATATAGAGCATAGAGCAATACAATACTGCACACAAACAAGTTCTTTAGCCCATAATGTCTGTGCTGAATATGACACATATCTGATAGGTCTTTTCAAAAATGTTCTTTCCATTGTCCTCTGACTCTTGTGTGGTTTTTCGACACAGATTCACGATTAATATAGTTGATTCTGGCCAAAGGTTCATGTCCACAAAGGCAGTTCTGGAGTTGGCACTCGATAGGGGAAGCTTTAACCCTGGCCTTAGCAGTAGCTGTAAGGCAGCAGAGTGGTGCAGCTCAACAAACGCTGCTGCCATTCAGTGCCAGAGGCCAAAGGTTCGAACCTGACCTCGGGTGCTGTCTGTGTGTGCTGAGTTTGCACGTTCTCCCTGTGGGTTTCCCCAGGGATTTCCTCTAGGTGCTCCAGTTTCCTCCCATATCCCAATGACATGTGGGTTTGTAGGTTAACTGGCCTCTGTAAATTGCCCTTAATGTGTAGAGAATAGATGTGAATGTGAGATAACTTAGAACTAGTGTGAAGGCCAATCGATGGTCAGCATGGTCTCTGGGCTGAAGGGCCTGTTTCCATGCTGTCTCTCTAAACTAAACTAAACTAAACTAATGAAGAGTGAGATGTTTCTGAGGCATTGACGATGTAAATGTTCAGGATATGAGCTCTCTCTGAATTTACGAACGTGTTTTTTTTAACTGTAAATAGCTTTGGAACCGCATACAATCTTTCACTTATTAGCAGCCGAAAACAGCACAGATAGACGTCTTGAATGAAAGCAGCGTGTGAAATGCATTGTCACAGATAATTCAACATCGTACATGCTACGCCTTCTCCCTATCAACACTGGGCTTTCTGCCTTTGATGGTGCTGGATGTAGCCATGTTTTGCCCTTGCTTAAACTCAGCTTGCATCAGTTTTATATTGGCATGTGGAACCACTTTTCCTTGCCAGAGGTTAGGATTTAGCAGGGCCTTGTAAAAGCGTTGTTTGATCTTTTAAGTGGTAGTTATCTGTGAGATCAAACACGGACTTACTCCGGAGTTGGTAGGGGTGGGAGGAGGGGAGGGAAATTATTTTCCTATATGCACATTAGTTGTTTTCCTAGATTGTGCATTGTATATCAAGGAAGGGGGAGAAAAGTGCAGAAACTTGGGAAATTAATGTTTTATTGATGCAAAAATGTCTGCATTCATAGAATCACAACAGAAAGCACAAAATGTCATGATATTTGTCATCTCTTTTGCACAATTCACTGCACTCACTTACAAACAATTTATTCAGAGAGACCCTGGCATTTGATTGATTTTGGTTCAAAATTAGATTTTTTTATTCTCTCCTCAGCTTAATAATTCTCAAAGGTCGTTTTTTTGTGTGCAGATTGCTGGATAATGATATTTTGCACCTTTTTAATGATATTCAGTCCATAAATAAGATAACTAATGTGAAAAGCTTCAGTAACAATATCACAGCAGCAGGAATAGTGGGATGGTTTTATTAAAGACACAGCGCAAAAATAATTGGGTCATATCTCACCCACATCCATAAACAAACATTAGAGAGGAAGTTGTAATGTTAGACACACGGATTGTGTACAATGTTTGATACTACAGATATAATAGCAGCAACAAACACTATGATATCTTTAGACTTTTAGACTTTAGAGATAAGGCACGGAAACAGGCCCTCTGGTCCTTCGAGTCCACACCGGCCGTGGATAACTCAAACACGAGCACCATCCTGCACGCAAGGGACAATTGACAATTTTACCAAATCCAATTAATCTGTTTGTCTTTGGAGTATTGGAGGAAACCAGCGCACCCTGATAAAACCCACATGGTCACAGGGAGAACGTACAAACTCCATATGGACAGCACCCAAAGTCAGGATCGAACACGGGTCTCTGGCGCTGGGAGGCAGCAACTCTACCGCTGCACCACTGTGCTGCCCCACGTGGTCATGGGGAGAACATAAAAACTCCGTACAGAGAGCACCCATTGTCAGAATCCAACTCGGGTCTCTGATGCTGTAAGACAGGGTAGACAGTCAGAACTTATCCCAGAATGGAAAAACAAATACTAGAGGGCTTTGCTTTCAGGTGAGAGGAGCAAAATTTGAAGGAGATGTTTTACACTATGGGTGGTGATTGCCTGCCAGGGGTGGTGGTTGAGGCAGATACGATAGTGGCATTTCAGTCTTTTGGATAGGGATATGATTTATGCAGATCGATAGAGATGGTCTTAGCATCATGTTCAACACAAACATTATGGGCCGAATGGCCTGTTCTGGTGATGTACTGTTCCATGTGCTGTGATCTATATTTCCTGTGGATGGTTGGTGTGCCACCATGCCCCTAATTCCCAAAGGCATGCTTATTAGCCGGATCAATACCTACTGTTTAGGTGTGTAGCAGTCATGGGAGTTGATGTCAAGTGATAGGGAATAGGTTGCAGTGAAGTAGGTGGGGGAATGGGAATGGTGGTATTGTGTTGAGAGCTGACAAAGACTTGATGGGCTGAATAGCCTCCTATGCTGAATGACAAATATACTGTATATACTTAGCAGACAGGTTGAGCGATGCCCTTCATGAGGAGAGGCTGGAAACATTGGGGTTGTTCCCCTTAGAGAGGAGAGTTTCCTCCCACATCCCAAAAACGTGTGGATTTGTAGGTTAATTGGCGTTCTGTAAATTGCACCTAATGTGTAGGGAGTGCATGCGAAAGTGAGAAAACATAGATCTAGTGTGAACGGGTGATCGATGGTAGGCGTGGACTCGATGGGCCGAAGGGCCCAGGTTCATGCTGTATCTCTAAACTAAACTAAACCAATCTAAACAAAAAGGGACCAATTGGTGACGTCTTGCAAAGAGCACAATACAATAGGCTGAATGGCCTCTTTTTGTGCTGTTAACCATGTAAATAGAGGCTGCAGTTATACTCTCACAATGGCAGACCCAGCTTTTGTTATCTTTCATTGTAAAAGTGTGAGTGTTGCCAGGCAAAGAATATCTGAGACAGAAGGAACTGCAGATGCTGGAATCTTGAGCAAAACACAAAGTACTGGAGGAACTCAACGGATCAAGCAGCATCTGTGGAGGGAATGGATAGATTACTTTATCAATCGAGATCCTTCCTCAGACTCGAAAAATCTCTGAGAGTTGGGATTCAAACACAAAACGTTAACTCTGTTTCTCTTACCACAGATGCTGCATGGTCTGCTGAGTGCTTCCAGCAACTCTTTGGTTTTATTCCAGAATGCGTTGGTCAGCATGGGCTCGGTGGGCCAAAAGGACTGTTTCCTCACTATATCTCTAAACTAAAGAAACTAAAAAGGCCTCCCCTCAACTTCCGGCAATCCAAAGAAACCAATCCAAGTCTGGTCATCCTCTCCTTGTAGCTTATACCCTCTTATCCAGGCAGCATTTGTCTGTTGCAATTAACTTTCGAACACTGTGCGTGCCCACAATTACACTCTGAAAATGGGTCTTTGCATGAAATTTAGCAACACAACAGGTCTTTATAGATAACCCCACATGGTATCAATTTTAAATATGTTTAACAACTAATCTTTCACGCATGCTGAGCAGAAAGACTTAGTAGGACAGATGGTCGGACTGGCTGTAAAAATAGGGATCAGCTTGGAACTGTTACTGCCCAGCTAAAGCCTCTAATCTAATGCTAATAGTGATTACGTAGAGGCTTGTTATAGTTATGCATTGGTGAGAAGGAGACAAGGAAACATATTTAGGAGTAACCCTCAAAAGGTCATTTGATAAATAAATGCAAATAATCAACTTAGGGTGGGTGAGAGATAGCTCTTTCAATTAAACACAGCCTCAGAATAAAAGGATGTACCTATTTGAAAGGTGATGAGGAGGAATTTCTTTAGTCAAAGGGTGGTGAATCTGTGGAATTCATTGCCACAGACGGCTGTGGAGGCCAAGTCAATTAATATTTTTAAGGCAGAGATTGACCGATGATATCCATGGGGTTATGGGGAAAAGGCAGGATAAGGAAATGTTGAGAGGGAAAGATAGATATGCCATGATTGAATGGCGGGGTAGACTTGATGGGCCGAATCGCCTAATTCTGCTCCTATAACTTATGAACATAAATAATAATTAAGAAATGATTGTCATTCAGACGTATGTCTACCTGCATATAATTTAGACACAAAATGCTGGAGTAACTCAGCGGGACAGGCAGCATCTTTGGATAGATGGAATGGGTGACGTTTAGGGTCAAGACTCTTCAACGGCTCTAGGACCAAGTTTTATCCCAGACTCACTAAGTCAAGGTATGTCTGGTCTTCAAGTAGTTGCTGTCTTTATAACTGTCACGATGTACCGCTGAAGAAGGTACCAGACACAGGAACAGCTTCATGTATTGGCTTGATCATGTATAATCATGTATTGCCTTAATCATGTATCGTCAGAATCATGCATTGTCTTTCTGTTGACTGGTTAGCATGCAACAAAAACTTTTCACTGTACCTCGGTACACGTGACAATAAACTAAACTAAACTAAACTTGTTTATAATTCATGTGTTTAAGAAGGAACTGCAGATGCTGGAAAATCGAAGGTACACAAAAAAGCTGGAGAAACTCAGCGGGTGCAGCAGCATCTATGGAGTGAAGGAAATAGGCAACGTTTCGGGCTGACGTGCTCCTCCTCCTTTTTCCTTTCTTCTCCCCGCCCCCCCACCCCCCATCAGTCTGAAGAAGGGTTTCATCCCGAAACGTTACCTATTCCTTCGCTCCATAGATGCTGCTGCACCCGCTGAGTTTCTCCAGCTTTTTTGTGTACCTTTGTTTATAATTCACATCTTCTCCCGCTGCATCCAGAGCTCACTTTCTATGCCTGGGTGCCTAGACCGAGATTCACTGTCTCAAAATATGCGGCGCTCATTCAGTTCAGAATTGAGAGGAAATGTCTTCACCCTGAGCGAATAGAACTAGTATGAACAGGTGATGTGGTTAACTCGGACTCGGTGGGCTGAGGGCCTGTTTCCATGCGGTATTTCTAAACTAAACTAAACTTTGACTCTATGACAAAGCCTCACTGAGGAATTATTGAACTGTCAGAAGTGCTATCTTTTGAATGAAGATTTAAACTAAGACTTCAGTTCCTTCCTAGTAAAGAGAGCACAGTGGCTCATTGGTTGAGCTTCTGCCTCACAGCACCAAAGACCCGGATTTGATCCTGACCTCTGGTGCTGTCTGTGTGAGTTGTTTACATGTGTGTTGTTTACATGTTCTCCCTTTGGCCGTGTGGGTTTCATCTCGATGCTCCGGTTTCCGCCCACATCCTGAAGATGTGCGGGTTTGTGGGTTAATTGGCCTCTGTAAAACTTGTCCCTCCTGTGTAGTGGGATAACTAGTGTGAATGGGTGATCGATGGTCGGCGTGGACTCGGTCGGCCGAAGGGCCTGTTTCCACGCTGTACCTCAAAACAAAACTAAATATTGATGGTCTTAAACCAAGGACTGTCCCTCAACTCCTGGCCGGCCTTCCTTCCTCCTCAAATACTACCAGTGTTATCTTGGAACTAATCCCATTCATCAGATTGCTTTTCGTGCGTTCTTGGAGTGTCCACATTAGTTGATGTGAGTGTTCTCAATTTACCAGTTTAAGTTGTTGCATTCAAACTAACACACACAGAAAACAGCTGTATAGAAACTTATTTAACATGCAAGCCCAGAAATAATTGTTGGTGAGTAAATGGGTGACCGCACAATATGTCCACATGGTTTTCCTCTGTTCCATTCTCTTAATGTAAGTTAAATATAACCTTTAAGTGGACAAATAACATGGCTAAATTCGTACAAATATGTTAAATATCTGAATGTACATATTCCCAACATTAATCATTAAACTTCATGCCAAATCAGGCAATGAAAGGCCTGGATAGAGCGAATGTGGAGAGGATGTTTCCACTAGTGGGAGAGTTTAATTTAGTTTTGTTTAGATTAGAGATACAGCGTAGAAACAGGCCCTTCGGCTCACCGAGTTCGCACCGACAAGCGATCCCAGCACATTAACACTACCCTACACATACTAAATACAATTTTTTAACATTTACAATTAAGCCAATTAACCTACAAACCTGTATGTCTTTGGACTGTGGGAGAAAACAAAGATCTCGGAGAAAGCCCATGCAGGTCACGGGGAGAACGTACAAACTCCGTAGACAAGCATTTGTAGTCAGGATTGAACCCGGGTCTCTGGTACTGTCGCTACGCCAACGTGCCACCCAGCTAGGACCTGAGGGCACAACCTTAGAATAAAACGATGTACCTTTAGAAAGGAGATGAGGAGGAATATCTGTGAATCTGTGGAATACATTGCCACAGACGGCTGTGGAAGCCAAATCAAAGGATATTTCTAAGGCGGAGATTGACAGATTCTAGATTTGTACGGGTGTGAGGGGTTATGGGGCGAAGGCAGGAGAATGGGGTTGAGAAGGAAAGATAGATCTGCCATTGATTGAATGGTGGAGATAAATGGCCAAATTCAGCTCCTATAACAATAACATGAAATCTTTATTCAACCAAATCCAGAGTGCGATTGGCCAATTAACTTTATTTTATCCATTATACCTATTTTGGAAAGAGTGGTATGAACTGGTGTGGCCTCTGGCAATAATTACGCAATTACACAGTGGATTAATCTATCCGGCAGGCATTTACACACCTCGCCAGTGTCAATGTGTGGGTTCAGTGGCAGCTTCGTTTTATGGAGACTTGCCTTGATGGCAGAGCTGTTATCTGACTTTAGCTGCCTTTATGTAATAATAGACTTAACCAGCCATGACCTGATGAGGCAGATTGACCAGCAAAGGAAGTTGTAGCCAAAGGCAAGAAGAATATAAAACGGAAAACCAAAGCATACTCAACATTAAAGTTCAGCTACCCAACTCAATCCTGACTTTGTTGCTGGGTGCAGGTCAAGTAGGATGTTACCGGCTCTTTATAATTGGTTAATTACATTCTCAGATGTTTCCTTAAATTAAAGCAAAGTCAGGAAGCTACACACAACATTGCATTTTAACTCCCCTTTCCCATTCCCACACTGACCTTTGTGTTCTGGGCCTCCTTCATCGCCAGAGTGAGGCCATACATAAATTGGAGGAACAGCACCTTATATTCTGCTTGGGTAGATAAAACCCAGCGGTGTGAACATTGAATTCTCTACTTTTAGGTAACTTGTGCAAACAACTTTCCTCCCCTTCCCATCCATCTTTCCCTGCCTTCCCCTCCCCCCCCCCCCCCCCCTCCCCCCCCCCCCCCCCCCCCTCTACTAAAATATATTTAACCAGTTCTACAGTTCGCAACGATGCATCCTTCTTGGGATCACACTGTCCCGATACAACAATCAGTCTCTCAGGGAACCTGCCTGAGGTTATCTATTGCTGGTCCTGATTTGTCCTGCTTCCAGTTCCACCTACCCCCCACCCCCATTGTCACTGAAGAAGGGTCCCGACCCGAAAAGTCACCTATCCAGAGATGCAGCTTGACCCATTGAGTTACTCCAGCACTTTGTGTCTTTTTTTGAAAACTGATGAATCTCTTCTGCATCCAAGTAACCTTGTATCTTGTAAGAATGAGATATGCGTAAGCTTAGGGGTGAACCTGGGCACCAAACTGGGCATAGATGGGAGACCAGCAATGTTGGGCAAGAGAAAGCAGATGGCAAGACCAGGACAGGATCATTGGCAATGTATGTTCCTTCAGGTTGGTCATCAAGCAACCATAAGCTCAGATTGTTTATTAGTTTAGTTAAGTTTAGAGATACAGTGCGGAAACAGGTCCTTCCGCCCACTGAGTCTGCGCCGACCATCAATCACCCGTAGACTAGTTCTAGCCCACACACTAGGACAATTTGCAGAAGCCAATTAACGGACAAACCTGAACATCTTTGGAATGTGGGAGGAAACCGGAGCAACTAGAGGAAACCCATGCGGTCACAGGGAGAACGTTAAAAACTCCAGACAGACAGCACCCGTAGTCAGGATCTCTGGTGTTGTGGTTCAATGGAACTTTGTTTATCACATGTATCGAGGTACAGTGAACTTCATTTTTGTATACAGTTCAGTACCAGTATCGCCATACATAAGCACGTAGTAACTTCTTCGAGAAGCATCTCAGATACAGTACAGGTGAATAGCTGCAGTACACTGGGACCGTATACAGAGTCAACAGATTTGGTGCCATTTTTAAGTTACAGTTAATAAGTGCAGGGGTAATGACCTGACCATGAAGACCCGTTGTCCTGGTGATGCTGCAGCGTTGGCCTGGCCAAGCACAGCCGTGGTGTCCTCTCCCACTGCTCCACCGCTGTAGGCCGCGTCCGGTCCACGTGCTCGGCGCCCTGTCCAGCCGAGCCCCAGGTTGCTGCAGGGCCTCCAGCGGCACTGTGCCATACAATTATTTTCTGTCAAGTTGCTTATTGGCTGCCGTCTGGTTGAGCTGAGGGCAGATTTTAGGTCTGATCCACAGGGACACGATAGATGGAATTCACGTTCACCAGAGCAACTTAGCTCGAAAACCTGCAGCTGTAAAAACACTGTGCTTTTCACAGAATTGTGCTGGGTAATTTGAGCTGTAATCCTGTAGGGCAGCAGCATTCGTATTTAAACATTAGCAATGTATCAGTTCATTAATTTAGTGTTAGGCATAAAAGAACTCAGTGGGTCAGGCAGCATCCCTGGAGAACATGGATAGGTGACGTTTCGGGTCATGACCTTTCTTCAGACCCAAACTTATGAATGGCATACAGATAGGTCTGTGCATTGATTAAGATCCACAGTCCCATTAATTGGACAGGAATGAATTGAATTGAATTGAAAGTTACAGCATGATTGTAGGGAAGGAAGGCAGTCTGAAGAAAGGTCCTGACCCGAAGTGTTGCCTATCCATGTTCTTCAGGGATGCTGTCTGACTGTACTAATTGCTGTCAACTATTTTATTTCCTCCATCTACAATATTTTAAAAATTGATTGGGGAAAATCAGCAAAAAAACAAGGAAACTCATCTCGAAATACATCCCCAGTGAGTTCTATCAACCAGACTTGCTGTCTTTGGCTGTATTGTTCGAGAGGGGAAATTGTGATACAGCTTTCTAAAACATTGAGCAATTCACAAAGTTCTCGAGTAACTCAGCGGGTCAGGCAGCGTCTGACATTTAGATAGGTTCATGGATAGGACAGTTTTAGAGGAATATGGGCCAAACACAGGCAGGTGGGCAAGTTGGGCTGAAGGGCCTGATTCCATGATGTACGACTCTATGACTCAATGACTCTATGAATCATTTCCTTTAGGAGAGTGGTCTAAAATGAAGGGGCATAGTTTAGCGTAATAGATAAGAGGTTTAGACGGGATCTGCAGAAGAATTTAGCACCCAGTTATTGGAATCTGGATACACAGCCTGTATGGGTAATGGGGATGTTCCCTCATAACATTGAAGAAGAACTATCTAGATGAGCAAGTGATGTTTAACTGGTAGAAGATTACAGACCGAGTGTTGGGGGCACAATGCTAGTAGAACTGCTGTCTCACAGTGCCAAAGATGCAGCTTCGATCCCGACCTCGGGTGCTGTCTATGTAGAGTTTGCATGTTCTCCCTGTGACAGTATGGGTTTCCTCCGTGCTGGGAACTAAGTGCTGGGAAATAGCAAATAGCACTCAAAAGTCAGGTTTGGCACGAAAGGCCTGCATCTATGCTGTATGACCCTACACCTCTAAGTTTAAAGGCTGTAAAGTCTTGTCAGAGTATTTTTCCCTGCCTGTGAAATGCACACTTTCAGTTTGAGGCTGGAGAATAATGAACTAAAGTGGCTGTTAAATATGTTTAACGTGACTGGGAGGGGAGTCGTGGCTTTACTCCAGTGATTTTTCACGGTACTGATCTGGAGATGAACATTGGACCAACTGTTGGCAGGATTTATACCTCGGAGTCAGAAAATTTCAAAGGGTCTAAATTTGACCAGAGACTTAGTTTAGTTTAGTTTAGAAATACAGTGTGGGAACAGGTCCTTCTGCCCACCGAGCCCAAGCCCACCAGCGATCATCCCATACACTAGCGCTACCTCACACACTACAATTTACAATTTATACCAAAACAAAATTAACCTACAAACCTGTGCATTTTTGGAGGGTAGAAAGAAACCTGAGCACCCAATGAAATGGTCCAATGTGGCATAAAACAAGACACTTTTGTTGGAGGCAGCATTGCCCAGAGGAGTTCTTTCAGATGAACATTAAATATTGCACAATATTATTTCAACACACAGACTTCCCACCATTGACTCCATCTACATTTCACGCTGCCTCAGAAAAGCAGCCAACATAATCAAAGACTTGTCCCACCCCGTTCATTCCTTCTTTTCCCTGCTCCTGTCCGGCAGAAGGTACAGAAGCTTGAAAGTGCGCATCACCAAACTCAAGAACAGCTTCTTCCTCCTTATTATCAGGCTGAACTGTCCTCCATGAGCTAGGGTACTGTCCGATTCACCCGAGTTCGATTCTGACGGTGGCTGCTGTCTTTACAGGGTTTGTACGTTCTCCCTGTAACCGCATGGATTTTCTCCGGGTGCTCCAGTTGCCTCCCTCATACCAAGGACGTGCAGGATTGTAGGTCTCTTCTTATCGAGTACACACACAAGAATAGAAGTTGTTCAGCCAGAGCTGAACACATTTTTCGGCATCTGCATACAATGGTGTCTGTCTTGTCGCTTCTTATGCTTCCTGTGGAAAGATTGGTGGAAACAGGGCCGTGACGTGAATGCTCTTTCCTTGACCCCAGGGTTGTAGGTTAATTGCCCCCTGTAAATTGTCCCTAGTGTGTACGATAGCACTATTGTACGGGTGATTGTTTATTGGCACAGACTCAGTGGGCCGAAGGGCCTGTTTCCATGCTGTATTTCTAAGCTAAACTAAACTTCTAATAGAGCATCATTCGTTGGGTAGGAGTATATCCTCATTAAAGCCAGGGGTGCTGTGTAATGCATGCGATCTGTATCTTGGCAGGAGCAAGGCGGAACCTCTCTTTTATGGGCACAATGTCATGTTGCTCTAATCAGCGATTCGCTCGGGCCATCCGAGTTCAATTAAGGGACCTATTCAGCAAGTCTCTTCCATTATTTTCTTTGTGCTGTGTCGCAGACTTGCAAGTAACTGAGAGTATGTACAGCCGGAGGTTTGACTGATAAATCTTAGTATTACATTGGAGTGTTAACCAAGAAAATGTGCTCTTATAATTTTTTCCAAGGGTGAAAATTATTCAGGAGTGGCTTACATTATGCTCCAGTTTTTTAGCACATCTGGAACACAATCAGAAAGATTATTTGGCGTATTGTGTGCAGTTCTTTTGAGTATTGTGGCACAGCGGTGCAGCTGCAGAGTCGCTGCCTTACAGTGCCAGACACCCGGGTTCGATTCTTGCCTTGGGTGCTGTCTGTATGGATTTTGTACGTTCTCCCTGTGACCGTATGGGTTTTTCTCCGTGTGCTCCGGTTTTCTACCCCACTCCAAAGATATGCAGGCTTGTAGGATAACTGGCATTTGAAAAATTGTCCATAGTGTGTAGGATAGAACCCGTGGTTGCTGGTTGACGCGGACTCGGTGGCCCAAAGAGCCTGTTTCCACGCTGTATCTCTAAGCTAAACTAAACTTCTGGTTGCCCCATTACAGGAAGTGTGGTGGCTTTGAAGAGGGTGCAGAGGTTCACCAAAATGCTGCTGAATTGGAGGATTTCGGCTGCAGGGAAAGGTTGCATAGACTTAGATTTTCTCTGGAAAGTCAGAGGTTGAGGGGAGACTTGATAGATTTTATCCCAGGGTGGAAATGTCCAACACTAGAGGACGTAGTTATAGGGTGAGAGGGGCAATGTTTAATGGAGATGTGGCAAGTTTTTTACACAGAATGGTGGGGGGCTGGAATGCACTGCTAGGGGTGGTGGTGGAGGCAGATATGATCGTGGTATTTAAGATAGTAGGCTCAAGGAAATGCAGGGAATAGAGGGATATCGATCATGTGCAGTTAGATGAGATCAGTTTAACGTGGTATCATGTTGTGCACGGACATTATGGGCCGAAGGGCCTGTGCTGTTCTATGTGATTGTCATCGCTTATATATTGACTATGACTGTTGCAAAGCATCTGACTTGGAATGTCAGTGTTCTTACTTTATAACTCAACTAATAATGCGTTTGTATCTACAACTTCCTACAGCCACGTAACCCTCTGACATTTATTTACCTCTCCAATGGTGACCTTAATTCACCATTTCATGCATTCTTCACAGATGCCAGGCTTTGAAGCTGCCATGATAATGGTTCAATGGTTTAAAGGTACTTTATTGTCAAATGTACCTAGATCCAGTGAAGTTCTTTTTTGCATGCAGTTAAGTTACAGACACAATCGTGCTTAAGTACATGGGCCTAAGGTTTAAGGTAGTAGATTACACTGAGTTACCACGTTTCTGGCACATACTACATTTTTGGTACCATCTTGTACAGCGATGTTAAAATTGTGGAGTTTTAGCTTGGCCATGAAGGTCCGTTGTCTTGGTGGCGGCACTGGGTCGGAGTTTCAGGGGTCAGCCTGGCCTGACGATGTGTCGATGTCCTCCACCGTCGCTCCGTGCCGCCACAGGCCATGACCAATCCGCCCGCTTGGGCACTAATCTAGCCCCAGGCTGCTGCTGGGCCTCCAACCGTCCACACCACTGATGCCTCGACTCAGACATGTCAACCTGCCAAAGTGCCATCCTCGCGCCTCACCCAACCACTGCTCAGTCTCTGTGCCCTGGAGCACCTCCCTCAGCCAACCTTAGAACTCTCAGAGTGCTGCTGAGGAAACAGAGGTGAGACACCAGACAGCTCACTGGCACCGATCCTCTCTGTCCACCACCACTGCCATCCTACTGGCACTTCAAGACTGTAAATATTTGGAACTCCCTCCCTACACCTCTCTCAGTCTTCTCTCCTTAAGATGCTCCTTAAATGTTTCCCTTTTCACCCACTCAGCCTTGGAGTGAAATTACCTTAGATTCTGCTCTTGTGATGTTTAATGGCAGCACAGTGGTGCAGTTGGTAGAGCTGCTGCCTCACAGTGTCAGAGTCCCGGGTTCGATCCTAAATATGAGTGCTGACTGTACGGAGTTTGTTCGTTCTCCCAGTTTCCTCCCATATTCCAAAGACGTGCGGGTTTGTAGGTTAATTGATCTGTTAATTATCCCTAGTGTGTAGGATAGAAGTAGTGTACGGGTCGATGGTCGATGCAGACTCCGTGGGCTGAAGTGCCTATTTCCACACTGTGTCGTAACTAAACTAAACGCCCCTCTACTTTCAGTCTGAAGAAGGGTCCCGACCTGAAACGCCACCCATCCTTTTTCTCCCGAGATGTTGCCTGACCAGCTGAGTTACCCCAGCACTTTGTGTCTAAATGAAACGACTTTGCTCGAGATAGTGCTGTACAGATACATGCTGTTGTTGTTAATCTCACTGCGTTTTCCCCATAAGGAATGCAAACATGTCCGGCGCATGACAACAATAATCATTCATAACCAAACATTAACTTTACTCTGCCTCTCTGGTTTTATTAGCGGGGTGCTCCTGAAAATTGCCCGGTACAATGAGTGTTTTGTCCAGTGGGACTGTTCTATTTGGGTGTGATTGAATGATGATTTGTCCTGTAGTTATCCATTCTGATCTAGATTTTCATGCCTCCTTGGGTGACTTCAGTGAGCCAAGGATTTGAATAAAAGCCTTATTGTGCAGCACTGCCGACAGATCTTCCATCCAAGATACAAACTTTCAGAAGCAAGATAGGGTGCTCTATTTAATATGCACTGCCAGACAAGAGTGATCTGTTGATAGTGTCTCTGGTATCCGAACTCGAGCAGAATCTTAATTGGATATCTTCCAAGACGTGTCTCTTTGAAACATTAATAATCAAAGTGCATGTATGTACAAAATGCATTTTTAAAAACAATTTCAGACATTTTTTAGTCTTTGAACAGCAACAGATTGCATTTATACAAAGCCTTAACCGTGAGAAATATCCCAAGGCAATTCACAGCAGGATAAATCAGACAACAGTTGGCATCAAGCCACAGTAGGAAGTAGCAGTGGAAGTGATCAAAAACACAATTGTTGTGATCTGGAATGTGCATTCTGAATTGATTGATTGAATTGATTGAAAGATACAGAATGGAAACAGACCCTTTGGCCCACCATCGATGACCAGTTCACACTAGGTCTATGTTATCCCACTTTCTCATCCACACCCCTGCATACTAGGGGCAATTGAGACGTCATTAGAGATACAGAGTGGAAACAGGCCCATCGGCCCTTCTAGTCTGCGCTGACCATCGAACAGCCTGTGCACTAGTTTGCTCCTACACACTAGGGACAGTTTTACAGAAGCCAATTAACCTACAAACCCGCATGTCTTTGGATTGTGGGAGGAAACTCACACGGTCGCAGGGAGAACGTGCAAAGTACACACATGGACAGCACCCGAGGTCAGGATCTAACCCAGGTCTCTGGTGCTGTGAAACAGCAACTCTACCACTGCACTACTGTGCTGCCCTTGAGGACAAAGAACATCAGGTGAATCCTCTAACGTGGTTCTCAGTGGATGTGTCAATGCCAATCAAATATTCCCTGGTACTACTGTGAAGGAAATGTTCACTGGCCTGCTGACTAATATTGATCTACTGAACCACATCACAAAAGAGTCATCTGGTCATTAGCACTTTGTTGTCAGCGTGGGCTTGCTTTGTGCTAATTGGATGTCTTGTTCCCTGTATTACAATTGTGATTACATTCAAATGTACATCATAGGGAGCAAAGCTCTTCAGGTTGAACTGAGATAAAGTATAAATAGTTCCCTATTTTCATTTGCATAGTGATCTCGGCCAGGTACAATTCCATTGCTGTTTCACTGCACAAGATTTAGTGTGTTGAAATGGATTTGCCATTTCCTCTTGTTATACCTCGGAGTCAAAAGATTCCAACAGTCCAAATTTGACTTCAGTGACTTAGTTTAGTTTAGTTTATCGATACAGCGTGGAAACAGGCCCTTTGGCCCACAAGCACTCATAGTCAGGATCGAACCCGAGTCTCCGGTGCTGTAAGGTAGCAATTCTACTGCTCAGGTACTCTGCAACTCTGCCGCCAACATGTGGCTCAAACCCATGACCCTGGGATTAAAGTCTTGTGCTCTCACGACTGTGCTAGCTGGGCTGTGGTCTCTGACTAATGTTGAGTCATATTCATCTCTAATGGAAAATAGATACATTATATATTGCAGACAAATCTCAAACCCTTAAACACTGCCTAATAATAGATTGGGTTTGGTCAGTGCTTTTATGTTGCTGGGATGCATATCAATTAAAAATTATTCTACAATTATCAACATTTTTCCATCGACATGCCCTCCTGTTTTGATTTGGTGACCAATCAACTTCTAATTTTATAAATGAACTGGAGACGAGAAAAGGCCAGAACACACCAGAACCGGCAACAGATGGCCACAGGAAGCGTGGAGTCATTGATGGCCCATTGTTGGATGGGGGAATGTGTGATATAGCGTGAGGGATATGTAAAGAAATGTTATCAACACACTGTGACTTTACTTCTTTTATTCATACTGTGGCATTACAGAGAACACTAGCTGTACGTGGTCTTTCACGGAAACTAGAGAGCGATATCTGGGTGGGGAGGTTGTAATTATACTTGTGATATGGGGAGTGGTTAGTAGTGATTAGGTGACTATATTAAGGGTCACATGCATATATCATCTACATCCTTCCCCTTGGAAATGAAAGACAAACAAAGTAGTGACAGGGCGACCACGTCTCATGCGCTAGAAATGGTTAAGCAAAATCGCCATAGCGGACAGGCGGCTTGACAACACGTCCCGACCGGGTTCGCATCTCGCCATCTCCCCTCCCTGCAGGAACAAGTGGAGGCAGTACGGCAACAGGTGCAGACGGCCGAACTGGAACAGGGGAGCCGGGAGGAGACGGAGAAGACAAGGGCAGAAGGGTATGAGGGGATGCGGGGCTCGCAGTGGACTGCGCGTGGGCAGGCGAGGGAGGGTGAACCGGAGGAGGATCGGACGGATAGAGCTGGGACGGTAGAGACCGTGGCATGCGAGGAGCGATGGGCCGAGCATCGCCTGGAGGCTGAAATTGCAGCGGGGGAGCAAAAGGATCTGCGGGTCGTGGTCGCGGCTCGTTGACGAGCCGCAGATGTTGGCGGGACCGGCGGTAGATGGTTCCTGCATGGTCGACGAGATAGGACCGAGGTGACCCAGCAGAGGCGACTACGGTAGCGAGCCGGGAGTGGCCGGTGGGGGTTTGCATGCGGACAACCTGACCAGGGAAAAGGCGCGGCAGGGGGCGGCAGGACTTGTTATGGGAACGTTTCTGGACATCGCGCTTAAAGGCAATGCGCTCCTGAACAACAGCGGGCTTGAGGACAGAGGGAATGAGTGAGCGCTGGGCCACCGGGATCGGAGGTCTGGTAGTGCGAGACATGAGCCGCTGAGCAGGACGTGGGTTCGTAAACCCACTTCTGACACCATGTAAAGATTTGTTATCAACACACTGTGACTTTACTTCTTTTATTCATACTGTGGCATTACAGAGAGCACTAGCTGTACGTGGTCTGTCACGGAAACTAGAGAGCGATATCTGGGTGGGGAGGTTGTAATTATACTTGTGATATGGGGAGTGGTTAGTAGTGATGAGGTAATTATATTAAGGGTCACATGCATATATCATCTACAGGATACAAGGATGCAAACTGTGGAACTTGGTGGGATGACTAGGGTGGGTGAGGTGAGGGGAGGGGGGAGAGAGGGGACAGGAGGGAATCAAGGAGTTACTTGAAATTAATTAAATCGACGTTCATACTGCTACACAGCCTTGAAGGTTTGGATGGTCTGAGACTGTGGAACGTACTCCACAGTGACAAGCCTTTTCACAATTAAAATGTACCTTGCTGAAGGATGTAGGCCAATGGGAACTTTTAAAGTTATTTTTAGATTATTCTGGGGGGTTTTTCCAAGTCAGTATGAAATATTTTTGACACGTAAAGGATTAAAAAAAAATAAACTAACAGTGCGTCAGTGTTTGTGTGGGAAGTGGGATGATACATTGGGTCTTCTGTGTAAAGGGAGGGAGTGACACATGTGTGTAAAGAGAGGGAGTGGTTATATGCAGACTCATGCCCATAACTCCCACCCACACTGAGTCTCAGCAGAGTTTAGATTCTGATCACTTTACTCTGCTCAAGAGAAAAAGACACAACGTATTGGAGTAACTCAGCGAGTCAGGCAATATCTCTGTAGAACATGGAGATGCGATGTTTCTGGTTGGGATCCTTAGTCAGACTAATGGAGGGGAGACAAAGCTGGAAGGGAGGTAAGGCAGGACATACTCTGGTGAGTGATAGGTGGATATAGGTGAGGGGGGATTCTAATAGGTAGATAGTTGGACAGTCAGAGATGAAAAGGCAATAAAGGTGTGAGATAAGGATGGAGGATTTGTGAATTGTGAAGCCAGGGCATTGATTGTGCTTAAGTGTCGTATATTAGTTTAGTATAGCTTAGTTTAGTTTCGAGATACAGCACAGAAATAGGCCCTTTGGCCCACCGAGACCACACCAACAAACAATCACCCCAAACACTAATGCTATCCTTCACACTAAGGACAATTTACAATTTTATCAAAGCCAATTAACCTACAAACCTGTACATCTTTGGAGTGTGGGAGGAAACCTGAGCAAACCCACGAGGTCAAATGGAAAACGTGCAAACGTAGTCAGGAATGAACCCGGATCTCTGGCGCTGTAAGGCAACACCTCTACCGCTGTGCTGTTGTGCCACCTCTATGCCACTGTGACTTAGGAAAAAAGGAGCAGTTGAGATGAAAGATCAAATAAGCCAAGATCTTAATGTGGGTCTGGTCCAAATAAACCATTAGCCTTATGTTTTTTTCTCTTCCTTATGTTCTTTTGCACCAGTTATGAAGCTGTGAAATTCATTGCCACAGATGGCTGTGGAGGCCAAGTCATTGGGTACTTTTAAAATGGAGATTGACAGTAAGGACGTCAAATATTATGGCGAGAATGTCAGAGAATGGGGTTGAGAAGGAAGGATAGATCAGCCATGCTTGAATGATGTGGACTCAATGGGCTGATTGACCTAATTCTGCTCCTATGACATGAATTGAGTCATCGCTTTGCTTCATGTTCCCGATGTTGGGGGACTCCAGACCAGGGGCCACAGTTTAAGAATAAGGGGTAAGCCATTTAGAACGGAGATGAGGAAACACTTTTTCTCACAGAGAGTTGTGAGTGTGGAATTCTCTGCCTCAGAGGGCGGTGGAGGCCGGTTCTCTGGATACTTTCAAGAGAGAGCTAGATAGGGCTCTTAAAGATAGCGGAGTCAGGGGATATGGAGAGAAGGCAGGAACGGGGTACTGATTGGGGATGATCAGCAATGATCACTCCAGTCCTCAAACAACTTCACTGGCTTCCCATCTCCCACCGGATCAACTACAAAATCTTGATCCTCACCTACAAAGCCCTCCACCATCTGGCCCCCCCATATCTCACTGACCTCCTCTCCCCCTACCAACCCTCACGGTCCCTCAGATCCACATCAGCCGGTCTCCTCTCCATCCACAAGTCCAACCTCCGCAGTTTTGGGGACAGAGCCTTCTCCAGGGCAGCTCCCAGGCTCTGGAACTCCCTCCCCTAACTGATCCGCAATTCTGTGTCCCTCACCTTCTTCCAGTCCCGCCTCAAGACCCATCTCTTCACCTCTGCCTATCCTTAGCCCCACGTCCCCCTCCCTTTTCATCTGTGCATTAATTGCCTCATATTGTGTTTTGTATTGAATTCTGTCTTTACTTTGTGTACTATTCATGTCTCTACTATTTATTTCATTCCCCTTACATGTTTTTACTCTACCTGCTAAATTTTTGTAAGGTGTCCTTGAGACTCTTGAAAGGCGCCCATAAATAAAATTTATTATTATTATTATTATGATTACATTGGATGGCGGTGCTGGCTCGAAGGGCCAAATGGCCTACTCCTGCACCTATTGTCTATTGTCTATTCACTGGGTTTTTTGCCTCCCTGCTTTCTGCTTACTTTACTTTTATTGCCACGTTTTTTGGCACACGTTCATGAATCTTGTGTACTTCCCATTCTCTGATATTTCTTCATTAACGTTTCTTTCTGTCCACCACCTACGTGCAAACAAAGGATGCAATAAACATCTTCTTCCAGCTTCCCTGGAACTGAAGTCTCGTCCAAGTGAACTCCTCAGTTACCTCGATTACGGAAAGGATCTTGTTACATAAGCAGCAAGCATGACTTGCATTTATTAAATGCTTTTAATGTTCAAACACAACCCAACACTCTTTAAAGAGCTTTACCAGAGTGCTGCCTGGATTTAGAGAGTACTTATTGCAAGGACAGGTGGACAAACTTGGATTGTTTTCTCTGTAGTGTCAGAGGCTGAGGGAAGACCAGATAGGAATATATAAAATTATAAAAGGCATGGACAGGGTAGATAGTCAGAACCTTCTTTAGTGCCCGCTGTGCACATCCCCCATTAACAAAATGTACAGAAAGTTTACTGATCGCGTATGCAAGGGGCGCCATGTTCTGACGCTATTTGCAAAGGCCAGTCTGCGCTTCAGTCGTTATGAGTGGTGTCCGTTCTAGGCGAGCCCCAGGCTACCGCGGGGCCTCCAGCCATAGTTTCCCCTTGGACATGTGGATTGACCAACGAGCTGGCGTCCCTCTCCACACCCGTCCACCTTTGTTCCCAGGGGGGCGGCTCCCGCAGTCAACCTTGCAGGCACTGCAGGCCAGACCTTGGTGCAGTGTGGTTCAAAAGCCTGATGATGCCCGGATAGGAGCTGCTCTTTGAACCTGGTGGTCAGGGCTTTTCAGGCTCCTGTACTTTCTTCATTTAATCTTGTCTTGATCATTGATGTGTTTTCAGTCTCAGCCAAGAAAGGGGAGGCAAAGCCAGTTCAGCCATAACTTCCAAAAGTGAGTAACTGCATAGAAGGGAGGTGGTTGCGTCGGCAGGGAGAAAGGTCAGGAGTAATTGCACAGATGTTTACACAGCAGGAAGAGGTTAGGTAGACTCTGTCTGCACTGTATGGTTCCAGACATTGATCCCCTCTTTCCATCAGCATTAGAAATGATATTTATTTCTTGCAGGCAGCAGAGTTATGTATTATGGAGATACAATGCAGATGCTGGTTTACAAAAAATAACACAAAGTTTGCATTCTTACAATATATATATTTATATTATGACATATGGACACACTGATCTGTTTTGTAGTAAATGCCTACTATGTTCTGTGTGCTGAAGCAAAGCAAGAATTTCATTGTCCTATCAGGGACACATGACAATAAACACACTTGAACATTTGAACTTGGATATACGCCTCTTCTATCCTTATCTCCTTATCTCACCACCCCATGTCTTTTCATCTCTGGCCTTTACTTTACTTCAGAGCTACAGCGGGTTAACAGGCCCATTGGCCCACTGAGTCCACGCTGGCCAGTACACTAACACTATCCTACACACTCGGGACAATTTACATATTTACCAAAACCGATTAACCTCCAAACCTGCACATCTTTGGTGTGTGGGAGGAAAACAGGAGCACCCGGAGAAAACCCACACGGTCACAGGGAGACCACACAAACTCCGTACAAACAGCACCCAAGGTCCAGATCGAACCCGGTTCTTTGGTGCTGTAAGGCAGCAACTTTACCGCAACGCCACCATGCAGCCCGGTTGTAACTTGTTTGATGTGATCTTATTGATGATCTATCAGTCTAGATTGAGAGAATGTCAGATTAAGCAGATCAGTCTCAGATCTGATTTGATTGGATAGCATGCAAAAAAAAAAAGCTTTGGACTGTACCTCAGTACATGTGACAATATCAAACTGAAACCTAAGTGATAGATGATACAGGTGAGGGGGTTTGGCAGATGGTGGACCAGGTGGGCTAGAGATGAAAAGGATACAACACGGGGTCAGATAAGGAAAGAAGAGCAGTGGAATGTGAAGCCTGAGGGTGTAGAAGGGGATGGGGGGGGGGGGGGGGGTTGTGGGGAGAGGGAGGGGGAGGAAGGAAAAAGAGGGGTGCAGGATTGTGTGACTGCCACCCTCTTGATATTCTAATATAAGAATAAAATGCTGCAGGTGCAGGAAGTCTGAAACAAAACTAGATGCAGATGCAGCGTCTGAAGAAGGGTCCCGACCCGAAACATCAACTGTCCATGTTCTCCAGAGAATCTGCCTGACCCGCTGAGTTACTCCAGCACCCTGTGTCTTTTTGTGTGAACCAGCATCTGCTGTTCCTTGTTTCCGCTAAAAACGAAAGTGCTGGAGGTACTCAGCAGGCCAGGCAGCACAAGAGAAGGACAGGTACGTTTCGTGTCTGAAACCTCTCAGAAGGTTTGCTGTGCTGTGCAGACTATGTTTCACTGTTGGGTTCACACCCTTTGACATTCTGTGTACTGCCTCGGTGGGTGGCTATTTTTAACCGCAGAAGCCTCCGAAAGGCTGTGAGGAGATTGTTGCTCTGTGGTTCCAGCAAGCGGCGACCGTGTCTCTACCTCCACTCCAGCCTCCTCCGCACTGCACGACCAAGGCCGACATCTGTGCTCAGCAGCAGCTGCTCAGCTCGGTGAGAGGGTGCCATACACACAGTCTCTGCTGCTGCTCTCATGTTACTCTAGATGCTGTTGTGTTGGAACTTCATCTGTGGCCGTTGTCCAGGTTAATCAGAACCTCCCTCGCCTATATCTAGCTAGTACCCCAGGACACACAGTGTTGGTGTATCTCAGCAGATCAGGCAGCATCTCTGGAAAACATGGATAGGTGACGATTCGGGACGGGACCCTTCTTCAGACCCAACCCGCAACGCATCCACGCAGTCACAGGGAGAGCGGACAAACTCCGTACAGGCAGCACCTGTAATGAGGATTGAACTCGGGTCCCTGGCGCTGTAAGGCAGCGACTCTACTGCAACACTGTGCCGCTTAAAAACAGAAAACAATCTGGCGTTACGTTTGGTGTGTGTTACGTAAACCAGGAGACCAGGTGGGAGCATCCGACGCGGAGACCAAGTGGGAGCATCCACGAGAACAGCTGATGGACGTGGAAGCGGCCGCATGCGACAGCAGCAGCGTTCTGCTACTGAGATGCACAATAAAGCAACTTAAAGCCTTAAAGTTTTGTTTATACGATATGATAGAACTTTATTTATCCCAGAAGGGAAATTAATCTGTCACGAGTCATAAAAAAAATACATGAAACATGAAATGAAAGTGACGAGTGGAAAGGATTGGTGATGTGCAAAGATTGAGGTGGTGGTGGGGGGAGGGGAGGCAGTCTACCCCACGACAGAAGGGTGAGGAGTTGTACAGTTTGATAGCCACAGGGAAGACGGATGTCCTGTGGCGTTCTGTACTGCATCTTGGTGTAACCAGGTGCAGCTGAAGGTACTCGTCAGGTTGACCAGTGTGTCATGGAGGGGGTGAGCTGTATTGTCCAGGATGCTCTGCAGTTTGAGGAGCATCCTCTGGAAGTGCGAGTTTTCGTAAGTCACCTATTAAGTATGTCGGGAATGTCTGTACGTTCCTTTTCCATTCCAAGGTAGATGACCCTACAATTGCCAACTCTGAAAGCAATTTTGCCGCATATTCTCAATCCATTAATATTACTTTGTAAGTTAATGCTTCTTCCTACTACATTGCTTACAACACTATTTATTTCTGTTTAATTGTTAAATTTGATATTTGCAAATTTGTATAGGGGATTTTCTTAATGTTTAAAACGTCATCTGGCCATTACTTCCACTGATAATTCAGGGAGCGAAGAAGGGTCCTGACCCGAAACATCACCCATCCTTTCCCACCGCAGATGCCGCCTGACCTGCTGAGTTCCTCCAGCACTTTGGGATTTCCCATACTGTTATTGTACGGATTTTTGAATTTGTGAATTTCCACTGGAGTGTCTTTGTTTGATGAATCTGTGGAATGAATTGCCACAGAAGGCTGTGGAGGCTGTCTATGGATATCTTTAAGGCAGAGATAGATAGATTCTTGATTAGTACAGGTGTCAGGACTTATGGGGAGAAGGCAGGAGAATGGGATTAAGAGGGAAAGATACTAGATCGGCTACCACTCATGAATTTATATTCGCAGTTTGCGGGATCACGATATGTCACATTTCATCCATGAATGTACTTCCACTGGAGATCATGTTGAAGACGACACAGATTCAAAGCTCTAAATTGGATGAATTAGACAATTTCAAGCTTCTGAACGGTCCTTCCATGAGCTAGAAAATTGTCCGATTCATCTATTGGGGACTGAACTTTGTCTTTGGAACAGTTGCGCTACTGAGAACTGTACTCCACACTTAGTATCCTCCCCTTTGCTCTACCTATTGTACTTGAGTTTGACTTGATTTAATTTATGAATGGTATATTTGATCTAATTGGATAGCATGCAAGAGAAAGCTCTTCACAGCACCTCGGTACACGTTACAATAATAAACCTAAACCCAAACCTACTTCCAGAGCCAGTAAAAGATCTGAGGTTGGAGGGTAATGTCCCTGGGATCGGTACAAGTGAAACTACTTGCAGAGCTCCCTCAATGATGCAGCAACGGCAAAATGGCCGCCCGCTGTTCGGAACGGCTCTGCCATTTCTATGCAAGCGGGTCTGTTCTTTCATCTGCTTTCTCAAGCAGTTTCTCTGATCATGCTAGCTAGACTTCCAACCGCGAATGAAATGCACAGTCTCCCTGTTGCCGCCACAGTGCTTAATGATCCAGCAAATTAGATCCAAAGCACTTCCATGGTACCTATTGTACCGTACAGTTCACAGCCATAGATACGGAGCCTGCCTGCATTTGTATGTTCTGTACAGTGGGAGATTCGTTTCTGTTAACGGTGTTACCCTATAAAATATTTGAGTGCTTGAATCTATTATTTTAATATAGTCCCCCCCTTAAATAGCAGAGCCAACACCCCAGCTTACTTTTGAGTTTAGTTTATTGTCACGTGTACTGAGGTACAGTGAAAAGTTTTTGTTGTGTGCTAAACAGTCAGCGGAAAGACAATACATGATTAAAATCGAGCCGTCCGCAGTGTACAGATACATGGTAAAGTGAATAACGTTTAGTTAAAAATAAAACTAGTAAAGTCCAATCAAAGATAGTCCGAGGGTCTCCAATGTGGTCGATAGGAGTTCAAGACTGCTCTCTCGTTGTTGGTAGAATGGTTCAGTTGCCTGATAACAGCTGGGAAGAAACTGTCCCTGAATCTGGAGGTGTGCATTTTCACACGTCTAAACCTTTTGCCTGATGGGCGAGGGGAGAAGAGGGAGTGACCGTGGTGCGACTCATCCTTAATTATGCTGATATAGTCCGATCAAAGTTCGTCCGAGGTTGGCAACTCCGAGATGCAGCAGCCAAAAGAAAAGGCTATTTTCTCCATAGCCTGGTGTATGGAGCCACGCACTGGCAGAATCTCACAGTTTGCTTCATATTTCCACGAGCTGGCTCCAACTTTGCAGCTGTAAACAACTTTTGGAAGTGAAGGTTTCGACTCCGACAAGGCACATGTCCCAAGTGTGATTGGGTGCTCTCCGCTTGCTCCAGGAACTCTTCCTTTTTTCAAATCAAAATTAACTTTATTCAGGATGAGATTTGAACAAAGCAAGAACTGTGACCTCTGACCTTCCCCATGGCCAGTCGGCAACATTTCCTAATGGACATCTCGAACAGCTCAACACTATCCAGGATGAAACAGTCCTCTTGATGGACATCGCATACACATCACCATCTGCATTAATTTCCTCTCACCAATAAACCATGGCATTTCACCAAGTTTAGTTTAATTTAGTTTAGCAATGTAGCATGGAAATAAACCATTCAACCCATCGAGTCTGTGCAGACCGTCGATCACCAGTTCACTCTAAATCTCTTGCCTCTTTCAAATCTCTTCTGCTAAAGTACTCTTTGCAGCCTAAAGGGCCTGTCCCACTAGCATGCGACTCCATAAGGCAAGCGCGACCTAAAGGGCCGGTCCCACCAGCATGCACCTGCATGCGGCATGCGCGACCAAACCAGAAGCGGGGGCCGCGCGAAGGTCGAGTGAGTGACATGAAGTTCGAGCGAAGTCTGCGGGAAGTTCGCGTGTGATGTATGGCGTCGAGGCGGCTGCGGGCCGGCAGGCCGTTGCCGTGCAGAATTTTTTCAACACGATCAGTTTTTCGGAGCCCCGCGCGATGTCGGGACCAGCTCCGCACAACTCCATACGGCTCCGGCGATCAAAGTGGGACCGGCCCCTGCGAGGCCGTACAGCTCAAGCGACCACGTTAAGGTCGCGCTTGCCGCATGCAGGCGCATGCTGGTGGGACCGGGCCTTTTGGTCGCGCTTGCCGCATGGACTCGCATGCTCGTGGGACAGGCCCTTAACTCACTGGCCAAACCTTTAGTCTTTAGACTTTACAGATACAGCGCGGAAACTGGTCCTTTGGCTCACCAAGTCCACGCCGCCCAGCAACCACCCATACACTAACACTATCGTACACACCGGGGACAATTGATACAAGTCAATTAACCTACAAACCCATACATCCTTGAAGTGTGGGGAGAAACAGGGGCACCTGGAGAAAAACCCACGCAGTCACAGGGAGAAGTTGCATACTCCGTACAGATAGCACCCTTTATAGTCAGGATCAAACACGGGCCTCTGACATTGTCAGGCAGCAGCTCTACTGTGCAGCATCAGAATAGGAACCTGAAGGGCCTTTTCACTTAAAGGGTAGAATGAGCTGCCGGAGGAGGTAGTTGAGGCAGGCACTACAACAACATTTAAAAGATAGTTGGACAGGTACATGGATAGGGAAGGTTTAGAGGGATAGGAGCCAAATGTGGGATGAGCGTACAGATACAAAGATACAAAGGACATTTATTATCACATACACCAATTGGTGTAGTGAAATTTGTCTTGCCATGCAGCACACAGATAAAGATAAGAAACAACATTAAAGAATTTAACAATAAACATAAAAACATCCCCCCACAATGGTTCCCACTGTGAGGGAAGGCACAAAGTCCAGTCCCCATCCCCATGTCCACCCATAGTCGGGCCTATTGAGGCCTCCGCAGTCGCCGCTACGGGGGCCGATGTTACAGGCCCTTCTTCGCCGGGTGATGGTGCTCCGGCGTCGGGAGAACCCTCTCAGCGGCTTGGGATGCCTGGAACGGCCGCTTCCTTACCGGAGACCGCAGCTTCCGAAGCCAACAGGCCGCGCTGGACGGAGCTCCACCACTGATGATCTCGCCGAGAGATCCCAGGCTCCCGATGTTAAAGTTCAGCGCTGCCGCCCGCGGCTCGTATGTTCACCTGCGGTCTCAGCATTCCGGAGCTCCAGCGCGGTGACCCGGGCAAGGTATCGCCCGCTCCGCTCCGCGATAGCGCTCCAGCTCTGCGCCACCGCCGAAGCCGAGGTTCTGGGCGGTCCCCTCAGGAAACGCCACTCCAGGCCCGCTGGTAGGCCGCGAGGACGGGTCGACGGTGCAGCCCGGAGAAAAGCCGCCTCTCCGACCAGGTAGGGACCCTGAAAAACAGTTTCCCCCTTCCCCCCCCACCCCCTCCCCCACATAAAAAAGGCTAGAACTACAAAAACAAAAATTCAACTAACTAAAAATTAAAAAAAGAGATTAAAAAACGGACAGCTGCAGGCTGGGCAGCTATACCCGTACAGGATGGCGCCCCCTACAGTAGATGGGAAATCGTGGTCAGCAAGGACAAGTTGGGCCGAAGGGGCAGCTTCCGTGTTATGTGAATTTATGAATATTGGGTGGATGGAGGCTTTCTGTCACATTAGTGCCACATCTTTCTTTTTAATCCCACCTAGCAATATGGGCATCTTCACAGAAGCAGTCGGTGCAGTGAGTTCTCATCATAGGCTGGGGCCTTCCCTGATGCCAGCAGGAGTGTGTATTGGTATCTTCCAACCATAAATTTAATGCATGAAATGAGGCCAGTAAATGAGCCAGACCTCACTTTACTGCAAGTGCTGTTGTGCTCCTTATCAGCAGCTCGAGCCCAGCTTACTGCTAATTTTTTAGATCAGTGAACTCGAACTGCATTGTACATCATAGACTATCCTGAATCCAGGTTAAATTAGACCCTACTTATATACATAATGTCGCAGCTGTACTTTGACACTAATAGCCTTTTTACTTTACACGTCGTTTGATATATTAAAAGGTCGTTGACATTTTGGGGGGTTATATAACATGACATGGATTTATCTGTGTCATATATGTGTTCAGACTTAAGGATGATTATTGCAGCTTAGCACTTAGAGTTATAGAGTCGTGCAGCATGGAACCAGGCCCTTTGGCCCAACTCATCAATGCTATCCAAGATGCTCCATTTAAGAGTCATCCTGAGAGTCAGGCGAGAGGGAAACTAGAGGTATGAAAAGGTACTGAACTAATCGGAGCTGGCACCGATGACCCTGGAAAGGTGGAGCTGGATAAAGCTCACTTTTCACTTTCACTTCAAGCAAGTGCAAAGGGGAAGACACAAATTGCAGAGTTCTCAGCATTCTAGTGCATCTGTTCCATAGACAAAGTCCATTGTCCTCACTGGGATAGAGGTGAATCGGACAACACCCTAGCTTATGGAATCCGAATCAGAATCCTGATAATGGAGGGAGGGGAAGCTGTTGTTGAGTCTCATAGTGCGCACTTTCAAGCTTGGGGTGGGACAAGTCTTTGATTATGTTCCCAGCATTTGACTGATATCCTTGTAAATCCATCCTATCCATGTACCTGTCCAAATGCCTGTTAAAATGTCCTTATTGTACCTGTCTCAATCACTTATTCACTAATTATGTCTGATTATGAACCACTGGCTATTTCTGTAATGTTGGAAATTGTGCTCAATTCTGGGCAAATTGTGGTTCCTGGAATCATTCTATATCCACTTCCTTTTCTCCAAATCCTTTCCATTTCTTTCTCCAAGTCTCCATTCAATAATTCATGAGAGATGTGGTCTTTCCAAGTGGCACGGAAGGTTTTGTACCTTTTCTAAGTTATTAGTTTTCCATTTCTTTAATAGACATTCAACATCCGTACCGATCCCACTGTGATTTCAAATATTTGGGTCTTAATTTTATTGCAACATGATTTACAGCAGTTGCACTTTGGTGTGTAAGTCTAGACTGACATTGTAACAATGTCATCACATTTTCTGTTAATGATATCATCTTACATTGAACATAGAACAGCAGAGCACAGGAACAGGCCCATCGGCCCACAATGTCTGTGCTGAACATGATGTTAAAAATAAACTAATCTCCTTTGCCTACATAACCCATATCCCTCCAATTCCTATTTATCCATGTGCCTATCTTAAAGCCTCTTCAATGCTACTATCATATCTTTCTGCATCACCACCCCTGGCAGCACGTTCCAAAGTACTGCTGATGCTGGAAATACAGAACATACAACAGCACAGCATAGGAACAGGCTCCAAGGCCCACATTTTCAGCCCCAAATTATGCCAGGATAAACTAGTCTCCTCTGCCTGCACATGATCCATTTCCTTCCATTTCCTGCACATTTAGAGTATTATTTTCAGTTTTGGTCATACTGTGATAGGAAAGATGTTGTTAAGCTGGAAAGGGTGCAGAGAAGATTTACGAGGATTTTGCCAGGAATTGAGGGCCTGAGTTATAAGGAGAGATTCAGCAAGCTAGGATTCTATTGGATCGCAGGAAGATGAGGGGTGATCTTATAGAGGTGTATCAGATCATGAAAAGAATATATGGGGTACATGCACAGAGTCTTTTACTGAGAGTAAGAACCTGTGGGGCAACATTTTTAAGCAAATGGTGGTAGGTATATGGAACGAGCTGCTGATGGAGGTAGTTGAGGTCGGTACAATCACAATGCTTAAGACATTGGACAGGTACATGGATACGATAGGTTTAGAGAGATATGGGTCAAACGCAGGCAGGTGGGTCTAGTATAGATGGGGCATGCTGATTGGGAAAGTTGGGCTGAAGGGTCTGTTTCCACACTGTATGACTATATGACTCCATGCATTAACCTATCTCAAAGCCTATTAAGCACCACTTTGTATCTGCCTGCACCACCACTCCTGGCAGTGCATTCTGTGTCAAAATCAACTTGCCCTGCACATTTCTCCTATACTTGGAGCTGGGCTTTTGTATGTAGCACCTCAATGTCTTATGCACAGGAATGCATTTTGTGTCAACTACAGGTCTTTTATACGCTGACCGTCAAATGTGGGAGCTACCAAATAATAGATCTTTTTGAAAAATCTCCAGACAAATGGAATATTCTAAAACAAAATAAAGTATTCCAAATTATTAAGACTTGTATAGTTTCAGGTGACACACATTGTTAAAAATGGATGGCACAGTGGCGCAGTGGCAGAGTTGCTGCCTTACAGCATCTTGACCACGGGTGCTGTCTCTACGGAGTGTGCACATTCTCCCCGTGACCGCGTGGGTTTTCTCTGCGTGCTCCGGTTTCCTCCCACACTCCAAAAACATGCAGGTTTGTAGATTAATTGGCTTCTGTAAATTGTCCTGCGTGTGTAGGATAGAACTAGTGAACTAGTCAGCGGGGAGTCGGTGGGCCGAAGTGCCTGTTTCCATGTTGTATCTCTGAACAGAATTTAACTGAATCACTTGGCTGCTTGACCCGTTTAAGTTAATTAATTTTTTTCTCGAGAATGTTTTAGTTCACAGAGAATGTAACTTGCAAGCCAAGCAAGAATATATTGCCATTTGTAGAGTTGTAGGTCAGTGTGAGTCAGAAGGCTAATAGAAGTTCAATGAGTATTCTGAGGCAGCATCTCCAAATGGCTTGAGAAGATTGGGCCATAATACATTGAAGGATGTTGCATTATGTGAAATAATGGAGATGGGACACTTCATAAGTACATAATGAAATCTAGATAAAAAATTATATTCTCTATGTTGGTGCCCAAATCAGTGAGAATGAATTGAGAGTCGGTGACATTAACTGCTGTGATATTGTTGGATTTAGACTGTCATTCATCTACATTAAACCGTATTGTGGACAGTATGTTTTTAGTTTTAACTGCAATTGGATTTGTGACAAATTCTGGCCACTGTCATATCTCACCTGCAACAAAGTAATTCTAACTTGTTACAATGTCTTCTGTGAATACTAACACTTCCTCAGAAGTTAGTCCCCGACGGTTTTGGAGGAGGCTTCATAATGAGGATGTCTTTGATCCAAACCAGATGAATTCCTTTAAGACCATTATTCAATGTATTAAGCTGGAACAACAGTGAGGTCATTCAAAGGGAAATTGTGATCCTTTTGGTTAGAGAAGTCTTTAGACTTTAGATTTTAGAGATACAGCATGGAAACAGGTCCTTCGGCCCAACGAGTCCACACCGACCAGCGAACCACATATACTAGCACTATCCTACACATTAGGGACAATTTACAATTTTACCAGAGCCAATTAACCTACAAACCCGCACGTCTTTGGAGTGTGAGAGGAAACCGGACCATCCAGAGAAAACCCACGCGGTCACAGGGAGAACGTACAAACTCCATATAGACAGAACCCTTAGTCAGAATCTAACCCGGGTCTCTGGCAGCAACTCTACTACTACGCCAATGTGTCATGGTATCGTTCAGCATGGAAACAGGCCCTTCAAACCAACTTGCCCACACTGACCAAGTTGTCCCATCTACACTAGTCAAACCTGCCTGCGTTTGGCCTATATCCCTCTAAACCTATCCTACCCATGTACCTATCTAAATGTTTCTTAAATAGTTCCATTGACTCCATCTACACTTCACGTTACATCGGAAAAGTCGACAACATAATCAAAGACTTGTCCCACCCTGGATATTCTCTTTTCTCCCAGTTATCGTTAGGCAAAAGTACAGAAGCATGAAAGTGCGTACCAACAGAACAGCTTCTTCCCCTCTGTCATCGGGCTTCTAAACGGCCCTTCCATAAGCCAAGCTGGGCACTGCCCAATTCATCTCTACTCTATTGCGGACATTGGACTTTGTCTGTTTGACGGATGCACTACAATGCTGGGAACTATATTCTACACTCTGTAACTTCCCCTTTGCCCATTCTGTTGTACATGTTTGAACTGATTTTGACGATTGTATTTATGTAGAGTATTATCAGATCTGATTGGACAGTATGTAAAACAAAGCACTTTACTGTACCTCGGTACACGTGACAATAATAACCCTGAATCTAAACTTGGACCAGGGACAAGGTGTGCCTCACAACAAGATTTGAGGCTTTATACTTTAGAGATACAGCTTGGATATTTAGACCCACCGAGTCCTCGACGACCAGCAATTACCCCGTACATTAGCACTATCCTACATGCTGGGGACAATTTGAAGAAGCCAATTTACCTACAAACCTGAACATCTTTGGAGTGTGGGAGAAAACCAGAGCAACCTAGAGCTGATCCACGTGGTCACAGGGAGAACATGCAAACTCCGTGCATATAGCACCAGTAGTCAGGATCAAATCCCCGACTCTTATGCTGTGAGGCTGCAACAATACCAGCTTCTCCACTGTGGTGCCCTGTTTTAATCCTGCAATGTCATTTAGTTTCTTTTAGACTTTAGAGATACAGCGCAGAAACAGGCCCTTCAGCCCACCGAGTCCCTGCCGACCAGAGAGCATCCTACTCACTAGCACTATCCTACACTCTAGGGACAATTTACATTTTTACCAAAGCCAATGAACCTACAAAACTGTACGTCTGGGGAGTGTGGGAGGAAACCGGAGCACCTGGGGAAAACCCACGTGGTCACAGAGAGAACGTACAAAGTCTGTACAGACAGCACCCATAATCAGAATCAAACTCGGGTCTTTGGCTTTGTAAGGCAGCAACTCTACCGCTGCGCCACCATTTTAACTACTTTATTTTAATTTTAGCTAAAGAGATACTTTCTCTTCAGAAAGCACCACGCTAGTCAATACCCTCACGGAAACGATATCAAACACAAATTGACACCATGGAGACATGGATTTCACAGCAGTGAAGATTAGAATCTAATGCTGTCATTGTTTTAATTATAGCTCTGTTGCTTCAGCTGCCAATTTAAAGTTAATTAAAAAGAAGTAAACATATGCTTGTGTACTCATTATTAGAAAGAAACATTCATCAAACAGCAAATATATTTTAAAATATATACTCCAAACAGGGCAAACCACAAAGACAACAATAAACTTATCAATAGAGTGACAAAGTTATGAACATAGTAGCTTAATGTTCTTGACTCTTTAACATGCCTGATCTAATCCTCAGTGATATTATTCACTAATTATTGCAGTGCAACCTCATTATCCCTTAAATCTGGTTTCACTTATTTTAGAAATCCCCTAAATGAACAGACTGCATTGCTTCAAAAGTCCAACTGTTAAAATGACCGTTGACAGATCTATGTATGGTGAACTCCTAGGATATTTCCCTTGGATTTCATTTGTAATTGGGTGCTAAATCCATTCAAAAATAAATAAGCTATTGTCTGTGGGCATAAAAAAATTGTCGTGGGAATATCGTGAAGTGATTATTTGTAGCTAATCTCCAAGGATATTTCAGGGTATCTTGCTAGTAAAATTACATATGTAGTCATAGAGTCTTGTGACAGGAAAATAGGCCCTTGTCCAAGAGACCAAGCTAGTTCAATTTGCCCTCCCATATAAACGTCTTTCCTTTTACTTTTGCTGCTCTTTTGTTGTGTTTATAGGGCCACGTATGCTGGATTCAAGGATGTAGAGTGTGCGCCATTCTTCATCTTCATATATAGTCTTCTTGGAGTCTGAAATATCATGTATCCATGATCTTCAGAGATGCTGCTTGACCCACTGAGTTACTCCAATGATTTGTGTCTTTTTGGTAAAACAGCATCTGTGGTTCCTTGTGTCAACATCTTCTTCATGTGCTGTTCAACTTACAGCTCTTGTGCACTGTCACTTGAAGTGAGTCCATATATTGGTGTGGAGGGGATTCAGACTATGTGGGGCTCAGGGAATGGTAGATACTCCCTTCATGATTATAATAGATTGAATTGATTGAAAGATCCAGCATGGAAAGAGGTACCTTCGCCCTTTCCAAACCGACACTATTTTTATATTATCCCACTTCCGAGCACCTGGAGGAAACACACGGCATCACAGGGAGGACATGCAAACTCAACACACACAGCACCCGAGGTCAGGATCGAACCCGAGTCTCCGGCGCCGTGAGGCAGCAGCTCTACTGTGCCGTACGTAACCCAAACAACATCTCCTTTGATTTGAATGGATTAATGCTCCACTACAAATGGCATGCAAGAAAAATGTCTTTGGAAGAAGGGTCCCAACCTGAAACGTCGTTTGTCCATTCCTTCCACAGATGCTGCCTGGCCCGTTGAGTTCCTTCAGCACTTTGTGGTTTGCGCAAGATTTCAGCGTCTACAGTTCCTTGTATCTTTAGGATGTCTGAGGAGTTCCCTGAGCTTTGAGATTGAGACTTTAGAGTTTAGAGATACAATGCTGAAACAGGCCTTTCGGCCCACCGAGTCCGTGCCGACCAGCGATCACCCCGTTCACTAGCACTATTCTACGCACTAGGGACAATTTACAATTTTACCAAAGCCAATTAACATACACGCCTGTATGTCTGGAGTGTGGAGGAATCCGGAGCACCCGGAGAAAACCCACGCGGTCACAGGGAGAACGTTCAAACTCCATATAGGCGGTACTCGTAATCAGGATTAAACCACAGTGTCTGGTGTTGTAAGGCAGCAACTCTGATACCATCTATCCAATGAAATTTAAAGATTGAGGAACAAAGACGTAACGTGTCTTGTTTACTGGAGTAATCTAGGCAGCATTAATGGGGGACAATGTTTCAGGATGGGTCCCTTTCCTCAGACTGCCAGAGGTGGTAAGATGCACAAATGATAGTGGCACTAAAGAGGCTCTTAGATAAGTACAGTATATGGATATGCAAGGACTGGAGTGATTTGGATCATGTGCAGGCTGAGGAGATTAGTTTATCTTGTTTTGTAAACCAACATCTGGAATTTCTTGTGTTTAAATAGAGAAACAAGCGTGGAAAAATAATGAATTAGAGGCAAAATGGGAACAGAGGGGGAAATAGTGCATTAAAACTCTGAGAAGAGTAGGAAAAATAAGAAAAAAGGGCAGGTTTTAAGAAATGTTTAGGAAGGAACTGCGTATGCTGGTTTACACCAGAGATACACACAAGATGCTGGAGTAACTCAGCGGGTCAGGCAGCACCTCTGGAGAAAAGGAATAGATGAATTTTCGAGTCGAGACTCTTCTTCATTGATGAGGAATGAGAGGAATGCCAATCTCATGCAGGAATGAGATTGGCAATTTTAGACTGTTCTGACTCTGGGGCAGAAAGGCTGATTGTCTCTGGATTTACAATGGCCACGTAGATAAAACGTTTTGTTCATCACTCCTGACTAACTCTGAAGTGTCAGAGGATGAGCAAAAATCTGATAGAAGTATATAAAATTATGAGAGGCATATTTAGAGTAAAGAGTCAGAACCTTTTTTCTCAGGTTGGAAATGTCAAAGACTAGAGGGCATAGTTTTAAGGTGAGAGGGGCAAAGTTTAAAGGAGATATGTGGGGCAATTTTTTTTACACAGTGGGTGCCTGGAACTTGATGTCGGGTGGTGGTGATGGAGGCATATACAATAGTGGTGTTTAAGAGGCTTTTAGATAGGCACATGGATCTGCAGAGATTGGAGGGATTTGAGTAGAGAAGAATAGTATAAACTGGCATCATATTCAGCATGGATATTGTGGACCATAGGGCCTGTTCTTAGGCTGTACTGTTGTTTGTTTGATGTTTTATTTAATTTTCTTCAGTGAGTTTTTGGGCAAAAACAAAAGCTCTTAAAAAATACAAGGACGAGGTGCAATCTGTGTATGTGGCCAATGGCACTAGGGTGTGAATTAAACACCACTTTCTGTTACACCCACGCGGTCACAAGGAGAGCGTACAAACACCGTACAGACAGCACCCATGGTCAGGATCGAACCCGGGTCTCTGGTGCTGCAAGGCAGCAACTCAACCGCTGCGCCACTGTGTTATATTGTATCTCGTACCATGATAAGGAGCGGTGTGTAACAGAATGTGGTGTTTAGAACTTACAGTGAGGGCTGATATGTGTAGGAAGGAACTGCAGATGCTGGTTTACACCGAAGAGAGACACAAAATGCTGGAGTAACTTAGTTCAGGCACAGGCAGCATCTCTGGAGGACACGGATAAGTGACGTTTTGGGTCGGGAGCATCTCTGGAGAAAACGAGAAACATCACCCATCCATTTTCTCCAGAGATGCTGCCTGACCTGCTGAGTTACTTCAGCATTTTGCGTCTATCTTCAGTGAGGCCTGATAACTCTGTAATATAAAAAAAGGCACAAAGCACTGGAGTAATGCGGGTCATACAGCATCTCTGGAGGACACGGATAAGTGACGTTTTGGGTCGGGAGCCTTCTTCAGACTTTGTTATTCTTCCAGCAAAGATCAGGCCCGTTGTTATATGGGTTTTGTGGTGAGAAGGACAAACATATTCAAGAGAACAAAACGGAATCACCCTCCCTTTGATAGCGCTGAATGGCTGATTACAGTTAACATGCTTACCATCAGTGTAAACATTCAGCAAGGAGCAGAACAAAGAGGCTAAATGATCAACCGCAAGTTTAATTAGCTGCTGTTTCAAATTAATAATGAACATTTTAACGCTGAAAGAGGGATTGCTGTAGTATTTAATCCTTGGAGCTGCGAGGTTTCTTCTTTATTACACCTCATCGTGTGAGACCGTCAGTGCATTTATTCACAATGCCAGAAAATTGGTTGGAGCGCTTTGATGATTTTTCAACTTCAGCTGGAAAGTTTTACCTTTGCGCCCGATATTAATATTGGTTACTCAAGCTGTGCAAAAGGCAGCAGATGTTGGGCTTTTTTTTTTACCCTTGCCACAGATAACATCAGCGTGTGCAATCTACTATTTAAATTGTCATCTCAAATTTGTACGCTAATTAACTGATACCGAGCGCAGCCAGCAGCTCATAACAAATCAATGCAGGCTCAATGCACAGAAGTGTCCCTCACTGCATGGCCCCCCGAGGGTTGTCACTGCAAGTTGGAACCTGCCACCTCTTCTGTTTGTGCATTTTCCTTCACGGTTTGAGCCGTCTCGATGCCGCGCCCCTTTCCACATCCCAGTCCCTATCCACCCTCTGCTCCCCTCCGCTTCTTCTTCCAGCAGGCAGGTCGCTCCGCGCTTCGAGGGTCTTAACGGTAACGATCGATCCATCGCGTATAAAAATTATGGGAGGCTTAGAAAGGGTAGACAGTCAGAATCTTTTTTCCCCAGGGTGGAAAAATCAAAGACTAGAGGGGGTAGCTTTACTGTGAGAAGGGGGAGAGTTTGACGGAGATGTGTGGGGCAAGTCTTTTACCCAGAGGATGGTGGGTGCCTAGGGTGGTGGTGGAGACAGATGTGATAGTGACATTTAAGAAGCATTGATGACAGTGGCACTTAAGAGGCATTTGAATAGGCATATAGATATGTGGGTTGGAGGCATATGGATTATGTACACGTAGGCATATGGATTGGGATATAAATATACTGGGAATTATAGGGAAGCGGTTAATGTACACTCAGGCATATGGATAGGCATATTGTTATGCAGGGAATTGGAGGGATATGGATTATGTGCACATAGATAAGAGATGATCTTGGTATCATGTTGGGCTGAAGGGCTTGTTCCTGCAGAAACAAGGAACTGCAGATGCTGGTTTACAAAAGAAAACCCAAAGTGCTGGAGTAACTCGGCGGGTCGAGGCAGCACCTCTGGAGATCATGGATAGGTGACGTTGCGGGTTGGGACCCTTCTTCAGACCGTTACTGTGCTGTACTGCGCTGTGCTCCATCGTCTGTCACAGGGACCCACCCAGTGGGTTCTGCAGGGACCTCGGGAAACTACCGCCGAGCATTCATGCCTATTAATGACCTCTCTCCAATGTCTGTTGCAGTCACTACGAACAGGACCGAAACGCGCTGAGGAGAAAAGAATGGGAGAGACGGAATCAGGAAGTCCATCAAGATGAAGATCTGTTTGCCTCAAGTTTTAATCTATTCGGTGAACCCTACAAGGTAGCCTGGTGAAAATGTGTTATTTCAGCTGAAGTTTGGTATCGTTGAGATAGTGGTGGCGGTTAGCTGGTCCCTTACTTCAGTTTGTTTAACACACTCAGAACGGGAAAACTGTAGCGATAGTTACAGAGCAGCACAGAGGCGCAGCGGTAGTGTTGCTGCCTTAGCACGCCAGAGACCCTGGTTCGATCCTGAACATCGGTGCTGTCTGTACGGAGTTTGTACGTTCTCCCTTTGACTGCATGAGTTTTCTCCGGGTACACCGGTTTCTTCCCAAACTCCAAAGACATACGGGTCTGTAGGGTAATTTCTGCCGTAAAATTGTAAATTGTCTCTAGTGTGTAGGATAATGCTTGTGTACAGGGTGTGTAGGATAATGCTTGTGTACAGGGTGTGTAGGATAATGCTTGTGTACAGGGTGTGTAGGATAATGCTTGTGTACAGGGTGTGTAGGATAATGCTTGTGTACTGTTTCTTCTCTGTATCTCTGTATATAGCATCTTAAAACTCTAGTATGCACTGATTCTCACTGTTAATGAATCTGGACGCAGTTTTTACCTTTAAATGTCATAAGATGCTTAGAGATAGGAGCATAATTAGGCCATTCAGCCCATCGAGTGTGGGTTATTCAATCATGGCTGATCTATTTTTCCCTTTCAACCGCAATATCCTGCCTTCTCCCTCTAACCTTTCAGTAAGATGTGAAGAGGTCGGTACATTCACAGTTCCCAAATTTGTTTCGATCCATAATTAAAATCATGTTCCATCTTCCTGACTGCACATTCTGCTCGGAGTGTCAACAGAGGAAGCAGCATCTTTGGGAAATGGGTCTTGAGGGTTAGGAATGTGAAATAGCAGACACCCAGGGTGGGATATGCAGGGTGCAATGGTATTGTCTTCTCAGATGCCGTATTGAGCTTAAAAAGCTGTTTTTTAAAAAAGAAGCAACAATTGAATGAAAAGCTTTGCTCATTGATGAGAGAGTGAGCTTCAGTCTAGGTGTAAAAAGCAACTGGCTCGCCCTCTCTTAATAGCTAATGGGAAAGATTGATGAATATTATGTGTTCTGGCATTGATCAATGCCTTAAATTATGTGTTGTTAAATCAGTTCCATTGTAAATCTGACTGGGAGGAGGTGTGCAGTGTGGCACTGCAGACGCAGGGAAGATTTTAGTTTAGTTTAGAGATACAGCGCGGAAAGAGGACCTTTGCCCAACCGAGTCAATGTTGACCAGCGATTACCCCGTACTAGCACTATCCTGCACATTAGGGAGATTAATGAATGGTGAGAATCAGCGCGTACCAGAGTTTTAAGATGCTATCTTTAGACTTAGATTTTAGAGATACAGTGCGGAAACAGGTCTTTCGGCCCATCGAGTCCGCTCTGATCAGCAATCACCCCGTACACTAGCACTATCTCACACACTAGGGGCAATTTACAATTTTACCAAAGCCAATTAACCTTCCAACCTGTACGTCTTTGTAGTGTGGGGGAAACCGGAGCACCCGGAGAAAACCCCTGGCGGTCACAGTGAGAACGTACAAAGTTCATACAGACAGCACCCACAGTCAGGATCAAATCCGGGTCTCTGGCTCTATAAAGCAGCAACTCTAGCACTACACCACCATGCCGCCCTCTGTGTTGATAAATGTACACATTTACAAAAAAATTTGTTTCTTCATAGCTGGTACAATTTAAGTAGCCAACTTGTGCACAGTTCAACCCCAGACACATCCTCCATCATTGTATTCTTCCCGTTATTTTAATAGAGGGAGACCGAAAAAAATCAAAGCTTTTTTTCAAAGGGTGTTGCACTCTGCTGTCTTTTAGCCGACACTCTTCAAAGGAAATCATGCCCTTGGCAGCTGTCCAGAGGCCTATATGTATGACCTACCCAGGATTAAATTGACATCCTCCGGCATTATCAGCGACTTGGTGGGGAAAGGTCGGCAACATCTGGTACTTCTGTTTGCCAATCCCAAACTAACCCTTTCATTTTGCCTTTCAGGAGGCTGGGCTCTATATACTCTCCGTCTGTGGCACAGAGAGCTTTCCCCCAGTAAAATGCTTTGACGTGAGGCTTTGTTTGGTCACTATAAAATGTGCAGCCCACACCATCACGCAAGCCAACCTCCCTTCCATTGACTCCATCTACACTTCACGTTGCCTCGGCAAGGCCACCAGTATAATCAAGGGCCAGTCTCACCCTGGGCACTCTATCTTTCCCCCTCTCCCATCAGGCAGAAGGTACAGAAATTTGAAAACACACATCTCCTGATTCTTTCCAGCTGACTTCAGGCAACTAAATCATCCCATCACCCACTAGAGTGGTCCTGACCTTTCATCTACCTCATTGGAGACCCCCAGACTATCTTCATTCAGACTTTACTGGACTTTATCTTGCACTAAACATTATTCCCTTTATCATGTATCTTTACACTGTGCACAGCTTGATTGTAATCATGTGTAGTTTTCCCGCTGACTGGATAGCATGCAACATTAAGAGCTTTTCACTGTACCTCGGTACATGTGATAATAAACTAAACTAACTAGGCTAAAGAACTGATTAAACTAACTAAACTAAGCTAACTAACTAGTTAAGAATCATCTGCTCTCTGGGGTCAAGCATTAACCATAATGGATGAGAGATGAAACCCTTCTCTTCTCGTTGGTTCACCAAACACATCCCAATAATGAATCGGATTTATCAATTATATTTTGGGATATTTAAAAGGTCTATTTTGTGAGCTTTAAGTATGTGATGTACAAATGTTTTCTGTTTGGGAGGGATGTATTGCAAGGGTTTACTGCTGTGCTTTTAAAATAATTATTGTCCAGTTTTGTATGCCGTCTAATATCTTTCAGACCAGCAAAGGTGATGCGCTTTCTAGCCGTGTGCAGAATACTTTAGGGAACTACGACGAGATGAAGGACCTGCTGACCAACCGTTCCAACCAGAGTCACCTCGTGGGCATCCCCAAGTCCCTGATCCCACAGGCGCCCACGGATAAGATGGAGCCAAGTTTCTTCAGCGAGCCCAGGACTAAGGTGGTGCCGTCGCACCAAAGTGGCAATCACTCTTCCTCCTGCATGCCCCCGCCTTCATCCTGCCTGTCGCTGAGTTCTACGCTGCTGCACGGGCACCCCAGCAAAAAGTCACGGGTGGAGTGGTCCCGAGGTGGGCACGGGTCGACTGGTGGGCATGGCCTGCAGAGCAGTAGTCAGCCGGGCAACCAACAGGGCAGGGAGAAGCACCCGGCCTCCCACGAACAGTCCCAGGACAGGTACGGCGACCCGTACGCCGGTCAGAGCGAGCTGCACAAAAGTGACCTGCAGGCCAGTGTGGACGACTGCGTGAAGCTTCAGTCGTCGAGTCCCGGCACCACCTCGCGCTCCAAGCGGCACGGCCACTCCAAGCCGGCCAGCAGCGATCACTCCTACAAAGACGGCTGCCACATGAAGTCCCCCATTGACATCGACGGTGGCTCCTACTCCTGCGGTTCACCGCTCCCCTCCACCTCCCTGATTCCTGGTGGCAGCGCTCTCTCCAGCCAGAACTTCCTGCCAGGACTCCACTGCAAGTCCAGTGTTCTTCAGCAGAAGCCCACCGCCTACGTCAGGCCAATGGACGGGCAGGAACAAGCCCCCATTGAGTCACCAGAGCTAAAACCCCTGATGGAAATCGAGGATGCTTTCAGTAACCAGGCATTCGGAAACCTCCTGGATGTGAAACCCTGCACAACAACCTCCAAGTGCAAGTTACCAAAGCTGACCATCCCTCAACCGGTAGAGGTAAGCAGATACATCTGCATTTACAAGTCTGGGGTTATAACAGGCCTCATATTGTGATTTTAAATCTTGTTGCAGTGAGATCTTTGTTGAGTGCTGTAATGCATGGAAAACCTATTTGATGTCAGAAGTCAATCATTCTATATCTGAAACGGTCATGGTGAAAGATTACAATGCTACCAATCATGGAGTGTTGCTTAATGGACCCAGAATGGATTTGAATCACTGGAGTTTATTTGAAAGGTCAGAGACTAAAAAGGTTGGCACTGTCAAAAGATTGGTTAGCTAGGACATTTACATGCTGCTGTTCTTTCCTACGAAAAACAGGATTGCCAAGAAAAGATGTTTAGCCTCTCAATGTCTCATCTTCATCTTCCTGGTCCTATCTCCTCATCCCTCGATACATGTAGCTAACAAACAAAATAGGGATCTTATTACAGATATTGAAATAATACAATCTGTGCACATCTCGTTCTGGCTTTGAGATTAGTTCAGTGATTTTGGCGGTAGAGTTGCTGCCTTACAGCGCCAGAGACCCGGGTTCAACCCTGACTACGGGCGCTGTCTGTACAGAGTTTGTACGTTCTCCCTGTGACCTGCGTGCGTTTTCTCTGGGAAGCTCTGTTTTCCTGTATCTCTAAACTAAAGTAGAGACAATGCAAGTCGATATTATTGTCACATGCACAAGGATGGTGAGGTGCAAATACAGTGAAAACCTCACTTGCTCAGACAAAAACATAAATTACACCTAGATTACTCACGACAGTGATCAGTAAAAGTCTGTGCAGGAACAAGACATTAGAGGTCCCGCCCAAAATTGCAGGGGACAGGCAAAAATTAATCTTGCATGCAACACTACTTCCATACAGAGCCTTTCCACACGCACACGCACACACACTTACAGATGCATACATGCACATACACACACATGCAAGTACAGACCTACACACATATGTGTGTGCATGCATTCCGGCACATATACATACACACACATATACATATATATACACACACGCAGGCACATGCACATACACGTGTACAAACTCATAAATGCAAAAATATGTACGCACATACACATGCACGCGCACACACACACACAGATGCATATACACGTAGATACAAAATTGGATATGCACATACACACACACACTCACATGCGTTCATGCACACACATGTGCGCACACACACATATGCAGGCACATGCACATGTACAAGCTGACAGATGCAAATATGTGTACACACATACACACACACACACCTCCTCACAAACAGCTGGCAGCAGAGAATGCTGACACATAAATCACTTTTTCTTCTCTCCTCCCTTTCCATGTCTTGTCAAGTCATCAACAAAATCTCCTCTTAAATGTCAGTCATATATAAAGTGACTGTGGAGCTTCCAATTTAACTCACCGTGTAGGAATCGTGTTCGGCTGATTTATACGCAGGCAAAGCCTAAAAAGGCCGGTACCTCAGGGCGAGTCGGACTGGAATCTGGCAAGGAACGTTAGCCTGGAATGTGTTTGCTGATGGAGGAAAAACTCAAGAGCACTGTGGGGAAAAAAGTACTGAGGATGAAATTATTTGTTTTTTAGGTTTTAGTCAATACAGGGAAACCCCTTCTGCTGTTTCTCTGCAGTGAATTGGACTCCTTTATTGAAGCCCAAAGTTCCACTGGTACTGAGAGGGTGCTGCACTTTCAGCAGATGCAATATTACACAAAGGCCATATGTGTTCTCCATGTTTAGTTAAGTTTATTATTGTCAAGTTTCCCGAGATACAATGAAAAGCTTCATTTTGCACACTATCCAGACAAATCGTACCAAATGTATAGAGAGTGACGTAAGGGTGCATCTGGTAGAGCTGCTGCCTCTCAGCGCCAGAGACCTGGGTTCGATCCTGACCTCAGGTGCCGTCTGTGCAAAGTTTGCACATTCTCCCTGTGACTGCATGGGTTTCCTCCGGGTGCTCAGGTTTCCTACCACATCCCAAATACGTGCGGGTTTTTGTAGGTTAATTATCCCTCTGTAATTTACCCCCAATATGTAGGGAGTGAATGAGAAAGTGGGATGACATCAAACTAGTGTGAACAGGTGATTGATTGTCGGCATGGACTCGTTGAGCCGAAAGGCCTGTTTCCATCCTGCGTCTTTTAATCAATTAATCAATCCAAAGAGTGAAACAATTGCAATAAATAATAGTCAAACCTCTTCTAGGACCGCACACAACAGATTACATAGATAGGTAGGTGAATATGCAGGGAATGGAGGGATGTGGATTGTGCAAGAAATATGAGATGTGCAGTAGACATCCAGTTTGGCACACACCTTGTGGGCAGAAGGGCCTGTTCCTGTACTATTCTCTTGCCTGCTCTATGTTCTATGTTCTATGTGACCCCTGTTACAATTTTCAAGTTTCAAGTCTCTGACAATGTCACGTTTGATCTTGGCCCAAGGAGTTATGCACTTCTTATTTTATTGCATTAATGCCCAATGTCCTTGTGACACTGGGTCGGCCTACATCATCGATGAAAAAAATCCCATGTTATTTTGAAAATATTTCAATTTATTTTTGAAATACAGCATGGAAACAGGCTCTTCCACCCACCAAGTCCAAGCTATGCCAACCATCGATCACCTATTCACACTAGTTCTATGTTATCTCACTATCACGTTCACTCCCTACACAATAGGGGTAATTTACAGAAGCCAATTAGCCTACAAATCCACACATGTTTCACATGTGGGAGGAGCCCGGAGCACCTGGAGGAAACCCAAGCGGTCCAGAGGTGCTTTTATTGTTTGGCTGTATGGTGATCACATTTCACTGTGCAACTGGCACATGTGACAAATAAATGTATCTTGATCTTGATCTATCTTGATCTTGATCTTGATCTTGAGGTCAGGATCGAACACGGGTCCATGGCGCAGTGAGGCAGCATCTTACCAGCTGCGCCACTGCACCACCCCAAATGCAGGAATGCTATGTAATATTTATAAACAACTAACCTTGCAAAAAAATATATTACCTGTTGTTTTGTGGGGACTTGATTTGTGGCTGTTTATGATTCACTTCATCAGGAGTGCTTCAGTACAATATTTGAAAAGTATTATATCAATGCAAATTCCACCATAAATTGTTTAGCTTTATTGACGTACGGCAAGGGAAACACTCAGTGTTGCAATCAGCATGCTAAAGGATAGCGTTCATTCTGATAGGCAGCTCTGGAGTGGGGAAGAATAATGCATCAGGTTATTTTCCGCTGTTGATCAAAACAACATACATATTAGTCAATGAAACTAGACGGTAGTTTACTGGTAGATTAATATCTACAATCGGTATAAAGTGCTTTTAAAAATACATAACAGTTTAGGAAGTGAAGAGAAACAATGTGTAGTTATTAGTCCCCAGGGATTCACTTGCTGAGTAATTGTGCTAATAGAGTGTAAAATATGCAAATCATTGTGCAGTCTTGCCCATAACTGTGAGAGAAACGGGCACTTACAGAGATGATGGTGCTTTCTGAGTGTGGCATGTAAGGAAGTGGTACAAAGACCTATTTATATCCACCAAAGGCTTGCACATGACTGCAGATGGTGTTTTGGTGGAAAGGAGTAAAAGGTTTATTATTGTATATGCCGTTTACCAGTTTGTGCTGCAGATGTTCCTGTTTATTTTTACTGCGGGACAAAATATGCAGTTGAACATTTTTCATGCCTGGTTGCATTTTGTCAACATTAATTCTTGAACAGCAAATAAACACCAAGCAAATGAAAGCTACAATGCCCTCCATAATGTTTGGGACAAAGACCCATCATTTATTTATTTGCCTGTAATCCACAATTTGAGATATTTAATCGGAAAAAAAAAATCACATGTGATTAAAGTGCACATTGTCAGATTTTAATGAAGGCCATTTTTATACATTTTGGTTTCACCATGTAGAAATCACAGCAATGTTTATACATTTCAGGGCACTATAATGTTTGGGACACAGCAATATCACGTAAATGAAAGTAGTCATGTTTAGTATTTTGCCACACATCCTTGTCATGCAATGACTGCTTGAAGTTTGCGATTCATGGACATCACCAGTTGCTGGGTGTCTTCTCTGGTGATGCTCTGCCAGGCCTGTATTACAGTCATCTTTAGCCTATGCTTGTTTTGGGGGCTAGTCCCCTTCAGTTTTCTCTTCAGCATTTAAAAGGCATGCTCAATTGGGTTCAGATCGGGTGATTGACTTGGCAATTCAAGAATTGACCATTTTTTAGCTTTGAAAAACTCCTTTGTTGCTTTAGCTGCATGTTTGGAATCATTGTCTTGCTGTAGAATGAACTGCCGGCCAATGAGTTTTGAGGCATTTGTTTGAACTTGAGCAGATGGGATATGTCAATGAAAATAAGTGAGCCAGTACCTTCAGCAGCCATACATGCCGAGGCCATAACACCCCCACCACGGTGTTTCACAGATGAGGTGGTATGCTTTGGATCTTGGGCAGTTCCTTCTCTCCTCCATACTTTGCTCTTGCCATCACTCTGATATAAGTTCATCTTCATCTCATCTGTCCACAAGACCTCATTCCAGAACTGTGGTTGCTCTTTTAAGTACTTCTTGGCAAACTGTAACCTGGCCATCCTATTTTTGCAGCTAACCAGTGGTTTGCATCTTGCAGTGTAGCCTCTGTATTTCTGTTCATGAATTCTTCTGCAGACAGCGGCCATTGACAAATCCACACCTGACTCCTGAAGAATGTTTCTGATCTGTCAGGCAGGTGTTTGGGGATTTTTCTTTATTATAGAGAGAATTCTTCTGTCATCAGCTGTGGAGGTCTTCTTTGGCCTGCCAGTCCCTTTGCGATTAGTAAGCTCACCAGTGCTCTCTTTCTTCTTAAGTCTGAAGAAGGGTTTCGGCCCGAAACGTTGCCTATTTCCTTCGCTCCATAGATGCTGTGCACACGCTGAGTTTCTCCAGCACTTTTGTCTACCTTCTTCTTAATTATGCTCCAAACAGTTGATTTTGGTAAGCCAAAGGTTTGGCTGATGTCTCTAACAGTTTTATTTTTGTTTCTCAGTCTCATAATGCCTTTGACTTTCATTGGCACAACTTTGGTCCTCGTGTTGATAAACAGCAATAAAAGTTGATGGAAAGACTGGAGGAAAGATTAGGTGCTGAGAGCTCTCTTATACCTGCATTAATGAGGCATTTAAACACACCTGAGCAATTACAAACACCTGTGAAGCCATGTGTCCCAAACATCATGGTGCCCTGAAATGAGGGGCTATGTGTAAACACAGCTGTAATTTCTACATGGTGAAACCAAAATGTATTAAAAAAAACCTTTAATAAAATCTGACAATGTGCACTTGAACCACATGTGATTTTTTTCTATTACAAATCTCAAATTGTGGAATACTGAGGCAAATAAATAAATGATGGGTCTTTGTCCCAAACATTATGGAGGGCACTGGTAGATCGCGCATTGACAAAGGAAGCAGTAAGGAATGTTTGGTAACTTAGGGATTTCCCACTGTCAGATATGGTAGCCTCACCTGTATATATATATTTATATATATATATATATTTATGTATTTTCACACACACACACACACAATATATATACATATATATTTACACATATACACACATGCATATATATATATAAAATATTAATATATTAATATTTAATATATAATATATATGCATATGATAACATATATTAGTTACATGTGTGTTTGTGTGTATATATATTCAATATATATATAATGAATATTTAATATATAATATGAAAACCTCGTATTATAACATACACACACACACACACACACATATATATATATATATATATATAGCACCAGTGACCCCTGTTCGACCTTGATCTTGGGTCCTATCTGTGTGGACTTTGCATGATCTTCCTGTGGCCATGTGGGTTTCCTCTGAGTGCTCCGGTTTCCTCCCACATCCCAAAGACGTGCGGGTTTGTAGAGTAATTGGCCTCTCTGTAAGTGGCCTCCTAATGTGTGGGGAGTGGATGAAGAGGTGGGATAATATAGAACTAGTGTGTATGGGTGATCGATGGTCGGCGTGAACTCGGTAGGCCGAAGGGCCTGTTTCAATGCTGTGTCTCTAAACTGCAATATGCCTTTCCTGATACACTATTCAGACATCCCTCAGTGCTCATGGTTCTTGTGTTTGCATTCACCGTGTTACTGTGATTTATAAGCCCAGAGGAAATGGACACATTCCATACCAGCCAACGGAAAGTCTTTTCCGGAATGTTCTCAATAGTTCCTACGCACGGAATTTGGCTCCTGAAACAAGCCGGTGTATTATTTAGAAGATAGACACAAAAAGCTGGAGTAACTCTGCGGGTCAGGCAGCATCTCTGGAGAAAAGGAATAGGTGATGTTTTGGGTAGCGACCCTACTTCAGACCCCAGTCTGAAGAAACGTCACCCATCCTTTTTCTCCAGAGTTGCTGCCTGACCCGCTGAGTTACTCCAGCACTTTGTGTGTATCTTTCATATAAACCAGCCTCTGCAGTTCTTTGTTCCTCCCCCTGTTCCTATCTCCTCCTTAATTTGTTCACTCCCACCCTTACTGAGTCTTCCATTTCCCTGTTATCCCCCCTCTTTCTCCTTCCTCACCCTTTCCACTTATATCCCTCCCCCCAGCTTTACATTTCACTCCGCCCCTCTCCTTTACATTTCACTCCGCCCCATTCGCCAATCAAAGCCCTTACTCACCTGTACCCACTTAACAGAGGCCAATTGCTCCACAGACCCGCACGTCTTTGGGATGTGGGAGGAAACCAGAGCACCCGAAAGAAACCCACGCGGTCACAGGTAGCACATACAAACTCCACACAGACAGCAGCCGAGGTCAGGATCGAACCCGAGACAGCGGCTCTAGTGGCTACACCACCGCAGTCGTATAAAGTCCGATCTAGTTTATCGCTGAGGTAGAGTTGAGGTTAGGGTGCAGGTTGGTTCAAGACCCACACCACACTGGTCACTGTCCCATTTCACCCCTGCCGTCAGGAGCCTGAAAACTGTAAAGTTCAGGTTCAAGAGCAGCTTCTTCCCTCTAAGCAACAGTCTATTAAACACTACAACCTCCAAATAGGCTCCAAACTATATATACTTGGGAACACTATATTTGACTTTGCAGTACAATTATCTATTTATGTGTCTGTTTCTTACCTAATATTTTAATATAAACTGGTTTCTTGTCGTGTATAATGCAATTTTATGATTTTTTTTAACGAGTAATATATTTACATATTTGTAATTGCATTGTTCCGTTTTGGGACATATGGCAATAAAACACCCTTGACTCTTAGCTCTTGACGGTTGATGGAAAGAGGCATTCAACAACAATAACAATTGCGAAAATTGGCCCCTGCCCAGCCTAGGTTGCCTTAAGTCAGTGTTATTGAGCCATTGACAGGAACATTCTTATGCGGAACTCACTTGCATTGGCAAGCTTACAAGTCAGGAAGTGACTGCCAAATAATATACTGTGTAGGTACAGCATGTGCTGTACCAAATTACCGTGCTGGTGGTGACTGAGTTAGAGAGTGCAGTCAAGGTCTCTGTGAAATCAGATATGCCTTGTTTACGTAAAGTGTCACACAGCTTCACATTGATGTGGTGCGTAAGTCAAACAGAGACAGGCTCAAGTAGCTGAGTGGATGGGAGCTTGACTGAGCATGCATCACTTGCTTTGACAGAGTGAGCAGGGACGGTAACTAGTATGTTCAGAGCCACGTGGACTTAATTGGTGTTCCAAAGTCATCTGCAGGAAACCCAGAAATATTTCAAAAATTCCAACCCCCTTCTTGACATTGCGTGAAAGCATTCCATCGGACAGTAAGTGGTTTTTCATCTAACATTTTATTTTTAAGTGCTACTTTGTGAAGTGCTGGTTAATCTTTACACAGGACATTTCACTTCTTGTTTCACTGTCAAACAGAGACAGCGACGTCTTGATGCTCCTTTCGGACTTGGGCCAGTGTCATCCTTTGACAGGCAGTGTGTTGAGGAGGTGTGGGAGAGGGAGGGAGAGGGGGGGAGTGGTCAGAGAGGGAATGCCAGCGAGGGAGTGGGAGGGAGAGGGGGAGAGGTCAGAGAGGGAATGCCAGAGTCCAGACAAGGGCAGAAGCAAAGGATGACAAAGATTAGAAGGAGCACAGCGGGGGGGGGAGAAGGACGTGTGGACATGGGCGGTAGAGGCAGTTGGGCCCTACGTTCAATCCAGTTTATAACCCCCTCCCTCACCTCTACTTTCAGTCTGAAGAAAGGTTTCAACCCGAAGCGTCACCTAATCTTTTTCTCCAGAGATGCTGCCTGATACTTTGAGTTACTCCAGCATTTTAAGTCTATCTTAGGTGATAGTTTAGTTTGGTTTAGATTATTGTCACGAATACCAAGGTACAGTGAAAAGCTTTTTATTGCATGCTATCCAGTCAGCAGAAAGACTATGCATGATTACAATCAAGCCGTCCACAGTGTACTGATACAGGATAATGGGAATAACATCTAGTACAAGATGTAATTTAAACCCTTTAATTTGATTTAAATTCCTTTAAATTTAAAATTTAATGTAATTTAAATTCCTTTAAACCCTAATTAAAGATAGTCTGAGGGTCTCCAATGAGGTAGATGGTAGCTCAGGGCCCCTCTCGAGTTGTGGATAGGATGGTTCAATTGCCCAATAACAGCTGGGAAGAAACTATCCCTGAGTCTGGAGGTGTGTGTTTCACACTTCTGTACCTCCTGCCTGAAGGGAGAGTGGAGAAGAGGGAGTGTCCGTGGTGAGACTCATCCTTAATTATGCTAGAGGCCTTGCCTGTTGAGGAGTAACGGGGTGTGCTATGGTGACAGGAGCAGCACTCCTGTCTCCTCCTCTGACACATTGAAAGATTATGTAATCCAACAAACCTTCCTTGCAGACTTGGCACTTCGCCATCCCTGTTGGGACAGTGAAGGAAAAAGGCCAGAGGGGAAAAATCTGTGGGCAATTTATGAAAACTGAAGGTTTGGAAATTCTTCTCTAATTTGTGAAGTAGATCAAGGCAGACTCTGGGGGGACTGCATTAACTCATGAGAAGCAGCCCCAGCTTAAATGTTCAGGACTAGAAACACCCTTGCCTGTCACAGAAGCTTGAGAGCTTCTTTTTAAGGTCATTGACAAAATAAACCAAAGTGGAGTTAACGATTAGAGGCACAAAGTGCTGGAGTAACTCAGTGGGTCAGGCAGCATCTCTGGAGGAAAAGGATTGGTGACGTTTCGGGTCGGGATCCTTCTTTAGGCATCGAGTCAGGGGAGAAAATTCATGGCAATGTTGTTTATGTACAAAGTTGTTTGATCTGGAATGCATTTCTTGAAAACCTGATGGAAGCAGACCCAATGTTGCTGGTATACTCGTTATCACCTATCCCACAGCCAACAATGGCCTATTGTGTGCCGCATTTTTGCTTGATTGTCGTCATTGTATTTTGCATATCTTCCACTCATTTATGCAAAGCACCGTCTATACCTCTAGTTTCCCTCCCCCTGCCTCTCAGTCTCACCAAGGTTCTCTACCTGAAACATCCCCTATTCCTTTTCTCCAAAGATGCTGCCTGACCCGCTGAGTTACTGCAGCATTTTGTGCCTGTTGTCGGTTAGACCCAATGTTAACATTCACGAGGGGACTGGACAAATACTTGAAAGGGAAATCCTTCTCAGTTCAGTGAGGAAAGATGACAACAATTCCCCGAGATGGAGGAGTGGTGGGCCAGGCCGCCGGCAAATGCTGTGATTCACAGCGAGTGAGGGATTGAATTAAATGTTGTGATTGTACCCACCTCTATAACTTCTTCTGAAGGCATTAGACTTTAGAGATACAGCGCGAAAACAAGCCCTTCGGCCCACTGTGTCCAGGACCGACCAGCGATCACCCCAGCACTATCCTACACACTAGCACTATCCTACACACGAGGGACAATTTACAAATTTTACTGAAGCCAATTAACCTACAAACCTGTAACTCTTTGGAATGTGGTAGGAAACCGGATCACCCAGAGAAAACCCACATGGTCACAGGGTGAAAGAACAAACTCCATACCGACCGCACCAGTAGGATCGAACCTGGGTCTCTGGCGATGTATGGCATCAACTCTACCTCTGCGCCACCGTGCCGCCCTTCTTTCCCACCGCACACTCTGTGAAAAAGTAGTCCCCGGAGGTATCTTTCCCCTCTCAACTTAAACCAGTGGCCTCTTGTTTTATCCTCCCCTACCCTGGGGAAAAGACTGTTCACCGCATCTATTTCTCTGTAAGGCTACACTCCTTTTAATGGGGAGAAGGCAGGAGAATGGATTGAAATGGAAAAATAGATCAGCCATGAGTGAATGGCAGTGTACACTCGATGGGCAGATGGCCTAATTCTGCTCCTATGACATGAACTTATGAACTCTATCCGTTAAGATTGCATGCCAGCTCATTGCGTCCCTATCGATGACTCTTTGCACACTTTCTGTATTGTATGCAAAAATAAAGAATGTAGCCGTACCTAGGTACATGTGTCATTGAGTCATTGAATAGGCAGATGGTGGACAAGAGCCAGAGATGAATAGATAAAAGGTGTGAGACAAAAGGATTCCACGCAACATACCTCTATATTAAAACTAAGGACAAAAAGAGTTGCAAATTGTGAAGCTAGAGGAAGGAATTTTGGTGGAAGTGGAGGGGAAGGGGGAGAAATAGATGCATATCCAGGTGGGGCACAGTGGAGAGGGGGTGGGAAGGGGGTGGGGTTTAGGGGGGAAGAAGTGAGAAGGGGAGGGTTTTGTTGAAATGGTGAATGCACAATTAAGGTGCAAGCTTCAATTGTTTTTATGAATTTCAGTTTTATTTAACAGTGTGTAATCAACTCAGTATGTGTAGAATCTAAGATGGCATTGAACCAATTGCATGAGATTGCAACACAACAATTATATCTGTGGTTTGTGCTTGGTCGTTTGTAAGTCATAACAAGGTAGTATTGAGCAACATTGCACTCATATTGATGCATTATTATATTAAGTGATCAATACTTCCATAATCACAGTGGCACGGCGGAAGTGTTGCTGTCTTACAGCACCAGAGACCCGGGTTTGATCCTGACTACGGATGCTGTCTGTACGGAGTTTGTACGTTCTCTCCGTGACCTGCGTGGGTTTTCTCAGGATGCTCCAGTTTCCTCCCACACGCCAAAGATGTACAGGTTTATAGATCGAATTGGCTTGGTAAAATTGTAAAATTGTCCCTCATGTGTGTAGGATAGTGTTGGGGTGCTGGTCGGCATGGACTTGGTGGGCCGTAGGGCCTGTTTCCAAGCTGTATCTCTAAACTAATCCATTGCGGAAGACCAACAAACAAACTGCTGGTGGAATTCAACAGGCCAAACAATATCTGTGGGGACGGGGAAGGAATTGTCAATGTTTTGGGTTAAGACCCTGCATTAGAGGGGAGAGGGTGTGAAAAGGAAGGGAGGCTGGTATAAAGAGGAGAGGGAGGGAGGGGAGAGGCATTGTCGATACTTCATTAGAGTGGAGAGGGTGTGAAAAAGAAGGACGGCTGTTATAAAGAGGAGAGAGGGAGCGGTGAATCTAGGGGCAGTAGATGATGTGGAGTGAGGAGGGGTGGGGGATAATAAGAAAATACATAGTAGGATAGGGCCATTTGGCCCATTGAATCTACTCCACCATTCAAGCATGGCTGAACTATTCTTCCTTCTCAACCCCATTCCTCTGTCACCTCCCTTTGGCCGTTGACGCCGATGGACAGATGGAGGCAGGTATGTGAGAGGGGGAGGGATGGAATTGGGAGATAGAGGTTAGTGCCTGATAGGTGGAAGCAGATAAAGAGAGAAAAAGAGAAAGAAACAAAAAGGAGGCAGATGGAGCACGATGGGGGGGGGGGGGGTGAAGATGGACACAAAGCAGGTACACGACGACACCCCAGCTCTACCTGACTTCTTTTTTTCCTCTGTTGCTTCTGCCTATTACCGACGTGCCCCCTCCTCCCATATCCACCGCTCCCTCATCAGGCTCTGTCTGCCTGTCATTCTTTGCTCCACCTCCTGGCTCCAGTCTCAGTTCTTACCCTCTCTCCTTTATACCGGCGATCTTCCCTCTTCACTTAGTCCCGATACAGGGTTTTGACTCAAAACCCAAAACGTCGACTATTCCCTTCTCCCCATGGATGCTGCTTGACCCGTTGAGTCAAGCAGTATCTAGCAGTTTGCATCCTGCTCCTATTTCCAGCATATGCAGTACCTTGCCCAAAGTAGTAGCCTTTACATTTTACCACAGTGAAATCTGGAAGATTTTCTGAATGAGTCTTGTCGGAGAGTCATATAGTCATACCTCGGCCCAACTTGCCCAAGCTGACCAAGATGGCCCATCTACGCTTGTGCAACCAGTCTTGGTTTGGCTCATACCTTTCCTATCTACCTGTCCAAATGTTATAGTACCTGCCTCAATTACATCTGGCAGCTTGTTCCATACACCCACTACCCTCTGTGTGAAAAGGTGCCCCTCAGGTTCCTATTAAATCTTTTCCCCTTCACCTTCAGCCCATGTTTTCCGGTTCTTGATTCCCCTGCTCCGGGTAAAAGATTCAGCCTATTGATTCCCCTCATGATTTTGTACTCCCTTAGAACAGTGGTTCTTAACCTTTGTGGGCCCTAGACCCCATCAGACATTCTTGGTCAGTACCGTGACCCCCAAAACAAAAATTGAAAAAAAAACAGCCCGATTTATTAAAACATGTCTGCCAATGCTCAGTCAATGGGATGGCTGGAATTGCTTCGCAGCCATCAGGCAATCAAAACCAGGACGAATGCTCGACAGGCAACACCTCATGTCAGCGTCGATCACAAGCCTAATGCGTGCCTTTGTTTTCAAAGTTACCATGGTTGAGAATCCAGCCTCACAGTCGTAAGTTGAGGGGGACTAGGCCAATAGGGCCAGGGCCCTCTTCGAAAGAACAGGACAGTCCTTCACTTTTAGCCAAAATGTGGCGAGCTCTTGTTCCATGAAGTCACTCTTGAGCTGCGCATCTTCACAAATTCGGTAAAATTCAACCTTCGTAGCCATGTCAGTATCGCTGATGGCACCGTCTTCAACGGAAAAGGGTCGGACGATCCACACATCACGTGAGCGGTCGTCCAGTTCTGGGGAAGTAACGTTCGATGGCTTCACTAATTGCCAGATCTCCTCGTGGAAGTGGCATTCAGCATCTGGCGTAGCATCCAGGAGAGTCGTCATCTCAGGGAAGATAGTCGTGTCACCGTCCTGGACTCTTCTGTGGTAAAGGTGAATCGTCCTCCTGACGCTGCCACTTTGTCACAAGCTGTGTGCAGCATTGGGAGGTTTCCTTGAAGTGACAGGTTCAAGGAATTCACCTCGGCAAAGAAGTCAGCCAAGTAAGCAACCTTCATCACGAACACTTCATCCTGCATCTTTTCATGAAGCTGATTCTCCTTCTCGGTACACCCTCTCTCCAAGAACAGTGCTTTTTCCTCTGGAAGTTGAATCATATGATTGAGAACTTTACCACGCAAAAGCCAGCGCACCTCTGTATGGAATATCAGAACAGTGAAATCGGCGCTCATTTCTTCACGCATCGCTTTGAAGCTTCTTGAGTTTGTTACGCTCCTTCGGATGTGGTCACAATCTTCACCACATCTGAAAGGACTTCTCGAAGACCAGGAGGGAGAGTCTTCATCGCTAAATCATGCAGTGGGTGAAGGAGACATATGGAGCGACATCCTTCACGAAGGCTTTGAAGCCGGATCTGCAACCGACCCTGGAAGGTGCCCCAGCTGTACACACCCTGACAAGGTGTTCCCAGCCAAGCTCATGTTTGATGAGGAAGGCTTCCAGCATTCTGAACACATCTTCTCCCCGAATGGTAATGGCCAATGGCTCCACGAACAGGTACTCCGCCTTCATGGCTTCTCCATCGAGGTAACAAACGTAGCAGTTGGGAACATGAGGCAACATCTGTTGACTCGTCCAGTTGCAGTGAATACAGTGGACTGCCCTTCATAGCGCTCGCTACTTGCAGCAGAATATCATTACTCATATCCGAGATTCGACTGTTGACTGTGTCATTTGAAAGGGAAATCTGCCAGAACTTGCTGTTCCCCCAGCACCAACTTCGCTGCTTCGAAAAGCCATGGCTTGATAAGCTCTTCACCGATAGTGTGAGATTACTTAGTCTGTACGATTCGATAAGCAATCCGGTATGAAGCCTCCAGCGCTGCTTCATTTTGACGATGTAATGAGCCGTCGAATCGATGCGGGAACCCTTGAGTGAGGCTTCTATTTGTTTGAACTAATCCACGCCTTCCCCGCCAGGTCGCTGTGACAAGACTCCAAATGGATCTTCAGTTTGCTGGGCTTCATGCTCTCGTGGCTCAAAACCTTGGCACAGATAACACATTGCGGCTTGACCATGGATTTTTGAACAATGCTTGTGAAGCCGAACTTGTGGAATGCTTCACTATATATGCTCTTCTTGGCAGACATGGTTCACAACACACAGTTCGTGTGCATATACGTACACGCATATACACCAGGGACTAACTTTACTGAACGTTTTTCCTTCCAATATTTAATATGTAAAAGAATATGTGTGTGTTTATGATTGTGTTTATAATTTGTTTGGTTGTTTGTTTGTTTGTCTTGTTGCACAAAAGTCCGCGAGCATTGCCACTTTCATTTCACTGCACATCTCATATGTGTATGTGACGAATAAACTTGACTTGACTTGACTTGGCATACGCGAACAAAATACTGTGTGTGGGATGTACCTTTGTTAGGTTCCTAAAAATGGGCTCAACAAATTGATATGTTATTTATGACCGCTTCATGACCCCCGGAAACACCCCAAATGACCCCCGTGGGGGTCACGACCCCCAGGTTTAGAACTGCTGCCTTAGAAGATCACCCCTCAACCTCTTGCGCTCCACAGAATAAAGTCCTGGCCTACTCAACCTCTCCCTATAGCCCAGGTCCTCAAGTCCTAGCAACATCCTCGGAAAGGAGGATTTACACATTTGTCTCATTTGTCTTAAACACATAAACACATTTGTGTTAAATTTGTGTATAATTACCCTGTAATCTGGGTGCGTATTGATTAAATGCACATTCCCATTTCATTTTCGCACATCACCCACTGTTGTACTTCCATTGTGTTGACCACATTGAATGGTTAGCATCATTATATCATTAGCTTAGCATTAAATTACACCCTTGACACTTGCTGTGTCAGCACTGTAGCAGCCAAACTGCTTCCAACAATGCATAGGAAGGAACTGCAGATGCTAGTTTACACCGAAGATAGACACAAAATAGCTCTTCTCCAGAGATGCTGCCTGACCTGCTGAGTTACTCCTGCTTTAGTGTCTATCTTCGGTGTAAACCAGCATCTGCAGTTCCTTCCTACACATTTTGTCTGCTCCATTGCGAAATCTCCTCAAGGTATGCCTACTTTGAAGAAGTCCTCCTCCTCTCTCCGACGAGAATTCTGCAACACCCTCTCTCACTGCACCCACTCTGCGATTTCTGCTGCTCTCCGGATCTACAACCACGTTTTAACCCAACGTATTCATTATCACCTTACCCACAGCCAACAATGGACAATTGTGGGCTCCATCTTTCCTTGATCATCGTTGCTGTTTGCATATCTTTCATTCTTTTGTTCTATATACCTTCTATATCTCTTGGTACCCTCTCCCCTGACTCTCTGTCTGAAGAAGATTCTCGACCCTTTGTCACCTTTCCACGTTTTCCAGAGATGCTGCCTGCTGAGTTACTGTAGCATTTTGTGTCTGCTTCCAACTTTTGCTTGATTATATGACTGCAGTTTCCTATCAGCTGGTAAGAACAAATTTGAGAATGATGTTCACATGGGAATGTTCATAACTTTCAAATTAGTCATATAGGATTTCCTTGCTTTTTGATGGCGACACGGAGGCGCAGCTGGTCGAGCTGCTCCCTCACATTGCCATTGAGACCTAGATTCGATCCTAACCTTGGCTGCTGCCTGCGTGGAATTAGCACGTTCTCCCTGTGACTGCGTTCATTTCCTCTGGGTGTTCCGGTTTCCTCCCACATCCCAAAGGCGTGCGGGATTTTTAGGTTAATTGGCTTCTGTAAATTACCCCAAGTGTGTAGGGAGTGGATGAGAAGGAAGGATAACCTAGGACTAGTGTGAGCAGTTGATCAATGGTCAACACGGACTTGGTGGGCCGAATGGCCTGTTTCTATGCAATATCTATAATATTAAAACTAAGGACATACCTGGGCCATTTTACACATTATTGGGTAGGTGCTAGTGTTGGAGCTGATTGGCAACAGGAGCAGGTAGCTCAAGAACACAAATCTTCAGTCGAGAGGGTCATACAGTGTGGAAACAGGTCCTTTGGCCCAACTTGCCCTCTCCGACCAACCTGTCCCATTTGTACTGTGGTCCGAAGACCTCATGAATCCAGCAGAATAAATCCCATTTAGGTTTGATATCTCAACCAAAAGATGACACCTCAAATGTAAACCTTTACAAAAGTATTGGCTTGGCTTTTTTTCTGCTCGTTTTTCACGTTTTTTGCAAGAGTGATTCCAATGGCTGTTCTAGTTGAAGGTCAGAATGCCACACAACAGGGCAGTGAGCCAGTATTGTTTGTTGTACACCATTGTTCACTGTCAAGATAACCCTTGATGTCAGCAGTTTCAACAAGGAAGAAAGGCCACTTAAAATAAATCAATAAATCAATGGGTACCATCAAACGATTATATTCACTGGCCAGTCTGACCAGTGCTAATTCCTCAACTCTGATTTTTATGGGTTTAGAGTCTTCAGAGTCATCAACTAACCCACTAACTCTGTGAGCACCATCAAGATTTGATAACATGGCTTACAAATATAAATCCGCTCTTTCTCAATCTTCTTCCACATGAACTTCCCATGGGTTTGGGCCAGGTTTGGCATAAATGCCACATTGGTCAAGGTGGTTAAATTACAGAATGGATCAATTTTCCTTCCTCTATATATTTATATAAATGTGCATAAAATTAAGAGAGGTGTAGATAGGGAATACAGTCAGAGCCTTCTTCGGGTGAAAATGTCCAACACTAAAGGACACAACTATAAGGTGAGAGGGGGAAAGTTTACTGGAGATGTGCGGAGCAAGTTTTTTTCACACACAGTTGTGTGGGCCTGGAACGCTTTGCCAGAGTTGGTGGTGGAGGCAGATACGACAGTGGCGTTTTGGAGGCTTTTGGATAGGCACATGGAAGTGCAGGGATTAGAGGGATATGGATCATGTACAGGTCATTTTAACTTGACATCATGTTCGGCCAAACATTGTGGCCCAAAGGGCCTGTTCCTGTGCTATAATCTTCTTATGTTCTATAAATCCAGGGGCGAACTAGGGCAAAACTCTGCTATCTGTATCTCAACACACACCAAGCCATCTTTACCTCTGCCACCACAGTACAACTGATTCTACATCGAGTCAGAGAGTCATACAACACAGAAGCAGGTCGGTATGGATATGGTAGAGACACAAGTAACTTCAGATGCTTATTTACAAAAAGAAAACATAATGCAGGACTAACTCAGTAGGCCAAGCAGCATCTCTGAGCATGGACTGTTGAAGTTTTGGATTGAGATCTTCAGCTGCGTTGGCCTCTTTCCCTGCTGTAAAGTTCTTTGATTCTACCTCCTTTTTCTCTTTTATTTCTATTGGAATTATTTTATTATTGCCGTGTTGACAAGATACGTTAAAACATTTGTGCCTTGTGTAATATCTGGTAAAAACATCCACACATGATTACAATCAAAACCATGCATGTATATCAGGTAGTTCAAAGAGAAAGGAAACACAGTGCAGAAAATAGTGTATGGTCATGGAGAAAGTACAGATTAAAAAAGTGTAAGAGCTGCAACGAGGTAGATTGGAGGACCATGGAAACATTTCTCTATTTGTCCATTCAATGGTCGGATAACAGTGGGGAAGAAGCTATCTTTGGTTCTGTGGGTACAAGCTTTTGTATCTCGAAAAGGAGACGGGGGAAGTGAGAATGGTCGGGGTGTAAGTGGCCCTTGATTATGTTGGTTGCTTTCCCAAGGCAGTGTGGATTGAATCGATGATGGGGATGCGGGGGGATGCTGGTTTTGTTTAAAGTTTAGATATAGAGCATGGAAACGAGCCCTTCGCCCCACCGTGTCCACACCGACCATCGATCACCCGTTCACACTATTTCTATGTTATCCCACTTTCTCATCCACTCCCTGCACATGAGGGGCAATTTACAGCGACCATGTAATCGACAAACCTGCACGTCTTTGGGATGTGAGAGGAAACCGGAGCACCCGGAGGAAACCCACACAGTCACAAGAAGATGCAAACTCCACACACAGACAACACCCACAATCAGGATTGAACCTGTGTCTCTGGCGCTATGAGACGACAACTCTACCAGCTGCGCCACTGTGCCGCCCTTGTGAATTGTGTGGTGTCTGCATCCACATCTCTCCGCAGTTGCTTGCAGTCTTTGGCAGACCAGTTGCCAAACGAAGCTTTGATGCTTTGATGCTTCCTCATAGAATGCTTTCTCTGGTGTGTCTGTAGAAAATGTTGAATTATTTATTTTCCTGAAAACATGCATTCATTCACCTGCCCTAATGCATATCTCTTTGGTTTGGTGTGTCAGTATTTGATTGGGCTGCTGTTAAAACAACTCAAGGAAGGAACTGCAGAAAGGCAAAGTGTTTTATATACAAATAAAGGTGCTTATTTGGCTCAAAATGTCACCTGGAATACCTGTATTGTACTCCACTGCAACTGATATTCATAGAGTCATAGAATCACATAGATACATAGATACATAGAAAATAGGTGCAGGAGTAAGCCATTCGGCCCTTCGAGCCTGCACCGCCATTCAATATGGCATAGAAACAGGCCCTTCAGCCCAACATGTCCATGCTGACCCCAAGATACTCCATTTAAGCTATGCCCATTTTTGCCCATGTGTGGCAGCAGGCATTAGATCGGACTGTTCGGTGAACTTTTGTAACTGTGTTGGCGCCAGAAACGTGGCAACTCTTGTGTACTGCCTCGGTGAGGTCTGCTGTATGATTTTATCAAATTTTATGCAAAACAAAGCATTTCACTGTACCTAGGTACTTGTGAGAATAAAGTATCATCAGCATCATCATCATCATCATCAGTGAGGCTCAAGAAATCTTGTGACCCGGCTGCTGGAGTCTCTGCAGCAATCGGGGGGGGGGGGGGGGGGGGGGGGGGGATCAGGATGATCAAATATGCTGGAGGGCCCACGGTGGTTGGACGAGTGTATGGACCGGACGCGACCTACAGCGGTGGAGGACACCGACGACTTTGCCTGGCCAGGCATCGCGATCCCTGCAACTCTGACCCAGTGCCGCCACCAGGACAACTGGCCTTTGTGGCCAAAATACGCCTCGATGGTTTTAAGAGCTTGATACTTGACAACTACAAGATGGTGCCAGAAATGTGACGGCTCTTTGTGCACTTAGTTTAGAGAGAGATACAGCGCAGAAACAGGCCCTTCGGCTCACCGGGTCCATGCTGACCAGCGATCACCCCGTGCACTATCAATTTCCTACACACTTGCGACAATTTACAATTTTTATCGAATCCAAATAACCTATAAACCTGCACGTCATTGGAGTGTGGGAGGATATCGGAGCACCAAGGGAAAATCCATGCGGTCACAAGGAGGACGTACAGACAGTACTCGAGGTCAGGATCTTTGGCGCTGTAAGGCAGCAATGTTAATGCTGCACCACTGTGCTGCCCCTATTGCCTCAGAAGAAATTTATTATTTTTTACACTCCAATCGTTGTCCTCGTTGCAAAACAAATCATTTCACTGGTTATAGGTACATGTGACAATAAAGTACTGTTGAATTGTTGACCAAAACGGTTCGACTGGAGGACTCTCCTCCTTGCACAAGTGCTGGAAGGAATGGTTGGTTTGTGCCTTCTCACGCACAAAGACTAGCCGCAGCTCTGCGTGAGAATCTCACTTGTAACAAAGTTACTAGGTGAGAATCTGTCACTGTGTTAAACCACAAGCATAGGTTCCCAGACCTTCATACGATGCTCGGGGCAGTATGATCACCAGCATACTTGTCTGAACACAACTTAGTGGTGGCTATAGATAGACACAAAGTCCTGGAGTAACTCAGCAGGTCAGACACCATCTCCGAAGAATAAAGAAAGTTGTGACGTTTTGGGTCAGGACCTTCTTCAGACCTGTCCCTTTTCTCCAGAAATGCTGCCTGACCCGCCTAGTTACTCCAGCACTTTGTGTCTATCTTTGGTATAAACCAGCATCTGCAGTTCTTTGCTGAGAGGTCTGTTTCAGTTCTGTATGGCTCGATGATTATCAGGGGTTTGTTCAAGTGTATGATAACAGCGGGGAAGAAGGTGTTTCTGAATTTAGTGGTGCGTGCTTTCAAGATTTTGGATATATTGCCCAACGGGAGAGGGGAGAAGTGAGAATGACGGGGATTTTTTGTGGTCCTTCAATATGTTGGCTGCTTTATGTTTGATCTCCAACTTTTCCCGGTGGAATGCCATCGATGGTAAACACTAATTCTTCTTCTCTCTTCCCCGTGGCTGCCCAAACTGCTGAGTATTTTGAGCTTTTTCTGTACGTACAAAAGACGCGCTTTTGTCCCAGATTTTTCGCCTCAGATAAAATATTGTCTGCATCTAGTTTGGATGCCAATTGCTTTCTCGCACAAATTACCAGCGGCCATTTGGTAGCGCAGGGGCAGCTGGAATGAGCGGGGCCACCTGGAATGTCATTAGCCTGGTGTCAGTGCTGGAATTGGCTTCAAATCAATGAATACAAAGCACCCTTCTCTGGGCACCAAGACATATGGAAAATAGAGTACATCAGTACGAGCATCAGCCGCGCTCGAAAGGAAAGACGACTGACTGTAAGCCAAGCAAGAATATGCATTGAGATATTGTATCATAACATAACTTGCAAAGGATATTCACGGCAAGGCATACTTTGTAACCTGCAAGCACAATAACCCCAGTCAGAGTTGGCGACATTGTGTAATATCCTTATTTTAGAAACAATTACCTGGCAGGAGGTCCTAAAGATCAGTTGGCCCCCCTTGCCAACGTTAGTTAATCCCCGTCTTTCAGGGAAAATCTGGCTTTGAAATCTGGCCAGGATGCTGTGGGTTTTTGTTTGCTTCTTGGCAAGGGCTCGATTCAGCCGCTTGGCCTCGATCTCTCTGTGCCAGCAGGTGACAATCAAATGTCCACTGTGTGTAGCAGATTTCAACGCCTCTCGAACTGGGCGCGATTGCCTGGCTACGTCCGATGCACATGGCGGGGGGAGGAGGGCTTTTCTGTTGCAGTGGTTGTCGGTGCTGACACCATATCTCAGGCAGTGTGATGTGGAGTCTGAGTGATCTCACCGGGGCACCAGTTTGTGCCCATCCACCCTGTCAATCAGTGCCAGGACTGCACCAGCCCACCGATATAATTTAACGTTGCATTTTTTACAATGCATGTTGAGAATATTATTCCGACCTCAGTTGGCGAAGTGCACTGCTGGAAGGTTTAAATTGCTTTTGGAATAATGGGCAATGCAAAGGCAAAGGGTGAGAGTTTTGCATGCCTAGTAGTTTAACAAAGCCTCTTAGAAATGCCAAAAACATTTCCCATGAAATGAACGTCTGCAGGGTGCAGTAGCTGATGGATATTATTATTGAAGGCAACGGCAGACTCTTTGTGCACCAGTCAGTCCCCTACCAGAGGGTGAGACGCATAATTCTTGGGTTTGGAAACTAGAACATAGAAAAGGTACAGGACAGAAGACAGTCACAAAGTGCTGGAGTAACTCAGCGGATCTGGCAGCATCTCTGGAGAAAAAGAATGGGTGACATTTCAGGTCGGGTTCCTTCATTACATTGGCTGCTTTCCCAGGGAGTTGCTTTGCTGAGGACAGCATGGATGTAATGGGCCAAATGGCATGTAGAAAGACAGGTAGAACTTTTAAAGTGCTGCCTGACCCACCGAGTTACTCCAGCATGTTATGTCTATCTTTGGCACAAGCACAGGACAGGAACTGGCCCTTCGGTCCATAATGTCCATGATGTCAAGACCAACTCTTATCTGCCTGCACCTGATCTATACCCCTCCATTCCCTGCATGTTCATGTGCCTTTCCAAGCCTTGTAAACATCCCTATCATGTCTGCTTCCACCACCACCCCCAGCAGCACGTTCCAGGCACCCACCACCCTCTGTGTAAAAACTCGCCCCATACATGTGTAGAGGGATATGGGCCAAACATATGCCAGATATGGGTCAGCATGGGCAAGTTGGGCCGATTCGCCTGTTTCCACATTGTATGGCTATGACATTGTGTTTAATCTTTGCCCCTCTCACATTCTCCCCCTCTGCCCTCTATGATATCTCCACCTTGGGAGAAAGGACCTGACTATCTATCCTATAATAATGTTGTATCCTTTTCTATACTGGGGATTTGGAGACAGCTTGAAGAGTGGAAAATGTCCACTAACTGAAAACATTATACAAAACATAGCTATGAAGGAAAACCCATAGAAGTAGCTGCTCGTGTTTAATTTACTTTTTATTATGAACAAGGGTGATCCTAACAATAACGTCTCGTATTCATAGACTTTTAATGTTCTACCTGTCAGCATCATGCCTGTACTTTTACAAACATGTAGGCCATTTGTCCCATTGCATCCATGCTAGCTCCCAGCAAAGCAATTGGTAGAGTTGCTGCCTTAATGGCCTGTCCCACTTGGCAATTTTTTCGGCGACTGCCAGCGTCATTGACTGACGTATAATGGTCGCCGAAAGATTTTGAACATTTCAAAATCCAGCGGCGACAAAAAAATGTTGCGACACTTGAGGAAACATACGTCATCACGCCGCAACTTTTCCGGTGACCTGATACGTCAGTCAATGATGCCGACAGTCGCCGAAAAAAATCGGCAAGTGGGACAGGCCCTTTATGGTGCCAGAGACCCGGGTTCGATTCTGACTACAACTGCTCTTAGTAAATAGTAAAACCTCTTCCAGGACAGCATGCAAAGAGAGAATTTAGATAAGCACAAGGATATGTAGGGAATGGAGGGATGAGGGTTATGTGCAGCAGATAAGAGTAAGTTTTAGCTTCTCTAAACTAACCTAAACTTGGGGCGATACGGTGGCGTAGCGGTAGAGTTGCTGCCTTATTGCACCAGAGGCCGGGGTTCGATTATAGCTACAGGTGCTGTTTGTGTGGAGTTTGCATGTTCTCCCAGTGACTGCGTGGGCTTTCTCTGGTTTCCTCCCACACTCCAAAGACATGCCGGTTTGTAGGTTAAATGGCCTTGTTAAATGTGTAGGCGCGGACTCGGTCGGCCGAAGGGCCTGTTTCCAAACTGTATCTCTAAACTAGCCTAAACTAAAGGGTCTGAAGGGTCTCGATCCGAAACGTCACCTATTCCTTTTTCTCCAGAGATGCTGCCTGACCCGCTGGGTTACTCCAGCACTTTGTGGCGATCTTTAAACTAAACCGAGACCCTTTTTCCTGCCAAAGATGCATTTGGGCAGGTCTTTACTACTGAAACTAGAAATTGTCATATTTTGCCCCAGGGAGCAGGTGGGAATAGCTGAGTCCCTGTTGCCGTGACGTGCGAGTGGATTCAGGAGAAACATTTACGGCCTTTTGTGAGAGAGCCGGTGGAACTGGGAGCGATCCACGCTGAATGTAAATTAACTTGGGGCAGACACCAGAGGAGATCAGAATAATAATTGACTTAATTCATCACAGGGAGGCACGGCAGTGCTGGGGGGGGGGGGGGTAGAGAGACGGGAAAACGTAGGTGAAACACACCATCGACAGTGATAGGGGACAATCATCGCTAGGCTTTGGGTCAAGCTACCTTGACCTCCTTCACTGACCCACAGATTATTTGTGCCCTACAATGCTGCCGTTTAAAAGACCTTTCAGGTTTCAATTGGCATTCATGCCATTTTTAGGGCTTAAACAATCTGGGCAGTCACTGGCAAAAATTGAAATGCATTATGTCGCTGTTGTATCTCTTACCGTTACTAAAATAAAACCTTATTTCGCCCATCGTTTTATGTGCTCTTCAGAGATTCATAGGCTGCACGTTTCAATGGGCACAGCCATTTAGCAGGTTACATTCCTGTCAGTGAATTTATTTCATGTGGATTGATGTGGGAAACATGCCGTGAGAGCAGGGGAGATCAGGATCAGTTTAGGTTTTAGAATTAGGTTCATTATTGTCACATTATTTTCCTGCTACCAGAGACCCGGGTTTGGTCCTGACTGCAGGCGCTGTCTGTATGGAGTTTGTACGTTTACCCTGTAACCTGCATGGGTTTTCTCTGGGTGCTCCGATTTCCTGACACACTCCAAAGACGTACCGGTTTGTAGGTTAATTGGCCTTGTTAAATGTGTAGGATAGAACTAATCTCTGGCTCCCTCCCAGTTACGCCGACCGACGAGCTTCCGATCGTGACCACGTGCTTTTGATCGTGACCACGTGCTTTTTCTCTGGGTGCTCCGGTTTCGTCGAACATCCCACAGGCGTGCAGGTTTGTAGATTAATTGGCCCTCAGTAAATTGGCCCTTGTGACTAGGGAGTGTATGGGGAGGTGGGATAACATATGACCAGTGTGAGCTAGTGATCAATGGTCGGCAGTGAGCTGAAGGGCCTGAATCCATGCTGTATATCCCTCAAACTAAACAAACTGATGGTGAAGGGAAGGACGGAGGAAGGGGGAATGGTGTGGAAAGGAGAGCAAAATCAGAGGATTACAGCAGAAGAGGTTTCAGGGTTGCGGGAGTAGTATAGTGAGGGATACAAGGGTCGGGATCAAATGTCAGGGGTTATGGGGTGAAGGCAGGAGAATGTGGTTGAGAGTGAAAGATAGATCAGCCACGATTGAATGGCGCAGTTGACTCGATGGGCCGAATGGACGAATTCTGCTCCCGTCACTTATGAAATGTGAATGGGATTTTAAAATAATTTGTCAATTCAGCTCACATAAATCTTTTTAAAAAGTCCTCAATCGTTTTGAGCTGCTTGCGTGAAGTTAAGCTGCAGTCATTACTGAAATGTACAGTCGCAGGAACAGCAGATGACCAAGTGCTTTAGATGAGATTTATTCTATTGACTAGAAAAAAGCTTAGTAGCTTAGAGCGTTGCAAAGTAATACGCAGAGTGGCATGCTGTTAGGTCTTTAAGTCATTTTAATTTATATCTGATTTTCTGTGCTGTTTTGGGAGATCTTGGGTGGTTGGCAGTAATATACCTACTGCGTGATTCTGCATGTATGTCGAGGAAGTGCATGACCCGGAATGCAAATATGATATTGAAGTGTCAAGAACGCATTCGAAGTGCTCCGTGACTGTGCTTGCTTTGTGTGGAGCTCTTAGAATGGATCCTACTCGAACGCTGTGACCCAAATTAAAAACCATTAGTGAAGTCTGTTTGCAGCATTCACACAGCGAGAGGGTGTCCCTTCGAAAGCATCTGCAGAACTGGCAGAAATTTAATTGCGTGGATTTTTTAAATAAACAAATTCGCAGCAGCAAGCATCGCAAATGACTTCTGGTGATTATGGTTGCATTATGCAAAAAAAAAAAGCTTAACCTGGGTGATTAATACTGCGTGAAACTTAAATAAGCTCCACGCTAGTACAGCAAACACTTTTTTTGTTAATTAATTATGCTGGATCATTAATTTGTTGGTGATTCCTGCTTTAAATAGCCCACCTACACAAACAAGTGGCTCGTTCAGAATGCAGAACCAGAACTCGAGATCGCCCGATTAGGCCATGCACTGGATGTAAATGTTATTATGCACGTGATCTCTTCTCTGTTGAGGTAGTTTTTAGTCTTGCCTCTAGTCTAGTCAAAAGTCTAGAGTTGATGCTTTACAGTGTCAGAAACCAGGGTTCGATCCAGACTAAAGGTGTCGTCTGTGTGGAGTATGCTCGTTCTCTTTGTGACCGCGTGGGTTTTCTCCAGGTGTTCCGGTTTTCTCACACACTCTATAACGACGTACATGTTTGCAGGTTAATTGACTTCTGTAAATTGTCACGTGTGTAGGATAGTGTTAGTGAATGGTTGGGCCAGATTCGGTGGGCCGAAGGGCCTGTTTGCACGCTGTATTTCTAAACTCTAAATGCTAAATGAGCACTGCATTTTAACCAAATTACGATGGACGTTGTGCATCACTGTGTAGCACTATGTGGCTGCTCCACAGGCTGTGTTGCCCACTTTGAGGAAATACTTGACACTGTGGTATGTGGGGCTCCCCTAGCCCCTCCTGTGTGTGCATTCAGCTTTCTGCCTCAGAGAAGTGTTGCAGATCGATGCTGTACGTTCGCGCTTGTGGGACCTCCTTGCCTGGACTTAGCGGTGGGATGTAAGCCTTCGCAGGAGAAATTGAATCATGATGCCTCAGAGAATTTGGCTTCAGATCTTGAAAATGATTCACTCAAAAAATGCCTGGTCCGTGGGTTGAATGGGTGTTATTTCACCTACTCCCCCGGTACGGCAAGTATTTTCATGTCTTGCGATCATGAAAGTGGCAGAACTCAAACGTGAGGAGGAAGGAACCAAGCCGTGGATTGTCAAAACGAATCCCTGCCTCCCAGGGACAACAATGACTGGGACAGTCACCAATTGTAGAGAGTTGATGATTGTGGAGGTTAATTAATTTCTGAAAATTCAGCTCGTTGGAAGAATCTGGGCCCCAGGTACGCAAACCCTTATGTAAACAGGAGGCAATGGGGAATAGTGCAGTTCGTTTACATTTCTGTGGTCTCCTCAGACAAGAGGCAGTCTCTGTGTTTATGAATGTGCTCCCGTCTAAAATTTACTTCAGCTACAAGGAATGTACCGGGAGTGAGGGTCAAGACATCTATAAAAACAACACGCTCTCACGCAAGGCTGCTCTACACCAAAGCACACTTCCCGTAAAATACCAGAGAAGGAAAGGCCGGCGTTACTAAAATCGGAAGGTCTCAGATGTCAGAAGTCAATGAAGACGGTCAGTTTGAACTGACTTCGTGCTAAACCAGAGTGCTGCGGTAAGATCGAACGCTGCTCTTTCAAATTTGGGGGCTGCTTCGTAAGTTCTTTCCACCTCTGAGAGAACTTTCTAGCTTGTTGTCAACTTGAGGTTTAGGCTGCAGTCAATCTCCACATAATTATAGTAGACTGCAGGTTGAGAGGGAAAATTGAAAGTTCCTCATTGAAACTTATCGAAAAGTGAAAGGCCTGGATATGTGCATGCTGAAGAGATGTTTGCCCTGGTGAGAAAGTCTAGGACCAGCGAGTACAGCCTCAGAATAAAAGGATGTACTTTTCGAAAGGAGATGAGGAGGAATTTATTTTGCCAGAGGGTGGTGAATCTGTGGAATTTATTACCACAGACAGTTGTGGAGGCCGTCATTTGGCATTTTTAAGGTGGAGTTTGACAGATTTTTGATTAGTAAGGGGGTCAACGGTTATGGGGAAAAGGGAGGGGGAGTGGGGTGGAAAGGAGAGTAAAATCTGAGGATTGCAACAGGGTTACAGGGTTGCGGGGGTTGTAGTGTAGTGAGAGGTACAAGGGTCAGTATCAAATGTCAGTGGATATGGGGAGAAGGCAGGAGATTGTGGTTGCGAGGGAAAGCCAAGATTGAATGGCGGGCTAGAATCGATGGACTGAATGGCCTCATTCTTCTATGACATGACTTTTTGAATGTATGAAACATAGATCAACCTTGACTGAATAGTGGAGCAGACTTGATGGACCGAATAGCCTAATTCTGCTCCTTTGTCTTATGTTCTTATGTAGAGATATATAACATGGAACAGGCCCTTTAAACCACCGAATCCATTCCGACCATCAACCACCTTTTACACTAAATCCCATTCTTTAAATCGTCCCTCATTCTCATCAACTCTCCCCCAGATTTTCCCACACACCTACCCATTAGGAACAATTAGGGCCAATTAACCCATCAACCCAATGTGATGTGGGCAGAAACCGCAGCGCTCGGAGGAAACCCATGCAGTCACAGGGAGAATGTGCAAACTCCTCACAAACAGCACCCGGGGTCAGGATTGAACCAGGATCTCTCGCGCTGTTTGGCAGTAGCTCTGCCAGCTGTGCAACTGTGTCGCCCTAATGTCCGAATGGGAAAACTGTTGCGCAGACTGATTACAAAGAAACTATCTCCTCTGGTGGTGGAAGTAAATAACGAAGACTTTCAACACAAGGACTATGGACATTGGAGAAATAGCGTGGGAACAGATCCTTCGGCCCACCGAGTCTGTACCGACCAGTGATCCCCATACACTATCCTACACGCTCTGGACAATTTTAAATTTACAGAAGCCAATTAATCTACAAACTGCTATGTCTTTGGATTGTGGGGAAAAAAACGGAGCACCTTGAGAAAACCCATGTGGTCACAGGGAGAACATACAGACTCCATACCGACAGCGCCCATTGTCAGGATCGAACTTGGGTATCTGGCGCTGTAAGACGACAACTCTACAGCTGCGCCACTGTGCTGCCCAACTTCCTCAACTCTTCACCAGAGTTGTCCATTGCGTGATTATTCTATGGGCAGATATGAATCCTCACCTCCAGGTTACCAAAGATGCTTACCAATACATCAAGCTTCTTGGCCTAAGGGCCAGTTTCCTTGCTATGGAACCTATAGCATAAACCTATCATTCTTCCCTCGAGAACGTATCCAATAGCTCCATCCAAGACCGCAAGAAATTGCAGAGAATTGTGGACACAGCCCAGACCATCGCAGAAACCAACCTCCCTTCCATTGATTCCATCTACATCTCATGCTGCCTTGCCAATGCGACCAGCATAATCAAGGACCAGTATCATCCCGATCTGGCCCTCTTCTCACCTCTCTCATCAGACAAGAGGTACAGAAGTGTGAAAATGCACACCTCCAGATTCAGGGACAGTTTTTTACAGCTGTTATTAGGCAGCTGAAACATCCTATCACCAATTAGAGCGGTCTTGACCTACCATCTCCCTCATTAGACTACTTTTAATCGAACTTTACTGGACTTTATCTTGCACTAAACATTTTTCCATTGTATCTCTGCACTGTGGGCGGTTTGATTGTAACCATGTAAAATGTTTCCACTGTCTGAATAGCACACACTACAAAAGTGTGCTTTTCACAGAACCTCGGTAGACTTGACAATAAACGAATGTGTAGGAAGGAACTGCAGATGCTAGTTTAAACCGAAGATAGACAGAAAGTGATGGAGCAACTCAGCAGGACAGGCAGCATCTCTGGAGAGAAGGAATGGGTGACAATTCGGATCTGAAGAAGGGACTCAACCCAAAATGTCACCCATTCCTTCTCTCCAGAGATGCTGCCTGTCCCGCTGAGTTACTCCAGCACTTTGCGTCGATTTTTGACAATAATCTAAACTGACTAACTAGACTAACCAACTAAATATAGGCCAACAAGATGTGTAGGAAGGAACTGCAGATGCTGGTTTACACCAAAGATAGACACAAAATGCTGGAGTAAATCAGTGGGTTAGACAGCATCTCCAGAGAAAGGGAATTGTTTATATTTCGGGTCGAGACCCTTTTTCAAATTGGAGTCTGCTCCTATGATCTTATACAGAGATATTCAACACAGAATCATGTCCATTCCGACCATCAATCACCCCTTTTACACTAAATCTACATTAATTCTATTCTGACTGGTATCTGATGAAGGGTCTTGAACTGAAACGTCACCTATTCCTTTTCTCCGGAGATGCTGCCTGACCCACTGAACCTAAGCCAATGCATCGTTATTTGGGCTAGGTGCTTAGTGTTAGGATGAGTTTCCCACCTCAATACACTCTCCAAAGATGCTCGTGAATTTGGCACAGTTTTATCGAAGCCGTTGCTTTACCTGACTTATCAAACAAATTGTCTCCACTTGAGACCTCCGTCTTCTCTTTCCCGGAGACAAAAGCAGCAGTTTTCCCAACCGTACATTTCATATCACCGTAAGGTTTTGGCAGCAGCAGAGTTTATTGAGATGACGGCACTACATGTACAAACCCACCGCTACAATCCCATTAACTGAAGGAGCAAAGTCAATGATGCACGGAAGAAATAATAGAAAACAAAGAGTGTCACTCAGTAAATAAATCCAACTCTACCAGAGAAGAGGGCAAGCTGTGCGAATGGCATTACAGCATGTAGCAGTCTGATGCCTGAATCTCTTAGTCCCTGTTGCTAAGAGGCAACCATTTTAAAATAAAATATTTGCTATTGATACAGTGGTGCATCTGGTAGAGCTGCTGCCTCTCAACACCAAAAACCCAGTTTCGGTCCCAAACTTGGCTGTTGCCGTCTGCATGTTTTCGCTGTGACTGCGTGGATTTCCTCCGGGTGCTCTGGTTTCCTCCCACTTCCCCAATACGTGCGGGTTTGTAGGCTAATTGGCCCTCTATAAATTGCTCCTAGTGGGTAGGATGTGGATGAGCAAGTGGGATAGATTTAGTATTGACAGTTGGCAGTTGAGGCTGGTACTATAATAGCATTTTAATGACCCTAATAGACAGGCAGATGGATTGAAAATTTTTAGAGGGATACAGGCCAAAAGCAGGCAAATGGGAGTAGATTAGATGGGGCATCTTGGTCGGCATGGATGAGTTGGGCTGAAGGGCCTGTTCCATGCTGTGTCATTCAAAACAAAATCCTTCTTTTTAATACCACAAAATTGGGTGGCACAGTGGCGCAGCGGAAGAGTTGCTGCCTTACAGCACCGGAGACCCGGGTTCGATCCTGACTAAGAGCACTGTCTGTATGGAGTTTGTTTTCACTGTGACCACATTGGTTTTCTCTGGGTGCTCTGGTTTCTTCTCCCACTCCAAAGACCTATAGGTTAATTATCTTCTGTAAATTGTCCCCCTGTGAGTAGGATAGAGCTAGTGCATGGGTGATCGCTGGTTGATGGGGAATCGGTGGGCCAAAGGGCCTGTTTACATGCCATATCTGTAAACTAATCTAAACTAAAGTAAAAATCCCACTATGCTAGGATTTTTGAAATTAAGCCAGAACATTTCCAATACGATTTTAATGGCGATGACATTCATGGATCAAGATGTAGTGAAGACAATAATGCTTGGAAAATAAAGTGTTGTAGTCACCACACAAGAGGCCTGGAGATAAAAGGAACTGCAGATGCTGGCATGTTGACCAAAGCACAACGTGCTGGAGGAACTCAGCAGGTCAGGCAGCATCTGTGTAGAGAAATATATTATCAACCTTTCTGGTCTGCTGAGTTCCTCCAACACTTTATGCTTTGATCATGGGAAGGACAGGTGACATTTCGGGTCAGGACCCTTCTTCGCATCGGAAACGCCGCCTATCCATTCCCTCCACAGCTGCTGCCAGAGCCATTGAGTTACTCCAGCACTTTGTATTCTGATCAGGCTCACACTCGTGCACTGTTGCTGATCATGGACATCATTTGTTCTTGCGTGACACTCCTCTATCTTAGAGAGAGAGAGATACAGCATTTCTGAAACAGGCCCTTCGGCCCACCGACTCCTTGCTGACCATCAATCACCCATTACACTACAGGTCCAACACTAATCTAATCCAATTTTATGCTCTCTGTGTTGTCGTCCATTCCCTTCAGATTCTACCACTTCCCTACGCACTAGGGGCAATTTACAGAGGCCAATTAGCCTCCCAATCCACACATCACTCCCTCTTTTCCATTCTCCCGTCAGCAAGTGGTACAAAAGTTGAAAACGCACACCTCCAGATCAGGGACAGTTTATTCCCAGCTGTATCAGTCAATTGAACCACCCTATCACCAACTAGAGAGTGATCCTGACCTACCACCTAGTACTTTATTGGAGATCCTCGGACTATCTTTAATGGGACTTTAGTGGGCTTTATCTTGCACTAAATGTTTTTCCCTTTACCCTGTATCTGTACACTGTGGATGGCTGGATTGTAATCATGTGGAGTCTTTCCGCTGACTGGATAGTGTGTGACCAAAATTTATTTTTGCTGTACCTCGGTACATGTGACAATAAATTGAACAAACTAATTAACTAAATAACTAAATAACTAACTAATTAACTAACTAACTAACTGGCTAGTTACTAACCTGGGGCACGTGGAGGAAACCCAAACAGTAACAGGAGAACGTGCAAACTCCACACAGACAGCACCTGAGGTCAGGATCAGGTCTGTATGCTTAGGCAGCAATTCTACCAGCTGTGCCACCCCTGCTATTTTAACATAGGTTTTTTCATATCTGAGGACTTTTGTGCAGGATCTGAGTGCATCAGAAAAGCCTGGAAGTTTCCTCAATGCTGGGGAGGTCTGTAAGGTGCTAATGTGTCTGTAAAGCTGTAGCAAGTATGATTCTTTGTTCGGCTTCATACCCAATGCATATGACAAATAAACGCCCTTGAGATCACAGCATGAGAGTGTGAAATATCTGCTCCCCACATTATGAGAATGGAGCCATTACTGTGGAGTGGGCGTAGAAGAGGTAGATGAGGATTAGGGTGGCCCAGTGGTGCAGCGGTAGAGTTGCTGCCTTACAGTGCCAGAAACCCGGGTTCAATTCTGACTATGAGTGCTGTCTGTACAGAGTTTTACGTTCTCCCTGTGACCGCGTTGGGTTTCTCTAGGTAGTCTGGTTTCTTCCCACACACCAAAGACCGCAGGATTGTAGGCTGATTGGCTTCTGTAAATTGTAAATTGGCCCTGTTGTGTAGGATAGAACTAATGTATGGGGTGATCGCTAGTCAGAGAGGAAGTGGGCCAAATGGCCTGTTTCCATGCTGTATCTCTAAAGTCTAAAGTTTAAAGGACGTAGAAACAAAGAACTGCATATGCTGGTTAATACAAACATGGACACCAAGTGCTGGGGTAACTCAGTGGGTCAGGCAGCATTTCTGGAGAACAGGGATAGGTGAGATTTCGGGTTGAGAATCTTCTTCAGACTGATTGTTTTAGAGAATAATTGACATTGTCTATCAGTCGGGAGAAGGGTCTTGAACGAGGCTTGAACAGCGTGTATATGTGTTGTAATTGTGACAATGTTGCAATCTGATGGTCAATGTTTGCAAACTGTATGAATAGCAGGCTTGATTAATGCAGTATTTTGTAAAGCTCTTTGTTAATGAAAAGTAAACCCAAGAATCAGCTTCCCCATCCCTGAGGTTGTCCCAAACATTTTACAGCACTGAGATACATTGGAGGAGTTGCAAAGGAGGGAAGCTCAAGATCTATCCCCAGGGTCTAAATGTCAAAGAGTAGAGAGCAGAGCTTTAAGGTGATAGAGGCAATATTTAAAAGAGATATGCAGGGTGTTACTGAAACGTGCTGCCAGAGGTGGTGGTGGAGGCAGATATGATTGCAGTATTTAAGAGACTTTTCGATAGACACATGGATATGCAGGGAATGGACGAATATATGGATCATGTGCAGGCAGAGGAGATTAGTTTAACAGCTTCCCGGTTGGCATAGACACTGTGGGATGAAGGCCTGATCCTGTGCTGTACCGTTTTATAAATATAGACACCAAGTGCTGGAGTAACTCAGTGGGTCAGGCAGCATCTCGGGAGAACATGAATCAGTGACCTTTCAGGTCGGGACCCTTCTTCAAACTTAACGCTTTCCTGCTCTTTGACCATGGTATGACCCTGTACAGTTCTATGTTTTATGAGACAGTTGTTGTTCCATTCTAACACCAACTTTTTATTGCCAAACATAACTTATTGCAGCAGAAGCACGGAGTGGTAATATATTCACTGCAAATTTATTCAGCGATAACCAACTCTTGGTTACTGGAAGACAAAGCACCCGGTTGGTGCACATTGTTTTTCCATTACAGTTTAGATGTGCTAAACAATGGTTTGTTCTGTACTTTGATGCTCAGCAGCGAAGCCCAGTTCCTCATCATCACACTACCTTCACTCAACAGTTGGCTCACCAGCAAACTCATTGTATTTAAAAAATTTTTTTTTTGGAAGGAACTGCAGATGCTGGTTTAAATCGTAGGCAGACACAAAATGCTGGAGTAACTCAGCGGGACAGGCAGCATCTCTGTAGAGAAGGAATTGGCGACGTTTTGGGTCGAGCCCCTTCTCCAGGCTGATTTCAGGGGAGGGGGCGGGACAGAGATAGAATGTAGTCGGAGACAGTAAGACTAGTGGGAGAACTGGGGATGGGGAGGGGATGGAGAGAGGGAAAGCAAGAGCTACTTGAAGTTAGAGAAGTCAATGGTCATACCGCTAGGTGTAAGCTACCCAAGCGAAATATGAGGTGCTGTTCCTCCAATTTGCACTGGGCCTCACTCGGACAATGGAGGAGGCCCAGAACAGAAAGGTCAGATTGGGAATGGGAGGAGGAGTTAAAGTGCTGAGCAGCCTATTGTAATTTAACTCATTGTATTTTAAATTAGAAGATACAGTATAGAAACAGGCCCTTTGGACCACTGAATCCCTGCCAACACACGCACACACACACATGCATGCACGCACGCACGCACACACGCACGCACGCACGCACACCCACGCACGCACGCGCACACGCACACGCACACGCACGCACACACACACACACTGAACAAAAAGTCTAGAGTAACTCAGCTAGTCAGGCAGTATCTCTGGAGAAAAGGAAAAGGAATAGGTGACGTTTCGGGCAGAGACCTTTCTTCAAAATGAGTCGGGGGACAGGGACACGAGAGATATTGATGGCGATGTAGAGAGATATAGAACAAATGAATGAAAGACATGCAAAAAGTAACAATGATCAAGGAAAGGTGGAGCCCACAATGGTCCATTGTTGGCTGTGGGCGAGGTGATAACGAGTTATACAGGCAGTGAAACTCAGCAGGATGACAATGAAACTGGTGCAATGACTAGAGTGGGGGAGCGAAGGAGAGAGAGGGGATGCAAGGGTTATTTAAAGTTAGAGAAATCAATAATCATACCGCTGGTTTGTAAGCTGCCCAAGCGAAATATGAGGTGCTGTTCCTCCAATTTGCGATTGGCTTCACTCTAACAATGGACGAGGCCCAGGTCAGAAAGGTCATTATGGGAATGGGAAGGGGAGTTAAAGTGTTTGGCAACCGGAAGATCACGTAATCTAAGGCGGACTGAGCAAAAGTGTTCAGTGAAACAATCGCCATGTCTGCATTTGGTCTCGCTGATATATAGCAGTCTATACCTGCAACAGTGGATATAGTAGATGAGATGGAGGAGGCCTAACCTGAAAAGACTGTCAGGATTTTTAAAATCATGATTTAGGACAATTCTGTTCAAATTATGCCAACATCTCCCTATACTATTTTGCCATGGAGGTGCAAATGTTAATCACCAGGAATTAAATTGAAAAACATGTACGCTAGACTCAACATTTCCCACCTATTCAAAATTCTCTCTACAACTTAAATATGATTCTTCTCGGGGTATTAAAAAAATCACCATAAAAATCCTTTATATGACATATTTATTGAGTGAATACATTAAAAGTCTTAAAAATGGCTTCATATTCACCAGAACACATTATGTTGATAATGCAAAGGCTGTAATGGGGAATTAAGGTGCTGTATTGTTTATTTTAAGTAACACAATTAAGCAGCGTGAACTGGTTTTATAAATCACGGAAATATACCATCAGCAATGTTTGTGTTGTAAAACTGGATGTAATCTTGTGTTTGAGATGTCTGATGGAAAGAAACAGAATCAATGAGGATATTTAGCAGCCGTGTATATATACTTTTGTATATATACTTGTGTATATATATTTTGTATGTGTGTGTATATTATATGTACATATATATATATACATATAATATACACACACATACAAAATATATATGCACAAGTATATATACACGACTGCTAAATATCCCCATTATGTATGTATATATATATAAATATCATAATATGTGTGTGTGTGTGTGTGTGTGTGTGTGTGTGTGTGTGTGTGTGTGTATGTATGTGTATATATAAATATCATACAGTATACACACATACACATACATTCATACATATACACACACACAACTCACTGCCCGCCAAGACATCTTGATTTAAAAACAGTTCTTACCCACACGCAATCCGAATTCTGAACACACTATGACAACAGCACATATCCTCCCCATGCATGTACTGTATATTGTATGATGTTGTGTTTTATGTTATGTTTGACGGGAATCAGCCTACCTTGTAACATCCTGTACTGAACCTGAATTCCACCAGCTTGACTGTGTGGTCATTAAATAATCTAATCTAAATAATCTAATATGTAATATATGCATACACATGCACACACACATACATACGCATACATATACACACATGCACACATATATATGTGCAAAAAGACAAAACCTATGCCCCCAAGTCTATGCTGTTCAGAGCTTATTTAGAGAGTGTTGTGTTTCATGGTCTGATGGCTGTACCTATCACTTGCCGACTCTTGCCCCGCACCTTTCCCTCAACTCCTTCTACCAGCAATATCCCGTCAACTCAACTCAACTCCAGCCTTAAAGAGGGTTACCGACTGGAAGCGTCATTTGTCCATTACCTCACAGATGCTGCCTGACCCGCTGAGCTCCAGCAGCACTGCTCAGGAGACCAGCATCTGTGGCCTCTTGTGTCTCCCCGCTGCATGACTCTACAGCTGCGGTGAACATCAGCCCAGCTGGGTGACACAATGCAGGTCGCTGCTGATTGCTTCCTATTCTGTCTCCGCATGCCTTCCGTCAAGGAACCAGAGGGTCCCTCGGAGAGGGTTTGAGGGCTCCCCGCATCATTAGTCAGCGGGGTTGCCTGACCTCCAGCAGCAGCAGTACAAAGCTGTGGCTTGTAGCAGCTCGGCCACCTCATATTTCGCTTGGGCAGCTGACAACCTAGCGGTGTGAATATTGACTTCTCTAACTTCAAGTAACACTTGCATTCCTTCTCTCTCTCTGTCCCGCCCCCACCACAGTTGTCGTACTAGTTTTACTGACATTCTGCTTAGTTTCACGGTGTGTATCACCCGACATCACCTTCTCCACAGCCAACAATGGACAATTGTGGGCTCCGCCTTTTGTTGATCATCACTGCTGCTTTTGATCTGTCTTTTTGCATATCATTCATTACTTTGCTCTTTAGACCTTTTCATAACTCTCGGTTCCCTCTCCCCTGACTCTCAGTCTGAAGAAGTGTCTCAACCCGAAACCTCACCTATTCCTTTTCACCAGAGATGCTGCCTGACCAGCTGTTACTTCAGCTTTTTGTGTCTATGTTCCGTGTATACCGTCATCTGCAGTTCCTTCCTGCATAGCTGATAATTATGTTGCACATGTTACAGTGGCAAGGCAGGTTATAAATATAACTTGAAACTCATAAAACAAAACTAAATGCAAACTGGAGCAACACTTAGGGTGACCAGCTGCGTCTAATTTACACATTTTTAGATCTTGACAGATCATAACATGGATTAGCATTTTAATGCATATTTATATCTAATTTTACGCATTTAAATTTTTTTCTAGGGCTTTGCAAGCATGCAGTTCTCTCAAAGTGCTGGCTGCAATGTTGTTATTGGCTATTAAAATGCACAATGATGGTTTGGGTGGGATTTACAGCAGTTTGGGGGTTTTATTTGCGGGAAACCATTTGTAAATTGGCTGGTTTAATCCACGTTCTCATGATCACAGCTTTAACAACGGCTTGAGGGCAGTACAGTAGTGCAGAGGGTAGAGCCGCTGCCTCACAGTGCCAGAGATCCGAGTTCGATCTTGATCTTGGATGCTGTCTTTGTGGAGCCTGCACCTCCTCCCCATGACCGCATGGGTTTCCTCCAGATGCTCCCACACTCCAAAGACGTGCAGGTTTGTAGGTTAATTGGCCTCTGTAAAAGTACCTTGAGTGTGTCAGTGAGAGATAGAATTTAGGCAAAATTGACTAGAATCTGGTTGGATAAAAACAAATAGGACTAATGTTGGATTACTGTATATGGATGGTTGATACTCGGTGTAGGTTTAGTGGGTCGAAGTTTCCGTCCTCTGTCTTTGCAGGTATTTAAGAGGCTTTTAGATAGGTACATGGATATGCAAGGAATGGATCAGGAAAACAGGGCGATTAGATTAGTTTATCTTGGCATCGTGTTCAGCGTAGACATTGTGGCTGAAGGACATGTTCATAGATAGAGATAGAGGTCTATGTTGCTTGGGCCTATATAGAGTTGCTTGGGCCTATATAGAGTGGATGTGGAGAGGATGCTTCCAGTAGTGGGAGAGTCCAGAACCAGGGGGCTCAGCCTCAGAATAAAAGGACCCCTTTAGAATAGAGATGAGGAGGAATTTATTTAACCAGAGGGTGGTGATCTGTGGAATTCATTGTCACAGATGGCGGTGGAAGCCAAGTCATTGAGTATTTTTAAAGCAGAGATTGATAGGTTCTTGATTAGCAGGGGTGTGAAAGGTTACAGTGAGAAGGCAGGAGAATAGGGTTGAGAGGGAGACATAGATCAGTCAGGATTCAAACAAATTCAAAAGACCCAATCTCCTATGCATAAAGCTGTGCTGACCATACATCTCTAATCAACCCCTGACTCCAAATGCAAGTATATCTTATTTCTTAGAATCCCCTCCAGTACTTTCCCTATCACAGATGTTGAGCTTTCTGGTTTATTGTTCCCAGGTGGGTTTTTTCCACCTTTCCTAATTTAAGACACAACATTGGTCTTCCTCCAGTCTTCTGACACCACACTTTCCATATATCTCCAGCAAGGGGCACCCACAATGTCTTCTCCAGCTTCCTACCATTTCCCCCGGAACTACTGAGATAATCCTTTCATGATCCTCTATTAAAACTTCACATACTTCTTAGAATAGGTGACCAAAACTCGATACCAGGTTATTTTATGTGGAATCAGTTTTGCATATTGTAACGTTGCCTTCACTTGAAAAGTGGTTAGTTGGCTGTTATCTGTTTTGGAATGATGTGAAGCTATGTTGAGCAATGTGGAGCTCTGCAGTGGTGCAGCGTTAGAATTGCTGCCTTACGGCACCAGAGACCGAGTTAGATCCTGACTACGGGTACTGACTGTACGGAGTTTGTACGTTCTCCCTGTGACTGCGTGGGTTTCCTCCAGGTGCTGTGGTTTCCTCCCACATTCCAAGTATGTGCAGGTTTGTAGGTTAATTGGCCCTCTGTAAATTGTCCCTATGTGAAGGGATTGGAGGAGAAAGTGGATAACATAGAACTAATGTGAAAGGATGATTGATGGTCAACATGGACTTGATGGTCCAAAGGGCCTGTTTCCATGCTATATCTTTCAATCAATGAAACAATCAATGCCTCATTTTACCATCCATTATACCAGATAAAACAAATAGTGAAATACTGGGCTACAAACGACATCATTTTATGTCAATTTAGTTCATCTTGCTGCTGGGGTATGTGTACACACAAAGAACAAGACAGGATCTAGGCAATCACTCCAATATAAAGATTTACTGAATTATCATGATTTATTGAACCAGTTAATACTCGAGTAATACCGAGTCAATACTCGTTTTTTTCCCCCGAGTAACGGAATCAAGAACCAGGCGCCATGGTGGGAAGAAAAAAATTACAAGGAACCCGAGGGGGCAACCTTTTCATTAGGAGGGTGGTGTATATATGGCATGAGCTGTCAAAAGAGGTAGTTGATGCAAGTACTATAACAGCATTTAGAAGACATTTGGACAGTTACATGGATGGAAAAGGTTTAGAGGGATATGGGCCAGACTAGTGTAGATGGGGCATCTTGGTCGACATGGGCGAGTTGATCCGGAGGTCCTTTTTTCCTGCTATATAACTCTATGACTTTATGTTGATTTTGTGGTTGTGTGCATGTGCCTAACTTTGTGCGTCATTTGAAACCGAATCATGAGACACTGTCAAACAATTTAATTATGAATTACTGATATTGCAAAGAGTTTTAATATTTTGCAAACTGGGAGACGATCTGGATGATCAATGCTCTCAAAAACACTGAGAACACAAATCTCCAGAGCGCATCTCTATATTTAGGCCTTGGATTATATCAGAATAAATAAAATAAAAATAAAATGGTTTGGGATGAGTGTGTAGAATTAGTGTAAATAAATGCTTCATGATTGAGGGGAACAGAGGATCGAGTGCGCTGTTTGATTGCATCCATGATTCTAAACTATTATAACCAAAGTAAGAAAAGAATAACATAAATTGTTAATGAAACATAATAGAATACACATTATCAATAAACGCATAATTAAATACCATAATTAAAGTAAATGTAAATATAATTAATATCACTTAATGTAACCTGATTTAAAAGATGGTTGATATCGTTTCTAATGTTGCTTTTCATGAGGCTTTACTGCAGTCATATAGGTTGCCTAGTTCCCTTTATTACAACAGTTCTTCAAAGGTCCTTTGTTGGTTTAAAGAGCTGTAGGTCCTTGTGTTGTTGTGAGAGATGCTTTATACCGCCTCTGTGATATCTTCACCCACTACAGGGTATACTTCCCTGCCCTATAATCACAAAGTCTGCAAAGCAGATAAATAACACATAGATAGAGGGAAGCAAGAGTGCAGTTAGGCCAAAGAGAGACAGTACTTTTGATGTAATCGGGAGGTTCCACTGACAATAGTCAACCCTTCAGTCTTTATCGTGACACTTCGCCGTCCCTGTTGCGGACTGCAACTAACTGCTGCAGATCGGATCATAATCGCAGATAAAGTGGGCTGGATTTTCCTTCTGCCCTTATGAATGAATGCCACTGTTGGATTGTGCGTTTCATCATTTCAAAAGAAGTGTCTGATGTTACTATGAATGTCGACCAGAGAACGCCAGTGGGAGTAAGATCGGCAATTGACTGCCTATTCCTAGTTTACATAAATAGAAAGCTCGATTATGTCCAAATTCTGAATTGCTTCCAAAAATATAGCCATATGTTATTTTTGAGTCTAAGAAATGCTGTTCTTGACTCAGTATTTATTCAGGAAGTAGAAATATTTTAACAGTTAACACTTTTTATTGCAATAGCATTAATGTTCCATTAAACTTATGTTGTACATAAACACAGTGTCTAGGTATTTATTCAATACAGCCAAGCACACGCATACACACACGCAAATACAACACATACACGCACACACACATGCCCAACTCATGTGTGTGAACACATTTATATGTATATGTACAAACACGTGCACACACACATCCACACAAGGAAATACACCGCATGCATGCACATACCCTCACAGACACACATGCACAACACACACATGTGAACACATTAATTTGTATATGTACCAATATGCTCGCGTAGACGCACACAGACATGGATACCTACGCATCCACACAGAGACACGCCAACATGCACAGAGACACACACACACACACACACTCACGCACACACACACATATACACGCACATATGCACACATGTTTGTACATTTACAAATTAATGTGTCCACATGTGTGTGATGTGCATGTGTGTCTGGATGGGTATGTGGAGTATTTGCATGTGTGTGCGTGTGTGCATGCATATTTGTGCGTATGGACATTAATGTGTTCACATGTGTGTGTTGAGCATATTTGTGTGCGTGCATGCGTTGTATTTGCATGTGTGCGTCCGTGAATGTGTGCATTTGACTGTATTTGAATACATACTTATACACTGGGTTTAATACACACACAATCACACACACACACACACACACACACACACACACACACACACACACACACACACACACAATCACACATGCACAATTACACACACATACACACAATCACACACACACACACACACACACACACACACACACAATCACACATGCACAATCACACACACACACACACACACACACACACACACACACACACACACACACACACACACACACACACACACAATCACACACACACATACACAATCACACACACACACACACACACACACACACACACAATCACACATAATTACACACACACACACACACACACACACACTCACACACACACACACACACACACACACACACACACACACACACACACACACACACACACACACACACACACACACACAATCACACGCACACTCATGGATACACCAAATAAAAAGCCTCTTTATCAGCTTCCAATGTGTGCCAGCAAAAATGTGGACAGAATGTCTTCATTTGGATGTGTTTGAGTGCAATCTGTCTGGATCTTGCTGAGGTCTTACATCAAACATGGGCTTTCACAGAGCAGGTGTCTGTCTCAGTGCGAAGTCTGCCAACCTCTCGCTTTTGTGTTGTATTGTTGGCATGTTGCAGCCTTCGATGCTGCACAGAGTGGTGGAAGGCGAGTCTCTCTTGGCATTAATTAGTACCATCTGTAAGTGTCAGAGCTCAGGCCTGTACTCTGGAATTACATCTTTCCTGCACAAGCTTTCGCCACCAACAACAAGACCCACCTCAACTGATGCTGAAAGATTCACTGGCAAAGCTCAGCTAAACCTCAGTCCAGAACAGGCTGTTTATTTCTTTAATGGACATCGTTTTGGACGTCACACTGGCGCAGCGGTAGAGTTGTTGCCTTACAGCACCAGTGACCTGAGCGCGATCCTGACTACGGGTGCTGTCTGTACGGAATTTGTACGTTCTGCCTGTGACCGCGTGGGTTTTCTCCGGGTGCTCCGGCTTTCACCCACACTTTAAAGACGTACAGGATTATAGGTTCATTAGCTTCGGTAAAAATTGTAAATTGTCCCTAGTGTGTTGGGTTGTGCTAGTGTACTGGTATCGATGGTCGGCATGGACCCGGTAGGCCGAAAGACCTGTTTCCGCGCTGTATCTCGAAAACTAAAATACTAAAGTATTATAGCATTACAGTTACAGAGAAAAAACGAAAGGTCGATAATGAGGTAGGTTGGAAGATTGGGACTACATCCTAGCTTATAGATCAGTATCTGATTTATTTGTCCCATGTGCAATTGCACAGTGGAATTCCTTTTGCATGTTTACACATGCAGGCAGGCGTGTCATGTTTTGCCCACGCGCTCGGTATACTGGAGCGGCTCCCTTCCTTCAACCATATTGGCCCGCGAACTGGCATCACTCTCCTCGCCTGGCCATCTTTGTGTCTCGGGGGAACCTCCTGCAGCCAACCTTGAAAGCGCTGGAGACAATATCCCGGTTCACCTCGTGTCTGCCGTCTCCCGTGGCTCCCTCCTCGTTAGTTCTCCGGTCTTCGGGTGACGAGCAGGGTCCAGGCTCGATGGCTTCCCTCGACAGGTCACGGTCCGCAGAGCTTTTGGATCCTCTGGGTGGGTTCCTGGTTCCGCGGTCCGCCGAACCGTCGTGTCCTTCGGGTGGGTTCCTGGTTCCTTGGCCACAGCACCTTGGGACAGCTTCTGCTACGCGACAAACTCAGGAAGGAATAATTTGACACTATTGTACAAATTTTGATCTGAGCATCCCAATCTGCAGGTATGTTTCAAGCTGTCACTAACTCTTCGATTAACTTGGCGGTTTGAGTTTGGTGAACATATTACAATGCTCCAACATTCCCAAGAGGAGACAGATACAAACTGGGAGCCTTCTGACACTGAGGCGTGATTTCAGAAACCTCTTCAAAAGCGCGCGTCACAGATTAGCAATGGGCTTAATCTTTACGGCGATTCATATTCCAGTGTAATTATATGGTCCACTGAAATTGATTACATCTCTGCCGACTGAAGAATTCTGGCTTGACGATCGTTTGATAATTTACAACCTTGGCATAATAGGCCAGTCTTGTGGAAAGAGAAAAAAAAAAGAAGATAGATGATGCAGGCTGAGTTTCATGGATTTATTAAATTTCTATCAAACAGAAAAAGTCTGCTGCACTTGGAAATGGTCTGAATTTTTTTTAATCAAAATTCATGAGCCTCAGAGTTTGGTTCAGCAGGTTAGGGAACGGTTTGACTCAGAAAGTGATGGAAAAAAATAAAGAGCCTATTTGAAGTAATTTTTCAACGACAGCTTTTAATTGGATGTTAAATCAAATGCTTATCTGCTTTCCTGCAGATATCACATTATATAAAACACAATTAGTGTTACTCGCTCTGTAACCAATATGCTGAATTACAAGTTACGGGTATATGACAGACCAAAATCTCCGGTCAACTGTGGAAATATAAAAAATCCTCACATCAGCAACATGCGAATGGCCTCTGCAAAGTCTCTTCTTTCTGAAGCAGTCCCTTGGGATTGAGCTTGAATTGGTTTCATTCCTGTTCTGTGGATTCAGAGGTAGCTGATGTGTCCAGTTTAGGACCTGAAGGCTCTTCTCCAGATGAGGGCACAAAGTGTTGGAGTACCTCAGCAGGTCAGGCAGCATCTCTGGAGAAGATTAGACATGTGATGTGTTATGCCCCTGTCCCACTTAGGAAACCTGAACGGAAACCTCTGGAGACTTTGCGCCCCACCCAAGGTTTCCGTGCGGTTCCCGGAGGTTTTTGTCAGTCTCTCTACCTGCTTCCACTACCTGCAACCTCCGGCAACCACCTGCAACCCTCCGGGAACCACCTGCAACCCTCCGGGAACCACACGGAAACCTTGGGTGGGGCGCAAAGTCTCCAGAGGTTTCCATTCAGGTTTCCTAAGTGGGACAGGGGCATAAGGTTGAGGCTCTTCATCCAGTCCGAAGAGGGGTCTTGACCCAAACCATACCTATCTATGTTCTTCAGCGATGCTTCCTGACCCTCCACAAAAGTTACTCCAGAACTTTGTGTCCTTTTGTGTGTTAACAAGCATCTCATAGAGTCGTAGTACCATACAGCATGGAAAAAGGCCCTTCGGCCCAACTCGTCCATGCCCCCAAGAAGTCCCATCTACGCTGGTCCTACCTGCCCATGGTTATCCTTTATCCCTCTAAACATTTCATATCCATGTACCTATTCAAATATTTTTTAAATGTTGTTGTTAATTTCTGCCTCAACTACCTCCTCTGCCAGCTAGTTCCATATACCCACCACCCTCGTGTGAAAACGTTGTCCCTCAGATTCCTATTGAACCTTTCCCCTTCTCACTTAAACCTATGTCCTCTAGTTCTTGATTTGCCTACTCTTTCTGTGGAAATAATGGTTAGATGACGTTTCAGGTCGGGACACTTCTCCAGACCGTGCTATGGGATTCTGCAATCATACTTCTGCTATTTAAACTGGGAAAATTATCCTCCCTTGCATTGGGGAGTAAAAGGTAATAATATAAGTTCAACATCATGTGAACAATCTACTGAAAGTGTAAATATAGTGTTGACAGTAACATTAAAGCTGCAACTATCTTTAATTGTTATTTTAATTTTTTTAAGTTGTGTTTTGTTTTACTTTTCCAGCTTCTGTTTATCTTGACTGATCATCATTCTTGTTTTCCTTTAATTCACAGCAGAACATGTGTTTTGAGGCTGTAGAACCAGATGAGTTTTCTCTCTTAGTTTAGTATTAGAGATACAGCGTGGAAACAGGGCCTTGGATCCTCCGAGTCCGCGCCAACCAATGATCATGTGAACGTTGGAATGTGGGAGGAAACCGGAGCACCCGGAGAAATCCCACACGGTCACAGGGTGAACATGCAAACTCCGTACAGACAGCACCCGTGGTCAGGATCAAACCCGGGTCTCTGGTGCTGTAAGGCAGCAACTCTACTGCTGCGCCACTGTACCACCCACAGTTTTATTTGTGAAATCATTTGGATCCAATTGTCCCGGAAGCATTTACAAGGATAAATGGAAGGACCGTGGATTTGGGAAACCTGCTTCATGTACATAACACTGCCATTCATGGGTGACATTTCTGCTATTCTCTACCGCAGTGGCACAGTAGCGCAGCAGTAGAGTTGCTGCCTTACAGCGCCAGGGATCTGGGTTTGATCCTGACCTAACACTTCTGCTGTGTGTACGGAATATGCATGTTCTCCCTGTGGATTTTCAACAAGTGCTCCGGTTTCATCCCACACTCCAAAGAGGTGCCGATTTTTAAGTTAATTCACTTTTGTAAATTGCCCCTAGTGTGCAGGATGGGAAAATGGGATAACATAGAACTAGTGTGAACAGGTTGGTTGCCGTGGACTCGATGGGCCAAAGGGCCTGTTGCCATGCTGTATCTCTGATTTGTTTCAGTTATCAATTTGTATCAATTTGATTCAGATATCACTAGCACTGAGTGGCATTTGGACCATTTAAGAGTCGGCGTCATGAGATGGGTTATAGTCGAATACTGGCCAGCCTAGATCTAGGTTCCTTAGTCATCTGAGGAAACAGAGGCATTGGTGTGGTTTCTTGACCAATGTTTCAGTGTGGTTGACTGATAGTTGGTGGTGATATTTAAGCAAAGAACATAAAGCTCTCAACTATCTCCAATTCAGCACACTCATGCTGACTGGCGTATGTACTTCATTGAACACTTGTGCTTGGTCCGCCAAAGCCTGCAGGATCTACCATTGCTAAACATTTAACTCCCCTTCCCATTCCCACACTGTCCTTTCTGTCCTTGGCCTCCTCCATTGCCAGAGTGTGGTTGCAGGCAAATTGATGGAACACCACCTCATATTCCGCTAGAAAAGCTTACAACCACATGGTATGAACATTGAATTCTCCAATTTAGGTAACTATATAACCCATCTCCGCTCTGTTCTTCCCCCATATAACACCCCTTCTCCCCTGTGCCCCACCTAGACTTGCATGTACTTCTCCCCTTGCACCTACATTCCTTCCTCTAGCTTCACAATCGCAACTCTTCAATCCTGTTTTTTTCAATTCTGGCCTTTGTCCACCCAAATGCCTTTCAAGTAACCCTTCTCACCCCCGTCAATCTATTACCTGACAGGCATTGTCCTGCCTCTCCTCTCTTCTAGATTTCTTTTTCCCCACCTGCAATCAGCCTGAAGAAAGGTCCCGAACCAAAACATTGCCTATCCATGTTCCCCTGAGATGCTGCCAGACCCGCTGAGCTACCCCAGCACCTTGTGTCACCTTCTTCTACACTCCACCATGTTTCTTGAAGTCAATAACTAACTCCTTCCTCTTGCTCATTGAAGGAGATGTTGAGTTCACCTTCCACCCTACCAGCCGTCACATACAACAGATAATCCTCCAAGATTTTCGCCACCTCCAACGGGATCCCACCACTGGCCACATCTTCCCATCTCCTCCCCTTTCAGCTTTCCGCAGAGACCGCTCCCTCCGTAACTCCCTGGTCAATTCGTCCCTTCCCACCCAAACCATCCCCTCCCCTGGTACTTTACCTTGCAACCGCACTAAATGCTACACTTGTCGCTTTAACTCCCCCCTCGACTCCATCCAAGGACCCAAGCAGTCTTTCCATGTGCGGCAGAGGTTCACCTGCACCTCCTCCAACCTCATTTATTGCACTCGCTGCTCTAGGTGTCAACTGCTCTACATCGGTGAGACCAAGCACAGCCTTGCCGATCGATTCGCCCAACACCTCTGCTAGGTTCGCACTAACCAACCTGATCTCCCAGTGGCTCAGCACTTCAACTCCCCCCCCAATTCCATATCCGACCTTTCTGTCCTGGGCCTCCTCCATGGCCAGAGTGAGTCCCACTGCAAATTGGAGGAGCAGCACCTCGTATTTTGCTTGGGCCGCTTACACCCCAGCGGTATGAACATTGACTTCTCCAATTTCAGGTAGTCCCTGCTTTCTTCCTCCTACCCCTCCCCTTCCCAGCTCTCCCACAGCCAACTGTCTCCACCTCTTCCTTTCTTCTTCCCGCCACAGGGTTTGGACAGACTTGGATTGTTTTCTCTGGAATAACAGAGACTGTGGGGAGATCTGATAGAATTATGTAAAATTATGAGGCACAGATAAGGTAGACAGTCAGAACCTTTTTCCCAGGGTGGATATGTCAAAGACTAGCGAGCATAGCATTAATATGAGAGGGGCTCTGGTGAGTGCCTGGAACACACCACCAGGATTGTTGGTTGAGACAGATACGATAGTGGGATTTAAGAAGCTTTAAGATCGGCACATGGATATGTAGGGATTGGATGGGTATGGATCACATGCAGGCAGTTGTGATGAGTTTATCTTGGCATCAAGTTCAGCACAGCCATAGTGGGCTGAAGGGGCTGTTCCGGTGATGTACTTTTCTATGTTCTATGTATATGATTAAGATAGAAGTTGAAATATCAAAGTTAAATTTGTACAAACTTTTTACTTTAATATCTGTTAAAGTTTGACATTTGAAGGAGTTAATTGCAAATCACTGCATGATATCAGTATTTTGGGTTTCAGTTTGTCAAGCAGTAATTGTGGTTTGGTATACTGTTAACAACTCATTTAAATCTCACGTAAAAGGAACATTAAAATTTGGAAGGTAATTGACAGCAAGATTTTGTAGCAAAAAGCTAAGTCAACATTAATCCAAGTGGTTGATTTTGATTTCTTTGCAGAGGTGACAAACCACACACTTTGTGTAAGAGAATTAGATTATTCCAGGACTGTTGTAATAAATTTGCATATGTGGAATTTGTAGAGTTAGTTTCACCGTCAGTGATGATTAATGGTGTTGAATTCAACTTCATGAATCAGATCCAGTACCGATTTTCCAGCTCCCTTGCTTCCAGAGTCTTGCCGGGACAACAGAGGTCATGGCCTTGGGCCATGATACAGAGCAGCAAAGTCGACCTCCGAAGACGGCTATGGGAACGGATCTGCTGGCTCTGGTCGGGCCGGAGTTCCAGAACCCCAGCCGCAGGGGGCAAATTCGACCCGGCGATCGGTGTGGAAGTCCCGATGAGATCGAGATCACCTCACCCGGCCTAGGCGCCACATTTTCAGGGGGAGTTCAGGGTTGGGGTGTCTTTGCTGGAATAAAGGGGGGGTGGGGGGCGACTCACTAGATGCTGGAAAATCAGAGATGAGTGTCGAGGCAACACCTCCATCTATTCCATACCTTTGAAGACCCGCAGTTCTTTTGAAAGCCATACATACCTCCTGTAACAGAACCCTATTACATGTTGTCATAGCGCCCCCATTGTTACAGTACTGGGTGTGCTGAACTTATTAACACCATTTGCACAAAGGGAACCACAGCAGTTTGATGGCTGTTTAACACTGTCAGCACTTTTCTTTATCATTAACCTTTCTGAATACAGTTTCAGCATAGATCAATTTTGCTCCATATATATGTATTTGTGGGGGTGTGCATGTGCATGTGTGTATATGTATGGGGGTGTGTGTGTATATATGTCTATATATATACACTGTATGTGTGCGTTTGCGTGCATGGGTTGGGATGTACATGTTTGTGTGTGTTCTGTATAAGTGTGGATGTGTAAGTTTTGACAGGTGATTGTGTATGTGTGTGCTTTTGTATGTTTACATGTTTTGTGTGTTGTGTATGTGGAAACATGCAATTGTGTCTTTTGTGTGTGTTTGAGTCTGTGTGCATACGCATAACTGTGAGTGCGAGTGTGAAAACTTGTGTGTACGTGTGCTTTGATGCATATAGACTTTACACTTTAGAGATAGATACAATGCAAAACAGGCCATTCGGCCCACTGTGTCCGGGCTGACCAGCAATCTTTCCCCACACTATCTAAATCTAAGTTTTATTACTTATTTAAGTTATGACATCGGATGGAAGCTGCATACCAAATCTCGATGTGCTTATGTGCAATGACAATGAAATATATTATTATTATTATTATTATTATTATTATTATTATTATTATTATTATTATTATTATTATTATTATTATTAAAAATATCATACACCCTAAGGACAATTAACAATTTTACCGGAGCCAATTAATCTACAAACCTGTATGTCTTTGGAATGTGGGAGGAAATTTGAGCATCCAGAGAAAACCCACGTGGTTACAGAGAGAACATACAAACTCCAAATAGACAGCACCCTTAGTCAGTATCAAACCTGGGTCTCTGACCCTGTATGCAGCAACTCTACCGCTACGCCACTGTGCCACCACTATTTAAAATATCAAAAATATAGTTTATTATGGGTTTCAGGGGTTATGGGGAGAAGGCATGAGAATGGGGTTGAGAGGGAAAGATGGATCAGCCATGATTGAATGGTGGAGTAGACGATGGGCCGAATGGCCTAATTCTGCTCCTAGAACTTATGAATCTCCACATATGTATGCAGATGCGCATGGGTGCATGTAAATAGGTCGACAGTTGTGCAGTGTCACTCCTCTGTAAGAAATTTTCTTCGTTCCACAATTGAAATGCCCCACTGCTGGGAATAATTGAACATGAATGTTCTTCTTTTTCTCCATTGATATGTCCCTCTTTGCTATTCTGCAAGTGATGCTGGATCAGTTGCGTCACAGCTGATGAGAGGGCTGTGTGCATTGCTGGGCATCGTGTAATGTGGAAGATGCTGGATTGCTGCCTTCCATTCAAGTGATGCAAATTACCCTCTCTGTTCATGTCAGTTCAATTTGCTAATCATGACTCATTTTCTATGTAGTAAAAAGGAAAACAAATTGAGCATTAATGTAAATTACATCGACGTTTAACTCCCAAGAAAATGAAAAATGATTTTCAAAAGAATCCTCGTGGAGCAGTCTGTAAGTGGATTGAGGATGGCCATTTGGGCTTTTAAAGTACAGTTGTGGTCAGGTAAATGAGTTCAAAATGTGGGTCAATTATAAAGCTGTCTATGTGCATTGAAAATATTAGTCAGATCATAACCTGTGACTTCCAATGTACGTGCGGTGAAATAACAATTGATTCGTATATTTGTGGTGTCTTGTGGATGTGTTGTGGTTATTTAAACTTTCATATCAATTTTTAGTTTCTAAATTCATAATCATCGGAGCAGAATGAGGCCACTCTGCCCATCGGGTCTACTCCACCATTCAATAATGGCTCATCCACCTTTCCTTCTCAACACCATTTTTCTGCCTTTTACCCTATAACCCTTGTCATCCGTACCAATCAAAAATCTTTCAATCGCTAGTTTACTGATACAGCATGGAAACAGGCCCTTCAGCCCACCGGGTCTATGCCGACCACCAATCAACCATTCACATCTGTTATCATGCTTTCTCATCCATTCCCTATACACAGGGGACAATTTTTATAGAGGCCAATTAATCCACAAACCCGCGCGTCTTTGGAATGTGCGAGGAAAGGGCGACACGGTGACGCAGAGGTAGATTTGCTACCTTACAGTGTCAGAGACTTGGATTTGATCCTGACTACGGGTGCTATCTGTATGGAGTTTGTATGCTCTCCCTGTGACCAGGTGAGTTTTCTCCAGGTGCTCCAGTTTCCTCCCACACCCCAAAGATGAACAGGTTTTGTAGGTTGGCTTCTGTAAATATCGATTAGAACTAGTGCACGGGGTGATCGTTAGTCGGCGCAGACTCGATGGACCGAAGGTCCTATTTCTGTGCTGTATCTGTAAACCAAACTAAATCTTTCATAAAGAACTGTAGAGATTTTTTTAATAAAAAGAAACAAACAGACCTTTAAGCAAACCCAGGTGTGACCTCACCTTGAGCATTAAGCTCGATTTGGGACACACACTTTTAGAAGGCATTGTTTGCGGTATAAGAGATATCTAATTGGTTCACTGTTTCAGAAAGCAGGCACAGCGGGTAGAATGGCCTGTGAATTGCGAGATCCTTTGGCTGATGTGGGAGAGGAAAGCACACTGCTGCGAGTTTTATTGCTTAAATGATGTTGTGGTCATGGACACAGCTGGCTGCCTTTCCAAAGGGGAAGGAGACAGCAGGCATGGATTGAATTGCAATTTGGGAGAAGTGGAAGCCAATGAAAACAGGGAGTTATATTATTCCAGATCGTGGACCTTTTAAGCACAGCTGTGCAGTCTCTCCTGAGAACATCAGTGGAGCAACTAAGTCCAAGCCATATTGCCCAGTGCTTTGGTCAAATACAAGGTTCGGCAGGACCCCAGAAGTACACGCTCCTCCAATTTCAGCTGGATGGCATTGGGGGTTTCTGGGGTAGAGGGTAATGGTGAGACTCACACCACACCACACTATCCAGAGATGCTGCCTGTCCCACTGAGTTACTCCAGCATTTTGTGTCTTTTGTGCTGAGATTCATTAGTTTAGTTTATTGTCACATGTACCGAGGTACAGTGAAAAGCTTTCGTTGTGCGCTAACCCGTCAGCGGAAAGACTATACATGATCATAATTGAGCCATCCACAGTGTACAGATACATGATAAATGTGAATAACGTTTAGTGCATCCAGAACCTCGGCCAGAAGAACAGGCAAAGCGACTCGCAAAGGGACTTGCAGTTTGTGGGACCCAGGACGTTTGACAGGGGCGTGCCTTTCTAGCATGGATCCAAAGCATTAGTTCCTGCTACGTTAGCACATATTCCTTATATCTCCCACAATATTAACTTGACCAGTTTAGTGTTTAGTTTAGAGATACAGCATGGAAACAGCCCCTTCAGACCACATCTAAACTAGTCTCATTTGCCTGTGTGTAGCTTTTCATACCATTCTATGTTCACACTAGTTCTATGTTTTCCTACTTTCACATCTGCTCCATAAACACAAGAGGCAATTTACAGGGACCAATCAACCCGCAAGCCTGCATGTCTTTGGGACGTGGGAGGAATCCGTAGCACCCAGAGGAAACCTGACTTTAAGTGCTGTCTGTGAGGAGTTTGCATGCTCTCTCTGTAGCCACAGTGGCTACCTCTGGGTGCTCTGGGTTTCTTGCAGTCTTGGATGAGAATGTCCATTGTCTAATGACCACAGGCTCCGACTCTACTGTATTTTGGTGTCCTTTGCTTTTAGGGGACTGGCGTACAGTGGAGGTCTCACGACCTTTGAACAGACTTGGCATCCACTGCGCACTGCAACTCTCACTGGAGAGGTTTATACCATGATTCAGTCACTCTCACCACATGGTCTTGTTTCATCATGACCAGTGGAGAGAAGGCCATCATTTCGAGTAATGTTGAAGCTAAATCAAAGCAGATGTTAAACGTCTACTCCATAAAAAGGGGGGAAATTATTACTCTGATTACTGGTGCTGCAGTGTATTCTTCTGGCAGTATTTTATTTCGCAAAAGGGCCAATCATCACACGTACACACACACACGTCTACATACATACGCACACACACACAGAAACACACACACGTACAGTACACACAGAGACAAAGACACATGCACACTGACAGGCACACATTCACAGGCGGGCACATACAGATACACTCACAGACACATACACGCTCAAACACTTGAGCAAAGAAATAATGAATTCCTCCTTTCTAAACACCATGTTCCACTCACACCTCTACTTTCTGGCCTACACCTACATCCCAGCCACGATTTCAACATTTGTGTATTGTCCTCATATCTTGGTCTTCCTCCCCCTGTGTGTAACCATCCACTCTCACCACAACACCTCCATCATGACCTGTTGCCAACTCCCTCACTGAAAATGCCCTGCTCTGTCCCTCCATCGTTCCCTGTCCCTCTCTCTTCTCTCTCTTGTGTCTTTCACTCTCTTTCTCACTCTGCCAACTCCCTCCCCTGCTTCTCTCGGTCTATCTCTCTCTCTCTTGTCCCTTTCTCTCTTTTGACTTTGTCTCCACTTTCTCTCTTTTTCTCTTGAATCTGCTCAATCTCCACTATCTCTCTGTTTCTTTTTCTTTTTCTCTCTTATTTTTCTCTCATTTCTCTATCATTCTCCCCACTTTTTTTTCCCTCTCCCTCTCCCTCTCCCTCTCCCTCTCCCTCTCCCTCTCCCTCTCCCTCTCCCTCTCCCTCTCCCTCTCCCTCTCCCTCTCCCTCTCCCTCTCCCTCTCCCTCTCCCTCTCCCTCTCCCTCTCCCTCTCCCTCTCCCTCTCCCTCTCCCTCTCCCTCTCCCTCTCCCTCTCCCTCTCCCTCTCCCTCTCCCTCTCCCTCTCCCTCTCCCTCTCCCTCTCCCTCTCCTCTCCCTCTCCCTCTCCCTCTCCCTCTCCCTCTCCCTCTCCCTCTCCCTCTCCCTCTCCCTCTCCCTCTCCCTCTCCCTCTCCCTCTCCCTCTCCCTCTCCCTCTCCCTCTCCCTCTCCCTCTCCCTCTCCCTCTCCCTCTCCCTCGCTCCTCTCCCTCTCTCTCTCCATCTCCCTCTCTCTCCCTCTCTCCCCTCCCTCTCTCCCCCTCCCCAATTTAGTTCATTCCTTGGGACATTGTATTCCTTGTCTGGTGCTAGATAAATGTAGTTTAGGATCCCGACCATTCTCTGCAATAAAATATTTTCTCCTGATGGGAGACAATTGAATCAATCTCTTTAATACACTGAGACACTGGCGGTGAATTGACGTACATGTGGGTTTATATTACACAACGAGATCCCAATGTTCTTCCTTTGTTATGGAAACTTTATTTCAAAAGAACTACAAAGTAAAATCTCTGCACACATCTGTTTTCAATCCAGTTTTTTCCCCTGCCCTGGATTAAGATTAATGGTGTCAGGATAGGAAAAGTTTAACGGGAAAGCTGAGGCGGGTTTTCAAGGTCGGTGTGAATTTACACTTTGTGGAGATCCACGGTCTGTGCAGGAGAGCAACATGTCTGCAGTCTGTGAACATGTGTGTCTGATAGCGTGATCGTGTGTAAGCTGGCTTCATGTTCAAAGCTGACTTCTACTGGGTTGTGGATCTACAAAATTAATATTGCTGGAAATTTAAGGCTTCTCATTCAAATTGCTCAGATCTCGAGACTGTGGTGCATCACAGGGGAGAAGATACATTTTAAGATAAAACAGCTGAGTAAATAATTCGCACAACCTGAAAGCTGTTAGCCACGAACAAGCCTCCCTATTACCTAATTATTGTTAACATTTGTGATTCTGTAGCGTGAACAGTGTTTCAAATGCTGCCCTTCCTGTATGGACAGCGGAGGGGGATGGGGGTCGGGAGTGCGGAGGGGGAGACCATAAAGAAGGTAAATGAACTGTGAGCATTTTGTTGCTGGGAGGTTAATTGAGGAAATGTTGGCCTGTGTTCCAAATGCAGTCTTTACTTGCAAATTCATGTTACAGTCATAGTTATAGAGTGATTCAGCATGGAAAAAGGCCCTTCAGCCCAACTTGCCCACTCCGACCAACATATCCCATCTCCACTCGTCCCACCTGCCTGCGTTTAGCCCATATTGTAAAATCGTACGAAGCTTAGTTTGGCAAAACTCACAGGAGTTATTGAGTTTTGGGAGATCAGTACTTTAGGGATGTAGATTTAACTTAATTAGTTGAAGAATTCAAAGGGAGGAAAGATGATTTCATTCAGTACATGATGGGGTCTGGACTTCATTGACTGGTGGCGAGGGAAACTGATTTCACATTTTAAAAGCATCCAGATGTCCATTGACAACTGTGATTGCTAGGAAGTGGGATTATCCTGAACAAAAAAAAAGAAACTGCTGGAGGAACTCAATGGATCAGGCAGCATCTGCAATGGGAAGCACTGATGTTTTAGGTCAGGGCAATTCTTTGGACTGTTTCTATCTTTAGAATTATCCTTTAGTTCATTTTTGGTTTGCATGGGTTCCACATGCAGACAGCCTCCTTACGCACTGCAAGAAGGGAATAGGAAAGGGAATCTTGAGCAAACCACAAAGTGCTAGAGGAACTCAGCGGATCAGACAGCATCTGTGGAGGAAATGGACAGACAAAAGAGAAGAATAGAAAAAGAGTGAAAAAAAGAATGAAGAATGAAAAAGGTTAAGAAGGGTCCCCACCTGAAGCGTCACCTATTCATTCCCTCCCTACATGCTGCCTGACTCACTGAGTTCCACCAACACTTTGTGTTTTGCTCAAAATCCCAGCATCTACAGTTCCTTGTGTCTCCATTTTCTGGTTCCATTGCTAAGTCTTTTCAAGGTCTGCCTCCTCTGAAGAAGTTCTCTTCCCCTCTCCAACGGGCGTTCTGTGTGACCCTCTCTCACTGCTCCACCTCCGTAATTCCTGTTTTCAAGGTTTTTGTTCAAGATTCCAGCATCTGCAATTCGTTGTGTCTCCATTTTACAGCTCCACTGTGAGATATCACAGTCAGAGAGTCATACAGCATTGAATCAGACCCTTCACCCCAACTTGCCCACGCCGACCAACATGTCCCAGCTACACTAGTCCCACCTGCCTGCGTTTGGCCCATATCCCTCTAAACTTGTCCTAACCACGTACCTGTCAAAATGTTTCCTTTTATGCCCATGTCCCACTTAGGAAACCTGAACGGAAACCTCTGGAGACTTTGCGCCCCACCCAAGGTTCCCGGAGGTTTTTGTCAGTCTCCCTACCTGCTTCCACTTCCTGCAACCTCCGGCAACCACCTGCAACCTCCGGGAGCCGCACGGAAACCTTGGGTGGGGCGCAAAGTCTCCAGAGGTGTCCGTTCAGGTTTCCTAAGTGGGACAGGGGCATAACTGCTGCAATATTACCTGCCTTAACTACCTCCTCCGGCTGCTCGTTCCATATACCCACCACCCTTTGTGTAAAAAAATGACTCCTCGGGTTCCCATTAAATCTTTCCCACCTCACCTTATACCTCTGTCCTCTGGTTCTCGATTATCTTACTCTGAGCAAAAGACTTGTCCGATCTACTCCTCTCATGATTTTGTACAATCTCCGCAAAATATGCCTACTTTATTTGTTCAGGATAATCCCACTTCCTATGCAAACATTTACTTCTCAAGGAATACCTACGTTGAAGAAGTTCTCCCTCAGAAGAAGGGTCCCGACCGAAAACATTGTCTGTCCATTCCATCCACCGATGTTGCCTGACCTGCTGAGCTATTCCAGTTATAATGGTTCAACAAGTAAGGCAATCAAATATGACAGAAAGACACTTTCAAATGCTCAATTTAAGCTCTCCCACTGCACCATAAATACAACACATCAACAACTGTGAAAAACCCAACAGCGAGAACAATTTCAAAAATAAAAAATGGCCAATCTAAATCTCAGTCGGTCACTTTCCACGGTACTTTGTAGAGCAAATTAGTCACCTGTTTATTTAGGTGAGGAGAAAGGATTTAAGTGAAGCAAAACAAAAAGGCACTAAGACTTGTCATCCCATTGTGGTAATGCTTCACAGAATGGTGGTACAGTGGCACAGTCATAGAGCTGCTGCCTGACAGCGCATGAGACCCAGCTTGGTAAAATTGTCAATTGTCCCTAGTGTGTAGAATAGCGCTATAGTGTACGGGTGATCACTAGGTTGGCGTGGACTCGGTGGGCCGAAGGACCTGTTTCCACGCTATATCTCTAAACTAAAACTAAAGTAAGCTGAGGGCCGCAATCAACCTAAACCATAGGCTATGACTACACAAGATATGTGTATACAATACCTGCCATGGAGAATATACAGTAAACACTATTTAGTGATACATCATGGAACCAAACCCTTTGGCCCGCCAAGTCCATGCCGACCAACAATTTCCAGTACACTAGTTCTAGGGGTGCACCACTAGGGGCGCCGTATGATGGCAGCCTCTGCCTACAGTCTGTCTGTTTTTTCATCTTTTTGTTAATTTTAGTCTGTTTAAAAAATATGTTTTGGAGGTTTCTTAGTCTTTTTATGTGGAGGAGGTGGGGAGGATAAGGGGGAAACCGTTTCCCAGTCACTTCCTGGCGAGGATGCGACTATTCTCCGAGTCACGTCTTCGCACCCCCCCCCCCCCCCGCACGGCCTACCATCTGGATTGGCGTGGCCTTTCCTGCAGGAGACCGACCAGAGCTTCATCGGCGGCGCAGCAGTGGATTACCATCGCGGAGCGGGCGATGCCTTACCGGGGATCGCTTGTTGAAGCGTTGGGCCGGCTGCTTAACATCGTGGAGCTGTGGTTGCGGAGCTTCCAGCCGCGGGTGGCGCTGACCAATATCGCGGAGTCCTGGGACCTTTTGCAGAGGGTCGCCAGTGTTGAATCTCCGCCCAGCTCAGCCTGTGGACTTCGGGAGCCGCGGTCTCCGGTAAGAAGTGGCCGATTCGGAACTCCAAGCCGCTGAGAATGTTCTTCCGTTCCGAGGTCGGAGTTCCGATCAGCCCGGCGAGAGGGCCTGAACATCGGGCCGCCCGTAGTGGCGACTGCGGAGGGCTCGGGAGGCCCCGACCATGGGTGAACAAAGAGGAAGATGACTGAACATTATTGCCTTCCCTCACTGTGGAAAACGCTGATTCTGCTGTGTGGGATGTTTATGTTAAATTCTATCATATGGTGTGTTCTTTTTTTTATTCGTATGGCTGTATGGTAATCCAAATCTCACTGTACCAATTGGTGCATGTGACAATAAATGTAAATTTGAACTTAAAACTAACCAATACAGTCAGGACAAAAAGAGGTTCTGACTATCAACCTAGGCCATATCCTTACAAAGCTTTCTTATTCATCTACCTGTCCAAGATGTCCCCCCATTGATTTAGCAGTAGTCACTGCAATGGCATTTGCACTAGCCAAGATGTTCGTCCCCACCGCCATTTGCGACAGTTATATAATGTAAGTAGTTTACTATTCATTAGAGTCCATGCTGGCCAACAACCACTCCGTACACTAGCACTATTCTACACACTAGGAACTATTTACAATGTTACAGAAGCCAATTGACCTACATACCTGCACGTCCTTGGGATGTGGGAGAAAGCCGGAGCACCCGGAGAAAACCCACGTGGAGAACGTACAAATGCCATACAGACAGCACCCGCAGTCAGGATTGAACCCGGGTCTCCGGCGCTGTGAGGCAGCAACTCTACCACTGCGCAACTGTGCCGCCACACTGCTTTGGGTAACCTTATGATACAATTCAGACAGCTTCTTAATTTCAGCCATTGCTTCATCAGCTTGCTTCAGGATGGTAGCAAGAAAGCACTAAATTATGGAACATCAGGATGGATTCACCAGACAGGTTTTACAAGCCGCACGATTGAAAGCAATAGCATAATTTGAAAGGCAGCAGGCAATGCCAACTGACTTGTTCAAGGGTGTGTTGTGATAATGTCAGTTATTTCAGTGGCGAGGCAGTTTCATTTTGCCCCAAGGGTAAACCTGTTATAACCATCAAATGCTCTGCCCTCCACAGCCTCTACTCATCATGCACATTGCTAACTCTGTAGCTGATCCTTATCCCCTGCTCTCACCTCTTTCAAGACTAGAATTCCCACTTTGTTCAGTAAGGATTTTCATTCATTCCCAGAATAATTCTGAAGCCTGTTCCTCTTTCACTGTGGAAAAAATAGGCAGTCATTTTTAATAGAACAATTGAAATATATATAGTGTGTGTGTGTATACATAAATCATATATAAATATATATAGCATATGTGTATGTATGTATGTATGTGCGCGCGCGTGTGTGTATATACATATATACACTAGACCAAGTGGGACCCGTTAGATCCCTGTCATTGCTTGGTCCTCCAATGCAACCCGTTCCCCAACGCAATATTCCCCCACTCACCCATAGCCCCAAGGAAGGCCTGCTCCCCCAACGCACACTGTTCCCCAATGCAATATTCCACCACTCACCCGTTCCCCAACACGGGAGGCCTGGTCCCCCAACGCAACCCATTCCCCAATGCAAAATTCCACCACTCACCCGTTCCCCCAATGCAACCCGTTCCCCCAATGCAATAATCCACCACTCACCCATAGCCCCCAACTGCGCAGGGGCTGCTCATTTCCCCTTATACACCCTCCCTCATTTTAAACTTTAAAAAAATGCAATTGCACTTGATTGGGCTGGCAGGACTCGGTATCCTGGGATAGCAACATTGTAGTGAGCAGGGCTACAATCCCATTGTGATGTCATTGCTGTAAGTGCCAGTGCAGGGGAAAGAAATATTTCTCAAATTGGCGTTTTGTAAATGTAAAAATGTGAATAACTTTTAAAATATAACATCAATCTGAATGAAACTTGATACTCTCCACCACGGGACAATGGTTCATATGGTGGTGCAAAAATTGTAGTGCTATCTTGTACTATTTTGGCATAGTTCAGGTCATGACAAGCACGCTCACAAACAAACACGCAAACTCACACACAAGATGATTTTAGTAATCGTTTTAGTAATATAAAGATAATCCACTGCCGGCCCAGTTTTCTCCAGCAGGAGCGATGAAGTTGTACTTGAGGCGGGGGCTGTCGGGGGGGTGACGAGCGTCCTGGAGCCGGGGGAGGGGGAGGTCTTGAGGTGGGGGCTGTCAGGATGGGAGCATCCTGGAGCTGGGGGAGGGCTTGAGGTGGGGGCTGTCAGTGGGGGGGGGGGCGAGTTTCTCGGCGCCAGGGAGGGGGAGGGCTTGAGGTGGGGGCTGTAGGGGGGAAGTGGGGGGGGCGAGCGTCCTGGAGCCGAGGGAGGGGGAGGGCTTGAGGCAGGGGCTGTTGGGGGAGGGGGTGGTGGGGGTGAGCTTCCTGGAGCTGGGGCAGTGGGAGGGCTTGAGGCGGGGGCTGCCAAGGGGGGGTGGGTGAGCATCCTGGAGCCGGGGGCTGTCGGGGGGAGGGCTTGTGGGGGCTGTCGGGGGGAGCATCCTGGAGCTGGGGGAGGGATTGAGGTGTGGGCTGTCAGTGGGGGGCGAGCATCCTGGAGCCGGTGGATGGGGTGGGCTTGAGGCGGGGGATGTCGGGGGGGGGGGTGCAACGAGCGTCCTTGAGCTGATGGAGGGGGAGGGAGAGGCCAAGGGTACCCGGCGCGGCCTCTTCTCGTCCCTGTCCCCTCACCGGCTCCAACCCCAGCCCAGGGGGGCAGAAATTAAAATAAAAGGAAACTTACCCGTGGAGCCGTCGAGTTGCCGTTGTGACGAGGAAAAAAATGGCTGTCTGAAATTGTGCAAAGGCCACGCTGAGGACCGATGAGGTGTCATTTGTGACGCCTGTCAAGTAAAGACGGCAAGTGGGGGCGCTGTTTTCGTATTTTTAAGTTTTAAACATCAATAACTTGTAAAATATACCATAAATCTGAATGAAGCTTGTTTATTTTACATCACAATATAATGGTGAGTAAGGTGGACCAGAAATTGGCAGTGGCAGTATCGTGTACCATTTTTGTGCAAAAACAAACCGGGCAAACAAATCGACAAATAAACAAGATGAGAGTTTTAGTAATACAGAGATATAATAGTTTAGTATATTTAGTATATTTAGTATCTCTTGGATAGCATGGACGTGTTGGTCCGTGTTGTATGTCTCTGACTCTGATTATCTATATATGGCAGTTTACAATCCAATGGTACGAACGTTGATCACTTTAAATACTCCTGCATTCCTTCTCCCCGCCCCCCTCCCCCCCCTCTGCCCCCCTGGTCGTTCTACTAGTTCCACTGATCGCATCCTTGTATCCCTTTCATTAGCACATCTCCTCCAGCCAACAATGGGCCATGATGGACTCCACCCTTCCTGAAGTTATCTGTTGCCAACCCTGCTTTGCTCTGTCCTTTTCTTGCCTCCAGTTTCCACCCCACCACGACAAACCTGCATGTTTATCTTTCAGTCTGAAGAGGGCTCTGACCTGAATCGTCACGTATTCCTTTACTCCAGAGATGCTGCATGACCCGTTGAGTTACTCCAGCATTTTGTGTCTATCTTCGGTGTAAACCAGCATCTGCAGTAGCTTCCTAGGCACAGAAGGACACGATCCTAAACTGGGCAAAGTGAATTATGTCACAAGGGTTAGCCTGGGTGGACTCTCTCGCTTAGGTTTTAGACTAAAATATGTTTGTATCAGCAAACATTGTCTGACTTAAAGAACTACAGTCAGACCTCATTTGCTAGAGCATTCTTTGTCAAAAAGAAAGGTTTGTTGTTAAAATAAATATTCCTGGATATATTTAGGCATGCCAACTCAATGCAGTCATAAGTGGTCTGATGACAGAAATTAATCTTTCTGGTGGCAATGATAATTCATCAGTTGAGTAGCAATTTTTTTTTAAATTATTGAACCGTACACTGACACCAATATAAACAATCATTTGCTAAACAGCCAAATGCTGGTCTATTTCTCACCAAATTTGAAACAATCAAAAGCCCATCAAAACATTGGGCATTAGAGCTTAGAGATACAGTGCAGAAACAGGCCCTTTGGCCTATTGATTCCGTGCCGACCAGCGGTCCCCGTACACAAGCACTATCCTACACACCAGGGACAATTTACAATTTTTGCCAAAGCCAATTAACCTATAAACCTGCATGCGTTTGGAGTGTGGGAGGAAACTGGTGCACTTGGAGAAAACCCACACGTTCATGGGGAGAATGTAAAAACTCCGTGCAGACAACGCGCGTAGTCAGGATCGAACCCTGGTCTCTGGCCCTATAAGACAGCAACTCTTCTGCTGTGCACTGTGGCACCCTTAATTGCTGGAGGAATACAGTACTTCAAAGTACTTGCTATTAACTTGCACTGGAATGGCATTTGTAGAAACTTAGTATAAAGCATACAACAGCTTTACTAGTAAAGGTTCTTGCAAAATTAATCAACCAACAACCACCAATGTCCTCATAAAACAAATTCTGAAAATACAAAAGATATTTACTTGTGTGCACTAAACATGTTTGTATATCATTGTCGTGGACTGACAGGTCCACCACCGATTTTCCAGCACACTTCGTTCCAGATCACTTCTGGATTCTCCATTTTACTGGGCCAACAGAGGTCGCTGCCTCCGAGAGGAGTCCAACATTACCGGAACGGTCCACGTGGCCCCCCAGGGAGCCGAGATACCGGCCCGCAAAGTTGGCCTCAGAAGTTGGCTACGGGAACGGATCCGCTGGCTCCAGCCGGGCCAGAGTCCCAGAGCCCTGACCGCAGAGGGTAAAACCGACTCGCCGATCGGCCTCGGAAATCCCGATGAGGTAGAGATCGGCTGCCTCACCCAGCCCAAACGCCGCATTTTCAGAGGGACGTCCAGGGGAGATTTCAAGCGCACTCTCGTAATTTTAACAGGATTAAAGGAGGCGCCAGACCACCAGTTGCCGGAAAATCGGTGGTGGACCTGTACTAACGATTTTAACTTATTACAGAAGACAATGGACACTTCTCATCCTTAAAGCCTCTACATTGACTGTGAGTAATAAACAGGTTAAATCAGGACCAAACCTAAAGACAATGAAAATCAACAGAAAAAAACCTGCAGTTGCTTCAAATCTATATATTACTAAAACTCTGTTCTTGACCGCTTTTGGCCAACTGTGCTGTGATTTCCGAGAGAACGCCGCTACCTACGACAGTCATGTTCGGCCACCTGGCTCAGAGCCCCCCTCCGCCATATGAGTGCGGAGGATTTTTTCCGTCGATGAAAAATGAGAGAAATATTAATGTTTTTACAAAATTCCCCATTCTCTCTGCTGCCCCCGCTGGCGGCAGGGGGAGGGACTATAAAACCAGGAAGTGTCGTGCCTCACTCAGTCTCTGCCAGACCCAGGTTCTGGCGAGAGGGTCACGGCTCACAGCTCTCTGAGCTGCGAATAACACTGAAGGCACGTCTACTCCACGGTGAGTCCCCTCGATGCGGCTGTAAAGTGGCTGCAGCCCTTTTTAAAAAGTTTGTGTTCACAAAATGAATTTTGGTTGTCGGGTGGCTGCAGCCCAATTGCTTGCCTCGCCTTTTTTAACAAGTTTGTGTTCACAAAATGAATTTTGGTTGTCAGGTGGCTGCAGCCCAATTGTTTGCCTCGCCTTTTTTTTAACAAGTTTGTGTTCACAAAATGAATTTTGGTTGTCGGGTGTCTGCAGCCCAATTGTTTGCCTTGCCTTTTTTAACAAGTTTGTGTTCACAAAATCAATTTTGGTTGTCGGGTGGCTGCAGCCCAATTGTTTGCCTCGCCTTTTTTTAACAAGTTTGTGTTCACAAAATGAATTCTGGTTGTCGGGTGGCTGCAGCCCAATTGTTTGCCTCGGCTTGGCTTTTAAAATCGTTGCAACAGTTGGATGCCTGCCCAAGCATCCATACGGCCCACAATGTCTATACTAGCCCACTGGACACCAGTACCTTCGGCCCGCAACACCCATACTAGTGCAACAGACAGCCCCCCCCCCCCCCCCCCCCCCTCCACTTGCGAGCAGTATTGGAATTGGTGGAGAAGTGGAATGTTGCGTTGGTGACCAGCCCTCCCGTGTGATGCTGGGACCCAATGGGTCCCACTTAGTCTAGTATGAAATAAAAGCAGAAAATGCTCGAAACTCTCAACAGGTCAGGCAGCATCTGTGGAAAGAGAAACGGTTAATGTTTTTCCTTCCACATATGCAGTCTGACATGCTCCGCCTTTCCAGTGTTTTCTGTTTCTGGTCCATGCTTAAAGATTACACTTCAATAGTTTTCATAAAACAAAATCTAAGAATAAAAAAATGTAAGTATTTCTTGCACATAACTTCTAGACGGTTTAAAGTTTGGGCGATAAATCTTCTCAACTTTGTTGTCATGTAAAATTATATCCTGTCAATAAGTGGAAGATGAAAAGATAAAACACCACCCGTACTTTTATTGTAATAACCATTAAAGAGCCTGTCCCACTTAGGCGATTTTTTAGGAGACTACAGGCGACTAGGCTGTCGCCACATGGTCTCCGTGGTGTCGCCTATATGGTCGTGAGTAGTCTCCACAATCGCCCAAAGAGTCGTAGCATCTTTATGGTCACCACTGGATTTTCAACATGTTGAAAACTTTTCAGAGACAGTCGGCGACACTGGGTTTGATGCCAATGAGCGCAGCTTGACTTCTCCTGACGTAGGTGCTGTCGTAGTTGTCCCTAGGTGATGTAGGTTGTCACTGGTGCTGCTAAAATAATGATTCTATTTCAAATTTTATGTCCAAGATGGGTCCAGTCGCTGTTTTTTTGGCGACCTACTACGACTATGACAGTCGCCTAAAAATAACCTAAGTGGGACAGGCCCTTAAGAATGCAACATTTGCTTATGTTAGGCTGCTGAGGCCTCACAGATATACATTAACTGCACATTAGGAAATCACCAATCATGCAAGATTTTTCAAATTGAATGGTTGAAAGGTAAAGCACGGAAACAGGCCTTTCGATCCACGGAGTCCACACTGACCATCGATCACCCATTCACACTAGTTCTACCTTATCACTTTCTCATCCACTCCCTGCATACTAGGGGTTATTTACAGTGGGCAATTAACCAACAAATCCACATGTCTTTGGGAAGAGGGAGGAAACCAGAGCACCTGGAGGTAACTCACGCCATCACAGGGAAAACGTGCAAACTCTTACTTTAGAGACACAGCATAGAAACAGGCTCTTGGGCCTATTGAATCCACATCGATCACAATCACCCGTTCACACTTGTTCTATGTTATCCCACTTTCTCATCGACTGCCTCGACACCAGGTGTAATTTATAGAGGCCAATTAACCTACAAACCCGCACGTCTTTGGGATGTGGGAAGAAACAGGTGCTCCTGGTGGAAACCCACATGGTCGCAGGGAAAACTGTCTACCCCCTCCCCAACTCGGCTTGGACACCTGCACTGTCAGAATCCCTCGGCCTACTTTGAGATTTGGCCCGTTGCTATTTCCCACAGCTCCTCACTGTAGATGATTGTTCCACAGTCTCGCCGGCCTCCGAGCAGGGAAACCTCTGCTGAACTCCTCAAAGGATTTATCAACGGCAATGTTTTATTCATGGCTGCTGTGTTTAGATTCTCCCACCAGTGGGAACAAGCTCTCCATGTCAACCCGACCAGGCCCCAGTGTGATTGTTAAACTGTCTGTGAGTTACAGCACAGTGTTGGAGTTGAACAGCGCAGTCACTGACACATTCAATTAGTCCACTCTCAGCTCCAATTCAAATTGCTTCTTTGCCCAAACGTACATTTACATTTGCATAGCTGACTACAAATTCATTGCCAGAATTCAAATTGAGAAGCAGATAATTAGCTGCAGTGTAGATACTTATTCTGCCAGTACACCGCGTAATTGCTGTTCTTGGAAATAGTTGCTACTGAAATGAATTAGAACAGTGGGATGCGCCAAGTTATAGTCAAAGAATATTCAACACAAATCAATATGATTAAAAATTATTAGGAATAATAGGAACTACAGATGCTGGTTTGAGTAGCAAAATATTAAGAATAACTCAGTGGGTCAGGCAGCATCTCTTTCAAAAAAATGGATGGGTGACCTTTTGGGTTGGGACCCTTCTCTTATTTGTTTGGGTGGCACAGTGGTACAGCTGGTAGAGCTGCTGCCTCACAGCACTAGAGATCCAGGTCCATTCCTGACCTCTGCCGCCGTTTTGTGGAGTTCGCACATTCTCCCAGTGACCATGTGGGTTTTCTTCGGGTGCTCCTTTTTCTTCCCACATTCCCATGACATGCAGGTTTGTAAATAATCTGATCTCTGTAAAAATGTCCCAAGTGTGTAGGGGGCAGATGTGAAAGTATGATAACATACAACTGGTGTGAGCAAGCGATGAATGGCCGGCATACACTCATTGGGCCAAAGGACCTGTTTCCGTGCTGTATTTTGTTGATCGATAAACTCTGAACCAGAGAAGGGAGTAGAGAACAAAAGAAGGAGTCTAACTACCAGAAAGGATTCAAAGAAGGATGGGGACGATCAGGCAAGGTCACGGAATCCGAGAAGCAGTAAAAAGAGCAAGATTCAGTTTGGAAAACTGCGGGGCGTCTGGAATAAAACTATGAATGTAGATATAAGTTAAACAGATGAGTCACTGGTGCGTTGTGATTCATTCAAGGCAAGTTCACACGGAGCATACAAATCAGAGAGCGGCCATGTCATAAAATCATTGAGGACACTTTCAGTGCTTGCATAACAACTTTGACATTGAGAGTGCTTATCTACTATCCCCTTGATTTCTTTTGACATTAGTCACAGAGATTTAGGAAAGCACGGCTGGAAATGAGTCATCGTCTTCTGCTGACGCCTTTGATTAAACTGCTTGTGCATTGGGATCAGGGATAGAACATGGATCATAGACCAGCAGAGTACAGGAACAGACCCTTCAGCCCACAAGGGATGTAAAGTGGGAATGTAATGATCTCAAAAGACAACCGGTCATCTTGATTTAGGTACTAGGGACTGCAGATGCTGGTTTACACAAACACGCACAAAGTGCTGGAGTAACTCAGCGCGCCAGGCAGCATCTCTGAAGCACATGGATAGGCGACATTTCAGGTTGGAACCCTTCTTCAGTCTGATGCATACCTTGAGGAGATTGTGCAGTGAAGCAGTCGAAATGTAGAAACAAGGAACTACAGATGCTGGATTTAAATAGACACCAAATGCTGGAGTAACTCAGCGGGTCAGGCCACATCTCTGGAGGAAAGGAATAGGTGACGTTTCGGTTAGAACCCTTCTTCAGACGCATGCTGGATTTAGATGTCAATCTGCCTGTTTAATATCACTTGGAAAAACTATTTTGGAAGCTGCTCGTCATTCTGATGACATTAATACCTGGTTCTCAGTAGAAAAGATTTCCATTATTGAATCTATGCCGATTTTTATGTATCACACTAGTGAGGTGCTTAAAGTCCTTTGTTCAAATCAATGTCCTATTGTGGATGTGAATCATTTATCTTATGCTTGCTAATGTAGGCGGCAATATATTCATAAGCAAATTATTCAGGTTTTTCTTTCGGGTTTATTGAAAGGTCATGATGTAGAATTGTAGGCATTGGTTATACTAGTTATTAGTTATGTCTCCATGGAACCCTGACTTAATTTGCATTGTTCCTTTAACTCGATGCATATTATTTTTAACTATTTCACAAATAAATATTTAATGCAGGCAATTACAGAGAAGGCATTGCCAATGATAGTGCATTTTGAGGATGAGACAGGAAGAGATCTTGTGTTCCCTTTTAACCAGCTGTGAAAGAATTGGTGGTGCAGCGGGTAGAGCTGCTGCCTCACAGCTTCAGAGACCCCAGTTCGATCCTGACCTCGGGTGCTGTCTGTGTGGAGTTTCCCTGTGTCAGGAAAACACAGCACTGTTTTCCTCCGACGTTCCAAAGATGTGCGGGTTTGTAGGTTAATTGGCCTTAGTTTAAAACATTGCTCATAATGTGTAGGGAGTGGATGAGAAAATGGGATAACATGGAACTAGAGTGAAGGGGTGATCAATGATCGGCATGGACTCAATGGGCCGAAGGGCCAGTTTCCATGCTGTATCTCTAAACTTAACTAAACTGCAAAAACACCTCACTTGATATATCCAAGGTGGAGACAGACTGGTATTTGGTCAAAACATTTATAGAAAGATCAGAATGTGGAGTTGAAACCAAATTCACTTTGATCTCTTTTTCCTCTCTGTTCATCCACCTGCCCATTAAACCCCTCACCTGGATCCACCTATCACTTGCCAGGGTTTGTCCTGTTTCCCCATCTCTTATCCAGTTTTCTCCCCCCTACTCCAATCAGTTTAAGAAGAGACCCAACCTGAAACGTCCCCTATCCACGTTCTCCACAGATGCTTCTTGACCCGCTGCGGTACTCCAGCAATCCGAGCCTTTTTTTTGTCCCAAACCACTTCTTTTGCAGCTTTCTCTCCTTTTCTACAATCTGTCTGATGAAGGGTTCCTCCAGCACTTTGTGTGTAGGTCAAGATTCCAATATCTGCTCCTCTTGTGTCTCCAGATCCCACTCCTATTTCTTTTCATCTTTTTTTCCTACAATGCCCCTTGCTTTATTTTCTGCTAGTTTCCCCTTTCATTGGGTAAATACAGTGGCTTGCAAAAGTATTCATACCCCTTGAACTTTTCCACATTTTATCACGTTACAACCACAAACGTAAATGTATTTTATTGGGATTTTATGTGATAGACCAACACAAAGTGGCGCATAATTGTGAAGTGGAAGGAAAATGATACATGGTTTTCAAATTTTTTTACAAATAAAAAACTGAAAAGTGTGGCGTGCAAAAGTATTCAGCCCCCTTTACTCTGATACCCCTAAATAAAATCCAGTGCAACCAATTGCCTTCAGAAGTCACCTAATTAGTAAATAGAGTCCACTTGTGTGTAATCTAATCTCAGTATAAATACAGCTGTTCTGTGAAGGCCTCAGAGGTTTGTTAGAGAACACTAGTGAACAAACAGCATCATGAAGCCCAAGGAACACACCAGACAGGTCAGGGATAAAGTTGTGGAGAAGTTTAAAGCACGGTTAGGTTATAAAAAAATATCCCAAGCTTTGAACATCTCACGGAGCACTGTTCAATCCATCATCCGAAAATGGAAAGAGTATGGCACAACTGCAAACCTACCAAGACATGGCCGTCCACCTAAACTGACAGGCCGGGCAAGGAGAGCATTGATCAGAGAAGCAGCCAAGAGGCCCATGCTAACTCTGGAGGAGCTGCAGAGATCCACAGCTCAGGTGTGAAAATCTGTCCACAGGACAACTATTAGTCATGCACTCCACAAATCGGGCCTTTATGGAAGAGTGGCAAGAAGTAAGCCATTGTTGAAAAAAAGCCATAAGAAGTCCCGTTTGCAGTTTGCCACAAGCCATGTGGGGGACACAGCAAACATGTGGAAGAAGGTGCTCTGGTCAGATGAGACCAAAATTGAAGTTTTTGGCCTAAATGCAAAACGCTATGTGTGGCGGAAAACAAACACTGCACATCACCCTGAACACACCATCCCCACTGTGAAACATGGTGGTGGCAGCATCATGCTGTGGGGATGCTTTTCTTCAGCAGGGACAGGGAAGCTGGTCAGAGTTGATGGGAAGATGGATGGAGCCAAATACAGGGCAATCTTGGAAGAAAATCTGTTAGAGTCTGCAAAAGACGAGACTGGGGCGGAGGTTCACCTTCCAGCAGGACAACGACCCTAAACATACAGCCAGAGCTACAATGGAATGGTTTAGATCAAAGCATATTCATGTGTTAGAATGGCCCAGTCAAAGTCCAGACCTAAATCCAATTGAGAATCTCTGGCAAGACTTGAAAATTGCTGTTCACAGACTATCTCCATCCAATCTGACTGAGCTTGAGCTATTTTGCAAAGAAGAATGGGCAAAAATTTCAGTCTCTAGATGTGCAAAGCTGGTAGAAACATACCCCAAAAGACTTGCAGCTGTAATTGCAGCAAAAGGTGGTTCTACAAAGTATTGACTCAGGGAGGCTGAATACCTTTGCACGCCACACTTCTCAGTTTTTTATTTGTAAAAAAATTTGAAAACCATGTATCATTTTCCTTCCACTTCACAATTATGCACCACTTTGTGTTGGTCTATCACATAAAATCCCAATAAAATACATTTACGTTTGTGGTTGTAACGTGACAAAATGTGGAAAAGTTCAAGGGGTATGAATACTTTTGCAAGCCACTGTATATACCTCTTCAACTCAAAGAATCAAGACCAGCCAAGATTATTACTCTTACACCCCAGCCTATTTGTAGTTAGGCTAACACACCATTTAACACGTTAATGTGTTTTCTCTGATTAGTTTAGTTTAGTTTAGTTAGTGTAGTAGTTTAGTTTGATTTAGTTTAATTTAGTTTAATTTAGAGACATAGCGTGGAAACAGGCCCTTTGGCCCTCTGAGTCCGTGCCGACCAATGATCACTCCAGTTCTAGTTCTATCCTACACACTAGTGTCAATTTACAGAACCCAATTAACCTAGAAACTTGCACATCTTTTGGAATGTGGGAGGAAAACAGAGCTCCAAGAAGAAATCCAACCAGTCACAGGGAGAATGTACAAGGTGCTCAGGTTGCGATTGCCAAAATGTTCATGTGTCGTGACTTTTAATGAATGTTCAATGCTGTCGTTTTTCCCTATTGTAATCATTTCTGTATTTCTGCACGGCATGCTTTGCCTGCGACATCCCTGGCTGCCCACTAAACCTGTCTCCCTGCACCATGTCCACAGAATGACTCTCTCCCTTGTTTGTATTGTCAGCAAACAGACATGTCACACTAAATCCTCATACCAAGGTCGCGAGGTCATATAGAGTCGCACAGCTAGGAAATAGGACCTGCGGCCCACCGTGTCTGTGACGGCCATCAAATGCTTTCCCACGCTGTTCCCCTTCGCCAGCACTTGGTACAATTGTATTAATGATTTACAAACTTTCCCAGATGCTTCAATGTCCTGGGCCTCCTCCATTGCTAGAGTGAGGACACACACTAACTGAAGGAACAGCCACTCATATTCCGCTTACGGCAACTTACAACCCAATGGTATGAGCATTCAATTCTACAATTTTAGGGAATCTCTCACAAACTCCTGCCCTCCCCCCCCTCCCCTTCTCCGCGCCCTCCTCTCCCCCCTCCCCCTCCCCTCCCATGTGCCCCACCTGGATTTGCACTTATATCTCCTCTCCCCCTCCACCTACATTTCTTCCTCTGGCTTCACAATTCGCAATACTTCAAACATTTTGTCTCACAACTTCTGTATTTATCTCAGGGCGAATGTCCGGCCGCCTTCCCCCCCCTTTACAATTAGACAGAAGATGTGTTCCAGAATCAAACCACCCACTGGCTGGTATGGCTGACATAAGATGCTGGAGTAACTCAGTGGGTCAGTCAGCATCTCTGGAAAAAAAGAATAGGTGACATCGGAAGAAGAGTTTCAACCCGAAACGTCACCTATTCCTTTTCTGCCTGATCCGCTGTGTTACACTAACATTTGCTGTGCATCTTCGGTATAAACCAGCATCTGCAGTTCCTTCCTAGACCCTCTCATTGAAATAGCTCTCCCTTAAATCCCTGCTTAAATTACATTGATGATGATTGTAAATAACAGGGCACCAAAATGAGATTCTTATGCTCTGCATTTGCAACATCCAACATGAAAATGATGGTTCTAATCGTTCTCCTTCATGCATCTTGTTCAAACCCCTCTTATTACTCAGCTGCACTACTTCATGTTATAGTATTCCCACGGTGCTCAGAAGCATCTGCATTTTGTTCTCCATTTGATTTTTTGGGTGACTATTGTATTTTCATAGTTTTAGCTTGGGCCCTTCGGCCCACTGAGTCCACGCCGACCATCGAGCACCCGTTCACATTAGTTTTGTGCTATCCCACTTTGTCATCCACTACCTATACACAAGGGACAATTTTTACAAAGGCCAATTAACCTGCAAACCCACACGTCTTTGGGATGTGGGAGGAAACCGGAGCAAACTGCATGCAGTTACAGGGAGAGCGTGCCAACTCCGCACAGACTGCACCTGAGGTCAGGATTGAGCCTGGGTCTCTGGAGCTGTGAGGCAGTGACTCTAACAGCACTCAATTTTAGTTTAATTTAGAGATACAGCATGGAAGTCGGTCCATACTGACTACAGATCTCCCCTACATGCGTTCTATCCTACACACTATCATCAATTTACAGAAGCCAATTAATCTAAAAACCTGCATATCTTTGGAATGTAGTAGGAAAACCGGAGAAAACTGACGCGGTCACGGAGGAGAACATTCAAAGCTCCATACAGACAGCACCCATAGTCAGGATCGAATTTGGGTCTCTGGTGCTGTAAGGTGGCAATTCTACTACTACACCACTGCGAAGCCCAATAGCTTTGAATTTTCCCCCAATTCTTGTAAATCAGCATAGCTTTAAGAAAACAAAGTATGAAGCTCTCGAGTCGAGAAACATAAAGATCTTTTCGACCATTGACTGGCAAAGCGGTTCTCCCTCCCACCAGTCCCACATTCCTTGAATTTAATTTCCATTTGGAAAGTGGTACCATGTGTTCTAAAAGGGAATTTGAAGCCAAGATATCCCTTGGCTCTGCTGTAAGAATTTGTAGACAACTCTTTGAGAATGGAACTCGTAAAAACATTTGGTTGTCAACTGAAACCCACGGGTGCTAATTAAGTCATTATTGCCTCTTGTGCAACCATCTTAGTGCCTTTTAGTCGTGACTTTCAATTAATGTTTCACATCTTTTGGGAAGGATCACATTTAACCCACGAGTCGGACAGTCTAGGACCAGAGGGCATAGCCACAGAATAAAAGGTCATACCTATAGGAGGGAGGTATGGGGAAACTTCTTTAGCCAGACGGTGGTAAATCAGTGGAATTCATTGCCGCAGACGGCTGCGGAGGCCAAGTCATAGGGGGCTTATAAGGCAGAGACTGTGGGCTGTCAGAGAGTGAGGGGGACCGTTGGAGAGCGAGGGGACCATTGAGAGTGAGGAGGGTCGCCGAGAACGATCGGGGACCTAGCGGGAGGAGCGGGTGGTGGGGGGGGGGGGGGGGAAGGGTGCTGCTGCCACTTGCAGCGGCAGGCAGTGGATAGGACTGTTCGGTGAACTTTAGTAACTTTGTCGGTGCCAAAACGTGGTGACACTTGTGCACTGCATAAGTGACGTCTGTTCCATGGCTTTACCAGGTTAAATGCAAAACCAAGCCTTTCACTATACCTAGATACATGCGACAATAAAGCATCATTGAATCATTAATCCCAATGTGCTCCAAGGAGGAAAGTTGGGATATTCTACTCTGCATCCTGGTCAATATTTGATGATGCGAGGATAGGTGGTGGGGCAGGTTGTGTTGAGAAAGCAGGTACTCTGCAAAAGGACATGGACATGTTGGGAGAGTGGGCTAGGAAGTGGCAGATGGAATACAGCGTCGCAAAGTGTGCAGCTAAATGGAGAGAGGAATCAGAAATCGGAGGTGTCAAAGGGAATTGGGTGCTGCTGCGGGATTCCCAAAAGGTTAATTTGCAAGTCGAATTGGTAGTAAGGAAAGACAAATGTAATGTTAGCATTTATCTCGAGAGGAATAGAATATAAAAACAGTGATGTAATGCTGAGGCTTTATAAGGCACTGGTCAGACCACATTTGGAGCACTATGAGTAATGTTGGGCCCCACAAGGGTCCAGAGGAGGTTTACGAGAATGATCCGGGGATGATTAGGTTGACCTATGATGAGCATTTGAAAGCATTGGGTCTGTACTAGCTGGAGTTTAGAAGGATGAAGGGGGTCTTCATTGAAGTTAGCCGAATAGGGAAAGGCCTGAATGGAGTGGATGTTTCCACTAGTGGGAGAGTCTAGGAATTTAAGGCGGAGATTGACTGATTTTGATTAGTGAAGGTGTCAAGGGTTATGGAGAGAATGGGATTGAGAGGGAATGATAGATCAGCCATGATTGAATGATGGAGTAGACACAGTGGCCTAATTCCGTGTCTCTGACATGAACTTATGAACTTATATTTACCCTCAATCCACATTCACTAATCTTGTGCCAATCTGCTCACCATCGCTGTGCTATTTGTGGAGATTGTTGGTCTGATTTCTGCTGTGTTTTCTGTTGACCAGTGAGTTAAATCCAAAAACGTATGGTATACCGGCTCTTCTACTCATTGCTTTAATAGGTCGAGGGATTGGGTATAAGATCCAGGAAGTGATGATGCAGCTTGAAAGGACTATGGTTAGATTGCATTTGGTGCATTGCGTGTAGTTCTGGTCACCACAGGAAGGATGTGGAGGCTTTGGAAAGGCACAAAGTGCTGAAGTAACTCAGCAGATCTGGCACATCGCTGGCGAATATGGAATGGTGACGTTTCAGGTCGGGGCCCTTCTTCAGACATTCAGACTTTGGAAAGGTTGCAGAACAGGTTTACCAGAATGATGTCTGGATTGGAACGTATATCTTACTAAGATACATTGGACAGACTTGGGTTGTTTTCTCTGGAATTCAGGTTGAAAGGAGATCTGATAAAAGTATATACAATTATGAGAGACAATCAGGGCTTTTATTTCCAGTATCAAATACTAGAGAGCATCGTTTTAAGATGAGCGAGGACAAAGTTTAAAGGAGATGTGTGGGACAAGTTTGTTACACAGTGGGTTGTGGGTGCCTGGAACGTGCTGCCAGGGGTGGTGGTGGTGGTGGAGGCAGAATATTAGTGGGATTTAAGAGGCTTTTGCACAGGCACATGGATATGCATGGAATGGAGGGATATGGATCACATGCAGGCAGATAAGAGTTTGCGTTGGCATCGTGGGCATTGGTGAGCCGATTGGTCTAATTCTGTTGCTATGACTTATGAATGTGAACATATGTTCGGCACAGACATTGTGGGCTGAATGGCCTGTTCCTGTGCTGTACCGTCCCATACCTATATTGGAATAAGTACACTGTTCGTGAAACATGCCGTAGAAATGCATGTTGTTTGTTTCTGTCTTTTTTTCCTCTGGACCAAAGCCAATTTTTTTAAAAGACTTTATTAATAAAGGACAACTGGGCTGTGGAGGTAAATGTGCTCTGGGTGGTATAGAGTTACACACATCAGAGAGAGGACTCCAGATCTAATTCCAGCTCTGGGCTGAGTTAGTTCAATCACAGCCAGATGTGTGCAAGGAGCAGCACAGCTGGGCTCCGCCAGTCCAGGTTAGGAGAGCGGGCGGTGGGGGGAGGGAGAGGGTTTGGGGGGGGGGTTGGTGTGGGTGGGTGTGGGTAAGGAAAAATTCATCCCGGGTTTCCCCTGCTGATAGAGTTTGCATGTTCCCCATTGTAAAGTATGCGTGTTGGCGTGGTGGCCAAGTGAAGCTCAGCTGTGATGCAGTTGCTGCCTCAGCATCATCTTGACCATCAGCATGCGCGCAAAGAATAGCCGTCTGGCTAAGGATTGGGGGATCGGCACGTGCCCTGGTGGACCCGAAGCACAGGTGAGGTGGGGAAGATCTGGATGTGATTACTGTACGTTTCCAGTTTCCACGCTATCTGAACACGAGTGCAAATGGGGGAAATGTTGCTGTAGAATATGGAATCAAGGTGCAGAGAGAGAATGATTGAAGCAGAATGTCTGGGCCAAAGGGGAGAGTTCATATTCATAAGTCCGGGGAGCGTAATTAGGCCGTTCGGCCCATCAAGTCTACTCTGCCATTGAATCATCTCTCTCCCTTTTTGAGAGCAAATGGAAAGCAGTGCTGGAGTAACTCAGTGGGTCAGAAGGCATCCATGGAGAACATGGATGGGTGATGTTTCAGGTTGGGACCTTTCTTTAGTCTGAGGGATTGGACCAGAGGAGAATAGATGGTGTCAAGGAGGATGACATAAGTTTGATGGGCAAGGCCGGGCTGAAACAATGAGTCTGACAGGGCAGTCCTCATGGTGGAGTTTGGGCAGGAGATAAGTGTGGGCTGTGTGGAGCAGGGATACTGTAAGGGTGGAAACTGTGAGATGGAAATCTACTGAGCAGATGAGATCCATGACCATCTGGTAAACCATTGTCCGATGGTCATTCATTGGACTTTCCCTGAGGGAAATACATAACCCTATCCTAACCATTCTCCAGCTATTCACCATCAGTAGGTGGCACAGTGGCTCAGCGGTAGAGTTGCTGCCATACAATGCCAGAGACCTGGGTTCGATGCTGACTATGGGTGCTGTCTGTAAGGAGTATATACATTCTCCGTGTGACCGTGTGGGTTTCCTCCCGGTGCTCTGGTTTCCTCCCACACTCCAAAGATGTGCAGGTTTGTAGGCATCTGCAAATTGGCTTTTGTAAATTGTAAATTGTCCCTAGTGTGTTGGATAGTGTTCGCACATGGGGTGATCGCTGGTCAGCGCAGACTCAGTGGGCCGAAGGGCCTGGTTTTGCACTGTATCTTTCTATCTGCTGGTATCAGCCACACAGTAATTAGGAGCAGGAAGAGGCCGCTTCACCATTGGAGTCGGCTCAGTCTTTTAATGTAATCACGGAAGTCCATCTATATTCAGATCCTGGTCCCAGCTTTCTCCATATCTGCTTTGATCGCTTAGCCTTTCGTATTATATAAAAATCCTTCCAGCAACCTTCTGGCAGTAGAAATACCCTTTGTTGTGGCTTGAATGATGCATAGAGTAGAAACCCAGCATGCATTAAATTCACAATGTAAAATGTGTGAAAGTGCAAACTGATCCATTGAAATTTATGTCTAAATTTCAGGATTCTCAGAATTCTCTTCAAATACTTTAATGCACTGTGTGTTTACTGCACACAACATAAAACACCACTGATTACACAAGGAAGCAGCAACCTCCATTAGTACTTGTTCATCCAAGCCTTTGTGTACTTTCATCTTTGGCGTTTAGTTAGTGTAGAGATGCAGACTGGAAACAGGCCCTTTGGCCACCGAGTCCGTGCCGACCAGCATTCATCCATGCACTAGTTTAGATTAGTTTAGTTTAGAGAAACAGTGTGGTAACAGGACTTTCGGCCCATGATGACTAGCAATCAACCTGTAAGCTAGCTCTATCCTACACACTAGGGACAGTTTTATTTAACAGAAGCCAATTAACCTACAAGCTTGCGAGTCTTTGGTATGTGCGAGGAAACTGACGCACCCGGAGAAAACCCACACGGCCACAGGAAGTTCGTAAGTTCATAAGTTATTGAATTGTCTATTCTGCCATTCAATCCTGGCTGATCTATCTTTCCATCTTAACTCCATTCTCCTGCCTTCTCCCCATAAACCCTGACACACGTACTAATCAATGTAAACATTCCGTACAGACAGCACCCGTAGTCAGAATCGAACCCGGGTCTCTGGCGCTGTAAGGCAGCAACTCTATTGCTGCACCACTGTGCACCGTTGTCTAACCATCTGCTAATCAAAAGCCCCCCTCACCTGTATCCACCTGTCACTGGCCAGGCAACAGAGGACACATTCTACAAGAAGACAACTTCTCTCTCCATGGACGTTTAGGTTAGGGCCTTAGCATTACATCCCAAATGTCTGATCATTAAGAGTGGCACGGCAGTATAGTTGCTGCCTTGTAGCTCCAGAGATCCGGGTTCAATCCTGACTACGAGTGCTGACTGTATGGAGTTTGTACGTTCTACCTGTGACCAGCGTGGGTTTTCTCCGGGTTCTCCGGTTTCTCCCCACATTCCAAAGACGTACAGGTTTGTAGGTTACTCGGCTTTGGTAAGATGGTAAATCGTCCCTAGTGTGTGTAGGATAGTGCTAGTGTGCGGGATTCGCTGGTCGGTGTGAAATCAGTGGGCCGAAATGCCTGTTTTCCGCGCTTTATATCTAAACTAACCGAAATGAAACCATGATGATCTCAACACTCACCTCCATGGCAATGGGATTGTTACTGCACCTAAAGCCCAAGCGGTCAGAGATCGGGACGGATGACTCTGGATGAGAGCTCGGTTCATGAACGTCCAGACAGGTAGAGCCCAATTATTCAAGGAAGGATCATTCTTCCACAAAGCACATTGGAGTGATGGCAAATTTTAATCTTAAGCATAGCCACAATATCACATGTTAAAAAAGACCAGCATAAATCACATCACATCTATTGTTATTATACCACAGCCTTATTACACCATAGCTTTTACCGATGCGTCATGGGAAGCATTTTGTCGGAATGCATCACAGCATGGTTTGGGAACAGCTCCATCCAAGGCTGCAAGAAATTGTAATGAATTGTGGACGCAGCCCAGACCATCACGCTAACCAACCTCCCTTCACTTCCTCTTTTTCCCTCTCCCATCAGGCAAGAGGTACAGAAGTGTGAAAACGCACACCTCCAGATTCAGGGACAGATTCTTCCCATCGGTTATCAGGCAACTGAATTATCCTATCAACAACTGGAGAGCAGTCCTGAGCTGCTATCTACCCCGGACTATCTTTAATTGTACTTTACTAGACTTTATCTTGCACTGAACTTTATTTCCTTTATCATGTACACTTTGGCGGCTCAAAGTCAATCATGTATTGTCTCTCTGCTGACTGGTTAGCACGCAACAAAAGCTTTTCACTGTAACTTGCTACACGTGACAATAAGCTAAGCTAAACTAAACCATTTGGCCCATCGCACCCATGCTGACTGCCAGTAGAGCGATTCCTTCATTCCACTCCTCCTGTTGCCCTGCAATTTATTCTCTCTCATACGCCCACTCACCTCCTTTTTTGATTCTTTTGCCACTGAGTCACACTAAGGGGCAATATAGAGTCATAGTCATGCAGCATGGGAACAGGCCCTTCGGCCCAACTCGTCCATGTGAACCAAGATGCCCCATCTAACCTAATTCCATTTATCAGGGCCCATATCTCTCTAAACCTTTCCTATCCATGCACTTGGCAAAGTAACTTTTATACATTGTTATTGCACCAAATGACCATTTGGTAACCTGTATTTAACTGCTGGCAATGTTACTGAGGTTTTAGACATTTACAACCCACAGTGGGATTCTGTTTGAGGATTAGAGTTTGAGGCAGCAACTGGAGTGGATAATTTTTGACGGTGATTGGTTTGGCAATGGGACTCGGTTTCATGTTACAGCTTCCCGTATGTGAAAGAGACTCCAGTTGATCACAAATGCTGGGGCAGACCCCATGGCCCAAATTGGTGCATTATGTGATGTAAACTTCACAAATTTTAGCGTCTGTCTTTTGTGGAGTTTTTAATATAAATGGCTGAGGCAGTGATGGTTTTTCATTACGAGAGAATTTCTTTAGTCAGAGGGTGGTGAATCTGTGGAATTCATTGCCACAGATGGCAGTGGAGGCCATATCATTGGGTATTATTGAAGCAGAGACAGATTCTTGATTAGTAAGGGCATTGAAGGTCACAGGGAGTTTTGGTCTCCTTACTTTAGTAGCAATGCCCCTACTGTATATTGTGTGAGGTGAAGATTTATGGGACTGGTTCCAGGATTATGAGAAGAAACTGAGTAAAATAAGTTTCTCTGGTAACTTATTTTTGGCTCCAGATTAGAACATAGAACATAGAAAGGGACAGCACAGGAACAGGCCCTTCAGCCCACAATGACTATGCCGACTATTAATTAAACTAATCTCCTTTGCCTGTACAAGATCCATATCCCTCCATTCCCTGCACATCCGTGTGCCTATTTAAAAACATCTGCCTCAACAGGGCATTCCAGGTACCTATCACTCTCTGTGTTAAAAATACTTGCCTTGGGCTAAAAAACTTCCTTCTATGTGGTTAGAAAATACATGCAGCTATATTACAGCTGCCAAATTCTATAGCAATGTGAATAGGACTATATTACAATTAAGTCAATTCTGTGACAATATAGATCAAGCTATATTGCAAATAGGCCCAATTCTGCAGTAAAATGAATCGAGCTGCATTACAACTGCCAAGTTCTGTCAGAATATCTTGGATTCCGAATAGACTCCATCTGGGCCAGTTGTTTTCCGTAGATTCACTCCCATACTGTACGACCATTGTTCAGACCCGACCCAAAATATCACGCATCCTTTTTCTCCAGAGATGCTGCATGATCCGATGAGTTACCCCATCACACTGTGTCTATCTTTGGCACAAACCAACATCTGCAGTTCCTTTCCACACTCTTATCTGGTTTGTTGCCATTTTTAGGGAGATATGGTGTTGGATTCCAAGATCCCTCTGTGCATCGTTGCTCTTAAGGGTCATGCCATTATTTGTACACTTTCACTAGAGGCTGTGGAAACTCTGTTCTTATCTTCATTTAACATGGAGATCTATAGTTTTCTAGTCATGAAACAAATCAAGGGATATGAGCATAGCGCTGGTAAATGGAGTTAAGGTACAAGACCAGCCAAGATCTTGATAAATGGTGGAGCAGAGTTGAAGAGCCAGATAGCCAACTCACAATCCCATTTCCTGTGTTATCTACTTTCTCAGCAACCAACATGGGCAGCTTGGCAAAGCTTCCCAGTTCCACCACACTATACATTCAACTGTAGGAACCATTTATCAAGATCTTGGCTGGTCTTGTACCTTAACTCCATTTACCAGCGCTATGTTTGCTTGTTTTACCTTCATGTGAAAGTATTGTCTTTCAAATGAAACCAAGGACTTATCTTCCTTCGATGAAGGGTATAAAATGTGCCTTGACACGACTAATAAAGTAGAATAGAATTGCTCAGCGACTTGGCCACTGTACGACTCTCAAAACAAATCCACCATTTAAAGCATATTTACTGGTCGGTGACTTATTTTATGTGGGTTCCTACCAGATACAAACACATAAGTACTGCATTGTGACAGTGACACTCAACTCAGAGGTGTTTCATTTTCTGTAAAGATCATAAGATTGTAAGATAAAGGAGCAGAATTAGACCATTTAGCCCATCAAGTCTGGTCTATCATTCAATCATGGCTGATCTATCTTTCCCACTCAACCGCATTCTCCTGCCATTTCCCCGTAACCTTTGACACCCATACTAATCAACAATCTGTCACCCTCTGCCTTAAAAATTCCCAAAGATGGCCTCCTGAGGCGTCTGAGGCAATGAATTCCACAGATTCACCACCCTCTGGCTCAATAAATTCCTCCTCATCTTTCTAATAGTACGTTGTTTTGTTCTGAGGCTGTGCCCTCTGGTCCTCGACTCTCTCACTCGTGGAAACATCATCTCATTGTTCACTCTATCCAGGCCTTTTGCCATTCTCCTGCCTTCTGCCTGTAACCTTTCTAGACTCCCTTCTAGAACTAGACTTGTTGTATTTGTCCCACCATTGGAATTTTCCAGGGTGCTTTCTCAGTGGCGGCACAAGTAGAATGTACTGTCCGTAGTGTGTAGGATAGAACTAGTGTACGGGCGATCATTGGTCAGCGTAGACTCGATGGGCCAAAGTGCCTGTTTCCACGCTATATCTCTAAACTATAGGTTTAAAGATTTCAGGTTTATAGGTTAATTGGCCTCTGTATATTGTTCATTGTGTAGAGTGATTGACGGTCGATTTGGACACAGTGGGCCGAAGGGCCTGTTTCCATGCTACTTCTCTAAACTAAACTAAACCATGTAGACATCACTCCGACAATGGGGTGAGTATAAGCTCTTTAAACAGTTGGGGAACCGGTAACTTTATTTTCTCTGGAACATCAGAAGTTGAGGGGAGATCTGATTGAAGTACATAAAATGATGAGAGGGATTGATAGGATAGACAGTCAGAACCTTTTTTCCCAGGATAGATATGTCAAAGACTAGAGGGCACAGTTTTAAGATGAGAGGAGCAAAGTTTAAAGAAGATATGCGAGACAAGTAATTTTTACACAGTGCCTGGAACGTACTGCCGGGGCTGGTGGTGGAGGCAGATATGATAGTGGTGTTTAAGAGGCTTTTAGATAGGCACATGGGTATGCAGGGAATGGAGGGAAATGGATCAGGTACAGACAGAGGAGATCAGTTTAACTTGGCATCACGCTCATCACAGACATTGTGGGCCAAAGGGCCTGATCCAGGTGCTGTGCTGTTCTATATTCTATGTTAAGGAGAATTCAATGCTACCTCCTTGTTAATTAATTCCTATTTTTCCCTTGTGGACTGCTGGTGAAGCTGCTTTTCTTTAGTGTGATTTCTCTAAGCAGCCAGTAAGATTTACTTCAAGTCCATTCATTCCAAGGCTCAGGTAGTAAGGTTGGTACCAGTAATGGTACGCATTACCGCACGATCCTTTCAAGGGGGTTGTGTGGGGGGGTGGGGGGGGGTTGGGAGAAATGGGGTGAGGTAGGTTGGATACACTCTCTGAATTCAGGACACCGGGATGGATAGTGATCAATAAAGTGGATTGGGTGCAACAGGAAATTATTGATCGCTGGCACCAGATTTGCAGGTTCTTTTATCTGCTGAGTGTCTCGCGACGTAAATAGTGCACAGTTTGTCAATGGAGAGAGGGCATGAAAGGAATAACAGTTTATTACATTTGAAAGCACAACAGAGACCAGGAGTAGCTCGATGAAATAAACTGGTCGAACTAAACCTGTGTAAAACATTACGTTGTGACAGCCCCCTCCCCCCCCCTTAAAAACCTTGATAAAAACATTAAATCAGTGTGATTACATTTTTTCTGATCTGCTTGATAAGTTGCTGTGATATGTGTCCACAATTATCTACTGTATATTATTCCATCACCAGAAGGCAATGTGTTAGAGGATTGCACAGCTATAACTCAGATTAAATGGACATCCTTAATTCCTACATGATTTCTTTCCCAGTCTTTGTAAATATAATGCATTGTCACCACATAATGCTTCATCTTTAATGTCAAGCTTGATGGTTAATGGGAAATGGTGCATAATAAAAAAAAACCCTGGAGTTTTGTGTTTTGCACGGTGGCTAAAAGATCAAGAAAGGTCAGGATGGCAGGAAGAACAAGAGAAAGGAGTTCACAAAATTACATTTTCAGGAAGTCTTTATTTAGAGTTGTTTTATTGCTGTGTTGTGCATGATAACTTTAGACAGGACATAGAACAGTCCAGTACAGGAACAGGACCATCGGCCCACAATGTCTGTGCCGAACATAATGCCAAGATGACGAAACAGGGAACTGCAGATGCTCATTTACAGAAAATGATACAAAGTGCTGGAGTAACACAGCGGGTCAAGCAGCGTCTCTGGATGACATGGATATGTGATGTTTCAGGTAGGGACCCTTCTGAAGGGTCTGAAGAAGGGTCCCGACCTGAAATATCATCTATCCATGTTCTCCAGAGATGCTGCCTGTCCTGCCGAGTTACTCCAGCATTTTGTGTCCTATATTGCCAGATGAACTAATCTTCTCTGTCTGCATGTGACCCATACCCCAATATTCCCTGCATATCCATGTACCTATTTAAAAGACTCTTAAACATTACTATCATATTTGCTCTACCACCACTCCTGACAGCATGTTCCACTTGCCACCCTCTGTCTAAAAATCTTGCATAGTGCTAGTGTCTGGGGATCGCTGATCAGTGTGGACTCGGTGGGCTGAAGGGCTTGTTTCCATGCTGTATCTCTAAAGTCTAAAATCTAAAGCTGGAAAACACACTTCTTACTTCATAGATACCGCCTATCACTGAATTAATTTAAACTTTTGTGGCGAGTTGGCTGATTCTATTCTTTCTTCACCTGTGGCGCATTTGAAAAACTCTAACTGACTTTTCAAAGACATTTGGACAGATACATGGAAAGGAAGGGTTTACTGAGCTATGGGCCAAATGCAGACATATGGACGATCGTGGGTTGGCGCGGACTTGGTGGGCTGAAGGTCTTGTTACCACACTGTATCTCTGAAGTCTTTGTTTAGTTTAGTTTAAAGATACAGTGCGGAAACAGGCCCTCCAGTCCACCGAGTCCACGCCGACAAGCGATCCCCGTACACTAGCATTATGCTACACACTAGGGATAATTTACAATCTGTACCAAAGCCAATTAACCTACAAGCCTGTATGTCATTGGAGTGTGGGAGGAAACTGGAGCACCCGGTTAAAACCCACGCAGTCACAGGGAGAATGTCCAAACTCCATTCAGACAGCACCCGTAGTCTGGATCGAACCCAGGTCTCTGGCGCTGTAAGGCAGAAACTCCACCGCTGCACCAAAGATTTTGCCTTCGCTAAAGCCTAAAGTATGGACAATGGTCTACTCACTTCCACTTGGAGTGTCCATTGGACAGGTTGTTTGGGACTGATCGTGCAGAGAGTCATGGCATTAACTTCTCAGTGCTAGCTTGGCATCGCTTGGTGTCATTCATGTCTCCGTACACCAGAGCATAGTGCCAAAACAGCTGTTCGTTAATACAAATGCAGCGCTGAGAGATGGAAGAAAGTGTTCTTGAGGCTTGAACCACCATCTCTGCTGTCTTTCACAGATAACCATCCAAATCACAGCATGTTGTAGGTGTAATGCGTTTAACTTGAACTGATGTGACTCGGGGAAAATTAGCTCGCTGAATTCTTGTTGCCCAAGTTCCAACAAATTGTAACACTAATCCTCCCTGGCTGCTGCTTAATGGATTTTAGCATTGCTTGTGGCTTGCAGTCATTTTATTTTCCATTGAACTCTGCCTGTGTTCAGTCATGTAGCTGGCAAAATGATGATGTCACCTCCAAAACATTGCCTTGTTTCAACTTTTGGAATGGTTTCAGAATAAATATTGTTATCCAGAAAGTACACGGAGCTCACAATATTGCTGGAAGTATCAGTGAATTTCCATCTTCTTCCAATCAATTAAACGCTTCAAGCTTTTGACTCTGTTTATACAGTGGCTTATGTAGTCCAGCACCAGACACTGATAATTTTACTTGTTATGCATTAAATGTCTCTGTTCGTTCTGTGGGCTAGGCTGCCATACTCTCTCCAAAGTTGTAGACATAAGGAACTGCAGATGCTGGTTTACAAAAAAAAATAGACGCAAAGTGGTGGAGTAACTCAGCAGGTCAAGCAGCATCTCTGGAGAATGTGCATAGGTGACGTTTCAGGTCGGGAACCTTCTTCAGAGTGTGAAGAATTATGCATGTCATACCTACACTTCTACAGAACCATTCCTGGCCAGAATGTGTAGGAAGGAACTGCAGATGCTGGTTGATACCGAAGATAGACACAAAATGCTGGAGTAACTCTGCGGGTCAAGCAGCATCTCTGGAGAAAAGAAATAGACGACCTTTCAGGTCAAAACCCTTCCTCAATTTCCATGTCAAACATGATACCACATTAATCATCTCTGATATCTGTTATTGTCGGTAAGCTTGTGGGATTCAGGCAGGGATCAGGACCAGGGCTTTTCATAAGTTCATAAGTTTTTGGAGCAGAATTAGATAATGCAGCTCAGGAACATGCCATTCGGTCCACTACATCTGTGCTGTGCAAGATGCCAAGGTAAACTATTCTCCTCAGCCTGCACATGATCCATATCCCTCCATTCCCTGCATTTACTGGCTCCCACAGGCTACTGATGAATTGGTCAAACCTTTTCATTTGTTACTGATTCCTTCATTGTACAAAATGCAATTTACAAATATTTATAGACTCCCCTAACACAACGCTATTGAGTTACCAGTATATTTTTTCAATTATTTTTTTGAGGATTGGTAAACTGGAAAATGCATTGCTCCAGGCCACATCTGGACTGCTGTCTCCTTGCGAGAAGGAGTCCAATTACTGCTGAAGCAATTTTTTTTTAAGAGTAACGATTTCCTCTGGGCAAAGGTGAGATGAGTTTTCTTCCAACGTGAAACAACAGTGGAATAGAACAAATTCCAGCTGCCTGCCCGCTGTCAGAGTTTGGACCCGGTCTCCCTGTCCCGCAATTTAAATCTTCCATCAGAAAGAAAGTTGATCACTGGGCTGAAGAAGTGTCCCGACCCACAATGTCACTTATCCTTTCTCTCCGAAGCCTGACCCGCTGAGTTACTCCAGCACTTTGTGTCTATCTTTGGTATAAACCAGCATCTACATTTCTTACTTTCTACATCTTTTACTTTAGACTTTTACGGATAAAGCACATAAATATGGGGCATTCGGACCACTGAGTCCCGGGCGACCAGCAATCCCCCCAGCACTAGTACAGTACCACATACTAGGGGTAATGTTCAGTTTTACTGAAGCCAATTAACCTACAAACATTAATGTCTTTGTAATGTGGAAGGAAACCCGGAAAAAAGCACAGGGGGAACGTACAAACTCCGTACCGACAGCACCCATAGTTAGGATCGAACCCGGATACATGGCACTGTAAAGCAGCAATTCTACCGCTGAGCCACTGTGCCACCCATCTTGATCATTGGGCGTACAGGGAGCTAACCCACTTTGTCATAACGAGATCTTAGAGAAACGTGAAAATCAAAAATACTGCGGATTCTGGAAATATAAAATATAAATATATAACACTGGACATGGCCAGCAACACCTAGGTAGAAAAAAATTGTGTTACCGTTCGGGTCCAAGACTATATTTTTAGATCAGTTTTGTTGAAGGGTCTTCAGCCTGAAGCATTAACTCTGTTGGAGAACACAAAGTGCTGAAGTAACTCAGTGGGTCAGGTTGCATCTGTGGAGAACATAGATAACAATGTTTCGATTCAGGACCCTTCTTCAGAAAACGAATCTGAAGAAGGGGGTCCCAACCTGAAACATCGCCCAGCCATGTCCTCCAGAGATGGTGCCTGACCTGCTGAGATACTCCAGCACTTTGTGTTCTACCCGATTCCATCTTCTATGATTCCTTGTATCTATAATAACTCTGTTTCACCAAAAAGTAAAGCGACTCGAACGCATGTGAGATTTTAGAGCACTCTCCTTCAAAGTATAATGTAAGCAGAGTCTAAATATTTTTAAGGCAGAGGTTGGATACAATTTTTGATAAGCAAAGGGATGAAAGGGAACCTTGGAGTTGAGGGTGCTGTCAGATCAGGTAAAGGTGGACCAGGCTTATATTTTGTCTGAAGATCCCGACCCAAAACGCCACCTATCCATGTTCTCCAATGTTGTTGCCAGACACACTGAGTTACTCCAGCAGAGTCTTAGAGTCATACAGCACAGAAACAGGCCCTTCCACCCAACCTGCCCACACCAACCAACATGTCCCATCTACACTAGTCCCATCTTCCAGTGTTTGGCCCACATGCCTCTAAACCTGTCCGATCCACAAACCTGTCTAAATGTTTCTTAAACGTTGCGATAGTACCTGCCTCAACTGCCTCCCCCAGCAGTTTGTTCCATACACTCATCACACTTAGTGTGAAAAAGTTACCCCTCAAGTTCCTATTAAATCTTTCCCCCCACATCTTAAACCTATGTTCTCTGATTCTCAGAAATTCCCCTACTTTGGGAAAGAGACGCTGTGTGTTTACCCGATCTATTACTCTCATGATTTTATATCTTTTTGTTTTTAGTTTAGTGATACAGCACGGAATCAGGCCCTTCACCCTCTGCGTCCGCACCGACCAGCGATCCCCACACATCAACACTGTCCCACACACACTAGGGACAATTTACAAATACACCAAGCCAATTAACTTACAAACCTGTACGTCTTTGGGGTGTGGGAGGAAACCGATGATCTGGGAAAAAACCCACGCGGTCACGGGGAGAACGTACAAACTCCGTACAGACAGCACCTGTAGTCGGGATCAAACCAGGGTCTCTGGTGCTGCAAGCGCTGTAAGGCAGCAGCTCTATTGCTGCGCCAACATGGCTGCCCTAAGGACAAGGCCATAACATTGTGTCTTATTTTTTAAACCTGCCTCTGCAGTTCCTTGTAACTCCTTGCATTTTGCACATTTAGAGGCATAGAGATATAGAATCATAGACTATGGAAACAGGCCCTTTTGCCCAACTTGCCCATGCTGACCAAGATGCCCCATCTATACTCGTCCCACCTGCCTGTGTTTGCTCCATATCCCTCTAAACCTTTCCTATCCATGTACCTGCCCAAATGTCTTGTATATGTTGTCAAAGTTGTAATGTCTTCCAAACACGTGATGTCTTCACTACATGTTTTATTATAGATACTGGTATAAAACACACACTGTGCCCTAGCTGTCCGTGGTCTGTCACTGGAGCTAGAGAGCGAGAGAGACGTGGGGAGGCTACAGTTATACAGAAGATAATGGGGAGTGGTTAGTAGTGGTGAGGTCACTATGTTAAAGGAGCATGCACTGATCTACATCCTTCCCCTCGGAGTGGAGGGCAGAGAGGAAGGAACCGGAGGGGCAAAAGGGGCAGCAGGGGGTGGAGCGGGCTCGTTGACCAGGAGCAAATGCTTGCGGGAACGGCGGTAGATGGTACCCTCGTAGTCAATGAGGTAAGACCGAGGAGAGCCCGCAGAGCCGACGACCACGGCTAGCCGGTAATGGCCGGAGGGGGACCGCATCCGGACCACCTGATTCGGGAAGAGGCGCGGAAGGGGACGACAGGACTTGTCGTGGGAGCGCTTCTGAATGGCCTGTTTCTTGGCAAATCGCTCCTGGACGGTGGCAGGGCTGAGGACCGCGGGCTGCAGAGATCGCTGGGAGACAGGGATCGGAGGGCGTGTGGTGCGGGACATGAGTCGCTGAGCAGGCGAGCCCAGGGCAGGGTCACGGGAAATATTGCGGAGGTTGAGGATGGCCAGGTAAAAGTCCGACCGCGAAAGTCTGCAATGCTCCAGCAACTCCTTTGCACTGCGGACGGCGCGCTCAGCAAGGCCGTTGCTCTGCGGGTACTCGGGGCCTACTGGTGGTTGCCACGGGCATACTCAAGGAGGTGAGTGATCCCACCCGGTGGGTCTCCACCATGGTTGTTGCCGCAAAGAAGGACAAGAGCGAGATTCGAATCTACATCCTTCCCCTCGGAAAACAAATCCCACTTCTGACACCATGTAATGTCTTCCAAACACGTGATGTCTTCACTACATGTTTTATTATAGATACTGGTATAAAACACACATTGTGCCCTAGCTGTCCGTGGTCTGTCACTGGAGCTAGAGAGCGAGAGAGACGTGGGGAGGCTATAGTTATACAGAAGATAATGGGGAGTGGTTAGTAGTGGTGAGGTCACTATGTTAAAGGAGCATGCACTGATCTACAAAAGTACCTGCCACAGATATGTTTGTAAGACAGCAACTGTCTGTTGGCTGACCCATCTCCTCACCACAGGGATCTCTCTTATACCTGGAAGCCCTGAGCTCAACACATTGGTGTTGAAAGGCTTGGCTGCATTAAACACATAGTCCCCTCGGCAGAAATAGACAGGACAATTTCAGCTATCCAGTACATGGATCAGACAATGTTTATTCCTTATGAGGGTGATGTGCATAATATTAGCAGCAACTTTTAAAATTACATGACAACCCATTGCCTGGGGCACTTGTGAAAGGGTAAGACTAAATAAGAGGAGCAAAATCTTTCCCTTTGCATTTCCAACGTATTGACAAAAATATTGATCTCCATTACTGCTGTGTATACAGAAGCTGCGTTACTGGGAAATCAAACAGCAGGCAAATGCTAATCTCTTATTGAGCTCTGTCTTTAAAGACACTGGCCCCACTGTGCTCATGTCTTCATTGATTGATCATACAAGTTTAATTAGGGTTTAATTTTAATGCAAAGATTGTGAAAACAATGAAGGAGTTAGATGGAGTAAATAAGGAAAAGCTGCTTCCAGTGACTAAAAAGTCAGCGTCTGGAGGACTTAGATTGAAAGTGATAGGTAGATTACCAAGAAAGGTTTTCTTTTTGTACGCAGTGTCTCCTTGTTCTGGAAAGCTCTGTGTTGTGGGTTAGAGGAAACAGATTTAATGAAAACTGAATTCAGATTTAAGAGGGTAACAGGATACACACTTGAAGAAAATATGTCTTGGTAAACCATAAAGTCCTGGCGTACCTCAGCGGGTCAGGCAACATCTGTGGAGGCAATGGATAAGGCCATATTTTAACGTTTGTAGAAGGGTCCTGAGGCGATACGCCGCCTATCCATTCCTTCCACAGATGGTGTCGCATGACCCGCAGAATCACTACAGCACTTTGTGTTTTGTTTAATGCCCAGACTCAATGAATGAATGACTTCAGCGCTGCATCATCGACAACGATACAGATCATTACAGTAGGTATGAAGCATGTAGCACAGGAGTAGTGATATGACCCCTCGTGCCTTCTCCACCATCAATGAAACCATGGCTGATCTCATCTTGGCTTTGTACCCACATGGATAAATGGGACCAGCTTAGAGGGGCATCTTGGTCAGCATGGTAGGGTTGGGCAGTGCTGTATGACTCTATGACACAGACCATCTATATATGGCAGCTTATGACCCAGTGGTATGAATGTTGAATTATCGAATTACAAGCAACTGGCATTCCTTCCTTGTGTGTGTGATAGTGCTAGTGTACGGAGTGATCGCTGGTCAGCGGGGACTCAATGGGCTGAATGGCCTGATTCCACGCTGTATTTCTAAAGTCTAAAGACTAAAGTGAAACTCCAAGTACATTACATCTCCCAATTCCCCCTTATCGACCATGCTTGTGGCATTCTTAAAGAATCCTTGTGAATTTGTCAGACAAAATTTCCTTTCATTGAAACAATACTGGCACTCCTTAATTATATTATGACTTTTTGAAATGTTATGCTATTGCTTCCTTATAATGAATTCCATCAATGATGGAAGTTCAGTTAAATTGACATAATTTCCCTTTTTTTGTCTACCTCCTTTCCTGATAGAAGTACATACAATTATGAGAGACATGGATAGGGTAGACAGTCAGAACCTTTTTTTCCCAGGATACCAGAGGTCATAGCTTTAAGGAGAGAGGGACACATTTTAAAGGGGATATGCGGGGCAACCTTTTTACACAAAGGGTGGTGAGTGCCTGGAATGAGTTGCCGGGAGTAGTGGTTGAGGTAAATATGACAGTGGCATTTAAGAGGCTTTTGGATAGGCAATGGATATGCAAGGAATAGAGGGATATGAATCACAGCATGTGCAGAGAAGAGATGGTGTTGTTATCATGTTCGGCATGATATGCCAAACATGACAGCAAGATAACCTATTCTCCTCTGCCTCCACGTGATCCACACGGTAACAGGGAGAACGTGCAAACTCCACACAGACAGCACCCAAGGACAGGATCGAACCCGGGTCCCTGTTGCTGTGAAGCAGCCGATTCACCAGCTGCATCACTGTGCTACCCATAATGTTGTTGACTGTTCAGTGCAACCTGAAATAGCCCAACAATCTGCTTAGTTCAAGGGAACTAGGGATAGCCAATAAATATACATTTTTATTTCAAATATATATTTTCATAAATATTTAATGTATATTTGCTGCAGAACATTGAAGCCAGCACTTTTGCCACATTATTCCCATTACTTAACTTTATCACTTTATCTAACCCTTGAGTAAACAGTTCATGGGATTTTACAGTGATTCCAGCAAATAATGTGTAATTGTGGTCAGGCTGTGATTTGTGGCCTTTGAGTATTAACCCTTTAAAATTAAAGCTGGCCTTGCCCATTGACTCCATCTATACTTCACGCTGTCTCAGCAACATAATCAAAGTCTTATTCCACCCCAGTCATTCCTTCTTCACCCTGCTCCTGTTGGGCTGAAGATACAGCAGCTAGTACTGCCAGACTCAGGAACACAGTGTAGAAACAAGGAACTGCAGATGCTGGTTTACACAAAATTACACAAAGTGCTGGAGTAACTCAGCGGGTCAGGCAACATCTCTGGAGGACATGGATAGGTGCCGTATTTATTCCCCTCTGTAATTAAGCTTCTGAACAGTTCTTCCATAAGCTAGGATATTGTCTGATTCACCTCTACCCCATGGATGGACATTGGACTTCTAGATCTGATGCACTACAATCCTGAGAACCGTATTCTGCACTCTGTATCTTCCCCTTTGCTCTCCCTATTGTACTTGAGTGTCATGTAGATTATTATTTGAATTGACTTGGTAGCATGCAAAACAAACCTTTTCACTGTTCCTCAGTACACATGTTAATAACAAACCTATACATAAACATCCACATCCTACAATCATTTTTTTTTTAAGTGAATGCTTGTTTTTGATTGTAGTCATAATGTTTAATGTGGACAGCCACTTTGACAGCGCAAGCCTTTCCTAGCTGTACCCTGAGAGTGTCTGCCTTTGGAGTGTCAGCCTGAGGTAATGTATCTCTAGTTGTGATCCCACCACCTTCTGACTGTTCCCGAGTAAAGACCGATTCAGATTCAAAAGTCGCCATTGAGTGAATGTGTACATGGGTGCAACTTGTGGTCTCCGTACCCAATAAGCACAAACAAACCAATTGCCCCAAGCAGTACCATGTCAGAATAGATTCAAACAGAGATGCAACATGCACAATTCATGATCTGGATTCTTCCCTGCTCATAAAGACAAGAAGAAGCTTACTTTTCCGATCTCACTTATTCATTTCTTTGCCACAACCGGGCTGAAATGTGTATCTCAATATCTACTCCCTGATCTAACTGTGAGAGCACTCTCTCTCTGCCTCTCTCACTCTCTCTTTCTCTCTCTCTCTGTCTGCCTGTGTCTCTCTCTCGTTCTCTCCCTCGTTCTCCCTCTCTTTCTCTAACTCTGTCACTAACACTCGCACTCTCTCTCTTTCTTTCTCTTTTTCTATATCGCATTCTCCAACTCTCTCTTACTAACTCTCACGCTCTCTCTGCCCCACCCTCTCTCTCCAACCCTCTTTCTCTCTAACTGTAACTCTAACTATTTATTTTGTTCGCTAAAGGGCCTGTCCCACTTACGTGTCATTGGCATGCAAATTACGCAACCTCGTCGTCGTGTTGAGGCGCACAGGCACAGCGCGGAGGGGTATGTAGTTGTGCGCGACATCGCGCGGAGCTCCGAAATTTTTGTAGCGAATGAAATCTTTGCGCGCCAAAAGCCTGTCGTGTAACTGACGGCCAAAGTGGGACAGGCCCAAGCCCCTGGCGTGATGCAACGTCTCACCTTCAACAGCAGCAGAAGCAGGCAAACGATCGCCGAGCTCAGCCTGGGGCTCTCGGACGTTGCGGTCCAGATCCGCCCCCACTTCTACTCCCAGAGCAGGGCCAAGAAAATTGAAGATGGACACAAAATGCAGGAGTAACTCAGCGGGACCAGCAGCATCTCTGGAGAGAAGCATTGGGTGACGTGTCGGATCAAGGCCCATCTTTCAGACTGAAGAAGCGTCTCGACACGAAACGTCACCCATTGCTTCTTTCCAGAGATGCTGCTGGTCCCGCTGAGTTACTCCTGCATTTTGTGTCCATCTTCAAATGACGTCACGCGCTCCAGACGGCTGTGCAGGCGCATGAAATCGCGTACAACCTTCACGGGACCGTCGCGCCTCAACGCGACCATGAGGTCGCGTAACTAGCGTGCCAAGGACACATAAGTGGGACAGGGGCTTAACTCTCTCTCGCACACACTCTCACACCTAATTCTCTTGCACTCTGTCACTCTCTGTCTCTCTCTGACTCACTAACACTCTAATCTCTCTCTAACTATCGTTCTCTAACTCTCTCCAACTGTCTCTTTCTCCGTCCCTGTCTCTCTCTCTAACTCTCTCCAATTCTCCCTCTCTGTATCTTACTCTCTATCTCTCTGCCTCTCACTCTCTGCCTCTCACTCTCTATCTCTCGCTAACTCACTATCACTCTCTAACTCACACACACTCTCTCTATCTCTCTCTCTCTCTCTCTCTCTGTCTCTCTGGGTCTAACTCAATGAAGAAGCTGTAACTACATACAACAGGCCTTTCAGCACTGAGAGAAGCACCTGAAGCAGGAATTTCCACTCCGTCAGCCAGGCTGCAGGATGCTCAGGGAACCCTTCCTGTGTTTGAATAGTTGGGATTGTTCTGTGGAGCAAGGATATAAAAGAGGTGTTGATGGATTTGGAAAAGTCTGACACACTTACTCACTGATGGTTTCCAGTCACTGATCAGGTGGACAGTAGTTCAACTCATCGTTGCACAGAGGCTGAATCTCTCTGATACTTACAGATAATGTTAGATGCTGCGAGATGTTTGAGGATACCGTCTCCCACCAAGGAATCAGAAAGGCATGAGTTGATGAGTTAAGGGTTTAACCCTCATTTCCATCCCTGGGAATGTCATGTTTGGACCTGACTCTGGGAATTACTGAGTACTTGGTAATGCAGGTTACCCACCCACAAACCCAGGGCCTCTGGGGACATTCCCTGGGCTCCATTCATCACGTGTACTCTCGCAGTCTGGAACGTCTGGGGTATGTCCATCCCAGAAGTAGCCCGCTGACGCTCACTGCACCGAGGAATGCACATCAACGTCAGATAAGGATTCCAGTTGCAGCTCCAGACATTTCACTGTGATGTTCCTGTCTTGTTGTTACTATTGTTGTTCTTCTTCTTCTCCTTCTCGTTCATCTCTATATCTCCTACTTCCTTTTCACTTTCTCCTCTTTCTTGTTCTTCTTCTCCATCTTCCTTCTCATTCTCCTTCTCCTCCATCTCCTTCTGCATTTCGTTCCCCTTCTCCTTCTCCTCCTCCTCCTCCTCCTCCCTCGATGGTTCCTCCATCTACTCTGCTTCATTGTGCTCTGTGGTGCCGGTGAGCGATGTAGGAGCTGCAGACTCTTCTAAAGCCAAGGCAGATCGTGGTGAAAGGGGAGAATGCCGGGCGTTTTGTGAGGCAGTGTGCCTCTGCCACCACCACCACCAACGCGAGGTTTATTTATGCTCTCGATGCATGAATTCAAGGATCCCAAATGCTGCTTCTCCACTTTGCGTGGTCATAGGCCTGAGCTTCCCAGGAGTCTTGATAAAAGTACGTAAAATCACGTGAGGCATAGATAAGGTAGAGAGTCAGAATATTTTTCTCAGGATGGAAATATCAAAGACTAGAGAGCATAGCTTCAAGGTGAGAGGGACAAAGTATAGAGGTATGTTATGTGGGTGGGCCAGGTCTTTGGCACAGAGGGTGGTGGATGACTGGAACGTGCTGCCGGGGGTGGTGGTGGAGGCAGATGTGTTAAGGGGATGTAAGAGGCTATTAGATAGGGACATGGATATGCAGGGAATGGAGGGGTATTGATCACGTGCATGCTAAGGAGATTAGTTTATTCTGGCCTCACAATCGGTACGGACATTATGCGCTGAAGCGACTGTTCCTGTGCGATGTGTTATATGATCTATGAGTCAGGAGAGATGTTCCTCCATTTTCTGCACATCCATGTGCCTATCCAAAACCCTCTTAAATGCCACTCTCGTATCTCCCGCCCCCACCCCCCAGCACCACTACTGACAGTGTGTTCCATGCACTCAACACCAACACCGTGTAAAAAAAACCTGGCCTTTAAACTTTGCCCCACTCACCTTAAAGCTATAATCTTTGATTTTTTTCATCCTGGGAAAAAGGTTCTGACTGTCTACCCTATTTATGCCTCTCATAATTTTTATATACTTGTATCAGATTTCCCTGCAACCTCCAGAGAAAACAATCCAAGCCGCTCCATCTCCCGCCCAATCAAACCGCTCCCTGTAACTAATTCCCTGTAATCCAAGCATCTTTAGATATTGATTTGCATTGCATTTGCACTGAGATATTGCATTGAAACAGACCATTCGACCCACCAGGTCCACGTCGACTAGCGATCACCCCAGACACTAACACTATACTACACACGAGAGACAATTTACAATTTACAGAAACCAATTAACCTACAAACCTGCACATCTTTGGAATGTGGAAGCAAACCAGAGCACCCGGAGAAAACCCACACGGTCACAGGGAGAACGTACAAACTCCGTACAGACAGCACCCATAGTCAGGATCGAACCTGGGTCTCTGGCGCTGCAGACAGCAACTCTACTGCTGCGCCACGGTGCCGCCTTACAATCTTGTTGTAAGACTTGTCCTGATTGATACTCAGTGAAGAGAGAGTGCTCTGTGTTCAGCTTGTAGCCAGGCAGCTTCAGTCTTTGTTATCTTGTTGTTTGCACTAACAGCTGGATTTGAATCTCAATGCTTAAGTGCGGTGGGAATCAATGACTACAGCCTCTTATCTGTGCTAATAAGTCGCTTACTGACATTAAAGGACTGTGTAATGTACTGAAGAAGCACAAGTGGAAATCTGCATGGTGAATGGAAAGCTGTCATTAATTATGTAAAAAGGTGCTGTATAAATTAAGGGAATATATGTTTATGCATTCTCCATAAATTTCTGAAGGGATTGTGTTCTTTTTTTACCCCATGAAATTCACGTTAATTACTTTCTACACAATTAACTCAAAAGGTCCATAAATTATTTCTGATTCAGTTTACAAATGAAAATTAAATTAATTTTAATGTTCACGCTATGGTAACAATGTCCTTTAGAATGCATAAATGAACAGTAAATGCCTAACTGTCCTTGTGCAATTCATGACACGGAACTCCATTGAGACATAACCCGAGACAGAACTGATGTTTTCTCTTTCACGGTGGTTTCATTGGTAAAATGATCATTGCAATAATGAAGGAAGGCATGTGACGTGATTTGGAAGTAGGGTCAATGGTGTCTATTGTCACGGGTACAGACATACAGTGAAATTATTTTATTTTCGTATACAGTCCAGTAAAGTATCGCCATTCCTAAGCACAATTTCTGATTAGTACAGAGTGTATAGAAATAATCCACTGAGACCGCATGCAAGAGTTGCCAGGTTTTGGCGCAATTATCAAAGTTCAGCCTCTTCCGGGTCTCATACCCAACTACTCCTCCAGCAAATTGGCATCATTCTAGCATTCACTGGTCTGTAAGTCTAATGAGACCCTGTATTGAACTAAAAATTCCCACCTTCATAAATAAACAATTCAAGCAAACCAGAACAATCATCGCTGCTTTTAAAAAGTATCACACTGATGTAACATACTTTAATCTTGTACATGCTGTGATAACATGGGTGTTATGTAAAAGGTCTGTCACTTTTAGCTCCAGTGGAAAGAAATGGGAAGCATTCTTCATTTAGTTTTAGTTACAGCATGGAAACAGGCCCCAGGGCCCACCAATTCCACACTGACGGCCGATCACCCGTTTACACTAGTTCTATGTTATCCCACTTTCGCATCCAACCCCAACTGTGTTTCCACACCTCAAGGAAACATTTGCTTAAGTAGAATCCAAAATTTCTTGGTATTTCCTGAAATTCCCCAACTACGCATGCGCGACTGCCGCCCCAACTACGCATGTGCGACTGCCGCCCCAACTGCGCGGGGATACAACATCATTTTGCGTCCCTACCGCGTTACCGGCGCCATTTTCAGTTGTGACGCGGTCTGAATGTGACGATGGTCGTAAATATACTTTTCCCCCCCAAATCAACCCACGTGCCGGATTGGACCTCTTCGCGGGCCGGATGCGGAAATTTCCCCAAATTATTTCATTTCCCTAAAATTACCCGAAGACAACCAGAATTTCCCGAATTTCGGGTAATTTCCTTCAAAGTGGAAACACAGACCCCCAACACACTAGGGATAATTAACCTACAAATCTGCACGTCCTTGAGATGTGGGAGAAAACCCACGCTGTTAAGTCAAGTCAAGTCAAGAGAGTTTATTGTCATGTGTCCCAGATAGGACAATGAAATTCTTGCTTGCTGCAGCACAACAGAATATTGTAGGCATAAATACAGATCAGATCAGTGTGTCCATATACCATAGAATATATTTATATACACACATAAATAAACAGATAAAGTGCAATAGGCTGTTATAGTTCATCGTTTGTTTGAAGTTGTGTTTAATAGTCTGATGGCTGTGGGGAAGAAGCTGTTTCTGAACCTCGATGTTGCAGATTTCAGGCTCCTGTACCTTCTACCTGATGGCAGCAGAGAGATGAGTGTGTGGCCAGGATGGTGTGCGTCCTTGATGATGTTGGCAGCCTTTTTGAGGCAGCGACTGCGATTGATCCCGTCGATGGTGGGAAGGTCAGAGCCGATGATGGACTGGGCAAGTGGTTACAACGTTCTGCATTCTTTTCCGCTCCTGGATGCTCAGGTTGCCGTACCAAGCCACGATGCAACTGGTCAGCATGCTCTCTACTGAGCACCTGTAGAAGTCCCAGAGAATCCTCCTTGATATACCGACTCTCGGTAATCTTCTCAGGAAGTAGAGGCGCTGATGTGCTTTCTTTATGAGTACATCAGTGTTCTGGGACCAGGAGAGATCTTCGGAAATATGCACGCCCAGGAATTTGAAGTTCTTGACCCTTTCCACCATCGACCTGTTGATATAAACGGGACTGTGGGTCCCTATCCTACCCCTTTCAAAGTCCACAATCACTTCCTTGGTTTTGCTGGTGTTGAGAGACAGGTTATTGTGCTGGCACCATTTGGTCAATCGGTCGATCTCACTTCTATACTCTGACTGATCTCCATCAGTGATACGTCCCACAACAGTGGTGTCGTCAGCTAACTTGATGATGGAATTCGCACTATGTCCGGCTATGCAGTCATGAGTATAGAGTGAGTGCAGCAGGAGGATGAGCACGCAGCCTTGAGGTGCTCCCATGCTGATTGTTATTGAGGATGACACATTTCCACCTATACGGACAGACTGTGGTCTGTGAGTGAGGAAGTCGAGGATCCAATTGCAGAGGGATGCGCAGAGACCCAGATCTGAGAGCTTGGTAACCAGCTTGGAGGGGATGATGGTATTAAATGTGCAGTCAATGAATAACAGCCTGACATATGAGTTTTTGTTGTCCAAGTGGTCCAGAGCAGAGTGGAGAGCCAGTGAGATTGCATCCACCATTGATCTGTTGTGGCGGTAAGCGAACTGCAGTGGGTCCAGGTTTTTGTCGAGTTATGAGTTGATTTGCGCCATGATCAGCCTCTCAAAGCACTTCATCACCACAGACGTTAGTGCCTCTGGTCGATTGTCATTGAGAACATGCAAACTCCACACAAAGAGCACCAGAGGTCAGGATGGAACCCGTGACTCTGACGCTATGAGGCAGCAGCTCTACCCGCTGCTCCATTGTACCGCCCATTCTACCCTAGCTGCTTTGCATACATTTGCCACGTTGAATAACTTGGGTACATATCTGGTTTAAAGGTAGAATCTCCATTAATGCCTCTAAACAAGCCAAAATGTGTTGTAATCAATCAAGAAATCTTTGAAAGTGGTCAGTTTGGTTCAGTTTAGTTTAGTTTTGATATAGAGTGTGGACACAAGCTCTTTGGCCTACTGAGTCCACGCTGAGCAGCAATAACCCATGCACTAGTTCACACCTACTCACTACACATTTTACAGAGGCCAATTAACAACCTACAAACCTGCACCCATCTTTGGAATGTAGGACGAAACTGGAGCACCTGAAGAAAACCCACTCGGCCCCAGGGAGAACATGCAAACACCATACAGACAGCACCTGATGTCAGGATTGAACCAGGGCTCTGGTGCTGTGAGGGAGCAACTCTACCGCTGCACCACTGTGGCACCCTAGTGGAAAGAAAGTTGTCGTTTTGAAAAATTTGTATTCACCAAACTGCTTCAAGAAGTCTTTGGGGAAATGAGGTGGAATTTATTCAGCCAGGGCGTGGTGAATCTGTGGAATTCATTACCGCAGATGGCTGTGGAGACCAGGACATTGGATATTTTAAAGTGGAGATTGATAGGTTCTATATTAGCACAGGCTTCAAATGTTCTGGGGAGAAGGCAGGAGAATGGGGTTGTGGGAAAAATAGATCGGCCATGATAAATGGTGGAATAGACGTGAAGGGCCTAACGGCCTAATTCTCTTCCTATGTCTTATGGCCTTCAGATGGAGAACGTTAATATGTGTTAGTACGAAAAGATCAATCACTTTTTTAAATGTATTGGTACACAAGATGTGGATGTTGCTGTCAATGCCAGGATTTTAGTCCCTTCCTAATTAGCCCTGAACTGAGAAGACAGTGAGAGTCAACAACATTAGTTGTCCAGAGTCACGTACTGGTCAGGCATTGCGAAGGACAATGGATTTCTTTTCCTCAAGGACATTAATGAACCAGACTGTTTCATGGTCACCATCACCGAGATAAGATTTATTTCTAATGTTGGACACAAAGTGCTGGAGTAACTCGGCGGGTCAGACAGCATCTCTGGAGAAAAAGGATAGGTGACGTTTCAGGTCAGGTCCCTTCTTTGGTCTTTTTGTGTCTATCTCAAAGTTCAAAGGAGATGTGCGGGCCAAGTTCTTTTAAACAGAGGGTGGTCAGTGTCTGGAACGTGCTGCCGGGAATGGTGGAGGCAGATACGATAGTGATATTGAAGAGGCTTTTTGAATAGGCACATGGATATTTAGGGAATGGAGGGAAATGGATTACCTGCTGGCAAATGGGAGTTGGTCTTGGCATCATGTTTGGTGCAGATATTGTGGTTCTTATGCTGTAATGTTCTATGTTTTATGACTCGCTTAGTTCCTCCGTCACTTTGTGTTTTTCTGAAGCTTCCAGCATCTGCAGTTCCTTGTGCCTCTGCTATTCCAGGGCAGTTATCAATGGCACACTTCAGACAATTCTTCAATGCACCATAGGTCAAATACTGCACCATAGGTTTTCACAAGAAGAAACAAATTAGCAATAAAAATATCCTATTGCAGTTTTTCATGGGTTTATGCTGATTTAATTCTTGTGCGGTACAATATCTCGCTCCTGTCACCTTTCTCTAGCAGTACACTGAACCTCATCCATCAATCTTGAGCAAAAACGCAAAGGAGATTGAAAGCAAGGAAGAGAAATGTGTATTTATATTTCACATTTCTTGGCAAGAATACTTCCCAAAGCAGCTTACAGCCCATGAATTGCTTTACGGAGTGTGATTACTGTTGTAATATCAGGACACGGCAGCCAATTTGTGCACAGCAAGATCCCACAGTTAACAAACTACAATGTGATAATGGTCGGACCATCTGTTTTTAGTGTTGGCCAGGCACCGAGGAGAATTCCCCCTGTTCTTCCTGCAAGTAATAACATTTACCACTGCCTGAGAGGGCTGTTCAAAGCCTGCTTTGACAGTCATGGAGCCATACAGTGTCGAAACAGGCTCTTCAGCCCAACCTGCCCACACCAACCAACATGCCCCATCCACACAGGTCCCACCTGCCCACATTTAACCCATATCCCTCTAATACTCTAAACCTGTCCTATCTATGTATCTATCTAAATGTCTCTTAAACATTACGACAGTACCTGCCTCAAGTACCTACTCCAGCAGCTCGTTCCATGTGCCTACCACCCTTTGTGTGAAAAAACTACCCCTCAGGTTCCTATTACATCTTTCCTCCCTCACCTTATGTCCTCTGGTTCTCAATTCCCCTACTCTGGGCAAGAAACTCTGTGCGTTTATCCAATCTACTCCTCACTTCTGAAAGGCAGAATGGGGAAATAAAATGCAAGGTATGCAAGAATCAGGAAGAGGCCAATCAGCCCTCTCCATCAATCTTTCATAAAATTATTGGGCAAGCACTTTTTCTTGAACTGGTTGTCACATTGTACATCGATATTTTCCACGCAGTTTTTCTATTTGCACTTTTTAACGTCGACACAGACGTGGAATAGACGTGGGTACGTGGAAATGTCCAGAGGAGGTAGTTGAGGCAGGTACAATAGCAACATTTAAAAGACATCTGAACAGGTACATGGATAGGAAAGGTTTATGGGGATATGGGCCAAACGCAGGCAGGTGCGACGAGGGTTGATGGGGCATATTGGTCGGCATGGGCAAATCAGACCAAAGTGCATCTTTACATGCTCTATAAATTTATGACAGTGGTGCAACCAGTTGAGTTGCTCTCTGACACCACCAGCTGCCCAGATTTGATCCTGACCTCTGGCGCTGTCTGTGTGGAGTTTGCAAATTCCCACTGTGAGTGTGTAGGTTCCCTCCGGGTGCTCAGTTTTCCTCCCACGACTCAAAAAGGTGTATGCCACCAGGTTAGCTTGACCACTGCAAATTGCCCAAATGTGTCTATGAGTGGTTAAACCTGCTGAGAAAACCATGGAATCATGGGTAGAAGGGGATAGGATGAGTGTACGAGTAGATGCTCAATATGGTCCATAGACTTGTTTCTGCGCAGTATTATTCCAGAGCACACTGCTGGAGAAACTCAGCTGACCAGGCAGCATCTGTGGAGGGAAGTGGACAGATGCCATTTCAGCCTGGGGTCCTTCTTCAAACCGATGAAGAAGAGGGTCGGCATGGACTCGGTGGGCTGAAGGGCCTGTTTCCATGCTGTATCTCTAAAGTGGAGATTGATAGATTCTTGATTTGTAAGAGCATCAAAGATTATAGGGAGAAGGCAAGAATGGAGGGAGAAATAGATCAGCCGTGATCAAATGTGGAGTAAACTTGATGGACTGAATGGCCTAATTCTGCTCCAATGTCTTATGGTCTCCAACCTTCCTCAACACTCTGAGTGCAGAAGTATTTCCTGACAGTACTCTTGAGGGGTCACACATAATTGTTATTGACTGCGCCTTCATCCTCGATTTCTCAGGCACTGCATCTCTCCATCCTCCCGCCTCCCCTTACATATTTTGAAAATTCAAACATCCTCCAACCAGATTTTCAGAGGATACAAGTGTAGTCCAACATCTCTAATGAAAGGTATTATCTGAAACATGGCAGCACACTGCGGAGTCCAGTGCGTGGAGAAGTCTCTGTTATGGGCCTGCCCACTTACGCAATTTGTGTGGCGGCTTGACGGCACCCGTTATAGTCACATCAGGTCGCAGAACAAGGTACGGCTCTTTGGGCGACTACTCACGACCATACAGGCTTCACCCAGCGACATGTCGCCAGGGTGTCGCCTGTATGGTCGTGAGTAGTCTCCTCAGTCGCCCAAAGAGTCGTCGCGTCTTTCTGGTCGCCGCTGAATTTTCAACATGGGTGTCGGCAATCGCCGAAAATGTCGCATTAGTGGGACAGGCCCATTAGGAATCTTGCCTGGGTCTTCAGCTCATAGAGAGAGAAATATTAAGCATGGAAATAGGCTATTCGGCCCATCAAGTACATGCATAATATCATTCAGCCCTTTCTGAATGTTCTCAAGCATTTATAGTATGATTATTTCACAACATTTAAAATATCAAACTTCCTGTTGACAATACTGAGCAAAAAGCTCACTGCTGGAGGAACTCAACAAATCTGGCAGCATCTGTGGAGGGAAGTGCACACATGACATTTCAGGCTGGGTTATTTCTTCAAACTGATGAAGTAGAGGGTCGGCATGGACTCGGTGGGCTGAAGGGCCTGTTTCCATGCTGTATCTTTAAACTCTAAACTCCAACCTCTGAAGCAGGGAATGGAGGATAAAACAAAAGAAAGAGTCCAACATAGAACCAGTGTGAACGGGTGATCGATGGTCAGCATGGACTCGATGGGACGAATTGCCTGTTTCCACACTGTACTTTTCAATCAATATTTTCAGCCCCAAATTATCAGACACAAGGCAGCAAACGCCCGAGGCTTTTGCTTCAATGGTGATCTGAAGGAGATGTCTGTTCATAATCCAAAACCAGGTTCCATCAGTGATATAGACATAAAATGTTGTAATAACTCAGTGGGTCAGGTAGCATCTCTGGAGAAAAAGGATGGGTGATGTCTTGGGTTGGGCCCTTCTTCAGTCTGAAGAAGGGTCTCAACCTAAAACGTCACCCATCCTTTTTCTCCAGAGATGCTGCCCGACCCGATGAGTTACTCCTGCACTTTGTCTCTACCTTTGGTATAAACCAGCATCTGCAGTTCCTTGTTTCTACATTCGAATAGTGATAATTTTGTTTAAAAATATGTGAGAAGGGAGGTTGCAGAAACTGCCCAGGTAATGATACAAAGAGCATTTCCAGGTGCAGATCATTAAAGTTGTGACTAGAGTGATTTAGTTCACCAACGCAAGAAATGTCTAAACACTTGGGAATACTGCAATTTCCTCTCAGCTGCTTTTACGTATATTAAAGTTTATTAAACGCACCAGGCCAGATTGTGATTGACATTGCTAAGCACTCATGTTCTCTGGAGAAAACCTTGTCAGATGTGTTAAAATGTTGTGGTTTCGCCAAACAGAACCCCTCCCAGTGGTGCTTTTACTGAGGCGAGAATCGCAAGGGTCGACCCAAAAAAGTCACAGTCTGGAGAATCGATTATTTTCTTGGATGGGGTGGCAAATTCTCCAACCCTCTTGCCAAGAAACAACCTAGCATAGAAAGTACTGGAAGGGTCAAAGGTATATCCAACACCTGTGGAAACTGGCAGAAGATCTAAGCAAGGCTCAATGCTGAAAATAGAACAGAGCCATTGCTTTCTTTTAATGATTACAGAGTAAAGTTTGCAGGACATCAAAGTGAGACATCGGTTGCCAGGAGCAATGTTTGCCCTGAGAAAAAAAGGCGAAATGGCTTCCATCTGATGTTAGGGAGGATGAAGGGGAAAAGGAGACAAACTAATTCCTCAGTGTCTGCCACCTCACACACAAAGCTGATGTGTCAGGTGAGAGAGCTTGGCAATCTCTCCTGCAAATGGCAACCGACGTCAGGTCAGTAATTACTAAATAAACCCTGAGGTTGGTTGAGTTTTGTAAAGCAAAGATATTATGGGATACTCAGTGATGTCAGGTGTGTGAAACTACAGATCTGCCGTGAATACAGCAAATGATAGAACTTACGGATAAATGGCCTCTTAGGTGCTGGTATAATTATTGGTATTGGTTTTGGCATTAGTATTGGTATTAGTATTGGTAATGGTATGGGTATTGGTTTTAGTATTAGTAATGGTAATAATATTGGTGTAGTTATTGATATCGGTTTTGGTATTAACCTTGGTGATAGTATTGGTATAGGTATTGATTGGTGTTGGTAATAGTATCGGTATTGGTGTTGGTAATAGTATGAATTGTTAGTATTGGTATCAGTATTGGTACTAGTATTGGTATTAGTTGGTATTATTGGATCTGTTCTTTGTTAAAATTATGACATGACATCCATTGCAATGACCCGAGAGGACAGGGGTGATCTTGAATTCTCATCTGAAGGGCAACGCTCCCCCAGCACCACACTAGAGTGTCAGTATAAGTCTCTGGAATGGGAGTTGAACTCACTATTTCTTTGCCTGAGAGGTCAGTGTTGCTACCGTCTGTTCTTTGGCAGCCACACAAAATAGGAGATCAGAAAGGTGGTACCTGGCAGGTGGAGTCCTCGAGGCCGATGACGAGAAAGAATACCTTGTACCCTTTATCCTTTATCTGTACTCTGCGGACAGCGTGATCCCATTCACAGTCCTTTCATTGGTGCATGTATAATTTGGAGTTACAATTGACACTATTTAAATCCCTTGTCACCCTGACAATCATTATTCACTTTACAGAGAGTTATAGTTAGTTATATGAACATGGGAGGATCTTGCAACAGAACAGATTAATCTGCAGTGAGGTATCAACTCTACCACTGCGCCATTGTACTGACCATTATTGGTGTGATTCAATGAACTGGTTTCTTGGTCTCAGCAGTGAGTGATCTTTGTGTAGTTAAGGTTGTGCAGGTTTATCCATCAAAGGCTATAATGTTGCCCATCAATCACTCAAGTTCCATCACAAGCAAACCAGGACTCAGAGTAGGAATGTGGACTGGATTCACTATACGGGCGGCACGGTGACACAGCGGGCGGCACGGTGGAGCAGTGGGTGGCACGGTGGAGCAGTGGGTGGCAAGATGGCGCAGCGGGTGGCACAGCGGTAGAGTTGCTGCCTTACAGCAGTTGCAGTTAAGATAGTTCCTGCCTCAACTATCTCCTCTAGCAACTTGTTCTTCACACTCTCTTTACACAGAGAGTGGTGAATCTGTGGAATTCTCTGCCACAGAAGGTAGTTGAGGCCAGTTCATTGGCTATATTTAAGAGGGAGTAAGATGTGGCCCTTGTGGCTAAAGGGATCAGGGGGTATGGAGAGAAGGCAGGGATGGGATACTGAGTTGGATGATCAGCCATGATCATATCGAATGGCGGTGCAGGCTTGAAGGGCTGAATGGCCTACTCCTGCACCTATTTTCTATGTTTCTATGTTGCTATGTTCCATATACCTAGCACCCTTTGTGCAAAAAGAATTGCCCCATAGGTTCCTACTCAATCTTTCCCCCTTCACCTTAAACCTACTGTATGTACTCTGGTTCTTGATTCCACTACTCAAAGAAAAAGACCATATTTATTCATCTCATGATCTTCCATACCTCTACAAGATCACCCTTCATCCTCCTGAGCTTCAAGGAATAAAGTCCTAGTCTGCTCAACTTCTCCCTATAGCTCAGGCACTCGAGTCCTGACAACTTCCTCGTAAACCTTCCCTGTACATTTACTCTATCTATTCCTCTGATATTATCCATTTTGCTATTGTGTGTGACTAAAGGATCTCAGCACCTCAAATCCCCATCATTCTTAATAAGAAGCCAATAGTAGTAGCCAAGTTAATCAACCCGACTAATAAGTTGCTGGAAAGATTCTGAACCCCACCAGAACAGATGTGAAATTCCAACATTATTTTAAATACAATCTACAATAAAACGATTACATAAAAAATAAGGTATTCTTGAAACATCTGGATTGTTTCTACAAACACATTTGGCTCACTAATGTCTTCCATCTATATTTGCTCTGATCTATATAGGACTCCAAACACACTAAAGTGAGATTGAATCTTACCTATGCTTGAAATGGCCAAAACCCCCCCCCACAAAGTGCTGGAGTAACTCAGCCGGTCAGTCAGCATCTCTGGAGGACATGGACACATACAGTTTGTATGTTCTTCCTGAGACAGCTGAGTTTCCTCCGGGTGCTCCGGTTTCCCCTCATGTCCCAAAGGCATGTTGGTTTGCAGGTTGATTGGCCCTCTGTAAATTGTCGCTAGTGTGTAAGGAGTGGATGAAAATATGGGATAACATCGAACTAGTGTGAATGGGTGAACACAGTGTTGGCTCGGTGGTCTACATCCATGCTGTATTTCGAAACTAAACAAATGGTTATGAACACTGGTCAGAACTAGGGTTGGTGGGGGGTAAAAGGATGGGGTTAGATTGGAGACCCTGGAATTGAATCAAATAAAGTTGAGGGGAGATTTGATGAAGATGAACATGGTCATGATGAGTTTGGAGAGAAATAAACTCTTCCATTTGCAGCTAATTGAAGGATCAGGGCCAGAGATGTAGAACTATCTGCTGCTTGACCCGCAGAGTTCCTCCAGCACTTCAGCATCTGCAGTTCCTTGTGTCAAAATTTGTTTGAAAGATCCAAAGAAAATATGAGGCTTTTTGTGTCTGGATTGGAATTTGGAATTCATTGCCTGTCAGGGTGCTGGAAACAGAATCAGAATCAGAGCCGTCAAAGTAAATAGGATAGGCACTTGCACAATACATAGAGTCATACAGAGTGGAAACAGTGCCCATTTTGCTCACTGTGTCCATGCTGATCACCGATCACCTGTTCACCGATCGCCTGTCTATGTTATCCCACTTTCTCATCCACTCCCTATACATTAGGGACAATTTACAGAGGACCAATGAACCTACAAACCCGCATGTCTTTGGGAAGTGGAAAGAATATGTAGGGATGGCATACTGTCGCACTTGGTATAGCTTCTGCCTCACAGCCCCAAAGACCCGGGTTTGATCCTGAACTCAGGTGCTGCCTGTGTGGAGTTTGCACATTCTCATCTGAGACCGTGTGGGTTTCCTCGAAGTGCTCTGGTTTCCACATCCCAAAGACGTACAGGTTGTAAAAGATTGCCCATAATATCAGGGAGTGGATGAGAAAGCGAGATATCATAGAATCAACATGAACGGGTGAAAATGGTCAGCATGGACTCAATGGGCCAAATGGCCTATTTCCATGCTGTATCTCTAAACTAAGCTAAATGTTAGTGTTTAAGGGGAAATTTGTAGTTCCTCAATCATTAGCTGATGCTTTTGTATCAGAGAGGAATAGAATTTCATGGCACAAAGAAAGGTTTTTATGCTCTCAGGCACATCCTAAAAACTAAAACTGGCATATACACTAAAACAGGCAGACACTATAACTTCTCTACCGGGGACTGCCAGTCGACATAATGAGCTGAATATCCTTAGTATAGTTTAGTTTGGTTTATTGTCATGTGTAACGAGGTGCAGTGAAAAACTCTTTTTGTTGCCCGCTATCCAGTCGGCAGAACAATGAGTACGATCGAGCTGTCCACAGTGTACAATAGACAATAGACAATAGGTCCAGGGGTAGGCCATTCAGCCCTTTGAGCCAGCACCGCAATGTGATTATGACTGATCATCCCCAATCAGTACCCCGTTCCTGCCTTCTCCCCATATCCCCTGACTCCACTATCTTTAAGAGCCCTATCTAGCTCTCTCTTGAAAGTATCCAGAGAACCGGCCTCTACCGCCCTCTGTGTACAGATACAGGATAAAGGGAATAACGGTTAGTGCAAGGAAATGTCCAGTAAAGTCTGATTACAGACAGTCTGGGGTAGATAGTAGGTCATGACCACTCTCTAGTTGTTGATAGGATGGTTCAGTTGCTTGATAACAGCTGGGAAAGAATTGTCCCTGAATCTGAAGGTATGCATTTTTACGTTTCTGTACCTCTTGCCTGATGGGAGAGAGGTGAAGAGGGAGTGTCCAGGGTGAGACTCGATCTTGATTATGCTGTTGGTCTTGCTGAAGCAGCGTGAAGTGAAAATGGAGACAATGGAAGGGAGATAGACTTAAAATGCTGGAGTAACTCAGCGGGTCAGGCAGCATCTTTGGAGAAAAGGAATAGGTGACATTTTGGGTCGTGACCAGGGCCCATTGGGTGATGGACTAGGCTGCGTCCACAATTCTGTGCAATTTCTTGTGGTCTTGGATGGAGCTGTTCCCTTCTTCTGGCCTGTGTGGTTATTTAGTGATTCTATTGGCAGCCATTGGAATGATCACCTGGCTTTGCGGCTTGTTTTGTACTTTAGCAAGTGGCTCACTGGTTCTGACACGAGACAATGTTGGGACAGATGCTATAGATTTTATTTCACTGCTGTGTCCTCACACTTTGATGTAAAATGATGATTGCCTGTGCGTGTTTAGCTTATCACCCTACCCTCGGCACTTGTCCTGCCACGCAAGGGCTGGAAATCATTCCAGCTCAATAAAAATGCAATTTCTTGAACATTATATCCATTCCGCTTAAGAGCCCCGCACTAAAATAAATAAATGTTTGACAAATACAATCACTTTTTCCCATGACTTTACGAGTTCTATGAATTAGAAGTCCCATTCAATGCATTGAATGTGGTAACTCTCATTTCTCCTAGCCTAATCCATGATGGTTTAGCCTAAGCAATCGTTTTTTTTGAAAATGTTGGATGAACTCTCACAGATGCTGGAGCTTGTACAGTCGGTGTTTCTGAAGCAGACCAGTCGCTGCATGATAATTATCTTTCTTAATTAGCTCCTTATGCACCTCTGTTGATTTCTCACTCATTAGTGGTGTGGCTCCTGCCTATTGCCGAGTGGCGCTACAATCTGCTTGGTGCGAAGGCTAAGACAGTGAGTCTGCATGTGGCTTGGGTCAACAGTGGGAGACCTCAGTAGGTGGACCTCTCACCTCTGTGGTGAACTGATTGTGTCTATGTATGGTATATCTGATCTCTTTAGATATCATGCAAAAGAAAGCTTTTTCCTGCACCTCCGTACTTGTGACAACAATATACTTAAATCTGAACCTAAAGATGGCATCTATCAGTCAAAGCATTAGCCCGGGCTCTTGTCTATCCTGTAAGGTTCAAGCGTATGATAAGAAACCATAATTTAAAGCAAAACACAGGGCCTTTCTTTCCTGTCAGCCTAGATCGATAATCAGTGCTCAGTTAGCAAAACAATCAGATCATCGCACTGTGAAGCATGGGATTTTGCTGTGCATCTTGTCTTGCAAACGCAGTTTATAGTTTAGTTTTGAAATGCAATGTGGAAACAGGCCCTTGGGCGCACCGAGTCCACGCCAGCCATCGATCACCCGTTCACACTAATTCTGTGTTATCCCAATTCTTCATCCGCTCCCCAAACACTGGGGGCAATTTTACAGATACCATTTCACCTACAAACCCACATGTCTTTGTGAAGTGAGAGGAATACGGAACACTGGGAGAAACCCACACGGTAACAAGAGGAACATGCAGACTCCATACAGAGAGTACACGAGGTCAGGTTTGAACCCAGGTCTCTAAAGCTGTGAGGCAGCAGCACCACTGTACTGCACCACTTGGACTTCAGAGAGTGCTGTAAAAACACTTGTAATTTCTCATACTCATGGAGTCATACAGCATGGGAAAAGGCCTTTCAGCCCAACTTGCCCAAGCCAACCAACATGTCCCATCAACACTAGTCCAACCTGCCTGCATTTGGCCCATGTCCCTCTAATTCTATCCTATCCATGCACCTGTCTAAACATTTCTTAAGCATTGCAATAGTACCTGCCTCAATTATCTCCTCCGGCAGCTCATTCCATACACCCAGTACACTTTGTGTAAAAAAATTACCCCCCAGGTACTTAATAAATCTTTCCCACCTCACCTTAATCGTATGTCCTCCAGTTCATGATTCCCCTACTCTGGACACGAGACTCTGTGTATCTACCCGATCTATTCCTCTCATGATTTTGTACACCTCTACAAGATTTCTCCTCATCCTCCTGCACTCCATGGAATAGAGACACAGCCCATTAAACCTCCCCATATAGCTCACACCCTCGAGTCCTGGCAACATCCTTGTAAATCTTTTCTGAACCCTTTCAAGCTTGACAATATCTTTCATATAACATGGTGCCCAGAACTGAAGACAATGTTCTAAATGCGGTCACACCAACATCTTATACAACTGCAATATGACCTCCCAACTTCTATACTCAATACTCTGACTGATGAAGGCCAAAGTGCCAAAAGCCTTTTTGACCACCTTATCTACCTGTGACTCGACCTTCAAGGAACCATGCACCTGTACTCCTAGATACCTCTGCTCCATAACACTACCCAGAGGCCTACCATTTACTGTGAGGTCCTGCCCTTGTTCGACGTCCCAAAATGCAACACCTCACACTTTTCTGTATTAAATTCCATCAACCATTCCTCCGCCCACCTGGCCAATCAATCCAGATCCTACTGCAATCTTTCACAACCATCTTCACTATCTGCAAAACCACTCATTTTTGTATCATCAACAAATTTGCTAATCTTGCCCTGTATGTTCTCATCCAAATCATTGATGTAGATGACAAACACTAACGGGACCATCACCGAACTCTGAGGCCCATCACTAGTCACAGGCCTCCAGTCCGAGAAGCATCATTCCACCATCACCCTCTGCTTCCTTCCATGGAGCCAGTATGCTATCCATTCAGCTATCTCTCCATGTATCCCATGCGATCTAACCTTTCAGAGCAGCCTACCATGTGGAACCTTGTCGAACACCTTACTAAAGTACATCTACAGCTCTGCCCTCATCAACCTTTTTGGTCACGTCTTCAAAAAAATCAATCCAATTTGTGAGACATGACCTCCCACGTACAAAACCATGTTGACTATCCCTAATCAGCCCTTGCCTATCCAAATGCCTGTATAACCTATCCCAACAGAATACTCTCCAGTAACTTACCAACTACAGATGTTAAGCTCACCGGCCTATACTTCCCAGCATTTTCTCTGCAGTCCATCTTGAAATGAGGCACAACATTAGCCACCCTCCACCTCTCCTGTATTTAAGGACGACTCGTAAATTTCAACCAGGGCTCCCGCAATTTCCTCCCTAATAGTCCTTGGATATATCTGATCAGGCACTGGAGATTTGTGGAAGGGAAAATATTGGGAGTGAAATGACTTCAGGACAGTTTGTTAGGAAAATGAAGGAAATGGTAACAGAATACTGATAGCTGAGTGAGTATAATTTTATGGATGAGAAATTGTGTTCAACCAATTGATGCCTTCTTTGACAAAATAACTAGCATGTTAGATAACAAGAAGCCAATGGATGTAGCGAATTTTGTATACAGAAATTGGTCCGTGAAGTGCCCCATAAAAGATTGCTGCATTAGATAAGCACCTGTGGACTTGAACGTAATAGGTTAAGTCCAAGGGTTCAGATATGGGCTTTATGTGTGGGCCAGATATATTGTCACTGTAGTGGGGCGAGGAGCAAGGCCAAGTGTGCACCCAGAGTCAAGGTCTGGAATAGTACTAGGTGTGCAGTCAAAGCTGGGACAATGGGAGTGTTCAGCACTGGGAACCTAAGCAGGTAAGCAGCTACGATCAGGATAGAATAGGGGGGCAGGTGTAAGGCTGGACTCAGGGTCAGGAATGAGAGAAGGTATGCAACTGGAGTCAGGGTCAGGAGTAGTACCAGGTGTACAGTGAGACCCAGGTTGATCAACATGGGCCAAGTGCTTGATTATAATCTGATTTCCATACATGAATACACTAAGATCATTCATCTGTTGCACTTGTTGATCAGAGCCTAGCTCTACTGTAGGTAATTAGGAATGTAATTTAGCCTAACCTAATTCATAGCATCCAATTTAAAGCATAAATATTGCATTCAAGTGTAAGATAAAGACTCGCTACAGTATGCACCAGATTACACAATTTTAAGCTGAAAAATGCAAAAGCTCCGTACCAATGTGAGGGGGGGGCACCTCCCTCCCACAACCTCCCCCCCCCCTCAGTCGCTATGCTCGTTCGGGCTTGATCTCTCGCAATTTCTCACTCCCAACTGTCACCCAATGTTGGCAGCATTGCTGCTGTACCTGCATGCTTACTTTCAATGACTGATGAACAAGGACCCCCAGATCCCATTGTACTTCCCCTTTTCCCAATTTGACGCCAATTAGATAGTAATCTGCCTTCCTGTTTTTGCTACCAAAGTGGATAACCTCACATTTATCCGCATTAAACTTCATATGGCATGCATCTGCCCACTCCCCAACCTGTCTAAGTCACCTTGCATCCTCATAGCATCCTCCTCACAGTTCACACTGCCACCCAGCTTTGTGTCATCTGCAAATTTGCTAATGTTATATTGTAAATAGCTGCGGTCCCAGCACCGAGCCCTGCGGTACCCCACTAGTTACTGCCTGCCATTCTGAAAGGGACCCGTTAATCCCTACTCTTTCTTTCCTGTCTGCCAACTAATTCTCTCTCCATGTCAGCACTCTACCCCCAATACAATGTACCCTATTTTGCCCACTAATCTCCTATGTGGGACCTTATCAAATGCTTTGGGGAAGGAGCAGAGGACTTTTAAACAGCAAACACACTCTTTCAAAGAGCAAGTACAGGCACAATGGGATGAATGGCCTCCTCCTGTTCCTGCGAGGTTCTCTTATTGAGTGATCCAAGCTGTAAAATAATATTTGTGGAAGGGAAAATCAATGAATTATATTTTGAATGGAGCGGTGAGGAAATAAAAGACAAACATAAGAGCACAGCAGGAACGAAGATGACAAGATTTTATAATGGGCAAAATAACATGCATTATTGAACCTGTAGCAACAGCACATTGCTTGCTGTCAACTCTGAATACCACCCATTTATTAAACCATTCACTAATGTTGGACTCCCACACTGACACTCGTTCTATTAGTCTTTTCATTAATGGAAGGCTCCTAAAATTAGTTTTATTGATCGGGAAGACCTGTAAGATGCCCTCAGCTATTGAACACTTATAGCTTTGCTTTATTTACCTTGGATTTTTTATTTTTTTGCTTATAAATCCTGGTTTCTTAAGCATGTGCCCAGAATAAATGGAGAGAGGGCAGGCAGCCAAGGTTTTAAGCACAGACTTCCTTCAGGAGTATCCCAGCTCCCGTAATCTATCAATGTTTCCTCTGGACTGTATTAGATGGGGGCCAAATAAAGGTTGCCTCCTGAGATAGAGATTGCAAGTAAATTGTTAGAAACATAGAAACATAGAAAATAGGTGCAGGAGTAGGCCATTCGGCCCTTCAAACCAGCACCACCATTCAATATGATCATGGCAGACTATCCAGAATCAGTACTCTGTTCCTGCTTTCTCCCCATATCCCTTGATTCCGTTAACCTAAGAGTTATATCCAACTCTCTCCTGAATACATGTGTGTGTGATGGGTGGGGAGAGGGATAGTTGAGTGAAGAAGGGAGAGGGATGCTTGGAAGGCTGGCTAATATATACAAACTGAACCCTGCCTAAAGTAACCAAAGGCGTTGGTGTAACTCAGTGGGTCAGGCAGCATCTCCAGAGAAACAGGATGGGTGATGTCTGATGTTTTTATGTCGGGACCCTTCTAAGAACCGAAACGTCACCCATCCTTTATCTCCAGAGATGCTGCCTGACCCGTTGAGTTACTCCAGCACTTTGTGTTTATCTTTGGTATAAACCAGCATCTGCAGTTCTTTGTTGCTACTAAAATAACCAAACTTGGTTAGGGCTGGGAATGTCATTGAGCCAGGCAATTGTTTAGAAGGCAATAAAACAATTATTTTCACAGCATGTCCCTGCTCCCTAATAACAATCATGGTTATTTACAAATCTCCCCGTTTAAATGACTGAAGGTGGCACTTGCCCCTTGAAATGCACTGTGTGGGATATCATTCATTCAACACTGCACTAAAGGTTTATTAAACCTCGTGGTGGGTCCTGATTGAAAAGGGAAGCCTTACAATCATTTGCATATCTTTGAAATGAAGTCAGGCACATATAAGACAATCTAAGCAGCTACTTATCCATCTAACTGACAACCAGGTCTTTAGTTATGATAGGCACATAATGCTGGAGTAACTCAACGGGTCAGGCAGCATTACTGGAGAAAAGGAATCGGTGACATTCCAGGTCAAGACCCTCCTTCAGACCTTGGTTATAGCCAATAGTGCAAGCTAATAACCATAAGCAAGCAGTTAAGCTGTATGTGGTATCTTCATCATAGTCATAGAGTTATAGAGCCATACAGCATGGAAACAGGCCCTTTGGCCCAACTAGCCCATGCTGATCAAAAGGCCCTAGCTACACTCGATCCACCTGCCTGCCTTTGGCCCATATCCCTTTCCTATCTATGTAGCTGTCCAAACATTTTTTAAACATTGTGGTAGTACCTGTCTCAGATATCTTCTCTGGCAGCTCATTTCATACACCCACTATCCTGTGTGTAAAAAGGTTGCCCCTCAGGTTCTTATTCAATCTTTCCCCTCTCACTCTAATCCTATATCCTCTGGTTCTTGATTCCCCTTCTCTGGGTAAAGGATTCTGTGCATGTATCCTATTAATTCCTCTCATTATTTTGTACATCTCGATAAGATTAACGCTCAGCCTCCTGAGTTCCAAGGAATAAAGTCCAAACTTGCTCAACCTCTGCCTATAGGTCAGACTCTCGAGTTCTGGGAACATCGTCATAAATCTTTACCGCACCCTTTCCAGCATCAATGGATATAAATTTAGGGAGGTTGAAACAGGGTGGCGACTTAATGCAGGCACAAGGAACTGCAGATGTTGGAATCTTGCAAAAAAATACAAAGTCCTGGAGGAACTCAGCAAGTCAGATGGCATCTATGGAGGGAATGGATAAACGACATTTCAGTTTGGGACCCTTCCTCACACTGATTTTGGGAGGGAGGGAGGGAGAAAGCTAGAAAAGTGGTGGGAGCGATAGAAAGCCTGGCAAGTGATTGGTGGCCATAGGTGAGGGGGGTTTGATTTGCAGATGCGTGGACAGGCTAGAATTGAAAGAGAGACAAAAGGGAAGTATAGGGGGAAGGGGCCAGTGAGAGGGGGGGGGGGGGGGGTGGGGGGGGGGGAGAATCGTGGGAGGAATGGGTGCGCACTGAAGTGGAGGAAGAGGCATAGGAAAGAGAGTGGGGGAAAAGGAATGTTACTTAAAACTGGAGAATTCAATGTTCATGCCATTGACATAAGCTTCCCACATTGTATACAAAATGCTATTTTGTGCATCTAATGCAACCTCTAAATCCTGGCTTACAATATTTCCGAAATGCTTAATTGTCCATAAGGTGTTTTTGCGTTGTCCAAAGGATTAAAATCTTATTGAGAGGCCAGTTTTTAGTCAATTTCAAATTTAGGGAATGCAAATCCAATTAATTGATCTCCCCTTGGTGAGTGAGTCTTTGAGCAACAGTCTATTGACTTTACTGAATGACCTTTATGTTTGGATGAATGCATTTTCTGTGTAAATCAGTAAGCATTAGGTTTCTTTGGACAGAATTCACAGTAATCTGGATAGGAGTTGCCTCCGTAAAAAGCAGAATGCTGGAGTAACTCTGCGGGTCTGGCAGCATCTCTGGAGAACATGGATAGGTGACAATTCAGGTCGGGACCCTTCTTCAGATTTCTTCTGGTTACATCCAGTACAAACCATCCTACAGTATCTTGACAGGACACATGAGGTTTTGGTTTCAAACATCAAAAAGGCACCTCCTGCAGTACAACACATCTGTGGTACTGTGTTGGAACGTGAACTTGGATTGAGATTTCGGATCTTTGGCTGCGGGTTATCCACACTTTTTAGTCTCAGGTGTAGGTGCGTTGCCAGCAGATTCAAGGCTGTTTTACCCTCCACAGGGGTAATAGAATAATATTTCCAACGTACATTCATGGTACTAGGCTACAGCATAGCAGCACAGTGCAAACGACAAAGGATGTTAAGGCAGCGAATAGCAATGAGTGTCAATGAATGGCATTGAGTGGCAATGCAGGTCAGTGAATATCAGGCATTGGCTGTCAATGGCAATGAATGTCAGCCAATAGCAGTCAATGGCAACAAATGTTAGCCAATGGCTATCAATGACAATAAATGTCAGCCAATGCTGCCAATGGCAACACGTCAACCAATCATTTTCAATGGCGGCGAAGGTCAGCCAATGGCTGTCAATGGCAGTGGATGTCAGCCAATGGCTTTCAGCGGCAGCGAGTATCAGCCAATGGCAAGGGATGTTAACCTGGGACATGGACACAGCTCCCTGCAACGTGACTCAAATGACTGAAAGAGATAAAATTGTTGAAGAAAATAAAAAAAGAATAAAACCAAATAAATCTTACTCATCATGTCAACAAAAACAAATTTCAAACAAGGAAATTATCTGGTATGAGTGTAAAAAGATTATCCAAACATATGGGTTATTGATATAATAGCTTTACACTTACATTTTACGACCTTCTTAGTACTTAACTCATTATTTTCTGCAGAGAGGCAGTGTGTATCATTCAGTGTGTAACAATTTCAACAGTTGCGACACAATTTAAAGATGGTGTTATATCCCATTTATTACAGCAGAAATGTTGTCACTGCTTGGAAAACACAGCAACCAAAAGTTCTTACAGGAAGGACATTAAACATTTGCTTAGTTTTGTTTATTGTCGCATGAAAAGCAGCCAACATTATCAAAGACTCGTCCCATCCTGGTCATTTTTTCTTCTCCCTGCTCCCTTCGTGCTGAAGGGATAGAAGCTTGAAAGTGCTTACCACCAGACTCAGGTACAGCTTCTTCCCCACCATTATCAGTCCTTCCATAAGCTAGGGTACCATCCGATTCACCACTAACCCAGTGCGGCCATTGGACTTTGACTACGGAAGTGGAAGGCTACAATGTTTAGTTTAATTTAGTTTTGAGATAGAGCATGTAACCAGGCCCTGCGGCCCATAGAATTCACAACAACTATAGATTACCCTTTCACACTAGTTTTTTTGTTATCCCACTTCCGTATTACTCCCGTCACACTAGGGAGCAATTTGCAGAGGGCCAATTAACCTACAAACGCACAAGTCTTTGGGATGTGGGAAGAAACTGGAGCACCCGGAGGAAATCCACACAGACACAGGAAGAATAAATGCAAACTCCACACAGACAGTACCCGTGATTAGGATTGAACCTGGGTCTCTCGCACGATGAGACAGCAACTTTACCAGCTGCGCCACAGTGCTGGGAACTACTGTATGTCCTGCACTCTCCATTCCATTTTGCTCTGTCTACTCAACTTGAGTTTGATGTTTGTATTTATGTGCAATATTATCCGATATGTTTGGCAGCATGCAAAACAAAGATTTTCACTGTACCTCAGTTCAGGTGACAATAAGAAACCTAAACCTGAACCACAGAATGTGGAGACCTAAAAGATGGTCTCCTCGATATACTCTCTTGTGTTTTCCCTTTTATGGACCAAGCTAAATGATGTTCATCGCTAAATGGTTGCACATAAAGGAGCACAGTTGGCTGGAAATGGTTTTCTCGTCTTTATCATTAATATAGCCTTCTCTCTTCTTAAAATCTGCACGGCCCGTCTCCATGGAGACAAGACATTAGGCTGCCTCCCTCCAGCAAACAGGAAGTCTACAGGATTTCAAAGGCTTGTCTGTGATGAGTGTTTATGAAGTCCCTATGTTGTCAGTCTATCTAAAGCTGGGAGTAATTACCTGCTTCCCTGGGCAGCTAACAACTAATAACCCTGTTGACTAACACAAGCACTGGGCTTCAGCAGAAGGGAGTCTTGCCTACAACCATATTAACTTAAGAATCCCTTCATTTTAATTTCACAGGAGTCAGGGCTATTTCTAAACTGAACTGTGCTGTGATCAAAACGTATCTGAGTTATTCAACACAGAATAACTCTCCCCCCCCCCCCCCCCCCCCCCCATTAAGTCGGTGACAGAATCCTAGACTTGGAGTCACTTTGTTTATCATTAAGGTCTCTAGCGGAAGCTAGTTTACATGATCTGCGGGCATCTACAGGCCAGCCAGCTCGGTCGGACGTGCCATTTTTATCTCTCTGTAACTGTGTGTGTCTTGCCTCTCGTTTGGAGATCATAGCCTGGGATTAGTAATCCTCTTCAGGATCAGAGACTCAGTCATGTCCAAGTCAAACTGCGGACAGAACAGTGTTGAACACTTTCCAAACCGTAAATTCACTTGTTTGTTTTGGAAAAAGAGAATTGTGTTTGGATAGGGAGAGAAGCCACTTTAGTTTTTAGTTTTAGGGATACAGTGTAGAAACAGGCCCTTCGGCCCACCGAGTCTGCGCCGACCAGCGATCACCCCTTTCCGACACACTAGGGGCAATTTACAGAAGCCAATTAAACCACAAACCTGCACGTCTTTGGAGCGTGGGAGGAACCGAAGCGCCCAGAGAAAACATACGCGATCACAGGGAGAATGTACAAACTCCATACGGGTAGCAGCCATAGTCAAGATCGAACCCAGGACTCAGGCCCTGTAAATCTACTGCCGTGCCACAGTGCCCCACTTATTAACAAGGAACTGCAGATGCTAGTTTACTAGACACAAAGTGCTGAAGTAACCCAGCGGTCAAGCAGCATCCCTGGAGAACATGGATGGGTGATGTTTTTGGTTGGGATGCTTCTTCAGACTGATTGTGGGGGGTGGCTGGGAAGAGGGAGGGTGGGAAGCTGGGGGGGGGGGAGAAAGCAAGGAGGGGAGGGGATCCATTTATTGATGCCATCTAGAGGTCTGAGATTGGAATTACCGCATGACTGTTGACGTCGCAAAACTGAATTGGTAGTGTTGTGGAGTCATCGATCTGTATAGCATGGAATCAGACCCTTCAGCCCACCTTGTCCATACTAACCAAATTGGCATTTTGTGCTAGTCCAATTTGCTTGCATTTGACCCCTTGACTAAATCTTTTCTATCCATACATCTGTCCTAATGCCTTTTAAAAGTCATAATTTTATCCACTTCTAGAGATTCTTCTGGCAGGTTGTTCCATATACAGACTACCCTTTGAATGAAAGAGTTATCCTGAGAACCTTCTTAAATTGCTCCCCTCTCATTTTAAGTTTATGCCCTCCAATTTTAGAATTCTCTATCCTGGGAAAAAGGCGGTGAGCATTCACTTAATCCATGCCCCTCATGATCATATACACCTCAGTAAAGTCACCCCTCAGCCTCCTACACTCCAAACAAAACATGTCCCTGTCTATCCAAGGAGAGAAGGTGCCGGTTAATTAGAACCAAATTTTGTGACTGCGGGTTCATGAGGAAAATGCTTTCCTTCCACTTAAAATAAAGATTTTCAATAAAGACAGAAAATGGTTGTATTTTTGGCATGGCAATCAGCATCTGTGGAGAGGGAACGAGAGTTAATCTCGCTGGTCAATATTCAATATGAGGCATTGAAACACGTCCTCTCTTCAGTAAAATAAATAAAAAGTGAATACATCAATAAACCAAGCATATACGTCGTTTTTATTTCTTTAACCATATAACCATATAACCATATAACAATTACAGCACGGAAACAGGCCATCTCGGCCCTACAAGTCCGCGCCGAACAATTTTTTTCCCTTAGTCCCACCTGCCTGCACTCGTACCATAACCCTCCATTCCCTTCTCCTCCATATGCCTATCCAATATATTCTTAAATGATACCAACGAACCTGCCGCCACCACTTTATTTCTTGTATCTTATTTCTTTATTTCTTGTAAGCGGTTTTCGAGACATTTCTATGAATTTTTTGTGTATTGGATCATAAAGTCACCGTATCAATCATTTCACTGTAGTTACCTTGCAAGCACACATAATAATTTTTAAAGGAGTCATCAGAACCATGTCAATAGGATTATTTTATATTGTTGTCCATTGGTGGTTATTTGGGACTGTTTTGTGTTTTACAACTTGCAAAATGCAATCAATAGACTTTTAGGGAATGTATATCAAGCGCTACAATCATAAATGTTGATCATACTGTGGTATTGACAGGCATTGACTGGGATTTGTGGATCACAGTCAGTTTACTAGTAACATGGTACATGAACCTGAAATGTTTATCTAGCAGCATCCACAGAAGGAATTTAATCTGAGGTAAATCTGCTGATCAGTAAAAAGGAATCAATAAAGAGGTTTGTGGGAGTGATCTCATAATATGTTAAAGTGTCATTTAATGAAAATCCACCTTCTCGGAGACTCATGCAGACCTGACTCCCCATCATTGACTCTACCTACACGTAACGCTGTCTCACAAAAGCAGCCAACATAATTGGCATGGTGGCGTGGTAGAGTTTCTGCCTTACCGCACAAGAGACCCGGGTTCGATCCTGACAGCGGGTGCTGTCTGTATGGAGTTTGTATGTTCTTCCCATGACCTGCGTGGGGTTTCTTCTGATGCTCCGGTTTCCTCCCACATTCCAAAACGTACAGGTTTGTAGGATAATTGGCTTGGTAAAATTGTAAATTGGCCCTAGTGTGTAGGAGAGTGCTAGTATACAGGGATCACTGGTCAGCGTGGATTCGGTGGTCCCAAGGGCCAGTTTCCACGCTGTATCTCTGAACCAAATTAAACTTAATAATCAAAGACTTGTCCCACCCCAATTATTCCTTCTTCACCCTACTCTCATCGGGCAGAAGATAGGGAAGCTTGAAAGAGAGCACCACCAGACTCTGGAACAGCTTCTTCCCCTCCATCATCAGGCTTCTGCACCATCCTTCCATAAGCTAGGGTACTGTCCGATTCAGCTCTACCCCATTGTGGACATTGGACTTTGTCTATGGAACTGATGCACTACAATGCTCAGAACTATATTCTGCACACTGTATCTTCCCCCTTACTCTACCTATTATAGTTTAGTTTGACTTGACTGTATGTATTTATATTATTATCTGATCTGATTTGATAGCATGCAAAACAAAGCTTTTCACTGTACCTCAATACACGTGCCAATTATAAATCTAATCCTAAACCCAGATATGTTAGTCTCAGTTTGTTGAGTTGCAACATTTCTGGACAAGTCAGTACATTGTGGGTTTGTGTCTCTTCACTGAGACCCAAACCCTGGTCACTTGTATAATATTGTCTTTTGGAGCTCATTTAGGCTTTCAGATAGACACGTGAATATGCAGGGAAGGGAAGGATATGGGTCACATGCATGCAGAGGAGATCACTTTAATTTGGCATCATGTTCAGTTCAGACATTGTGGGCCAAAGGGGCTGTTCCTGTGCTGTACAGTTCTACGTTCTATGTTGTGATGCTGGTTGCCCCATCTTTGAATGGGCTATTGAAACAAACGGCCAACTGTCTCTCTGGGCCTTCCTGCAATTTCTCCACACCACAGCTCCAGTGACCCGAGTTTGACTTGATTTTGACCTTCACTGCTGTCTATGTGGAATTTGCACATTCTTCCTATGACCGCACAGGAGATCCAAATTTCTCCCACATCCTGAAGTTGTGAAGTTTGTTAGATTAAAACATAGAGCCTTAAATAGACCATGAACATGCCCTTCGGCCCATGACATCTGTGCTAACCATGAAGCCAATTTAATTTGAACATCTGCCCGTACATGGTCTATATCCCTCCATTCTTTCCCTGTTCATGTGTCTATCTAAATGCCTCTAAAACATTGCTGTCATATCTGCTTCCACGACCACCCCTGGCAGTGTGTGACAGGCAATCAATTCAATGATTCAATGATACTTTATTGTCACCTGTACCTAGGTACAGTGAAGTGTTTTGTTCTGCATACAACCCGGTAAAACCTCACCTCACAAAGTGCTGGAGTAACTCAGCGGGAGCGGCAGCATCTCTGGAGATCACAGATAGGTGATGTTTCGGGTCCTTGAAAGGCTCTCGACCCAATATATCACCTATCCATGTTCGCCAGAACTGCTGCCTGACCCACTGAGTTATTCCAACACTTTGTGTCCACTCTGACTGTCAGGCCAGTCTGCGTCTCTCGTGAATTTATATCGGTAATTGGCTCCTCTAGGTTACTATGAGTGGACGTTTTCGGTTGAAAGATCAGAGAAAGCTGTTACTAGACACGTGAGAAGGGATCGATTATGGGGGATTTACATGGGAAGGGGTTTCAGGGAGGATCTGGCATTGACTCATTCTGTCAAATGGTCACCTATGTTGATTAGAAATATCCATATAAGAACTCTTCATTCTGGCAGGAATGTAACTGCTGAAGATTTGCGTTCAGGTTTGAAACCTTGTGTTGTTAAATCAAAGGAGGTTTGGTTAGTTTTAGTTTAGGTTATTGTAACATGAAACGAGGTACAGTGAGAAGCTATTTTGTTACATGCTATCCAGTCCACGGAAAGGCTGTACATGATTACAATCAAGCTGTCCACTGTCTGCAGATACAGGGAATAATGTTCAGTGCAAGATAAAGTCCAGTAAAGTCCGATTAGAGATAGTTTGGGGGTCTCCATTGAGGTAGATGGTAGCTCAGGACCACTCTCCAGCTGGGGATAGGATGTTTCAGTTGCCTGATAACAGCTTGGAAGAAATTGTCCCTGCATCTGGAGGTGTGCATTTTCACACTTCTGTACCTCTTGCCTGGTGGGAGAGGGGAGAAGAGGGGAGACTCGTCCTTGATTAACTGGTGGCCTTGCTGAGGCAGCGTGAAGTATAGATGGTCCTGTCAAATAGCCACCTATGTTGATCAGAAATATCAATATAAGAACTATTTTCAACAGGGAATAGGAATCTATCTGCGAGATATTTTGCTAAAGATTCTGGGTAGAAACCTTGTGTTATTAACTCTGCGGAGGTATGGTCTCATGAGTAGAGAAACCACATTTCAAAAGCTGTCAAGCACTTTGGAATAGTCTGACGTAGGGGGCTCTATTGTTTAGCAGTTGGATTGCACAAGGTTTTGTTTTTACAGTGCTTCCTGATTCAATTTCAATGCAAGGCAAAATATCGTGCTAAAGCTAAGCGGGCAGGTCGTGAAATTTCCTTCCGAGGCTTCTTCCCATGCCTTTGACACGCAATTCTACAGGGCTGCACGGTGGCGCAGTGGTGGAGTTGTTGCTTTATAGCGCCAGAGACACAGGCTCAATCCTGACTATGGGTCCTTGTCTGTACAGAGTTTGTACATTCCTACTGTGACCGCGTGGGTTTTCTCCAGGTTCTCCGGTTTCCTTCCACACGCAAAAGATGTGCAGGTTTGTAGGTTAATTGGCTTCTGTAAAAATTATAAATTATCCTTAGTGTATAGGATAGTGCTAGCGGGATCGCAGATCGGCGATCACTCCATATGCTATCCCATTTTCTCATCCACTCCCGACACACTAGGAGCAATTTAGAGGGCCAATTAACCTACAATTAACCTACATACCCAAACATCTTTGGGATGTGGGAGGAAAAAGGAGCTCCTGTAGGAAACCCAGGCAGCCGCAGGGAGAACGTGCAAATTCCACACAGGCAGCACCTGAGGTCAGGTCGACCCCAGGTCTCTGGCGCTGTGAGACAGCAACTCTACCAGCTGCACAACCATGCCACCCACTCTTTCTCAATGTGGAGGCAAAATTGGGCCTTTTTTCTCATCAAGAGACTGTGCTGATGCAAAGCGTGAGTTTTCTGACTTTTAACTGATAAAAGCTACAAAGAAGTCCAAAGGCCAACTCGGAAATATCGCTCTCCCTATAATAGCATCCTGGCAATAAATCCCAACCTTGCAGAACTTTCATTTCTATTCTTTTTGCATTTAATTTAGTTTAGAGATACAGCGCAGAAACAGAACCTTCGGGCCACAAAGTCCATGCCGACCCATTCACGCATGTACTTTGTTATGTCACGTTCCCATCCACTCCCTACACACGAGGGACAATTAACCTACAAATCCACACGTCTTTGGGGTGTAGGAGGAAAGCGGAGCACTCGGAAGAATCCTACGTGGTCGCAGGGAGAACGTGCAAACTCCATGCAGACAGCACGGAGGTCAGGATCGAACCTGGGTCTCTTCCTGCTGCGTCACGTTGTCACCATTTGAGCATGGTTTTCACAATGTCCATATATACACCAGATCAATCGCATTTGTTTGTGGCATGGAGCAGGTTGGTGTGAAGAGGCTTGCATCCAGGAAGATTGTAACAAAGATATAATGTTAATATGGTTTTGTAAGTGCATCTGTTATTAATATAACAGTTTTTAATTTAGTCTAGTTTAGTTTAGAGGTACAGCACAGAAGCAGGCCCTTCAGCCCACCAAGTCCTTACCGACCTGCGATTCCCATACACTAGCACTATCCCAAACACTAGGGACAATTGCAATTTTTTCCAAAGCCAATTAACCTACAAGCCAGCACGTCTCTGGGAGAAAACTGGAGCACCCGGAGAAAACCCACATGTTCACAGGGAGAGCTCAGTACAGACAACACCCGTAGTCAGGACCGAACCTGGGTCTCTTGCGCTGTAAGGCACCAACACTACCACTGTGCTACTGTGCCACCCGTCGTGCTGTACGGAGACAAAGTTGATGCATTCCTTGATCGATGTATAATACCATAAATATTTAATTTGACAAAACACGAATAAAAACCAGAACAAATCATCCCCAAACTGACCCAAAGGACTAAACCAAATAGGTTTCAAGCCCTCGCATGTGAAGGTATATAGCTTTATATATTGACTAGAATAAACCTGGTGAACTGAAGTCAATAAATCTCAGTCTGTTTGTATGTGAGACCCCACATATTTGACTTATTCTCAACTACCTTGTTCCTTTGTCACTTGGGAAGCTGATCTCAAAACCTCCAGTAAATCTTCAGTGCCACTGTTCTGGCAGTGACAGTACTCCCTCACCTATTTGTGCCTTAAACGCAGAGACACTTGCATGTTTGATCCCCAGAGGTACAATTGACATTTTCAGTCATCCGCCTTCTCCCCCATCCCATCCATTTATCTTTGTTACCTATAGCACTGTGAAACTCTCATAAAGGACAGACAGATTACTCATAATTTGCTTTATATGGATGTCAAGAGGTTGTAACAAAAAGAAATGGCATTGTTTAATGTCAAGTGAATTGAGTATTGACTGCAGTGTATATTCTGAAATGAACGTCATTATCCAACTGTGAGATTGTGTGTGCTGGAATATTGACCCCTGAGCAATTTAATCTTGTCACCTATTTTGTTGGATAGCTTTGGAAAAGCAGTGCTCAATTTCTTAATTGTAGCAAGTTATCCCAAATTATCGTAAGAAGCGGCACATTAGCGCAGCGGTAGAGTTGCTGCCTTGTATGAAGTTTGTACGTTCTGCCTGTGACCACGTGGGTTTTCTCCAGGTGCTCCGGTTTCCTCCCACACTCCAAAGATGTGCAGGTTTGTAGGTCAATTGGCTTCTGCAAATTGTAAAATTGTCTATTGTGTCTAGGATAGTGCTAGTGATCGCTGGTCAGCTCAGACTCGGTGGGCTGAAAGGCCTGTTGCCATGCTGTATCGCTAAAATCTAAAACCAGTATGTAGTGTATAGTAGTCACAAAGCCGTAAACAAAATCTGCCTGCTCTCATTCCAATCTGCTTGGCATTTCGTCATCCAAATTTATTTTAAAGCTCACAATTACTTGTTCCTTACAGCTACCTCCAGTAAAAGACTGTGCTCCAAGAATTACCCGAAGATAGAAAGATTTCCACGAGCTTTCTCCTTTCTTAATCAATAGAATTCAGAGCCTTTGGCCCTTGCTGAACTATTCTTGGGTTAGAATCCAGATAATTTATTCCTAGCTGTTTGAAATTTTACAAATGGAACTATTCCCCTTTGTGGTGAGTTTGTTCCAATATCAATTGATTGATTTGCTGGGAAGTTTCTTAGATTTTAGTGAGAAAATTCCTTGCGTTATTTTCAATTATGAAATGCTCTCTTCAGCATGTGACGGTGAACTAGGACACTCTCTAGTCCTGCAGATGCTGGTTCATCCACAAGATGAGACAAAGTGTTGGAGTAACTCAGCGGGTCAGGGCGGCATGGTGGCGCAATTATAGACTTGCTGCCTTACAGCGCCAGAGACCCGGATTCGGTCCTGACTACGGGTGCTGTCTGTACAGAGTTTGTACATTCGCCCCATGGGTTTTCTCGAGGTGCCCTTCCACACTCAAAAGACATGCAGGTTTGTAGGTTGATTGACCAGTAAAAATTGTAAACTGTCTCTAGTATGTAGGATAGTGCTAGCGTATGGGGATCACTGGTCGGTGATCACCCTGTATGTTATCCCATTTTCTCATCCTCTCCCTGTACACTAGGAGCAATTTAGAGCACCAATTAATCTACAAACCCACATGTCTTTGGGATGTGGGAGGAAAGTGTTCTCCCTGTGGCTGTATGGGTTTTCCCTGGGTGCCGTTACCTCCCATATCCCAAAGACGTACAGCTTCGTATGTTAATTTGGCTTTGGTTTAAAAATTGTCCCTAGTGTGTAGAATAATGCTGGTGTACGGGTTGATCGCTGGTCAGCGTGAACTCGTTGGGCCGAAGGGCCTATTTCGGTGCTATATCACTAAAATTAAATGAAGCATCTCTTGGGAACATGGATCGGTGATGTTTCGGGTCGAGTCCATTCTTCAGATTCTTCTTCTTTGGTCTGAAGAAAGGTCTGGACCCGAATTGCAACCCATCCATGTTCCCCAGAGATGTGGCCTGATCTGCTGAGTTACTACAGAACTTTGCGTCCCTTTGGATGCTCTCTAGTCGTTCAAGGGATCAAAGAGTGTCTCATTCAGTAGCTGAGAGTTGTTAGTTTACTGTACCCATCGCAGTTTTTAACGAAAAGCATGGAGTGTTCCTGGTTCTCTGGCAGATATTAATTTCTCAGTAAATTAGATTGTCTGACCATTGTCTATGGGAGCTTGCTAAATTAGCCCTTGTGATTCTTACAATGCCTTAAGGGCTTGTCTCACTTTCACAACTTTTTCGGCGACTGCCAGCACCCATCATAGGTCGCCGAAAATGTTCAACATGTTGAAAATTCAGCGGCGACCAGAAAGACGCTACGACTCTTTGGGTGACTAGGAGACCTCTCACGACCATACAGGCGATCCCTGGCGACATGCCCCTGGTGACACCCCTTGACAACCGCGACGTGTCGCCAGGGGGTCGCCTGTACGGTCGTGAGAGGTCTCCTAGTCACCCAAAGTGTCATAGCGTCTTTCTGGTCGCTGCTGAATTTTCAACATGTTGAACATTTTCGGCGACCTATGACGGGTGAGTCACCGACTTTCCTCACATCTCCTTTAAACTTTGCCCCTTTCACCATAAAGCTACACCCTCTCGTCTTGTCATTTCCACCTCAGGAAAAAGGTTCTGACTGTCTAACCTATATACGCCTCTCATTAGTTGATATATTTCTGTCATTTGTGATAGAACTAAAAGTACTAAATGAAACAGTAGAGTACATTCTGACCACATTAAACAATACATCCCCAGTACTCAAATTACGGTGATTTATTCTGGATTGCAAAGTCGAGTGATGGAGTGTAGACCCATTAAAAAATGTATTAAAAAGTTGGATTTTCACAACAATAGGATGTCTACACTGCAGTTCCTTGTGTCTACACTGTACTGTTCTATGTTCCAATTATTTTTACACACATCCATATTGAACTATTTCAGCCCTATACTGTGCCTGGTTATCAAACAGATCCAAATCTGACCACTTTATTTCCATTATTTCCATTGCCTGATTCATCTACATCCATGGAAAATTTGACGGTTGTGATTTTGGTTACATGTTTATAAGCCTGTAAACATACCAAGGCTGACGCCTCGGTCCAACGCTCATAACTTTTTCCGAGAATGAAATGTTTCCATTCACAGCCATCCTGTTTCAATTTTATAGTACGTTTGGAATCGAAAGTCTTGGTTTACCCCCTGTCCATCAGTGTACTTCACAGATGTGGAAATCAGCCAAAACCCTTTTCTGAAAATAAGACATCCAACATTCTTTGCCTTATTACTCATATCAATGATATGGTTGCAAGATACCAATGCATCTTTTCGCCACTTTTTGCTTCTGCCCCTTTTTAAACAAAGCCAGACCTATTCGGGAGCCTTATATTTGACCTTTTATTTGTGGTTTTAATCTTGCGTATGGCGTGTACAACCTAAAGTTGATCAAGTGGCATGAAAAACGACTTCCATTTGTTTGTGCACTTCGGGTTGATTGCATTAGTCGAAACAGGGTGGACCACGTGAAGGCTGCAATCTCCCACCTCTATCTGTAGTCATTTGTGTGTGTGTGTGTGTGTGTGTGTGTGTGTGTGTGTGTGTGTGTGTGTGTGTGTGTGTGTGTGTGTGTGTGTGTGTGTGTGTGTGTGTAACATTTTTTGAGACTTCTATTTGTAATATAGAAAGGGGCGGCACTGTGGCACAGCGGTACAATTGCTGCATTACAGTGCCAGAGACCTGGGTTTGATCCTAACTACGAGTGCAGTCTGTACGGAGTTTGCATTTTCTCCTGGAGCACCCGGAGATAACCCACACAATCACAGGGAGAACGTATAATCTCTACAGACACACCCGAGGTCAGCATCGAACCCGAGTCTCTGGCACCATGAGGCAGCAGCACTACCAGCTGCGCCACTGTGCCGCCCTGTATTTACAAGGCAACTGTGAGCAAGAATGTGTCCAGCCACCTGATGCATTGTCATGAAGGGAATCAGGAATCTCAAAAATTTACAGCACAGAAAGAGGCCATTCAGCCCATTATGCTGGTGCAGGCCAAGTCAGTATGAAGAGCAGGTTAATCCAATGGTGCCCAGTTGTAGGCGGGAAGATTTGATTTCGTCAAGATGAGAGACTCAAGATTGTTTTATTGTCAAATGTACCAACAATAGAACAATCAAATTCGGACTTGCAGCAGCTTAACAGGATTGTAATGCAATACACACAGATAAATATATAAATGCCATCCTTCAGAAAATACTTCTCAAAATACTTAGCAGGTAGTACTGCAGAGAAACTGAATTCACATCTACACCTAAAAAACACACGCATTGCAGAAGCAACTCAGCGGGTCAGACAGCTTCACTGGAGGAAATGGATCGGAGATGTTTTGGGTTTCGAATCTTCTTCTGACCAATTGTAAAGTGGGGGGAGGGGAGGGGCGGGGGGGGGGGGGGGGGGGGGGGGGTGGGAGAGGGAAGAAAAGTGGAAGAGGTCAGCTCAAAACCTGGCAGGAAATAGGTTGATATAGGTGATAGTTTTTTTTGATCGGCGGATGGTTGGAAAAAGGCCAGAGATGAAAAGGTAGAATGTGTAAGACAAAAGGATTGAAGGTTGTGAGTTGTGAAGCTAGAGGAAGGAGAGTAGGTGGAAGGGGAGGGTATTTACACCTGATTCAATCTGAAGAAGGGTCCTGACCGGAAATGTCACCTATCCCTGTTCTCCAGAGTTACTGTCTGACCTGCCGAGTTACTCCATTGGTGGGCAATACCATTAGTATTTATTTGAGATGTAGAAACTACGATCATGTTCAAAATGTCCCAGGATGTCATTGCTATTTCATTTTTATTTCTTAATTCTTATTTGGGAAGGTGCTAATTTTATTAAGATTAAATTCTTTAAGAAGTCTTATTTTCTGCCTGTGCATGGAGATGTCTTAGTGAAATATATTTTTTCTCTCTCCCACTTAGGTCAGCCTTTCCAACGAGTCCAGCTGTGTGGAAGAAATATTGCGGGTTGGTCACCTTCCATTCTATTATAACTTCACCGCGGGCATTTGGGGAGATGCAGAGGTGTTTACAAAACAAGTCAACACACGTGTAAATGCAACAGGGTCGTACTCTGGCTTTTGCTCACAGGTGGGAGAAGGATGGGACTCATGCCTTTAAGGTCATGTGACTGGGGCAGCACAGCGGCGCAGCAGGTAGAGCCGCTGCCTCACAGTGCCGGGGACCCGGTTTCGACCCCGACCTCGGGTGCTGTCTGTGTGTGGAGTTTGCATGGTCTCTCTGTGGCCGCATGGGTTTTCTCCGGGTGATCCGCCTTCCTCCCTCATCCTAAAGTCAGAAGAAGGATCTCGACCTGAAACGTCACCAATTGCTTTTCTCCAGGGATGCTGTCTGATCCACTGAGTTATTGTATTCATTGTATTCAAATTTATTGTCATTGTCTCAATTAGAGACAAAGAAATGAATTTCCTTTTACAGTCGGTATCATAAAAATAAATAAATAATAAATAATAAAACATATTAAAAATAAAATGGAATTTAAAAAAAGCACAAACACAGAAAGTCCACGACACAACATAACACAATGGCACCAAGGTGAGGAAGGCACCATAGTCCAGCCAGCCTCCCCTCCGTTCTTCCCAGATGTTCACCCGTGGTCGGGGCTTTCCGAGCACCCGCAGTCGCCACCCCGGGCGGCCCGATGCTCAGGCCCTCACGCCGGGCTGATGGAACGCCGACGCCGAACCCCGATGGTGAAAATCCTCCTCAGCGGCCCGGAACTCCCGATCAGCCGCCTCCCACCGGAGTCCGCAGCTCCCGAGTCCGTAGGCCGAGCCGGGCAGAGTCGCAGGACCACACGATGTTTGTCAGCGTTGGGAGCTCCGCGAACCACAGCTCCAGGATGTCGGTGCCGCAGGCCCAGCACTCCGGGCTCCAGACGGCGATCCCCGGTAAGGCATCGCCAGCCCCGCGTTACTGCAGCATTTTGTGTGTACACCCCAAAGATTTGCGGGTTTGTAAGTTAATTGGCCCCTATAAATCACACTAATGTCTAAGGAACGGATTCAAAAGTGCGATAACACGAGAACTAGTTGGAACGGGTGGTCGACGGTCGGCGTGGACATGATGGGCCAAAGGGCTTGTTTCCATGCTGTATCTTTCAATCATTTCAATTAGACGAGACATGTCAAAAGGTTTGCCATACCAGAGGTCACGCTATGGAGTCCACAGAATGGTCCTTGAACATAGAACAGTACAGGACAGGAGCAGACCCTGTAATGGGCCAACAATGTCCATGCCGAACACGATGCCAACTAAACTAATCTCATCTACTTGCATGTGTTCCAAATCCCTTCATTCCCTGCATATCCATGTACCTATCTAAAAATGCCCCTATTGTATGTGCCTCAAGGCAGTATGTAGCAATGTTACAACATTTTGAGATTTAAAAAATCAAGTCTTTAATTTATCCCATCAGATAAAGCATAAAAAGAAGTTTAATTTGACACCTAATTCACTTTCATATTTTCAGTATTAAAAAAGTTATGCCCATTTTCATACTCGGAAATTGGCATCTTGTTCCCTATTGCTTTTTCATTGACTAAACACAAAAGCTGTGATCGAGAACATTTAAAGGCCGATAACTTTCTTAAAATTTAAGAGAACTGAAAGAAATTGTCAGTTATTATAGATTGAAGCATTCTGAAACAAATATGAAACAATCTTTGGGCTAATGGAATCAAGGAGAAAGCAGGAACGGGGTGCTGATTTAGGATGATCAGCCATGATCCGATTGAATGGCGGTGCTGGCTCGAAGGGCCAAATGGCCTACTCTTGCTCCTATTTTCCATGTTTGTATATGGGCCAAATGCATGCAAGTGGGACTAGCATAGATGGGCATGTGGGCAAGTTGGGCCAGTGGACCAGTTTCTGTGCTGTACAACTCTCTACTGAAGTGAAGTAGATCAGTTAGACAGAAGAATGAAAGAACCCACTGACAGTGAACCTAACATGAAATGCGCGGAGTTTCAACATAACGAGGCAGCTTTAATTTAGCTATGAAAATACAACATGTAACTATCTCACCAGTGCAAGAGGCCATGATATTGATGGTGATTGTTAGTTTTGACATACTAATAGGATAATAGCCTCAATTTTCAAAGACTTCAACATTATTATGTCGTAGATATGAAACACCGGTGAAGGTTCAGGCTCTGAGCATTAATGAGTAAAGCTATTAATACTGTGTTAATAACATCCAGAATCTCAAAAGTACAGGAACACTGAGACACATAAGGCATACAATGAGACCGTGTATTACTTTCTGCACTTATCCCTTAATGCCTTTGGCTAACAAGTATCTAGCGATCTTCAAGATGAACAATGACCCTACATTAACTGCTAGTTATGGGAGTTCCAAACTTCGTTAACTTTCTGCCTATTTCTTATCACTACAGGAAGGCCTGGTCCTAATCTGTGCCTGGTCCCAGACTTCTTAACCACGTGCTTTATCACCGCTATCAGATCCACTTAATATCTTAGGAACTTTGATTGAATCAACCTTTAAGCTTCTAAATACCAGAGCATGCAACCTTAATTTGTGCCATGTCTCTGGACAAGTTAACCCCTTGGATTCAGGTAGCTTGGCTCAGTTTAGTTCAGTTTATTGTCACGCTTTTTTGCTGCATGTTATCCAGTCAGCGGAAAGTCATTACAATCGAGCCATCCACAGTGTATAGATACGGGATAAAGGGAATAATGTTTCGTACAAGATAAGATCCAGTAAAGTCCATTAAAGATAGTCCAAGAGTCTCCAATGAGGTAGATAATAGGCTATAGACTGCTCTCTAATCGTTAATCAGATAGTTCAGATGCCTGATAACAGTTGGGAAGAAACTGTCCCTAAATCTGGAAGTGTGAATTTTCATACTTCTGTACCTTTAGCCTGATGGGAGAGGGAAGAAGAGGGAGTGGCCGGGGTGAGACTCGTCCTTGATTATGCTGGTGGCCTTGCTAAGGCAGTGAAGTGTAGATGGGGTCAATGGAAGGGAGGTTGTTTTGCGTGATGGTCTGGGCTGCATCCCCAACATTCTACAATTTCTCTCGGTCTACATTTCCTCGTCTCTATTGCTCAAAGCTCCGACAACCAGGGCTTCTTATAGGTGAAGCATAGTTGCTTCCTTCATGATTTCTCATCCTCGAGATGTTAAACTCAGCATTACACTAGCTCTCTAATTGTTTTTATTGCTCACGCACGACGGTTTAATGATTCATAGGGGGGTCTCTAAATCTCTTTGACCTCAAATGCTTTTAACTTTTCACCATTTGGAAATTAATCTGAGTTAGCGTTTGATGGTCGTATGTGGCTGACCTCACTAGTGTTACATCGAAATCCATTTGCCACGGTTTTGCCTGTCTGCTCAATCTATTAATATCATTTTATGCTTCCATTTGTACAATGCTTTCTCTCTCCCTGTCACCAGCTAGCTTTGATATGTGGCCCTCCATCCATCATCGAAGTCATTGATAAATACAGGGAATAGCTGAGGCACCAACACCTATCCCTGTGGGAAATCCACTAGTCGCATCCTTCCAATATGAGTACTTGCCCATTATCCCTGCTCTATCTCACAACTTGGGCAGTTTGCTCATGAGATTGGTAACTTACCCTCCTGTAAGCTTAATTTATGAGGAATAGCCTCGTGTGAGGAGCTTTATCTGGTATTTTCTGGAGGACACGATAGTGGCATTCAAGAAGCTTTTGGAGAGGCACATTGATTTGCAAGGAATTGATATGCAAGGAATGGAGGGATATAGATCAGTTAAGTTTAGAGATACAGCGCAGAAACAGGCCCTTCCGCTATGCTAGTCCCACCTGCCTACATTTAGACTTTAGACTTTAAAGGTACAACTTGGAACCTGGCCCTTCACACCCCCCCACCCCGAGTCCGCGCCGACCAGCGATCACCCCGTACGCTAGCACTGTACTACACACTAGGGACAATTTACAATTTTTGCCGACGCCATTTAAGGCGGCCTTTGAGCGAGGGACGAACCCCGAGCACCCAGGGAAAACCCACGTACAAATTCTGTACGGACAGCACCCGTAGTCAGGATCGAACCTGGGTCTCCGGTGCTGTGACGCAGCAAATCAACAGCAGCGCCACCGTGAAAGGCTGAAGCACCAACACTTATTCCTGTGGGGCATTCGTCCAATATGAGTACTTGCCTATTATCCTTGCCCTATGGGCGCTTTTCTCATGAGATCACTAACTTACCCTCACTCCTATAAGCTTAATTATGTGAGACTTTGTCAACTGTCTTGTGGAAGACTTTTTTTTGTGGATATGATGTATTGATGATGTTACCCAGTTATAGTAGAATAAATTCATTTGATTTAACCCATTTTTTTCACGTCTCACATTACAAGAAGGGCAACATTTAAGGGGATAAGGGAAGGACTAGTTTTTTAGACAGGGGTTGGTGGGTGCCTTGAATGTGCTTTTGGGACTGGACGTTTTGTTTAGGACTCATCATCAGACTGAAATAAGGGTCCCAATCTGAATCGTCACCTATCCATGTTCTCCAGAGATGCTGCAGTTACTGCTAAGTTACACTAGCACTTGTGTCTTTTTATGTAAAACTGCATCGGCAGTTCCTTGTTTCTAAATTATTATAAAAAATTATCCTACCCTTAATCCCTTGCTGCCTTATAAATCCCAACCATTGAATGGACTGGCAGTCAATGGGATCCTAACCAGGTTTTCAATTTCAGGTCACCCACTCCCCCTATTTTTCATTCCCTCTCACAGCAGTCCACCCAAGATCTCTCTCTTTGTTCATTTTTCTTCACCCCTCTTCCCTCTCGTCACCTTTACTTATCACTCACCTGCCCAACACTCACATATCCATTCACCTGCATTTCATCTCCGCTGATTTATCTTTCATACTCTCTACCCATTCCTGGTTCCATCTGACCATTGCTCCTCTGTGTGAAAAGGTTCCCCCTCAGTTTCCTATTACATCTATTCCCTCTCACTGTATACATTTTTTTAAATGTTGTGATGGTACATGCTTCAACTACCACCTCCGGCAGCTCGTTCCATACACCCTTTGTGTAAAAGGTTGCCCCTCAGATTCTTATTAAATCTTTCCCCTCTCACCTTAAACTTATGCCCCTTAGGTTCTTGATTCCCCTAACCTGGGTAGAAGACTGTACATTCACCCTATCTATTCCCCTCATGTTGTTATACGACTCTATGAGATCACCCCCAGCCTACTGTGCATCAAGGAATAATGTTCTAGCCTGCTCAACCTCTCCCTGTATCTCTGTATATGTAAAATTAAATGATATGTATTCATTTCCCTAGATTGGTCTGCGTAGAAGTTGGAAGGATATGTATTCGAGCATCATTACATGACTTTGGGGTGGCACAGTGGCGCAGCTGTAGAGTTGCTGCCTCACAGAGCCAGAGACCTGGGTGAGATCCTGATAATGTGTACTATCTGTACAGAGCTTGATAGCTCTCCCTGTGACTGCATGGGTTTTCTCCAGGTGCTCTGGTTTCCTCCCACACTCCAAAGACGTGGTTAATTGGCTTCGGTAACATTGTAAATTGTCTCAAGTGTGGAGGATAGTGCTAGTGTACGGGGTGATCGTTGGTTGGCGAGCTAGGTGGCCGAAAGGCCTGTTTCTGAGATGTAAACTGCATTACGAGGTGCTTTGGAGATCATTATTGAATAGATTATGAACCATGCATTCGTCACATTAAGTAATCTTACCAACTGATAAATTCCCAGCACTGCATCGAGATACAGTGAAAAGCTTTTGGTTGCCTGCTAATCAGTCAGCGGAAGGCCTATACATGATTACAATCAAGCCGTCCACAGTGTACAGATACAGGATAAAGCGAATAACATTTAGTGCAGAATAAAACCCAGTAAAGTCTGATTAAAGAAATTCCGAGTGTCACAGCAAAGGCTGGATAACTTGATCACCTGCAACCTCTGCAATGTGCCGAGATAGTCAACGATGAGATGTCAGTAACCTGTGTAACCTTGATGTCCATCAGCTTGGAAAAACAGTTGACAAAGTTAATGGAATACTCTGTGAAGTAAATTGGCAAACAAGCAAAGGGTGAGATGTTTAATCGCCTAGCAATCTGCTGCAATTTCCTTGACCAGGTAACAATAATTGAAACAAAGCGTGCATGATCCTGGACCCAACCTGCTGCTCAGGTTTCACTCCACTTATCCCCGGTGAGTTGCACCAGCTAGAGAGTGGCCCTGACCTACCATCAACCTCATTGGAGACCCTCACACTATCGTTAATTGGACTTACTGTGCTTTATCTTGTTATTCCCTTTATCCTGTATCTGTAGACTATGGTCGGCTTGATCGTAATCATGTGTAGTCTTTTAGCTGACTGGTTAGCACACAACACTGTACCTCGGTACACATGTCACTAAACTAAATTAAACTAAACTGAATAAATCTACACGACACTAAACTGAACTGATCTAAACAGAAGTAAGCTGAACTAAACTAAACTTCCCAACAGATACAAAAGATCACATCTGGGGAGCTCTCCTGCAAGGAAGAGGTATTCATGCAGGTGTGAAGAAGGGTCCCGATCTGAAAAGTCACCTATCCATGTTCTCCAGAGATTCTGCTTTGGAGGAGGTTTATCTAGAACAATGCCTGGAATAGAGGGTATTACCTACAGGGAGTGACTGTAGAAGGGTCTCGACCCGAAACGTCATCTATCCATTTTCTCCAGGGATGCTGCCTGACCCGTTGTTATACTCCAGCATTGTGTGTAGTTTTTATTAACAAGCATCTGCAGTTCGATGTTTCTACCGACAAAAATTGGTTGGGCAGAGTTAGATGTTTTCTCTGGAATACCAGATGTTGCGGGGAGACCTGATAAAAGTATATAAATGAGTGTATAAAATTATGAGAGGCATAGATAGGGTAGAGAGTCAAGATGGAAATATCAAATACTGGAGGACGTAGCTTTTAGGTGAGAGGGACCTGACCTGATGTGTTATTTGAGCATTTTGTGTCTTTATTTGTAAACCAGCATCTGCAATTCCTTGTTTTCTGTAGCCTTGATACATAATGGTTATATTTATTTAAGCAAGAACACTGAAAGCATTAAAAACATATTTCAATTAAAATGCTAGTTAAAAAAAAAGTTATTAAAATAAATTGAGTAAATACTTATCTGCTCGTGGGGCTCAGATTAGTTTGGTTTCGAGATACAGCATGCAAACTGTATCTCCACCTGTAATCAAGATCGAACCTGGGTCTTTGGCACACCGAGTCCGTGCCGCCCAGCGATCACCCCGTGTACTTGCACTATCCTACACACTTGGGCAATTTCCAATCTTTACTGAAGCCAATTAACCTACAAACCTGCACTACTTTGGAGTGTGGAAGGAAACCGGAGCACCCGGGGAAAACCCATGGTGTCATGGGGAGAACGTAAAAACTCCATACAGACAGCACCTGTAATCAAGATCGAACCTGGGTCTATAGCGCTGCGAGGCAACAACTCTACCGCAGGCGCAATGGTATCGCTCCATTGGATTCACAGTTCTTTGGTTAGTCCTTCCTGGTATAGAGTTGAGGCCCTGAATACAGGCTTAAAATTGCAGTCCTTTGAGAGAAGGAACAAGAGACTGACATTAATCAAAAAATGCTTCAGTTGTGATAGACAGACATGGGTTATGCACAGGTAAGTGATGGTCTTGGCAACCGTATTGTGGGCCGAAAGGTCTAGAGATTAGTGTGCAAATCTAACCAAAAGGTCTAGAGAAAGGCCAAGAGATTAGTGTGCAAAATTAGAGCAGATGGTATTGGGGGTAGGGTATTGACATGGATAGAGAACTGTTTGGCAGACAGGAAGCAAAGAGTAGGAATTAACGGGTCCTTTTCAGAATGGCAGGCAGTGACTAGCGGGGTGCCGCAAGGCTCGGTACTGGGACCCCAGTTATTTACAAAATATATTAACGATATAGACGAGGGAATTAAATGTGACATCTCCAAGTTTGCGGATAACACAAAGCTGGGTGGCAGTGTGAGCTGAGGTGAGGATGCTATGAGGCTCCAGGGTGACTTGAATAGGTTGGGTGAGTGGGCAGATGCATGGCAGATGCAGTATAATGTGGATAAATGTGAGGTTATCCACTTTGGTGGCAAGAACAGGAAGGCAGATTATTATCTAAATGGTGTCAGATTAGGAAAAGGAGAGGTGCAACGAGACCTGTGTGTCCTTGTACATCAGTCATTAAAAGTAAGCATGCAGGTACAGCAGGCAGTGAAGAAAGCTAATTGCATGTTGGCCTTCATTGCGAGAGGATGTGAGTTTAGGAGCAAGGAGGTCCTACTGCAGTTGTACAGGGCCCTGGTGAGACCACACCTGGAGTATTGCGTGAAATTTTGGTCTCCTAATTTGAGGAAGGATATTATTGCTATTGAGGGAGTGCAGCATAGGTTCACCAGGTTAAGCATTGTGTTCAGTTTTGATCACCCAGTTATAGGAAAAATGTTGTGAAGGAGGAAAGGGTGTTGAGATTATTTACAAGGTTGTTGCCAGGACTGGAGGGCCCGAGTTAAAATGCAGGCAGGTAGGACTAGTGTAGATGGGGCATGCTGGTTGACATGGGCCTGTTACCTATGTTAAACAAATGGGTTTTCTCCAGGTGCTCCGGTTTCTCCCACACTCCGAAGATGTGCAGGTTTGTAGGTGAATTGGCTTCCGTAAGTTGTCCCTAGTGTCTAAGATAGAACAAGTGTATGGGTGATTGCTGGTCAGCATGGACTCAGTGGGCCGAAGGGCCTGTTACCATGTTGTATCTCTACTAAACTAAACCAAAAGGTGCCAACATGTCAGTGCTTTTGAAATCAAAATGGAAAACGCAAACATAGCATAACTTTCAAACATTTGGCGGGGATGAGTGACTATTGGTTTTATCTCATAAATCCCAGAAATTCTGATGTATTTTGGCAATGCTGTTCTCAAGATCATGATGTGAAGGATGTATTCTCAGCAGATGTACAAATTGCATGTTTATATCTGAAGATTTTCTGTCAGCACTGAATTTCTTTTTGCTTCAGTTACCCAACTTTTAAGTGCTTCTCTTAATGTTTCTTTCTTGGTGCGAAGCGTTTTATTTTAAACTAACATTGCCTCACTGACAAACTCACCAATTGCCATTGATCGCAATGGATGCCTTGTCAGGGAAGCATTATAGCTCACAAAACTCATGATAGGTGTGAGAAGATGTAATTGCTGTGAACAAAAATAGTAGTGAAGGAAAGAGCTGGCAATGTTTATCCGCAAAGATTATGGACAATGTGAAGTGTGTGGCAGCCTGAGCCATTTTGGTGTTGAACCATCATTGCTCAAACTCTTGAGTGGACCGGGCGTGATCACGCGGTCAGGGTGATGGGCCGTTAGGAGGTTGGAATTCAAAGGCGGCAGTTGGAATTGAAGGATTGGCAGTTGGAGTGGCACTTGGGTTTGTTCACGAGCAACGGCACATTAGTAGTAAAATAATAACTTGATGCGCGCGTGAGCGATGGGGCTGTATCGGTTAATTATTAAACAGAGTGTTTACACAATGCATGGACCACTACAGTGGTGACCCCGACGATCCAAAATGGCCTATTTTGGATTTGATCATGTTTGCAGTCGACAACCCAGACCAGCAGAACGCAGTTTCGATCAAACTGCCCACTTTCTGGGCATCACAGCACCACGCAAGGAAAACATTTTTCACAGAGAGAGTGGTGAATCTCTGGAATTCTCTGCCACAGAAGGTAGTTGAGGCCAGTTCATTGGCTATATTTAAGAGGGAGTTAGATGTGGCCCTTGTGGCTAAAGGGATCAGGGGGTATGGAGAGAAGGCAGGTACAGGATACTGAGTTGGATGATCAGCCATGATCATATTGAATGTCGGTGCAGGCTCGAAGGGCCGAATGGCCTACTCCTGCACCTATTTTCTATGTTTCTATGAATAGGCTGAAGCCCAGTTCCACATTTGCCAGATCACTGCCGATGCCACCAAATACTACTACGTAGTCAGTGCGCTGGACCAGGACACCGCTGGCACCTAATCGATTACCTTCGCCAGCCACCAGCCGACGGCAACTACGAGGGCCTCAAAATGCTCCTCCTCCGCACTTTGAGTTCCTACGGATGCCTTTCGGCCTCACGGCTACTCTTCCAGTGGCTCAACGAGCATGGCCTGGCCATCAACCCTGCCCAGTGTCAGTTTGACCTCCCTTCCATCAGTTTCCTCGGCCACCACATCAACCAGCACGGAGCGGTCCCACTCCCGACCAAGGCCGAGGCCATTCACCGGTTTCCCAAACCCTCTACGGTGAAGGGACTCCAAGAGTTTGTCGGCATGGTCAACTTCTATCACCGTTTCAGGCCAGCAGCCGCCAGGATCATGCAACCGCTGTTCAAGATCCTGGCCAACAAGCCGAGAGAGCTCGTTGGGGACAACACAGCCACAATCGCTTTCAAAAACGCCAAAGAGGCACTGGAAAAGGTGATGATGCTGGTACATCCACGGGCCGACGCGCCAACTGTTCTCATGGTAGGTACGTTACAATACTTACGTTCAGCAGCGCTGTAGTTTTGCCACTTGCCGTGTGCGTGACTTTGGCGTCTTTGAGGGGGGGAGGGCGAGATTAAAATGCCATTTTCTCCTGCATGTCCGAGATATATTTTCTCGGGCTGCTAGATGATGCTGAAAAATCGTTCCGACTTGCGTTCTCAGAAGTTAAAAAAAATAAATCGCGGGACAATTTAATCGCTGGAATAAAATAAAAAAGCGACTTCTAACGCCGTCAATGCCGACAACGGGACGGATCTCACGTAGGGGACAAAACTTAAGGCAAGTCGTCTATTTTACATATAAACTTGCTTCTTAGGATGACTTTAATCAAAATTTCCTTGGCAAAAATGTGATTATGGCCCCATACGAACCGGCAGTGTTTTTCCTGCCGATATGGGGTTCAAATTCACTGCAACCGCAACGTTCCAATCGATCACGTTCCACAAAAACCCACTCGCAAGATTATTTCAATGGCTATTAGTTTACTGGAATTAAACATTCCTTCCTTCCATTTGGCTTATAAATTCATGACAATGAGATTTTAAAATCATGTTATATTGTTAATTGTTGTGTGAATGTTATTTGGACACTTAGGCTATTTAAAAATGTTAATCTTTTTTTAAGAAATGGGTAGATGTTTAGATCTAGTAATTGAATTTTGTAATTAGCTACAATTAGGTAACTAACTAATTATATGCTTTAATTTCAGGTCATCCAAGTAAGATTGTTTCATATTTGTTTCAGAGTGCTTCAATCTATAATAACTGAAAATTTCTTTCAGTTCTCTTAATTTTTAAGAAATCTATGGGCTTTTGACTGTCCTCGATCACAGCTTTTGTGTTAAGTCAATGGAAAAGCAATAAGGAACAAGATGCTAATTTCGGAGTATGAAAATGGCCATAACGTTTTTAATACTGATGATATGAAAGTGAATTAGGTGTCAAATTAAACTTCTTTTTAAGCTTTATCTGATGGGATAAATTGCAGACTTGATGTTTTAAATCTCAAAATTTTGTAACATTGCTACTCATGGTTGATGCATCCGGCACAGCCGTGGGCGAAGTGCTGGAGCAACTGATTGTTGGAAGCTCCTTTTTTCAGTCATCACCTGAGACCCTCCCCCCCCCCCACCCCCCGAGCAGAAATAGAGTACTTTCGACCGGGAGCTCCTTGTGCTCTACCTGGCCATCCCGCATTTCCGCTATTTCCTCGAAGGCAGGCGTTTCACAGCTTTCACCGACCGCAAGCTACTCACATTTGCCTTTGCCAAGGTGTCTGATCCCTGGTCATCCTGGCAACAGCGTCACCTGGCCTACATCTCCAAGTTCAAGGCTTGCGTCCAGCACATCGCAGGCAAGAACAACCGGGTCGCAGATGTGTTGTCCTGCACCGCCATCAATGCCATCAAGCTTTGGCCCCAGGTGTCGACTGCACAGACATGGTGGCCGCCCATCGAGAGGATGAGAAGATGTTCACCGTCATCTCAGGCCCGTTGCTGGAGGATGTGCGATTCGGGCAATCTGACACCACGCTCCTTTGCCACGTATCTACCGGGCAGCCAAGACCCATCATCCCCACAGCCTGGCGCCGCCAGATCTTCGACATGGTTCATGGTTTGGCTCACTCTTCCACCTGGGCAACATTGGCAATGGTGGCGGTCAAGTTCCTGTGGCACGGGTTGCGCAACCAGGTCCGCAACTGGGCCAGGACGTGCATCCCCTGTCAAACCTCAAACCTCAAAGATTCGCCCTGCCACACCGGCGTTTCGACCACGTCCATGTCGACATCGTTGGTCTGCTACCCCATCCAGAGGTGTCACCCTATTTCTCACCATCGTGGACTGATTCATGAGATGGCTTCCCCTGCCCTCAGATGCCTCCATTGCGACATGTGCACGTGCCCTCACTGCCCACTGGGTCGCCTGCTTTGGTGTGCCGGTGGACATCTCCACTGACAGAGGTGCACAGTTCACCTTCGAGTTGTGGTCAGCAATGGCCTGGCTGCTTGGCCCTCAGCTGAACCACACTACCACCAGCAAGAAAACAACCTAGTGGAGCGTTTTCACTGGCACCTGAAGGCGTCCCTAAGGGCACAGCTCACGGGCCCGGACTGGATGGGCGAGTTGCTGTGGGTCCTGCTGGGCATACGCACTGCCCCGAACGAGGACCTGGCACTTTCCTAGGCCGAGCTGGTGCATGGTGCCCCGCCTACAGTCCCATGGGACTTCATTCCGGTGGCACGTGGGCATCAGGAACCAACCACGACCATGCTGATGAGCCTCTGGGAGAAAGTAGGCACGCTCTCACCAGTCCCAACATCACGCTATGGCCTCACCCGCCCTCCAAGACTGCCAGTACATCTTCCTTTGCCGCGATTCCCACCGTACCCCACTGAAAAGGCTTTACGAGGGACCTTTCCAGGTACTGCAACATGGCACCACGACTTTTGTCATCAACATGGGCGGCAGGGAGGAGACTATGTCCGTGGACCGTCTTAAGCCGGCACACTTGGACATTGACTAACCAGTGCATGTGGCACAGCCCCGCTGGGGAGGGCGTCCACCATCACGCCAGCACCCGCCCTCACCTCTGTCAGCTGCGACCCCAAACACAGGAGACGCCTACATGAGATCAGGCCGCCTCACTCGTGAGCCTAACAGCCTCCATTACTCCGGTTCTGGTGGTGGGGGGGGGGGGTTCATATGGCGGCCTGAGCCATTTTGGTATCGAACTGTCGTTGATCGGGCTTGAACTCTTGAGTGGACCGGGCGTGATCTGGGCCGATCAATCACGCGGTCAGGGGGACGGGCTGTTAGGCGGTTGGAATTCAAAGGCGGTAGTTGGAATTCGAAGGATTGGCAGTTGGAGTGGAACTTGGGTTTGCTCACGAGCGACGGTACAGTAGTAGAAAAATAATAACTTGATGAGCGCATGAGTGACGGGGCTGTAACGGATAATTATTAAACAGAGTATTTACACAACGCATGGACCTCTACAAGTGCACTATTTAGCAAAGAAGCCATGTTTTGTATTAGAGTTATGGAGTCATACCGCACGGAAACAGGCCCTTCAGCCCCAGCTCCATGCCAACCAAGCTGGTCCTACTTGCCTGTTTGTATTTACATTTTAGACTTTAGAGATAAAGCGTGGAAACATACCCTTCGGCCCACCAAGAGACCAAGACCTTATTAACACCATCCAACACAATTGGACAAGGAACAATTTACAATTTTTACCGAAGACAATTAACCTACAAACCTCTATGCCTTTGAAGGGTTGGGGGAAACTGGAGCTCCCGGAGAAAACCCACGTGGTCACAGGGACAACATGCAAACTCTGTACAGACAGCATGTGGTCAGGATCAAGCCGGTGTCTCTAGCGCTGTAAGGCAGCAACTCTATCGCTGCGCCACCGGGTTGCCCTGCAGTGTATGTAACTCTATGTAACTCACACTGGTTTTTGTGAAACCTGTTAAAAATCGAATGCTTCATGTTGTGTTGGTATTGGTTCATTGGTTCATTCTTGTCACGTGTATCGAGATAGAGTGGAAAGATTTTATTTTGTGCTATCCAATTAAATCAGATAATACTATACATGAAATTTATGGATATCGTGTAAGAGTGAATATTACCTGTTAGAAGTAGAAATAATTATGAGAAGCATAGATGGGGGTAGACCAGGGGTGGGGAACCTTTTCATGGTGGAATGCCGCATTAAGTTAGTTGTAATCTAATAAGGCCGCATCCAAGAAACTTCAATTAGATATACTTCAAAATGTACATTATTTTGTTAAAATACCCTCATGTCGGGGAGGATTATTTCGTTGAATCTTCTTTTACTCTTTGGTATTTTAAATATATTCATTTTAAGATTAAAATATAAATAATAAAAGATGAACAAAAACATAGAAAATAGGTGCAGGAGTAGGCCATTCGGCCCTTTGAGCCTGCACCGCCATTCAATATGATCATGGCTGATCATCCAACTCAGTATCCTGTACCTGCCTTCTCTCCATACCCCCTGACATATTAATAATAACAAAAAATTTGTTCTAAAAAATTTGGATAGCATTCAAAATGCCGCACTTAATGGCTTAGAAGGCCGCATACTGCCTTAAGGCCGCAGGTTCCCCACCCCTGGGGTAGACAGTCAGAACCTTTTCCTCAGAATAGAAAAAATCAAATACTGGAGGGCATAACTTTAAGGTGAGAGGGACAAAGTTTAAAGGAGATGTGTGGGACAAGTTGTTTACACAGAGGGTGGTGAGTGCATGGAATGCACTGCCAATGGTGCTGGTGGAGGTAGTTACGATAGTGACATTTAAGGGGCTGTTACATGGACACAGGGATATGCAGAGAGTGGAGGGATATCGATCACATGCACCACATAACTTACTCCTACATCTTACGTTCTTAAATTTTAAGCAACAATTGTGGGTGGAATATGTTATTTTTAATTTTGGCTATTTATTTCTATTGTAATGACACTCTGTTGTGACTGTGAGCTTCAGAGAATAGAACAGTGGCAATGATGAACTATAAATGATCATGACTCAATAATTTGGAACAAGCTGCAGCGAATAGTGTATTTTGCTCTCAAGATGATACTAAGTGGAATTGTAAAGTGGAAGTGGAAGTGTGGGGCGACACAGTGGTGCAGCGGTAGAGTTGCTGCCTTACAGTGTCAGAGACCCAGGTTCGAACCCGACTACGGGTGCTGTCTGTATGGAGTTTGTACGTCCTCCCTGTGACCGCATTAGTTGTTTCCAGGTGTTCCGGTTTCCTCCCATACTCCAAAGACATACAGGTTTGTAGGTTAATTGGCTTTGGAAAAATTGTAAAATTCTGTATGGGTTGATTGCTGGTCGGCACGGACTCGGTGCCAATATGTCTGTTTCTGCACTGTGTCTCTAAAGTCTAAAGTGTAAATCCCATCTCTTTCAGACTAGTCACAGACGACTGTGGAGGCCAAGTCATTGTGTATTTTTAAGGTGTAGAAATGAACTGCAGACGCTGGTTTAAACCGAAGATGAACACAAAAAGCTGGAGTAACTCAGCAGGGCAGGCAGCATCTCTGGAGCGACGGAATGGGTGACGTTTCGGGTCGAGACCCTTCTTCAGATGCAGATTGACAGATTCTTGATTAGTATAGGTGTCCCAGGGGTTATGGGAATATGGGAATATGGGAATGGGGTTGAGAGGGAGAGATAGATAAGCCATGATTGAATGGCAGAGTAAATATGATGGGCGAATGGCCTAATTCTGCTACTATAACTTAAACTTATGAACAAGTGTTGCATTTCCAATTGCTTTTGGCATATATGTTCCTCTAAGTATCTTGAGTACCTGTGTGTTAATAGAGAGATGAATTCCCAGCAGTCATTGGTTGGTTACTGACAGGCAGTAACAGAATAAGCCTTTAGTTCCAGCGAGTATATTAACAATGGATATTTTTAGGACTGGGCTACTAAGGACAGGCAGGGGACTATGCGAACAGCTGGACTATTACACTCTGCCTTTGCGAAGAGGAATTATTGAAACTGCTGAGCAATGGTGCAAGAGATGAAAAATTGGCACGTGCTGCTCTCAAAGGACAAGCAGTCACCTTGATTTACAGTGCCCTCCATAATGTTTGGGACAAAGACCCGTCATTTATTTATTTGCCTCTGTACTTCACAATTTGAGATTTGTAATAGAAAAAAAATCACATGTGGTTAAAGTGCACATTGTCATATTTTAATAAAGGCAATTTTTATACATTTCGGGGGGGGGGGGGATGTTTAGATTCCCCTTTTAAACAATTGCAAACGATATAAGCTGCAGTCTTAACTATGTCCCTAAGCAATGAAAGTTCTTTTCTTGAAGTGTTGCCAAAGCTGCAACTTCATAAATAGAGTAGTTAGCAAGTACATAGCAAGGATAGGAAATCACCAGATTTCACTGATGTAGGCAGAGGTATAAACATTGACCAGAATAGCACAAACTTGCCTGCTCTTCCTTGAAACATTGCCGTCTTCCTGAGAGAGAGCAAACAATCTCGGTCAAGCACCTCAAGCTAAAATGTAGACACAAGGAACCCTTGCCAACCACTATATCCCCCCACCCCACCCCACCCTCTTTCCTGGAAACACACCCACTTCTCACTTTCCCCCTGCCCCTCCCCCCTCCGCCTTGCCCACCTCCCTTCCCTTTCTTTAAAGATACAGCGCAGAAGCAGGCCCTTCGGCCCACCGAGTCCAGTCCGACCAACGATCCCCGTACATTAGCACTACCCTACACGCTAAGGACAAATTTACAATTTTACAGATGCCAATTAACCTGTGAACCTGTATGTCTGTGGAATTTGGGGGGGAAGCCGGAGCACCCATGAGAAAACCCATGCGGTCACAGTGAGAAGGTACAAACTCTGTACAGACAGTACCCATCGTCAGGATCGAACCCGGTTATCTGGTGCTGTAAGGCAGCAGCACTACCACTGCGCCACTGTGCAGCCCTAATGTTAAATAACTAGTCCACAATCAGTCTAAAGAAGGATCCCGACCCAAAATAATGCCTGTCCATTCCCAGACGCTGTCTGACCTGCTGAGTTCCTCCAGTACTTTGTTCATTGCTCAAGTGCTGCCTGGTGTGATGGAAGTAGGATCATTAGATATATTTAAGGTAGACATGGATAAATATTTGATTTTAAATCATGGATTATGAGGACACGAGGAACTGCAGGTGCTGGTTTACAAAAAAAGTGACAAGGTGCTGGAGTAACTCAGTGGGCAGGCAGCATCTCTGGAATTCTGGTACAGAAGAGATATTGAGGTTAGAGTAGGTCAGTCATGATCATATTGAATGGCGGGACAAGCTTGAGAAGGCTGGTGGCCTATTCCTGCTCCTATTTTCTTGTGTTCTTGTGTCTTTGCTACTTTCTTCACAGATGCTGCCCGGCCTGATGGATGTTCCTAGCATTTCTTATTTTTGTTGGGGGTTTTCAGCATCTACTGGCCCCTACTTCAGACTGATCTTTTACCCAGGGAATGAATCAATGTGAGCGGCCCAGTGGCACAGCTGGTAGAGTCGCTACGTTACAGTGTCAGAGACCCGGGTGCTGCCTGTGTGGAGTTTGCACATTCTCTGTGACCATGTGGGCTTCCTCCGGGTGCTCCGGTTTCCTCCCACACTCCAAAGACTTGCAGGGTTGTAGGTTAATTTTCCCTCTGTAAAATTGCCCCTAGTGTGTAGGGAGTGGATGCGAAAGTGGGATTATATAGAACTAATGTGAACTGGTAATTGATGGCATGGACTCGATGGGTCAAAGAGACTGTTTCCATGCTGTACGTCTAAACTAAACAGAACTGAACTAAACAAAACAGTACATACTGTACATACAATACATACTTAATGATACAGGTGTCTGAAAAAGGGGCCTGACCTGAAACGTCACCTGTCCGTGTACTCCAGATATGCTGCCTGATCCGCTGAGTTACTCCAGCACTTTGTGTTCCTCTTACAAATGTCATCGCCACACAATGCATCGTGTTGTCTCATGAGAGGACTGCAGGACATTTTATCTTGTAACATAAAGAGAACGTTTGTGTTGTAAATATGCTGCATGTGGATCATATGAGTTACCACAAAAGAAGTTCAGGAGTTACTTGAAATTAAGGAAATCAACATTCGTACTGCTGGGTTGGAAGCTGCCCAAACTAAATACGAGTTGCTGTTCCTCCAATTGAATATGAGGGGTTCAGAATTAAAAAAAATGTCACCTATACCTTTCCTCCAGAGATGCTGCTTGACCTGCTGAGTTACTTCGGTATTTTGTGTCTATCTTCGGAATAAACCAGCATCTGCAGTTTCTTCCTACACATCACTCACAAGGTGATGGGTACATGGAATGAGCTGCCATAGGAGGTAGTTGAGGCAAGTATTATAAAAACATTTAAAAGACACTTGGACAGATTCATGGTTAGGAAATGTTTTGAGGGATATGGGCCAAACACAGATGATTGGGACTATCTTAGATGGGGCATCTTGGTGAGGTTTGTATAGGTTCAGTACATATCACATGTACTGAGGAACTTTCGTGTTCGTTTTCTAGGTCTGCACAAAACTTGAGAATCTTTAATTTACAACAGAAGTCTTTAATGCTCTTTCTTTTCTAGGGTCTACTTTCTTACTTTACTTCCTTCTCTAACTTCTTTTCTAAGGGGCTTTCTTTTCCCAACACTCTTCTGCACTTCACAACTCTTGCGCACCTTCTTTACTTTCCTTACTTCTATCTTTTTCTTAAAGCTTTAAAAAAAAAAAAAATGAAGCGGTACAAAAAATGTATTAAGATATATGTGTTGTGTGTTATTGTAATTTACCGTACTTCTAATAAAAAAAAGAAAAAAAAAAAAAAAAAAAAGAAGTCTTTAATGCTTTGCTCAATGCTGGCAGCAAGACAAGTCAAAAATGGCTGTGGCACACACACTGTCTACAGACAGGATAAGCTATAAACAAAAAATCTGCCTTTGTCCTGTGCAGCGCCACCTGCTGCACGGGAGGAGCAACGGGTCCTCCCACCCCACACAAGTCCACCAAACATCACAGGAACAGTTTGTTTTGCATGGTATCCCAAAATATTGGAAATACCATACAAAGATATAATCAGTTCAAACTCAAGTACAATAGATGGAGCAAAAGGGGAAGGTACAGAGTTTAGTTGTCAAAATTGTAGTGTATCGTAGCATATCAGTTCAGCATGGACAGGTTGGGCTGAAGGGCCTGTTTCCATGCTGTAAGGCTCTATGAGTTTAAGGAATCTATTCCCACTAATTCATTTGCAGGCCATGATAACAGATAAAGAAAGACTACATCAATCACTCTTCGTGACTCAGCTCGGGCTGAACATCACAGCAAAATCAGGTTGAAAATACGTCGGGTGGAGATTGCTGTTTAGCACTGGGGCCTGCACCAGCAGTGTGCGTGGTGTACGCTGTGCATTTCAAATGATCATACAGACGTCATTAGAATCCGGGTAACGTGTGCGCTGGCAGAGTCAATCACACAGCACCGTCAGCCCTGGAGACAGCTGTGGGAAGATGTGATGAGAAATAGCTGTATCCAAGCAACATGGCATTTAGTCACCGGCAGTGACTAACACCACATCCTGAATGATTGAGTCCTATATTTAGAGATAGAAAATATAAATATATACACACACGCACACACACACACACACACACACACACACACACACAAACACACACACAAACGTACATATACACACACGCACATATACACACACATATAGACTTATGTGTGTGTGTGTAGCTTATGAAAATTTAACAAATCATATATATATATGTATATATATATATACCTCAGAGAGAGAGAGATATGTGTGTATGCATTTATATATATTGATTGATATATTATACACACATGTGTGTATGTGTATACACATATATGTATAAATATCAGCTATATATATATATATAACATATATGCTTGCATTTGCTCGTAAAATACTTAATTATATATATGTATATATATATATATGGAGTTTTATGAGCAAATGCTATTTTTTTAGTTAAAGCAATTAAGGTGAAGTCCTAGAGAGATACAGCAGGGAAACAGGCCCTTCTGCACACCGAGTCCATGTTGACCATCAGCCAAGTGCATCTTACATGAATCCCATTTTATTATCCTCACATTCTCTACATAGTGAAGGCAATTTACAGACGGCCAGTTATTCTACAAAACTGCACGGGTACGCCTTTGGGCTGTAGGAGGAAACCAGAGCACCCAGAGGAAACCCACGCAATCACAGGGAGAAAGTGCAAACTCTGTACAGACAGCACCGGAGGTCAGGATCGAACCCGTGCCTCTGGCGCTGTGAGGCAGCAGCTTTACCCACTGCACAGGGGCGGAAATTGCTATCAGAACATGGGAGAGACAAAATTTCTTGGTGGCCGCATGTGCACAGATGCGAGGCTTCGGCCGTGGGCCCTGTGGACGATAACATTGGGAACTGACCTGGTTGGTGACCAACTCCGAACTCTAGCAACAGCAGCTTCGTCCACCCTGAATTGTGGGGCTTCAATCGGCCGGTTTGCAGGGCCTTTCATCGCCCGGCTTTAACATCGGGAGCCTCGATCGCCTCTATGCAGCAATTTGACCGCAGGGCGATGGAAGATCCCGCGAATGAGTCGATTCAAGCTCCGCTCTATGATCTTTGCTCCACCAGGACGTCTCCCTCCTCCAATCACCGCACTCCACCCTCAGTCCTACCCCCCTCCTTTCACCTCTGATCGACACCTCCCTCCTCCGGTCATCGCGCTGAATCATCATGTCCCGCCCCCTCCCCACTGCCTGCTGACCGACGTCTCTCTCGTCCAATCGGCGCCCTCAATCATCAGTCCCACCCGAACTGACTCGCGGAAAGCAGAGATTTTTAATAGTTTTTTTCACCAAAGTTCAAAATCCGGATTACAAAATATGGGGAGGTTTGTCCCCCACCTCTCAAAACATGGTGGGGACGTGGCACTCCTGCCCCCCCCCCCCCCTGGATTTCCGCCGATGCCACTGCACCTCACCCCGTGTAGACATAAATGAGTACATGGGGGACAAAGAAATGTTCATGACTTTAGGAACAAATCACATTTGTATTAATTAGCTTTTATCCCTGCTGTGTTGGTTTTTGTATTAGCCAGATAATATTTTTTATTGAGTACCTTCAGAAATTCCTGTCAGGAATCGAGTTGCTTTCATGGAATTTCATACTTGTTTTGATGCTTCCTGCCCTGGGAGTGTGTCTGCTGGTGAAGGAGACTAGCAGGAGCCAGCTGGACAGAACACAAGGACATCAGTGAGGGAAGCAGATTGTTTTTTCTCTCGCAGTGAACAGCATGTTCTTGTCGTGACAACTTCTGGGCTGGAGACCGATAAAAAAGCAGCACTTTGAAAGCACAACACCGCAGATGCGTTAACCGTTCCAGCTGTTGCCTTCTGAAGTCAGTGGGAGTAGTTTAATCTCGAATACCTTTTCTTTTAAAGAAAGGAAAATTATCGTTGAATTCTATCAGATAGACACGCTGGTTGCTTGATCTGTATCTCTCCCTCCACCATACCCCAGTCCGTCTCTGCTTAATGTAGCGTAAGATTTTTGCAGCCCGGTTGGACAACAGCCAACCGACGCTACAGAGAAATGCAGACTGTAACTTGGTGCCAGATTTTCTTTTTGCACAACAAACCAGTTGAGGGTGGTGTAACAGGGTCACCAGTCCCTGGGTCTCATGTAGGCTTGGTTGCTTCCTCCTCAGCTGACATTAAAAGCCGCTTGCCTCGATCCGGTGAGTCCTGCCAAGTTTCTGCGAGGGAACTGAACGGCCGACTGTGCGCCGGGGTTGGGCCGGGGGGAAGGTTGGAGGCGTCACGCGTGTTCGCGGAATGGTGGTGTGGCTCGATGTTGTCAAGCTGGAAAGGTGTGCAGAGAAGATTTACGAGGATGTTGCCAGGACTCGATGGCTTGAGCTACAGGGAAATGTTGAGCAGGCTAGGATTGTATTCCTTGGAGTGCAGGAGGATGAGGGGTGATCTTATAGAGGTGTACAAAATAATGAGAGGAATAGATCGGGTGGACACACAGAGCCTCTTGCCCAGTGTAGGGGAATCATGAAACAGAGGACAAAGATTTAAGGCCAGCGGTGAAAGATGTAATAGGAACCTGAAGGATAACTTTTTTCACACAAAGGATGGTGGGTGTGTGGAACGCGCTGCCGGACGAGGTAGTTGATGCAGGTACTATCACAATGTTTAAGAAACAATTAGACAAGTTCATGGACAGGATAGGTTTAGAGGGATATGGGCAAAAAACAGGCAGGTGGGGCTAGTATAGATGGAGGGCCTGAGATGAAAAGATAGAAGGTCCAAGATAAATGGAATAAAGAGTTGTGAATTGTGAAGAGGAGGGTTCAATCCTGATTCAATACCTGATTCAATCTGAAGAAAGGTCCCAACGTTACCTATCCTGCCCTCCAGAGATGCTGCCTGACCCACTGAGTTACTCCAACATTTTGGGTTGTTTTTTATAATGTAAACCAGCATCTGCAGTTCCTTGTTTCTACACGGAAGGTTATTACCACTGGTTCACAGAATTCTGGTGGTTTCACCTTTGACCTCTGATCCTTCCATCTATGAAATGGTGTTGAAAGCATAAGGCTAAAATTGGAGGACGTTTATTCATTGACCAACACCAAAAACGCAGATTAAGTTGATCATTTATCATGTTGGAGTTTGTGGTTTCTTGTTGCGCGCCCATTGCAGCCGCTATTCAAGAGGTTCAACACTGACTATATTGCAAAATGCGTTGGCACATTTAGAGGATGAGAGAGACATTGTGGTGATGTTACATCCTTGATTTATTTATTTCCTTTATTCTCTTTCTCTCCAAATCCTCACAATCCACAATCAGTCTGAAAAAGTGTCCCGACTTGAAATGTCGCCTATATCCATATTCTCCAGAGACGCTGCCTGACCCGCTGAGTTACTCTGGCACTTAATGACTTTTTTTGTAAACCAGCATCTGCTGTTCCTTGTGTCTGCATTGTCTCTCTGTTCAGCCCTGATGTTCTCAATACCATTCTGGATGTACCTTTGCTCATGGGCCAGAGATTCACAGGAGTTCGAGGGCATGTTGCATTTTTCAAGGAGGCTTTGGGACCACCTGTAACTCTTTTCCATTCTCCGCCTGGCGATGTCTTCATGTGAAGGAGCTCAGATTAGCGTGTGTAGTCTTGGACACAAAAATGACCTTGAGCAAAACACACAAAAATTAAACACTTAAATCTTTTCTCTCATGCACCTGTCCAAATGTGTTTTTTAGATTATATTATTGTTTTTCACCATCCCTATTTCCTCTAGCAGATGGCTCTACATACCCATCACCCTATCTGTGAAAATTATGCCCCACAGACCTCATTTAAATCTTTCCCCTCTTACATGAAACCCATGGCCTTTAGTTTAAATCTTCCCAACTCTTGAACTTTGACTATCTATCTTCCTTCTGCTCGTGGGGAAAAAATCCCCCGCCTTTCTGGGTGTAGCTTCCATGATTGGGCGGCACAGTGGCGCAGCTCGTAGAGTTGGTGCCTCATAGCGCCAGTGACCAGGGGTTCAATGCTTACCTCAGAAGTGTGCAGTTTCTCCCTGTGACTCCTTGGTTTTCCTCTGGGTGCTCCGGTCTTCTCCCACATCTCAAAGACGTGAAGTGTTTCCCTCATTCTAAAGATCAGCTCTACTTCAACAGGCACTGTCTAGGAGGTGAAATGAAACATTGCAGTATCAGGGATTGAGAAAAGTGTCAAAAAGGGCAGCACAGTAGTGCAGTGATAGACCTGCTGCCTTACAGCACGAGAGACCCGGGTTCTTTCTTGAATACTGGTGCAGTCTGTATGGGGTTTGTGCATTCTCCTTGTGACTGCGTGTGTTTTCTCCGGGTGCTCCAGTTTCTTCCCACACTCCCAATTGGCTTCGGTAAAATTATAAACTGTTCCTAGTGTGTAGGTAGTGATGGTGTACAGGGTGATCGCTGGTCGGCGCGGACTCAGTTGGCTGAAGGGCCTTTTTCCGTGCTGTATCTTTAAAGTCTAAAGAAGTGGGAGTTGATCCAATTTTGATCTCCAAGGCCACAGTCATGCGCATCTTGATTTTTATTGCATTATTGAAAAATACAGCATGGAAATAGGCCCTTTGGCCCACCGAGTCTATGCTGACCATCGATCACCTGTGCACACTAGTTTTATGTTATCCCACTTTTGCAACCACTCTCCACAAACTCAGGGAAAGTTACAGAGGCCAATTAACTTACAATCCCACATAACTCTGGGGCATTGCTTTTTGTAGAAGAGAAACCAATTTGCATTTAAATGTAGTGTTGAACAATTTTCAGGATGTCACGCTACAATTTCAAAGACAATAAAGTATGTTATGAAGTGTGGCCAAAGTGATGATAGAAAAAAAATTAAACCAATTTCCGTTCAGCGTGCTCCTTCAGATGCTGTGTGATAAGAATCTATAGCAGTAAACAGGAAATGCAGTTCTGATGAAGGGAATCAGGCCCAAAAGATCGACCATTTCTTTTGCAGATGCTGCCTGACCTGTTGAGTTTTCCTGAATTTCTCTACATATCTCAGATTTCAAATTTGGCCTTTTTTTTGTCCTTCACCTGTTAGTTTGCTGTGATCATTTTGATTAATGGTTAAATGTTTAATTTAGAATGCAAACAGACCCCTCAGCCCATCGATTACCCATTCGCACTCGTTCTATGTTATCCCACTTTCCCATCCACTCTCTCCACACTAGGCACAATTTACACTAGGTCAAAAACCTACAAACCCGCGCATCTTTGGAGTGTGGGAGGAAAGTGGAGCACCCGGAGAAAACCCACGTGATCACAGCGAGAATGTACAAACTCCGTACAGACAGCAACTGTAGTCAGGATCGAACCAAAGTCTCTGGCGCTGTAAGGCAACAACTCTATCGCTTGCGCCACTGTGCCACCATCCATCTCTCCATGGAAAAATCTGACCGAGAAAGTCAAGTACTAGGTACTCGGGAGGAAGGGTTACCCATTGCGCACTGACTATGGTGAGGTGGAACGATAATAACAATTAGAGCTAATAATGGTATCCAACGAGGTATTGGATTTGCTGTTTGAGTGACTGCACTTGGGCTAATCTATGCCCAAATAGCACACATCCCTGGGATCTCTTAACAAAAATTAGACTGAAGGCTAATTGATGCTAGTAAACAGCAGGCACATCGTCCCAATCTCCCTGGGTGGTCCATTGCCTGCCTTGTATGTGAACTTTGATAAAGCACTGTAAATAAACGGCTTGGTTTTTTTTTCCCTGGCATGTGGAAAAGGGATAAACTATTTCGTCATCTGCTGCTTTCAAAAGTACAGCAATATCTGAGGTGCCACGTGATAAATGGTCAGGCAGATGGAAGTAGGTTTACTTATTATGCTTTGATTGTAGGACTTGAGCAATAGGGAGCATAGGAAAATGAGGGGTGATTTTAAAGAGGTGTATACGATCATGAGAGAAATGCACTGAGTCTTTTACCCAGAGTAGGGAAATCAAGAACCAGAGGACATAGGTTTAAGGTAAAAGGAGAAAGATTTAACAGGAAACCTGAGGAGGAACTTTTTCACACAGAAAGTGCTGGGTATGTGGAGCAAGCTGCCAGAGGAGGTTGTGTAGGAAGGAAGTACAGATGCTGGAGAGTTGTAGGGTAAGGATTTAATTCATATAAGATAAATTGCTGTAAAAATTAACTTTCAGAAATAAACTTTTTTTGAGGTTAAAAAAACCACAATCCATTATATTTTTTTCAAACGCTAAACAAGAGAATTAAAATCAACACACAAAATAGTTTTCTCTGTGCAGTGAGAGCAATAATTATTGGTTAAACCTCAATAAACTTCTTGTTATTTGGAGTGTCAGAGTTATGGGGATCAAACAAGGAAGTGAAGTTCAAACCAAAGAACACTCTGCAAAGAAGTACCGGTTTGTGGGTTACTTGGCTTGGTGTGAAGATAAATTGCCCCCAGTGTGTGTAGGGTAGTGTTAGGGTGTGGGGATGGCTGGTCGGTTCAGACTCGGTGAGCCAAAGGACCTGTTTCCGCACTGTACCTCTAAACTAAACTGAACTAATCACATCTATCTTGGAGTCATGGAGTTATTCAGGATGCAAACATGCCCTTTTGCCCAACTCATCCATGCCATCCAAGTTGCCAAACCCAGCTACTCCCACCTAGCTGTGCCTGTTCCATATGTCTCTGCACAGAAAAAGTGCTCTCCAATTTCTAAACATTGAGCTCTCGTTACATCATGGCTTTCCCTCGGTGACTCTTAAGACATTTTAATCAGCTGTGGAGGAATAAAGAATCATTCTGAGTATTTGATTAATGTCTCAATTTTACCTTCTATGTTGCATGCACTATCTTTAGGTTTATGTTCATTAGTCATAGGATCAGAATTAGGCCAGTCTACTTGTATCATGGCTGATCTATCTTTCCCAACCCCATTCTCCCCTCTCCCCATAACCCACTGTCAAACTGAAGAAGGGTCGCAACCCAAATTGTCATTTTTCTTTGTGCTCTCGAGATGCTGCCTGACCCGAGGAGTTACTCCAGCACTTTGTGGCCTTTGACAAGGATATCAGTGAACTGGCTATGCGTTTTTTTTTTTTTTGCAACAAAGCGATGGTTTCATGATCATTCAGAGCATTTGCTTATTTTTTTTATTTTACCTTCCATGCACCTGTGATGCAGAGACAACCCAAAACCTTCATTTCACTAAGCAACAATCCCCAGGGTGGCTAATACTCCTTAATCAGAATTAAGGGAGGGTTATTATCTACAGAGAGAGGTTTGACAAATGTATTGTTTTCTCTGGAATAGCGGAGGTTGCAAGGAACCCTGATAGAAGTGTATAATATGATGAGAGCGATAGATAATCGGTAATTAAGAAAAGGTGATTTGTTCGGTCTTCAAAGGGCAGCCCAGTGTTGCAGCTGGTAGAGCCACTGCCTCACAGCTCCAGAGACCCGGGTTCGATCCTGGCCTCGGGTGCTTTCTGTGTGGTTTGCATGTTCTCAAGAAGCAGTCATAGGTTTGGCCTGAGAGGGGAGCGAGCAGCCGGTAATTGAGGCAGATGCTATCAGTGAATGGGGTATTAGGAGAGGCCACCAGTAAATGCAGAATTATAAGGCAAAAATATCTAACACTAGAGGGCACAGCTTTAAGGTGAGAGGGGGCATTTAAAGGAGATGTGCAGGGCAAGTTTGAGGGTCAGAGGGTGGTGGGAGCCTGGGAAAGTGGGATAACAGAACAAGCATGGACGGTGGTCTGAGGGGCTTATTTCCTTGCTGTATCGCTAAACTAAAGTAAAGTAAACTAAACTTAACTACTTGGAGTGGAGGAAACCAAAGTGACTGATAATACCAAATTTGCTAGATCTTCAAAGACATTGGTGTATTTTATACTGTAAATACGATATTAAAATGTGTGAAAGAGTGTGTCATGTAGGAGTGAAAAACAGGTCAGAAGGTGTATTCTGTAATTGTGTTGGAGTAGAAGGAGGGGGAGATGGTGATGAACTTTACTGTGGCATTTGACAATGGCATCCATTCAATCACTCAGGGGAAAGAGAGGAGTTGCATATTGGATCGAACTATAATATAATTCAGGTGATGGATAATTTCCCGAGAAGGTGAGTGGTTAATTAGTTACAGGAATAATCCCAGGTTTACCGGAATGTTACCTGGATTTGAAGGTATTGCCTACAAGGTGAGGGCCGCATAGTGGTGCAGCGGTAGAGTTGCTACCTTACAGCGCCAGAGACCCGGGTTCGATTCTGACATTGGGCGCTGTCTGTACTGAGTTTGTATTCTCCCTGTGACTGTGTGGGTTTTCTCCGGGTGCTCCAGTTTCCTCCCACACTCTAGTGCAGACCTGTAAATTATTTGGCTTCAGTAAAGTTGTAAATTGTCCCGTAGTTTGTAGGATAATGCTAGCATACGGGGATCGCTGGTTGGCGCGAACTTGGTGGGTCGAAGGACCTGGTTCCACGCTGTATGGCTACAATTAAGAGAAGTTGGATGAACTTGCATGCAGTTCTGGTCGCCGCAATTCAGGAAGGATGTGGAGTCTTTGGAAAGGGTAAAGAAGAGGTTTACCAGAATGCTGCCTGGATTAGAAGCTATTAGCTCCAGGGAGAAGTTGGACAGACTTGGACTGTTTTCTCTGGAGCGCTGAAGGTTGAGGTGTAACCTGATAGAAGTATATAAAATTATAAGAGGCATAGACATAGTAGACAGTCAGAAACTGTCTCCTAGAGTGAAAGTGTCAAACACTAGGGGACATGGATTTAAGGTGAGAGGGGGAAAGCTTAAAGGAAATGTGTACGACAAGTTGTTTACACAAAGGGTGCTGAGTGCCTGGAACATGCTGCCAGGAGTGGTGGTGGAGGCAGATACGATAGTGGCGTTTAAGAGGCTGTCTGATAAGCACATGGAAATTGAGGAAATGAAGGGAGATGGATTATGTGCAGGTAGATGTGATTACTTCATCTTGGCATCGTGTTCGTCATGGACATTGTGGGCCAAAGGGCCTGTTCCTGTGCTGTACTGTTCTATGTTCTAAAACATGCCACCAAATTGTTTGCACTATTTGGTGGGTTTCAAGCTTGCTTGCTGTGGTGTGGCTTTTACAAGTGGAAGGGCCAGGAGGTTTAGGTCGTGCTCCAGTGAGGCCCCTGTTTGCCGACTGCTTTCACAGGCTTGTGTCTGTAGTATTGCACGATAGATTGTTGCTGCCTGATTTGGCCACTGATCTTACTTTCTCTGCGTGGGATTTTAACCAAGGCTGTTTCCCTTCAGCTGCAAAGATGTTCTTTAACTCCTTCACTGGCACTACCTAATTTATGCCAACTTTGACTTTAGTTAACTCTAAAGGAGGGGATAATAAATGATTGGGCGTCTGCCTATTGTAAACTTTAGACCACCTGGGAGCATTTTAGCATGGTCAAAAAGGAAAAAACTCCTGCGCTACTTCAACGTAGGCAAGGATACTATGTTGAGTTGGCCTCTTTCCACATGTCTGCCACAATGCATAAAACTCTTCATTTATTAGCTCCCTTTCTCATTCCCATGTTGACATGGTCTAAAGAACGGTCTTGACGCAAAACATCACCGATTCCTTTTCTCCAGAGATGCTGCCTAACCCACTGATTTACACCTGCATTCTGTGTCTATATTTGGTGTAAACCTGCATCTGCAGTTCCTTCCTACCCATACTGACCTTTCTGTCCTTGGCCTCCTCCACTGTCAGTGGGAGACCACACGTAAAATGGGGAAAGAGCACCTCATATTTCGCACGGGCACCTTACAACCCAGCAGTATGAGTGAATATTTCTCTAATTTTAAGTAACCCCTGCATCCCTCTTTCCCCCTCCCTCTCCCACCCTAGTTGTCCTACCAGTTCCACTGTTTACATCCCAATATCCCTTTGTCTTCACCTCTTCCACAGTCAACAACGGTCTATTATGGATTCCACGTTTCCACCCTTCTTTGGTGATCTTTTGTCGGCCCAGATTTTTTCTGGCCTTCACCTCCCTCTAGTTCCCCTGACTGAGCTGTGAAAGGCGGTAGTTAAGGCAGGTACAATAACAACATTTAAAAGACACTTGGAGAAGTACATGGATAGGAAAGGCATAGAGGGATATGGGCCAAACACGGCCAAATGGGCTAATCTAGTTGGGGCATCCTGGTCGCCGTGGACAAGTTGGTCTGAAGGATCTGTTAATGTGCAGTATGACTCTATGACTCTATAGCTCATTTTGTGTAGCATGTTTCAGCACCATTCATTGAGGAATTTCAGTTCCTCAAAATGGTTAAAAAAATAAATAACAGTCTTTATTTTGTTGTGTACGAACTCAGATTAATACTTGAACAAGAGGCCCACAAATTTTACACGAACAGCTCATCACAGCTGAAACAACTGTAATGGAATTCGTTGGATGAATGTTAGGCAGAGCAATGTTATCTTGCCTCGATCTCATTATTCCAGGGGATCGCCGCAGTTGCCTGGGCAAGTGGGGTGACACAGTGGCACACCTGGTGGAGCTGCTGCTTCAAAGCGCCAGAGACCCTGATTCGAACCTGACCTCGGGTGCTGCCTGTGTGGAGTTTGCACGTTCTATCTATAGGTTTCCTCCAGATGCTCCAGTTTCCCGCCACATCCCAAAGACGTGTGGCTTTTAAGAATAACATTCCATGATAATTTGCGTGTAATTAGAAGGGAATGGTTGAGAAAGTGGGATAGCATTGAACTAGCGTGAACAGGTGATCATTGGTCAGCGTGGACTCATTAGGCTGAAGGGCCTGTTTCCATGCTGTATCTTTAACCTAATTTAAGTTAAACAGGTGAACAAGGCTGTCTTATCTGAAAAACAGCACCTCCATGAAAAGTACTTCACACAAGTGTTAACCAAGACTGGGGGGCTCCAGTTCCAAAGTGGGAAGTGAACTTAGAAAACCTGGCTAGGAAGATCTAAACCAAACTGACATGAGCATTATTAGCATAACTTTCAGGTCCCTCGTCACAGAGTCAAGAGATGTATCACACCATCAGGCCAATGAACAAAAATAATGACCAAGTTTCGGATATTCCAAAAAGCAGCAGGTGTAGGTACAAGAAACTACAGATGCTGGTTTATAAAAAAATGTCACAAAATGCTCGATTAACTCAGCAGGACAGGAGAATGGAGAATATGGATAGGTGACATTTCTGGTTAGGACCCTTCTTCAGACTGATTGTGGTGGTAGGAGGTTGGAAGAGTGGAGGAGCAGGACAAAGCTTAGCGAGTAATAGGTGGATACAGGTGAGGATGGTTTTTGATAGGCAGATGGTTCGACAAATGTCAGAGAAGAAAAGACAAAAGGTGTGAGATAAAGATTTATTCTAATTCAGCTACACTGACTGCTTAATCCCATTGTGATATTGTGTCTGAAGAAGGGTCCTGACCTGAAACTTCACCTACCCATGTTCTCCAGAGATGCTGGGTCCGTCAGGCAGAGGGTCAGGCAGCATCTCTAGAAAAAAGGAATAGGTGACGTTTCAGGTTGAGACCCTTCTTCAGTCAGAGACTGAGAGTCAGGGAGGGGAAAACTAGAGGTATGTGAAGGTACAGAACAAAGCAGATCCTGCATCAGTGGAAAGATGGAGCCGACAATGGTCCATTGTTGGCTGGGAACGAGGACCCGCTGAGTTACTCCAGCACTTTGTGTCCTTTTGTGGCAAATTACAGCACAGATCTATAGAATAATTTGCATCCCACTGAAATAACTTTACATTTCGACACAAGTATTTGAACTTATGGACTGTGCTTTTAAAATTGGAAACTGAAAGAAATGGAAAGCCCTAGAGGCATGCTCATGGTGTATGTTCATCACTGGCTCTATACTTATTTTCACACTGTTGAATTTGATATTACGCTGCAGCCATTGCAATAGCAATCACCTTTATAGTTTCCGCACTGTACCTGCCAAGTCCTTAAGCATTTCCAATGCAGTGTTTAGCAGCGCCTTTAAGCCAGGCTTCCTTAGGTGTAAGGTGAGTTGATCGAACAGTCGGAAACATGTATAATAACACTAAAGAAAGGCTATGATTGGGCTCGGGAAGAACTGTCTTCTAAGAACAAAGCGATTTTGGATTTCAGAGACTGCATCTCATTAGCCCGAAGCTACACACAGCTGAGATCTGTGTTCTTTCGCCTACACATCTAATGGAGCATTGAGTATAGAATATCTCATTTATGCAAAATGCCTGTGACAGCTTAGTGTCCCATATCATCAGCACATTTCTAAGAAATAGGATATAGCTTTTAGTTAAATCTTTCTTTTTTTTTAATTGCCTCCGTGATTATGTTCTGCTGAAGTGTATGTTAGCACTGTAACCCATTGCTTGCGCGTACAAAATAAACTCATAAAGAACAATGTAATGGTAAGATCTGGTTTTCCCATTTCATTTTGTGCCCTCACATTAATATGGTGAAGGTGCTGTGGGCAGTGAGTGTTTACTGGAGACTGCTGTAATGGTCGCAGTTTAACACGCTGTGAAGTGGGTCACAAATCGATTTGTGAAATTGTTTTCTTTTCACTGCAGGAGATGACACATTCATGGCCTCCTCCCCTAACTGCGATACACACACCTGGCAAGGCTGAGACAACCAAGTTCCCGATCCCAAGCAAGGTAGGGATTTGCCACGGGGCAGGCACCGACAAGGGGTGGGGAGCCTCGAAAAAGACAACTCTCTTGAACACGACCTGGCTCAAAATAAAACCTGGTTGCAGCTATCAGGGCAGAAAAAACAGAGGTTAACAATAAAATGGAGGTTTACAGTTTACGGGGAAGATAAATCATTGCATGACAGAGTAGACTTGATGGGCCGAATAGCTTAATTCTGCTCCTATGATGTTTGTACATGATAAAAGCCAGTGTGCGCTTTAGACTTTAGAGATACAGTATGGAAACAGGCCCTTCGGCCCACCAAGTCCGCGCTGAGCAGCAATCACCCCATATACTAGCATTATCCTACACACTAGGGACAATTTACAGAAGCCAATTAACCTACAAACCCGAACATCTTTGGAATGCGGACATACAGATGAGAATCTTAAAGCATACTTTAGTTTAGTTTAGAGATACAGTGTGGAAAGAGACCCTTCCACAACCTAGTCCACGGAGACCAGCGATCACCCCGTACACTAGAACTATCCTACACGATAGGGACAATTTACACCAAAATCAGATATATGTTCAGCCTAAGGATATGATATCTCTTGAGCAACCTTCACCGAAAGTTAATGGTGCATGGATCAAATGGAGCTATAAAGGCTGATGGAGATAGAAGATAGACACAAAATGCTGGAGTGACTCAGCGGTCTGTGGAATTCTCTGCCTCAGAGGGCAGTGGAGGCAGGTTCTCTGGATTCTTTCAAGAGAGAGCTAGATAGGGCTCTTAAAAATAGCAGGGGAGTCAGGGGATATGGGGAGAAGGCAGGAATGGGGTACTGATTGGGGATGATCAGCCATGATCACATTGAATGGCGGTGCTGGCTCGAAGGGCCAAATGGCCTACTCGTGCACCTATTGTCTAATGTCTATTGTCTATTGGGACAGGCAGCATCTCTGGAGAGAAGGAATGGATGGCATTTCGGGTCAAGACCCTTCTTCAGACTGAGAGTCAGGGGACAGGGAAATTAGAGATATGGAAGGATGAGGTGTGAAAACAGCAGGTCAAAGCAGATGATTCTCAAAGAAATGTAGAATTGTTCATTGTTGGCTTTGGGGAAGGTGAAATTGAGGCATACAAACAGAAAAATCAATAAGGAAGACAGTGAAATTGGTTACTTGGGAATTATTTATTTTGTTGGGTGTATGAGAAATGCAGAGAAAATTATGCAAAGATAGGCAAGAGGAATTCTTGTGCAGAGCATCAAGTCATTGATTCACAGAGCACGCTGGATTGCTGGCTCGTTTCCTAAATCCATGTTCCCATCTCCTATGGTTGAGTTGTATCTGGCAATATAACTACAGAGTCACTGCACCCCCAGGCAACTCATTGTGTCCATAACGCTTTGAGATTAAAATAAAGAGTTGCATTTATGAGCCATTCCATAACTTCGGCTGGCCCCAAAGCAACTTTACAGCTAATAAACCACCTTTTAAAGTGTGGTCACTGATGTAGTGTGAGAAATCTGGCAGCCAAAGTGCCTATGGTATAATTCCAGAAACAGCAATGAGATAAGGTGTCAGAGTAAACAATTTTTACTGATATTGTTAGAGGAATAAATATTGGCCATGTTACAAAAGAGAGCGGCCTTGGCCTTTATGATTAGTATCTTTGTTTCCAATTGATGGCAGAGACAGGATTTTATGTCAACAGCCTTTTGGTATTGGCATTGGTTTATTATTGTCACCTGTACTAAGGTACAATGAAATGCTTTTGTTTGTGTGTTATCCAATTCAATCAAATCATACAATATCAAGCTGTACACAACTACAACAAGAGGCCCTCTGGCTCAACATGCCCACACTGACCAACAAGCCTCATCTACATTTGTTCCACCTGCCTACATTTGCCCCACATCCCTCTAAGCCTATCCATGTATCTGCCCAAATGTTTATTAAATTATGTGATAGTACCTGCCTCAACTACCTCCTCGGCAGCTTATTCGATACTCCCACCATATTCTGTAAAAATGTCAATGCTCTGTGGAAAAGACTGTGCATTTAACCAATCTATTACTTTCATAATTTTGTATATCTCTATAAGATCACCCCTTATTCTCATGCGCTCCATGGAAGAAAGTCCTAGACTGCACAACCTCTCCATCTTGCTCAGGCCCTCGAGTGCTAGCAACATCCTTGTACATAAGAATAAATAATCGCCATAAATAAGTGCAAAGATAAAAACACCAGAGTGCAGAATACAGTGTTGCAGAGAAAAAGTCCATGTCTGCAATGAGGTTGATTGGAAGATCGGGACTATACACTAGTCTATGGGAGGATGGTTCAGTAGTTCGTTAACAGCAGGGTAGTAGGTATTCCTGAGTCTGGTGGTATGTGTTTTCAAGCTTCTGTATCTTCTGCCCAAAGGGAGAGGGGGGAAGACTTACAAAATTCTTAAGGGGTTGGACAGGCTAGATGCAGGAAGATTGTTCCTGATATTGGGGAAGTCCAGAACAAGGGGTCATATTTTAAGGATAAAGGGAAAGTCTTTTAGGACCGAGATGAGAAAAACATTTTTCACACAGAGAGTGGTGAATCTGTGGAATTCTCTGCCACAGAAGGTAGTTGAGGCCAGTTGAGGCCAGTTCATTGGCTATATTTAAGAGGGAGTTAATGTGGCCCTTGTGGCAAAAGGGATCAGGGGGTATGGAGAGAAGGCAGGTAGAGGATACTGAGTTGGATGATCAGCCATGAATCATATTGAATGGCAGAGCAGGCTCGAAGGGCCGAATGGCCTACTCCTGCACCTATTTTCTATGTTTCTATGTCTATTGTCCATTGTCTATTGTCACGTGGGTTTCCTCTGGGTGCTATGGGTTTCATCCCGAATCCCAAAGACGTGTGGGTTTTGTAAGTTAATTGGCCTCTGTAAATTGCCCCAAGTGGATGAGACAGTGGGATAATATAGAACTAGCGTGAATGGGTGATCAATGGCCAACATGGACTCAGTGGACCGAAGCATTGCATGCTCTATCGCTAAAAACCTTTAAAACTGACTCGTTGATTTAAGCCATTCATTGCTAAGTATAATTTGACTTCTTTTTCTCATATATAGCTTTTTTTTTAAACCAATTTCAAGACATACTCATCTTCCATTTGTCACTGTAGAAAAAGGTATATGGAAATCCCTTTCATAATGCGTAGGCAGCTTGGCCTTTTTAGTAATAGCTACTGCATTAAACGCTGCAGAGACATTGTTCGGATGACATAAAATGTGATTCTTTCATCAGCCGCATTCTATCATCCTGATCTTTTACTCTTTCTGTTAGAAATGTGTGTTTAGTTCCGAGTCGTCCAGCTAATTAGCTGACACTGGCAAAGCAACACAATGCCATTGTGTTCTGCCTAATTGCTTTTGTATTATCAGTCATTAATTTCTGTAATCTCTCCGTGTTAAAGTTAAATGAATAAATTCTTACCTATCTCGGCTCACATTGTGTCATTCGGGATTCTGCTCTGATCTCGTGTTCTTTGTTTTATAGGATTCTCAGCATCTAACCTCTGGCTACAATGGACAAAGTAGGTCAAGTCTTATAGTCATTTTTGAAAGCAATTTAATGCTCTGCCTGTAATTAAACTTAACATTGGAATGTTAATTGCATGCTCCTGATTCTCTGATGATGGAAGGATTATTTCCCCATGATGAAGGATTATTTGTTGGGGCATGTTAACAGTTGATATTAACAGTCAGTGTCAAAACTGTAGACAGATTCTAGGTAAAACAATAACAGGGACCTGACATTCTAAAAAAAAATAAAATCACAAATAATGCCAGGGAAACTCAGTGGGTTAGGCAGCATCCCTGGAGAACATGGATAGGTGATGTTTTGGGTTAGGACCCTTCTTCAGACTGAAGATTCAGGCAGAATGTGTTGGAGTAACTCAGCAGGTCAGTCAGCATCTCTGGAGGAAAGGAATAGGTGACGTTTTGGGTCGAGACCCTTCTTCAGACTGAGTGTCAGGGGAGAGGGAAACTAGAGGTATGAAAAGGGGCAGAACAAATTAGCCAGCACCGATGACTCAGGAATGGAGGAGCCCACAATGGTCCATTGTTGGCTGTGGATGAGGTGATAGTGAAGGAGTATGAGCAGGGAAACGAGTAAGGTGACTAGGAGATGATTTAGGCCGCCAGAAGGGACCCGACACGAAACGTCACCTACCCATGTTCTCCAGAACTTGAACAGGCAACGTTTCGGGTCAAGACCCTTTGTCAGATTGATTGTAGGGGGAGAAAGCTGGAAAACAGATGGAGGGTGTGACAAATCCTGATAGGCGGATACACGTGTTAAGGGAATCTATTATAAGATGAGTCTGAAGAAGGATCATGACCCGAAATGTTACCTATCCATATTCTCCAGAGATGCTGCCTGACCCGTTGAGTTACTCCAGCACTTTGTGTCTTTTTATTTGTAAACTAGCATCTTTATTTCCTCGTGCCTGACACCCTTAATGTTTACCTTTCAGAACGATGCGATGTGCAAGGAAAGCCTCCGACCAAGTCTGCCCCGCAAAAATCGTGAGTACAACTTGCTGATTCTTTCTTTCAAAAGCTCACTCGCTTTGTCCGGGACCAAAGCTGGGCGCAAGTGTGAAGGACCTGGGTGCCCAGCGGCACAGTGGTGATGCCGTAGACTTGCTGCCTTACAGCGGCAGAGACTTGGGTTCGATCCTGATGACGGGTGCTGTTTGTATGGAGATTGTACGTTCTACCTGTGACTGCTTGGGTTTTCTACAGGCTCTCCAGTTTCCTCCCAAACTCCAAAGACGTGCAGGTTTGTAGGTTAATTGGTTGCGGTAAAATTGTAAATTGTCCCTGGTGTGTAGGATAGTGCTAGTGTACAAGGTGATCGCTGGTCGGCACAGACTTGCTTGGCTGAAGTGCTTATTTTCATGCTGTATAGCTCTATGACTCTGACACCCAGTGTGAAGGGACAATTAGAAACAGACATTAAATATTCCCACTGCCAGCGATATCCGTCGCAATGAACATTATGAATATTTTTTTAAAAGCTAATATCAAGCCCTACCCTTCCAACTAGCCAGCTCACGTCAGTTGCTCAAGTTAATTAACTTTGAATGACAGATAACCTAGCTAAGGATTATCAGCAAGCTTTCACTGGCGATTTTCCCCATACAAGCAGATACAATTATGACTTTTGGACAGATGTGTTGATAGGAAGGGCTTAGAGAGCTGTGGGCAAAATGCAGGCAAATAGGACGAGCCCACTATGCCAGTTTGATCGGCAGGGACAAGATGGGCAGAAGGGCCTGTTGCTGTGCTGTATGGCTCAATGATTCTCTGATTGGCTTGTCTTTAAATTTATTATCCCCATTTGCCAATCTCTCCACAGCTTCACTTTTCCCCTCTCTGTAACGTCTGAATGTCTCCATTTCAACACTGCTCCAAACTGTCCTATTATTTTGTTTAGTACAATGTCACATTTTTACTGGCTGCAGTCTTGTGTGATGTTCTGTTTTTCTTTGCAATATAAATGGTGCTCCAAAATTAATATTATTAGGAGAAAAATAGAACACCCCTTAAACTAACAAGCCCTTGTATGGACTTTTGGCTCAACACTAGCTACTGCCTCACAGTGCCCGAGACCCGGGTTCGATCCTGACCTCGGGCATTGCCCGTGTGGAGTTTGCACGTTCTCCCTGTGCCTATATTGGTTTCCTCCTTGTGATCCATTTTCCTCCCACATCCCAAAGGTTTTATAGGTTTATTGTCCTTTGTAAATGATCCCCTTGTGTGTCAGGTGTGAAAGAGAAAGTGGAATAACATGGTGTGATTGGTCATCAATCGTCAACGTGGACTCAGTGGGCCGAAGGGCCTGTTTCCATGCTGTATCTCTAAACTTTATTTATTTATTTATTTGTTTATTTGTTCCGAACAAGTAAAGACATAAATAGGAATAAATAACAACAACAAAATCAAAATAGTCAAACAATTGGACATTCCAGGCAATATTTGCAAAGCAATGAAAAGCATAAAGCAAAATTTAAATGTCCAACACTTTTTCTTTACAAGCTCGAAAAGGAGTGAGAAGAAGAATAACGTATTTAATCTCACCCCTTCTCCCTAAACCCTTCTTCCATATTTAATAATTAATTAATTAATAACAATAATACCCCAGACAATTTTTAGAGATGCATACAAACATATATATACATACAACTGATATACACTTACAAGTAATATGTATGAAGTAACCAAAAAACATAAATAAATAATAAACAAACACCAACCCCTGTTTGTCAACCAACCCCTTCATCCCTGTACCTTGTGTAAAAAAGTTTTTTGTATGTCATTTTGAACTGGTTCATGTTTGGACATTGCTTTAACTCTACATTCAAATTGTTCCACAATCCTACTTCACAGACCGAAATACAAAAAAATTTCTGGTCATGCGGACTCTTTGCACCTTAAAATAGTAAGATTAAACGAGAACTTACCAGTTTGAAGTTTGATCTGTATTTTATGAGGAGTTACGATGAGGAATTACGTGAAGAACCCGCTCAGTGCGCAGGCGCGGCATACTTCCAAGCAGCGGTGTGGAATCACAGATAGACACAGTTATTTGAAGTAAACATAGTAAAGATAAGGAGACATCAATTTATTAGTTTGATCCATATAATGAGGGTGGGAGCGGAGGGCACGTAATCCCTCATCGTAACTCCTCATAAAATACAGATCAAACTTCAAACTGGTAAGTTCTCGTTTAATCTTACTATTTTACTTCGGAGTCACGTGAGTGACTACATGAAGACTTCAAAGCTCTGTGATTTCAAACCGTGTAACAGTTTTATTTCACTCACTGCCGAAGTTCTTGAGGGAGGAAGTGTTATCGTAATCAACCAATGAATCTATTTGTAGAAAAACACAATGGTATTTTTTAAACAATAACACCAAAGAATTAAATTGCTCACCTGGGCTTAAATTAAATATTTGCTGTCCGTAATCTTGCTGCAAATAAAACAGGTTTTGCCAACGGCTTATTATAAAATTTCAGAACGGTCTTTTCCCCCCACCATCCTGCTGTAGCCAGGATGTGGTCTATAGGCATGTCCATTCTTTTAGCCGTCGACATGGATGCTGCCCTGGCGGAATAACATTTGTACATGTTAGTGTTTATCCCAGCAGTTTTTGGCACCTGCTTGAGCCATCTCGCAATGGTTTGGCTCGTCACCCGACCATAAGGTTTTTATGACTGACCCACAAGGCTTTTCATCTCCCTCGAATATTTTGGTTGTGTCTATGTAGGATAGAAGGTGGGTCATGGCACATAACCGTGGTTCTGGTGGGTAAGCCCGGAATTCCACGACTGGATTAGGTGTTCCTGGTCTGCTCTGTTTGATCAGTGGCTGGATAACGACAGATCTGGTCTGGAGCTGTGATCATGTTGTCCAGTCGCAATAGGTGTAGTGACTGGACCCTCTGTGCAGATACAAGTGCCATCAACATGAGTGTTTTGAGCATAGATTGTTCTAGGTTAAGGGGTCTGGCTGGTGGCCATCCCCTGAGGTATGTCAGGACCACACTGACATCCCATGTATGGGTGTACCTTGGTCTAGGGGTTAGAGTTGTAAATACCCTTCATTAGTTTGACCACCAGCAGATGGGACCCCATTGCCTGTTGTCCTGGAGCTGGTTTTAAATAGACAGGCATGGCTCTTCTAGCCGTGTTGATGGCTCTGTAGCTGAGTCCTTCATCGTGGTGAAGGTTCGCCAGGAATTCCAGTACGTTGGTAACTGTAGCGGTTGAGTAGGTGGTCCCTTTATCCAAGCAGTACTTCTCCCATTTATTGATGCTGGACAAGTGCTGTTTTTCAGTGTATGTTCGAAGGGATGCTGACATGGTGTCGATGGTTTGTTCTGATAATCCCAGTCCCAGAAGTGGTTTGTGCAGAATCTGCAACCCAGGAGTTTGATTTTCATGGCACGGGTGGCTTGTGCCCAACACTGGGTGTAAATAACTCTGGGTCACTGGGGATACTATCGGAGTTTCAACAACCATGTCATGGAGTTTTGGGAACCATGGCTGTGTAGGCCAGTCGGGTACTATCAAAATACCTGAAGCAGAGTCCATTTGTATTGTGCGTAGTCCCCAACTGATGAGGCAGAAGGGAGGAAATGCATAGAAGAAGAATTTCCCCAATCCAGCGCGAACGCATCTACCGCTGCTGCCTCAGGGTCTGGTTCCCAAGCGACATACATAGGTATCTGGTGATTTAGCCTTGATGCAAATAAATCGATATCTGGCGTGCCATATTGCATGATAACTTTGCAAATTATTTGGGGTTTAACATCCATTGTCATTAAATTTACGTGACCTGGTGTCTGCCACTGTATTTAGCTTACCTGGCAGGTAAGTTACTGATAGCCAAATATGTCTTTCGACACACCATTGCCAAATTGTGTTGACCAACTTGTCGCATGATACCGATTTTATGCGGCCCATATGGTTAACGTAGGCCACCACCGTAGTATTATCTATTTGTGACCGTACATGCAAGTGATGCATATTTGTGCATATGCTTTTAAACCATAAAATTATGCCAAACATTTTGCCCACCACTGTAGTTATGATATTGCTTCAGTGGGTGACTTCAATGACACGATCATAATGACCTGTATGTTGTTTTGGTGCCTGTACCTTTGCTCTTTGTAAGTTTTGACAGTGCAAAGGTCTGAATTGTGTAGCCGGAAATGCTGCTACCATATTCCCAATTACTCTGTTACTTGTCGAATAGTTGGGAGTACGTGGACCATTAATTGTTGCATGATTGTGCCAATTCAACTGTTTTGTCTCTTGGCAAAGTTACAGTCACGTAGACTGAATTAATTGTGAAGCCCAAGTAGTCCATGATTGTGGATGGCTTCAACCTAGATTTATCTGGATGTAAGACAATCCCAGGGTTTTGAATAACTGTTTGGTAGCTGATACAGCTAACATAGTCAATTCCATGGTCTTGCCTATTTTCCCATTGGGTAACGCTTTAAATTGCCATAGCTGCCCCATCCAGGTAAATTTCAGGTATCTGCGATGATCCTTGTGAATGGTATTAAATTAGTAAACATCTTTAAGATCAATGCTTGCCATGAAGTATCCTTTGGAAATTAGTTGTTTGGCAGTAACAACCGTTTCCATTTTGAAATGTATATACTTAACAACCATATTTAGTGAAGTTAAGTCAATGATGATGCGACATCCACCATCTTTTTCGGTTTAGTGACGAATATTTGATACGAATTCCAAGGGTTCATGTTTCCCATGATACCCTTTGTAATTAGTCTCACCAGTACAGCTTGTCCCTCTCGTTTCTTTAACGGAGAGGGAAAATACCCTCTGGGGTAAATGTTGAACTGGTGGCAATTTTTCTAGTATGAATTGTATTTTGTATCCACTAAGCCATTGAGTATATACTGATCACTTGTGATAGACTCCCGTGCTTCTTAAAACAGGTGTAATCTCCCCTGTTAGTATTAAGCCCCTATTTTGTATACGTTGGCAGGAACCAGACCCACCTACCTCCATGGTTATGGGTATTCTTCTGTTTCCTGCCGGTCCAACGAGTCTTGCACGTTGTCTGACTTGGTGGTGGTATTGGGGGGGTGGCGCATTTTCCATGGGGCCTGCTCTGGGCCTTGGCCTGAAAGGCTTACGGGTTTGGCATGCAGGCCCCGAGCTTTCACCAGTACCATGAGGTGGACCCTCCTGGTGGACGCGTTAGAGGTACTGCTGACTGGTTTACGTGTGGTGCTCATTCCAGACCCTGCCCTCTTGCGCCGATATTTTGGACACTTTGTCCAGTTTTTGTGAGGTCGGCGTTCTTTGAGGGCAGGTTTTGTAACTTCCTGAGAAGTTGCGGAGCACTGCGAACAGTAGGTCAGGTGTTTTGCCATACTACCGTGACCCTCTGGAAGAGCATGCGAAAATTATAGCCGACATCAGGGATATCAAATTCATTTTTTGATATTTTGGCTTTTTTAAAGCGATGCTCAATGTACCCTCCAATAATGGTGGCCACTTTGAGTAAATGCAATTTAGGTGAAGCGTGATGAACTCCAACGCCTCATGACTACCTGTCTTGGAGATTTTTGAAAGAACAGGTAGTAAGCTGGCCATCAGTTGAGACTGAAAAGCCATCTCGCTAGTGGTGGAGCCACATAGCGGCCACACCCAGCAGCTCTTCCTGATCCTGTACCTCAAGCATACTCCCGATGTTGTTCAGCCAGTGACCCCTCTTCATGACCAGCCCAGCCCCTGGTCACCCCAAAGCTAACCACACTAAGGAGGAAGCGATGGGCAGTGCCTAGGCACTGTGGAGGGTATGCCTGAACCCCCAGCGAGACTGCCCCTCACGTAGCGTGTCTCGCAGGAGCTCCTGCTCCAGGAGCCGCTCCAGCAGCTCAGGTGGCTGTCTCTCTCCCTGCGGGTGGAGAGACGTCCCCTCCGACAAGTCGGAAGCCACCGGCCGGATGCCTCTTCGGATGGCTAAACATCCAGCCCGCAGCTCAGGCACTAGCGGGACTGGGCTCGGCTCGGTGATGGGGATAGCGGAGCGCCCGGTAATTGTTCCTACCGCCTTCTTCTTGAGCTTTTGTGCCTTGTAGAAGCGAGAGCGCCCCTCAAGCAGCGCGTCTCGAAAGGCACCTGCTCCGTGAGCCGCTCCAGTGGCTCAGGCGGCTCTCTCTCCCCTCGTGCGGGTGGAGAGACGTCCCGTCCCAAATCGGGAACACCTGCCGGATGCCTCTTCGGGTGGCTATGCATCCAGCCCGCTGCTCAGGTACTAGCGGGCTGGGCTCGGCACGGTGTCGGGGAATAGCGGAACACCGGGTAAACGCTCCTACCGCCTGTTGCTGCCCACCTCCCCGACGGAAACCGTTCCTCCTCGAACGGGGGACAGTTTTGTTCCAGAGCCTTTTTCTCTGCCTGTAAAACACAAGCAGAAAAAGGCTCCCCTGTAAAAGAAACCCGACCTCAGGGTACTCACCTGACGGTCCGTTTCATTCTGTAGCGGGAGCGCATAACTCCCGCTGCAGCCGCTGTTGCACTGCTGGCGTAATGCCGCGCCTGCGCACTGAGCGGGTTCTTCACGTAGTCACTCACGTGACTCCGAAGTAAAATTAAATATTCTTCTTAAATTATAACCCCCCACTCGCTCATTGAATAATTTTTGTATATTTCCAGGTAAGTTAAACTAAACTAAATTAAAGAGAGGGGAGAAATGCAGAGGAAAAATAAAATTGGATGATGTGACTAGGGCAATGGATTTTCAAAGGTACAATGGCATACAAGAACCAGTAGTTGGTTTTTAATCAGAATACTCATTCACAAGATAGAGTCATACAGCGTGGAAACTGGCCCTTCAGCCCATTTTGCCCATGCTGACAAAGATGACCAACTACACTAGTTCCACCAGCCCATATTTAGCCGATATCCCTCTAAACATTTCCTATCTGTCCAAATGTCCTTTAAATAATGTTATAGTAACTGTTTTAACTTCCTCCGCTGGTATATGACTTGAACAAAATGTTTGAGCAGACCAAACAGCATCTGTGAGGGAAATACCTCCATGTGTGACATGGTAATGAATTCAGCCCATTATATCCATGCCAGACTCCATCCAGCAGATCAATACCATCAATCCACTCCCATTTTCCTGAATGTTACAGTTTTCAGGCTCTGATACTATCTTCTTGATGGCAGGAGTGAAAAGTGGCAAGGGTGGTGTGGGCATCTGATTGAGGCAGCGATTCTTGTTGATCCTTCGATGGGTTAATACCCGTGATGGACTGGGCAATGTTTACCACTTTTTGCAACCTTCTTCGTTCCTGGCCGTTTGAGTTCCCAAACAAGGCCATGATGTAACTAGACAACATGCTCTCTACTGTCCACCTGTAGAGTATTTGTCAAATACCAAATCTCCTCAACCTCTAAGGAGGTGGAGCCTATGTAAGGTTTTCATTATGATTGCATCAATGTGCTGGGTCCAGGAGAAATCTTCAGAGATATACATGCCTGGGAATTTGAATTGTTTTAACTCTCTCCACCACCGTCCTGTCGGTGAAGACAGGTTTGTAGTTCCTCTTCTAAAGACAACAATTGGTTCCTTGGTTTTACTGACGTTGATAACACGGTTGTTGTTCTTTTACCATTCGATCTCCCTCCTATACTCTGACTCATCATCATCTGTAATTCATCGAACAATGGTGGTGTCATCAGCGAATGTAATGATGGAGTGGGAACTACGTCCAGCCACACAGTTATGGGTCTAGAATGAGAAGAGCTGGGGGCTAAGCACACAATCTTGAGGTGCTCCTGGAAGTGTTGCTGCCAATCCATACAGATTATGCTCTGTTGATGAGCTGGTCAAGGACTGTGCTGGCAGGGGTAGTGGTGGAAGCAGGTATGATAGTGGCGTTTAAGAGACGTACAGTGCCCTTCATAATGTTTGGGACAAAGACCCATCATTTATTTATTTGCCTCTGTACTCCACAATTTGAGATTTGTAATAGAAAAAAAATCATGTGGTTAAAGTCCACATTGTCAGATTTTAATAAAGGCAATTTTTATACATTTTGGTTTCACCATGTAGAAATTACAGCATTGTTTATACGTAGTCCCCCCATTTCAGGGCACCATAATGTTTGGGGCACAGCAGTGTCATTTAAGTGAAAATAGTCATGTTTAGTATTTTGTTGCATATCCTTTGCATGCAATGACTGCTTGAAGTCTGCGACACATGGACATCACCAGTTGCTGGGTGTCTTCTCTAGTGATGCTCTGCCAGGCCTGTATTTCAGCCATCTTTTGCTTATGCTTCTTTTGGGGGCTAGTTCCCTCCAATTTTCTCTTCAGCATATAAAAGGCATGCTCAATTGGGTTCAGATCGGGTGATTGACGGCCACTCAAGAATTTACAATTTTTTAACTTTGTAAAACTCCTTTGCTGCTTTGGCAGTATGTTTGGGATCATTGTCTTGCTGTAGAATGAACCGCCGGCCAATGAGCTTTGAGACATTTGTTTGAACATGAGCAGATAGGACATGTCTATACACTTCAGAATTCATTATGCTACTACCATCAGCAGTTGTATCATCAATGAAAATATGTGAGCCAATACCTTCAGCAGCCATACATGCCAGGCCATAAAATCCCCATGACCGTGTTTCACAGATGAGGTGGCATGCTTTGGATCTTTGGCAGTTCCTTCCCTCTTCCATACTTTGCTCTTGCCATCACTCTGATATAAATTAATATTTGTCTCATCTGTCCACAAGGTCTTCTTCCAGAACTGTGGTTGCTCTTTTAAGTATTTCTTGGTAATCTGTAACCTGGCCATCCTATTTTTGCTGCTAACCAGTGGTTTGCATCCTGCAGTGTAGCCTCTGTATTTCTGTTCATGAAGTCTTCTGCGGAAGGTGGTCATTGACAAATCCACACCTGAAGTGTGTTTCTGAACTGTTGGACAGGTATTTGAGGATTTTTCTTTATTATCGAGAGAATCCTCCTGTCATCAGCTGTGGAGGTCTTCCTTGGCCTGTTAGTCCCTTTGCGATTAGTAAGCTCACCAGTGCTCTCTTTCTTCTTAATGATGTTCCAAACTGGTGATTTTGGTAAGCCTATGGTTTGGCTGATGTCTCTAACAGTTCTTGATTCTCATAATGGCTTCTTTGACTTTCATTGGCACAACTTTGTTGATAAACAGCAATAAAAGTTTCCAAAGGTGATGGAAAGACTGGAGGAAAGACTAGGTGCTGAAAGCTCTCTTATACCTGCATTACGGAGGCAATTAAACACACCTGAGCAATGACAAATGCCTGTGAAACCATGTGTCCCAAACATTATGGTGCCCTGAAATTGGGGGCTATGTATAAATACAGCTGTAATTTCTACATGGTGAAACACAAATATATAAACATTAATAAAATCTGACAATGTGCACTTTAACCAGGCAAATAAATAAATGATGGGTCTTTGTCCCAAACATTATGGAGGGCACTCTACATAGGCACATGGATATGCAGGGAATACAGGTGCATGGATCATGTGGTGGAGTAACAGCGGGTCAGGAAGCATCTCTGGAGAAAAGGAATAGGTGACATCTTGGGTATGAAACCCTTCTTCAGACACAGGCAGAGGAGATTAATTTATTTGGCATCATATTCAGCAGGGATATTGTGGGCTGAAGGGCCTGTTCCTCTGCTGTACCGTTCTATGTTCTATGGAGGCAGCGTGGGTGTGGAAGCTGCCTCCACTGATGTGGAAGCAGCAGCAACAATCGAGGCAGCATCTGAAATTGTAGCACACAAGGAGATGTTCGGATGGGTGGTGAAGAAACCTGATGAAGGAAGTAGATTTTGAGCAGCTTCTTAATATCAGACAAAGATGTGGAAAGGCAGAGAGCTTAATGTGAGACACTCCACAGCATAGGCCCTTGGCAGCTGCCAGCGTGATTGGCAATGGTGCAATGATAAATATGGGAAGCACACACAATGCCAGAACTGACAGCAGAGATTGCCAGGATTCAACCAGACTTAAAAAGCTTAACACCAGCCTAGACAGAAGATTCCATTTGATTGCTGAACTCAATTTTTACACCATCAGTAGCATACTGCGGCTGTGGAATCTGAGACGGAGTGTCAGATAGGGAGAGTACTTTGTAACTTTAGAGCAAATGTTACCTGAACCAGAAGGGAATGATTTAATAGGAACCTGAGGGGCAATTTATTCATACAGAGGGTGGTGGGTGCATGGAACGAGCTACCAGAGGGAATGGCTGAGGCAGGTAATAAAACAACATTCAAGACATTTAAGGTAGACATAAATGCTGGAGAAACTCAGCGGGTGCAGCAGCATCTATGGAGTGAAGGAAATGGGCAACGTTTTGGGCTGAAACCCTTCTTCAGACTGATGTAGGGTGGGGGGGGGGGGGGGATGGGGAGAAGAAAGGTAAAAGGAAGAGGAGGAGCCCCAGGGCTGAGGGAATGCTGCGAAGGGGACGAGACAGCAAAGGCTACTGGAAATTGGTGAATTCAATGTTTATGTCACCAGGGTGCAGACTGCCCAAGCGGAATATGAGGTGTTGCTCCTCCAATTTCCGGTGGTTCTCACTCTGGCCATGGAGAAAGCCCAGAACAGAAAGGTCGGATTCAGAATGGGAGGGGGGAGTTGAAGTGCTGAGCCACCGGGTGATCAGGTTGGTTAATGCGGATAGGAAAGGAAAGATTTAGAGGGATATGAGCCAAACGGGGGAAGGTAGGATTAGTGTGGCATGTGGGGCATGTTGGTCATCATGGGCAAGTTGGGCCAAAGAGCCTGCTTCCATGCTGTATGACTTCTTCCTCTTTTGTGCCCATATTCCATGTTTCAAATGTTGACATCGCTGTCATCGTCCGCCCTGAAAAGGACGCAAGTTTCCGGCGACAATCAGTGGGAGCCATCACTTGTTTCAATAGACGATGGTGGCAGCGAAATTAGCTCAGGATACTTCCAGTTTCCAGCCCCGCGACCTGGACGCTTCTGCTATGGGCCGCTGTATGACTCCATAGCAAAGACTAACAATCTCAATAAGTGGCGGCACATTAGTGTAGCGGTAAAAACAAACTAGAGGCGAGAATACTCTCTCTAGACATATGCTCTAGTCATAGTCACTCTATGAGTCTATAATAGGCCAGAACAAATCAGGGCCGGCAACAGATGACCTCAGGAAGGGTGGAGCCCATAATGGCGCATTGTTGGCTGGGGATGGAGTGATAACAAGAGGGATACAAGGATACAACCAGTGGAACTGGTAGGACGACTGGGGTGGGGGAAGGGGGAGGAGAGAGGGCAGCGGAGGGAATGCAAGAGTTACTTGAAATTAGAAAAATCAATATTCATACTGCTGGGTTGTAAGCTGCCCAAGAGAAATATGAGGTGTTGTTCCTCCAATATGTGTGTGGCCTCACTCTGAAAGTGGAGGAGGCCCAGTTTAGAAATGTAAGTATTGGACTGGGAACGGGAGTTTAAATGTTTGGCAACTGGGAGATCGCATATGCCAAGGCGGACTGGGCCTTATATAGATTAAGCATTGTTAGAGTATGATGAAAAGAGTGAGGCCACGCACACATCAGAGGAAAATAGGTCATTTGAGGCTGACAATATAAGACCAGGACCACTTACTATCAAGCCGTTCACAGCGTACAGATACAAGATAAAGGGAATAATGGATAGTGCAAGATAAAGTCCGGTAAGGTCCGATTAAAGATAGTCCGAGGGTCTCCAATGAGGTAGATAGTAGCTCAGGGCTGCTCTCTAATTGTTGATAGAATGGTTTAGTTGGCTGGTAATAGCTGGGAAGAAATTGTCTCTGAATCTGGAGATGTGCGTTTTCACGCTTCTGTACTTTGTGCTTGATGGGAGGGGGGAGAAGAGGAAGTGACCGGGATGAGTCTGGTCTTTGATTATGCTGGAGGCCTTCCCGATGCAACGTGAATTGTAGATGGAGTCAATGTAGGATTGTCATTGAGCAGTATACAAGGACTGTTACTGTATTTGAGTACACGTGACAATAAAATATAATTGAACCATTGAGCAGATTGATTGGCCATGGCTATAGATCATAGGATCTGATATTCTGTATATTAATTCAAGGATGTGGCTGGTAGTTTACATATGCCATTGTTCACTAAGGATATATCATCATTATTTATTATTTTATCCTTACACCTTATCTTTCCTTGACCATGTTTTTGAGATTATAAACAATCCTATATAAATGCACTTTTTAAATTTCATCCAGGCTTCGGTATAGAATTAGTAGATTATTTCCCCACCAAAAAAAATGCAGCCAACACACTGAACAATCTCTTGGCCATAGAGAGAGGTGTGCCATGGAAAATGGTTCTTCAGCCCATTGAGTCCACGCTAACTATCAAGTAGTATTTTTTCACTAAACCAGTGATAACACATTTTATTCTCTCTGCATTCCCACCGGATGCCCCCATTCCCCCCCACCTCCCCCCGCCCCCAATGCTATCACTCACCTACACACTAGTGGAAAAGTAGTGTATTTTTGTGCATTTTTGAGAGGTGAGAGGAAACCCACTCTGAAGAGAGCCTGCAAACTCCACACACATAGCACCAAAGGTCGGAATTGAACCTGGCTCACCAGCGAAGGCAGCAGATCTACTTGCAGCTCCATTATGCTTCCCTAGTGTAGGTAGATTCAAGATTCAAGATTTAATTTAATTGTCACATGTACCAATTATGGTGCAGTGAAATTTGAGTTACCATACAGTCATATTAAGTAAAAACCAAAAATTTACACAACACATAAAATAAAGTTTAACATGAACATCCACCACAGTGGAATCAATATTCCTCACTGTGATGGAAGGCAATAAAGTTCAGTCACCTTCCTCCTTTGTTCACCCATGGTCGGGGCCTTTGAACGGGGCCTTTGCCGACGGTCCGCTGTTCAAGCCCCCACGTCGGGATGATCGAAACTACGGTGTCGGGACGGAACGGAACAATCTGCGGCATGGACCTCCGGAGTCGGCCGTTTTTTACCAGAGACCGCTGCTTCTCGTTGTTAAAGTCCACAGGACCCGCGGTCAGAGCACCAACACTGGCGATCCTCGGCAAAGGATTCCAGGCCCCGAGATTGTAAGTCCGCGCCACAACCGCGGCTTGAAGCTCCGGGCCGATCACCAGGAAAGGCTGCACCACTCCACATTGTGGGCTGCAGGGAGGGACGGAGATGCGACACGGAAATAATTGGCATCTCCGTCGAGGTAAGTGACTGGAAAAAGCTTCCCCAAATCCCCCCCACACCCCGCACATAAAACATACCAAGAGACATTAAAACAAACATTGAAGACATACTTAAAATAATAAAAACAGAGAAGGGACAAGATAGTCAGTCACGGTGGCGCAGCGGTAGAGTTGCTGCCTTACAGCGAATGCCGCACCTTAGACCCGGGTGCTGTCTGTACGGAGTTTGTACGTTCTCCCCGTGACCTGCGTGGGTTTTCTCTGAGATCTTCGGTTTCCTCCCACATTCCAAAGACGCACAGGTTTGTAGGTTAATTGGCTTGGTAAATGTAAAAATTGTCCCTAGTGGGTGTAGGATAGTGTTAATGTGCGGGGATCACTGGTCAGCGCAGACCCGGCGGGCGGAATGGCCTTTTTCCGTGCTGTATTTCTAAGCAGACTGCTGGCGAGGCGGCCACTTTGGGCGCCACCCAGTGGTGGGAGATTTACGAGATCCAAGAGCCTGCAGATGCCAGAAACCTGAGCAAAAGTAAAACGGCTGCAGGAACTCAGTGGGTCAGGCAGCATCTGCGGGGGGGAATGAACAGAATATGAATCCCAACATTAAACTTTTTCTATCCATCTCCTCCAACAGATGCTGCCAAATCTTTTGAGTTCCTACAGCAATTTGTGTTTAGCTCAAGATTCCAGCATCTGCAGTTTTTTGTATATCCAACATTCCTGGTGAATCTTCTCTGCACCCTCCGTAGCACCCCTTGTCCGTGACCATGATCTTACCAACGTCTCCTAATATCTTTCCCTTTGATACCTTGCACCTTGTTGCACCTTGGAGTTTTGCTTTGCGCTGCATCAACTTCTACAGATGCATTGTGGTAAGCATCCTATCCAGATGCCACACAGTTTACTTTGACTCTGCCCAAGACCACAAGGAATTACAAAGAAAGTGTGTAGAAAGCAACTGCAGATGCTGGTTTATATCGAAGATAGACATAAAGTGCTAGAGTAACTCATCAGGTCAGGCAGCACCTCTGGAGAAAAAGGATGGGTGATTTTCTGGTTAGAACCCTTCTTCAGAAGAAGGGCCCTTCTTCAGAAGAAGGGTTCCGACCCAAAAAGTCACCAGTTCTTTTTCTTCAGAGGTGCTGCCTGACAATAGACAATAGGTGCAGGAATAGGCCATTTGGCCCTTCGAGCCAACACCGCCATTCACTGTGATCATGGCTTATCCTACTGAGTTACTCCAGCACTTTGTGTCTATCTTAGGAATTGCAGAGATGTGGATATGGTCCAATCCATCACACAGACCAGACTCACAACCATTAACTCATTAATGCCCATTTACACCCTGGTCATTCCCTCTTCTCTCCTCTCCACTCTCCCATCGGGCAGACGATACAGAAGCTTGGAGGTGCAAACACCAGATTCAGGAACAGTTTCTTACCCGCTGTTATCAGGCTACTAAAGGGTCCCCTCATGAGTAATCATCAGTTGCAGTGCAGTGCAGTGCATGAAATGCATCCTAGATGCACTTAGCCACCCTTCACCACATTGCATGGAGTATCAGCACGAAATATCAAAATGTAATCAGCAATTTATTTTTCCAAACAGAATCACTATACACATGATTACTTGTCTTTTTATAAAGCAATGTGCTCAGAATAGCTTTGATGACAGTGAAAAAGGAGAGAGAAGCCATAACAATAAACTTTGATTTGAATGGCTTTGAAAATGAGAATTTTTTTTTAATGAAGATCTATATTTGCTGTTGAGCTCATTCAAAATAGAGGTTATAAAAATTCCAGGCCGACTTATTCCATCTGTCACCACCATTGTTATTTTAATTAGACTGGGTCCTTATTGTGCCAGGACTGTTAGCAGAAATATCTTGGATACTCACGGTGTCTTGACTATTTGCAGCAAGGATGAAAGTGAATCGCACCCAGAGATCACACTTGTTCACGTGATGGGTCAAAACTTGTGGGGGGGATTTATTTTTTTGTAACGAGTTTCTGCATTTCACTGGAATAATAATCATTCTTTTGCCAGCAGGAGTTGCTGCTGTTTCTGATATGAGTCGTGCGTGCTACCGTTTATAGATCTTCTCAAGTTGCTACAGAAATGGGCGGAGAAATGGCAGATGGAGTTTAATACGAGCAAGTGTGAGATGGTGCACTTTGGGTGGTCGAATGTAAGAGGAAAGTATGCACATAATGGCAAGACACCCATTAGCATTGATGTACAGAGGGATCTTGGGGTCTAATTCCAGAACTCCCTGAAAGTGACAACACAAATAGATAGAGTGATAAAGAACGCATATGGTATATTTGCCTTCATTAGTTGGGCTATTGAGGATGAGAGTCAGGAAGTCATGATGCAGTTATTCAGGACTTTGGTTAGGCTGCATTTGGATTATTGTGTGCAGTTCTGGTCACCCCATTAGAGAAAGGATGTGAAGGATTTGGAAAGGGTGCAGAGGTTGTTTACCAGAATTACGCCTGGATTGGAGGGTATTAGCTACAGGGAGAGGTTGGGCAGACTTTGATTGTTTTCTCTGGAACACTGAAGGATGAGGGGAGACCTGAAAGAACTGTATAAAATTATGAGGCATAGATAGGAGTAGACAATCGGAACCTTTTTCCTCGAATAGAAAAGCAAGTACTAGAGGGCATAGCTTTAAGGTGAGAGGAGCAAAGTTTAAAGGAGATGTGAGGGGCAAGTTTTGATGCTGAGAGTGCTGGTGCCTGAAATGTGCTGCTGGGGTTGATGGAAACAGATATGATAGTGGCATTTCATAATCTTAATCATAATCATAATTTATTAGTCAAGTATGTTTTGCAACATACGAGGAATTTAATTTGCCATACCAATAAAAAGGAAAAGAACACAAAAATACATTTTAACATGAACATCCACCACTGTGACTTCTCCGCATTCCTCACTGTGATGGAAAGCGAAAAAAAAAGTTCAATCTCTCCCTTCTTTGCCAGCAGTCGGGGGCCTCCAACCGTCCGTTGACAGGATGATCTTATACCTGTAGCCGGTGGAGGGCCTCCTCGTCGGGCCGATCAAGCTCCTGCATCGGGGGGGGGGGGGGATCTCAGCTCCCACACGTCTGGTGATCTACCCCGGGTCGGGGCTAGTGGAACGTTGTGCGGCTTTTGGAGCTTCCCGATGTCGGTCTCAACCCGAGACTGCGAGCTCCTTGATGTTAAAGTCCACAGGCAAGTCGATCCCAGGCAAGGAATCGGCTTCGATGGTAAGTCCATGCCCCGTGGTGAGGCTCAATGTCAGTCCCGAGCAAGGCCACCAGCTCCACGATGTTAGGCCGCAGAACGACTGGAGATGCAATCTGGAAAATAATTGCATCTCCGGCAAAGGTAAGAGATTGAAAAAAAGTTTACACCACCCATAAAACAAACCAGAGAACATTAACAGCAACTTTGTAAAGCACACTAAAAATAACACAAAAAGACAAAAATACAGACAGATTGTAGGCGAAGCTGCCAGCCACGCTATTGAGACTTTTGTATAGGCATGTGGATGTGCAGGGAATGGAGGGGTATGGAATATTGCAAGGATAGATAAGAGATGGTCTTGGCTACATTTACAACACAGATATTATGGATTGAAGGATTGTGCTATGCTGTTCCACGTACATAGTCTGTGAAGGAAGTTTCTTCATGACCCAAATGCTCTACCACAATGTTCACACTCTATCCAATGCAGCAGCTTGATACTGTGTTGTCAAATCAACATCATTGGCATTGCTCTCAGGTTAGTGTGTGTGTGGGGGGGGGGGGGGGGGTGCTTAGTGTATGTGTGTGTGGGGAGTGGTTAGTGTGTGTGTGACACCACAGGCCGCCCCCCCCCGCAACAACGCGTTGAGGGGACGGGACCCACAGTCTAGTATTTCAGTAAAGATCTTACTATACATAAGCACAATCATGCTTAAGAACAAGAGTGCAGAATAGTAGATTACACTGAGACAGTACACAAGAGTGGCCACATTTCCAGTGGCATTTTGTATGATTCAGGTCCAAACGTTAAAAAGAAAGAGTCTTAACTTGACCGTAGAAACCTATTGTCCAAGTGGCAGTACTGGGTCAGAGTTGCAGGGCCAGGCAATGTTGCCGATGTCCTCCACCACTGCTCCGTGCCACAGCAGGCCGCATCCGATCCATGCGCCCAGCTCCGCATTGCCACAGTAGTACTGTGTGTGACTTGTGTTTAGCAATCTCCTTAACCTTTTGGGTTGTGTAATTTTAAGTACCATGACCCTAATACAAAATAACTTAATCCATCTCCTTAACCTTTTGTGTTGTGTACATTTAAATGCCATGACCCTAATACACTGTACTAAATAACTCAATAACATTAAATGTACTCTTCATAAAAAATAACACTCTTACTGACATAGGAAATGGACTGGCACTGTATTTATCTAACATAAACATAAAATGCCGAATAACTCAGTGGGTCAGGCAGACTCTCTGGAGAAAAGGAATAAGTGACATTTGTCTGAAGAAGGGTCTCGACCCGAAATGTCACCTATTCCTTTTTCTCCAGAGATGCTTGTTGCCCTGCTGAGTTACTCCAGCATTTTGTGTCTGTGTAAACCAACTTCTGCAGTTCCTTCCTACACTGTATTTATCTATCCAGGTACCCAACATGTACAGCAGATCCCAGAGACACACAAAATATTTATTGATCCTGCAATGAAAAGACATTTACTGATCCATATACTGATCCTCACATTCCAGGAATGAACAGATGCTTACTGAGCACAAAGTGCATTTACTGATCCCAGGAATAACCAAATCATTCATTGATGGAGCAGACTATCTGCTCTGAGTGTCTGAGCAAGAGTATCCATTCCCACTGATAGCAATTAGTGTGGAGGCTCTCAATTCCGTTCAACAAAAATACATTGCCCGTTTTCACAGCCAAAAATTCATTCATTACGTCTGTAGATTCCAAAAGTTTGAAACAAATGCATAAAGTAAACAAGGTAAAAAGACACAAAGTGCAGGAGTAACTCAGCAGGTCAGGCAGCATCGTTGGAGAACATGGATAGGGGACTTTACAGAAGGGTTCCCAACCCGAAACGTCACCTTTGTTTAGTTTGGAAATACAGCGTGGAAACAGACCCTTCGGCCCAGCAAGTCCGCACCAATCAACGATCACCCGTACATTAGTTCTATCCTGCATACTAGGGACAATTTACAGAAGGCAATTAACCTACAAATATACATGTCTTTGGGATGTGGGAGGAAACCGGAGCACTCGGAGAAACCCACACGGTCACATGGAGAACATGCAAACTCCAGGGTAGAGTTAATATGCAGGGATTTCTGGCCGGTGCGGACTCAATGGGCCGAAGGGCCTGTTCCTGCCCTGTATCTCTAAACTAAACTAAACTAAACTAAACATTGAACTCTGCAAGATGTGTTATGTCAACCTTTTTAATGGCCTCCAACCAACAAGCTAATTTATCCTTCCCATGGGTTTCTCTTGGAGCAGTGTGGTTGCCCATTGAGTACTCAACGTGCACTGCATCTGATTTCCTCATCTGCTGCTTTCTCTGGGACTGAGCGACTGAAGCCGATGGCCCAAGTTGACCTTTGGCACTGGATTAAATTTTGCAACCGTTTCCATGGTGACGGTATCCAGAAAATTAGGTCTTTGAAGGGGCAGGAAGAAACTTAAAACTCTAGGAGCTGCAGTGAGCCATGCAATAGAGGTTTTCTTCAATTGGCAATGACATCTCCCTAATTGAAATAATCTGGTTCTTTGCTTGCGAGAGAACGATTTCTTTTCTAGCCATGATGGGTTTGCTTTTTTTCCAACAAAAAAAAGCACAGTAACTGATCGCCCTTGCTACGAAGTAAGGCACACTGTTGCCATGAATTTTAAATCAGCCCCGACATGCAGCCTGCAAGAACCATATCCAAACTGATATATGAGGTGGCTGAGTGCCAAGCCAAGCATTTGAAGACACGAGTCCAATGAACGATGCCCTGGGCAAAACGAACTACCACATGCATACCAGGGTCCAAATAGTGACGGCCTTTAAATCACAGACTACCCAACACCAGCATGGTCGGAGAATGCACAAAGGGTTTACTTTTGAAAGGAGTAGCCCTGACCCTCAAGGTTACATTGCTGTGATTCAGTTAGGAGCCTGTAAATGTGAAATGATAAAGTAACACTTGTCTCTTTAAAACAGAGTTGCCTTTAACCTTTGCAAGTTTACAGGGGTGCTGTGTATGAATTGGAAGAAACTGCGGATGCTGGTTTACCTCGAAGATAGACACAAAATGCTGGAGTAACTCAGCGGGTCAGGCAGCATTGCTGGAGAAGAGGTGATGTTTTGGGTCTCCAGAGATGCCGCCTGACCTGCTGTGTATAGAGTTCAGATTGTTGTCTTTCCTTTCCATTGGCACCATCCAAATACGAACACACTTTGGATTTATGCTCTCATTTGTGACCTTCAAATGAATCCAATTTTCCTTGTTGATCTTGAGCAATATCGGTTTTCAAAAGAGCTCAGTAAAACATCTATGTAAACAACTCCCCCGTGCAGAGTATTGCCAGTTAATATTATCCCATCATCTTCAGTCTTTAGTAAGAAGGTACTAAAGATGCCCATAGAACAAAGACACAAAGTGCTAGAGTAACTCAGCAGGTCAAGCAGCATCTCTGGAGAACATGGATGCGTGTAGCTTTGAGTCATCATCAGTCTGAAAATGAGCCCTAATCCGAAACGTCACCTATCCATGTTCTCCTGAGATGCTGCCTGACCCACTAATTTACTCCTGTATGTGTCTTTTTTTTGTAAATCTGCAGTTCCTTGTTTCGACATGTCTCTGGAACTGTTGCACTACAATGCTGAGAACTAAGGGTGGCATGGTGGCGCAGCGGTAGAGTTGCTGCCTTGCAGCGCTTGCAGAACAGGGGACCCCGGTTCGATCCTGACTGTATGTGCTGTCTGTACGGAGTTGGTACGTTCTCCCCATGACCACATAGGTTTTCTCTGAGATCTTCAGTTTCTTCCCACACTCCAAAGACGTACAGGTTTGTAGGTTAATTGGCTTGGGTTTCATAAAGTGCCCCTTGTGTGTGTAGGCTTGTGTTAATGTGTGGAGATCGGTGGTCGATCGGCCGAAGGGCCTGTTCCCGCGCCGTGTCTCTAAACTAAACTAAACTATTTTCTGCACTATATATCTTCTCCTTTGCTCTACCTATTGTACTTGAGATGGATTTGATTGCACTTATGTATGGTATATCTGATATGTTTGAATACCATGCAAGACAAGCCTTCATTGTACCTCGGGACATGTGACAATAATAAACCTAAAAAACCCCCAGGAATTTGGGAAAGTGAAATAGAACATGGAACCGTACAGAAACAGGTCTTTCGACCCACAATGCTTGTGCCGAACATAACGCCAATTTAAACTGATCTGCCTGTACACGTTCCATATCCCTTTATTCCCTGCACTTCCCTATGCCTATTTTAAAACCTCTTAAACACCACTATCATATCTGCCTCCAGCATCACCACTGGCAATGCGTACCAGGCACCCACCGCTTTCTGTAAAAAACTTGTCCCTTCTCCCCTTATCGTTATGCCCTCTAGTGTTGGACATTTCCACTTGGAAAAAGTTTCTGACTGTCTACCCTATCTATGCCTCACGTAATTTTATACCCTTCTATCAAGCCTCCCCTCAATCTCCGATGTTGCAGAGAAAATAATCCAAGTCGAACCGAGCTCTTCCTGCAGCAGAAAGTGCTCAAATCCAGGCAGCATTCTGAAATGTTGATGCCTTTGTGGTATGAACAGCTGATGATCAATTCTTATCATAAACATTATACTGGGGTGGCACAGTAGCACAGCGTTAGAGTTGCAACCTTACAGCGCCAGAGACCCACATTCAATCCTGACTATGGGTGTTGTCTGTATGGAATTTGTATGTTCTCCCAGTACCCACGTGGGTTTCCTCCAAATGCTCCAGTTTTCTTCCACACTTCAAAGACATACAGATTTGTAGGTTAATTGGCTTCGGTAAGTTGTAAAATTGTCCATAGTGAGTAGGAGAGTGCTAGTGTACAGGGTGATTGCTGGGCAGTGTAATCTCAGTGGGCCGAAGGGTCTTTTTCCATGCTGTATCTCTAAAATAAAGTCTAAAGTTAAAAATTTACACTCAGATATTCACCGCCTTACCTACTGTCCAATAGATCTATCCATGTCAGATATATGTCATTGACAGAATTTATCATCACCTCCCAAGCTCATGCCCTCTACTGGCCAGATGGACAAGGGCAATAAGCACATGGGAGCACCACCACTTCCAAATGAGGTAACTCAAGGACCTTGAATGAGATGCCTCTCCTTCACTAGGTCCAAATCCTGGAACTTCCTTCTCAGCTTCATCAGTACAATGAAGGCAATGGTCCAAGTAGATACCTCATCAAGGATAGACAGGCAAGGACAATAAATGTTGGATGCCTTCACCCCCTAATTATTTGACTTCTTTCATTGGAGATGAAAGAGATTGCAGATGCCTGTATATAAAGCAAAGAAACAAAGTGCTGGAGGAACTCAACAGGTCGGGCAGCATCTGTAGAGGGAATGGCAAGACAGATCAGTCATCAGATTGGTGAAGAAGGATCCTGACTCAAAATGTCATATGTCTATTTCACTCCAAGATGCTGCCTGACCCAAATCGTTGCTCTGTCTCTGTAGTAGTATTTTTCCAAGATAGTCCACATTTGCCACAACAATCATAGATCACTACAACACAGACAGAGCTTATGCACTCCATTAGGCTAGTGTTGCTTCTTAATAAACCATTTATTTAGAGAATAAATGCATACCTTATTCTGCAATTCAGCCCCGATTTGTCCTGAACAACAATACTCACAAATAAAATGAAAGGTTGATTTTTAGACAAATTAGTTGTAGGTTTAGGTCTATTATTGTTATGAGTACCGAGGCACAGTGAAAAACTTTGTTTTGCATGCTATTGAATCAAACCAGATAATACTATGCCTAAATACAATCAACCCAAACTCAAATACAATAGGTAGAGCAATGGGGAAGATGCAGAATGCAGAATATAGTTTACAGCATCGTAGAGCATCAGTTCCAGAGACAATATCCAATGTCCGCAATGGGGTAGAGGTTGATCAGACTGTATCGTAGCTTATGGAAGGAACATTCACAAGGCTAATTACAGAGGGGAAGAAGAGACGGCATTTATCTAGTTTAGTTTAGTTCGAGGTACAGTGCAGAAAAAGGCCCTTCAGCCCACCGAGTCCATGCTGACCAGCAATCACCCATTACGCTAACACAGTCCTACACACTAGGGACAATTTACAATTCTTATCGAAGCCAATTTACCTACAAACCTGTACATCTGGGAATATGGGAGGAAACGGGATCACCCAGAGAAAACCCACCCGGTCACGGGGAGAAGGTACAAACTCCATACAGACAGCACCCACCCCTAGTCAGGTTCGAACCCGGGTCTCTGGCGCTGTAAGACAGCAACTCTAATGCTGTGCCAACGTGCCGCTCTTAGAGTAATACAGGACCTTCAGCCCAACTTGTCCAACCACATGATCACAAGGAGAGTGTCCAAACTCCACACAGACAGCACCCGAGGTCAGGATCGAACCCAAGTCTCTGGCGCTGTGAGGCAGCGACTCTACCAGCTGTGCCACTGTACTTGATAACTTTATTCTATTCTTGTAACTAACCTTCAACCTGACGAACTGAGCTGTCCTGCAATAGTGTCAGTGAAGTTCGTTGCAGGCAAGCAAATTCAATTATCGGGTTTAGTCCCAAGCACAGTGGAGAAAATCTGCTTAACTCAATTGAATGTGTCATTGAAGCTATGCGCCGTGCCTTTCAGCAGTAATCTGCTTGTAGATTTAATGAATTTGCAACCACCTGGAGTATTTTTGGCTTGTCAGTGAGTTGCTTATCGAAATATCTTTAATCGTAGATCGGTACATGCAGCTTACAGTGGGGCAGAGTATCGAGCAAACATGCTGATAAACTAAACTGAGGCATCAGCTTCCCATTCAACTGAAATCACGTTCATCTTTAGAAAGTTAATTCTGCTTTGAGAAGGGTTCTGATATGAAATCAGCAATCGCACATATTTGGGCTCTGGTGCGCTAATTGATATCCAGGCTAATATTTAACTTGCAGCCAAACAAGGGCGGCACAGTGGCGTAGTGGTAGAAATGCTGGCTTACATCCCCAGAGACCCGGGTTCGATCCTGACTCTGGGTGCTACTTGTACAGAGTTTGTACCGTCTCCCGTGACCACATGGATTTTCTCTGGGTGCTCTCATACTTCAAAGTCATACAGGTTTGTAGGTTAATTGGCTTTGGTAAAGATTTATAAATTGCCCCTAGTGTATGTAGGATAGTGCTAGTGTACGGGGATCACCAGTGGGCTGAAGGACCTGTCCGCGTTGTATCTTTCAAAAACTAAAACTAAAACAAACATATTATGCGAAGGAAAATAAAATGTTCGAGGCACAAGGAACTGCATGTGCCTGAATCTTGAGCCAAACACCAAGTGCTGGAAGAACTCAGCGGATCTTGTGGCAGGTGTGGAGGGTGATAGAGAGATGATGGACGCATTGACAAATTTTAGTTTAGATAGTTTAGAGATACAGCACGGAAATAGTGTTTTGAGGATGGCACAGTGGCACAGCAGTAGAGCTGCTGCCTTACAGCGCCAGAGACCAGGGTTCGATCCTGATTACAGGTGCTGTTTGTGGAGTTTGTACGTTCATCCTGTGACCGTGTGGGTTTATTCCGGGTGCTCCGGTTTCCTCCCACATCCCAAAGATGTGCAGGTTTGCAGGTTAATTGGCCCTCTGTAAAATACCCCTAGTGTGTGTGGGAAGTATATGTGAAAGTGGGATAACATAGATCTGGTGTGAACGGGTGATTGATGGTCATCATGGACACGGTGGGCCGAAGGGCCGGTTTCCATGCTGTATCTCAAAACTAAACTAAGTAGGTAACAATTTAGGTCACAGAGGCTCTTTGTTCCAAAACGGTAACTGTTTCCCTCTACACAGATGTTGCCTTACAATCATGCCACCCACCAGATACAGGATAAAGGGAATAACGTTCAGTAAAAGTCCGATTAAAGATAGTCCGAGTCTCCAATGGGGTAGATGGGAGGGCAGGACTGCTTGTACCGCAGAACATTCTTAGGGAGAACATGCAAACTCTACACACAGATTACGCCAGAGGTCAGGATTGAAGCCAGATTGTTGGATCAGGGAGACAGCTGTGTCACTGTTTCCGTGCTGTATCTTTCAATCGATCAGTTCAACCAAACCACGTGAAACGTTACTTATGTTTGCAATTAAAATGACAACCCTTTTAACTTTGAGAGAGGAAATAAAACTCTCCGGGAATGAACACAGCAGATATAATATTGGTTGGTATCGTTTTTAAGTCTTGTAGCATGTAATCACTGTTGCCTGCCTTGTTGCTGTATTGTTTATGGTGGAACATGATACAGCATCTGAGTGTCTCTGTGAAGTAAGCAGACAGCAGAAATGATGTCCTGATTGTCCAGCAGGTTTTTAAAATTAGAAAAGTACTTTGATATTTGACTGGACTGACTGTCTTCCTGTAACTCAAAGAGGGTCATAAGGTCATAAGGAATAGCAGTACAATTAGGCTATTTGGCCCATCAAGTCTACTCTGCCATTCAATAATGGCTGATCTATCTCTCCCTCCTAACCCCATTCTCCTGCCTTCTCCCCATAACCTCTGACACCTGTATTAATCAAGAATCTATCTACCTCTGCATTAAAAATATCCACTAACTTGGCCTCCACAGCCTTCTGTGGCAAAAAATTCCACAGATTCACCACCCTCTGACAAAATAAATTTCTCCTCATCTCCTTCCTAAAGAACATCCATTAATTCTGAGGCTATGACCTCTCGTCCTAGACTCTCCCACTAGTGGAAACATCCTCTTCACCTCCACTCTATTCAAGTCTTTTACTATTCTGTATGTTTCAATGATGCCCCCCCCCCTCATTCTTCTAAACTCCAGTGAGTACAGGCCCAGTGCTGACAAACGGTCATCATAGGTTAACCTACTCATTCATGGGGTAGGAAAGAAGAGAGAAAGATACTAAAGATATTGGGCGACACGGTGGCGTGGTGATAGAGTTGCTGCCTTACAGCTCCATAGACTTGTGTTTGATCCTGACTATAGATGCTGTCTGCACATGTCTTGAGTTTGCCCATTCTCCCAGTGACTGCGTGGGTTTTCCCCAGGCGCTCCAGTTTCCTCCCACATCCCAATGTAGGTTAATTGGCTTCTGTAAATTGTCCCTGGTCTTTAGGATAGAACTAATATATGGGGATTGCTGCCACGGACTTGGTGGGCAGAAGGGCTTGTTTCCAGGCTCTATCTCTAAACTAAACTAAACTAAAAAGAATCAGTAGAAAGTATATAGAGACATTCCCGGACTTACGTAAGGGTCAAGTTAGTTTTAGTTTTTGTTTAGTTTATTGTCACATGTACTGAGGTACAGTGAAAAGCTTTGGTTGCATGCTAACCAGTCAGAGGGAAGATAATACAAGATTATAATCGAGCCATCCACAGTGTACAGATACATGATAAAGGGAATAACGTGAATAATGTTTCGTGCAAAATAAAGACCAGTAAATTCCAATTAATGATCGTCCGAGGGTCTCCAATGAGGTAGATGGTAGCTCAGGATGTTTCTCTAGTTGGTAGGATGGTTCCATTGCATGATGACAGCTGGGAAGTAACTGTCCCTGAATCTGCAGTTATGCATTTTCACTCTTCTGTACCTTTTGCCTGTTGGGAGAGGGGAGAAGAGGGAATGAGGGAGAAGGGGATGAGACTCATCCTTGATTATGCTGGTGGCCTTGCTGATGCAGCGTGATGTGTAGATTAAGTCAATGGAAGCGAGGTTGGTTTGTTTGATGGTCTGGGCTGCATCCACAATTCTTTGCGATTTCTTGCGGCCTTGAGCGGAGATGTTCCCAAACCATGCTGAGGTGCATCCCGATAAAATGTTTTCTATGGCGCATCTGTCGAGGTTGGTTTCTGGATAGGCTGGACTTGCTTTCCTTGGAGCGGAGGAAGCCAAGTGGGACACTGATTTAGATGTGGAAGAGTACGAGTGGCAGGGGCAGAGTAGATAGCAGGAAGTCATGCCTGTTACAGAGGTGTTGATAACCGCATGATGTACAGTCAGGTGCAGAGGGAGGGAGCCTTAGAGGGGACGTGAGAAGTAACATTTTCACCCAAAGGTTGGTTGGAATCAGGACACTCCACAGATGTCGGTGGAGGAAATTGACATTCTCACTACATTTAAGACATTTCTGGTTGAGAGCTTGAATTGTCAGGAGGCTGATAGTAATTGAGATTAATTTAGATGAGCAATTGATGGTCAGCATTGACATGGTGGGCCGAAGGGCCTGTCTCTATGTTTGGTTTGTTTTGGATTATTTATTTTCACATGGACAGTGATACAGTGCAAAGCTTATTTCCAGCAAAATCATACTATACATATTTAGTTAGTTTAGAAAACAGGCCCTTTGGCCCAAAGAGTCCATGCTGACCAGCGATCACCCAGGCACTAATTTGATCCTACACAATATGGACAATTTACAGAAGCCAATTAACCTACAAAGCTGGTCATTGGAATGTGGGAGGAAACTGGAACACCTAGACTCTAGGTCCTAGAGAAACCCCATGTGGTCACCGGGAGAACGTGCAAACTCCGTACTGACAGCAGTGACAGCACCCATAGTCAGGATTGAAACTGGATTTCTGGCGCTGTAAGGCTGCAATAGATGTACAATAAATCCTCTTATGGAAGAGCGCATAGAGTGTCACCACATTCTGGCACCAGCTTCTAACTTTCAAGTCTCTGAAGAATCCAATCTTGGTCCAGGGAGAGATATCATTCCTTATTTCCTCACTTTAAGGCCCGGTGTCCTGCTGACATTGGGTCGGTGAAGTAGGAGTCGGCCTGGCGCAGAGCGATGCCGTCGGCTCCTTCCACCGCTACTCCGTGCTGCTGCCGCAGGCTGCGTTTGATCCGCACGCTCGCCCAGCTCCTGATTGGTGTTAGAAACAGTGCTTGATAGTCTGCAGGAACAGGGTGGGCCGAAAGGCCTGTTTCCGTGCTGCCTAACCCATTGATTGATATCACTGTTGTATGAATCGCTGACTGCAAATGCATGCGTTCTCTTCATCTCATCTTCACCTGGCGGGAGTGAACTCTGGTGCTGAATCCTTTAGTGAATTTATTATTGACGACCTTATGTCTGTGTTCTCTGGGCATCCTGCGTGTGAAAGTCAGAAACCCCTGCCCTATCAAGACTTTCTGCATCTCAAGGACTCTCCAACGCATTACCCCTCACTCTTTGCTTCTCCGGCGAGACAAAGACATTGGCATGGAGCAAACTCGATTTATTTCGTCTCCGTGGGGAGATGAGATAACGCAAATCAAGTTTCTATAAAGATAAGAGCTCAGCATTTTTTTTGACATTTAAGGTAACGATGTGAAAATTCAAGGGATGAATTTAGTGTTGCATTTTGCAAAATTCAATCTTAATCAATGCATATCACTGCTGATATTCCCAAGTCTATCAACAAGGTGAATAATTGTGTTCTGCTGAATATTTAATCTCGTATTTAGCTATCATTAATCAGACAACCAATTTATTCCTAACTCAGAGAGAAATTTTGGGATTAAATCTTGACAGAAAAATATCCAATGAATTTTTCCCCCCCGAGTGTCCAGTGACTCATTCCTCAAACAATGAATAGACATTACCGTACAATAAACTGTCACAAATGTTTTGGGAATGGATGAGAAAGTGACTTTCACTGCAATGCTGAAAACTATATTCTGCACTCTGTATCTTCCCCTTTGCTCCATCTATTGTACTTGAGTTTGGCTTGGTTTTATTCATATACGGTATATCTTATCTGTTTGGACAGCATGCAAAACAAAGCTGTTCACTGTACCTCGGTGCATGTGACAATAATAAGCCTAAACCTAAATTTAAATGATAACATAAAATGAATGTGAGTGGGTGATCAACAGTTGGCATGGATTCAGTGGGCCGAAGGACCTGTTTCTGGTCCTTCAGCCCATCGAGTCCACGCTGTATCTCTAAACTAAACCATTAGATTGAGGTAGTATTGCATATTCCTGCAAATATTAGCTTAGTGTAGTTTAGAGATACAGTATGGAAACAGGCCGTTCAGCCCATCGAGTCCACACTGACCGTCGATCATCCATTTATACTAGTTCTACGTTTTACCACTTTCTCACCAACTCCCTACACACCAGGGGTAATTTACAGAGACCAATTAATCTACAAACCCGCATGTCTCTGGGATGTTGGAGGAAACCAGAGTACCTGGAGGATTCATGGAGACCCCACTTTCAAAGGGCAAAATGTTTCTAAAAGGGTATTACTTTTTCCACCAATGTTTGAAAGGTAGGGCAAGGTTTTATCCAATTTGTTACATAGCGCGAAGTTCATCTAATCTTGTTCAGTTGGTATTGCTGTCACCATGTTAGAGGTTATGACACAATGACCTAAGCACAAAATCTAGCTGTGCATATCAGTGTAAGATGTATCCACTAGTGGGAAAGTTTATGGTACAGCCTCAGAATAAAAGAACAAACCTTTAGAAAGGGTATGAGGGGGAATTTCTTTAGTCAGAGGGTGGTGAATCTGTGGAATTAATTGCCACAGACGGCAGTGGAGGCCAAGTCATTGGGTATTTTTAAAGTGGAGATTGACAGATTCTTAATTAGTACAGGTTCTAAGGTTACGGGGAGAAGACAGGAGAATGAGGTTGAGAGGGAAATATGGATCACTGAGTAGACTCAATGGGCTGAATGGCCTAATTCTGCTCCTATAATCTATGAATTTATGAAGCGTAGAGAGACTGAAGTGCAACATGGTTCATGGAGGTACCTGGTGCACACGAGCACAAGCAAACAGGGCCAAGAGAAGGCAACTTGGCCCCTCAAGCTTGCCTTGCTAGTCAAGTCAAGAGAGTTTATTGTCATGTGTCCCAGATAGGATAATTACCCCAGGCTACATCTCCTCGTTAGACTTCAGAGATACAGCGTTGAAACAGGCCCCTCGGCCTATCGAGTCCATGACGACCAGCAATCTCCCCGTTAACTAGCACTCTCCTACACACTAGCAGTAATTTAGTGGTAAGAAAGCACCTGGAGAAGACCCACACAGTCCCAGTGAGAGTGTATAAACTCTGTACAGACAGCACCCATAGTCTGGATTGAACTGGGATCTCTGGATCTGTAGGTGACAGGTCTACCGCTGCGCCAAAGTGCCGCCCCTAACCCTTCTTCCGCGCCAATTTCCCAAAACCCTCAATTCCCTGACCTTCCAAAAATATACTTTCGGACTTATTGTGACTGTAAACAATCCCAGTAAAGTACGAAGATCAGAAATACTTCAGAGCTTGCCTCTATGCAACTAATCCATCGGCAGAGGTTCCTACGAAAGACTTGGATGTGTTTGACAAATGATAAAAAAAGTAATGTGACGTAGGACATAGAATAAAGAACAGGACAGCACAGGAACATGCCCTTTAGCCCACAGGAACATGCCCTTTAGCCCACTGGAACATGCCCTGTGGCGAACATGATGTCAAGTTAAACTAATCTTCTCTGCCTGAACATGATCCATATCCGGCCTTTCCCCGCATTTCCTTGTGCCTATCCAGAAACCTCTTAAATGCCCTTATTGTTTCTGCCTCCACCAATTCAATGATACTTTGTTGTCACATTCAAGTTCAAGTGTTCAAGTGAGTTTATTGTCATGTGTCCCTGATTGGACAATGACATTCTTGCTTTGCTTCAGCACACAGAACATAGTAGGCATTTACTACAAAACAGATCAGTGTGTCCATATACCATAATATAAATATATACACACATGAATAAATAATGCACCACTGTGAAAATCTTTGCTTTTGCATACAATAAAACAAAGTACGCTAAGAGTTGCCATGTATCTGGTGTCGACAATGTTACTAAAGTAATCATTAGAATCCTGATGGTCGCTCTTTGTTCTCAGCCTCCACCCTCTGTGTAAAACAACTTGCCCCGCACATCTCTTTTAAATTTTGCCCCTCTCACCTTAAAGCTATGCCCTCTAGTCTTTGACATTTCAAGGAAAACAAGGTTCTGGCTATCTACCCTATCTATGCCTCCACAGAAAACACTCCTTTTGGGATTTAAGTGATAAAGATAAAACATAAGCAGTCATATCAGTCATATCAAGTAATAAATTAACTTAATTCCTGGCTGGCTAAAATTCACAGCTAATCTCAGATTATATTCAACAACGTTGAAAGATACATTAAATAAAATGAAGAGTAGTTACATGAGCTGGAGGAAGAGGCATTGTTTTAGTTTGTATTGTAGGTAATTACAGTGGATGCAATGCTCAGAGTTTTTTTATACAGAAGATTTTCATGATGAATTCCTAAGCCTCTGTAATTGTTATTATAAGAGTGGAAAATAGTAATCTAGGTATTTCCACATTTCAAACAATGTTATCTATCTTTCTGTGCACACCGACAATGTGCTTCAGATGGTAGCCGTGGAAATGGGGAGCATGTTTAGGTGCAGCCATAGAACTGGCCGAGCTCCCATGGGAACGTGTATAAGACTCCCCTCCTTTAAATGGGTGTAAAGGAGTAGATTAGATGAATTGGAACATGGGCCATCGATGTATCGAGTCATGCTGCATGGAAACAGGCCCTCCAGCCCAACCTGCATACCCTGACCAAGAGGCTGGTCTAAGCTAGTTCCACCTACCTGTAATTGACACAAAGTGCTGGAGTAACTCAGAGGGGTCAGGCAGCAACTCTGGATAACGTGGGTAGGTGAAGGCTTGGGTGGGAATCCTTCTTCAGACGGAAAGATGGAAAGGTCAGAACTGAGGGTGAGCAGTGCGAGAGGGTGTTGCTGAACACTGTCGGAGAGAAGAGGAGAACTTCTTCAAAGTAGGCCTACCTTGAAGAGCTTTTGCAGTGGAGCTGACAAAATGTGTAGTGAGGAACTGCAGATGCTGGTTAATGTTGCATAGATGCAAAATGCTGGAGTAACTCAACTTTGAAGAAGTTCTCCTCTTCTCTCCGAGGGGAGTTCTGCAACACCCTCGCTCGTTCTCCCCCTCTGTTCTGGTATTCTCTATCTTTCAGACTGAGGAAGGATTCCGACCCAAAACGTCATTCCTCTCATTTGCCTGTGTTTGGCCCTTGTCCCTCGTTGAAGCAAGGCAACCCTTAATATACTGATCCGAGAGCTGGATCTGCTATTATTCATTACATTCGCTCCACTCTGTTAGATCTTTATTTCAATAGATCTGTATACTGTGGACGTCTTGATTGTAATCACATCTCGTCTTTTTGCTGGCTGGATAGCCGGCAATAAAAAGATTTTCACCACACCTCGATACACGTGACATTATTAAACTAAACATAACTAAACGCAGAAACAGGTCGTTTGGCCCAACAAGTCAGTGCCGAACAGCACCCCGTACATTAGCACTATCCTACACACTACGGAGAATTTACAGAAGCCAATTAACCTACAAACCTACACGTCTTTGGATTGTGGGAGGATATCGGAGCACCTGGAGAAAACCCACAGTGAGAATGTACAAACTCCTTCCGGATAGCATCCGTAGTCAGGATCGTACCCGGGTCTCTGGCACTGTGAGGCAGCAGCTCTACCACTGTGCCATCGTATCGCCCCACTGGCCATAGCTTCAATATGGTTGGTCCTGGTCAAATTATTGGTGATATTTACACCCAGAAATGTCAAGCTCTCAATCATCTCAGCATCTAATCCGAGTTTATACACCCGGCTATAGATGAGTTTGGTTTTCTCCACTCTCCAAGTGCCTCTGTCCAGCTTTCTGTCGCTCAAGGGAGCAGGGTGCTGAAAGGCTCCTGAGAGGTGGACTGACGCTCATCTCCCAGAGAGTTGCCAACCCTCCTGCTCTCAGCTGCCTTGGAGAAGCTACCGTGTGGGAAAGTAAGGACCTGCATGGCATTGTGCCACAGCATGTTGGCACCCTCTCCCTACACTCCCGCCTTGACTTCCTCATCATTATTTCTCTAGTATTTGCATCTGAGGACTTGCTTCACTGCCAAAGAACACAATACCATCACTGTCAAGGAAACAACATGGGGTAAACATTTGCTCATGACTCAATATCAGTCGACAACACCATTCATAGTGTTTGACGGCTCTGGGCCTGTGCTCGCTGGACTTTGGAAGGATGAAGGGAGACCTTACGAATAGTGATAGACCCGGATAGAGTGGATGCGGAGAAGATGTTTCCACTAATGGGAGAGTCTAAGACCAGAAGCCATACCTCTGAATAAAAGGACATACTTTTAGAAGGGAGATAAGGAGGAATTTCTTTAGTCAGAAGGTGGTGAATCTGTGGAATTCAATAGCACAAGCGGCTGTGGAGGCCAAGTCAATGGGAGTTTTTAAGGTGGAGATTGGCAGATACTTAATGCCCCTGTCCCACTTAGGAAACCTGAACAGAAACCTCTGGAGACTTTGCGCCCCACCCAAGGTTTCCGTGCGGTTCCCGGAGGTTGCAGGTGGTTGCCGGAGGTTGCAGGTAGTGGAAGCAGGTAGGGAGACTGACAAAAACCCCTGGGAACCGCCAGCACTTTGTGTCTTTTTTTGTAAACCAGCATCCGCAGTACCTTATGCATCCCTGTTCTCCAGAGATGCTGCCTGACCCTCAGTGTTACTCCTGCATGTTGTGTCTTTTTTTTGTAAACCAGCATGTGCAGTTCCTTGTGTCTCGACCCTGCGCCTTTCCCCTCTTCCGTACACTCATAGAAAGTCATAGTCACACAGCATGGAAACAAGCCCTTCACCCCAATTTGCCCACGCCGACCAACATGTCCTATCTACACTGGTCCACCAACCTGCATTTGGCCCATATCCCTCTAAACGTGTCCTATCCATGTACCTTGTCTAATTGTTTCTTGAACATTGCGATAGTACCTGCCTCAACTACCTCCTCCGGCAGCTCGTTCCATACACCCACTACCTTTTGTGTGAAAAAGTTACCCCTCAGGTTCCTATTATATCTTTCCCCCCTCACCTGAAACCTATGTCATCTCAAACCTATGTGGAGGCCTGAGGTCGAATTGTGCCCTCTCGACAACTCCACCTCCCCCAAGGCGCTGCCTTGCAATTCCCAAGAGTCTACAAAGTCTCCCGTTAATTTGTCCATTTCTCCCCCCCCCCTTCATCCTTGTTAATAAAAGAATTGCCTTCTCATTTGAACAGAAGATGAATAATGTACCGTATGACATTTGAGAAGTAAATTGCTCCGACAAAATTGGGACCTTCTGCATTTCATTTTCCCACAGCCCTGGTGAGGAATTAACACAAAGCAGGAATCCTTTAAAAAAAACAGGTGTGCGATGCTTTTTATTGAAACCTTATGACTGACAGTCAAGATTAGCAGCTCTATGTGAACTATTCACTGGTTAAGCAAGAAGCAATCAAGGACTGGGCTTTGGGTATATTTAATATCCCACTTTTGGGAAAGGAAACGGTTTGCAGACACTGCTGTAGGGCTATTTTTTCCCCCTGCCTTAATAGAGGGTGAGTTTTTTCTTTCCCCCTCAGGCCTGTGGGGCCAAGGCACTTTTAACTTGAGAAGATCTTTGCGGGGGGATCTTTACACTCACAGGGGCTGGGCTCGCATTCTTGGCTGGCTGATTGAAACGGGAGCAGGGCAATTGTGGAGCTGCCTAACTCAAGGCACCTTAACTGGCCTCATGCAAAAGCACACAACAGCCGTCTCCAGCAGAGGACAGACAGTTAAAAATGTACTAGAGCAGAAAGAGCTGTAGTGACTCATTAGGTCAAGGCAGCATCTCTGGAGGGCATTGATAAGCGGCGTTTCAGGTCAGGACCCTTCTTCAGTAACACCCGGAGTAGACCCAGTCTACGGTTAAAAAGGCATATTAGAGATACGGTGTGGAAGTAAGACCTTCAGCCCACCGAGTCCACACCGACCAACAATCACCCTACACAATAGCGACAACTTACATTTTACAGAAGCCAATTAACCTCCAAATCTGCACGTCTTTGGAACATGGGAGAAAACCGGAGCACCGAGAGAAAACCCACACAGTCACGGGGAGAACGTATAAACTCCGTAGAGACAGTACCCGTAGTCAGGATCGAACCTTGTTCTCTGGCGTTGTAATGCAGCGACTCTACCGTTGAACCACCGTACCGCCCTATATTTGGCCCCAAAGGATGATGAGTTTAAAAAAACACCAGTGAAAATAATGACAGATTAGCAGGCCAAGTAATTCTGCCCCTCATGACTGAACACGTAGAATCTTTACATTGTTGAGTTGACACTGCATTACTTAGACATGACCTCTGCAAGCGGAGAGAGTAGAACTAATTCTCCATGTAAATAGGCTGGGATCAGAACACCCCTGGGTGGTTCCAAGTGGTTGCATTATAACCGCTGTGTTAAAATTGGCAGGATCCACAGAGAAAAAGACACCTCCTTATTGCCATTCAAAGCCATCGCTAATTTTCCTCACACAACCCTCCTCCTTTATCTCTTGCTTTCTGTTAGGCAGCAGGGTGGGGAGACGTGGGAGGTACAGGTTGCCCCTTGACTCTGAGTTTGTAACCAGACATTACCAATGAAAGGATGTGCAGGTGGGAGATATAACGCGGCCCTTAATACAATGCTTTACTTCAATGCGTGAACCATCCCCGTCGATTGTTAGCTCACTCTAATCCCAGTTAATGAGTTGATGGGGAACAGGGAGGGAAAGGACAGATAGAAGCTAGCAGGCTCTGTCTTCTATGCTGTGATTTAGAACCATCCTCTCGACAACTAGAGAGCGGTCCTGACCTCCCATGTACCTCATTGGAGACCCTCAAACTACAGTGTATCTTTAATTTGACTTTGTGTATGAAGGAACTGCAGATGCTGGTTTAAACCAAAGATAGACACAACATGCTAGAGTAACTCAGCGGAACAGCCAGAATCTCTGGAAAGAAGGAATGGGTGACATTTCGGATCGAGACCCTTCTACAGTCTGAAGAAGGCTCTCGACTCGAAACGCCACCCATTCCTTCCCTCCGGAGATGCTGCCTGTCCCTCTGAGTTACTCCAACATTTTGTGTCTGTCTTTAAATGGACTTTACTGCACTAAACGTGATACCCTATCGTATTTCTGTACATTGTGGATGGCTTGATTGTAATCATTTATAGTCTTTCTGTTGACTGGAAAGCATGCAACAAAAAACTTCTTGCTGTACTTCGATACACGTGATAATAATAATAAATTAATAAAATGAGAATGAAACTTCATTGGCAAAAATATTGGGTCATCCTGGTTGATATGGGCAAGTTTGGCTGAAGAGCCTGTTTCCGTGCCATTTGACTATGACGATTACTAGAGAATTGATATTAAATTTCAAGAGAGTCAAGAGTGTTTTATTATCATAAAGCCTTAAACGGAACAATTAAATTCTTACATGCAGCAGCACACCAGTCATGTAAACATACTGTCGTTCTCTGTACAACCCATAATAAACTACAAAATAAAAGGTTTTGTATATATTTAAAAAAAACAAATGAATAGACAATAATAGTGCGAAGTCAAAAATAATGTTCCGAAATCTATATAGTTTGGAGCCTATTTCGAGGTTGCAGTTATATTGTTTGGAAGGGAGCAGCTTTTGTTAAATTTAGTTTACAGATACAGTGTGGATACAGGCCCTTCGACCCATCGAGTCGATGCTGACCAGCAATCACTCCATACACTAGGTCTATCCTACACTCTAGGGACAATTTACAGACGCCAATTAGCCTACAAACCTGCACGTCTTTGGAATGTGGGAGAAAAGCGGAACATCCGGAGAAACCCCACACGGCCACAGGGAGAGCGTGCACACTCCGTGCAGGCAGCACCCATAGTCAGGATCGAACCCGTGTCCCTAGGCCCTGTAAGTCAGCAACTCTACTGCTGTGACACTGCACCACTTTGTCTCTCACATAATCTTCTGTACAAATAGATTAAATTAAAATGCCTAGAATTTGAAAAAGAGTGAAAAAAAATGAAAGCCTGTGTTCTGAAGTGCAGTCACTTCAGTTGAATTATCTTAACTGCAATTTCCTGCTAATTGTTTCACAAGTGGCACTTCAGCCACAATCCTTCCTTATGTCATTGATCTAAAACTCCGACATCTTAATCTGATCTAGTTTCTATGCAGCGTAATGCCTGCAGCAGCATGTAGATTGGAAACATGTAACTGCTTATAGATAGACACAAAAATCTGGAGTAACTCAGCAGCACAGGCAGCATCTCTGGAGAAAAGGAATGGGTGACGTTTCAGGTCGAGACCCGAAGAAGGGTCACCCATTCCTTCTCTCCAGAGATGCTGCTTGTCCCGCTGAGTTACTCCAGCCTTTTGTGTCCATCTTCGGTTTAAACCAGCATCTGCAGTTTCTTCTTACACAAGTATCTGCTTCCTCCCTCTAAGAGGGATAAGGGCCAAACGTGGGCAGGTGGCACTATTGCAGATGGGGCATCTTGGTCAGCATGGGCAAGTTGGGCAGCGGGGCATGTTCCGTGCTTTATGACTATGACTTTAAGACTCTTTTACCAGAGCACCAATATTAAGTTTCAAGAGAGTCAAGTCTCAAGGGTCTAAAAAAGCGTTCCAACCTGAAACGTCACTCATCCTTTTTCTGTAGAGGAACTACCAATAAAAGACACAAACACAGTGGGTCAGGCAGCATCTCTGGAGAACATGGATAGGTGATGTTTTGGGACTTTTTGATTGTGTTGCAACTGCGATTCGGACCCGAAAAGTCACCTATCAATGCTCTCCAGATACGCATCCTAACCCATTGAGTTACTCCAGAAGTTTGCGTCTTTTTCTGCACAAGGATTTGATTTGTTTACAACCAAATTCACACTAACATGCCTTGTGTCATATTCATCTACAGATTTATCATGGAATAAGTGCAACGTATTTCCTATATTTAAATTACAAGTAATTTGTGTAAACCACAAAGGCCTGCAGTAATTCAAAGGATCAAGCAGCATCTACAGAGATATTGGACTGGAGATAATTCTGGTCAAGTTCCTGTTTTCACTCAAAATAATTTGTGTCTTCGGCTCAGAAGCCAGATAAGACAGCAAATGACAGAGAGACACAGGAGACTACAGATGCTAGAATTTTGAGCAAAACACAAACTGCTGGAGGAACTCGATGGGCCAGGCAGCGTCTGGAGAGGGAATGAACAGGCGACGTTTTAGGTTGGGACCCTTCTGGAGACTGATAAGAGCAGTGGGGAGAAAGCAGGAAATGCCTTCTTCACGTCTTTTCCAACTTTCCACTCCGTCAAGATGTAGAAGTTTCCAACCCGATACGTCATCTGTCATTTCCTCCACAGAAGCAATCTGACCTGCTGAGTTCCTCCAGCACGTTGGGTTTTGCTCAAGATCTCAGCATTCTACCTGGTGCCTCCTGTTTTCATGCGTTCTCCTGCACTTACTTGGCTCTGGATTATTTTAGGATCAATGGAGACCGACTTTTCATTTAGGCAGCTCAGTGGCACAACAGGTAGAGCTGCTGCCTCACAGCGCCAGAGACCCGGGTTCGGTCCTGATCTTGGGGTTTGCTGTGTGGAGTTTGCATGCTCTCCCAATGACTGTGTGGGTTTCCCCCGGGTGCTCCAGTTTCCTCGCACATCCCAAAGTTGTGCGGGTTGTTAGGTTAATTGCCTTCTGTAAATTGCCCCGAGTGTGGATGCGAAACTGAGATAACATAGAACTAGTGTGAACGGGTGATCAATGGGTAGCATGGACTCGGTGGGCCAAAGGGCCTGTTTCCATACTGAATCTCTAAACTAAGCAAAAAACTTGCTCAGCTTTCCTGCATTCCTGGTTTTCATATCAAATTTCTTTTAAACATATGTATGAACAGCATGATATTAGCTTGGAGGGTATCAGTTAGCAAGATAAATGTTTGACGGACTTTGAGAAAGAGAGTTGCAGATTCTCACGATCCTCTATGTGAAGGAGAGAGAAAGACACACATTGATTTAAGCTTCAGTGACTTTCCAGAAGTTCCCCATGTCTGAGGAAGTTATTCTCTCTCTATATATACGCTCTCACATTCTTTGATCATAATACGCCTATTAATTCCACTCATTTAATCTTTCTTGCTCTCGAATTTTCCCACTGACTCATCTTCCGAGTTACTGCTGTTTTGGATCATGATGTCCAGCACACTGGGTCATGTTGGTGTGAACTACTTTGGGCTGATTGAGCCATACCAACTCATTCAGATTCCACTGAATTAAATCAAGTGCAGCGTCCGATTGGCAATAAATGACTTGTCCACGTCTGCACGTTGGGTCATGATTGGCTTACAGTCCTCCGATCTCAGCTGCGGTAACCAAGGGACAAAGATTAAAAGTAGAAACAAGGAACTGGAGATACTGGTTTACCCCAAAAAAAGACACAAAGTGCCTGAGTAACTCAGTGGGTCAGGCAGTATCACTAAGAATATGGATAGGTGACGTTTCAGGTTGGGATCTTTCTTCAGAATGATTGTAGGGAGGGCAGAATGCTAGGTGAGACAGTACAAGGCATGGCAGGTAATAAGTGAACACAGGTGAGGGGGGAGGGTTATGATAGGCAGATGGTTGTACAGATCCTTGATTAGTAAGGTGTTAAAAGTTATGGGGAGAAAGCAGGAGAATGGGGTTGAGAGGGAAAGAGAGATCAGCCATGATTGAATGGCAGAATGGCCTAACTCTGCTCCTTTGACTTATGAACTAATGACAAAGGCCAGAGATGGAAAAACAAAGCGTGAGACAAAAGGATTGAAGTTGTGAATTGTAAAGCCAGAGGAAGGAATGTAGGTGGAAGGGGAGGGGGTGGAGAAATCAGTAGTAAAGTCCAGGTGGAGCACAATGGAGGGTGGAAGAAACAGGATGGGGAGGAGAAAGGGGAGGGGGAGGCGAAAGGGGAGGAGAGTGTAGAAAGGGGAGGGGGAGGGGCGGGGTTATTAGAGGTCACCTAAAATTGGAGAATTCAATGTTCATATCGCTGAGTTGTAAGCTACCCAAGTGGAATATGAGGTGTTGTTCGTCGGGTTTGTGTGTGGCTTCACACTGATAGTGGAGGAGGCCCAGGACAGAAAGGTCAGTGGGAATGGGAAGGGGAGTTAAAATGGTTACTAACCGGGAGATCTGGGAGGCCTTGGTGGACCGAGCGCAGTGTTCGGTGTAACAGTCGCCAAGTCTATGCTCGGTATCGCCAATGTACAGGATTTAATGTAATTAACTGAGGAAAAGGAAGGGAAGGTGAAGATAAGATATTTTTCATGTTTGCTTGCTCTCTGCCTGAATGGTGTTGGATGTGGACACGAGGGTAGCCTTCAGAAGGGAATTGACTAAATGTTTGAGGGGGGTATAACAACATATCGCTGGGGATACAACGGTTGGAGTAGAACTACTGGGGTAGTTTCTTCAATGAGTCAACAGAGATACATTGGTGAGAATATAGAACAGCACAAGAAAAGGCCCTTCGGCCCACAACGTCCATGCTGAACATGATGGATTGATTCCATGCTGCATCATTTTATGGGGTGATGGAATTGTTGACAGATAAAGAAGGGTTTAGATTGGACCTGTAGCCCATGGAACTTGGAAGAAATATTCCAAGGAGGATGCTTGAGAGGACCCTTCCCCTGATGGGAGTGTCTAGAACTGGGGTCGCCATTTCATAAAGATGTAAGAGAAATTTCTTCTCATGGGATGGTAAATCTTTGGAGCCCTCTACCCCAGAGCCCAGTGATGATGGACTCACATGCACACAAAGTTTGACAGACCATGGAATCAAGGGGGAGAGAGAATGTACGGAGCAAGGAAATGATGTTGAGGCCAAGATTAGATCAGGCATGATCTTATCGAACAGTGTACCAGGCACAAGGGGGCACAGTGACACAGACGTGGTTGCTGCCCTACAGCGGCAGAGACACAAGTTTGATTCTGACCACAGATACTGTCTGTACAGTATTGTCCCTCGGGTGTAGGGTAGTGCTAGTGTACGGGGTGGTCGCTTGTTGGCACGGACTTGGTGGGCCGAAGGGTCTGTTCCAACACTGTATTTCTAAAGCCTAACAGTTTAAAGGGGCTAATGGGTCCACATGCTTCTGTCTTGTATTCTTATGATTATAACATCGCGCAGCCATCTAAGGGACAATTTTAACATACAATTACTTCTTTTCTTTTGTAGGATGCTGGAAGATGACTTGAAGCTTAGCAGTGACGAGGAAGAGAGTGAACAGGTAAACAAAAGCACAATTGCCTGGTATTATGATGTGGGACAAAAGTACCTCAACGGCATGTTATTCAGAGATGTATAACATCATCGATAGACGCAAAAAGCAGTAGCAACTCAATGGATGAGGCAGCATCTCTGGAGAAAAGGAATAGGTGATGTTTCAGATCGAGACCATTCTTCAGACTCAAAATCATGAGGGGAATAGATAAGGCAGATGCACTGGGTATTTTACCCAGAATAGGTGAATCAAGATGACAGGTTTAAGGTGTGAGGGGAAAGTTTTAATAGGAGCCTGGGGGGAAACTTTCTCACACAAAGATGGTGGGTATATGGAATGAGCTGCTTGAGGAGGTAGTTGAGGCAGGCACTATAACAGTATTTTATATAAATTTGCACAAGTACATGGATAGGAAAGATTTAAAGGGACATGGGCCAAATGCAGGCAAATGGGAGTAACTCTGATGGGGCATCTTGGTCAGCATGGATGAGTTGGGCTGAAGGGCCTGTTTCGTTGCTGCATGACCATGACTCTAATAAAAATATGATACTAAGCTATAAAATAAAATGGCTGACAGACGCAGAATGGTGCAGCTGGTAGAGCTGCTACCTCACAGCGTCAGAGACCCGGGTTAGATTCTGAAATTGGGTACTGTCTGTGCGGAGTTTGCACGTTCTCTCTGTGACCAAATGGGTTTCCTCTGGGTGCTCCTGTTTTCTCCCACATCCCAAAGATGTGCAGGTTTGTAAGTTAATTGGCCCTCAGTAAATTGCCCCCTGATGTGTCGAGAGTAGATGAAAAATGGGATAGTATGGAACTCATGCGAACGGGTGGCCATTGGACAGCGTAGACCTGGCAGGCTGAAGGGCCTGTTTCCATGTTGTATCTTTCAATTCAAACATAAAAAGGCGAGCTAGAGAGGTAGAATGATTTTGGGAGAGATTTGCAGAGACTTGGGCCCAAATAGCGGAAGATAAATGTACCAATGTTGGAGTGAAGGAATTGGTGATGGACATGAGGTCAAATTTCGTGGAGCGCAGGGGTCTCAGCAACATGTTGCATTGGAGCAGGTTGCAGAGATGATTGGAATCTATCTAATTTATTCATTATATTGCCTGGTTTTCAAACGTTCTGAAGGGGCAGACCAAGAATTGAAAGTGCTATGTAATTGAAAGAAACGACTACCTATAGATTTTTTTTTAAATGCGGTTCAGATCTGATTGTTCATCAGCTCAAGAGGCTTATGGCTCTTCATGCCAAAAGGGGAGAGGTGCTTAGAGTCTCTCAACAGGAATCAATAACCAGGGGACGAAGGTTTAAGGTGAGGGGGGAAAGATTTAACAGGAACTTGAGTGTTAACTTTTTTACACAAAGGACGGTGGGTGTATGCAAAGGGCGACCGGAGGAGGTAGTTGAGGCAAGTACCATCACAACATTTAAAAAACATTTGAACAGGTACATGGATAAAATAGGTTTACATGGATATGGGTCAAAAGTGGGCAGTTGAGAAGTGTAAATGGGGCACATTGCTTGCAATGGAAAGCTGGGTTGAAGGGCTTGTTTCAACACTGAATGACTCTATGGCTCTAGGTATTAAATTAACTAAATACCTTTTTTGAAGATATAGAGTTGTACAACACAGAAACAGGTCCGTCGACCCACTGCAGATGCTGGTATATACTGAGGATAGACACAAACTTTTGGAGTAACTCAGTGGGTCTGGCTGCATCTCTGGAGGAAAAGGCTGGGTGGCAGACATCCTCAGACAGAAGAAGGGTCCCGAACCCGAAACATCATCCATCCTTCTTCTCCATAGATGCTGCCTGACCTGCTGAGTTAGTCCAGCACTTTAGTGTCTATCTGCAGTATGTACCAGCATCTGCATTCCCTCTCGACACATTTGGTACAAGAGGGAGGTCGCCAGTGAACTGTCATGGATTGAGTGGCTTTGTGCATTGGTTTGAAGGCTGAAATTACTCCAGCACTTTGTGTCTACTCCTTGCACCAAGTTACCTCAAGAACGACCAAAAGCAAGCACAGCTCTCTCTTAAAAGGAATTTGGCAACTTTAGAGAATCAGTGGCCTGTACACGAAGCAGCGACCCATTCCAGATGCCTAGGCATTCCTGAGCGTAGAATCACAGCAATGTTTATATGCGCCTATTAATGCAGTGAGATATTCCAAGGCTCCTCACTGGAGCATTATCAAAAAAAAGTTTTGCTGAACCATATAAGGAAATATTAGGGCCAAAAGCTTTGACTCGAGTCGTAATGGAGGAGAGGCAAGCAAAGGGCAGGAGAAATCAGGAAAATAATTCCGTAATTTAACTATTCCCTGATCCGGGCCACAGTTCGATACAGTCACTGTGATCCTCTCTAGCCTATTGTAAAATAATGGAAAGGGCAGCATTCCAGGAACTATCAAATCTTTCAAAGGATTTTTAGGTGAAAATTCCCAGTACCGCAGAATCTTCCATTTTAATTGGTAGCTATTAAATCCAACAAATATTAAAACACTTCGTTTTTATGGTCATAGTGATAAACGTAGAACATAGAACAGTACAGCACAGAAACAGGCCTTTCACAACACAATATCTGTGCCGAACATGATGCCAAGTTCAACTGATCTCGCCTGCCCGCACACGATTCCCATCGCTCCATTCCCTGCATATCTGTGTGCCTATCTAAAAGCCTCTTAAATGCCAATATTATACCACCTCCACCACTACCCCTGGCAGCATGTTCCAGGTACCCACCACCCTATGTGTAAAAAACTTGCCCCGCACATCTCCTTTAAACTTTGTCCCTCTCACCTTAAAGCTGTGGCCTCTAGTCTTTGACATTTTTACTGTGGAGTTAGATTCTAATGTCACCAAGTCTCTCAATGATGCATAATTAAAAAGAGCAGGGTGCACCTTATATATCCATATGCATGTTACAACATTTGGATTCATGATACATAGTACTTACAATAGTTGCGGAGACCCATGAAATGTAAATTCCTTATATATATATGTTATATTCCTTTCATATTTTATATGTTAAAATAGAGCCACAGATGATAGGAAATCATACGACTGTGTATACAATTATGAGGGGAATAGATAAGGTGAATGCACAGTCTTTTATCTGGAATCATGGATCAGAGGATAGAGGACTGAGGTGAGAGAGGAAAGAGTTAATAGAAACCAGAGGGACAATGTTTTCACTGAGGGTGGGGGGTATATGGAACAAGTTGCCAGAGGAGCTAGTTAAGGCAGGTACTATAACAGTATTTGGAAAGATACTTGGACTTGTACAAGGATAGGAAATGTTCAGAACGATATGGGACTAGCATAGATGGGGCATTTGGGTCGGCATGGATGTTGGGCTGAAGGGCCTATTTCCATGCTCTATGACTATGTCAGGCCGGGAATATTTAGTTTATCTTACTTTAGTGATACAGCCTTTCGGCCCGTCGATTCCATGCCGACCAATAATCAACCTTGCACTCGTTCTATCCTACACACAAGGGGCAATTTACAGGAGCCAATTAACCTGCAAACCTGCACGTCTTTGCGATGTGGGAGGAAAACGAAGTACCAGAGAAAAGCCACGCAGGTTACAGGGAGAATGTATAAACTCCGTACAGACAGCACCCGTAGTCTGGATCAAACCCAGATCTCTGGTGTTGTAAGGTAGCAGCTCTACCGTAGTGCCACTGTGCCACCCCTTACGTTAGACTTTACTTTACTTTAGACTGCAGGGATACAAGGTGGAAACAGGCCCTTCAGCCCACCGAATCTTCACCGGCCAGTGATCACCCCGTACACTAGCACTTTACCGCTCGACACTGTGCTGCACATCTATCTTATTTATTTATCGTGAAGAAGCTGATGTGGATTCTTTGCTGGTTTGTAACAGTTGTCTGAGCACAGAGCTTTGGCTAGTGACATTAATACAAATGAACACACAGAGACCCGTGACCTTGTTCAGCGCCATTGGCTTACAGGCCATCAACTCATCATTCCAATAGAACGTACAATAAATATCAATTGAACGCACACTCGAGGGTTGTGTATATTTCATTTGGAGGATCTGTGATACTTCAGGGTTTGAAAAAAAAGGATGCAGTACGCAAGGTAAATTGTAGAGGACTGTCAACTTTGAACATCGAAGGAGGACATAAATCAATTTAATTACTATCAGCATCTGTTCGTACGGTTTTACTGTAATTCAGCTCGATTTTCCAGGCTTTCTTTTCACTTTAATGAGCGTGGCAACTGAAGGCCTTAAAGCATTGCCTTTCCAAATGTTTATGTGGTACATCATTAGCCCAATGGAGAAAAGGTTGTGGGCATAGCTCACTCATAATTAGCAGCATGGCAGTGACACTCACTGCCAGTCTCCCAACTGGGAAATGATTGAACTTGGCTTTGAAATTAGATTTGTACAGAAGGAACAAATCAGTGATTTAATGCCCATTAAGGCGGCACAGTGACGCGGTGGTGGAGTTGCTGCCTTACAGCCCCATGGACCTGGGTTCAATCCTGATTACGGGTACTGTCTGTACAGAGTTTGTATGTTATCCCTGGGACCATGTGCGTTTTCTGCCAGGTGTTCCGGTTTCCTCCCACACTCCAAAGACGTACAGTTTTGTAGGTTAATTGGACTTTGGTGAAATTATAAAATTGTCCCTGATGTGTGTAGGATAGTGTTCGTGCATCATTTGGTTGGCACGGATTCAGTGGGCCGAAGGGCCTGTTTCCAAAGTCTAAAGTTAAGTCTCAAGACCATGATGAACAATGGTCTATATCTTTTTCCCCTGTGTTTATGAAAAGTTAAGGGAGGTCAGGCACCAGAAGCTCGGTTGATACTCTGCTGTCTCCGAAGATAGAAATTGTTGGGTTGGATTCCTTCTCCAGAGCACAAAACTCAATGCTGGCACTTCATTGTGGAACTAATGGTGTGTTGTACTTTTAACAGTGCCAGTTTTCATGCAACCTGTTCACCTCTCTGCTACCTCAGATGTTTGTAAAAGTCGTGTGGACAACAATGGCGTTTATCATCAGTAGTCTGATGAATATATGGCTGTACAACAACACCTTTTCAGGGATTTTTGAGATACAGTGTGGAAACAGGCCCTCCGGCCCACCGTGTCCGCGCCGACTAGCGATCATCCCAAACACTAGTTCTATCCTACATGCTAGGGATTACATAGAAGCCAATTATCCAACAAACCAGGATGTCCTTGGGATGTGAGAGGAAACTGGAGCACCTGGAGAAAACCCACGGCATCACAGAGATAACCTACAAACTCCGTACAGCCAGCACAGATAGGTTTAGAGAGATATGGGACAAATGCAGGCAGGTGGGACTAGTGTTGATGGGATATGTTGGTCTTTGTGGGCAAGTTGGGCTGAAAAGGATGTTTCCATGCTGTAAGACTCTGACTCTGTGACCCAAGGTGAGGCAATCTCCCATGTTCTCTTGATTGCCTCCCAACATCCATGAACTTAAACTGACCCAAACACCATGCTATCATGATCATAACCCAAATTAAATCCCACCCTTCTCTCCTGTATTTCCTCACCTTCAACACATCCTGAGTTGATAAGACTGCAATTTAAAGATTTTCACCTTTGCAAATGAAATTCCCTTGTTTTCTCTCTGCAACCCCCACTCTTCTCCAATTCTGGCCTCTTGTGTAACTCCTACTTCAGTCTTTCCTCCACAACAACTGTGCTTTCCACTCTCCCTCTCCATCTCCTCTTTGTCCCAACATTTGGTAAACTTCCCGACACCTAGGTGCAACACATCTACAAAGGTGGTCTACAAATGCCACTTGTATCTGAAAGATTCCCAGGCCATTGACATTTCCCTTGTGCAATGATTCGATTTAAGTAGAAAGCTCTAAGTTTACTTTAAGATACAGCAAGGAAACAAGCCCTGCGGCCCACTGAGTCCCCGCTAACCATTGATCACCTTTTCTATGTTATCCCAGTTCCCCGTCCATTCCCCACACATAAGAGACAATTTTACAGAAGCCAATTAACCTACAAACCTGCAAGTCTGTGGGATGTGGGAGGAAATTGGAGTACCCGGAGAAAACACATGCAAATGAACCTGGAGGAAAATGTGCAAACTCCACACAGACAACACCCAAGGTCGGGGTCGAACCCAGATCTCTGACATTGTGAGGCAGCGTCGCAAGGAACTGCAGATGCTGGTTTATACCGAAGATGGACTCAAAGTGCTGGAGTAACTCAGCGGGTCAGGCAGTATCTCTGGAGAAAAAGGATGGGTGACGTTTCTGGGTCGGAACCCTTCTTCAGACGCTACTTGCTGCCCTGTTTCCTTTGCCTTGTTAGTTGCTATAGGAGAAATTACTACGTGCAATCAATCCTTACCTTGAGGTGTCAATGAGGATTGGTCTTTGTCTAGTGTCACACACAAAGATCATATGGTGAACCCACCTGCTAAACTTGCCTGGTGGAAGCTGAGCACTAAATGCTTGGGTGCCCTGTTTCTTGGGCATTTTATTGATTAGCACTCAAAGCCAACAGCACTGATGATGTAAAGTCCTTCAGTGACACGGCATCCAATCAATATTTAATTAATCTAGTACAGTTGTCTCTTAATTTGTTTGCTGTGGTGAACAATTTATTGAGAGCAGCTGATTTCTTTTTCACCTGGATCATCACTTTGTCCACTTGTTATCGATCATTTCCATTACTCTACAAAGTCAATGAACAGCCGAGTGCTACAAATATTCCATTACAAGTAGCGAGTGAGGAGTTTTGTACCCTTTCTCATCTTCTGATAAATAGTCATAGTCGTACAGCGTGGAAACAGGCCCTTCGGTCCAACTTGCCTAATGCTACTCCAACACTTTGTGTCTTCCTTTTTGCAAACCGGCATCTGCAGTTCCTTGTGTATCCAAATTCTCCAGAGATGCTGCCTGACACACTTAGTTACTCCAGCACTTTGTGTCTGTTTTTGTAAACTAGCATCTGCAGTTCTTTGTGTCTCCACCCTGCTCCTTTCCCCTCATCCATACACTGATAGTCATAAAGTCATACAGCGTGGAAATAGGCCCTTCTGCCCAACTTACCCACACCAACCAACATGTCCCATCTACAGTACACTAGTCCCACCTGCTTACGTTTTGCCTCATATCCCTCTAAACCTGTCCTATCCATATACCTAAACGTTTCTTAAATGTTGCAATAGTACCTGCCTCATCTACCTCCACCGGCAGTTTGTTCCATGCACCCACCACCCTTTGTCTAAAAAAGTACTCCTCAGGTTCCTATTAAATCTTCCCCCCTTAAACCTATGTTGTCATGCACTCGATTCCCCTCCTCTGGGCAAGAGACCCTGTGCGTTTACCCGATCTATTCCTCTCATGATTTTGTACACGTCCATAGGATCACCCTTCATCCTCCTGCGTTCCAAGGAATAGTCCTAGCCTGCTCAACCTCTCCCTATAGCCCAGGCCCTCAAGTCCTGGCAATATCCTTGTAAATCTCTGCAACCTTTCCAGCTTGACAACATCTTTCCGATAGCATGGTGACCAAAACTGAACACAATACTCTAAATGTGGCCACACCAAAGTCTTGTATAATTGTAACATGACATCCCAACTTCTATACTCAATACTCTGACTGATGAAGATCAATGTGCCAAAAGCCTTTTGACCACCCTATCTACCTGTGGTGCCACTTTCAACAAACTATGTACCTGCATTCCTAGATCCCTCTGCTCTGCAAAACTCCCCATTGGCCTACCATTCACTGTGTAGGTCCTGTCCATGTTAGTCTTACCAAAATGCAACACCTCACATTTCTCTGTATTAAATTCCATGAACCATTCCTCAGCCCACCCTCCCAACCGATCAAGACCCTGTTGCAATTTTTGACAACCATCTTCACTCCCTACAATACCACCCACATCTGCAAATTTGCCAATCATGTCATGTATGTTCTCATCAAATATGAGATGAGAAGTTACGATAGCGTTAGGATCAGTATAAATTCGTGGAGTGGATCAGTATAAGTTCATGCAGGTTGTGAGGTGGACAGGAGAACATGGGAGATGGCGTCACCTGGAGCTAACTAAGTGTGGGTAACATTTCGGTCTCCAGTGAGCTGAGTTTCTCATGGTGGTGGCCACTTTTGGTCACAAACTATCCTGGTGATGTAGAGTTTGGTATTCACAAGATCAGCCCAGGGGCAAGTAGAGCACTGAGATGTGAACACTTCAGTCTGGCTGCTGATGATGGCCTAAGAGAAGGGTGGAACAGGCAGTTGACAAATAGAGTTTAGAGTGGTGTCTTTAGAAATTATTCTTCCTAAAATACAATTGTCAGAAGAAATGGTCTAATTTTTGTTTATGTTTTTATAAGATCATAAGACACAGGAGTAGCATTAGGTCATTTGTTCCATCGGGACTGATCCGCCATTAATCATGGCTGATCTATTTTTCTTTCTCAACCCCATTCTCCTACTTTCTCCCCATAAACTTTGACACCCTTACTAATCAAGAACCTATCAATCTCTGCCTTAAAAATATCCAATGACTTGGCCTCCACAGCCATCTGTGGCAATAAATTGCACAGGTTCAACTTCCTCTGGCTAAAGAAATTCCTCCTCGTCTCCATTCCAAAGGTGCAACCTTTTATTCTGAGGCTGTGCCCTCTGATCGTGGACTCTCCCATTACTAGAAACATCCTGTTCGTAGCCTTTCTTGGCCTTTCATTATTCAGTAAGTTTCAATGAGATCCCCCCCTCATCCTTCTAAACTCTAGCGAATACAGACCCTGAGCCATCACACACTCCTCATATGTTAACCCGATCATCCCCAGGATCATTCTTGTAAACATCCTCTAGACCATCTCTAATGCAGGCACATCCTTCCTCTGATATGGAGTCCAAAACAATATTCCTAAGACAGACACAAAGTGCTGGAGTAACTCAGCGGGTCAGGCAGCACCTGACCTGCAGGAGAAAAGAGATAGGTGACGTTTTAGGTCGGGAACCTTTTACAAATTTCCAAATGTGGTCTTATCAGCATCTCATAAAGCATTAAACTAGTTGTGGTGGTGTTCAGGGTGAGGGGCACTGCCCCCGAGGTACCTTAGCAGAGGTACCTGGCAGAGGTACCTTAGAGGTCATCAGTCCCATCACTTGACTTTCGTAGAACATCTCCAGATCTGAATCTAGTTGAGAAGTAGCCAAGTAAAACCTTCAGCCTTTGAGAAATTAACCTTGACTTCCTTCTCCTGTTGGTATTTATTTGGCCCTGGGCCAGGGGACGAAAGCTCTTCACAATTTTAAAAACAGGAAGAAACCAGCAAACTAAAATCTTGGCATCATGCCCATCTGGCAATGAGCTCATATCCCAATGCCCAAATGCCAGCAATTAACCGCTCATTTCTATTCCACCTTTGTTGATAATGCTGGATCAGAACACTTGGCTTGCAAGGAGAAAAGTTGGATGTCTGGGATTTAATCATGCAGTTATGAATACTTGTGGTACAATTGATTCCTGCTTTCCAAGTTGCTACAGTAAATCAAGACGGTATTACCACACTGCATCTCCTCCAAGTCCAATTTCCTATTTTCCTACTGCCCTGTATACAATTACAATTGGTGCTCGTCAACATATGTGTGACTATAAATGGAAAGAGAATGCCAACTGATCAAAATCTGTAGAAGAATCCCGAACCAAAACATCAACTCTCCATGTTCTCCGGAGACACTGCCTGAACCGCTGAGTTGCTCCACCATTTTGTGTTCTTTTGTGTGAACTAGTATCTGCAGGTCATTGGTTCTACATTCTGAAGCTTCTTCCTTGGAAGATGGAGAATACTGAGTTTAGACTTTAGAGACACAGCATGGAAACAGGGCCTTTGTCCCACCGAGTCTGCAATGTCGAGTGGTCAACCTGTACACCAGCACTATCCTACACACTAGGACCAATTTACAATTTATAAAAGCTAATTAACCCACAAACCTGCACGGTTTTGGAGTGTGCGAGGATACCCTGAGAAAACCCATGCAGCCAAACTCCATTGACATTCTCCAATTGGTATTCTCCAATTTTTGGTTACTAACCTACAAGCACCCTCCCCCCCCCCCATCTCTCTCTCATTTTCCCCCTGTTCTCTGTGCCCCACCTAAATTCACACCCATTTCTCCCCTTCCCCTTCTGACCCTGTCACGTTCCACCTATATTCCTTCTTCTAGCTTCACAAATCACTCCTCAAATCCCCATCTCCTTATCTCACAATTTTTGTCTTTTCATCTCTGACCTTAGCACAACTTCCTGCCAATAAAAAAAAAACCCTCACTTATATCCACCTATCACTCACCAAACTTGTCCTGCCCCCACCTCTCTTCCGGCTTTTACCCCCCCTCTTCAACCACAATCAGTCTGAAGAAGGGTCCCAACCTGAAACATCGCCTATCTATATTCTCCAGAGATGCTGCTGACTCGATGAGGTACTCCAGAACTTTGTGTCTTCTTCTTTGCAACATGCCTTAAAAAAGAACAGGGGACCAGGAGGCGTTGATTTTATTTTCCATTTTTCCCATAACTTGCTCATATGACAGATTACAACAGTGACTTTAGGCCCTGCAAGTGACTTAGCGGTTTGTAATCGCCACTGACACAAGAAAAGGCACAAACGTTTTTGACGCAATAAATGAGACGTAGGCCGTGATTGAAGATTTGACTTGGGCTGATAATGGTGAAGATGATTGTAGAGGTTTTTTTTGCAGCTGATGGATTAGATTTAGTGATCAAAGGATAATCGTTACAGTGCAAAACTGAGTGAGGATTGAATAAAGGCAATGGTTAAGCAACCTTGAACTGCATTTAGTAGCAGGATGTCCCTTGATGTTGGTCTTCCAAAAAGTCTAAAATGTGACAGGTTAATTGGACCTAGGTAAACTACTGTGTGAATCTTATCCAGTGGTATGGCAGTTTCATGAAATAAACAGTGCTTTCAGAATTCAGTAGTATAGCAGGCAGTTAAAATGATTTGATAGACTGCATTTCTGGAAGCATTGAGCCAGCATGTCTCCTGGCTGTGTTGCTTAGCAACATTTTAATTCAAGAAGGATTGAAAAGACAAAATCCCTATGGAGCTGAAAACAGAAATGAGACTGCAGTTGACAGATGATATGAGTTGTTTCATATAATATACTGTGAAGATCACCGAGTTCTTTCATGAATGATAAATGGGCTGTACACAGATCAATGGGCACTGCAATAAACTGGAACCATGGTCCATGTCTGAGGCAGCAGAGGTTGCATAATCAGGAAGGGACCTGAAGATTTGGTTATTGAAACAATTCCTGTTTGTTTTCGCCGTTGCACAGTGCAAGCGGAAAGAGCTTCCAAATCCTGACGGTATAGTTTAGTTTAGAGATACAGGGCGCAAACAGGCCCTTCAGCCCACCGAATTGCACCGACCAGCAATCACCCCGTGAACTAGCACTATTAAAACGCACTTGAGCCAATTTACAACCAAAGCCAATTAACAACAAACCAGCATGTCTTTAGAGTGTGGGAGAAAACCGAAGCAGCCGGAGAAAACCCACGTGGTCACAAGGAAAACGTACGTACCCTACAGACAGCGCCTGTAATCAGGATTGAACCCGGGTCTCTGGCTCTGTAAGGCAGCAACTCTACTGCTGGGCCAACATGCCTCCCTCAGATTTTTGTTTCTTAATAACGCTGTGACATCAACTGTGCCATGGCTGGCCAGCTCAAATTGTTGCCACTGGTCACACAGCGAGGACATCACAGTTAAGTGATCGTTCTTCTCTGTGTGTGTGTGTGTGTGTGTGTGTGTGTGTGTGTGCCATGCCTTCAAGGCAAGATCACTTCAGGAGAACAGCATTGGTGAATTAGTCAGTAACAGGGAAAGGGGATTGTTTGGAGCTTTCTGATGCAAACGTTTGCAGTTGGATGTTGATATATTTTTTAGAAAAAATTGTTCCAGACCAATTAACCACCGAACAGTACCAGTTATCTTTATGACTATTTTGGATGTTACTAGAATTGGCCTTTACACCAACGCAGATTGTGTATAAATAGAATTGTAGAGTCATACAACATGGTAACTGGTCCTTCAGCCTAACTTTAGTTTAGTTTAGTTTAGAGATACAGCACATAAACAGGCCCTTTGGCCCACCAGGTCCGCGCCGACCAGCGCTCCCCATACACTGGCACTATCCTACAAACTATGGACATGTGACAATTTTTTTTACCGAAGCTAATTAACCTACAAACCTCTATGTCTTTGGGTTGTGGGAGGAAACCAGAGGACCCGGGGAGAACACACGCAGTCACGGGGAGACTGTGCAAACTCTACACAGACAGCACCAGTAGTCAGATCGAACCTGGGTCTCTGGTGCTGTAAGGCAGCATCTCTACCGCTGTGCCACTGTGCCGCCCATCAACTTCCATGCCGATCAAGATGTCCCATGTAAGCTAGTACCATTTGGCCCACATCCCTCTAAACCTTTCCTATCCATGTATCCATCCAAATGTCTTTTAAATGCTGTTATAATACCTGCCTCAATTACCTCCTCTGCCAGTTCATTCCAGATACCCATCACCCTTTGAGTGAAATTTGAATGTTGTCCCTCTTACCATAAACTATGTCCTTTGGTTCTTCATTCCCTTACTCTTGGTCAAAGACTCTGTGCATTCATCCCATCTATTCCCTTCATGACTTTGTACACCTCTATACAATCACCCCTCAGATGATTGCGCTCCAAGGAATAAAGATCTAGCCAGCCCAATGTTTGCCTTCAGCATAGGTTTTGCATGGTAACTTGCAGGAAGTGGGAACAATGATAGGGGACCGAGTGTTCGCTGTCTTCCATAGGTGAATAAAATAATCTGTTGTAAAATTTCCAGAGCCAATAAAGTGAAAGATTGACAGGAAACGAGAGGTGCGAGGGTGAAGATCAGTGTAATTGGAGGGTCTAGGACTATAGGGAACAGTCTCGGAATAAAAGGACATACCTTTAGAAAGGAGATAAGGAAAATTTATTTAGTCAGAAAGTGGTGAATTCAGTGCCACAGACAACTGTGGAGGCCATTGAGCATTTTTAAAACAGAGATTGATAGGTTCTTGATTAGTAGGGGTGTCAAAGCTTATGGGGAGAAGGCAGGAGAGTAGGATTGAGGGGGAAAGAGATTGGCCATGATTGAATGGCGTAGACTCAGTCTGCCAAATGGCTTAATGGCATGGCTTAATGAATGGCTTCTATGACATAAACTATGCTGAAATATTTTATGCAAAGCACGGTGAGTGCCTGGAACGCGCTGCCAGGGGTGGTGGTGGAGGCAGATAAGATAGTGGCGTTTAAGAGGCTACTGGATAAGCAAGTGGATATGCAGGTAATGGAGGGATATGGACCAAGTACAGGCAGGGGAGATTAGTTTACTTGGCATCATGTTCAACACACACATGGTGGGCCGAGGGGCCTGTTACTCTGCTGTACTGTTCTATATTCAATTTGAGGCAGAAAGAGAAATAAAGAGAGGGAAAATAGAGAAGAAAAAGAAAGGTAAATTAAACTAGCTTTGTAATAATATTAAAAATATTTGGAACAGTGTACTGCTTGAGAGTACATGGCCCTAACCTCATGTCTGGACTATTAATTAGTACAATTGGTAGAGTCCTCATCATAGAAGTTACAAGCCCCCAACGGCAGAAGTGATTATATTGAGGGTATAAATCTCATCATCAAGAGATGTTTCAGTGAGATGTTGCAATGTTGTTCTGTCTAAACCAACGGCATTGTTTCACTTACTGTGCACTGTTTGCGGAGAATAGGAATTCAACCTTTCAGTCTTCCTCATTGCAAATTGCTGGGGTTTTTAAACAAACTAACATTGGCAAATGACTTGAACACAGTTATTTTTACAGCATTTCTGAGCTGTTAAGATAATCTCTTTCATATCTTGTGTTCAGCAAAGCCATCCTCTTGTCTTGTATTAGAACGGAAAGATCTAATGCCCGGGGTTAAATTCAAGAGAACATCATGCACAATCTCTGACAGATGTACCTACACAGAGCACAGGGTTTCTGACTCACTAGAACTGCACTTGAATATTTTCCAATGAATTTCAAAATCGTTCTTCAGGCAACAAGTGGTTCATGTCAGTGATTCCAGAAATATTCTCGTTGTAATGGGACCACATTACTAGAGCCAGCCACCCAGAATAGTTTGTAGAAACAAGGGACTGCCAATGCTGGTTTACAACTAAAAGACACAAAATGTGTAAATCAGTAGGTCAGGCAGCATCTCTGGAGAAAAGGAATAGGTGATGTTTTGGGTTAAGACCCTTCTTCAATGTATCCTAGATGATGTTTCGGGTCTATAGTAAAGTCTAACTCAAATCAATGTCCGGTATTAGACAAAGTGAAGGATTTGGCATTGTCGGTCAGTCAGTGTGTCTTAGTGTGTAGGAAGGAACTGCTGATGCTGGTTGAAGATACACAACGTGCTGGAGTAACTCAGCGGGTCAGGCAGCATCTCTGGCGAAAAGGAAAAGGTGATGTTTCGTTCAAGACCCCTCTTCAGTGTATCCTAGATGTTTGACTCTGACAGCTCTCATGTGTAAGTCCTTGACTTAACATTGTTGAAACAGACAAGCATTTCTATTTGAAACCGTCAACATTGTCAACAATGTCCAGGCCAATGAGGTACAGTGAAATTCTTGTTTTTGCCGACAGTGCACAAAGTAGGCAAAGAGCCGCCACATATCTGGTGCCGACAGAGTAGCAAAGTACTCATCATAGTGCCAATGGTCCCTCTCTGTTCTCGGTGTCAGTAATGACGGAGGCGTTAACAAATTGGGAATTCCAAAGTAATGCCTTTACCCAGAAGGTGATGAGAGCGTGTGAATGCACTCCTCCAGAGTTATTGGGGCAAATAGGAGGGACTCATGAAAGAAAACCTGAGTGCCAAAGGAATAGAAGGCTGAGTTGACTGCTGTTCCACGAATGTGACTGGTAAGCCAATTCAACAACGCTTCATCTTGTGTGGCCATATAGAAGAAGGGCTGGTGGTGGAGGAAGGTGGCATTTAAGAGGCCTTTCGATAGGCACATGGATATGCAGGAAATGAAATTTGGGTTATGTGCAGGCAGAGGAGATTAGATTACTTGGCATCATGTGCAACATGGACATTGTGGGCCAAGGGCTCTGGTCCTCTGCTGTACTGTTCGATGTTCTATTTGAGGCAGAAAGAAAAATAAGAAGAAGGAATGACAGAGGAAAAAAAGAAAACACAAAATAAATTAAACTAGCTTTGCAATAATGTAAAAATATAAAAATGGAACAGAGTGTTATCTAAAAGAACAAGGCCCTAACCTCAGTACTTTGATGTTGTTCGTCATGTCCGGACTATTAATTAGTACAATTAGTAGAGTCCTCATCATGCAAGTTACAAGCCATCAATGGCGGCAGCGATTATATTGAGGGTATAAATCTTGTCATCCAGAGACAATGCAATGAGATTGCAATGTTGTTCTGCTTTGTCCAGGCAGAGGGACCTGTTCCTGTGCTGTACTCTTCTATGCTCTATGTTGTAACGCTGATTGCGCTTCTTTGAATGGGCCATTGGAACAAAGGTCCACTGCCTCTCTGGGTCTTCCTGTTATATCACCTCACAGTTCCAACGACGTGAGTTTGATTTAAATATGACCTTCGCTGGTATCTGTGCGGAGTTTGCACGTTCTTTCTCTGATCACACAGGTGATCCAGATTCCACCTGCATCCTGAAGATTGGCAGATTAGAACGTAGAACGTCAAACAGTACAGGAAGAGGCCCTCCGGCCCATGATATCTGTGTCGACCATGAGGCAGATGAGATTAGAATCTCTTCGAATTGGATTATCATGGAATCATGTTCAGCCCAGTGATTGTTGGCTGAAGGGGCAGTTCCTGTGTGGTACTCTATGTTCTATGAACATAACCTGCTTCAACGGTATGGATTGAAGGGGGAATAGTGGTCAGGCTTCTGGGGATAACTCTTCGAAACAGACCCAAGGATCTTTCACACTCAGGTGGTCAGACAGCACTTCAATTTGACTTCCCATCTAGAAGAAGCACTTCTTCTTGGGTAGCTTATAACCCAATGGTATGAATGTTCATTTCTCTAATTTCAAGTAACTCCTGCATTCCTTCCCTTCCCCTCTCTCTTCCTTTTCCCCCACCCCAGTCGTCCTACCAGTTCCACTGTTCGCATCGTTGTATCCCTCTTGTTATCACTTCTTTTCCAGCCAACAATAGCCCATTATGAGCTCCATCCTTACTGAGGTCAGCCCTGATTTGTTCTGGCCTTTTCTCGCCTCCAGTTTAATCCCCCCCCCACCTCTACTTTAACTCTGAAGATGGGCTCCAATCCAAAACGCCACCTATTCTTTTTATCCAGAGATTCCTGATTAGCACGGATGTCACGGTTTATGGGGAGAAGGCAGGAGAATGAGGTCAGCAGAGAGAGATCGATCAGCCATGATTGGATGGCCAAGAAGGAACTGCAGATGCTGGAAAATTGATGGTAGACAAAAGTGCTGGAGAAACTCAGCGGGTGCGGCAGCATCTATGGAGCGAAGGAAATAGGCAACGTTTCAGGCCGAAACCCTTCATCAGAATGGTTGAATGGCGATGGATTAGATGGGCCAAACAGCCTAATTCTGCTCCTATCACATGACCATGTGACCTTATGACCTTATGAGATGATGCGTGTCCTGCTGAATTACACCAGCATTTTGTATTCTATCTTTGGTATAAACCCGCATCAGCAGTTCCTTCCTTTAGAGAAGAAACCACCTCGGATTATGCAGTGTATTCTTGGTGTTACATAGAGGAATCAGCATTGATTTTTGCGTTAGTACCTGGGATATTTGTTGGATAAAAGACAATAGATGTTGTGAAATGTCATGCTTTATCAGATTATTCTGTGCTCAAAAAACATATTGTTCTAGTTTCCAAATACTAAAGCACTAAATTATTCAAAGAAGTTACAACAAACCCATGTAGTTCTTTTTTCTCTGGCTAATGGTGTTATTTGTACTTGCAGGCAGAAAAAACAAAGATTCGACCCATCGCTGTGAAGTAAGTTTACTTTTATGTGGCAGTGTTCTCTATTGATGATCGATAAATGAAATATTGGTTATGGTGGGAAGGAGATGGGGGAGATTTATGTTCCATCAGCTGTTCAGGTAAGGATTATAGCAAGCATGATACTGCAATCTACCCCTTATTGCCCAGAGGGCAAATCTTCTCTGCTCCTCATAAATTAGCTAATTCGATTCAGTACAATTTGTGCTTTGTTTCGAGTAACACCGTTTCAGCATATTTATACACCAACCTCAACCTACTTCAAACCAATTTTGTTGTTCTCCTTAAACGAGCTGTAATGAATATAAAAATAATCATCTTCAGGGCCCCTATAAATAAACTCACAAGTATTTCAAGTGGCTTGGACTGAGTGCTAATGTGACAAGACATTAAATATCCTGTAAATTGATCCAGTCCTATTGGCAATTCAAACCACTTGCTTATTCTTGTTACGAGACACTATCTGCTGTGTTGTGCATTGGGCAGGCTTGTTGCTTTTATTTATATTTTATAGTTACGTGTTTATGATGCTAAAAGAGGCCAGTCTGCCCATCAGGACTATACTGGCCTTCAGAATCATTTCCCAATTGTTTGCTTTACAATCTATTCTCTTTTGCCTGCCCACCAACTCCAACCAATTCTCCTGTCGCCACCTCCACTTGGGGTAATTTCCAGCAGCCAATTAACCCACCAGCACAAGTTCGGAGTGTGCGAGGAAACCGGAGCACCCGGAGAAAACCCACGCGGTCACAGAGAGAGCGTAAAATCTCTGTGTAGACAGCACCCGAGGTCAGGATCGAACCCGGATCTCTGGCGCTGTGAGGCAGCAACTCTACCGCTGCACCACTGTTCTCTAGGTTAGGATTAAACCCAAAGTGCCACAGACAACATTGGCAAGAAACTATATGCACACCGGCACCTTTTTATCCACAAAATAAAGTAATGTTTCATACCAAAAATGCAAATGTCCAGATTTCAAGACTGAGTATGAACCATACAAAAGAGGTTTTGAAAGAGCTGATTAGGATTAGTTCACCTCTAGGGAAATCTCAGACTCATGGGTGGTGGTGATGGCAGATACAAGGGGGCATTTAAAACACTTTTAGATGGGCATATGGATATGTAGGGGGGTGTCCTGACCCAAATCATCACTTATCCATGTTCTCCAGAGATGCTGTCTGATCTGGGAAAAGGTACAGAAGTGTGAAAACACACACCTCCAGATTCAGGGATAGTTTCTTCTCAGCTGTTATCCAGCAACTGAACCATCCTATCACCACTGGAGAGCAGTTTTGATCTACCATCTACCTCACTGGAGACCCTCAGACTATCTTTAATTGGAATTTATCTTGTACAAAATATTTTTTCCTTCATTCTGTATATGTTCATTGTGGACGGCTTGATTGTAATCATCTATAGTGTTTTCGCTGACTGGTATAGCACATAACACAAAGCTTTTCACTGTACCTCGATACACATGACAGTAACTAAACTAAACTAAACTGACCCATTGAGGTAGTCCAGAACTATGTCTTCCACGCCAGAGTCCAGTGTCTGCATTCCTCATGTCTCCCAGTAGCTGGAGCAGTTATGTAGCAGTACTTACTGCTGCACCATCGTGGAAGCATGGGATTTGAGAGGAAAAATATTTCTCATCGGTTATATTAACAGTGAATATTACCCAGAGCACTGGCTATCCATTGTATCCACTTCCAAACATTTCATACGAATACTTTGTGTTGTGATGGTACGTAGCAATACCTCTATAAAGTTAAAAAGTAGAACTTCACATTTTTTGAATTTTTAATATCATGAAAAGATTACTAAAATTTAAAAAGATAAAATGTATTCATGCAATTTGGTGGTAAGGCCCTTAAACAGCTTAAAGAAGACTCAAGTTGCTTGAGGAACTCCATGGGTCACACAGCTTCTCTGGAGAACTTGGTTAGGCAATGTGTCAGATGGGGACCCTTCTTCCCGACCTGAAACGTCATCTCTCAGTGTTCGCCAGAGTTGCTGACTGTCTATTTAAGTTACGCCAGCCCCTTTTTCTCTAAACCAGCACCTATAATTCCTTTCTTCAACCTTAAACAGCTTTAGTAGCTGTGGGGTGATAATCTGTCATAGACACTAACAGCAGGGAATGTTATACATACCGACATCTTTTTGTCTACATCAAAAGCACTGATTCTTACCAAAGATGCAAATGTACAGACCTGAGACTGAGTACAAACAACACCCTAGGGGACTGAAAGAGTTGACTATGAGAAGTTGTTTCCCCTCTTGGGAAGTCTCAGACTCAGGGGCAGAATTTCAGAATAGCTTAAGATGGAGATGTGTCGGAAACCTTCTCTCAGAGAGCCCTGGGATCCTTGAAATACTACACCACAGAGATCTCTGCTCAAAGAATCATTAATTATATCGCAGACTGAGACAGACATGTGGACCACGAGGGGAAAAGTGTAGTTGAGACCAAGATCAGGTCCAGTATTCTCTGTAGACTTTAGAGATATGGTGTGGAAACAGGCCCTTCGGCCCAACAAGTCCATGCCGACCAACGATTATCCCGTACACTAGCACTATCATACTAGGGACAGTTTAAAATGTACAGAAGCCAATTAACCTACCAACCTGTATGTCTTTGGAGCGTGGGAGGAAACTGAAGCACCCGCAGAAAACCCACACAGTCACAGGGAGAACGTACAAACTCCATACAGACAGCATCCAAAGTCAGGATTGAAACTGGATCTCTGGCGCTGTTAGACAGCAACTCTATTGATGTGCCACTTTGCCACTCTCTAATTGAATCCTGAAGTACACTCAAGAGGCTGTGTGGACTAAACTACATCTTGCTTCTAATGAAAGAAACAAAATGCTAAGAGTAACTCAGCAGGTCGGGCAGCATCCCTGGAGAACATTGTTAGATGAGGTTTCGGGTCGGGACCCTTCTTCGGACTGATGCTGTGACATCAACTATCTAGCCTTCTCAACTCCCCTTACGCACTCTAATCCCAACGTCCTCCGATCACACAGCCCTCCTCTCACTCAACAGCAATCCCAACATTGTTATTAAACCCACTGACAAGAGAGGTGCTGTTGTATTCTGGTGCGCTGACCTTTATCATGCTGAAGTCAGCTCTCAAACACCTCCTCACATCTACCCCTTGACCATGTCCCCACAGACGAACACCGGGCCACCATCTCTGGCTCTTGTTTCTCGATCTCAGACACCTCCTCACTGTTCTCACGTCATGTTCCGCGCTGACAACCAAAGATAAAATTTGCCTCTAAAGTATCTAAAAGAACATTGTCAACTAAATCATAACATCATCAGCCTGAAAACTGTAATGTCCAGGTTTAGGAGCAGCTTTTTCCCTACAACCACCAGGCTATTGAACACATCAAACTCCAAATAGGCTCTGAACTATCTAGACTGGGGGATGTTATTTTTGCACTTTTATTGTCTATTTGTTTGTCTGTTTGTGTTTTATATATATACCAAACCTTTTCTTGTTGTTCAGTATGGGTTTTACAGAGTACTATGTTTACATATCTGTTTTGCTGCTTCAAGGAAGAATTCCATTGTTCCATTTTGGAACTATGACGATACGACACTCTTGACTTGACTCATTACTCTCTTGAGATATCTCCTTTATGGTTACTCCTATTGATGCTAATAATAATAATACTAAAATAACGATTATAATAATAATGACAGTGATGATGAGGTCTATTTTTGAAGACCAGTAATTAAATGCAAATGGCTGTGGTGACGCAGAGGTTTTGAACACGAGCTTCTTATCCAGGAAGGCATGAATTAAACAGAGACCACAAAGTGCTGGAGTAACTCAGTGGGTCAGGTAGCATCTCTGGAGATCATGGATAGGTGATGTTTCAGGTCGGGACCCTTCTGCAGCCGGTTGTCGTAGAGAGAGAAACCTGGAAAAGAGACATAGGGGCAGGACAAAGGCTGACAAGTGATAGGCAGATACAGGTGAGGAGGGTTAAATTTGCCGATGGGCGGACAAAGTCTACAGATATACAGAAGACAAAAGTGTGCTTGGCTTCAACTCCATTTTCTGATCTATTACTATAACTCTTTCGGCCAAAAATAGAAAGATTAAACGAGAACTTACCGTTTGAAGTTGGAGTGAGAGACTACATGAGGAACCCATCAGCCCGCATGCGCGTCAATCTTCAAAGCAACTGTATGAAACCACAGACCACTTGCACCAAATTAAACTATAGAAAGATTAATAACGCTTGACTTGCTGAATGATCTTTATGAGATTCAGGGTTGGCAGTCGAGGGCACGTAATCTCTCAGTCCAACTTCTCATAAAATAAAGATCAAACTTCAAACGGTAAGTTCCCATTTACTCTTTCTATTTTATATCGAAGTCTCGTGATGAGTGCGGGAAGCCTTCGAAGCTCTGTGGTTTCATGCAGTAAATCAATCTGTATGTGAAAACACTACATAGATAAACCATAAATGGTAGAAAAGACATGGGGCATTAACAAAGTGATGCTAACTTTACATACATGTACATCACCCTTAATTGGACCACAGTCCCAATTGCCTTTGAGTTCGACAATAGCTCATGTAGCACTGTTCAGAATTCTATCTGCAAACGTCCAGACATGTTCAACGATATTTTATAACTTCCGAAAGTACGCTCATCTGAGCCTCCTGCTGTTGCAAGAAAGTGATCAAAGGGGAATATCCATTATTTTGGCTGCTGACGAGCCAGCCACCCTGGTAGAGTGAGACTTGAAATTATTTGTATTCACTCCCGCTTTCAGCTGCTTTCATCCATCTATCCATCTTGAAATAGTCTGCACCAACAATCTCTTGTGAAACTATTATATAACTATGAAGATACTTGTCCTTCATCTCATAGGTTCTTAGTAACCACAGTGTACCTTTTCACATAATAAACACCCCCAATCTCCGATCTGGTGGGTATGCTGTCAACTCCAGCTTGTACCCAACCGTGCCTGTTCTGCTTTATGAGTTCATTCACATAAAATGCTAACCTCTTGTCAGATATGACCGAGTGATCCAGACGGAGATTGTGTAAAGACTGTGCTCTTCGTGCTGAAATCAGTGTCATAAGCATGACTAACTTAAGAGTAACTGCTCCAACGTTAGGGATACAGCTGATGATAATCTGCATAAAATTTTATAATGATACACATGATGGAGAAGATGAGGACAGACTCTATGATGGCAGTATAAAACTAAACCATCATTGCCTGCGGCAGATTGTGTTTTCTCAGCTGCCGCAGGAAGTACATCCTCAGTTGGGCCTTTTTGACGTTGGAGTCGATGGTGGCCTCCCATTTAAGGGCCTGTCCCACTTTCACGACCTAATTCACGACCTCTGCCGAGTTTGCCCTTGACTCATACTAGCAGCATGGTCGTCACGAGGTCGTAGGTAGGTTGTAGGTAGGTCATGATGCTAGTCGTAGGTACTCGTGGCATCAAGTAGGTCAGGGCCGTTTTTCTAGCCTGATGAAAAATATCCACGAGTAAAAAAAGGTCGTGAATTAGGTTGTGAAAGTGGGACAGGCCCTTTAAGGTTCCTGGAAATGATGGTTCCAAGGAACTTAAATGACTCCACAGATGTGACTGTGGTGTTGTTGATGGTGAGTGGGGGGAGCTCTCCTAAAGTCTACAATCAATTCCACCGTCTTAAGAGCATTGAGCTCCAGATTGTTGCGATGGCACCAGGACGCCAGCTGTGTCACTTCCTGTCTGTAGGCAGACTCCTCCCCATCCTGGATCAGTCCAATCAGGCTTGTGTCCTCCCACATCCCAAAGACATGCAGTTTTATAGGTTAATTGGCATTGATTTAAAAAATTGTACATTGTCCCTAGTATGTCGGGTAATGCTAGTGTGCAGAGATTGCTGGTCGACGTGGACTCGGTGGACCGAATGGTACATTGCACTGAGACAGTTCACAAAGACTCGCCGAGTTTCCAATGCTATCTTGTGTCCTTCAAGTTTCAATGTTCTTAAAAATATGGAGTCTTCTCTTGGCCTTGTCCTGGCGCTGGCGCTGGCGCTGGGTCATTGTGTCAAGGGTCAGCCTGGCCTGGCGATGTTATCGGTGTCCTCCACTGCTGCTCCACCACTCCATGCCACTACAGGCCCTGTCTGATCCGTGAGCTCGTCTGACCTCTGTCGGGCCTCCAGCGTCGCCCGATCCACGCAATCCCCAGCTGAAAGATTGAAAGATTGAAATTAACTGGTATGTAGTTATAGAGTTGATCTCTGCACCCTTTGTTGGACAAGGGTCTTACATATCCAATTTCCCAGTCCACCAACATCATCACTGAATGCATAAATCTATAAATCAAAGAGGTTCTGGCCACATTTGTCTAAACATCTATGGATTCATAGATGTTTGAGTGAATGTGGCCAGGACCTCTTTGATTTCCTCCCCTCTTTAATCATCTGCATTATTCCCAGGAGGAAAACATGGAAATGATTCCAGGATCAATTAAAGGCCAATTATTGTTGGAAATGTCCTTAGATTGGCAGCCACCTGGACCATTCCCAGGCAGTCAATCGGAACAAAAACAACCAGGAATGATCTTGTTCCCTTCTTTCTATGCCCATATATTTTTAAGAGCATCCAACTGTGATTGGTTTGCGGGTTATTCTATTGAGCATGTCACATCCCCAGTGCAAAAGGTGGTTTAGAAAGCGTGTACATGCACATTGACACTTCCACAGGGAGTTGTGTGCTGATATACCTGGATTGATACAATATTCTGGTTTAAGTACCGTGAAAGTCTTTTTGATCTTGAGAGGCAACACAAAGTTGCAGATGGAAAACTGTTAGCCCATTCCCCATGTTACAGTACATCACTGTACATTATTATGACCACTTACAGTATTTGAAAATGTGTTTCTATTTGACAATACTGATGTGAAAACAGTCTAATTTCACAAAGTCCTACCCATTCTCTCTCTGCCTTTAGTCTGTAAATTACGTGGTATGCAACACAGCCTTGGAATGTTGGATGTTTAGAATGGCCAGATCATTTATTGTTAAAGACTCGCGTGTTTAACTGTCTGAAAGCATATTGATTAAAATAAGTGGAGACCAAGGATCAAGTGCTATGCTGCTGGATGAGAATCAAAGGTTTGTGATCCACAGATTCATTCAAGTCCACTTTGCCTTGGCAGTAACAGATGATACAAAGCTGAAATGTAGGAGGAACAAGCATACAGTATCAGAGGCTTTGGACTTTAGACACAGCTTGGACACAGGCCTTTCGGTACACCGAGTCCACCTGCAATACAGCATGATCCTAGATCAGTGGTTCTTAACCTGGGGGTCATGACCCCCGATGGGGGGGTCATTGCGTGTGGGTGCGTACTGGTGCCAAAAAGGTTAAGAACCACTGTCCTAGATTCTAGGGACAATTTACAATTTTACCAAAGCCAAATAAATTACAAACCTGTATATCTTTGGGGTGTGGGAGGAAAACAAGAGCACCCGAAGAAAACCCACACGGTCACATGGAGAACATACAAACTCCGTACAACCAGCACCCGTAGTCAGGATCGAACCCGGGTTTCTGACACTGTAAAGCAGGAACTCTATTGCTGCACCACTGAGCCACCCCTTTTGGAAGCCAGCGACAGCACAGTGGAATGGCCAGCGAGGTAGCAAGTGAAGTTTATTGTGGGAACCATGAGGCAAAACGTCCTAGATGCATACAGTCATTGGATGTGCAATGGAGGGTGTGGATGAACAGAGAGACAAAGGGAACCCATCAAATACATAATACCCCGGATGTTGAAAACTAGATTAATAAACGCAAAGGTACACAAAATTGCTGGAGAAACTCAGCGGGTGCAGCAGCATCTATGGAGCGAAGGAAATAGGCGACGTTTCGGGCCGAAACCCTTCTTCAGACTGAGTTTCTGAATAAACGCAAAGCCCCTTTTGTTATTTTTGTTTAGTGATATAGCATGGAAACAGGCCTTTTTGGCTCCGCGAGTCCACGACAACCATCGATCTCCTGTTCACACTAGTTCTAAGTTGTGTACGTAGTTCAGTACAACCAAAGTAATGATAAATTACTAGGACTTTGTTGAGGCAGATGCTATCACAATGTTTAAGAAACATATAGACAGGCATATGGATAGGACAGGGTTAGAGGGATATGGGCCAAATGCAGGCAGGTGGGACTAGTATAGATGGGACGTTGGATGGAGTGGGCAGGTTGATCCAAAGGGCCTGTTTCCACGCGGTATGACTGTATAAATCTGTACAAATATCACACTTCAGTTAAGAGATTAATAGGGTATATTCTAGTCAGCCACATAGACTTACTGTAGGTAAACAAAAATGCTGGAGAAACTCAGTGGGTAAGGCAGCATCTATGGAGCAAAGGAAATAGGCGACGTTTCGGGTCGAGACCCTTCTTCAGACTGATGTGGGGGTGGGGGGCGGGCAGGAAGAAGAAAGGAAGAGGCGGAGACAGTGGGCTGTGGGAGAGCTGGGAAGGGGAGGGGAAAGAAGGAGAAAGTAGGGACTACCTAAAATTGGAGAAGTCAATGTCTGCTGGGGTGTAAACTACCCAAGCGAAATATGAGGTGCTGCTCCTCCAATTTATGATGGGCCTCACTCTGGCCATGGAGGAGGCCCAGGACAGAAAGGTCGGATTCGGAATGGGATGGGGAGTTGAAGTGCTGAGCCACTGGGAGATCAGGTTGGTTATTGCGAACCGAGCGGAGGTGTTGGGCGAAGCGAGCGCCAAGAAATTTTTTTAAAAGCCAAGCCGACGCTTGGTCTTACCGATGTAGAGCAGCTGACACCTAGAGCAGCGGATGCAATAGATGAGGTTGGAGGAGGTGCTGGTGAACCTCTGCCGCACCTGGAAGTACTGTAGGTAAGGTAATATTGTAAAGAAAAGTTTATCCTATAAGCAGGAATGGGATTCTGTGGCTATATCCAGAACAGAAAATATACTGAAAAGCAATAATTGAAAGCAAAGCGATGCCAGAAATCAGATCCATGGACTGAAAGTACTAAAAATACTCAGTGGGTTATATTTACAGGTTTTTCACCACAGACGCTGCCAGACCCGTTGATTATTTTCAGCACTTTCTGTTTCTATTTCACGCACATATGAGCACAAAATTAACAAGAGTTTGATAGCATAGGGAAAGACTACAGGAGGGCCCTGACCTGAAATGTCGCCCATTCATTTTCCCTCCACAGATGCTGCCTGACCCGCTGAGTTCCTCCAGCACTTTATGTTTTGTTCATGATTCCAGTACCTGCTGTTCCGTGTGCCTCTAATTCCTCTAACAGTGGTGCAAGTAAATCGGAGCCATGAAATTATGCTTCATGGATGAAGAGAGATGATAAGCTAGGGACAACGTCTTCAGACCAGGGCCAGAGAATAGAGTGTGGTAGCTCTGTGAGAAATTGTGGGATACTTTAAAGAACATTGAAGTGAAAGATACAGATACAGTGAAGGTGGAGTTGAGCTGTGAGAATAATTTTACATTTCATGAAATGATGGATAACCCAGAGGCTTGATGGACTGACTAGCCTGACTCTACTCTGTAAATGTTGTTATGAAGTGAGAGATCATCCAAGTTTTTCCTGTTCACAGATGGATCAGTCACACAGTATAGAAGCAGTTCAGTTGAGTTACATCTGTGGGTGCACAGTGGCGCAGCTGGTGGACCTGCTGTCTTACAGCATCATAGACCCAGGTTCGATCCTGACCTCAGGTGCTGTCTCTGTGGAGTTTACCTGCTGAGTTACTCCAGCACTTTGTGTTTTGTCAAGATTCCTGCATTTGTCCCTTTTCCCACGTGGATTTCCTCCAGATGCTCCAGTTTCCTCCCATATCCCAAAGATGCATGGGTTTGTAGGCTATCTCGCCTCTGTAAATTGCCCCTAATGTGCAGGGAATGGATGCAAAAATGGGATAACATGGAACTAGTATGATTGGGTTAGATGGTCAGTGTGAACTCAATGGGCCAAATGGCATGTTGCCATACCGTATCTCAGTGCAAAAAAGCCTTACAAAATAGAAAAAAACACAAAGTGCTGGTGTCTGAAGAAGGATTCTGACCCATAATACCATCTGTCCATTCCCTCCACAGATGCTGCCTGACCAGCTGAGTTACTCCAGCACTTAGTGTTTTGCTCAGGATTCCAGCATCTGCAGTTCTTTGGGATCCTTACTTCTAAAATTTAGTTACAGTTATAATTCCAACATGGCTAATTTATTGAGCATATACTGTCAATTGATCGAATTTCACAATAATATTTGTCTGATTTACGAGGTCAATTAGTTCCTGGGTTATTTAAACTTTAATCCAGTGCTCAGTTTGGAAAATGTAATGTGTCACAGTGGCGCAGCAGTAAAGTTGCTGCCTTACACCACCATAGACCCGGGTTCGATCCTGACTATGGGTGCTGCCTGTACGGAGTTTGTATGTTCCCCCTGTTTTCTCCAGGTGATCCTGTTTCCTCCCACACTCCAAAGACGTACAGGATTGCAGGTTAATCGGCTTTGGTAAAAAAAATTGTAAATTGTCCCTATTGTGTAGGATAGTGCTAGTGCACAAGGTGATCACTGGTCATTGTTTCCATGCTGTATCTCTAAAGTTTAAAAGCTTAAAGTCATTGTGATAGGTGAAGGTTTATAGAAGCGATGCCATCTATCTGTTGTGCCTGATACTGCAGTTTTAATGGGCCTGTCCAACTTAGGCGATTTTGTAGGCGACTACAGGCGACTAGGGTGTTGCCACATGGTCGCCGGGCTGTCGGCTGTATGGTCTCCTCAGTCGCTCATAGAGTCGTACCTTTTTTCTGGTCGCCGCTGGATTTTGAAATGTTCAAAACTTTTCGGCGACAATCAGCGCCCGTGGGCTTGACGCCAACTATCGTAGCCTGATGTAGGTTGTTGCCAGGTGACGTAGGTTGTCACCGGCACTGACTTTGGTGAATTCCATTGGCGACTATCTACGTCAACCTACGTCAACCGGCGACTGAATTGTCTTACCTTGTCGTAGCTTGTCACGGGTGAATGTAGGTGGCCGATTAGGAAAGGGGGAGATGCAACGAGACCTGGGTGTCATGGTACACCAGTCATTAAAAGTAGGCATGCAGGTGCAGCAGGCAGTGAAGAAGGCGAATGGTATGTTAGCATTCATAGCAAAAGGATTTGAGTATAGGAGCAGGGAGGTTCTACTGCAGTTATACAGGGTCTTGGTGAGACCACACCTGGAGTATTGCGTACAATTTTGGTCTCCTAATCTGAGGAAAGACATTCTTGCCATAGAGGCAGTACAGAGAAGGTTCACCAGACTGATTCCTGGGATGTCAGGACTTTCATATGAAGAAAGACTGGATAGACTCGGTTTGTACTCGCTAGAATTTAGAAGATTGAGGGGGGATCTTATAGAAACTTACAAAATTCTTAAGGAGTTGGACAGGCTAGATGCAGGAAGATTGTTCCCGATGTTGGGGAAGTCCAGAACAAGGGGTCACAGTTTAAGGATAAGGGGAAAATCTTTTAGGACCGAGATGAGGAAAACATTTTTCACACAAAGAGTGGTGAATCTGTGGAATTCTCTGCCACAGAAGGTAGTTGATGCCAGTTTATTGGCTACATTTAAGAGGGAGTTAGATGTGGCCCTTGTGACTAAAGGGATCAGGGGGTATGGAGAGAAGGCAGGTACAGGATACTGAGTTGGATGATCAGCCATGATCATATTGAACGGCGGTGCAGGCTCGAAAGTCCGAATGGCCTACTCCTGCACCTATTTTCTATGTTTCTATGTTTCTATGAAGGTGTGGTCGTAGGTGGACGTCCTAATTGGTCGCCAGTTGTCGATAGCTTGCCGTAGCTTGACGTCGACTAGGAGGTAGGTTTTTGTAGACATTGTCGTATTGGGGTCCAGTCGCCGGTTTTTCGATGACTATGACAGTCGCCGGCAATCGCCGAAAAAATCGCCCAGTGGGACAGGCCCATAGTGTTTGTGACCAGCATGGTCGTGTTTGGTTCCAGTTTGCAGAATTATACTCCAATGATTTAGTTCCAGTTTACAATTTTAAACATCACATGAGAGAGAGTACGAGAAAGCCAATTTGTCAACGTTTGACTGCTACTTCCTAATATACTTATGAAAGAATTTAACCGAGGCACTAATGGGCTGTGGGTTTGCGTGCACTTCATCAGTCTTAGAGGAACAGAAGGAAATAATTTATATCTCCATGGTACCTTTTGCAAACTCTGAGCTTTCCAAACCTCTGTACAGCCAGTGAAATATTTTATAAGTGTGTTCATTCTTCTCATGCAAGTAGCAAAGCAGATGATTGGTCCATATCAGGATCCCACAAAGACCAATGAAATAAATGTTCGGGTAGATTACCAATTGATCCTTGATCGTGGTTGTGTTTCTCAAATTCGTTTCCATTTACTTATTTTACAAAAATAAAGCAGAGCCCTTACTTGTTCAATATATGAGGTTCTTGCCAGAACTCAAGGGCCTGAACTATTGTGAGAGGCAGCACAGTGGCGCAGCAGTAGAGTTGCAATCCTGACTATGTTGCTATCTGCATGGAGTTTGTACGTTTTCCTGTGACTGCATAGATTTTCTTATGGTGCTCAGGTTTCTTTCCACACTCCAAAGAAGTACAGGTTTGTAGGTTAATAGGCAACCGAAAAGTGTAAATTGTCCCTAGTGTGTAGGATAGTTCTTGCGTATGGGGCGATCGCTGGTCGGCATGGACTCAGTGAGCCGTGGGCCTGTTTTCATGCTGTATCTCTAAAATCTAAAGTCTAAATAGAGGTTCAGACGGCTAGGAATTTATTCATAGGAACGCAGAAAGCTAAAGGGTGATCTTGTAGAGGTGGATAAGATCATGAGAGAAATTGATATGGTAAATACAGTCTTTTACCCAGGGTAGGGAAATCAAGAATCGGAAGATATAGGTTTAAGGTGAGAGAGGAATAGGAACCTGAGGGGCAACCTTTTCACCGAGGGTGGTGGGTATGTGAAATAGTTGAGGCAGATACTATAACAATATTTAAAAGACGTTTGGACAGGTATATGGATAGGAAAGGGATATGGGTCAAACACGGGCATATGGGATTAGCTTAACTGGGGAATCTTGATCGCATGGACGAGTTGGGCTGTCTGTATGATTCTATGACTCTAAAACGGGTGAATTTATGTTTGAGATGTTATGGGAGACTCTGGTGAGAGTTGCCTTCCTCTTCATTGAAAAGATCTGTGAGATCTTTCATGATGGAACCTTGCTTTAGTGTCATTTTCAAAAGCCCATCGCTACCACTGCACCAAAATGACAGTCTAAATTTTAAGTCTCCAGTATGTACCATTCCACAAGGACACACCCAGGAAGGCATCCAGATCTAAAAAACACTCAGGATCTTGGTGTTCCTTCACAATCTGATTTTTTTTCACATGGACAGAGTTTAGTTAGCTTAGTTTAGTTTAGTTTACAGATACAGCATGGAAGAGGCCCTTCGGCCCACCGAGTCCACGCCGACCATCAATCACCCATTCACACTAGTTCTATGTTATTCCACTTTCTCATCCACACAAAGAGCACAAAGTGCTGGAGTAACTCAGTGGGTCAGGCAGCATCTGTGGAGGGAATGGACATGCCTTTTTTGGGATTTTTTTTCAAACTTAAAATTCTATTTTGTTTAGAGTTTAGAGATACAGCGTGGAACTGGCCTTCAGCCAACCGAGGCCATGCCAACCACTCCCTGCTCACTAGGGGTCATTTACTGCATCCAATCACCTACAAACCCTCACGTCTATGGGATGTGGAAGAAAAAAAGGAGCACCAGGAAAAATTCCACATGGTCACAGGGAGAACATGCAAACTCCCAAGGTCAGGATTGAACCCGTTTCTCTTCCGTTGGCAGGCAGTGGCTCTACCAGCTGCGCCATTGTGCCGTCCTGTTGTCTGTGTCCTCTGCTGTCCAGACCTTTCCCCTGGAATTGCTCTGTCTAAACCTCTCCAGCACTTTCACTGTGCTTTGCACCGTTCTAACACTCTTCATCCAAGGCATTGGACTAGTTATCTTGATGCCTCCCCCTACATTGCTTTGTTTCTGTTTGACAACCTTTCATGTGAAAACCTCCAGATTTTCATTATGTTAATGGCGCTGTATAAACACAATGTTTTTATCACCACCTAGTGAGCCATAGCTGCTAATTGGTTTGACAAATTTGCTTTAGGTGCAGTTGACTGGGAGAAGGCAGGGACATTCCATGATACAGTGGGAGGATATAGAGAGGGGGTAGGCAGCTAAGCAAAGACAATGGCAAAGGGGCATTGCCCTGATAGAAGTATGTCAAATTATGAGTGGCATAGATAGAACAGGCAGTCAGAACTTTTTTTCCCCAGGATGGAAATGTCAAAGACCAGAAGCCATATCTGTAAGGCAAAAGGGACAAAGTTTAAATGAAATGTGTGGAGCAAGTTTTTTTTACACAGAGGATGGTGAATGCCTGAAACATGCTGCTGGGGGTTGCTGGGTGAAGCAGATATGAAAGTGGCATTTGAAAGCCTTTTGCATAGGCACGGATATGCAAGGAATGGAGGGGTATGGGTTATGTGCCAGCAGATAAGAGGTGGTCTTAGCATCATGTGGGCAGAAGGGCCTGTTCTTTTTCTGTGCTTTTCTATGTTTTATGTTAGTACAGCTAAGTAACAGTGGTGGTGGGGGTGAGTAAATTTTGTGGGGAGTGGGGTTCCCCTCAGTTTACTGACATACAATTGCCATGGTTCTGTGTTACAGTAATCAGTGGCGGACTGGGTCTAAAAATATTGGTTGCCAAGAGACAAAGGGGGCCCACTTCATCAGGGGCCCACTTGGTATAGGGGGCCCACTTCATCAGGGGCCCACTTGGTATAGGGGGCCCACTTCATCAGGGGTCCATTTGTCATCGGGCAAGCTGACACCCTGGCCAGTCCGCCACTGACAGTAATAGTGACAGACACTCCTTCCATAAGCTAGAGCACTATCCGATTCACCTCTACCTCATTGTGGACATTGGACTTTGTCTCTCGAACTGATGCACTACAATGCTGAGAACTATATTCTGCAGGTACACAAAATTGCTGGGGAAACTCAGCGGGTGCAGCAGCATCTATGGAGCGAAGGAAATAGGCGACGTTTCGGGCCGAAACCCTTCTTCAGTCTGAAGAAGGGTTTCGGCCCGAAACGTCGCCTATTTCCTTCGCTCCATAGATGCTGCTGCACCCGCTGAGTTTCCCCAGCAATTTTGTGTACCTTCGATATTCCAGCATCTGCAGTTCCCTTTTGAAAACTATATTCTGCACTCTGTATCTTCTGCTTTGCTCTACCTATTGTACTTGTGATTGTATTTATGTGTAATATTATCTAATGAGATCGGATAGGAAGCAAAACAAAGCTGAGCCAAACTGCCTGTTTCCCTGTGGAAACAAAGAACTGTTTAGCTCTATGATGCGAAAACAGTTTGCGACAAGAAAATAGAAAGTGTTTGGGATCGTTCTATTACCAAAGTTAGTTTAACAGTAAATGATGACACTTGGGTTTACACCAGGGACTGAAACACAGCTGAACTTTATCTTGCACTAAACATTATTTCCTTTATACTGTATCTGTACACTGTGGACAGCTTGATTGTAGTCATGTATAGTTTGTCCACTGACCAGAAACAACATGCAACAAAAAAGCTTTGCACTGTACCTGGGTAGATGTAACAATACATGAAATTAACTTACTAATTTTATTTGATTCATTTTTATGGTTTCAAAGAGATGTCACAGGACAGGCTAGGGGGCGCCGTCCTGTACGGGTATGGCTGCCCAGCCTGCAGCTGTCCATTTTTTCATCTTTTAAATTTTTTTTTAGTTTGTTGAGTTTTTGGTTTTGGAGTTCTAGCCTTTTTTATGTGGGGGGGGGGGGTGGGAGGGGGAAACTGCTTTTCAGGGTCCCTACCTGGTTGGAGAGGCGTCTTTTCTCCGGGCTGCATCGTCGACACGTTCTCGCGGCCTACCAGCGGGCCTGGAGCGGCGTTTCCTGAGGGGACCGCTCAGAACCTTGGCTTCGGCGGTGGCGCAGTGCTGGAGAGCTATCGCGGAGCAGGCGATGCCTTGGCCGGGTCGCCGCGCTGGAGCTCCGGAATGCTGAGACCGCAGGTGAACATTGCGGAGCTGTGGGACTGTGGAGCGGCCAGCCGCGTGCGGCGGTGCTGAACTTTAACATCAGGAGCCTGGGATCTCTCGCTGAGATCATCAGTGGTGGAGCTCCGTCCAGCGCGGCCTGTTGTCTTTGGAAGCCGCGGTCTCCGGTAAGGAAGCGGCCGTTCCAGGCATCCCAAGCCGCTGAGAGGGTTCTCCCGACGCCGGAGCACCATCACCCGGCGAAGAAGAGCCTGGAACATCGGGCCCCGTAGCGGCGACTGCGGGGGCCTTAATAGGCCCGACTATGGGTGGACATGGGGATGGGGACTGGACTTTGTGCCTTGCCTCACAGTGGAAACCATTGTGGGGGGATGTTTTTATGTTTATTGTCAAATTTCACTACACCAATTGGTGTATGTGATAATAAATGTCCTTTGTATCCTTTGTATCCTTTGATCATGATACAAACTGGCCTTACTGGATTCCAGCAGGTAGAAATTCATACTCCGATCTTTGTCAGCTGTTATTCAGACATATGTCTTCCAGCAGCGGCTGTCTTTATAACTGACGCTGTAAACTACAGGAAAAGGTATCAGTTAGACACAAGGAACTGCAGATGCTGAGTATGGAGCTGGAGTGGAGTGGAGTGAAGGGAGATGATTAGCATGGAGAGAAAGAGGAATAATTATGGTATAATCATGCAAGGATGGTGCAGCGGTAGAGTTGCTGCCTTACAGCGCCAGAGAACCGGGTTCAATCCTGACTACGGATGCTTGTCTGTTCGGAGTTTGCACATTCTCCCTGTGATCGTGTGGGTTTTCTCTGGGTGCTCCGGTTTCCTCCCACACTACAAAGTTGTACCGGTTTGTGGGTTAATTGGCTTGGTATAAATGCAAATTGTCCCTAGTGTGTGTAGGATAGTGTTAATGTGCGGCGATCGCTGGTTGGCATGGACCCGATGTGCTGAAGGGCCTCTTTCCGCGCTGTTTCTCTAAAGTAAACTAGACCCATTATCTGGGACAGAGAGGATGCTGTCTGTCAAACGACTGTAGTCCAGGTCTTGTTTAATGAAGGCTTGAGGTGGGGTTATATTGAACAAAAGATAGAATATCCATCACATCTCTGAGGATAATTATGGAGCACTGAGAAATGTAATTGTATTAGCAACGTTAAAATGACTAATTCTAATTTCACACTGTCAGATTCTTTGCATGTGTCAAGTAATGCAAACACTTAGGATTATTGCTGCAGATGTATGATTAAATATTCCATTAATGGTTTTTTTAACAAGGTATGCAACTAAATCATGCAATCTTGATTGGACGATTATATTGTTCTGAGGTCTTCCCTGCATGAGATCATACAGTACTTGTCTGCTACATTATGGGAACTGTGTAAATGCTGATGCATTCAAGTAAAATACTGGAGACACTGCAGAAAAGGTAACATTTATGCAGGGAGAAACCGAGATAGCATTTCAACTCAAGGATCCCTCGTTAAATTGTGCTACTCCAGATGAATGATCGACAACTTGAGATGTATTAGCAAGGAACTGCAGATGCTGGTTTACACCAAAGATAGACACAAGAAGCTGAAGTAACTCAACGGGTCAGGCAGCATCTCTGGAGAAAAGGAAGAGGTGACGTTTCTGGTCGAGACCCTTCTTCAGGCTGAAGGTCAGGGGAGCAGGAAACTAGAGGTCTGGATAGGTACAGAACAGAGCCGGCACTGATGGCCAAGGAGGACAGAAATGGACCTGATTCCACGCTGTATCTCTGAACTAAAACAAAACAACATAGTTGACCTCAGTCCATGACGCCAGAACTAATAGAGATAGCCGTTCAATGTTCATGATCCATCTTTACCTCAGACTACCTTCAGCTTATCCTCCACCATCTACGGAAACGGAAGGTTAATCTTGAAAGAATAATCGAAAAATATAATTTGCAATAAAAACTGAAGTGATGACTGACTTGCCACTTGAGAAGGATTAACGCTGGAGGTTTCAGCACTAACTGTGTAAGTAATATCTCATGCATAATAATGAAGAAAAATTGTTATTAGGCCATGTTTAAAATTTTCATAAATGTAATTTGGCAAATGGCCACAAATACAAATAAAAATTCACTGAAATCGACTACACTTCTCGCATCTTGCTGGAACCAAGTAAATAGTAAAGTCTTTTGCTCAGGAATGAGGTCCCAGTTTCTACACAGTTTCTACAAGGCAGGAGAAATGTAGAAACAAGGAACTGCAGATGCGGGTTTACACAAAAGGACACAAAGTGCTGGAGTAATTCATTGGGTCAGGCAGCATCTCTGGAGAATATGGATAAGTGGCGTCTCGGGTTGGGACCGTTCTTCAGACTGATTGTGAGGGGGGGGTTGAAAGATAGGTGAGTCAGCACAAAGCATTGCCGGTAATAGGTGGACACAGGCGAGGGGGGGGAGTTGATATCAGATGGTTGGAACAAAAGACAGAGATTGAAGTGGAAGGTGTGAGACAGACAGAATGAAGAGTTGCAAATTGTGAAGCCGGAGGAAAAAACGTAGGAAGATGGGGAGAGGAGAAATGGGTACGAGTCCAGGTGAGGGCATGGGGGAGGTTGGCGGTTTGGTGTGTGAGGGGAGGAGGGGGGGAGGGGGGGAGGGGTAGGGGCGTGTGTGTTAGCAGTCACCAAAAATTGGGAAATTCATTGTTCATACGTTGGGTTGTAAGCTAGCCAATCAGAATATGTGCTGTTACTCCAGTTTGCGTGTAGCCTCAGTCTGGTAATGGAGGAGGCCCAGGACAGAAAGGTTTGTGTGGGAATGGGAAGGGCGGTTAAAATGGTTTGCACCATGAGATCCAGTAGACCTTGTGTCTTCTACCTGCATTCCCCTCCCCTCTTCCTCCCCACTGGCACCCTTCTTCCACCCTAGTTGTTTAACCCCTTCCACTCTCTCTTGAGGACGCACGTTCCCTAGCCAACAAGGGGCCTACCAGGGCATTTGTGATTGTCCCTGATCAGTCCTGGTCTTTTCTCGTCACCAGCCCTTCATGCCCACTCGGCCCACCCTCTACTTTCAGTTTGAAGAAGGGTCCCGACCTGAAAGGTCACCCATCCTTTTTCTCCGGAGACGCTGCCTGAGTTATTCCTGCACTTTGTGTCTATCTTTGGTATAAACCAACATCTGCGGTTCTTAGTTTCGACAGTATCAGAGCAGGTCGTATCTGCAGCTCAATGCCGATGGTGGGAAAAGTCAGGGCCAGTTAGGTATAGATCATGCTTTTTACTGGAAAGTATGGTGCTCGAGGGGTAGTTCCTTCAAACTCAGAACCACAGCCAGGTGTTCAGCATTCACCGAAGATTACATCAGTGTTGCTCAAGCAGAAGCTACACTTACTCTGCAGAGAGCACAAAATAATTCATTCCACAATTTCCTGAGGCAGATTTCTCTATTTAGATGTATGCATGCTATTAAAGGCCCAACAACATTGTGGTGTCAATTACTGTTGTTCTGACAGCTGAACTTGGGATGTAGTTAATTTATTAACAAGTAGAGATGTCAGATATCCTCCAAAAGATTAAATTAATTTTGGCTCTTACTCAGGGTGCTCTTTGTTTCCGTAACACGTTTTGTTAACCCATTATGTGAAGGTGCAGTTCCACCATTGATTTTCCAGCAACTGGTGGTCCAGTGCCTCCTTCGATCCGGACAAAATTATGAGAACGCACTTGAAATCAGCCCACCCCCCCCCCCCCCCCCCCCCCCCCCGCCCCCAACCTCGGAAGCCTCTGGAAACGTGGAACCTAGGCTGGGTGAGGCGGCTGATCTGGACTTGATCTGGACTTCCACAGCCGATCGGTGGGTCAAATTATCCCCCAGCAGCCAGGGCTCTGGAACTCTGGCCTGGCCGGAGCCGGCTGATCCATTCCCAACGCTGACTTCCGAGGCCGACCTTGCGGGCCGGTATGGTCCACCTAGACCGCCGGGGGGTAGGTGGACCATACCCCTCGGCGGTCTAGGTGGACCATACCTGTACCGATGGACTCCTCTTAGAGGCCATAACCTCTGTTGGTTCAGCTAAATGGATAGTCCAGAAGGATCTGGAATCAAGGGTGCTGGAAAACTGGTGGTGGACCTGTAGATTCACACATGAGAGTGCTTTGTACAAGAGTGTTTGGTTGTCGGAATGTTAAAAACATTTTTAATTGCACTTTGCTTGATTTTTCAACAAAATATTTTCTAGGAGTGGTGGTGGAAGCAGATACGAAAGGGGTGTTTAAGTTTAAGATACACGGAACTACAGAGGCTGGGTTACAAAGTGTCGGAGTAACTCAGTGAGTCAGGCTGCATCTCTGGAGAAACTGGATAGCTATGTTTCAGGAAGGACCCTAATCGGAAATGTCACCTATCCATGTTTTCCAGAATTATTCCAGTACTTTGTGTCTTTATTTGTAGGCATGTTTGACAGGGATTCTGATAGGGAGGGAATGGAGGGACATGGATCGCATGTGGGTAGAAGTCACTATTTTAGCATTTCAATTTAACATCATATTCAGCACGACACCAGAGACCCAGGTTTGATCCTGACTCTGGATGCTCTCTGCACGAAGTTTGCACATTCTCCCCCTTGGGTTTCCTCCCCCCGGCCCCCACATCCCAAAGACATGCAGGTTTGTAGGTTAATTGGCTTCTGTAAAATTGCCCCTTGTGTATACGATAGAACTAGTGTGTGAACAGGTAATCAATGATCGGCACAAGCTCGGTGGGGCCAAAGGGCCTGTTTTCACATAAACTAAACTAGACCAAGCTAAATAATTTTTAAGGGTGAAAATATGGATAATAAATCTGCTTGACAATAAATAACAAGAAAAGGAGTCAATGAGGCAAACAGTGTCAACACATTTAATCACAGTGAGAAAGGAATGTATGAATCTGCTGGTGGTATTACTTGTGTTGAGGGGGGGGGGGGAGAATTAATGTGGAGAATAAATGCTAGTATGGGCCTGCCTCTTTTGGTGTGTATTTAATGCCGTTCCACATAGATCCCATCAATGCGATTCATTTCAAACCACTCTGGGGAAACCAGGAATGGGCAATAAATTCTGGCTTCGCCAACATCTTGATGATAGATATTACTTAAAAAATGCACACTTAATGGCAGCCCCGTTATACAAATTGCAATTTGACTGGCCTCTCAAAGATATAATACACAGCCCCGCTAAGCAGTGCCGTACATTAAAAAAAATGGAGATGGATCTATTAAGGAAATGTCCATTAAACTGTTTTCCGAGTTGTGATGTAGCAGAATTGCATCAAATTGCATCTTCTAACAGGAGGCTGTAAAGAATGCGATTAGAGTCAGCGGTGAATACTGCAAGCTAAATTATCATTTAATAGCATAGTCATACACATTTTCATTTGGCACGTTACATGTGGCCCAGAGCCATCAGCATCAGATAAATTAGTTTAGGCTTACACAGGGCAAATTGTGGACTGTGATCCAACAACAGTGCATCACAGTCAATGTAAGAGCATCTTTTTAGACATCTACTGAAATGAGTCTTTAGGAGATTCCCTACTGATATGCCAGGCACATAATTGGCAGACGTTGCTATTAGCATTCAACACTGGTGTGTAGGTGTGAAATTCTAACACAGGTTACATCTATAATAACGTATTACATTTGGTTGGATGTTTAATAAATAGATTCATTGACTTATCGCTGAAGTGCAAGCTAATATTTCCCACTGCACTTTGGTTTGTGGAATGATATCGCTCACAGTCCTTGACTGTAGGAAGGAAATTTGTAGGAAGGAACTGCAGATGCTGGTTTATATCAGAATACAAGGACATACCTTTAGAAAGGAGATGAGGAGCAATTTATTCATTCAGAGAGTGGTGAATCTGTGGAATTCATTGCCACAGAAGGCTGGGAAGCCAAGTAATTGGGTATTTTTACAGCAGAGATTGACAGATTCTTGATTAGTAAGGGTTATGGGGAGAAGGCATAAAATGGGGTTGAGAGGGAAAAATAGATCAGCCATGATTGAATAGCAGACACCCATCTGGGTCCCTTCTTCATTCTCAGTGGCCCCACGCCAGGTCCGTAGCAACAGAGACCTGGGTTTGATCCTGACCTCGGGTGCTATCCGTGTGGAATTTGCCTGTTATACCTGTGACCGTGTGGGTTTCTTCTGGGTCAGTTTCCTCCCACATCCCAAAGACGTGTGGGGTCGTTGTTTTAATCGACAGCTATGAAGGTTACCCTTCCCCCCGCCTAGTAGCTTTACTTCTAGTCACGCTGATCTTTTGGGTTTTTTCCCCCAATTTCCAGATTATAATCTGAATTTAAATTCCTCTGGTCGCTGGATGGTTAAGGGCCTGTCCTACATGGGCGACCTAATCTGCAAATTCTGGCGAGTTTGCCCCCGACTCATACTCGCAGCATGTCCGACACAAGGTCGTAGGAGGTCTTTGTAACTCTCCTTCATGCTCGAGAGTGGTCCCTGTGTACTCGAGGCCTCAGCTAGGTCGGGATGTATTTTTCAACATGTTGAAAAATGCCCACGAGTAAAAAATCGTCGCCATAGAAAAAATCTATACTGTTTTTACTCGTAGGTTTAGTCATAGTAGGTCGTAATAGGTCGGCATGTTAGTCGTAGGTAATCGAGGGTAGTCAAAGGTAATCGAAGGTAGTCAAATGTAGTCGTAGAGAGTCTTCATCATATTCGAAGGAAGGTCGAAGGAGATCGAAGGAGGTCGTCTTCACTCTCCACTATTCGGTGTCCATTTTTCCCGAAGTTAGTCGTAACTAGTTGAAGCTGGTCTTCAACATAGTCGAAGGAGGTCTTCAACATGACAATTTTTCAAACTCTCCTAAACTCATCTAAACTCATCAATTAGGTCGCCCAAGTGGGACAGCCCCTTTAAGGGCATTTTTTAACATATTGAAAAAATCGCCGTGACCCAGCTGAGGCTTCGAGTATGCGGAGACCATGCTCGAGCACAAAGGAGAGTTATGAAGACCTCCTATGACCTCGTGTCGACCATGCTGCGTGTATGAGTCGAGGGCAAACTCGACAGAACTCACGGATTAAGTCGCCCAAGTTGGACAGGCCCATATAGTGACAGACTAGAGATCATTAAACCAGTATATTTCGGACAGCAGATTGGCACAGCAGTGGAGTTGCTGCCATACAGTGCCATAGACCCGGGTTCGAGCCTGACTACGGGTGCAGTCTGTATCTTTTGCACCCTTTCCAAAGCCTCTAAATCTTTCCTGTAATGGGGTGACCAGAATTATACACAATACTCTGAATGCGGCCTAACCCAAGTCCTATATAGCTGCACTATGACTTCCTGACTCTTCGACTCAATTATCCGACCTCTGAAGGCAAGCATACCGTGCGCCTTCTTTACCACTGTGTCTACTCATGTTGATACTTTTAGGCAGCTATGGACCTGGACCCCATGGTCACTCTGCACATCAATGCCATTAAGGATGTATGGGAAGCAACTGCAAATGATGGTTTACACCAAGGGTGGGGAACCTGCAGCCATAAGGCCGTATGCGTCCTTCTGGGCCATTAAGTGCGGCCTTTTGAATGAATCCAAATTTTGTAGAACAAATCCTTTTATTTTTATTTTATTAATATATTTTTGTTCGTCTTTTATTATTTTAATTTTAATCTTAAAATGAACGTATTTAAAATACCAAGAGATTCAACAAAATAATCCTCCCCGACTGACGGCCACAATTAAAACATTAGTAAGGCATGAGGGCTATTTTAACACCTGTTATGCTCATGATTTAGTTCTAATGCGACTCTAAAATGTATGTTAACCTCCCACAAAAGGCACACAACAAAGCCATTAAAAGGTTAGTTAACTTTAGAATTAACAATTTATTTTCATTTTCTTGAAGTTAGTACATAGTAGCTAGATTTTTACAAAATAATGTACATTTTGAAGTATATCTAATTTAAGTTTCTTGGATGTGGCCTTATTAGATTATAGCTAACTTAATGCGGCATTCCAATGTGAATAGGTTCCCCACCCCAGGTTTACACTGAAGATAGACACAAAATGCTGGAGTAACTCCTAAGAAAAGGAGTAGATGATGTTTCAGGTCAAGACCCCAAACGTCACCTACTCCTTTTATTCACAGATGCTGCCTGACCTGAGTTTGAGTTTAGCTTATTGTTTGCTTTGGTTGTGTGCTAAACAAGTCAGTGGAACGTGGAAATTACAATTGAGATATCCACAGTGTACAGATATATGATAAAGGGAATACTGAGTAATATTGCTGAGATACTCAGCATTTTGTATCTATCTTCAATGCCATTAAGGATCTTACTTTCATCTTTATCTTTACCTTTATGCTCATTTATTGATTTGATTACTAACATCAGTGGTTGACAGAAGAAATATGTAGGCGGGAACTGCAGATGCTGGTTTACACTGAAGATAGATACAAATGCTGAAGTAGTTCATCGCTGTACAGATGGCTGCATCGCTGGAGAGAAGGAATGGGTGACTTTTCGGGTCAACACCTTTTTTTTAGACTAAACTCAGTAGTCTGAAGAAGCCTCCTGAAACATCACCCATTCCTTCTCTCCAGAGATGCTGCCTGTCCCGCTGAGTTACTCCAGCATGTTGCGTCGATCCTCTGTTAGCAGGAGAAAGTTGGAAGAAGAGATGGTATGGTGGTGAAACTACCCAGCATCCTAGGAGTCGCTGAAAGCCCTCTATTCCAAGTAATTGACTGGCAGTGTGGCTGCTGCTAGTATTTCTGCTATCTGTTACTTGCCAGACACACAGTCTAGATTTAGCATCAAGGCGCTCGCAAAAAGAAATCCATCCCTGTGCTAGCCTCCAGTGTCAGGATTTAATTCTGCTGGTCCTCTGAAGCTCAAGCTGTTCAGAAGCTAGAGACATTGAGTCAGTTAAAGTACATCAACTATCCATGGGGCAAAACAGTTCCAGGCTAGATCGCATCCAGCTGAGAGGCCACAACAAAGCCTTGGAAAGATCTTTGTTGTGCCAAGGGACAGATTTTTCTGTTGAAACTTGTGAGTCAACTAAGACCATATGTGCATCTTAATCAGTGTCAGGCTGTACGTTTTGTTTATCTGAACCACAGATGATTATAACGAAAACCATCTTTGAACACTTGCGTTTGAAATCGGGTCGTAAAATAAGTAACTGGGGGAATTTACCAGCCATGCTCATAGACAGGGCACTTCACTGCAGAGGGAGGAAGCACAAAGGGGTGTGAAGTTAAAGAATTAAGAGCTGACATTTTTGATGGCTGTTTCATGATTCATTTCATATATTGACTTTCTGTAGAGTATTCAAAGTGATGGCCATTGCAATCTGCCCTTTCACGATAGTAAACGTGGGATCCACAAAATAAATACAGATGTCCGTGTATTCACCTCATTCCACTTTCTCCATCCTGAGACCACATGCCTTCTCCCATTACGTCATCCAAATATTTCTAGACCAATTACAACATTCTATTGACATTACTAACATCGTAAGTTGTACAGATGCCTGTGAGCATAAACAATATGATATCGATATTAAAGATAGTGGAGTCAGGGGATATGGGGAGAAGGCAGGAATGGGGTACTGATTGTGGTTGATCAGCCATGATCACATCGAATGGTGGTGCTGGCTCGAAGGGCCTAATGGCCTACACCTGCAACTATTTTCTATTGTCTAAATAACATAGTGTCGAGGGTGAGGGGTGATCTTATAATGGTGTACAGAATCATGTGAAGAATATATCGGGTAAACGAACAGTTTACTTTACCCAGAGTAAAGGAATCGAGAACCAGAGGACATATAGTAGGTTTAAGGTGAATGGGGAAAGATTTAATAGAAACATGAGGGGTAACTTTTTTACACAAAGGATTGTGGGTGTATGGAACGAGCTGCTGGAGGAGGTGTTGAGGTAGGTACTATCACAACGTTTAAGGAACATTTAAACAGATACATGGATAGGCCAGTTTTAGAGGGATATAGGCCAAACACAGGCTGGTGGAACTAGTGTAGATGGGATGTATTGCTCGATGTGAGCAAGTTGGGCTGAAGGCCCTGTTTCCACACTGTACGACACTATGGTGCTTCATATTTTATAATGTCTTCGGTTTTTTAGTTTTTAGAGATACAGCATAGAAACAGAACCTATGCCCGCCAAGTCCACGCCAATTGTCAATCACCCTTCACACTAGTTCTATGTTATCCCACTTTCTCATCGATTCTTTAATTAACCACATTAGGGGCAATTTTACAGAGGCCAATTAACCTACAAACCCAAATGTCTCTGGGATGTGTGAGGAAACTGGAGCACCCAATGGAAACCCATGCAGTCACAGGGAGAACGTGCAAACTCCACACCGGCAGCACCCAAGGTCAGGATTGAACATGGGTTTGTGACGTTGTGAGACAGCAGCACTACCAGCTGCACCACTTTCCTGCCCCAGTGATAGATATGAAACAACCGGTTAGACTTTAGACTTTAGAGATACAACATGGAAACAGGCCCTTCGGCCACCAAGTCCATGCTAAAACAGCAATCACTGAGAACATACAAACTCCATGCAGACAGCATCCGTAGTCAGGATCAAACCCAGGTCTCTGGTGCTGTAAGGCAGCAACTCTATCACTGCACCACTGTGCCATTGTGTGATAATTAGACTGAATATTATATGCAGTGGAAGTAGTGTTCCTACCCGAAATGTGATCTCCAGAGATGCTGCCTGACCCGTTGAGTACCTCCAGAACAATGGGTTCTACAAGGAAGACTCAAAATTTATTCCACAAGGATGCAAAGTGCCAGATGGAATATAAGGTATTGTTTTAATTGACATTGGTCCTCACCTTGGCAACGGAGGAGAATGCAGACCGACAGATTGAAATAGGATTGGGATTGGGAATGGGAATGAAAATGGTAAAAACAGGAAGCTTAAGGATCTCACCTGGTAGACAGCGCAAGTGCTCCTCAAAACGATCACCCAACCTCTGTTTGGTTTCTCCCGTGCAGAGGAGATCACATTCTTAAAATACTTTTGGTGAGGGCAGATGCTGGATTCAGGTATTCTCTGGAACTCACGATCTTTGGATCGGACTTTATTCCTTGGGGCACAGAAGGCTGAAAATTATCTTATAGCGGTGCATAAAATCATTAAAAAGTATTTTTTCCCAGAGTAGAGGAATCATGAATCAGAGGACATAGGTTTACGTTGAGAGAGGAAAGATTTAATAGGAACCTGAGGGGCAACATTTTCACACAGAGGATGGTGGTTGTATGGAACGTGCTGCCAAAGGAGGTAGTTGAGGCAAGGACAAAAACATTTAAAATATATTTGGACAGGTACATGGATAGGAAAGGTTTTAAGTGATATGGGCCAAATGCAAGCAGATGGGACTAGCTTGGATGGGGCATCATGTTTGTTATGGACTATTTGGGCTGAAGGCCCCGTTTCAGTGCTGTACGTCTATGACTGTATGACACTAAGTGGGACCCTCAGATTGGTAACATGAATTAGCACATCAATGTGGAAATAGCACGTTCCTCATGGTTAATGGAAAGAAGGCTTGACAAGAAAAAAATACAAAACCGCCAGATTATTAAGAGGTGTTGAAGATTTCCCCGTGCTCTGCTGCTGAAATTAATTTAACACAAAATCTGAAACACCTGAATACTGCGGTGAAACTGGCAGCAACATAAATCTGCAGTGGGTCACTTTGTTAGTCGAGCAATCTTGTTACCCAGCTGTTTCTGGCTGTTAATTGCTGAGAGGCAACTTCACTGCACACTGAAATGTCTTTGACACCACAGAGTTATGGAGTCAGAGTCAAACAGCACGGAAACAGATCATTCCACCTAACTTATCCATGGTGACCAAGATGTCTCATCTAAGCTGGTTTAATTTACCCACGTGTGAACCATATCCCTCATGGTCTTTCTTATCTATGTGCCTGTCCAAATGTCTTCTCAATATTGTTATTGTACTTGCCTGAACTACCTTGTGTGCCAGCTTGTTCCATATAGCCATCACCCTCCATGTGAAAAAGTTGACTCTCAGGTTCCTATTAAAGTTTTCCCATCTCACCATAAACCTTTACCCTTGATTACTCTACCCTCGATAAAACACTGTGCATTCACGCTATCTATTCCCTATTCAGGATTTTATACACCTTCACATGATCATCCCTCAGCCTTCTGCACTGCAAGGATCAAAGTCCTTACCTGCTCAACCTCTCCCAATAACAGCCTCTCAAGACCTGATAACATCCAGGTTCAGGAACAATTTCTTCCCAACAACTATCAGGCTATTGAATACTACAAACTCAAACTAAACATCTGAGCTACTAACTACCTTAGTTGCGCTAGGGACTTCAGGCTTCAATTTGTTTTTTTGCATTCTATAGGGTTTTTGTATTTAGTGAACTTATTTTGATGTTTGTTCATTATGTCACCTATTGAGTACTGTGTGTACAAACCTGTTGTGGTGCTGCAAGTAAGAATTTCACTCTTCCGTTTTGGTACATATGACAAGAAAACACTATCGACTTTTAAACTCCTTGTAAATTTACTCTGTACCCTTTCTAGCTGAATGACATAGAAACATAGAAACATAGAAAATAGGTGCAGGAGTAGGCTATTCGGCCCTTCGAGCCTGCACCACAATTCAATATGATCATGGGTGATCATCCAACTCAGTATCCCGTACTTTCTAAGTGCAGGGTGACCAAAACTGAACACAATACCCATGTCTCAATGATGTATGAGTTGATGCGTTAACTGAGCCTTTATGTTTAGCTGACTGGCAGAATTTGAGGCAGGATCAGGGGGAAATTGATGGGAATGTGGAGAGAATAAAATAGATCAGTGAGCAAATCGGTGTTTGATGATTTGTGTGGCCGGTGGGCTGACGTGCCTGTTTCGATGTATTTTCTCTATGATTTCCATCCTAATTGCTTGCTGTGATTGTCTGCTAACAGTAATTGATTACAGGAACACCCATCTCCATCTACATCACCATATCATGTCCTCTCTCCAGTTCCGTGTTCACAACGGCTTCTGCTGAGCATCTTCTTGGGTTTAGAGATACAACGTGGAAACAGGCCCTTCGACCCATCGAGGCCGCGCCGACCAATGATCACTCCGTAGACTAACACTATCCTTTATACTAGGGATAATTTAGAATTTACTGAAGCCAATTAACCTACAAACCTGTACATCTTTGGTGTGTGAGAGGAAACCGGGACACCCGGAGAAAACCCACATGGTCACAGGGAGAACGTGCAAACTTCGTACAGACAGCACCCATAGTCAAGATCGAACCCGGGTCTCTGGCGCTGTAAAACAGCAACTCTACCGCTGCGCCACTGTGCCACTTTGCTTACAGGAACACCCATCTATATCACCATATCGTATCATCTGTCCGGTTCTGTGTTCACAAAGGCTTCTGCTGAGCATCTTCTTGTGTTCGCAAATCATTTGCAATAATATATACACACAGTTAAACAGGCCAATGAAGCAACAGTTTTCTACCATCCAAAAGAATTTGGTGCATTTCCCCACCTTGGACTTTGAGCCCTGACTTCATGTTTCCCTCTGATACATCGTTCCTACAGCCCCCACACATTGAACGACCAAACTAATCTTTTTAAGAGTTGCCATGCATACAGAAATAGGGCGACACAGCAGCACAGCGGTAGAGCTGCTGACTCATTGCACCAGAGACCCAGGTTCGATCCTGACTCTGGGTGCTGTCTGTACGAAGGGTTTGTACATTTGTGAGGGTTTGTCCATGTGACTGCATGGCTGCATCCGGGTGATCCAGTTTCCTCCCACATCCCAAAGATGTGCAGGTTTGTAGGTAATTGTCTTTTGGGAATTGTCTCTAATATGTAAGATAGAACTATTGTGTGGGTGATTGTTGGTCGGTGAGGACTCAGTGGGCTGAAGGGCCTGTTTATAACATTATGTGGCATAAGTAGAGTAGATAGTCAGAATCTTTATTTCAGTGTTGAAATGTCAAATACTGAAGGAAATAGGTTCTGGTTTATTATTGTCACGTGTACCGAGGTACAGTGAAAAGCTTTGGTTTGCCTGCTATCCAAACAGATCAGATAGTACTATACATGAATACAATCAAGTCAAAAGTACACTTGGTAAAGGAAAGAGGAAGATACAGAGAGCAAAATATCGTTCTCAGTATTGTTGCGCAACAGTTCCGCAGACAAAGTCTAATGTGCACAATGGGGTAGAGGTGAATTGGACAGAACAGATTCCTTACAGAAGGAACATTCAGAAGCCTGATAACAGAAGGGAAGAAGCTGTTCCTGAATCTGCTGGTGCGCACTTTCAAGTTCCTGTACCTTTAACCGGACAGGAGCAGGGAGAAGAAGGATGACCGGATGGGGACAAGTCTTTGATATTACTTCGGAGTCACGTGAGTGATTCCGTGAAGAACCCGCTCAGCACGCATGCGCGGCATTACGTTCAGCAGAGCAACAGCGGCACAGCGGGAGTCAGGCGCTCCCGCTACGGAGGTGAAAGAACGGACCGTCAGGTAAGCTGAGGTCGGGGGTTACTTTCACAGGGAGCCTTCTGCTTTCCGGCAGAGAAGAAAGGCTCTAGAACAAACCTGTCCCCCGCTCGACTCCACGGAGGAGCGTTCCATCTGGGGGGGGGGGGGGCAGCAACAGAACAGACCTGTCCCCCGCTCGACTCCACGGAGGAGCATTCCATCTGGGGGGGGGGCAGCAACAGAACAGACCTGTCCCCCGCTCGACTCCACGGAGGAGCATTCCATCTGGGGGGGGGGGCAGCAACAGAACAGACCTGTCCCCCGCTCGACTCCACGGAGGAGCATTCCATCTGGGGGGGGGCAGCAACAGAACAGACCTGTCCCCCGCTCGACTCCACGGAGGAGCGTTCCATCTGGCGGGGGCAGCAACAAGGCGGTAGGACCGCTTACCGGGCGGTCCGCTATTCCCCGACACCGCGTCCGAGCCCAGCCCCGCTAGCGCCTGAGCAGCGGGCTAGAAGTAAAGCCACAGAAGAGGCATCCGGCCGGTGGCTCCGACTTGTCGGACAGGGACGTCTCTCCACCCAGGCGGGGGAGAGACAGCCGCCTGAGTCGCATGGAGCGGCTCTTGGAGCAGGAGCTCCAGCGAGGCGCACCCCAGGAGGGGCGCTCTCGCAGAGGGAGGTCAGGCACTCCCTCCACAGTGCCTTGTACACTGTCCATTGCTTCCTCCTTTCCAGAGGATAGCTTTGGTGACCAGGACTGGGCTGGTCAAGAACAGGGGCAATGGCTGAAGATCTCGGGAGTATGCAAAGGTGCAGGAACAGGAAGAGCTGCTAGGTGTGGTGGACAGCTACGTGACAACCCCACGTGCAGGAGGCCGTTAAAAGCCTGACGTCAGCCATCACATCGTTTTTCCTTGTTCCATGGACAAATACGGAGATGACCACAACCTTCGTAAACAAGTCATAAGACCTGCCATAAAAATCCTACATTTGCGGGGTTGTGCATACCCCAGCCACTGAGCCAGACCCACTGCTCTTTGGCAAAAACCTCACAAAGCATATGAAGGACATGCAAGAGGTTTTACAAAACTTTCGGCTCATGAGGGCAGGGCTGGGACGAGCAAACCATAAACAGTAATTCCTACGCAGCAGCACCCCATCGCGTCCATCAGTCAACGTCTACCATATGGGACTGATGAAAGCTCGGGGTCCGCATTCTATCACCGAAAGTCTTCTTTAGACCAGGGCCCAGAGCGGACCCCATGGAAAATGTGCCACCCCCCAACGTCACCGCCACGTCAGACGACGTGCAACACTCGTTGGACCGGCAGGAAACAGAAGAATACCCATAACCATGGAGGTAGGTGGGTCTGGTTCCTACCAGTATATAGAGTAATACTAACACATGGGAGTCTATCACGAGTGATCAGTATATACTCAATGGCATTAGTGAATACAAATACATTCATACTAGAAAAATTGCCACCAGGTCAACATTCACCCCAGAGGGTATTTTTCCCCTCTCCGTTAAAGAAACGAGAGGGACAAGCTGAACTGGTGAGACTAATTACAAAGGGTATCATGGGAAAATCTGAACCCTTGCAATTCGTATCAAATATATTCACTAAACCCAAAAAAGATGGTGGATGTCGCATCATCATTGACTTAACTTCACTAAATATGTTTGTTAAGTATATACATTTCAAAATGGAACCGGTTGTTACTGCCAAACAACTAAATTCCAAAGGATACTTCATGGTAAGCATGCATCTTAAGATGTTTACTATTTAGTACCATTCACAAGGATCATCGCAGATACCTGAAATTTACCTGGATGGGGCAGCTATAGCAGTTTAAAGCGTTACCCAATGGGTTCACATCAGCCCAAGATTGTTCACCAAGACACTAAAACCAGCTCTGACAACATTCAGAAGGCAAAAACATATTGTCATGGCATATCTTGATGATATCTTAAATGGTAGGCAAGACCATGGAATTGACTATGTTAGCTGTATCAGCTACCAAACAGTTATTCGAAACCCTGGGATTGTCTTACATCCAGATAAATCTAAATTGAAGCCATCCACTATCATGGACTACTTGGGCTTTACAATTAATTCAGTCTACGTGACTGTAACATTGCCAAGAGAACGTTTGGCATAGTTTCAGTCTATTATCATCACTAACCCTACGTCAGTTATCCAAACAGATGCCAGTGCTCAAGGCTGGGGAGCAACTAACTCTATATCCAGCACAAGTAGTAGATGGACTAACCCAGAGTCATCATTACCACTTACACTGGGCATTAATTATCTAGAGATGTTGGGTGACTTTTATGGTTTAAAAGCATATGCATAAATATGCATCACTTGCATGTACGGTTACAAATAGATAATAGGTGGCCTACATTAACCATATAGGCGGCATAAAATTGGTATCATGCGACAAGTTGGTCAACACAATTTGGCAATGGTGTGTCCAAAGACATATTTGGCTATCAGCAACTTACCTGCCAGGTAAGCTAAATACAGTGGCAGACACCAGGTCACGTAAATTTAATAACAACATCGAATGGATGTTAAAACCCCCAAAAAAAAATTTCGCAAAAGTTATCAAGCAATATGGCACGCCAGATATCGATTTATTTTCATCAAGGCGAAATCACCAGGTACCTATGTATGTCGCTTGGGAACCAGACCCTGAGGCAGCAGCGGTAGATGCGTTCGCGCTGGATTGGGGAAATTCTTCTTCTATGCATTTCCTCCCTTCTGCCTCATTAGTCGGGGACTACGCACAATACAAATGGACTCTGCTTCAGGTATTTTGATAGTACCCGACTGGCCTACACAGCCATGGTTCCCAATACTCCATGACATGGTTGTTGAAGCTCCGATGGTATTCCCCAGTGACCCAGAGTTATTAACACCCAGTGTCGGGCGCAAGCCACCCGTGCCATGAAAAAATCAAACTCCTGGGTTGCAGATTCTGCACAAACCACTTCTGGGACTGGGATTATCAGAACAAACCATCGACACCATGTCAGCATCCCTCCGAACATCAACTAAAAAACAGCACTTGTCCAGCATCAATAAATGGGAGAAGTACTGCTTGGATACAGGGACCACCTACTCAACCGTTACAGTTACCAACGTACTGGAATTCCTGGCGAACCTTCACCACGATGAAGGACTCAGCTACAGAGCCATCGACACGGCTAGAAGAGCCATGCCTGTCTATTTAAAACCAGCTCCAGGACAACAGGCAATGGGGTCCCATCTGCTGGTGGTCAAACTAATGAAGGGTATTTACAACTCTAACCCCTAGACCAAGGTACACCCATACATGGGATGTCAGTGTGGTCCTGACATACCTCAGGGGATGGCCACCAGCTAGACCCCTTAACCTAGAACAATCTATGCTCAAAACACTCATGTTGATGGCACTTGTATCTGCACAGAGGGTCCAGTCACTACACCTATTGCGACTGGACAACATGATCACAGCTCCAGACCAGATCTGTCGTTATCCAGCGACTGATCAAACAGAGCAGACCAGGAACACCTAATCCAGTCGTGGAATTCCGGGCTTACCCACCAGAACCACGGTTATGTGCCATGACCCACCTACTATCCTACATAGACACAACCAAAATATTCGAGGGAGATGAAAAGCCTTGTGGGTCAGTCATAAAAAACCTTATGGTCGGGTGACGAGCCAAACCATTGCGAGATGGCTCAAGCAGGTGCTAAAAACTGCTGGGATAAACACTAACATGTACAAATTTTATTCCACCAGGGCAGCATCCACGTCGACGGCTAAAAGAATGGACGTGCTTATAGACCACATCCTGGCTACAGCAGGATGGTGGGGGGAAAGACCATTCAGAAATTCTATAATAAGCCGTTGGCAAAACCTGTTTTATTTGCAGAAAAGATTTTACAGACTGCAAATATTTAATTTAAGCCCAGGGGAGCAATTTAATTTCTTTATTGTTATTGTTAAAAAATACCATTGTGTTTTTCTACAAACAGATTCATTGGTTGATTACGATAACACACTTCCTCCCTCAAGGACTTCGGCAGTGCGTGAAATAATACCTGTTACACGGTTTGAAATCACAGAGCTTTGAAGTCTTCACGGAATCACTCACGTGACTCCGAAGTAAAATAGTAAGATTAAACGAGAATTTACCAGTTTGAAGTTTGATCTGTATTTTATGAGGAGTTACGATGAGGGATTACGTGCCCTCCGCTCCCACCCTCAATAATATGGGTCAAACTGATAAACTGATGTCTCCTTGTCTTTACTATGTTTACTTCAATAACTGTGTCTATCTGTGATTCCACACCGCTGCTTTGAAGTATGCCGCGCATGCGTGCTGAGCGGGTTCTTCACGTAATCCCTCATCGTAACTCCTCATAAAATACAGATCAAACTTCAAACTGGTAAGTTCTCGTTTAATCTTACTATTATTTTGGCTGCTTTTCCAAGGCAGCGTGATGTGCAGATGGAGTAAGTGTTGGGAAGTCTGGTCTATGTGATGGACTGGACTATATTAACCACTCTCTGTGATTTCTTGCAATCTTGGGCAGAGCTGCTCCCAAGCCAAGCTGTGATGCCAAGCTGTATGCATTCCATGGCACATCTGTAAATGTTTGTAAGAGTCACTGGAGACATGCCAATTTTCCTCAGGAAGATGGTGCGTCTTCTGGGCTAACGCATCAACGTGGTAGGTCCACGACTGGTCGTTAGTAAAGGACAAACATTAAGTTTAGTTTAGTTTAGACTTATGCCCCTGTCCCACTTAGGAAATCTGAACGGAAACCTCTGGAGACTTTGCGCCCCACCCAAGGTTTCCGTGCGGTTCCCGGAGGTTTTTGTCAGTCTCCCTAATGGTCGAAAGTGGTTTCCGCTTCTTCTATGTTCCCCGATTATTTAAAAAAATTCAAAACCGGCTGCGACTAAAAATAGGTTGCCGTTTTAAAAATCGGTAATTTTTTAGTCAAAGCCGGTTGCGATGCTGGTCGAAGGTGGTTACCGGAGGTTGCAGGTAGTGGAAGGTAAGACCTCCCTGGTGGAATAAAACTGGGTGAAAAAAAGGTCTTACCTTCCACTCCCTGCAACCTCCAGCAACCACCTTCAACTAACATCGCAACCGGCTTTGACTAAAAAATTACCGATTTTTAAAACGGCAACCTATTTTTAGTCGCGGACGGTTTTGAATATTTTGAGATAATCACCGGAACATAGAAGAAGCGGAAACCACTTTCGACCATTAGGGAGACTGACAAAAACCTCCGGGAACCGCACGGAAACCTTAGGTGGGGCGCAAAGTCTCCAGAGGTTTCCGTTCAGGTTTCCTAAGTGGGACAGGGGCAATACAGCACAGAAATAGGTATTTCAGCTCACCGAGTACGCACCATCTAGCAATCACACCATACAGTAGTTCAATCCTACACACTAGGGACAATTTACAGAAGCCAATTAACCTACATCTTTGGAGCGTGGAAGAAAACCAGAGCACCGGGGGAAAACCCAAGCGGTACCTGGGAGAACGTACAAACACCGTACAGACAGCACCCATAGTCAGGATTGAACCTTGGGTCTCTGGCGCTGTAAGGCTGTAACTCTAACGCTGCGCCACCATTCCGCCCTTCAACGATATAGTTCAAGATTTTTCCTTTGGAATCAGAAAATTGTAAAGTTAATATGACTGCTTGTAAGAAAGGAAAGTACAGGCCAGCTAAAAATGAACTTGTCAATGACTCATATGTTACTTAACTGGTGCCCAATAATCTGCCAGACAGATGAAGATTTGGCAGAGGGAAGAACTCTGGTGAGGAATTTGGCAGTGATGTCCTATCCCAGTTGTCTCACTTGTGGATGTTGGTATGTAAGGACTTGGCACAGGGTACATGATACGAATGGTTGCTTTTATATTCCAAATGGTTTTAAAAGTAAAGCTGTATTATTAACTGATAATCTCGTCTGATCACCTTGGGGTGCAGTACTTGAGTCCAAGGTTGAGTCCATTTGCTTTACAATTATTGCTTGTTCCACGCACTTCATCAACTGTGGCATGTTTGAAGTGTTAGTTGGGATAGGGTGGGACACACTTGGCTGTGATAATACAGGATTTTACAGATTTCAACTATGCCATGATAGGACATGCAGGAACAAGCCTTTCCATACCGAATCTGCAGTGACCATCAAACACTCATTTAAACCACGTTCATTTTATTCTCCCCACACTTCCAGCCATATATTACCTCTTATACACATGTTTAGAGATACAGCATGGAAGCAGGCCCTTTGGCCCAGGAGTCATCGTTCACCCATTCATACTAGTTCTATGTTATCCTATTTTCTCATCCACACCCTACACACTCGGGTCAATTTACAGAAGTCAATTAACATACAAACACGCACGCCTTTGGAACATGGGAGGAAACTGGAGCTCCCGGAGAAAACTCCCACGTTCACAGGGAGAACGTGCAAACCCCACACAGACAGCAGCCGAGGTCAGGATTGAACTCAGGTCTCTGGTGCTGTGAGGCAGCAACTCTACCGCTGAGCCACTGTGCCGCCCACTTAATATTCAGTTCCTTCCCATCAACGTGTGTGCACCCTTGTGTATATGATTATAATTTATTCTGAATCTGAGGAAACGGAAACACTTGGGGAAACCCATGTGATCACAAAAAATAACCCAGTACAGCACAGGAACAGGCCTATCGGCCATCGTGTATCACCATTCCTTGCGTTTCACACAGCTGCAAAGTGACTTCCTGACTGAAAACCTCGACCAATGAAGGCAAGGGCCTATTTTACCAGTCAATCTACTTGTGTTGCTCACATTCAAAGGGTTATGAACTTGCACCCCATGACCCCTATGTACATCAATGCTCCTAAGAGACCCAAAGTCTTGAAGTAACTCAGTGGGTCAGGCAGCATCTCTGCAGGACATGGGTCAGTCTGAAGAAGAGTCCCAATCTGAAATGACATCTATCCATGTTCTGACGGGATGTTGAAATGGAAAAACAAAGAACTGCCAATGCTGGTTTATACGAACGATGGACACAAAGTGCTGGAGTACCTCAGCAGATCAAGCAGCATCTTTCTCCAGAGATGCTGCTTGGCCCACTGAGTTACTCCAGCACTTTGTGTCCTTTTGTGTAAACCAACATCTGCAGTTCCTTGTTTCTACAATGCTCCTAAGGCTCTTGCCATTGACACAAATTTGGTCCCAAGGCTTAAATCTAAGGTAAATCCCTTATTTTTGCTTAGCCTTTGCAGTCTCCAGAGATGTTGTGAGCTTTGAATAATTGTTGCCATGTTCTTATTAAACAATACATTGTTGTCGATGTAACATTGGTTACCAATGTAACATCCTGAAACCCAGACTGTTGTCCATTCAACAACATATCGCCATGGTGGCGCAGCAGCAGAGTTGCTGCCTCACAGCGCCAGAGACCCAGGTTTGAATCTGACTACGGGTGCTGTCTGTACTGAGTTTGTATGGTCTCCCCCTATCCACTAGGGTTTTCTCCGGGTGCTCCGGCTTCCTCCCACACTTCCAAAGACGTACAGGTTTGTAAGCTAATTTGGTTTCTGTAAATTGTGAATTGTCCCTAGTGTTAGTGTACGGGGATCGCTGTTCGGCGCGGACTCGGTGGATCGAAGAGTCTGTTTCCGCACTGTATCTCTAAACTAAATCAAAATGTCGCTTTGATGCTATTGATACAGCTTTGGATTACGAGGCACTGGAACTAGAGCACTGAGGCTGTTTCTCTTCCAGCTGTGAGTTGCTGCAAATTTCTCAGTGTCAGCGAATCCTACAGCCACAATCTCAGCTCTGGCTTTAACCTGTGGTGAATCCAAAACTTGGAGCTCGAAATGGAAGATGATAATTAACAAACCAATAGAGAATTCTGAAGAGAAGTCTTTGCTCACAATGTGCTGACACAGGGATATTTCAGAGGCAGCCTGACAAAGGAACAAGAGAAGATGGTAAAACAATATAAGAGTTGAGCGAGAGAAATCTCATATGGATTTACACCAATGGAAGATTAAAGTTCAGCTTAGTTTAGTTGAGAGATACAGCATGGAAACAGGCCCTTTGGCCCACCGAGTCCGTGACAATCAGTGATCACCCATACACTCGTTCAATCCTACACACTCGGGACAATTTATAGAAGTGTATTAACCTACAGACCTGCAGGTCTTTGGAGTGTGGGAGGGAACAGGAAAACCCAGAGGAAACTCATGCGGTCACAGGGAGAACGTACACACTCCGTGCAGACAAACTCCATGCAGGATCTAACCTAGGTCTCTGGCACCGTGAGGCAACAGCTCGACCGCTGTGCCACCGTGCCGTCCCAAGTGACGAGCCTGTGCAGCAGGCAGAGGTGTCATGCAGTCTATGTCATTTTATAATTTGTTCATTTGTGAGATCTGTGAACGTTACAATGATCTACTACAACAACATTTAAATGTCTGACAGGCACCTGGATAGGAAAGGTTTAGAGGGATATGGACCAAACATGGGCAGGTGGGATTAGCGTAGGTGCAACATCTTGGTCAGCATGGCAAGTTGGGCTGAAGAGCCTGTTTCCATACTGTATGACTCTATGATTATCTCTAATTCTCCCTAGACATAGAAATGTTAAGAGACAACAAAATTAGTGGATTCAAAGTCACATTTAGCCCAGACTTCATAAAGACAGTGTATTTCCTGTCCCCAAAGACACTTGGGAACCAGATGAATTTTTACAACAATCCAATTGCTTTATAAATGCTATAACTGACAATACCTATGCTTGTAATTCCAGATTTATTTAATTACTTGAGTTGAAATTCCCCAGATGCAGTGTTTGGATTTGAACTTATGTTGCTGAATCAATAGTCTAGTTCTGTGCATATAGTGAGTGCATCCAAGGCTTCTGATGAATCGACACTTCTGTAATTATAGCGGGCAAGCAAAACTTTCCAATTTTAGGTAGCTTCTCACTATCCCTCCCACCCTCTTCTGCACATACCTCCATATTTGTCCACCCCCATCCCCAATTCCATCCTCTGTGGGGTTCACCTCCCACCTATTTCTCTCCTTCACTTCCATCCCCATGAGACCCGGTTCGATTCTGACCTTGCATGCTGTCTGTGTGGAGTTTGCACTGTTCTCCCTGTATCCACGTGGATTTCCTCCAAGTGCTCCAGCTTCCTCGCATGTCCTAAAGACGTGCAGGTCTGTCGGCTGATTGCCTCTGGAAATTGCCGCAAGTGTGTAGGGAGTGGATGCAAAAGTGGGATAACATAAAACTATTGTGAACAGGTGCTCAATGATCGGTGGCGGGCCGAAGGGACTGTTTCCATGCTGTATCAATTCAATTTAAAGAACCAGTGGTCATCGAGGGACAGGTATGGACAAGGACTACAAGGATAACTCCTCATTCACAAGGTTTATAGATAGGTCCCATTGACCAGTAATCCTCGTTGGAGACCCATGGAATATCTTTCATTGGACTTTACTGGACTTTATTCTGCATAAACGTTATTCCCTGTATCCTGTATCTGTACACTGTAAATTGGCTGGATCGTGAAAGCCCTGGATAGAGTGAATGTGGAGCGCATGTTTCCGTATATGGGAGAGTGTAGGATCAGAGGCCATAGTCTCTGAATAAAACAACACTCCTTTAGAAAGGAGGAGGAATTTCTTTAGTCAGAGGTTGGTGAATCTGTGGAATTCACTGTGGAGGTCAAATCAATGGATATTTTTAAGGCAGAGATTTACAGATTCTTGTTTAGTAAGGGTGTCAAGGGTTATGGGGAGAAGGCAGGAGAATGGGATTGAGAGGGAAAGATAGATCAACCATGATTGAATGGTGGAGTACACTGGAAGAACTGACTGGCCTAATTCTGCTCCTAGAACTTATGAACTTCAGAACGACATGATTGTAATCTAGTCTTTTCACTGACTGGATAGACAATAGACAATAGGTGCAGGCGTGGGCCATTTGGCCCTTCGAGCCAGCACCGCCATTCAATGTGATCATGGCTGATCATCCACAATCAGTACCCCGTTCCTGCCTTCTCCCTATATCCCTTGACTCCACTATCTTTAAGAGCCCTATCTAGCTCTCTCTTGAAAGTATCCAGAGAACCTGCCTCCACTGCACTCTGAGGCAGAGAATTACACAGATTCACAACTCACTGTGAGAAAAAGTGTCTCCATTCTAAATGGCTTACCCCTTATTCTTAAAGTGTGGCCCCTGGTTATGGACTCCCACAACATCGGGAACATGTTTCCTGCCTCTAGCGTGTCCAAATCCTTAATAATCTTATGTTACAATAAGATCCCCTCTCATCTTTCTAAACTCCAGAGTATACAAGCCCAGCCGCTCCATTCTCTCTGCATATGACAGTCCCGTCATCCCGGGAATTAACCTGGTAAAGCTACGCTGCACTCCCTCAATAGCAAGAATGTCCTTCCTCAAATTAGGGGACCAAAATTGTACACAATACTCCAGGTGTGGAATCACTAGGGCCCCATACAACTGCAGAAGGAACTCTTTGCTCCTATACTCAACTCCTCTTGTTATAAAGGCCAACATGCCATTCGCTTTCTTCACTGCATGCTTACTTTAATTGACTGATGAACAAGGGCCCCCAGATCCCGTTGTACTTCCCCTTTTCCCAACTTGACACAATTTAGATAGTAATCTGCCTTCCTGTTTTTGCTACCAAAGTGGATAACCTCACATTTATCCACATTAAATTGCATCCGCCATGCATCTGCCCACTTACCCAACCTGCCCAAGGCACCGTGCATTCTCATAGCATCCTCCTCACAGTTCACACTGCCACCCAGCTTTGTGTCATCTGCCAATTTGTTCATGTTACTTTGAATCCCTTCATCTAAATCATTGATGTATATTGTAAATAGCTGCAGTCCCAGCACGGAGCCTTGCGGTACTCCACTAGTCACTGCCTGCCATTCTGAAAGGGACCCATTAATCCCTACACTTTGTTTCCTGTCTGCCAACTAATTTTCTATCCATGTCAGTACCCTACCCCCACTACCATGTGCTCTAATTTTGCCCACTAATCTCCTATGTGGGACCTAATCAAATGCTTTCTGAAAGTCCAGGTACACTTCATCCACTGGCTCTCCCTTGTCCATTTTCCTAGTTACATCCTCAAAAAATTCCAGAAGATTAGTCAAGCATGATTTCCCCTTTGTAAATCCATGCTGACTTGGACCGATCCTGTTACTGCTATCCAAATGTGCCGCTATTTCATCATTTATAATTGACTCCAGCATCTTCCCCACCACCGATGTCAGGCTAATTGGTCTATAGTTCCCTGTTTTCTCACTCCTGCCTTTCTTAAAAAGTGGGATGACATTAGCTACCCTCCAATCCACAGGAACTGATCTTGAATCTATAGAACATTGCAAAATTATCACCAATGCGTCCACGATTTCTAGTCACTTCCTTAAGTACCCTGGGATGCAGACCATCAGGCCCTGGGGATTTATCAGCCTTCAGTCCCATCAGTCTACCCAGCACCATTTCCTGCCTAATGTGGATTTCCTTCAGTTCCTCCGTCACCCCATAACCTCCGGCCACTAGTATATCAGGAAAACTGTTTGTGTCCTCCTTAGTGAAGACAGATCCAAAGTACCTGTTCAACTCATCTGCCATTTCCTTGTTCCCCATAATAAATTCACCTTTTTCAGCCTTCAAGGGTCCAACTTTGGTGTTAACTAATTGTTTCCTTTTCACATACCTAAAGAAGGTTTTACTATCCTCCTCTTTTTCCCCCGTATTGTCATTTTAGTTATCTTCTTATCCTCTTAAACATTACCCAATCCTCTTGCTTCCCGCTCATCTTTGCTACGTTGTACTTCTTCTCTTTTATTTTGATACTGTCCCTGACGTCCCTTGTCAGCCGCGGTCAACCCTTAAAGGCCTGTCCCACTGTACGAGGTAATTCAAGAGCTCTCCTGAGTTTAAAAAAAATCAAACTCGTGGTAAGTAGGTAGAATGTACGTAGCGGCTACGTCGGAGCTCGTGGATGTCTTGTAGAGGCTTGTAATGCTAACGGCAGGTACTTGGGAAACGCGGTAACTCGTGAAGTTTTTTCAGCACTGTGAAAAATGTCCACGAGTGCCCCTACTACCTACGAACGGCTATTACCGCAATTCTCCGATTTCGAATCAGGGGAAACTCTGGAGAACTCTTGAATTACCTCGTCCAGTGGGACAGGCCCTTTACTCCAGATCATTCTTTCTCTTTGGAATGAACTGATCCTACACCTTCTGTATTATTTCCAGAAATACCTGCCATTGTTGTTCCACTGTCATCCCTGCTAGGGTATCTTTCCAATCAACTTTAGCCAGCTCCTCCCTCATGGATCCATAGTCCAGTTTATTCAACTGTAACACTGACACCTCCAATTTACCCTTCTCCCTCTCCAATTGTAGATTAAACTTGACCATATTAAGGTCACTACCTCCTAATGGCTCCTTAACCTCAAGTTGCTTTATCAAATCCGGTTCATTACACAACACTAAATCCAGAATTGCCTTCTCCTTGGTAGGCTCCAATACAAGCTGCTCTAAGAATCCATCACAGAGGCACTCCACAAACGCCCTTTCTTGGGGTCCAGTTCCAACCTGATTTTCCCAGTCTACCTGCATGTTGAAATCTCCCATAACAACCGTAGCATTACCTTTACTACATGCCAATTGTAACCCCTGATTCAACTTGCACCCTATGTCCAGGCTACTGTTTGGGGACCTGTAGATAAGTCCCATTAGGGTCTTTTTACCCTTACAATTCCTTAGTTCTATCCAGACTGACTCCACATCTCCTGTTTCAATGTCACCCCTTGCAAGGGACCGAATTTCATTCCTCACCAACAGAGCTACCCCACCCCCTCTGCCCACCTGTCTGTCTTTTCGATAGGAGGTATACCCTTGAATATTCAGTTCCCAGCCCTGGCCCTCTTGCAGCCATGTCTCTGTAATTCCCACAACATCATATTTGCCAAATTCTAACTGAAACTCAAGCTCATCCATTTTATTTCTTATACTTCGCGCATTCATATACAACACTTATATACACCTCCGAGTTGTGGTGCCATCGAGTGTGGCAGCCTCGCCTGCAGCTGTTCATACTTTCATCCTTTAAAAAAAAAAATTTGTTCATCAAAAACTTTTGTTGTGGAGGTCTTTTAGTCTTTTTAGGTGGGGGGGAGGCAGGGGGAAACTGCTTTTCACAGTCGCTGCCTGGGTCGAGGATGCGTCTTTCCTCCGAGCCGCATCTTCGCCCCCTCCTCATGGCCTACCATCTGGATTGGCACGGCCTTTCCTGTTGGAGACCAGCCAGAGCTTCAGCTTCAGTGGCGGCGCAGCACTGAGGTACCATCGCGGAGCGGCCGATACCTTACTGGGGTCGCCGTGTTGGAGGCTCCGGAATGCTGGGACTGCCGACTTTGACACCGTGGAGCTGTGGTCTGCGGAGCCTCCAGCCGCGGGCAGCGCTGACTTTAACATCGCGGAGGCCTGGGATCTTTCGCCGAGGTCGCCAGTGTTGGAGCTCGGCCTGTGAACTTCGGGAGCCACGGTCTCCGGTAGGAAGCGGCTGATTTGGAAACTCCAATCCGCTGAGAGTATTCTGCTGATGCCAGAGTACCATCATCCGGCGAGAGGGCCTGAAACATCGGGCCGGCCGACTGCGGAGGCTTCAATAGGCCCCGACCACGGGTGAACACAGAGGAAGAGGACTGAACTTTTATTGCCTTCCCTCACAGTGGGAAACGTTGATTCCGATGTGGGGGATGTTTTATGTTTTATGTTAAATTCTATAGTGTTGTGTTTATCTTATTTGTGTGCTGCATGGTAACTCAAATTTCACTGCACCAATTGGTGTATGTGACAATAAATGTCCTTTGTCCTTTGTCACTTTGACCTCGGTATTCACCTCCCCTCTCGCACCGCTCGCAATTGGCCCTGACCTTACTCTCTTATCCCTTCTGAACTTTCCTTCCCATTAATTCGAGAGTCTTTTGTAACCTTTCCTGTACTCACTTCCCCTTCAACTCCATCTTTATACTCGCAATTTGTCAATCCCTCCCCCCTACTATTTAGTTTAAACCCACACGTGTAGCCCTAGCAAACCTGCCTGCCAGAATGTCGGTCCCCCTCCAGCTAATGTGCAACCCGTCCCTTTTCTACAGGTCACCCCTACCTCAGAAGAGATCCCAGTGGTCTATAAATCTAAATCCTTGCTCCCTGCACCAGCCCCTCAGCCACACATTCAGATCCCCTATCTCCCTGTTCCTGTCCTCACTAGCACGAGGTACTGGAAGTAATCCAGAGATAACCACCCTTGAAGTCTGGCATTTCAGTCTTCTTCCTAACTCTTTGAACTCACGTTGCAGAACCTCCTTCCTCTTCTTCCCGATGTCGTTTTTGCCTACATGCACAACTACTGCCAGCTGTTCACATTCCCTCTTGTGGATGTTCTGAATTTGGTGCGTGACATCTTGCACCCTGGCACCAGGGAGGCAACAGACCATCTTCGCGTCTCGCCTGCCTCCACAGAATCTCCAGTCTGCACCTCTGACTATGGAGTCACCCACCACTATGGCTCTGCCCGAAGTCGGTCTCGCCCGTCGAGTCCCATCTCTAGGATTGGAGCAACCGACGTGTCCGCCGCTCGGACTGGAAGCGTCATCTCCCCGACAGCTCCCAAGAGGGCGTACCTGTTTTCATTAGGCATAGCCACCTGGGTCTCCTGCACTCCACGGTTACCACCCTTTCTCTCAGTCACACACCTTCGTTCTTCCCGTATCCTTGGCGTGACAACCTCAATGTAGTTCCTGTCCAGGAAACTCTCGTTGTCCTGGATGGCCCTGAGGTCATCCAGCTGCTTCTCCAATGCGCTAGAAAAAAAGCTTTTCTCTGTACCTCAGTACACGTGACAAAAGTAAACGAAACTAACATGTGATGAGTTTTGCCCAGCATTTGAAGGAGTTCTCTCTGAATCTTGCTGCCATCCCTGTATCTGTCTCTCTTTGTTTGTACAAGATCAGTTGGATGGGTAAACACCTGCCATAAATTTTGACTCAATGGGATAATATTCAGCCTTTCATAATCCCCTTCACAACTTTCATTACAGCTGAGCACTGGTAATTGAGAGAGTCGATTAAGGCAGGTGCTGATAATGGTTCTAGCAGCCAGTTCAGGCAGTTCTCTGGAGATGAATGACTGTAAGATGACAGCTGAGTGAAACATTGCTCGATGTTTAAAGGGAGCAATGATAAACCTGACGATTTGTGCATTATTTAGCTGCAACTGAACGGAATTGCATACAATTTACAACATGGACGCTGGTTATTTGGCTCTGCTGTTCTGTGTGGGTAATTATACTCCCCATGAACATCCTCGCATTTTAGGTTCAGGCTTTGATAGCTTGCAACCCAGTGGCACGAAGATTACTTATACCTAGGACATAGAACATCAAGCAGCACCGCACAGGACAGGCCCTTCGGCCCACAATGTTTCTGCCGAACATGATTCAAAGTAGAAATGATCTCATCTGCCTGCATGTGATCCATATTCCTCTATTCACTGCACTTCAATGTGCCTACCTGAAAACCTCTTAAACACCACTGTGCAGAGTGTAGCGTACAAAATCATGAGAGGAATAGATCGGGTTGAGTCTCTTGCCCAGAGAAGGGGAATCGAGAACCTGAGGACAAAGGTTTAATGTGAGGGGGGAAAATTGAATAGAAACCTGAGGGGTAACTTTTTTCACACAAAGAGTGGTGGGTGTATGGAATGAGCTGCCGGAGGAGGTAGTTGAGGCAGGTACTATTGCAACATTTAAGAAACATTTAGACAGGTACATGCATAGGATTGGTTTAGAGGGATAGGTGGAACTAGCGTGGATGGAACATGTTGGACGGTATGGGCAAGTTGGGCAGATGGGTCGGTTTCCACACCATAAGACTCTATGACATTATCATATCTGCCTCCACCATTTCCCCTTGCAATGCATTCCAGGCCGCCACTCAGGGCCGGATTTACTTATAAGCTAGACAAGCTTAAGCTTAGGGCCTCGAGGTCTAGGGGGGCCTCCGGCCAAGGCAGGACACCTACTGTTCAACTCTGGGCGGGCCCCCCTCTCTATCTCTCTCTCTCCATCTCCCCCCGCTATCCGTGTCCGGGCCGCCGGGCTCCACTCACTCCTCATCCGCCGGCACGGCAGGCCGCCTTGCACATGCGCATTGCTGCGGCCTGCACGTCCTCCCCCCCTGCACATGCGCACAACCACGGCCAGCACATCATCGGCCGCCCTGCGCATGCGCACTGCAACGGCAACTGGTCGGCGCTGGGCACTTTCTCCCTTGCTTTGAATTGTGGGAGATTTGGCTGCCATGGCTGTCCAGTCGCTGCCTTGCCGCCAGCACTGAAAACCAACGCGGAGGGAGGGGGCGTCACAAGTGGAACAGCTCTTCATCTAAATCCGGCCCTGCCGCCACTACTCTCAATGGGATAAACTTGCCCCGTACATCTCCATTACACTGTCCCTCTTTCACATTAAAGCTATACTCTCTAGTTTTTGACATTTCCACCCTGGGGAAAAAGGTTCTGACTGTCTACTCCATCTGTGCCTCTCATAATTTCATTTACTTCCACCAGGTCTCTCCTTAACCTCCGGCATTCCAGAGAAAATAATTCTAAACAATTTGGGAACAAAAATGGCTGGAGGAATTCATCAAGATCTATAGGGGAGGGGCAGGGGGGAGGAATTGTCGACATTTCAGGTCAAGACCCTGCACTGGCATTTAGGAAGTAGGGGTATTTGGGATGCACTGTGACCTCCAATGTTCAGAGAGTACTGTGCGATGCCTGTAAAATATACTGAGCAATCTGAGGTGCTCCACAGACATCAAGATTAATGCTGAATCTGAGATTTATAAGCAACTTTGAAAACTGCCGCAGATTGTACTGTTTCTGTTTATGTTGGTGCTGTTACCCGTAATGTAAAACCCACACGTGTCGGGAAGGCGGAAATGAGTATGAGGTTCAGATAACTGGAAGAATGCATGGGTACAGGAGTTTCGCAGCTGATAGAGATTCTGCCTCACAGTGCCCAGTTCGATACTGACCTCACTTTTGTCTGTGTGGAGTTTATTTCAGTTTTGTCTTTGTGGAGTTAAGTTTAATTGATTTTAGTTTAGTTGAGTTTAATTTAGTTTAATTTATTTTAGAGATACAGTGCGGAAATAAGCCCTTTGGTCCACCAAATCCGCGTCGACCAACATCCCCATACACTAGCACTATGCTGCAGACTAGGGACAATATACTGTACATGTTACCAAAGGCAAATAATCTACAAACTTATATGTCTTTGGGATGTGGGAGGAAAGCAGAGCACCCAGAGGAACTCACGTGGTCATGGGGAAAATGTACAAACTCCATACAGACAGCATCCGTAGTCAGGATCAAACCTAGATCTCTGGCGCTGGAAGGCAGCAACTCTACCACTGCGCTGGAGTTTGCACATTCTCCCTGTGACTGTGTGGGTTTCCTCCGGGTGCTCCGGTTTCCTCACACATCCCAAAACAAAGTGCGGGTTTGTAGGCTAAATGGCCCTCTGTAAATTGTCTTTAATGTGTGGGGAGTGGATGCAAAAGTGGGATAACGTAGAACTAGTATGAATGGGTGATCGATGGTCGGCGTGGACTTGGTGTGCCGAAGGGACTATTTCCATGCTGTATCTTTTCATTTATCAAAATACTATTAGCATTGGAAGTTGGAAGATGAAAACATCATTACATTTACTAAATGGTTCCAACTTATCATTTTCCAATTAGTAAGGTGATGCCACACTTTCCAAATTGTGCAGAGCAATCTGACCTTATTTTTAGCTGAACTAATGAACAAAGATTTACGGTATTTGTACAAATACAGATAACCTCAGATTGCAAATGACCCATTTCATCACTGGTAAAATAACTACTATTTCAAGTGTGATTACAGAGTTAGCAACAACAAAAAAGACATTGATATTTTGGCACTTTCTCTGCGTGGTTCAGTCAATGAAGAGAAATAGAAAGTATTTACATTTGAGACCAGAACAATTCTCCCACTAAGAACATCTAATTGGATTGAATGCCTTTGAAATGGTTCTTTGCAATCTGTTTGAAGCTCGTAGCTAAAATTGATTGTGTTCTGCATTGGATATTTCAATTTGCTGAGGTTTAATTAGTAAGTGGAACTCTGGCTTGTTTCTAGTTTGCGTTCATTCTTTATGGATTGCAAGCAACACATCTTGCATTCCTCTCTAAGGAGTATGTAACAACTCAACAGCCGGAATAACCGGCACCAAAATGGATGGCGTGGAGCGTTGGGCCAATACCCCACCATCGCGCAGTTTTTGGGTGCTCTTGTTTCCTCCCACTTTCCAAAGACGTGCAGATTAGCTGGTTAATTGACTTCTGTCAATTGTCCCTACTGTGTAACATAAAACTAGTGATCGTTTGTCGGTGCGGACTTGGTGGGTAAACTAAACTAAACTAAACTAAACTAAACTAAACTAAACTAAACTAAACTAAACTAAACTAATGCTCAGTCCTCTCTTCCAGTTCTTCTGCTTGTGATCCTTGCCTCCCTCTTTCCCCCACCCCTGACAGTATTGCCTTATCAATGTCCCTGTTCCCAACACCTTACTGCCTCTCACACATTGAGGCTTTCTTTAACAACCCATTCCTCCACCATACAATGAACCACCTGTGCTTAAACCTCCAAACCTGACTTAGACAAAGTTATGTAGAACACAAAATGCTGGAGTAACTCAGCTGGTCAGGGAGCAACTCTGGAGAACATGGATAGGTGATGTGTCAGGTTGGGACCAGACCCTTCTTTAAGTCAGTCTGATGAAGGGTCCATACCTGAAACGTCGCCTATCTCTGTCCTCTAGAGATGCTGCTTGACCCACTGAATTAGTCCAGCACTTTAAGTTCAATGCTTGATTTCCATCCGCACTTCCTTGTGTCTGCATTTTAGAGTTAGTTATGGTTGAAATTGCCTGGAGAGCACTCTTGTAAAGATTTACTACCTTAGATGCATTGGATCAATGCAAAACGTTGTTGTTATAATTGTTATATTTGGTGAAAATGTAAGATTCCCAATCGCTGTTCAGAGTTTCATAGAGAGGGTGTACAATTCAGGTTCAAGCTGTTTAGGCCAATTTTATGTTTGTTTCAAACAAGGTACAAAACTTTACATTGTGAAATATAGCCTCTCTACCTCCACATATAAATAACAAGCTACATAGGTTCCAGAAAAAGACCATGAACATTCTTAAAGCTAGTGTGCTTAAAGTTTTCTTCTTCCCGCCTCCCCCCCCCCCCATCCCCTCATCATTCTGAAGAGGGGTCTCGACCCGAAATGTCACCCCTTCCTTTGCTCCATAGATGCTACCTCACCCACTGAGTTTCTCCAGCATTTTTGTCTCCCTTCTAAAGTTAGTGTGCATTCTTTTTTCATTATTGGGCAGCGTTTGTGTGTTCGGGACTGATTTGACCATGACACCTAGGAAGCAGGTTATATGTTAACCTGAAGCTTGTTGGCTTCAGCCGATTGGATTGAGTGGTTAGTTTACCTTTGAGATACAGCATGAAAACAGGCCCTTCGGCCCACGCTGATCAACAATGATCCGTACACTAATTCTTTCCTACAGACCAGTGAAAATTTAATGAGGCTAATTAATCTACAAACATGCATGCCTTTGGGATGTGGGAGGAAACCGAAGCACTAAGTAGGACACAAACAATCTTCCAGATGTACTAGTGGCCATAGGATCTAGGGTGATGGAGGAACTGAAGGAAATTCACATTAGGCAGGAAATGGTGTTGGGTAGAATGATGGGACTGAAAGCTGATAAATCTCCAGGGCCTGATGGTCTGCATCCCAGGGTACTTAAGAAGTGGCTCTAGAAATTTTGGACGCATTGGTGATAATTTTACAATGTTCTATAGATTCAGGATCAGTTCCTGAGGATTGGCGGGTAGCTAATCTTATCCCACTTTTTAAGAAAGGCAGGAGAGAGAAAACAAGGAATTATAGACCAGTTAGCCTGACATCGGTGGTGAGGAAGATGCCGGAGTCAATTATCAAAGATGAAATAGCGGCACATTTGGATAGCAGTAACAGGATCGGTCCGAGTCGGCATGGATTTACGGAAGGGAACTCATGCTTGACTAATCTTCTGCGATTTTTTGAGGATGTAACTGGGAAAATGGACAAGGGAGAGCCAGTGGATGTAGTTTACCTGGACAATCAGAAAGCATTTGATAAGGTCCCACATTGGAGATTAGTGGGCAAAATTAGAGCACATGGTATTGGGGGTAGAGTGCTGACATGGATAGAAAATTGGTTGGCAGGCAGGAAACACAGAGTAGGGATTAACTGGTCCCTTTCAGAATGGCAGGCAGTGACTAGTGGGGTACCGCAAGGCTTGGTGCTGGGACTGCAGTTATCTATCTTATATTACTAAAAGTCTGATCTTGACCACTTCCTGTTGTTCTGTATATTGATTTTTTTTTAAACGCTGCCACTTACGGCTGAGATTTTTGGCCATCTTACTCAAAGTCCCCCACCGCTGCGCAGGACAAGAGGATTATTCCCATCGATGAAAAATAAAAGAGTTATTAGTGTTTAAAAAATGTTGAGATTCTCTCTCCTAAAGGCCACGCCCCTTCCGGAGGGACTATAAAACCCGGAAGTGTTGAGTGCTCAGTCAGTCTGCAAGATGGGGGAGCGAGAGGGTCAAGTCTCTCAGTCTGAACTGTGAGTGGTTTTACTGACCTGTCAGTGCCCTTAATTTGGTTTGAAAATATAGCTTGGAAATGCTAAAGCTGTGTTGCCTTTGGTTTGGAGATGCTAAAGCTGTGTTGCCTTTGGTTTGGAAATGCTAAAGCTGTGTTGCCTTTAGTTTGGAAATGCTAAAGTTGCCTTGCCTAATTAAAGTTGCATAGCCTAATTGAAGTTGCCTTGCCTAATTAAAGTTGCCTTGCCTTCTATATAATTAAAAGTCTAACCTTGACCACTTCCTGTTTGCGCTTTATATTGATTTTAGAAAAAACGCTACCACGTATAGCAGTTATTTTTGGCCATCTTACTCATAGTCCCCCTCCGCTCTTCAGGTGCCGAGGATTTTTCTCATCGATGAAAAATAAAAGAGATATTAGTGTTTAAAAAATGTTGAGATTCTCTCCTGTCAATCACGCCATGAAGGGACTATAAAACCCAGAAGTGTGGGCGTAGCTCAATCTCTGCAAGATGGAGGAAGGAGAGGTCACGACTCGCTGTCTTTAGTGCCCTTGCACCCTGCTTGAAATGGTATGAAACTGCACTTGAATTTGGTGGCCTTGCACCCAGCTTGAAATGGAATTTCAAGGAATAGCCGTGATAAGCCATTTAGAACAGAGATGAGGAAACCGTGGTAAGCCATTTAGAACAGAGATGAGGAAATACTTTTTCACACAGTGTGTTGTCAGTCTGTGGAATTCTCTGCCTCAGAGGACAGTGGAGGCATGTTGTCTGGATGCTTTCAAGATGGAGTTAGAAAAAGCTCTTAAAGATAGCAAGGGATATGGGGAGAAGGCAAGAACGGGGTACTGATTGTGGATGATCAGTCATGATCTCATTGAATGGCGGTACTGGCTCAAAGGGCCGATTTGCCTACTCCTGCAGCTATTGTCTATTGTCACCTGTAGGAAACCCAGGCGGTCACAGGGAGCATGTGCAAAATCCACCCACAGACAGCACCCAAGGTCAGGATCAAAGTCGGGTCTCTGTCTCTGTGAGGCAGCAGCTCCACCAACTGTGCCACTATGCCACCCTTTTGCACTGGGACAAATAGCTCACTTCCATTTTGTCAGAGGTACTAGGATGGAAGAGAGGAAAGTGCATTTGTAAAGTCCTTTTCATTAGCACGAAAGCAAGAGGCAGATTTCACACAGGATGCCCAAAAGCAGTCAACACCCAGCGGTGTGAAATGTAATCACTATTGTGACATGAGACTGACATGTTAGCCAATTTACCCAAAGCAACGTCAGCATGTTAATAACCAGATCAGCTGCTCTAGGAATGTTGGTTTTGGGACTCGAATTGGCCAGGACACTGGAAATATCTTAGTCTGCTGTCTAAATAACTCATGGCGATTGTGATGTTGAATTCAATGTGCCAGTTGTGTTGGGAGGGTTTGTTATGTTAAAGCTGCAACATCAAAGCACGTATTCTGCTGTTGTTGAAGTGGTGGGGGGGGGTGGGGTGGGGGTGGGGGGGGGGGGGGGGGGGGGGACATAAATGGTGGCACGGTGGCGCAGCAGTAGAGTTGCTGCCTTACAGCGCCAGAGACCTATGTTCGATTCTGACCACGGTACTATCTGTATGGAGGTTGTACATTCTCCCTGTCACCTGTGTAGGTTTTCTCTGGGTTCTCCAGTTTCCTCCCACACTCCAAAGACATACAGGTTTGTAGGCTAATTGGCTATAATTGTAAATTGTCCCTACTGTGTAGGATAGTGTTAGTGTGCGGGTATCGCTGGTCGGTGTGGACTCAGTGGACCGAAGGCCCTGTTTCCATGTTTTATCTCTAAAACTAAAAAAAATTTAAATATGATCATGTGGCATTCAGCTTATATTTGAGTACTGGCACACAGAGTCAGTAAAACAACAGCAATTTGTTCCCCTGTGAATTATGCTGACTAGAGCTATTATTCATTTCTGCCTGCCAAATACCACACTTTCACACACCATGTTATAAATTAATTGTTGATTTTGTAACATTAGCTATCGATTTGCCTCAGTTCCATGGCTCTATGTGTGGACTGTTAATAATGGAGCAGGAAGGGATTTGCGTGCCAAGATACCGTTTTTAGAGGGGTTTTAAATATTATTGGCTGGTTTTTACCAAAACCTGAATAATGTTCTCATGTGATTGTCAAGAACTTTGGGGTGCCATTGCTGTGTCGAATTTGTGAGCATTTTACTTCCTGATCAGCTTTCCCGATAATAAACTATTTAACTTGGCCAAATTTGATTAACCATTCTAACCGATGGAGCACATCGGATCGTTTTACCCTTGGTCCAAATTCCACATGTTTCCACACTGGTATTGTTTGAACACATCTGGCTGTGTGTGTGTGTGTGTGTGTGTGTGTGTGTGTGTGTGTGTGTGTGTGTGTGTGTGTGTGTGTGTGTGTGTGTGTGTGTATTGTGTGCACGTGCGTATGTATGTATGTATGTGTGTATCTGTGTTTGTGTACATATTGTGTGTGTACATGTGTCTGTGTGCACATGTGCATAAGTACATGTATGTGTGTCTGCATTTATGTGTGTATGTATGTGTGCGTGTGTGTGTGCACATGTGTGTGTGTGTCTGTATTCGTGCGTGCGTGTGTGTCTATGTGTGTGTGCCTGTGTGTCACTGTGTTTTCCTGTGTGTATGTGTGTGTCTGTGTGTGTCCCCATGTATGTGCATGTTTGCGTGCATGTGCGCATGTCCATGTTTGTGTGTGTGTGTATCCGTGTGTATCTGAGTTTGTGTGTGCGTGTCTGCCTGTGTGTGTCTGCGTGTGTGAATGACTGTTTCTGTATGAATGTGTGTTGGAGAGTGCGTGAGGCTTGTGTCAGTGTGCATGTGGGTGTGATTTTCTTATACAGTTCATTTAAGGATCACTGCTTCATAAGACGTTGAGGATTTTTGGAAACGGATTTGCAAACAGTACAATCAATACCAAATGATTTTTTTTTTCAAACAATGAAGGTCTACCGGCCAAAAAGCCCAGAGCCAAAGATCCAACTGTAAAACTGTTATTTTTTAATGTGGGCAATGATCATTCTGTGAAGTATGCTAATAGGGGAGGGTGCACGGAAGTTTACTCATGGAGGGACAGGAATAACCTATTTTCATTGGCAGAGAAGATGTAAGGTAATAGGTGAAGGGATTAAATGAGAAGAAACTATGTTCACCCAGTGTTCTGGGGTTCTGGGATTAATTGAGCTAAAAGCAAAATGCTGGAGGAACTCAGTGGGTCAGTCAGCATCTATAGAGGGAAATGGATAGGCGATGTTTTCAATCGGGACTCTGAAGCTGGAAAAGGGAGGTGGGATGGAACAAAAGGTCTGGCAAGTTTAGTGTAGTTTATTTTCATGTGTACCGAGGTACAGTAAAAAGCTTTTGTTGCATACGAACCAGTCAGTGGAAAGACAATATATGATTACAATCGAGCCATCCACTGTGTGTAGATATATGATAAAGGGAAGAATGTGAATAATTGCCACGACCCCCAGGCTTCAGCTACAGCGAGAGGTTGAGCAGGCTTGGACTTTATTCCTTGGAGCGCAGGTGGCTGAGATGATCTTCGAGAGGTGTGTAAGATCATGAGGGGTATAGATAGGGTGAATGCGCAGAATATTTACCCAGAGTAGGGAAATTAAGAATGAGGACATAGGTTTAAGGTGAGAGGAGAGAGATTGATAGGATTCTGATGGCCAACATTTCCACACAGAGGGTGGTGGGTAAATGGAATGAGCTGCCAGAGGAGGTAGCTGAGGGGCTACATTTCAACAACAGTTAAAAGATATCTGGATAGGTACATGGATAGGAAAAGTTTAGAGGGATATGGGCCAAAAGCTGGCAGGTGGGGCTCGTGTAGATGGGACACCTTGGTTGCTAAAGACTACTTCTATTTGTCACTGCCTGCATCTTCTTACATGAAAGATTTTCTCCAAAGAAGTTCCCTCTAACATCTATCACTTAAAATGCCTGGTATTGTCATTCTTTCTCTTTCAAAGGGCAGGATTGACAGATGTACGATTTCTAACAGGGTTTATGGTTGTACAATGCAAAATTACATTCAAAAGCATCACCCAGGCAAATATAGAATAAATCAGACGTATAGTGCAAGTGTATTATCTCCTGGTGTGACTGCTTTGAAGTTACAGATCGAAAGTTGTTTTATTTACAGTGGAACTTTATTGTGTAAGTATTATTCTGGATAATATTAATTATGCCAAAGAGATTAAAATGGATAATGACAGCAAACTGTAGCCTTGAGGTATCCCTGCAATAGAAATGTACACCTAATCATGGCCCCATCTATATGCCATTTTAAAGATGTTTCTTTGCAAGTGTAATATCGACGGGCAGTCTTTTTAAAGTGTAAATTAGGTCTGAGATGAAATAGAATACTCAGATATCTCTTCAACTATTTAAAACGCACAATGCTTTCCATGGCTTCTTTCCTAGAATTGTGTGAAAAGTATGGAAACTAGAGAAACACTTTGCACATAGAGATGTCAAATCCCATTAACACAAGTCAAGCAATAATTCATATAAGAACACAAAGTGCTGGAGTGACTCAGCGGGGCAGACAGCATCTTTATCTTGAAGGACATGGATAGGTGACGTTTCGGGTCAGGACCTTTCATATAAAGTGATTCATGCTTGTGGTGTGTGTGTGTCTACGTGTGTGTGGGCACATGCGTGTGTGTGTGTGTGAGTATGTGTCGGAAGGAACTGCAGATGCTGGTTTATACCAAAGATAAATGCCAAGTGCTGGAGGAAACTCAGCGAGTCAGGCAGTATCGCTGGAGAAACGGAATAAATTATGTTTTCTTCCGACCTGAAATGTCACTTATTCCTTTTCTCCAGAGATGTTGCCTGACCCGTTGAGTTACTCCAGCCCTGTGTGTATATCTTGTGTGTGTGTGTACATGTGTGTGTGTGTACATGTATGTGTGTGCATCTAAGTGTGTGTAAGAGAGAGAATGTGTGGGGATGACTATGCTTCAATGTGAGTGTATGTTTGAGAGTGTTAATAAGGAATGTATATCTTTTGTTACTTCTCTTTAACTTGCATGAGCATGAAGCTAAGTAAATGCTTTCTCTTTCAACCACTTTGCCCCCTTTCCTGTCATCCTCGCCATTAATTAATTAACACTGTGCTGTTTCCACACGGTATTGCCATTCCTTTTGATCAGATCCTTCCTGCAGTTTGTTTCCATTTCATAGATAGTAGTTTTAGTCTCCATATTTCAGCAGTGATATTGTTGTTCTGTCAAGTAGGTTGACTTGGATGCTGATGTTTAGTTTAGTTGGCAGCTATTATGGGACCGCAGGCATCTTCTGCCACCCAGGAACGTATTTTGAGGCTGTATTTCCAACATACGAACAGTCCAGGTTACAAACGATCAACAGGAACTGGGGCCACACAGTGGCGGGTGGGTGGCACAGTGGTGCAGCAGTGGAGTTGCTGTCGGTATGGAGTTTGTTCGTTTTCCCTGTGACTGTGTGGGTTTTCTCCGGGTGCTCTGGTTTCCTCCAACTACAAATATGTGCGAGTTTGTAGGTTAATTGGCTTCTATAAATTGTCCCTAATGGTTAGGATAGAATTAGTGTACGAGTGATCGCTGGTCGGCGTGAACTTTAATCATAGGAGCAAGATTAGTCTAGTCATCAAGACTACTCTGTCATTCTATCATGGCTGACCTATATTTCTCTCTGAACCCGATCCTCCTGCCTTCTCCCCATAACCCTTGACTCGGCCGAAGGGCCTATTTCCACACTGTATCTCTACACTAAACTAAACTAAAGGAACTATATTGTAACATAGGAAGGACCTGTATATTAACATTATCTTTCCTGTAATTTTCTATTGCCAATTTCACAGCGGGGTAATATTGGCAATTTTCAAATCATCTGGAACCATTCCTGACTCCACAGCAGTCTTTCTGGTCCACGTAACATATACACCTTCAGCCCTTTCAGCTTCCAAAGCACCTTCTTTGCAGAGAAATCCATATGTATAAAATATATATTTGTGTGCAAGTTAGATATATGGTATTGAGCTGTCCACCCATTTCAACAAGGGCAGTAAATTGATTGGAGACTCATACGTTTTAGGAGTAGAATTAGGTCTTTCGGCCCAGCAAGTCTACTTTGCCATTCAATCATGGCTTATTTTATCTTTGCTTCTCAACCCCATTCTCCTGCCTTCGCCTCATAACCCTCAAGAAACTTCTGAATCTCGAATCATGAGCAAAGCACAAAGTGCTGGAGGAACTCAGTGGGTCAGCCAGCACCTGTGGAGGGAGTGGACAGGCAACGTTTAGGGTTGGGATCGTTCTTCAGACTTCCAGTTTCAGACTTTCAGTCTGAAGAACAGTCATGACTCGAAATGTCGTCTGTCTATTCCTCCCCACCCCCCCCCCCCACCCTCTCCCTCTCCCTCTCCCCTATCCCCCCCCCTGTCCCCCCCCCCCCCCTCCCCTCTCCAATCCCCCCCCCCTCCCCCCTCTCTCCCCCCCCCACACACATTTGCTGCCTGATCCACTGAATTGTTCCATCACATTGTTATTTCACAGTAAACAGATTGTTTTTAATAGTGGCAAAATTGCAACCAAAAGATCACCGAACAAATGCAGTGAAACTGAACGTTTCAACTATAATTTTAGAAAATAATTCTCTCCCACGCCCTTATTGTTTTCTTTGCAAAATGTCAGCTTGTGAACTCTGCACTCTCGATCAGTGTAGGGCTTAGGAGGAAGTAAATTACTGAGAGTTTACAACACAGCACCAGTCTTAAGTGGGCCTCATCATCATTTACCATCCAGACTCCCTCTTCCCACTTCTGTTTGTATCTCCTGAATATTTATCCTAAACTTGCCTCCTACTATTCATTTTGCCGGTCCTTCTTTCGAGCCATTCTCTTGTAAAAGTTTCTGTTCGGTTACCTATCAGAACCATTTCTATTTATTGCCCTCGGCTGGTAGCTCTGGAAATGTAAATATTTTCTCTAGCTCCATCTACCCTGTCAGAATCTTCGATTACTTATCAGGTAACCCCTCCATCTTTGCCTCACTGGAGAAAAGCATCACTGTTTGGTCTCTCTTGGTAGTTTTAAGCCTTTCATTTCTGGCATTGTCCTTGTAAATCATTCCGTTGCATTTCCAACTAAACAATAGTGTAGAAAACCACATACAGTGCTCAATGTTTTCTCACTTTTGCAATCACTCCCTACACACTAGAGGAAATTTACAGAAATTAACCTGCAAACACGCACGTCTTTGGGATGTGGGAAGAAACCGGAGCACCTGGAGTAAACCCACACAGTCACAGGAAGAACGTGCAAGCTCCACCCAGACAGCTCCTGATGTCAGGATCGTATGCGGGTTTCTGGTGCCGTGCGACCCACTGCACCACTGTGCCATCTGTGAATGTATTCTGACCGCCCACCCACTATCTTGATATTAAACTACTTTAAAAGCTACTTGATAGGAGCTAGCATTTTCAATGACCAAGCACAGATTTTTAGTTTTGTTAAGAGATATCCATGGAAACGCATGGTGGCCCTACAGCCCACCGAGTCCAAGCCGTCCACTAATCACACGTACATTACCTCTATCCTACACACTAGGGACAATTTTCACAAGCCAATTAACCTACAAACCTGCACATTTTTGGAATGTTGGAGGAAATCGAAGCACCCGGAGAAAACCTGAAGTGGTCACAGGGAGCCCGTTTGAAGTCTGTACAGACAGCACCCATAGTCAGAATCGAACATGGGCTCTTGGCAGCGTAAAGTTGCAACTCTACCGCTGTGCCACTGTCCCACCCTAAATAAGGGCCTCTCCGGGATTTGAAACCAGGACCTCTCGCACCCAAAGCAAGAATCATACCCCTTGACCATCAGGTGCAGGCACCAACTTTAATGCATGTATTTCACCCCAAAAATGATCACAACTTTATAAATTCCATTGTTAACACTATCTATAAATGTGGGGAGCAAAGTGTTAAAGGCTGTGTCTGTGGACAATAAATTGATTTTTTTTTTCCCATTTATTAAGCCTGCTACCTTATCAGGTTATGCTTGTACTGCCTTCCTCCCTCTGGGAATTTGTGACACACAGAGAGCATCAGGGATATCTGTGGTCACAGAGTTAATTGGAACTCAAGTCATTAAGTCACTTGGAATGATGGTGATTGGTGGTTGGAGAGGTGGGGGGGTGACTGTCTTTCTGTCACTGAGGTTCCTTTGGTTCTGTCACAATGCTCAGCTCCATTCAATCAAGTCCAGGTGAATGTAGCTGAAATTTAGTGAACACAGGGACAGGAGGAATCCATTTAACTGTTTTGGTCGATTCCTTTAAGACTTTTAGAGATGTGGTGTGGAAACAGGCCCTTTGGCCCATGCAGACTAGCGATCACTGTGCACTAACGCTATCCTACGCACTAGGGACAATTTACAATTTTACTGAAGCCAATTAACCTACAAACCTGTATTAATGGTTGAGAAATGTTACAATTATAAGAATATAAGACAGATGCAGGAGCGCCTTTAGGCTTTAGAGATACAGCGCGGAAACAGACCCTTTGGCCCACAGAGTCCATACCGAACAGTGATCAACTAGCACTATCCCACACACTAGGGACAATTTACAATTTTTACCGGGCAATTAACCTACAAACCTGTTTGTCTTTCGAGTGTGGGAGGAAACTGGAGCATTCGGTGAAAACCCATGCGGTCACATGGAGAACATTCAAACTCCATACAGACAGCGCCCGTAGTCAGGATTGAACCCGGGATCTGGTGCTGTGAGGCAGCAACCCTATTGCTGCTCTACCGTACCGACGCAGCCAAATTGATTTCCATCAACTTGCATTGTACCCATGTTTCCCGAATATCATTAATTAATCAATAAAACTGTCAGTCTTGGATTTAACGTTACTAATTGATCTGTGATCAGTGGCTCATTGTTGCAGTTTCTAAATATACTTATCTTTCCACCATATGGACTGACGAACTGAGGGTCTTGTCTTAGGTTTAAGAATACAGGAGAGGACTAGAGGTTAGGGTATAGGCTTATTATTGTCATGGTAGGGTGATGCAGAAAAAATGCACCAGAGAAATATTTCTTCCTGTCCATTTGCTCCTTTCCTTAATAATCAAAACAATGGGTGCATTAAAATGATTTAAAATGAATGTGCCAAGTGTATATTACCATTGCTGTTTATGTTTCGGTTTAGGTTGATTATTCATACCTGTACTGAGTGAGGTACAGTGAAAAGCTTTGTTGTGCCTGCTACCAATCAGATCAAACAATACTGCACCTAATTACAATCAAGTCAAATTCAAGTACAATACGTAGAGCAAAGGGGAAGATACAGAGTGCAGAACATAGTTCCTGGCATTGTAGTGTAACAGTTCCAGTGAAAAAGTGCAATGTCCACAATAGGGTAGGTTGGAGAATCGGGACTGTGCCCTAACTTATGGAAGGACCGTTCAGAAGTCAGATCAGAGGGGAGAAAGCTGTTCCAGACGAGTGGTTTAAGGTAAAGCTTTGTACAGCATAACCACATTCTTCCTATACCGTGGCGACTGGAACTGGGCACAATACTTCAAGTGTGGTCTCACCAGTGTCTGGTAAAGTTGCGACATAATTACCCAACGTTTAGATTCCCAAAGCCACAAGGATCTCCGATAAGTGTATTAATGATTCCTGCAGGCAATTCCAGCAGCTCACGGTCTGATTGGGAAGTAAACAATCTGCTGGAAGAAGAAGGGTCTTATACCGAAACGTCACCTATTCCTTTTTCCCAGAGAAGCAGCCTGACCTGCTGAGTTACTCATTTTGCGGCAATCGTTGGTGAAAACCTACACAATCTGCTGGAGGAACTCAGCGGGTCGAGCAGCATCTGTGGAGGGAAAGGGATTGTTGAGGTTTCAGGCAACTATGGAACTGGACCCCAAGAGCCCTCTGCACATCAATGTTGAGTGGCTTGCCATCAACTGTGTACCTTCCACCTTACATTCAACCCCCCCAAAAGTGCGACCCTTCATACTTCTGTCGGAGGATTCACTATGAGGTATTTTCGCCCAACTTATAGCCCCTTCTGTGCTCCAGCCTACCTTGTTAACAACCACACATTCGGATGTATCCTTGGACTGGAAAAAAATAAAGATGAGCTCAGGCAAGCATTCATAACGACGGGCTCCCAGGATGGAAGGATAATCTAACAACGTCCAATGATCCAAGAGTACCAGATGCTGCTGGGAATTTGGGGTTAGCACACCTGAAATAAAGCTGATCTAATGATGCAGCAGTCAAAGCGAGTTCCATTGAACTCCCGTGCAATGGTCTGTGGTGTTCTGGTCCAACCTTGCGCTCCACTCTTATGCTCAATTCCCAGTTCTGCTCATTACAGCTGCAGGCTTGTCAATCAACGAAGACCGAGCTCTTGATGCTGTTTGTCATTCTCCCAGGACGTTGCACCATCTCCGTGCAGAAAGAATCAGTTGCAATCGCTTCATCGTTTTTTACCCCCTCCCCCCCCCCCCCCCGAGCTTGATAAGATAAGCCCTGTTCCAGTGCTTTGCTCACTTTCGACAAAGCTCTGACAGATCTTCTGCACTGTGCAGAAAAGGATTCTTTCTTTCTCCACGATAATCTTCTTTTCAAACTGTTTACAAGAGGATATAACTTAATGTAATTACACGCCTCAGTCCAAGGGCAGAGTGAGAAGCCAGCTGTTTCTTGACTGAATACATATGTTCGGCGTAGGCAGCAATGAAGTCGTTACTTCACATTCCAGTGCCTGATGCTTCAGTCAAAGTTCACCTCAGCCCTTCACGGCAGCTTAGACCCTGTGTTGTGGTCTCCATTCTCAGTCACCCTACTTGCAATGGAATGCCTTAACATTTGTGCCTTAATGTTGACACCAACTCTTGATTGAGACTTAACTCAATGAATCAATTATACTTTATTGTCACGTGTACCTAGGAACAGTGAAATGCTTTGTTTTGCATGAATGCCAGTAAAATCGTACAGCAAACCTCATCTAGGCAGTACACACGAGTCGCCACGTATCTGGCGCCGACCAAGATGATTATTACGGGTGTCGGGTGTTATGGGGACAAGGCAGGAGAATGGGGTTGAGATGGAAAAATAGATCAGCCATGGGCTGTATGGACCAACTCTGCTCCTATGTGTCACGATCTTGTGAGAAACGAAAATGACCTTGGGATATTCCAAAGCAGCTTGCAGCCAATTATGTGTTCATGAAACGTGTCATGGGGGAAATATGGCAACAAGCTTGCGTAAGGTACGCTCCCACAGACATTCCAATCTGTCCCAATGATAAAAACTGAGAGAACATAAAACATTAGGGTGGCACAGTAGCACAGTGAGTAGTTGCTGCCTTACAGCGTCAGAGACCTGGGTTCGATCCTGACTATGGGTGCCGTCTGTATGGAGTTTGAATGTCTCCATGTGGGTTTTCTCCAGGTGCTCTGGTTTCCTCCCACACTCCAAAGACGTATAGGTTTGTAGGGTTAATTGGCTTAGATAAAATTGTAAATTGTCCCTAGTGTATAAGGTAGTGCCAGGGTACGGGATGATCGCTGGTTGGCGTAGACTTGGTGGGCCAAAGGGCCTGTTTCCACACTGCATCTCTACGGCACAGGAACAGGCCCTTCAGCCCACGCTCTCTCTGCTGAACATGATGCCAAGTTAGAAAATAATCTCCTGTGCCTACATGTGATACATATCCCTCCACACCCAATTACGCGACCTCGTGGTCACTTGAGGCATACGGGCACCTTATGGCTGCGCGGGGCCGGTCCCACTTAGAAGCGCGGAGTTGTGCGGGGCTGGTCCCGACATCGTACGGGGCTCAGAAATTCTGACAGTGGCCGAAATCTTCGCGCGCCAACGGCCTGTCGGCGTGCAGGCGCATTGCGGTCGTACGAAGCGTCTTGACGTCATATGCAGCATCTTGACGGCGTACGCCGCATCTTGACGGCGTACGCCTAGCTCGTGGCATTGCGCGATGACGTCACCGCCCGGTGTGGCGTTGCGTGATGACGTCACCGCCCTACACCGTGCGACGCCCAAATTCAGTCGGCCCACCTCCTGCCCAGCTGATTGATAAGCATGACGCAAATGACGTCACGCGCGAACTTAGCGAGAACTTAGCGCGAACTTTGCGTGAACTCCGCTTCCGTTTGGTCACGCCAAACGCACGCAATCGCATGCAAGTGGGACAGGCCCTTAAACATATACCCTTTTATTCTGAGGCTGTGCCCTCTGGTCCAAGACTCTCTTACTTCTGGGAACAACCTATCCACATCCATTCTATTTTGGCCTTCTGTTTGTCTGTTTTGTTTATTAATGCACCCAGGAAGTCCCTTGGGACATTATAATTGCTACTTTAAAGGCATTTATAAATGGAAAGTTATGTTAAAAGTGTTTGATCAAACTAGAAATATGGGGCTAACTTAGTCTGCTCAAAGGTTATGCTGGGGTCTCCAACTCAGGGTCATTTACTTCCCAGGTTATCAGGCAAAACCATCCTTTCAACAACTAGAGAGTGGTCCTGATCTACCATCTACCTCACTGGAGACCCTCGACTATCCTTAATCGGAGTGTACAGGATTTTAGTTACACTAATTGTTTTTCACTTTATCCTGCATCTGCAAACAGTGAACAGCTTGATTGGAATCATGCATAGAAATTCTGCTGACTGGACAGCACACAATAAAAAAGCTTTTCACTGTACCTCGGTACACGTGACAATAAACTAAACTAGACTAAATGAAAGAACTAAAAAAAAAAAAAACAGGCCCTTCGGTCCACTGAGCCTGAGCAGATAAGCAATCACCCCGTACACTAACACTATCCTACACACTAGGGACAATGTACAATTTTACCAAGCCGACAAATCACAAGGCATGTGATTGCCAATTTTGGAGACCCTCCTCAAATTTCTGCAGTGATCCCCTCCTTTCATGTAGATGATGGCTTTCGATGTGCGTCTTATTTTCAAATTCATGCACAAGGTTTTGTTTTGGTAAAGTCTGGTGAATGCAGGTCCACTTTACCAGCAGGTATGTGAAAGGAGAATGGTCCTAAGTGAATTAGAATGGCTTTAAACCAGGGTAATCGATCAAATAAATTCTGACCACTTTAATTGGTTTCACTAAATTTAATTGGTCGTAATTTTGCGATGATACGTTTGATTTAGCTGACGACACTGTCTCTCTGAGGAATATCATGACATTATAGCACAGCCATAACAGTTGATTTTACACAATTACTGCGCAGGCAAGCAATAATTTAATATATTAAGAAGTTTAATGATTTTTAAGGCAAGTCATTGCACATTATGATCTCTGAAAGTGCTGAAATTATTCTTCAAGGCAATTTATCACAAGATTATAGTAAATGATGTGTTGAAGATCATTTAATAACAGCATAGTTGTGCTGAAATGGTTGTACAGAAAACATGGACAATATGGATCACTCCCTTTGATTCCCTGTTTAGTTTAGTTTGGTTCAGAGATACAGTGAGAAAACAGGCCCTTCGACCCACCGAGTCTGCGCCAACCAGTGATCCCCATACACTAACGCTATCCTACACGCAATTGACTATTTACAATCTTTACCAAAGCCAATTAGGCTACAAACCTGTACGAGTCTGGAATATGGGAGGAACCCAGAGCTCCCGGGGAAAACCCATGCGGTCATGGGGAAAACATGCAAACTCCACACAGACAGCACGTAGTTAGGATCGAACCTTGGTCTTTGGCAACTCTGCCACTGTGCCACCCAGTTTAGTTTAGAGATACATCAAGGAAGCAGGACCTTTCAGCCCACCGAGTCCACGACGACCATCGATCACCCAGTTTATTCTTGTTTTATGATATCCCACTTTGGCATCCATTTCCCTCACACTAGGGGCAATTTATATAGGGGCAGTTAACCTACAGACCTGCAGCTCTTTGGGATGTAGCAGGAAACTGCAGCACCCGGAGGAAACCCACATGGTCACAGGGAGAATGTACAAACTCAACACAGAAGGTCAGGATCAAGCCCAGGTCTCCGGTGCAATGATGCAGCAGCTCTATCTCTGTAATTTTCTGTTGGGAAAAGCTGAGTGATAGAAACTGCTTAAAGTAAAATATTTATGATAGACACAAAATGCTGGAGTAACAGCAGGACAGGCAGCATCTCTGGAGAGAAGGAATGGGTGACGTTTCAGGTCAAGACCCTTCTTTAGACATTTGGGTGACATTTCGGGTTGAGACCCTTCTTAGAGGAAAAAAATGTTTTGTTAAGAGCGGCACAGTGACACACTGGTAGAGTTGCTGCCTTACAGCGCCAGAGACCCGGGTTCGATCCTGAATATGGGTCTGCACTGATCTAATCCAATTTTACTCTCTCCATCGACTAACATATACATTATCTAACCTCATCTACTGCATCCAATGAACCCAACGTGGCCTCCTGTACATTGGCGAGATCGGCTGTTCCTCTCATGAGATGATGTATCCATTGCCCTGCAGGTCCTCAGCTGATGTCAGGGGTACCGACCGGCTGGCACGTGCCTCGTTTAACCTTTAAACCCGGCTAACTCTCCCCTTCCTCCTGACAGCACCAGCGCTCTGCAGAACACCCACGGAGCCGCCTCCGGTCATTCCAGCGGCGGATGCAGCAGCTCGAGCGAGTCTGGGAGCAGTTCGGAGTCCGACTCAGACAGCGAGAGCACCTCCAGTGACAGTGAATGCAACGAGGCGCCCCGCACCGCAACACCAGAGGTAGGAGATGGGGCAGCATGCGGCCACGTGCTAGTCTAATTCAGGTTTATTGCTGTCATGTACACCGAGGTACAGGGATTTGTTTTGCAGATCACATTACATAATACTATCATAGTAATATTAATATAATAATCAGATCACAAAATACTCTCCATAAATACACACGTCAAACTCAAGTGCAATAGGTAGGGCAAAGGGGAAGATACGGAGTGCAGAATATAGTTCTCAGCATTGTAGTGCATTAAAGAGAGACACAAAGTGCTGAAGTAACTCAGCAGGTCAGGCAGAATCTCTGGAGAAAAATGACATACCACTGCATCATCTTGCCAACCTAATAGGTCAATTGTTTCTTTATTATCACGTGTACCAAAGTACAGTGAAATTATTTTGTCGCCTACAGATCAGTAGGACCAGTGCCTTGCATAAGTGCAATCCCCAGTTAGGTACATAATGCATAGAAGTAGGCCACTGTGTCCAAATGCAAGAGTCACCAGGTTTTGGCACCTTCTCATGGTCCCAACAACGGGTGGCCCGTAAAGGCCCGTTGCAGCCGTCACCTCCATTCAGTCATCCCACGAAACGTCATCCTTCATCTTGAGGTTTCTAATTGATAGAATGAATTAGTGACCTCCTGTGGGGCGGCACAGTGGCTCAGTGGTAGAGTTGTGGTCTTTCAGCACCAGAGACCCAGGTTCGATCCAGACTATGGGTGCTGTCTGTACGGAGTTTGTACGTTCTCACCACCCCCGTGTGGGTTTTCTACGGGTGCTCCAGTTTCATCCCACACTACAAATACGTGCAGGTTTGTAGGTTAATTGGCTTTGATGAAAAAAATTGGAAACTGTCCTGAGTGTGAAGGATAGAGTTAGTGTGCGGGGTGATCGCTGGTCAGCGCTGACTCAGTGGGCCAAATGATCTGTTCCCGCGCTGTATCTCTCGAGTCTAAAGTCTAAATGCAGATGTTGGTTAATACACAAAAGTACACAAAGTTCGGGAGTAACTTAGCTGGTCAGGCAGCAACTCTGGAGAACATGACGTTTCAGGATGGGACCCTTCTTCAATGAGTATTTGGTATTGGTTTTATTGTCACTTGGGCCATTGTCAGTGGAAAGCCTTGTTTTGTGTGCTATCCAAGTAAACCACCCATGCAGAAATTCAATCATAACCATGCAGAATGTAATGTTGCACCTGCAGAGAAAATGCAGGCAAAATTATGAGAGGATTTGAGAAGGTAGAAAGACAGAACCTCTTTTCTAGAGTAATAATATCAAATACAGGATAGTATAGCTTTAAGGTGAGAAGGGCAAACTTTATTTAGTTAGTTTCTTTCTTCTCAGATAGAACTAATGACACTAGGGTGACATGGTGACGCAGCGGTAGAGTTACTGCCTTAAAGCTCTTACAGCGCTGGAGGTCCGGGTTCGATCCCGACTACGGGTGCTGTCTGTACGGAGTTCGTACGTTCTCCCTGTGACCGTGTGGGTTTTCTCCGACATCTTCAGTTTCCTCCCAACACCTGCAGGTTTGTAGGTTAATCGGTTGGTATAAATGTAAAATGTCCCTAGTGTGTGTAGGATAGTGTTAATGTGCAGGGTTCGCTAGTCAGTGTTGATTCGGTGGGTCGAAGGGCCTGTTTCCGCGTTGTATCTCTAAATTAAATGGGAGATTGTTGTTCAGCATGGACTCAGAGGTCCAATGGGCCTGTTTCCATGCTGAATTTTTCAATCAATTAATCAATTCAACCTTGAATAATTGCCGTGGAGTTGAGATGGAGTGGACATTTAATACCCGCTCCATAATGCTGGATCTGGAGTCACATACTGAGGTCACATTGCCATCCCTGAAGGCAATTAAATACTACTTCATGTTTAATTCAGTTTTCAATTTCCGCTTTCACAGTTGAATAAAGGACGGTTTATGTTTGGACTTTGTAAATGTGTTAACTTTGTGGCTTAAAAATGCTTCACCGAAAGAAATAGATTCTAACACAATGGGTGATTGATGGTCAGTGTTAACTCAGTGGGCCGAAGGGCCTGTTTCCATGCTGTGTCTCTGAACTACAATAAACTCAATTTGCTTGCAGTTGGCCTGTATCCGTCTGAACCTACCCTGTTCATGTGAAGTGACGATTTATTTTCTGTCCCCCTAGCCTGAACCACCATCGACCAACAAGTGGCAGCTGGACAAATGGCTGAACAAAGTTACGTCGCACAGCAAGACCATCATCAACAACCAAGCCGACTGCGATGAGCTGAGTGACCCGCTGTCCCAGAGGAACCAAGAGATTGACGCGCAGATCAAAGGGAAGCAGGTCCTTCCACTGCCTCAGGCAGATTCCAAAGATCGAGTCCTACTTGTGCCCATCAGGGAGAAAGCCAAACCGAGGTCCACTCAGAAAGTGGCGGAAGGGAAGCCAGCGAGGCAGAAGTCCCCCGTGTACACCGAGCCTGCTCCGTCGAGGAGGACCACGGGCAAGTCGCAGCCCAGGAGGGTGGAACGGGCTCCGAGCGTCGAGGAACATGCCTGGCTTCGCCCCGGCAACCCCAGCAGTACCCCCAAAGACAGGGATGGGCGAGGAAGCTCGGCCGACCAAGCCAAGGCCAAGGGGAAAGCGGGCGGCTGCAAGGCAGGGGCCAGGAAGGAGCCACGGAGTATCGCCGCAGCGACGGCAGCAGCGACGGCAGCCGCGACGGCAGCCGCGCCGGCCCCTGTGGAGAAGAGGAAGCACCGCGTGCCTGGTAAGATTGTGCCTAAGTCGAGGGAGTTTGTGGAGACGGACTCATCAGACTCTCACACGGACCTCGAGGAAGTGGTAGCAGTGGCGGCGGCTAAAGCCGTGACCCCTCCCGCCGTGACCAGCAACTCGGTGAAAACCAAGGACTGCGTGGGCGCGACGGATTGCCCCAACGTTTGCCCCATGGACAGCTCCGCCCTGGACAAAGGGCCCATCGATTTGGAAGAGCTATCCTTCTCGCCTCTCCCACTCCCGCAGAACGAACCTCTATCACCCCTGAGAGACTACGAGGAGATCAAGTCACTTTGGGTGAAATTAGATCTCAGCCTTCTGACCCGGGTCCCTGGACTGGCAGTGGAAGAAAACGTGGTGGGAAAGCCAGAGATCAGACCACCCAACAGTAAACACAACAATCAGTCCCCTTCAACGGTGATGGATAAAAACACCATTAAAACCAAACGGAAACACAAGGTGAGTGACCTGGCTTTACTCTATTGAGGAACAATAAGGTTGAAAATGGCATTTTAACAAGATGTGGTTCCTCAGTGGCTATGTTACTTGCAATCCAATGGCATGGATAAAGTCTGGAGATATGCATTCAGATCAGTACAGTGGCGCAGCGGTCGAGTTGCAGGGTCAGAGACCCAGGTTCGATCCTGGCAACGTTTATTTTTCAAACTTCACCTAAAGCCTACCTGTTTGACTACGTTTTGTCCGGATCTGTACGGAGTGCAATATCAAATTTTGTTCGGTAACCCTTTCCACATGAAAGGTGCTGTGTAAATACAGTCCATCGTACAGACTAACATCCCCACCATCGACTCCTTTTACACTCACCCTGCCTCAGAAAAGCAGCCAAAATAATCACAGCCATTTTCGGGGTGGCACAGACCCAGATTTAATCCTGACTATGGGTGCTACCTGTACGGAGTTTGTACGCTCTGCCTGTGACCACGTGGATTTACTCCAGATGCTCCAGTGTCCTCACACACTCCAAAGATGTACATGTTTTGTGTACCTTCGATTTTCCAGCATCTGCAGTTCCTTCTTAAACAACATGTTGTTGATTAATTGGCTTTGGTAAAAATTGTAAATTGACCCTAGTGTGTAGGATAGTGCTGGTGTACAGGGTCGGCACGGACATGGTGGGCTGAAGAGCCTGCTAACATGCTGCATCTCTATAGTCTTAAGTCAGCAAACAGGTGATGAGGGTTATTTGATAGGCAGATGGTTAGAAAATTTGAGAATTTTACCTAAAATTGGTGAATTTAAAGTTCATACCATTAGTTGCAAGCTGCCCAAGTGGAATATGAAGTGCTGTTCCTCCAGTTTGTGTGTGGCCTTACTCTGGCAATGGAGAAGGCCCAGGACAGAATGGTCAGTGTGGGAATGGGAAGGGGAGATGGAATGGTTGTCTACTGGGAGATCCAGCAGGCCTTGGCGGACTGAGCTATAGTGCTCGGCGAAACCATCGCTGAATCTACACTTCATCTTGCTGTTGTACAGGAACGGCAGGAACACTGGCTGCAGTAGATGAGGTTAGATGATGTAGTCGTTAGTAGATGGCAAGAATAAAATTAGTTTAGTAATAGAATGATGTAAATAGGTGTTTGATGGTCTTTATTTCTTGGAATGCAGGAGGAAGAGGGGTGATTTTCTAGAGGTGTATAATATCACGAGAGGAATAGGCAGGGTCGATACACACTCTTTTACCCAGAGTAGGGGAATCTCAAACCTGAGGACATAGGTTTAAGATGAGGGGGAAAATATTTAATAAGAACGAAGGGGGCAACTTTTTTACACAAAATGAGTATATGGAACGAGCTGCTGGAGGAGGTAGTTGAGGCAGGTACTATTACAACATTTAAAAAGCATTTGGATGGGTACATGAATAGGATAGGTTTAGAGGGATATGGGCCAAATGCATGCAGGTGGGACTAGTGTAGATGGGGGATGTTGGGCAGCATTGACAGGTTGGGCCAAAGGACCTGTTATCGCACTGTATCACTCTATAACTCTCAGGTCAGGGTGAACTCGGTGGGCCGAAAGGCCGGTTTCCAGGCTGTGCCTCTCTGTGACTTTAGATTAGTTTAGAGATAGAACACGGGACCAGGCCCTTCGGCCCACCGGGTCCGCGCCGACCAGCGATCCCCGCACAGTAACACTATCCTGGAACCACTGGAGACAATTTTTACATTTTACACCAAGCCAATTAACATACAAGCCTGTACGTCTTTGGAGTGTGGGAGGAAACCGGAGATCTTGGAGAAAACCCACGCAGATCACGGGGAGACTGTACAAACTCCGTACAGACAGCACCCGTAGTCAGGATCGAACCCGGCTCTGCATTCGCTGTAAGGCAGCAACTCTGCCGCTGCGCCACCGCGACATGTTGTAAGGCCTTGGCATTGATGTAAGGGAATGCTAGGAAGGGCAGGAGGGGGATCCTGTAATGATTCCATGTACCTTCCCACAGATGGAGAACACAGAAGGTCTGTGCGAGCTCAAGAAGCAACACATAGAGAAGGAACCCACGGCGCCGATGCTTCTTCCCGCCAGCTGCTCGGCAAGTTCCAGCCACAAGGTCCTGAGCAGTAAAGAGTAAGCAACCCTCTAATTTACTGCCATTTTTGCCCACTATAAACGTAGCATGTACGTTCAAGATCTCACCTGACCACACAACAGGGCATGACATTGGCTTCCCATTGCTTGTTACTTTAGCCTTCAGTCCTGGTCCACTCTGTTCTCTCTGTAGCCTCATGCACTGTTCAACTAAATTATGCAGCCCAGTGGCGGAGGTGGCAGACCCGCTGTCTCACGGCGCTAGAGACCCGGGTTTGATCCTGACCTCGGGTGCTGCCTGTGTGGAGTTTGTACGTTCTCCCTGTGATGACATGGGTTTCCTCCTGATGTTCCGCTTTCCTCCCACACCCCAAAGACGTGCGGGTTTGTAGGTTAATTGGCCCTTTGTAAATTGACCCTGGTGCGTAGGGAGTGGATGAGAAAGTGGGATAACTACCGGGAACGGGCACGTGGGATAACTCAGTGAACCTCTGGCCTTGCTCCAGAAGGTGGGTCGAATGGGAAACTCATTCCCACCACAGCTAAGGTGCGCAGGGAGGCATGTAAGGGGAAATACAATAAATATAGGGGAAACAGAGGTGGAAGATTTTGTTGTTGGGGTGAGAGAAAAGGTTTATGTTTATTATTATCACACGTAACCAGGTCCAGTGAAAAGCTTTATTTTGCATGTTGTTCAATCAAATCAGATAATACTATCTGTAAATACATCAAGTACATGGATGGATCAAAGGGGAAGATGTTGAATAGCATTGTAGCGCACCAGTTCCAAAGACAAAGTCCAGTGTCCACGATAAGGCATAGTTTAGCTACAACATGGAAATGAGCCACTCGGCCCATCGAATCCGCGCCGACCAACAATCTCCCGTACACTAGTTCTATGTTATCCCAATTTCACATCCCACACTGGGGGCAATGTACAGAGGCCAAAACAGTGGAGGAAGCTGTACCTGAGTCTGGGTGATGCGTGCTTTCAAGCTTCTGTATCTGCTGCCCATGAGAAGCGGGAGAAGAAGAAATGGCTTTGAAGACATTTGAGTGTAGAGGAAGCAATAGCGTGGGGTTTTTTTTTAAAACTCAAATGTCCCTTTATGATTTTCATATTCCAAGCAGAAAAGATTGAGCAATGATATTAAAAATTTACATTTTACATGGAAAATTAATGAAAATCATCCGAAGCAGATTCAGAAAGTCATTTACGAATGAACTGTGCACTTGGAAAGGGGAAATCTCATAATTAGATTTTGTGATGATTTTAATGCAGCAATTATTCTTGTTGATGTAACAAGTATTATCCTGAGCCCGCCCCTGCAGGAAGGGACAAGATTAAAAGACAAACGCAGAATGGGATGTGCCTGGTGTAGATAAAGATCTGAGACAAATTGGTAATGGGTATTTGTTCATTAAGTTACTAGTCTTTTGATCTATAGATGTAAGTTTAAATCCCGTCACCTCATATGTGGAAATTTAAATTCATATAATTTTAATAACTGGAATATAAAGCTGGTGGCAGGAGTGGTGAGTGTGGGCAAACTGAATTGCCATAAATCCCCATGTGGCTGACTAATGTTCTTTAAGGAAATAAAATCCTCCATCCTTGCCTGCAATTGGATTTCGATTTGCCGATGGCTGACACAAAAATTATCCTGCAAGGCGATTAGAGACGGGCAATACATTTTGGTTTACCCAGAAATATTCTCATGTCGCAAGTTGACTGATTTGGCAACTTGAGCGCCCAGGAATGAAGGAAATGGCAGAGAGTGATGGACACAGCCTGGTCCATCATGGGTACTAAACTCCCCACCATCGAAGAGATCTACTGGAGGCGCTGCCTCCAAAACACAGCCAGCATCATCCAGGACCCACACAACCCCGGCCACACTCTCAGTTTGCTCCTACTATCAGGAAGAAGGTACAGGAGCCTGACTCCCATGGTTTTCAGACTCCTGTACCTTCTTCCTGATAGTACAGGAAGAACCTGATACCAGGTTCAAGAATAGCTTCTTGCAGTAACCATCAGGTTCTTGAGCATTGCAACTATGAACTTCTATGGATTGTGCCTTTGGTTGCACCAAGGACATTGGGTTTGCATCGTTATGGCTATTATGGTTATTAATTTATTGAAATGTTTTTCGTTATTATATTTTATTTGTATGCATTGCATTTATGGGTCTATAAAGCTGCTGCAAGTAGGAATTTCAGTGTTTCATTGTCAGTACAGAAGACTATTAAACACACTTCACTTTGACTCTTAAATGAATAAATTAAGCAGGCTTCATTTAGCTGGACAAATTGGAAGTACGGTGGTACAGTACATAGAGCTACTGCCTCACAGCGCCAGAGAACCTGGTTCAATCCTGACCTCGGCTGCTGTTTGCATAGAGTTTGCATGTTTCCGTGACAGTGTGTGTTTCCTCCCACATCCCAAAGACAGGCAGGTTGGGAGGATAAAATACAACTCTAAATTGCCCCCTGAGGGGGCTACAGGCAATGTGGCGCGAATAAAGGGGATTCATGTAAAATTAACATAAATAGGTTTAGTTTAGTTTAGTTTAGGGATACAGAAATATAGATTTTACTTCGGAGTCACGTGAGTGACTACGTGAAGAACCCGCCAGGACGCATGCGTGACATATCGCTTCACGCATTGCGAAACGACAGGCGGGGTGGAGCGTTCCCCCGCAGCGGTAATTTTGAAACCGAGACCGCAGGTAAGTGAATTACTCTGCGGTCGTTTTTTGTTTCCCGCGCTGTTTTTTACAGGGGGAAACTGGACAAAAAATAGAGTCCACAAGGGCTGCGTCTAAAGCTGGCTGGGGAGGGCCGCGGAGTTGCGGGCAGCCAGCAGCAGCTGAAGGCACCAGCATCACCATGAGTGGGATCAGCTGTGCCCGACTTAGCACCCGCGCCGGCCAGATCAACACCACGGCCGGGCGGGAAGACTATACAGAACAGAGCTGTTGACTCTGACAAGTCAAAACGGCAAGCGGGGGGAGCATTCCCCTGCAGCGGCAAGTTTAAAAAAAAACAAGACCGACAGGTAAGGGAATTACTGCGGTCGTGTTTCCCGTGGCTGTTTCTTACAGGAGGAAACTATGGACAAGAGTCCACAAGGGCTGCACTGGCTGGGAAAAACCGCGGAGTTGCGGGCAGCCAGCAGCAGCTAAAGGCACCAGCATCACCGTGAGTGGGATCAGCTGTGCCCGACTTGGCACCCGCACCGGCCAGATCAACACCACGGCCGGGCGGGAAGACTACACAAAACAGAGCCGTTGATTCTGACAAGTCAAAACGGCAAGCGGAGGGAGCGTTCCCCCGCAGCGGCAAGTTTAAACCGAGACCGACAGGTAAGGGAATTACTCTACGGTTGTTTTTTGTTTCCCGTGCTGTTTTTCACAGGGGAAACTATGGACAAGAGTCCACAAGGGCTGCACTGGCTGGAAAGAACCGCGGAGTTGCGGGCAGCTAGCAATTCTGGTCTGACCCTGAAGAGGGGTTTGCTGAACAAACAACAAGTGTGCAGGGGGTGCAGGAAGGAGAAAGAAGGAGCTCGATGAGGCAAAAACCCTGGGGCTCACAAAGGCGACAACAGGAAGGACCTCCTACACTCAAAGACTGCACCCTTACGCACCCACCAGCAGAGCAAGACAATCAGAAGCTGGTGAAAGCTCAAAGGCCGGACATACAGGACAGCGGTCTTTTTTAAGCCATGGCCCAGACCGGCCTTCGTGGAAAATGCGCAAACCCAAACCCAAACCCAGACACCGGCGCCTCAACCTCCTCGAAGACTACACAGGAAGAAGTAAACTTTCCACTGGTAACCATGGAGATAGGTGGGTCTGGTCCCTTACAAATTATAGGAAGTGTGGATAATACACATATCGGTGGGAGATTACACTTCTTTTGGGAGGCATGGAGTGCATTAACAACAGACACTTATATCCTAAACAGTATCCAGGGATATACCATTGAATTTGTGCACAAAAATAGCCCCAGTTCAGCATGTACCGAACCGAACGTTCGTACTTTCACGAAAAGAAAAATTGGAAGCACATGCTGAACTGGTGAGACTCCACGCTAAGGGGGTTATTGAAAAAACCCAACACGATTCTCTGGAATTTGTATCTAATATCTTTACCAAAAACAATAAAGATGGTGGTTGTCGCATCATCATAGATTTGACCAAATTGAATATTCATTTCAAAATGGAAACCTTTGTTACTGCCAAACAATTGATTTCCACAGGCTACTTCATGGCCAGCATCGACCTAAAAGATGCTTACTATTTAGTGCCTATACGGATTGATCACAGACGTTATTTAAAATTCAACTGGATGGGGCAGCTTATGGCAGTATAGAGCTCTACCAAATGGTTTAACATCAGCCCCAGGCCGTTTACAAAAATGTTGAAACCAGCCCTAGCGTTTCTTCGGAAACAAAAACATATGATCATGGCCTATCTAGATGACATATTGATTGTGGGCTAAACTTTGGAATTAGCCAAACTAGCTGTATCAGCCACCAAACAATTGTTTGAGAAACTGGGGTTTATCATCCATCCAGTTAAATCTAAACTAACGCCTTCCACCATAATGGATTATTTGGGGTTCACTATTGACTCAGTTCACATGTCGGTGACTTTACCAAAGGACAAGGCTACAGTCTTAACTGAGGCCTGCAACAACCTCATTGACATCAGTGAACCATCTATCAGATTGGTAGCAAGGGTGATTGGCAAAAAAGTGGCTGCTTTTCCAGCCACGCAATTTGGACCTTTGTATTATCAAAATTTACAAAGGGCAAAAATACAAGCACTCAAAATTAATTTTGGTCATTTCGACAGACCAATGAAGCTACCAATCAAAGCAATTATGGAATTAAAATGGTGGAGGGATAACATTCGGCATTGTTCCAGCCCTATCATTATCAGCAACCCCTCAGTGGAGCTACAAACTGATGCCAGTGTGCTTGGTTGGGGTGCTACCAATTCCATCTCCAGCTGTGGGGGTAGATGGAATGCACAGGAGGCATCATTACTACAGACACTTGGCATAAACTACCTGGAAGTGTTAGGTGCATTCTATGGCCTAAAGTCATACTGTTCTGGAATATATCACCAGCATGTTAGACTACAGATTGACAATACTGCCGTGGTGGCATATATTAACCATATGGGTCGAATCAAATCGACATCATGTGACAATCTGGCTAATACAATTTGGCAATGGTGTATCCAGAGAAATATTTGGATATCAGCTACTTACCTACCAGGTAACCTAAATTCAGTGGCAGACACCAGGTCATGCAAATTCAATGAAAACATCGAATGGATGTTGGATATAAAAGTATTTGCTGATATTGTAGCATGGTATGGAACACCAGATATCGATCTATTTGCATCTAGACTCAATCACCAGTTACCAAACTATGTTTCTTGGGAACCAGACCCTGGGGCATCAGCGATAGATGCTTTTTCGCTGCATTGGGGGAAATTGTTTTTCTATGCATTCCATCCTTTCTGCGTCATCAGTCGGGTATTACGCAAAATACAACAAGACTCGGCATCTGGTATTTTGGTAGTGCCCGATTGGCCTACTCAACCATGGTTCCCTGTGATACTCGAAATGGTCTTAGAACCATGTATCACCATCCTGAAACGACCAGATTTGTTGGTTCATCCCGTAACTGGGGATAGCCATCCATGTCATAATACGACAAACTTATTAATATGTAGAGTTTAAAGAAACCTCTACTGGAACTGGGACTGACGGACCGAACATTGAACATTATCTCATCGGCTCACAGGCAGTCCACCAAAAAAACAATATTTGGTATACATCAGGAAATGGGAAATATATTGTCACAGAAACAACATCACTTACAGCTCGATGAACATAACGTCTGTTCTGGAATTCCTGGCAGGCCTCCATTATGATAAGGGGCTCAGTTCCAGTGCCATTAAATGCGCCAGAAGTGCCGTTTCAGCATATCTATGGCGAGGATCAGAGCGTCATTCTGTTGGGACTCACCCGCAGCGGCCTCTGCAGTCCGTCTGTCTTTTTGTTATTTTTTGTCCCGTTTTAATGTAGTTTTTATTTTTTTTGTTTGATGGGGTATGTGTGTGGGGGGGGGGAAACGGTTAAAATCTTTCCCCTGCACGGAGAACCCGACCTTTTCCATGTCGGGTCTCCGTTGTCGTTGGGGCTGAACAACGTGGAGCGGCCTCCAGCAGGAATGACTTGGGGCTCCAGTCACGGAGCTGCGGACTTACCCACCATCGCGGAGCTGGCCGAGTTCGGAGCGGGAGGAGCAGTGATGGCGCGCTGCTGCGACCCGGCCCCCCGAGATTCGGAGGCTCCAACCGCAGGTCCGGTGGACAGTAATATCGGGAGCCCGCGGGTCCCTGCTGGGAGACCGCTTTTCGTGGCTTCCTCAACGGCGACTTCTCCCGCCCGAGTTGCGGGGTCGAGGAGTACCTGGAGCAGGGTCTTACATCGCCCGGCGCGGCTTCAACGGCTGCGGGACTTTGCTAGCGCCCGCCGGGGGCTCCAACAACAAGACCCGGAGCGTGGCCTTGCATCGCCCGGCGCGGCGTTAATGGCCGCGGGACAATTGCCATCGCCCGCCGGGGGCTTTGACTCTGACATCGGGAGGATAATGGGGAGTGCAGGGGAGAGATAAGTTTTTGCCTTCCATCACAGCGAGGAGGAGATACGCTGTGATGGATGTCTGTGTAAATTGTGTTGTGTCTTGGGTCTTTTTTTCTTGTGTGTATGACTGCAGAAACAACATTTCATTTGAGCCTCTATGAGGTTCAAGTGACAAATAAATTGTATTGTATTGTAACCAAACTTATGAGGGGGATTTTAATATCAATTCCTCAAGAACCAGGTACTCTCAAATATGGGATGTGAGTATTGTCCTAACGTTGCTAAGGCACTGGTCTCCAGCAACAGCTCTGTCCCTACAAAAACTGACGCATAAAACAGTCATGCTGATGGCTTTGGTCACAGCACAAAGGGTACAGTCTTTACATAAGTTAAGGCTGAACAATATGACTTCTTCAACAAGAAATATAACTTTTCATGCTCACGAATTAGTCAAACAGAACAGACCGGGACCATCAGGCCTCAAAATAGAATGTAGGGCTTACCCTATAGATGATCGTCTCTGTATAATAAGACATTTATTGTTATATATGGAGAACACCGAAAACATCAGAGGCTATGAGATGGCACTACTAATCAGCCACAAGCAACCCCACAAAAAAGTGTCGGTTCAAACTATTTCCAGATGGCTGAAACAGGTTTTAACAACAGCTGGAGTGGATACTAACATATTCAAATCTCATTCCACCAGGGCTGCAGCTACATCGGCAGCTATGGAGTTGGACGTACCGATGGACCAAATCCTGGAGACAGCAGGATGGTCAAGGGAAAAAACGTTCCAACAATTCTAACATAAACCAGTGGTTAAACTTGGAACTTTTGCAGAATCAATTTTAAGTTCTGTAATATGATTTCACCCCATGAAATAGGGGCTATAATTTGTTGTTAATAACTTTATCATGGATTTCAATGTCGGATTCATGTTTAAATATGTTAACACAATTCCTCCCTTAGTCAATTAAGGCAGATGTGATGCATGGACTCGTTTCCACGGCATGAAATCACAGAGCTTTGAAATCTTCACGTAGTCACTCACGTGACTCCGAAGTAAAATAGTAAGATTAAACGAGAACTTACCAGTTCGAAGTTTGATCGTTATTTTATGAGGAGTAACGTTGAGGGATTACGTGCCCTCCGCTCCCACCCTTGATCATACAGTTCAACTGGTAACCTCTTCTCTAATCTTACTATGTTCAGTCATTACTGTTATCTGTGATTTCACACCGCTGCTTTGAAGAATGACACGCATGCGTCCTGGCGGGTTCTTCACGTAATCCCTCAACGTTACTCCTCATAAAATAACGATCAAACTTCGAACTGGTAAGTTCTCGTTTAATCTTACTATTTAGAGAAAAAGGCCCTTCGGCCCACTAAGTCTGCGCCAACTAGTGATGCCCATAGATTAGCACTAAGCTACACACAAGGTTTATATATTTTTTTACAATTTTACCAAAGCCAATTAACCTACAAACCTGTATGTCTTTTGAGTATGGGAGGAAACCGGAGAAAACCCACGTGGTCACAGGGAGAATGTACAAACTCCATACAGACAGCACCCATAGTCAGGATTGAACCCTGTTCTCTGGCATTGTAAGGCAGCAACTCTACTGCTGCGCCACCATGCCACCCCAAATCTTTGATGGTCTTTGATGGTCAGCATGGACTCGATCAGCTGAAGGGCCTGCTTCCATGCTCTATCTCTCGATGAGCCTCACATTCTAGAGTTGGATTCTGATCTCTGGTGTTGTCCGTGCAGAGTTTGCACGTTCTCTCCGTATAGAATTTGCACGTTCTCACTGGGTAAAGTTTGCATTCTCCCCAGTGTAGAGCTTGCACGTTCTCCCTGTACAGAGTTTGCACATTTTCTCTGTGCAGAGTTTGCACGTTATTCCTGTGGAGAGATTGCATGTTCCCTCAGTGCAGAGTTTGTATGTTCACTATGTAGAGTTTGCATATTCTCTCTGTGTAGAATTTGCATGTTTTCTCTGTGTAGAGTTTGCACTTTCAATCTGCGACTGTGAGGCTTTCCTTTGGGGCTTTCAGCTTCATCCCAAAGATGTGCAGATTGTTTGGCTAATTGCTCCCTGAGTTTATAGACACAGCACGGAAACAGGCTCTACAGCCCACTGAGTGCATGCCGGCCATTGATCAATCGTTCACACTAGTTCTTTTATCCCACTTTCGCATCCACTCCCTGCACACGTGGGGCAATTTACAGAGGGCCAATTAACCTGCAAAACAGCACGTCTTTGGGATGTGGGAGGAAACCGGAGCATACGGAGGAAATCCCTGTGGTCACAGGGAGAACCTGCAAACTCCACACAGACAGCACCTGGAGTCAGGATCGAACCTGTGTCTCTGGCATATGAGGCAGTAGCTCTACCGGCTGTACCAATGTGCCATAGGTGAAGGCACCCCGAGAGATAGCACAGCTACGATAGGTTGAGTGTCCTCCGGTATCATGAGGTGAGAGAAAGGCCGACTGAAATGTTTTGTTGCTCCCTGCCTCTGATGTCCAATCCTGGAACATTCATTCTTTCTTCTCCTAGGTTAACAAAACAGTTGACCACCAAAAGGGACCGGAAGTTCCCACCTCCGCTCTCGCCACTGCCGGATGAACCTGAGTCCAAACGCGGAATAAACGAGAGCGAGCTCCTTGGCCAGGAGAGCAGCAGTAACTCCGTACCAAGCAGTGCCTCACAGCCCTCCACGCAATACAAACACCGCAAACCCGACAACAAGCCCACGTGCCACGCAAAAAACACCACCGTGAGTTCCACTTCTTCATCGCTTATGTCCACGAAAGACATAATGGTGTGAAACGCACGGCTACTTCATCTGTGAAAGGAAGAGAGAGTAGTTGGGGTAACAGAGGGGTGCTGGAGTAACTCAGTGGGTCAGGCAGCATCTCGGGAGAACCTTCTTCAGACCCTTCACCTTACCTGAAACGTGACCTCTCCATGTTAGACCATAAGATATAGGAGCAGAATTAGGCCATTTGGCCCATCGAGTCTGCTCCAGCTTTCAATTATGGGTAATCTATCTTTCCCTCTCAACCCCATTCTCCTGCCTTCTCCCCATGACCACTGGCACCTTTACTAATCAAGCACCGGTCAATCTTCAATACCCATTGACTTTGCCTTTATGGCCGTCTGTGGCAATGAATTCCAGAGATTCACCACCCTCTGACGAAATACATTTCTCCTCATCTCCTTTCTAAAGGTATATCCTTTTATTCTGAGACTATGGACTCTGGTCCTAGACACTCCCACTAGTGGAAACATCCTCTCCACATCCCCTCTAACCAGGCTTTTCAATATTCGGTAAATTTCAATGATAGGTATTAATAGATTTCAATGAGCTACCCCCTCATCCTTCTAAACTCCAGCGAGTAGAGGACCAGTGCCGTTAAATGCTCATCATACGTTAACCTAATCATCTCCGGGATCATTCTCAGGACCTCCTTCCTCAGATATAGGGCCCTAAACTGCTGAGAATCCTCCAAATGCCGTCTGACCAGTGTCTCATAACGCCTCAACATTACATCCCTGTTTTCATTTTCTAGCCCACTTGAAAAAAATGTTAGCATTGCATTCACCTTCCTTACTACAGATTCAACTTGCAAATTAACCTTTTGGGAAAACTGTATAATACCAGCATTCCAAGTCCATTTGCACCTCCGATTTCTGAATCAATTTAGGTTTAAGGTTTATTATTGTCCAAAAGGATCAGATACATCCGACATGAGTACAATCAAGTTGAATTCATGTACAATAGGTAGAGCAAAGGGTGCAGAGTGCAGAATATAGTTCTCAGCTCTGTAGCTATTCAGTTCCATAGACAACATGCAACATGCTCAATGGGGTAGAGGTGAATCGGCCAATACCCTAGCCAATACCCTAGACTGTTTTAGTCTACATCACGAGAGGCTCGACGCATTGCAATATGGAGGTGTTTGCTGTGCACAAATAAGCTCCAAGGAGTGCAGAAAAGATTTACGAGAATATTGCCTGGATTTGAGGGCCCGAACTGTAGGGAGAGGTTGGATAGGCTTGGACTTTATTATTTGGAGGGCTTTGGGAGGGTGAAGGGTGATCTTAGAGAGGTGTATTAAATCATGAGGGAAATTGATAGGGTGAATGTACTTTACAGAGTACTTTACACAGAGTAGAGGAATCAAGATCCAGAGGACATAGATTTTTAGTGAGAGGAGAAAGAATGAATAGGAACTAGGTAACACCATTTTCACTCAGAGGGTGGTGGGTATATGGAACGAGCTGCCAGAGGAGGCAGTTAAGGCAGGCACAATAACAGCATTTAAAAGACACTTGGACAGGTACATAGATAAGGTTTAGATGGTTATGTGCAAGTGCAGGCAAATGGGACCGGCTATGATGGGACATCTTGGTTGGCATGGATGAATTGGGCAGAGGGGCCTGCTTCAGTGCTACATGGCTCCTGTATTGCGAAAGGGGCAATGCTTCAAAAGTATTTCATTGCCTTTAATGACTCCAAGCAAATGGGGATCATTAAATGAAATCAAGTAGAAATCAGACTAATGACGGCGGTGGAGGCCAAGTCTTCGGGTACTTATAAAGCAGATATAGATAGGTTGTTGACTCGTAAGGGAATCAAAGGTTACGGGGAGTAGGCAGGAGAATGGGGTTGCGAGGGAGCCATGATCGAATGGCGGAGCAGACTTAAAGGGCCGATTATCCTATTTCTGGTATTAACATCTTACATCTTACAAAGGACCTACACTGAAAATACACGTTGGTTTCATGTTCATTATGAACTCTGTGTGTTTCCCAGGTTTTGTTTTTGATCAGTCCTTTACCAGTGACTGGCTTTAGGGCACCGTGGCCAATTGAAATAAATGTTTTCTTTTCGTTTATGAAAATTCCCAGCTCCAAGAATGAAAGAGACAGTGCTGGTGTCTCAGACAGAAATGGCCGGGCGTGAAGCAGGCCTGATTTGATTAGGAAGAAGCCAGCAGTATTTTTGATAAATAGTTTAGCACCTTCATACAGAATTTTTCATATTCAGATTATACGTTTGAACCATTCATACATATCGCTATTAGGACGACTGCACTAGACTCAATTTCTTCCATCATCATGAACATAACCTGATTCAATTCTGTTGCCAGGGCAACAGCTCAGTAAAGTCTCAGAATTACCATAATACCCTCAACTTGTTCTGTCTATTCACGAGACGAGATGAAGCTGTATATTTTCAGAATGCATAATGCTTTTTGTTAAAAAAAAAAGAGCAACATTCTCTGGAATTTAAACCTCTTTAGAAAATATTAATTCAGCCAATTTCTTTTTAACACATTATGCAAAGATTGAAAGCTTGACGTTCCAGGTGAAAAGTTTCACAACAAACTGTTGGCAGAAACATTTGTTTGCTCATTGATCGGAGAAAAAATTAGTGGGATCTGAGATCAAAGAACATGAACCTGAACACTCTGACCGCTGCCATTTTAATGGAATAGATGTATTTAGTTTAGTTTAAAGATGCAGTGCGAAAACAGGCCCTTCGGCCCACCGAGTACACGCCGACCAGCGATCCCCACACACTAACACTATCCTACACACACGAGGGGGAGGGGCAATTTACGATTTTTACCAAGCCAATTTACCTACAAACCTCTACGTCCTTGGAGTGTGGGAGGAAACCGGAAATCCCGGACAAAACCCACGCAGGTTACGGGGACAACATAAAAAATCTGTACAGACTGCACCCGTAGTCAGGTCTCTGGCGCTGTAACTTTACCACTGCGCCACCATGCCGCCCTAATGGGCATTAAATGATGACTAGATCACTGATTTGTTCCTTCTGCGCAAATCTAATTTCCTAATGTCCTCCTAATTGGTTCACATCTGAAGAAGGGTTTCGGCCCGAAACGTCGCCTATTTCCTTCGCTCCATAGATGCTGCTGCACCCGCTGAGTTTCCCCAGCAATTTTGTGTACCTTTGGTTCACATCTCTACTTGATCTGAGCAAAGAGGGGAAAAACAAAGTGATGGAGGAACTCAACAGGTCAGGCAGCATCTGTAGAGGGAAATGCACAAGTGACCATTTACAATGTTAAAAGACAAGGCATCGTTTACTGCTTTTATTTCAAGAATAGGTTTATAGATAGGCCTTGATAAAGTGGACATGAGGAGGATATTTCCACTAGTGGGAGAATTTAGGACCAGAGGGCATACCCTCAGAATAAAAGGTTGGACCTTTAGAAAGGAATTTCTTAAGCCAGAGGATGGAGAATTTGTGAAATTAATTGCCACAAATGACTACAGGTGTCATTGGGTGTCAAGCGGAGATTGATAGATTCTTGATTAGTAAGGGTGTCTAAGGTTATGTGGAGAAGGCAGGGGAATTGGGTTTGAGAGGAAAAAATAGATCAGCCATGATCAAATGGCAGACTCAATGTCTGAAACGATCCAATTCTGATTAGACCAGGTCCTATTTTAAACCACGATGTACTGTGCTAGCATCTAAATTACTACCTTAAAGTCACCATTCTTCTTTGACCCAGTTCACTTTCAAAGCAGGTCTCCAGTCATTAGAATAGCAGAACTATTCCACTTTTATATCTTTGTACAATCTTTAAAAACCGAAGCCTAAAGTGTAGAGCCTGAAAGTTAACTCCAAAATAAATGTCCAATAGACAAAGGTGCAGGAGTAGGCCATTCGGCCCTTCGAGCAAGCACCGCCATTCAATGCTGATCATCCACAATCAGTACCTCGTTCCTGCCGTTCCTGCCGTTCCTGCCTTCTCCCCATATCCTCTGACTCCGCTATTTTTAAGAGCCCTATCTAGCTCTCTCTTGAAACCATCCAGAGAACCTGCCTCCACTGCCCTCTGAGGCAGAGAATTCCACAGACTCACCACTCTCTATGAGAAAAAGTGTTTCCTCGTCTGCGTTCTAAATGGATACTCCTTATTCTTAAACTGTGGCCCCTGCTTCTGGACTCCCCCAACATCGGGGACATGTTTCCTGCCTCTAGCGTGTCCAAACCCTTAATAATCTTATATGTTTCAATGAGATGCCCTCTCATCCTTCTAAACTCCAGAGTGTACAAGCCCAGCTGCTCCATTCTCTCAGCATGTCCCGCCATCCTGGGAATTAACCTCGTAAACCTACGCTGCACTCCCTCAATAGCAAGAATGTCCTTCCTCAAATTAGGGGACCAAAACTGCGCACAATAATCCAGGTGTGGTCTCACTAGGGCTCTGTACAACTGCAGAAGGACCTCTTTGCTCCTATATTCGATTCCTCTTGTTATAAAGGCCAACATGCCATTCGCTTTCTTCACTGCCTGCTGTACCTGCCTGCTTACTTTCATAGACTGATGTACAAGGACCCCCAGATCCCGTTGTACTTCCCCTTTTCCCAGAAACTGAGGAGTGGGATTTATTGTAAAGTTCTTTCAAAGAGCTGGCCGAGAATCAAGGGTGCATGTGTTATGACTTTTCTGTGAAGTATGTATACAGTTTCCTTTTCAAATAATATGTTTTTCTGCTTCTTTTAAGCTAAGCACTTTATATCACAACTCATGGTGATATAGTACAACATTCTCCTCTTTCCAGCTCTGATGGCAAACACTTAGAATTTGTGCCCTCTGAGTACTGAAAGCCACTCCCCATCTGCCCATGTTTGGTCCACATCCCTTTAAAGCCAGTCCCCATCTACCCATGTTTGGTCCATATCCCTCTAAAGCCACTCCCCATCTGCCCATGTTTGGTCCATATCCCTCTAAAGTCACTCCCCATCTACCCATGTTTGGTCCATATCCCTCTAAAGCCACTCCCCATCTGCCCATGTTTGGTCCATATCCCTCTAAAGCCACTCCCCATCTACCCATGTTTGGTCCATATCCCTCTAAAGCCACTCCCCATCTGCCCATGTTTGGTCCAAATCCCTCTAAAGCCACTCCCCATCTGCCCATGTTTGGTCCATATCCCTCTAAAGCCAGTCCCCATCTACCCATGTTTGGTCCATATCCCTCTAAAGCCACTCCCCATCTGCCCATGTTTGGTCCACATCCCTCTAAAGCCACTCCCCATCTACCCATGTTTGGTCCATATCCCTCTAAAGCCACTCCCCATCTTCCCATGTTTGGTCCACATCCCTCTAAAGCCACTCCCCATCTGCCCATGTTTGGTCCATATCCCTCTAAAGCCAGTCCCCATCTACCCATGTTTGGTCCATATCCCTCTAAAGCCACTCCCCATCTGCCCATGTTTGGTCCACATCCCTCTAAAGCCACTCCCCATCTGCCCATGTTTGGTCCACATCCCTCTAAAGCCACTCCCCATCTGCCCATGTTTGGTCCATATCCCTCTAAAGCTTTCCTGTCCATGTACCTTTTAAATTTTCTAGATTCTAAATTGCCTGACAGAACATTGATCTTTTGATCATTTACTCATGTAATTGGCAAGTCGATGTGTATTCACCATCTCTAATGCCCTTGGGAAAAGGTTGGTGAGCCATTATCTCAAACTATTACGTCCCTCGGGTGAAGGTGCTCCCAGAGTGTAGTTAAGGAAGAAGCTTCATGAATTTGACCGAGTGCCAATGAAGGGCCAGTGAATCATGCATCTGGGATGTGGGAGGAAACCCCAGTACCTGGAAGAGAAACCCTCATGGTCACAGGGGAAATGTGCAAACTCCACGCACACTGCATCTGAGGTCAGGATTGAACCCGGATTGCTGGAGTCGTGAGGCAGCAGCTCTACCTGCTGCATCGCTGCAACGCTTTAAGGTCAGATAAGTCACGGATACGTCCAACTGTTCATGCCAGGTTGGTCATAGAGTCATGCAACACCAAAATAAGCCATTAGCGGCAACCCATCCACAACGATCAAGATGCCCCATCTACATTAGTCCCATCTGCTTGAATTTGGCCCATATCCCTTTAAACATTTCCTATAAGTGTAACTAACCAAATGTCTTTTAAAGATTGTTATTGTACCTGCCTCAATTACCTCCTCAGGTAGCTTGTTCCATATATCTACTGTCATTTGTGTTAAAAAGTTGCCCCTCAGGTTCCCATTAAATCTTTCAACACTCACCTTAAACCTATATCCTCTGGTTCTTACAATCACCCTCCAATCTTCCTTACAAATTTAAGTTCCTCAAAAATTTACAACAGGAATAGGCTGCTTGAGCCTCGAGAGGGCTCTAACATCGAATAAAATCATGGTTGTTTAATCAGATGGGTGTTTATGTGCTGTAACATTGGGTATGTTGTTGGGTATTGCACATTAGCCTTGCTACCAACAGAAAAATACCTCATTCCTTGCAATAACAAATACTTCTTTATTGCAGGAGAACGAATCGCATCCCAGCTTGTCAAGCAATGTCCAAGAGAACAGCCAATCGCAAACGGATACTTGGATGTTGATATCCAATGGTCATTCAGAACCACGAAGACCCAAGTTGACTTTTGATGACACGTGAGTGCTCATTTGCATGCCATGCTACTGAACCTCCGGAAGTATATCCATTGGTCTGCTCTCAGAGTCAGTAGCTTATAAGTTCAAGCCCCATTCATGCACAACAGTAGGTGGATTCCATTGAAATGCTCTCCACAGAACATGAAAGGAAACCACATTGGGATGGCTCAGTGACACAATGGTAGAGTTGCTGCCTCACAGCGCCAGAGACCCAGTTTTGGGTGCTGTCTGTACGGAGTTTGTACGTTCTCCCTGTGACCACGTGGGTTTTCTCCGGGTGCTCCGGCTTCCTACCACACTCCAAAGACGATCAGGCTTGTAGGTTAATTGGCTTCTGTAAATTGTAAGTTGTCCCTAGTGTGTAGTACGGGGTGATCGCCTGTTGGTGGGCCGAAGGACCTGTTTCCACGCTGTATCTCTAAAATCTAAAGTCTAAAATAAAGGACTATCTCTCTGACTAACCTACAAACCTGTACGTCTTGGGATGTGGGGGGAAACCGGAGAAAACCCACACGGTCACAGGAAGAATGTACAAACCCCGTACAGGCAACACCCATAGTCAGGATCAAACCCGGGTCTCTGGTGCTGTAAGGCAGTAACTCTACTGTTGAGCCAGCCACCGTGCCACCCTCTACTCTTTCCCGTTGCTGTAGTCAATCTTGTCTTGACTGGGAGCAGATCACTTTCCTTGACTGTAACAGAGAGATGACTGATTCTCAACACCGTAGACATCCAGTTGTGACTGATGATGACTGTTTTACAGGTCTCATAATGCCGATTACTACATGCAAGAGGCCAAGAAGCTGAAACATCGAGCTGACGCACTGGTAATATATCCATCCATGTGCTTTATTGCTCCCTTCCTTTGTTGTTACTGGCATGACATAAGTCAATAGGTACAAGCTGAGCCTGCTGCCATGTCACCAGTGAGAAGTGAAATTGTGGTGCCTCTTGTTGAGATCCACATCACTAAAGTTCTTTTCTTTTTTAATTTTCAGCTTGATAAGTTTGGAAAAGCAGTTAATTATGCAGATGCAGCACTCTCATTCATTGAATGCGGGAATGCCATGGAGCGTGACCCATTAGAGGCAAAATCCCCATATACCATGTATTCCGAGACGGTGGAACTCATCAGGTTAATGTCTTTATGAATATAATTTTACTAATCACTTTTAAATGATAATTAATAACCTGCTGTGAGGAAATCAAAATTGGAGATTAAGAGCCATACAAAGATGTCATATTTCAGAACTTTAACACTTAAATCGACTTTTGTTTGTTTGCTTATAATTTATATGTTTAAGTAATTTACGATGGTTGGTGGTTCCTCGGTAAATACTTGAGCAAATAAACTGTTCAACATCCTTGAAGGCTAAGGACGTTAATAATGGCTGAAGAATGTAAAGAGTCTGACGAGATGGGAAGACAAGTGTCGTCTGAAATTTAGTGCAGTGATGGATGATGTGATATACTTGGGAGGGAAGGACTTTAGATTTTATAGATACAGCGTGGAAACAGGCCTTTCGGCCCACAGAGTCTGCGCTGACCAATGATCACCCCATACTGTAGCACTGTCCTACACACCAGGGATGATTTACAGTTTTTGCAAAGCCAATTAACCTATAAACCTGTATATCTTTGGCGTGTGGGAGGAAGCCAATCTTGCAGTATCAGATAGGCCTAAGGTCATTCTTACAGTCAGGACTGATTTAGCTTAGATTAGTTTAGTTTAGAGACATGGCGTGGAAACAGTCCATTTGGCCCACCGAGTGCATGTCGACCAGCAATCACCCATATCCAAAACAATAGGGATAATTTACCAAAGTCAACTAACCTACAAACCTGTACCTCTTTGAAGTGTGGGTCGAAATCTCACGTGGTCACAGGGAGAACATACAAACTCCGTACAGACAGCACCCGTAGTCAGGATTGAACCTGGGTCTCTCGAACTGTAAGGTAACATCTCTACCACTGTGCCACCATGCTACCCTAAGGAATGGAGGCAATATAAATAAATGCTGTAGTCTTAATAGAGTTGCAAGGATATAGAGGCCTCGTTGTTTACATGCACAAATCTTTAAAGGTAGCAGGTCATGTTAATAAACCTTGATTAGTTAAATTCTCCGCAGTCTCTTTAACATCCTCCAGCCTTACACTCACTCTGCACTTGTCCAATTGTAGTTTCTTAATCATCCCCCATTTTCATGAAAACATAGAATAGTGCAGCACAAAAACAGGCCATTTGGCCCACAATATCTGTACCGAACATGATGCCAACAGTTATCTGCCTGCACATGATCTATATCCCTCCTTTCCCTGCATATCCACAAGCCTTATTCCACCATTAGTAGGCATCCATTCAGTTGCTGAGGCTCTGAGTAAAGCTCCTCTCCATTTCGGTCTTCTCCATCAAGATTTATTCTGTGAAGCTAGTTCTTTCACCAAACCTTTGGTCACCGGAGCAAACATGTTCCCATGTGAATCTGTGAGATTCTAAAAGCACCTTAAACTGTATGGGTTTTCTCCGGGTGCTCCAGTTTCCTCCCACACATGCAGTTTTGTAGGTTAATTGGCTTTGGTAAGATTATAATTGTCCCTTGTGTGTAAAATAGTGCTAGCATATGGGATGATCGCTGATTGGCACAGACTCGGTGGGCCGAAGGGCCTGTTTTTATGCTGTATCTCTAAAGTCTAATGCACTTCACCAAAATTAAGTTTCAGCCTAAATTTAATTTGGAGCTCCATTTGTTGAAAAAAAAACGAACAGATTCTAAATAGAGCCACGGGTTGAAAGAAGAAAGAAGTTATGGTAGACTTTTGTAGATATCTGACTGGGGAGCTCCCAGTCAAATGTTTCAACTGGGGAGCTTTGTTCATTGCAAGGCACTGCACGTTGGAGAAAATATTGGAAATATTGACAATATTGACCTTGGAAATATTAGAATGGCCCCAGGGGTAGAAGTCCCTGAAGGTCTTTTTTTTAAGCTCCATAGAACGGCAAAGGTTAAGTGGAAGTTAAAAGGTCTGAAGAAGGGTCTCGACACGAAACGTCATCCATTCCTTCTCTCCAGAGATGCTGCCTGGCCTGCTGAGTTCCTCCAGCATTTTGTGTCTATCAAAGGTTAAGTGCTTTGAGGTATGTAGGGCTTTTAAGTTATTTCAACCAAGGAAGAACTGGCCTAGAATTGGATGGTGAAGTGCTGTTCATTCAGCACTAAATGACTGAAAATGCATTTAACACAGAGCGATAGTCAATGGTGACCATTGTGGGTCAATTTACATCACTTGTCGCTGGTGCACCAAGTTATAGTATTCCTCCTGCAATACTCCTATTGGATGTTATGGTGGGAGTTGGACCACATTGTCCAGGGAGCACTATTGCTAGTCACCTCTGGGACAACTGGGTTTCCTGCAGCAAATGAGAGTCCACTCAGATAGAACATAGAACAGTACAACGCAATATTTGTGCCGAACATGATGCCAAGACCAACTCTTTTCTGCCTGCACGTAATCCATGTCCCGCCATTCTCTGCATATTCATACGCCCATCCAAAATTCTCATAAACACCACTTTCATAACGGCTTCCACCACCACCCCAGACAGCGCATTCAGGCACTAACCACCCTCTTTGCAAAAAGAAAACGTCCCCGCACATCTCCTTTAAACTTTGTCCCTCTCACCCTAAACCTATGCCCTCTAGTATTTGAATGTTTTCCGTTCTTGGAAAAAGTTCCGACTGTCTATAACTCTCATAATTTTTCTCTTACATTTTTCCAGGAAGTCCAACGTGGGGAAGGGTTGGGATTGCTCAAAGGTTCATGGGAAAGAATGTGCAATCAGGTCATCAATCAGTTAAATGAGCTGGGGATGGGGAAATGCTGAGGGATTGTGCCAGTTCAGTGCAGATAGTTGGAGAAGGAGGATGGGCACAATGAGATGGAGATCAGAACAGGAGAGCTGTGAAGAAGCAGGGCCCATTTACAGTGTCAAATATGTGGGTGCGCTGTTGCTCTATTCATTGAGGATGTCTGAATGATAAAAGAAAAAATATGGGATCTATCTTCCAAGTCCAAGACTCCCTGAAAGTGGCCACACAAGAAGACGGAGTGGTAAAGAAGACACATGCTTTGCTTGCTTTCATAGGTCGGGGCATTGAGTATAAGAGACAGGAAGTCACAATGCAGCATTATAAAACTTTGATTGGGTCACATTTGGAGTATTGCATGCACTTCTAGTCGCTCTGGAAGCTTTGGAAAGGGTGGCGAGGTGGTTTATCAGAATGATGCCTGGATTAGGGGGTATTAGCTACAGGAAGAGGATGGTCAGACGTGAATTGTTTTCTCTGGAATACAGGAGATTGAGGTATATAACATTTTAAGACAGCTATAACCTATTTCCCACGATGGCAATATCAAATACAAGAGGGCATAGCTTTCAGGTGAGAGGGGCAGCTCGAAGGAGATGTGCGGGGCAAGTTTTCTACACAGAGGGTGGTGAGTGCCTGGTGCTGTGATTGGTGGTAGAGACAGATATGGTATATTCACGAGACTTATGGATAGGCACATGGACATGGAGGGAATGGAGGGATATGGATTATTCACAGGTAGATAAGAGATGGCATTGTGATCAGTACAGACATTGTGCAGTGAAAGGCATGTTACTGTGATGTTCTCTATTCTATGTTCTATGTCAGATTGTCTGAGGTAAAAGATTTAGGATTGACGTCAGAAGGAATGTTCGCAAGGAAGGCTGTGGGCATTGTCTATACTTATGGAAATGTCCAATCACTTTGTGGAATCCAGGGATTCAAGGGATATGGAGATCAGATGAGCAAGTGTGGTTGATTGATTGATTGATTCCTTCATTTATTGATTGATTCATTCATTGGAAGATACAACTATATTCAATGAAGTGCTAACACCTCCACTGAAAGAATAGTCAGTGAAGAAAGAAAGAGGTCATAAATAAGTATCAAAAGAACCAGTGGGGAGATATAGAGAAATTATTTCATGCAGTAAGATTTACGTGAATATAAATTGTTTTATTCATCGGGATTACAATATCTGGAAGGTAAATGGAAGCAGATTTAACAGAAATTTTCAGGAGGAATGTGAATAAAAATATTATAAATTAATAGCAAAAACTGTAGGACCTATTTGGAGAGACATTGGAAAATAACCTCCCGCAGTGTGTAATTGTGTGAAAACGTGAAGCGATGCACAGTGGCTGTCAAAGAGCATACAGCCATCAACATATGATAACTTGAATTAATGGGGATTTGAGATTGAGAAGCTATTTAACGTGTGACGGGAATGTCAAACAAGGCCACAGACTGGTGACGAGAGCCACCTGTAGAGGTGAGAAGAACTGATGTGCACAGAGAGCATTAAACCTTACTCCCATCAATCAGCAGGGAGAGCCGCTGCCTCACAGTGCCAGAGACCCAGGTTCGATCCTGACCTCGGGTTCGGTCTGTGTGGAGTCTGCACGTCTTCCCTGTGACAGCAGTTTCCACATTATACGTCAACGCTCAAGGTATTTTATTGTCACGTGTACCAATTAAGGTACAGTGATATCTGATTTAACATACAGCCATACCAAAAAAAAGCAACAAGACACAGAACTACATAAAAGTTAACATAAACTCCCACCACAGCGGATTCCCCACATTCCTCACTGTGATGGAAGGCAATAATGTCTAATCTTCCCTCTTTATTCTCCTCTTTATTGGGGCAGTCGAACCATCTGCAGTTGGGGCGATTGAAGCTCCTGCGGCTTGGAACTCCAATGTCGGTCCCTAACCAGGGACTGCTAAGTCCTCGATGTTAAATTCCGCAGGATCCCGCGGCCTGAGCAACTGAGTTACTCCACCGCTATGTGTCTTTGAATGTTGATACCGTCGCTTTGTAAGCGAACCAAGCAAAACATAAGGCATTATTCCTCCCGTTTGCCAGTCATAAGGTCACATGGAATAGGCGTAGAATTGGGCCATTCGGCCCATCGAGTCTATTCTGCCATTCAATCATGGCTGATCTATCTCTCCCTCCTAACCCAATTCTCCTGCCTTCTCCTCATAATTTCTGACACCTGTACTAATCAAGAATCTATCTATTTCTGTCTTAAAAATATTCACTGACAGCCTCTTCAGCCTTCTGTGGCAAAGAATTTCCAGATTCACCATCCTCTGCCTAAAGAAATTTCTCCTCATCTCCTTCCTAAGAGAACGTCTTTTAATTCTGAGGCTATGACCTCTAGTCCTAGACTCTCCTACTAGTGGAAACATCCTCTCCACATAGAATAGAATAGCCTTTTATTGTCATCCAGACCGAAGTCTGAACGAAATTTAAGCAGTCATACATATAATATAATACAATACAATAAAAAACAACAATAAACACATATTAACATCCACCACAGTGAGTCCACCCAACATCTCCTCACTGTGATGGAGGCAAAAGTCTTAGGGCTGCAGTCTCTTCCCTCCTCTTCTCCTTCTGCGCTGAGGCGATACCCCCCGGGCGATGTTAAAACCTGTCCTCGCGGCTCAAACACCGCGGCCCGGGGTAGTCGAAGCTGCCGCTCACCAGACCTGCTGACGCAGCCGCTGGCCCGCGGCCGAACCCCCGGTCTCAGGCCACCGCCACCAGAACTGCCGTCCCAGCCCCCGGAGCATCGTTCCAGCCCCGAGCCGGATCGCCCTCACGTGAGTGCTGCCACCGTCTCAGCCTCGCGCCAGGCCGCCGCTCCTCCCTCGCGCCAGGCCGCCCCGACTGGGCACCGCTCCTTCCTCAGGCTGGGCCGCCCCGACCGGGCACCGCTCCTCCCTCAGGCTGGGCCGCCCCGACCGGGCACCGCTCCTCCCTCAGGCTGGGAACGCCATACCTCCCCGAGCTCGGCTACTTCGACGGGAGCACCGTTCCTTCCTCGGGCCGGCCGTCACAGCCCCTCACGAAAGCCCTGTTCCAGCCCCGAGCCGGGCCGTCCTCACGGGAGCGAGCTCAGTGCGAGTCCTGGCGGGCTCTGCCTCCTGAGCCTCGAGGTCGCCAGCTCCGCCATTAGGCCTCAGCGCAGACGGAGGCAGAGAAGGGGAATACGACAAAAAAGTCGCATTCCCCCGCAGGGAGAGACAGCAAGCCCCGTTTCAACCCCCCCCCCCCCCCCAAAACACAAACTAAAAACCAAAAACTAGACTGACCAAAACGAAAATAAACAACCCAAAAACACAAAACAAATCCAAGCCTTCCACTATTCTGCATGTTTCAACGAGGTATCCCCTCATTCTTCTAAGCTCCAGGTCCAGCCGACAAACACTCGTCATAGGTTTTCCTACTCATTCCTGAGATCATTCTTGTAAACCTCTTCTGGACCCTCTCCTCAGATATGATGCCCAAAACTGCTCGCAATATTCCAAATGCTGCCTTACCAGTGCCTTCTGGAGCCTCAACATTACATCCCTGTTTTGTGTACAAGCCCTCTTGAAATAAATGCTATATTTCATACCATAGTCATACCATAGCATTGAGTTTGCTTTCTTTACTACCAATTCAACTTCCATGTTAACTTTTGGGGTATCCTGCGCCAGCTCGCCCAAGTCCCTTTGCACCTGCGATTTCTGGATTCTCATCCCATTTAGAAAATAGTCTACGCCTTTATTTCTACTACCAAAATGCATGACTCCACATTTTGCTACACTATATTCCATCTGCCACTTGCCTGCCCACTTTCCAACCTGCCCAAGTCCTTCTGCGGTGTCCCTGCTTTCTCTACACTACCTGCTCCTCACCTATTTTCGTATCATCCGCTAACTTTGCCACAAAGCCTTCAATCCCCTCATCCAAATCATTAATATACAACGTGAAGGGTAACGGCCCAGTACCGATCCTTGCAGAACTACACTAGTCACTGGCAGCCAACCAGAAAAAGCCCCCTTTATTGCCACTCTTTGTATTCTGCCATCCAACCAATCTGCTATCCATGCTAGTATCTGCCCTTTGATACCGTGGGCTCTCATGTTCCAAAACAGCCTGACATGTGGCATATTATCAAAGGCTTTCTGAACATCTAAGTGGTGTGGAAGGTCACTTTTTTAATAGTTAAAGCACCACAAATTGTTTTAGTAACTAAATAATATTAATAATCATAATCATAATTTATTAGCCAAGTATGTTTTGGAACATACGAGGAATTTGATTTGCCATCCAGTCATACCAAGAAAAGCAACAAGACACGCAACTACATAAAGATTTGACATAAGCATCCACCAGAGCGGCTCCTCCACATTCCCACTGTGATGGAAGACAATAACGTCTTATCTTCTTTCCTCCTTTTCTCCCGCGGTCGAGGGAATCGAACCATCCGTAGTCGGGGCAATTGAAGCTCCCGCAGTCAGCGATCGAAGCTCCCGCGTCGCAGTGATCAAAGCTTCCGTGATCAGGGCGGTTGAAGATCCTGCGGCTTGGAGCTCCCGGAGCCGGTCTCTAACCAGGGTCCGTGAGCTCCACGATGTTAAGTCCACAGGCTCCCGCGGTTGGAGATCCCAAGGTCGATCCCCAGCAAGAGGCCGGCAGCTCCACGGTGTTAGGCCGCAGTGCGGACAGAGATAAAACCAGAGATAGACACAAAAAGCTGGAGTAACTCAGCGGGTCAGACAGCATCTCTGGAGAAAAGGAATAGGTGACGTTTCGGGTCGAGACCCTTCTTCAGACTGAGAGTCATCTTCAGTTCCATCCTAAACAAACATAAAGCCATAATTGAGTGATAAGACATTTCTACAGAGGCTTCCCTTACACTTCCCCAAGCTATAATATGATATTGAGTTGGGATGTTACACTGGCTGGGTGTTTGATACCTGTCTTCCCTCAGGCTGTGGAATATGTGTCATCTTGCTGCTCATACCTACTGCAAATCCTGCTGAACAACTCAATCTTGCAGTAACTTAGTCCCTTTACTGAGCCCATCAATTGATCTGAGGGTATACGGCTTTCTAAATGCCATGCAAATTATCTAAACAATCAAGAGCTTAGATACAGGTGGTCACAAATGAGTTTTTTTTTTACGCTGTACATGAGCAATTTTAGTTTAGTTTATTCTCACATCTACCGAGTTACAGTGAAAAGCTTATTTGTTGCATGCTGACCAGTCAGTGGAAAGACTATACACGATTACAATCGAGCCGTTCACAGTGTAGAAAAACATGATAAAGGGAATAATGTTTAGTTCAAGATAAAGTCTGATTAAAGATAGTCTGAGGGTCTCCATTGTGGTAGATAGTAGCTCAGGACTGCTCTCCTGTTGTTGATAAAATAGTTCAGTTGCCTGATAACAGCTGGGAAGAAACTGTCCCTCAATCTGGAGTTGTGTGCTTTCACACTTCTATACCTCTTGTCTGATGGAAGAAGGAGTGATTCTGCTGCTGGCCTTGAGGAGGCAGCACAAAGTGTAGATTAAGTCAATGGAAGGGAGGATGGTTAGTGTGATAGTCTGGGCTACGCCCACAATTCACTGCAATTTCTCGCGGTCTTGGATGGAGGGTATATTTTTACTCAGCTTTCCAAGGTCTATCTGATCCTGTTGCAGATGTGAATTCGAAGGGAGTGGCTTGAGTACAGCACAAGCACAACTTGTCGGTATCAAGATGCTAACACTGGCTCAATCCGCACCACATCCCCGTCGAGATTATCTTTTTATTCAGGGAAGCTAACAAAAAAGATGCGGGGTCAGATATCTAACAGGATGTTGATTTATTGTCATCATCCAAAGGTCTAAATCACCTTGAAAAGGGGGCACAAAGTGCTGGAGTAACTCAGTGGGTCAGGCAACATCTCTGGAGAACACAGTTGATACCAAAGATAGACACAAAGTGCTGGAGTAACTCAGTGGGCCAGACAGCATCTTTAGAGAAAATGGGTAGTTGACGTTTGGGTCGTGTGCCTTCTGGGAAAGATTATTTCACCATTGTGTGTCTTTCAAGGTTTACTTCACCTACTTCAAAATCAAAAATCATCCATTTAGGCTGAAGAAGGGTCAGGACTGAGGCTTTAAATTGGTCACACAGACCCACAGGGAATTAAGGGATATGGATCACGTGCAGGCAGAGTTCAGTTTAACTTGGCATCATGTTCGGCACAGACATTGTGGGCCAAAGAGCCTGTTTGTGTGTAGTACTATTTTATATTCTATGACCAGGGTGTGAGTGGTCCTTGATTATGTCAGTTGCTTTCCTGACGCAGTGTGGTGTAGATGGAATGGGGAAGCTGGTTTGCTTGGCAAACTGGGCTGCGTCCACAAGTCTCTGTGGTAGCCTGCGGACAGAGCAGTTACCACATATCTGATGCATGATGCTCTGTCTCCCCCTCCAACTTCCAGAGAAAAATAAATCCACTCAGACTTTGTTCATTGATTGGGAATGTTAATTGTCGCTTGTTTTTTTCTTTAACAAGGTACGCCATGAGGTTAAAGAATTTCACCCGCTCCTTGGCAACAATAGCGGAGAAGAAATTGGCAGTTTTATGGTGAGTTTTTGCAAGGTGGACATTAGATTATTGATCTTGTGAGTAAGCGCTCCTTCATGTTATATGAGTGTACTTGTACAGGGAAAATATATTAATGAAAAGGCTTTCCCTTCAAATTGTGGAGTGAACTTTAAACCACATCAGATATATCCGAGGACACTGTGAGAAGCTAGAGAAGAAATTGCGGAAGCCCTGGCTGAAATTTACGAGTCATCATTAAATACTGGCGAGGTGCCAGAAGACTGGAGGGTGGCAAATATTGTGCCTCTATACAAGATGGGCTGCAGGGAATAAGCTGGGAACCATCTGTAGCTGGAAAGTTACTGGAGAGTATTCTGAGGGATAGGATATACATGCATTTAGGTGAGGGAGAGTCAGCATGGTTTTGTACGTGGGAGGCCATGTCTCATGAATCAGATTGAGTTTTTTGAAGATGTGAGCAAAAAGGTTGACGAAGGTAGAGCTGTAGATGTATATATGGACCTCAGCAAAGTATTTGATAAGATTCCACATGGTAGGCTTCTCTGGAAGGTTAGATCACATGGGATCCAAGAAGAGATAGCTGAATGGATAGAAAATTGGCTTCATTGAAGGAAGCAGAGGGTAATGGTGGAATGTAGCTTCTCGGACTGGAGGCTTATGACAAGCGGTATGTCCCTGGGTTCGGTGCTGGGCCCATTGTTGTTTGTCATCTATATCAATGATTTGGATGAGAACGTACATGGCGAGATTAGCAAGTTTGAAGATGATATAAAGAGGGTGGTATTGCAGATAGTGAAGATGGATGTCAAAAATTGTAGCAGGACCATCATCGGTTGGTCAGGTGGGCTGAGGAATGGTTGATGGATACAGAGAAATTTGAGGTGTTGCATTTTAGGATGTCTAACATGGGCTGTACATGCACAGTGAATGGTAGGCCTCTGGGGAGTTTTGTATAGCAGAGGGATCTAGGAGTCCATAGGTTCTTTGAAGGCTGTGTCACAGGTAGACGGGTGGTCAAGAAGGCTTTTGGCACATTAATCTTCATCAGAATATTGAGTATAGCGGTTGTGAGGTCACATTACAATTGTATAAGACATGGCCTGTTTCCTTTATCATTGTTACATTTTTGCATCTTTCATCATTGTTCTATATGTCTCTACACCATCGTCTATATCTCTTGTTTCCTGTTCCCGTGACTTTCAGTCTGAAGAATTGTCTCGACCCGAAATGTCACCCATTCCTTCTCTCCAGAGATCCTGCCTGTCCCGCTGACTTACTCCAGCATTTTGTGTCTATCTTCTATTTACACTATGTTCTATAGTGAAATACCTTGTTTACAGAGGGTGCAATGTTTGATTGCTTGGTCTAACACCATCTTTCTCTAATTACATCTAGTTACCGATGCTTATCCCTTCTCTACTTGAGGATGTTCAGACTTAAGAAAGATCACGCCATGAAATATTCCCGATCTTTGATGGAATATTTTAAGGTAATTGTGCCTGAATCAGTTATCACAGTAGGTTGCCTTCAACATCTGCTATTACACTGTAATTTAGTCGGGACCAATTCCAGTCAAAAGTTCTCTTCTCCCAGACACTGATATTTTATTAAACGTTTTTGAGATGCAGTGCAGAAACAGGTCCTTTGGCCCACCGAATCCACACCAACCAATGTATGCTAACACTTTCCTACACACTGGAGGCAATGTACAATTTTACCTTAACAAATTAACCTAAAAACCTGCATGTCTGTGGAGTATGGGAGCAAACTGGAGCACCCGGAGAAAACACACGTGGTCACGGGGAGAACGTGCAAACTCTGCACAGACAGCACCCATAGTCAGAATCAAGCCCGGGTCTCTGGGGCAGTAAAGCAGCAATTCTACCACTGTGCCACCATGCCGCTCCTCTGGGAGAATCAGGGATTGTCAGATTGAGGTTGTTATGGGTAAATTGTCATTTAAAGCAAAGGCAGGAAGTTGGAGTTGTAGTCTGGATGAACCATGATCGAATTAAATGTAGCATCAGACTAGAAAGATTGATTATGCTCCATCTTATCCCATGCCCCTAAATTGAGAAACAAGCTTATTGATACTGTTGACATGAGGAACTGCAGATGCTGGTTTACCAAAAAAAAACAACACAAGGTGTTGGAGTAACACAAACAGGTCATGAAGGATCTCTGGAGAACATGGATAGGCGATGTTTCAGGTCATAGTCTGTGAAGGGTCACCACCTGAAACGTCGCCTGTCCAATGTCCTCCAGAGATGCTGCCTGACCCTCTGAGTTACTCCAGCCATTTGTGCCCTGATAAATACTGTCTCCCACCGGAAGGAACGCATTTGTAGACTTCAAATTCTCCCCTATCTGTTTCTAAAGGAGTAGAGAACATTAGAGAGGCTTTGATGCAAGATTCTTTTTAAATGATGAAATGCTTCCATAGATCAAAAGTGATAAACTGTTCCTTCTGGTTGGGGGCATCAGTGACAAGGAATCATCAGTTTTAATATTATCACCAAGAGACTGAACAAAGCACAAGAAGAAGCTTGTTTACACGTAGGCTTGTTGAAGCATGCAATGCTTTGCCACAGGGAATAGTTGTGACAGTTGCAGTTGCATCTTTTAAGCGGAAAATGGATGAGTATTTAAAGCAAAACACATAATTCAGTACAGATAGAATGGGGTAGTGGCATTAATCTTGAAATAGCATGTTGTTACCCTAGGCAGCAACTGGAGCTCATCCAAACCTTAATCTACACTCTCCTGAACCGATGAACTATTGACTGTCTTTGGTTGCACTAAGGACCTCCGGCATTTTTTTTGCACTTGTGATGAGGTTAATAATTTATTGAATTTTTGTTTATTATATGTTATCAATGTGCACTGTATTTATGAGCTTGATATAGAGTCATACAGCATGGAAACAGGCCCTTCAGCCCAAGTTGCCCACACCGACCAACATGTCCCATCTGCACAATTCTCACCTGCCTGCGTTTGGCCCATAGGCCTCAAAACCTGTCCTATCCATGTACCTGTCTCCAACAGGCCCTGTTTACATGTCATGATCTAATCTAAACAAAAACCTCCCAACCTCTCTAGCCATCCTTGTCTTCTTTAAACTTGTTTTGTGAGCAAGTCTTCTGTCACCCATCCTTGGTATCTGAACGTCAGAGTTTTATTATCAAGAAGCTGGTGACATTTTTAATTAATAGATACAAACAAGGGTAGGTTAAATTAAATTAAATTTCTTTATTTATATAGCACATTTTTAGTCAACTTGCATTGACCCCAAAGTGCTTCACATAATTACATCCACACACACAGGCAAAGGTGGGTGAAGTGTCTTTCCAAAGGACACACACAGGCAAAGGTGGGTGAAGTGTCTTACCCAAGGACACAACGACAGTATGCACTCCAAGCGGGATTCGAACCAGCTACCTTCCGGTTGCCAGCCGAACACTTAGCCCATTGTGCCATCTGGCAGTTTACAACCCAATGGCATGAACAATGTCAACCTATGACCTGCCACGCGTTGTCCTGCCACTCCCACCTTTCTTCTCCCCCCTACAATCAGTGTGAAGATGTGAAGTAGGGTTTCTATCCGAAACGTCACATCCATATCCTCCAAAGATTATGCCTGAGATTATGCCCTTAGTATCCTTAATTTTTAATGACTTACTTCAATTACTTAAAACCAATTTCCCGGCCCCCTTGATTCTAGAGCGTTGCCGTTTTACATGTTTTGCTGGACCAACAGAGGTCATGGGGGGGTGGGGGCAGGGCTCAGTTACCGGCCCGTAAAGTTGCTCGTGGAAGTCAGCTTTGGGAACGGATCTGCCAGCTCTGGCTGGACTGGATTTACAGAGTCCCGGCCACAGGGAGCAAATTCGACCCGCCGATCGGCCGCGGAAGTCCCAATGAGGTCCAGATCAGCTGCCTCACCCAGCCTAGGTATCACATTTTGGGATGGACTTCCAGGGAGGATTTTAATTGTGTCATTTTGTCCGGATTAAAAGAGGCGCCGGACCACCAGTTGCTGGAAAATCAGTGGTGGACTTGTATTTATAGCTTGGAGGTTTGCCTGTCTCTGCGATGAGCCTCTATGGCCTGGCTATATTTCCTTGAGTCCTGATGAACATTCTGCTCTCCATTGTATTCTTTTATCTATCCAAACACAACAGCTGAAACAGTTGATGTGTTCTCAGTGATTCCGCTTTGTAATTGTCTCTGCGTTAAACTCCATCTCATGCAGAGTTTTCCCCAAAACAGTTGTTCCTTTTGGCTGCTGAATCGTCTCCTCATTGTTATGTTTGGAGTGCCTCGTGGAATGAATATTTAAAAAGCCACAGAGTTTGCCAATTATTCACAACTGCGAACCAAACAGAATGTTTCCTTTTGGATTAGTTCTGCTGTTCCTATCCAAAACTAGGAACTACATACAGCTGGTTATTTATGCCCAAGACAGGAAATGTTTAGAGGGCTCTGTGGCATATGCGGGGAAATGGGATGGTCATAAGGTCATAAGTGATAGGTGCAGAATTAGGCCATTCGCCCCATCAAGTCTACTCATGGCTGATCTATCTTTCCTTCCTAACCCCATTCTCCTGCCTGCTCCCTTTAACCCCTGACACCCATACTAATCAAGAAACTATCTATCTCTGCTGTAAAAGTAGCCATTGACTGCCTCCACAGCCTTCTGGGGCGAAGAATTCCACCATAGTTGAGAAGGCCATCTTGGGTCATATGCAGGGTGATGGGAATGCCAACTTGGTCTGCATGGACAATGTGGCCCGAAATGTCTGTTACAGTGTTTTATAGCTCTTTGACTCTAAGTGGCGAAGCCAATTCATCCTCACTCCCTTTGCCAATAAAATCCAAGAACATTGAAGATTATAGCACAGGAATGGGCCCTTTGGCCACAATGTCCATGCCGAACATGACGCCAAGTTAAAATAATATCCTCTGCTTGCATGTGATCCATATCCCTCCATTCGCTACATATCCATGTGCCTCTTAGACACCACTATTGTATCTGTCTCCACCACCACCCCTGGCAGCGAGTTCCAGGCACCCACCACCCTCTGGGTAGAAAATATGCCCTGCGCATTTGTTTTAAACTCTGACCTTAAAGCTTTGCTCCATAGTTTTTAACATTTCCACCCTGGGAGAAAGATTCTGACTGTCCACCCCATCTAGACATCTCATAATGTTGTATTGAATGATACAATAAGACCTTTAGGCCTTCTCTTTCTCCCCTCTGCCACAGCTAAGCAGCCCACTGAGTAAACTGTCCCATTGACAGTTCCTACAGTGCGGCGATTCATTGTCTCAGTGCTGGGGCACCAGCATGGATTTTTCTCCTCAAGCATATGGAGCAGGATTTTTCCTAGATTCACGCTTTTCCCAGAATGACTCCATTTACACGTCACGCTGCCTTGGCGGGTCGCACCATGGCCACTCCCTCTTCTCCACTCTCCCATCGGGCAATAGGTATAGAAGTGTGAAATCGCACACCTCCAGAATCGGGGACAGTTTCTTCCCAGCTGTTATCAGGCAACTGAACCATCCTACCAACAACTAGAGAGCAGTCCTGAACTACTATCTACCTCATTGGAGATTCTGGGACTATCTTCGATCGGACTTTACTGGTTTTATCTTGCACTAAACGTTATTCCTTTATCATGTTTCTGTACACTGTGGACAGCTCGATTGTAATCATGTATTGTCTCTCTGCTGACTGGTTAGCATGCAACAAAAGCTTTTCACTGTACCTCGGTACATGTGACAGTAAACTAAACGAAACTAAAGAGAATGGTGCCTGTATGAATCATGGTCAACGCACATTAGCTGTCTAAAGCTTCAACACTGAGCAGGTTGCAAACAAGTGATCACAGGAGTGGATGGGAGATCAATGGCATCGCTTTTAGAGATACAGCCAGGATACAGTCCCTTCAGCCCATCCAGTCCAAGCCGACCAAGTCGGCTGACTCATATTTCTGCATTTGGCCCACCGTCATCTAAACCACTTCTTTCCTCGACATCATTTACCCATTTAGAGATACAGCATGGAAACAGGCCCTTTGGCCCATCAGACCCATGCTGACCATCGAATACCCGTTCACACTAGTTCTATCTTATCCCACTTTCCCATCCACTCCCTTCACATCAGGGGAAATTTATAGAGGGCCAATTAGCCTACATCTTTGGGATGTGGGAAGAAAGCCGAGCACCTGGAGTAAACCCACAAAGTTACAGGGAGAACGTGCAAACTCCACACAAACCGCAAACGAGGTCAGGATGGAACCCGGGATCTCTGGCGCTGTGAGGCAGCAGCACTACCAGCTGCACCATTATGCCGTCCCTTCGTTCCTTTATTTTTGCTAATCTGCCAATGAAACCCCTGGCAAATAATCCTCCATCAGGTCTGGCCTTTTGTGCTGCTCCATCCAAATAAGGAATTTCAAATCGCACTTGTCTGGCTAAGAAAGCTGCCCTTGGCCTCTGTTGTATTTTGACCACTGATTTTCTGTGTTGCAGAGTTCTTCGAAAGCATCGCAAGCACCGTCTCCTTGGGGAACGAATGGAAAGTAAGTTTTCTTTCTTCATTTCCTGGCTCCACAAGCTTACAGAATTTTAGATGATGTGCTCCCACAGATTCCCTGTAAAATGTGTTCCCAAGAGAGGTTAGAACATTGAACATAGATGGTCCAACAGGTGGAGGGCTTTCAGCACATTGGCCTTCATCAGTCAGAGCATTGAGTATCGAAGTTGGGACGTCATGTTACAGTTGTGTGAGACATTGGTGAGGCCGCATTTAGAGTATTGTGTTCAATTTTGGTGACCATGTTATAGGAAATATGTTGTCAAGCTTGAAACGGTTCAGAGAAGATTTACCAGGATGTTGCCAGGACCTGAGGGCCTGAGTTACAGGGTGAGGTTGAGTAGGCTGGGGCTTTATATCTTGGGCACCGGAGCATGAAGGGCGATCTTATAGAAGTGTGCAAAATCATACGAGGAACATAACGGTTGAACGGACAGTCTTTTGCCCAGAGAAGGGGAATCGCGAACCAGAGGACATAGCTTTAATGTGAGAGGGGAAAGATTTAATGGGTAACTTTGTTTACACAAAGGGTGATGGGTGAATGGAACATGCTGCCAGAGGAGGTAGTTAAGGCAGGTACTATCGCAGCATTTAAGAAACATTTAGACAGGTACGTGGATAGATTAAATTTAGAGGTATATGGACCAAATGCAGGCAGATTAGACTAGTGTGGATGGGGTATGTTGGTCAGTGTGGGCTGGTTGGGCTGAAGGGTATGTTTCCATGCTGTATGACTCTATGAGTCTAACAGCACTCCCTTTCCGGTATTTGTCCTATATCCATTGGGAAACTGCTTTTACACCAAACATAGAACAGTACAGCACAGGAACAGACCTTTTGGCCCACAAGGTCTGCACCGAACATGACGCCCAGTTAAATTAATGTCCTCTACCTGCACATGATCAATACCCCTCCATTCCCTGCATAACCAAATGCCTATCTAAAAGCCTCGTAAACACCACTAACGTATCTGCCTCAGCAGCGTGTTCCAGTGTTAAATATAATGTTCCCCTCTCAACTTAAAACTATACCCTCCAGATGATCCTGACCTTGGGTGGTGTCTGTGTGGAGTTGGCACGTTCTCCCTGTGACCACGTGGGTTTCCTCCGGGTGCTCTGATTTCTTCCCACGTCCCAAAGACGTGCAGAAAAGCCTACACAGATCACGGGAAGAACGTACAAACTCCGTACAGACAACACCCGTAGTCAGGATCGAACCCGGGTCTCTGGCGCTGTAAGGCAGCAACTCTACCGCGGCACCACTGTGCCACCCTCAGCTATCTCAACAAAGTTCTGAGGCGTAAGAGTGACTTTCTAATAGATTAGCCCACTATTACAAGTGCAATCAGGTCACAAACACGGCATCAGTCACATTTGTTTTATATTTAACATGCAATCATTTCATTCTGTCCCCTCCTGTCCAGAGACTTTATATAACCTCGCTACACACAGCCAGTTTCCAATAAAGGCGAATTGTCAACAGTTAAAGTGATTTACCTTCCTCCTGTGTTGCAATCTTTCAATTTAATATCGACCTTTAGACTTGGAGTCACAATGTTTACGTTTACTGAAAAGTTGATGAATATTTCATTGATAGATGTTAAGATCCAGTTTAAAAGCAATCAAAGTCACGGATGATTGGCAAGTAGCAGTCACATTTACAAGGCTTTTTGTTTGTGATTATGACAGAGTTCAGCCGGATTTTATCGGGCCTGAATGCTTTTCAATACAACATTTATCCCTGTCGCCTGTCAGACAGAATAAGGAAGGGCTGAGAGTAATTATTGTGAATAAAATAGCAGAACTCTGATTGATTTCCGCAATAAAATCATACATCATGGTGTTAATCAAGCTCCTCTTGAATGCTTGCAAACTGTTTAATCTATTGATCATGAAAGCAACCCATTTTTATAATGAACACAGGGACTGCCTACAGGATCAGCAGCATCTGCTTCCTCCTCCACTGCTGTTTGTCTCTTAATTATATTAAGAGTTTTCAAGGAGATAAACAAGCTGGACTTGAGCCAGTTCTTAAGCTCTCTCCCAATAGAGCCCCGCTCTATCCTGGGTTTGACCCTGTGACTTACAAGGTCAACTGATAACATCTCTACACCTGTTAATTCTTCAAACCAGCACATCTTTCATCATGTCATAACAAGGAACTGCAGACCTACAAAGTCCTGAGCTACCATCTACCTCATTGAAAACCCTCGGACTATCTTTAATCGGACTTCACTGGCATTTATTTTGCACTAAATTTTACTCCCTTTATCCTGTATCTGTACACTGTGGATGGCTTGATTGTAATCATGTATAGTCTTTCCGCTGACTGGATAGCACGCAACAAAAAATCTTTTCACTGTACCTCGGAACACGTGACGATAATAAAGTAACCCAAACAGATGCTGATGTACAACAAACATATACACAATAAACTGGAGTAACTCAACGAGTCAGGCAGCATCTCTGGAGAAAATGGATGTGATGTTTTGGGTCGGGACGATTTCTTGAGTTTGAAGACGGGTCCAAAACTGAAATGTCAGTTATCCGTTTTCTCCAGAGTTGCTGCCTGACTCGTTGAGTTACTCCAGCATTTGAGTACATGAGATTTTGTTTGCCTGCTCTATTAACAGCAGAAAAGAACAAACAACATAGAGCATAAGAACAGGATCTTCGGCCCACAACGTCTGTGCCAAACTTGATGCCAAGACACAGTCTTAACTGTCAGCACATGATCAATATCCCTCCATTCCTTGCATGTCCATGTGCCCATCCAAAAGTCTCTTGATACCACTCGTATCTGCCTTTACCACCTCCCATGGCACCATAGGAGAGTTCCAATTTAAAAATAAAAGTGCAAGAAACACTATGTAGGTAAGGCCTCATCTGTGGGAAGAGGAACAGAGTTAATGTTTCAAGTTGAAGACCCTTCATTAGAACTGATTATGCCTGGAAGAATAGAGGCAGTGAATTAAACAAGTAAATACAAATTAAATAAAAACTGCAGATGCTGGAAGCCTAAAATATAAACAGAAAATGCAGGAAACACTCATCAGGTCCGGCTGCATCAGTGGGAAGAAAAAAGAGAGTTGTTGTTTTAGGTCAAAGACCCTTCGTCAGAATTTTCAAGTTACAATTGACTTGAGGGATAGCAGTTCCAGCATACAGGACCAATTATCGCTTTCTGGATAAGACTGAGAGTAATACTGCATGCAAAAGAGCATAGTGGTCAGGATCACGGACAAGCTAAATATTCCCTTCACCATCTACCTTATTGGAAACCCGAGGACTATCTTTAATCGAACTTCACTGGACTTTATTTAGCACTAAATTTTATTCCCTTTATCCTGTATCTGTCTACTGTGGATGACTTGATTATAATCATGTACAGCAGTCTTTTGGCTGACTGGATAGCACGAAGCATAAAAGCTTTTCACATGTATCTCAGTAAATGTGCCAATGATAAACTAAACTAAAGGCCACACCTTGTCCAATAAAGGATGAGGTGCTGACTCTCAAATCTGTGTTTGTTTTAGTTTTTAGTTTCAGAAATGCAGTATGGAAACAGGCCCTTCTGCCCCACCAAGTCCATGCAGACCATCAATCACCCATTGACATTAATTCCATGTTATCCCACTTTCTCCTCCACATGAAGAGCAATTTGTTACAGAGGCCAATTAGCCTCCATAACCCGCATGTCTTCCAGACATGGGAGGGCAGCGGAGCATGCGGAGGAAGCTTTTCACTGTAGCTCAGCACACGTGACAATAATAGGTTCTTGCTTGGTAAGGGTGTCAGAGGTTATGGGGAGAAGGCAGGAGAATGGGGTTGAGAGGGTCAAATGGCCTAATTCTGCTCCTAGGCCTTATGAACTAATGAACTAAACTAAACTAAAAGGTGGCCATGTGGACTTCAAGATTTCGTGGCATCACCCAGTTTTGGTTTACAATCCTCTTTCTATTTTTTTTGTGTAGAACCACGGGAACAGCCTCCCCTTTGTCACCCAGCCCATCTCCAGTCAGCTCCGTCGGGTCTCATGGGAGCAGCACCAGTACTACTGCGTCTTCACCCTCAGCAACCATCAGCATTCCCCAACGGATCCACCACATGGCTGCCAGCCACGTCAACATCACCAACAACATCCTCAGGAGTTACGAGCACTGGGACACTGCTGACAAGTTGGCCAGAGAGAACAAAGGTCAGTGCGCTGAGGCTATGCTCCCTCTGCTTGTTGATACAGTGGAATGTAGAATATGGGCATGATGGCGCAACAGTAGAGTTGCTGATTTACAGCGCTAGAGACTCGGAATCCATCTTGATTCCATGTGTTTGTCTTTACGGCGTTCGTACGTTCTTTCTGTGACCGTGTGGGTTTTCCCCGGGTGCTCAAGTTTTCTTCCATACTCCAAAGACTCACAGGTTTGAAGGTTAATTGGCTTCAGTAAAAAAAAACTAAATTGTCCCGAGTGTGCAGGATAGTGCTAGTGTACGGGGTAATCGCTGGTCGGCGTGGACTCGGTAGGCCGAAGGACCTGTTTCCACGCTGTATCTCTAAGCTAAACTAGGCTCTACAATCAGTCTGAAGACGAGTCCCAACCCAAAACATGCCTGTCTGTTCCCACCACAGATGCCATTGAGTTCCTCCAGTGCTTTGTGCTTTGCTCAAAATTCCAGCAACTGCAGTTCAATGCGTCTCATGTGAACCTGCAACACTGCAGTACTGAGGCAGCAGCTCTACCAGCTGTGCTACCATGCCATCTCTTCATTGGAATGAGATTGAGATGGACACTGTAATGAATTTCCAGAGAATAATGTTGAAGAAGGGTTCCAATCCAAAACTTCACCTATCCTTGTTCTCCAGAGATGCTGCCTGGTCTGTTGAGTTACTCCCGCACTTTGTCTCCTCACAGAGTTTCCAATCACAACTTACTAAAAAGATGTGCTTTAAGATGTGCTTGGAGGATCATAGATGTAAACTAATATCATCCTATCTGTCTGTTTAGAAGGTTGACAATCCCACATTCACAAATGATTCCAAAAAGTCCAATAAATTCAATTTCTGGGCACTTTGGAGTCCTATGCCAACTAGTGAAATGGATGTTAAATGGTGATAAAAAAAAATCTAGCCAAATTATGCCTAATCATGTAAAGCACTTCAACGCTTGTTTGTGATATTTAATTAAAAGTTTAAGGTTAAGAGGTTTTACATCAAGGCACATTATAGCTGAGTGATCTTGCTTGCACTGTAGTTAAGATGAAAAAATATCCACTTCATGTTTTTTTTTGCTTTGTGAATTAACAAGGGAAAATATCAACCAAATGTATTTCATTAGATGCAGATAAATTGCAAATTAGTCATAAAGAATGCCATCAAAGAGAATCTACAGGAAGCAAATAGCCTGTATTAGGATCTTAAAATAGAGCAGTTTATGAGGCAATGAATGTGGAATATAACAATATGACAATGTTTAAAATAATATTGCAATAATGCCTTCTAGCTGCATTGAGTAAGAGATTTCAAGCTATTTTGCAGAAACACGTATTATGTGCAGTTCTGGTCGCTCCTTTACAGGAAAGATGTGGAGGCTTTGGAGAGGGTGCAGAGGAGGTTTACCAGGATGCTCATAAAGGGCCTGTCCCACTTGGCGATTTTTTTCAGCGACTGCTGGCATCATTGACTGACGTATCAGGTCACCAAAAAATACGAGTGATGCAGCGTGACGCGGCGTGATGACATATGATGCAGCGGTGACACAGCGTGATGACGTATGATGCGGCAGTGTCGCGGCGTGATGACATATGATGCGGCAGTGATGCGCCGTGATGGCGCGGTGTTTTTTCAAGCATCGCAACATTTTTTTGCTCGCCGCTGGATTTTGAAATGTTCAAAATCTTTTGTCGACAGTGATATGATGCCAGCAAAATCACCAACTGAGACAGGCCCTTAAGTTTATAAATTCATCAGTTATAGGAGCTGAATTAGGCCCTTCGGACCATCAAGTCTACAACATGGCTTCGATCATGACTGACCTATATTTTCTTGCCTTTCTCCCCTTATCTCCTGATACCCTTACTAATCAAGAATCTGTCAATCTGCGCCTTAAAAATACCCAATGACTTGGCCTGGACAGTCGTCCACAGATTCACCACACTGGATTAGATGGTTTCAGCTGCAGGGAGAGGTTGGATAGACTTGGATTGTTTTCTCTGGACAGTTGGAGATTGATTTACATAAAATTATAGATACATAAAATTACGAGAGACATAGATAGGGTAGACAGTCAGAACCTTTCTCCCAGGGTGGAAATGTCCAACATAAGGTGAGAGGAGGGAAGTTTGATGAAGATGTGTTGGGCTTGTTTTTTACGCAGAGAGTGATGCAGGCCTGGAACAGATTGCTGGGAGTGGTGGCAGAGGCAGATACAGCAGTGGTGTTCGAGAGGCATTTAGGTAGGCACATGGAAGAGCAGGGAATAGCCGGTATATGGTTCATGTACAGCAGATGAGAATAGTTTAACTTGCCATCATGTTCGGCAAAAGCATTGTGGGCTGACGGGTGAGTTCCTGTTCTGTACTGTTCTATGTACTATAAAAAGAGGCCATTCAACCCATCAAGTCTATGCCAGCACTTAGAGCAATCCTTTTCCATCATTCTATGCTCCAGCCAACCTGTTCTGTGTTCTAAGTCACATTGTTAATTTTTCTTTCCTTCTTCATTGCAGAATTCTTTCACGAGCTGGACACATTGATGGGGCCACTAACGCAACACAGCAGCATGACCACCCTGGTCCGTTACACCCGGCAGGGACTGCATTGGTTGAGGGTGGAAGCCCACTTATTGTAGTGACTGTGCTGCACGCTGCTTTTTAATTTTCCGTTCAGTTGGCATTTCCATCTCTACCTCTGCCAGGACCACGATCGGCGGATGCCCCCCCCCTGCCAGTCCCGGGCACCGAATCCAAACCACCGGCGATGTATCTCTCCCCCTCCCTCTCCCCCCGCTGCCCTGCAGCCTGCCTCTGCCAGAGGACATTGTCTCCCCATGGCCAATAGTTTGACCGAGAGCCTGTGCTTCGAGGGAGGGGAGGAGAGCCCCAGCGGGCCACGAGGAGTGGAGGAGTGAAGTACCAACGTCATATGTTTCTGTGCTTTCATCTGAGTGCATCGATTTCTGCTCGCCTTTGCGAAGACAACAGGCACTGTACACTGCCCAAGGGCCAAGACAAGTCAAAACCAGGAAAAGTATGATGTGTCTGAGAGAGAGAGAGAGAGAGAGCGAGAGAGAGGGAGAGAGCGAACTAAAATGAAAGAAGCGACTATGCCGAGTTACGAATGGAAATCCCCAACAAGAATCAGATCCAAATAAATCATTGTTGTGCTTCCTTGTGACTCAGGCTGAGAGGGGTAAGCACTGGGTCATGGCAGAATGTTTGAACGTCAGACTGTGAGCCCTGAGGTCAGAACAGAGTCTGACATTTACACAGGCAAGTCGTTTGACTCTTGATTTTGTACCCTTTCTAAAGGAAAATGTACTCGAGTAGAAATGGAAAACTGAGCATTGAACAGAGGTCTGCTCTACTTGCTTTCTGCACAATGGGGACTCACCATCTCCCATGTTGTCAGGTATGCCTTAGAGATTGGTGATCACAAGCACTTTTTTTTGTTGCAAATATTTATTAGGATAGAATTCCTAACACCTAGGTAATGTGTGAAGGAAAATTTCCACGGTCCTGGCCTTGCCATTTATAAGGATGAGCCCAAAACTTGGGCTGTGTATATTTTCAAAGGTGAATTTCAGTCCTTCCAATCGTCATGACAATATCTTCAGACACATCCAGCTTCTATTTTCAGCACCAGGAGATCTTTGATACTCTTGTGATCTTTTTTTTATATATCAAGTTATGCCACATTGTAACCCATACCAAAATATGGAACTGAAAAATGTCCTCCAACTGTGATAAGATGATGCTTGAACATTTGAGGGGATGGAACGTTCAAAGAACTAAGGTATCTCCAAAGTGGACGAAAGGATCTATTGAGAGAAAAAACCCCAACGGTTTGAAGTTATCGATGCTCAAGTACTTAAGATGCTTCAGTGGGATTCCTCACTGCTTCATTATAGTGGACGTGGTGTTAATTTGTGTCATATACATGAGATGGCACCTCGCCGTTAATAACCAAGGGTGCAATTTCGGAAAGTAGTTGAGAGTGCTCATTTGCAGATACCTCATGCGCCTGTCCAGGATCAAGACTACTCAATGCTAATGAGGTTCCTCCATCATATCAAAATGCATCTCAACTTAAACAAACTGAATTAAGCAGAACAAAGGGCCCTGTTCGCCCAAAGACCATCTCAGCCGAGGTTTATATGTAAGGAGCTGGAGAGAATTATGGACACTAAAAACTGGAGTAACTCAGCGAGTCAGGCAGCATCACTGGAGAAAAGGAATAGGTGACGTTTTTGGTCTGATCTTTGAGTCTGAAGAAGGGTCTCAACCCGGAATGACACCTATTCCTGTTCTCCAGAGAAGCTGCCTGACCCGCTGAGTTACTCCAGATGGAGATATTTATGGGTGGTTATCGGTGGAGGCATGACATGCAATATCAGTTCTTATGAATTAAGAGCCATTTAGATGTCCTTCAACCATCCCTCACCCTGTCTCTGGTAAAAGGTACAATTATCATTAATCCAATGTCCATCATATATTGTTGAGCTTCAAAAGATAAATGCAATGCAGCAAAATCGTAAAGAACTCATGCTAGATATTTTAATAGGATGCATATCTGACAAATGCAGTGATGGAGGAGATTAAGATACGCAAAGCTGTCTGTGCCTTATTAACTTTTGAAAGCACAGCCAAATCTAATAGGAGATAGTTTGTGGATTGGGATGTGTAGCTGCACACATTGGTAGGTCACAAAATATGAGTACCTTACATTCCCCGAACTTAATTGGTATTTTAAAAAAGGCACAGTGCTCAAACTGCGGAGTTCCTTGGCATTTTCACTGACCATGCAATTAGTTGTTCACTTTGATTTCTCAGGTTTGCAACTGAAATGGGAAAAACTACAGGTCCACCACCGATTTTCTTGAACCTGATGGGGAAAAATAGGTACATTCCTCCTCATGATTTTAGGACAGCCACCTTGCACTCCCCCTTAAAACTTACTGCCTTGATAAAAAATAAATCTTGCTCTTGGCATACCATCAAATCTTGTTTGGATCTGATCCAAATGTTGGATTTCCCCAGGATATTCTGCTTTATAGATGGTGTTGTGTCGATTCAAGGTGTTTCACCTCATTGAAAGTTTATATAAAATCACCACAGTAATCAGTCCCACAAAACACATGCACATAAGTAAATTCATAGATTTTAATTCCTGTTAATCGCAGGTGGATGTAAAAATAAATATTAATTCCCATGTGCCTGCATAGCTTAGAAGGGTTATTCTGCTTTCAAAGCTCCAGTGAAAATATTCCCCAGAGAACAAATTGGGGTGTGTTCATCGCCTGAGATAGTCATTCAGGAACTCTTTAAGAGTAATCATAGCAATTTGTATTTATATAGTGCTTTTAGTTAAGTAAATCACCAGAGGCACAACACAGCAGACAAACACTGACATTAGCCACATAGGGAATTATTAGTGTGGGAAGGAACTGTAGATGTTGGTTTACACCAAAGATAGACACAAAATGCTGGAATAACTCAGTGGGACAGGCAATACCTCTGGAGAAAAGGAATAGGTGACGTTTTGGGTCTGACCCTTCGTCAGACTGAGATTCAAGGGTGAGGGAAACTAGAGGTACCTGTATGTAAAGGTATAGAACAATCAGAGCTGGCCCAGTGGCCACGGAGCCTACAATAGTCCATTGTTGGCTGTGGAGGAGGTGATAACGAAGGGATAATCTCCAGCAATGCTGCCTGACCCACTGAGTTACTCCAGCATTTTGTGTCGCTCGAGGGAATTGTTTGAACAAGTTGATTGAAACCTAGGCAGTGATTTGAGGAGGGTTTTAATGGAGGCAATTGGGGAGGGTGATGATGAGGGGAGTGATTTTCCAGAGCATAGTCTAGCCTTTGAACCCACTCCTGTTACTGTTGGTCTGCATAAAGGAACTTGTTGATCTCTTATCAGAACGAGATGTTCGTCAGGGAATGTTGCCGACTGGCCCATTCCATATGTGCTGAGGGACTCGCTGAAGCTTGGTGTAGTCAATGCCAAGGCTCTGTGGGGGAGGACCATAGTCTAGGGTTTCATCAATGGCAAGATATTGTGGGGGCTGGGAGTGGGTAGGATCTGGTGGAAACGCCCCTCTAATAAGGGAAGGGATTTCACCCTAGTGGCTCACATGAGTGGCAAGAGTGCTTGGTAACAGGATAGTTTGTGAAGATGACTGAATGTTACAAGCACTACTATTTCTGGTGGAATTATTATCTTTGAGTAAGAGGCCAGGTCAAGAGGAAGGAATGCAGAAACATCAGAGAGCATGAAAGGGGTAACATGGTTGATTGGGTGCCAGGCAATGGATAGGTTTGAAACAGAAGCTTGAGATCTTTAGTGTTGAGCTATTGGTGAATTATGAATTGGCATAGGGAAGTACCCATGTGGTTATAGGGTCATACAACCTATTGTTAAATCTCTTCCCAGCTGAAAACAGAACTACACTCAGTCACTCTTTCAGCTGTTTAGCTTTTCCAATTTCCAAGAAATAAGAGCAAGATTAAGGTTTGCAGGCATTGTTAAATCTGTCATTGGGAGGTTATATTTGGAAATTATGATTAAATATCTTGGTCAGGTGTAGGCGGTGTTTCCATTGTGAATGTGAGTACAATTGATCTGATTTACCGCAAACAGTTTAGAGCCTGGCCGATCATCCTCAGCTTTAGAGTTAAACCCTAGCAAAGACACCCACAGCCATAAATTAGTGTTCAAAAATAACCTGAACGAGAGAGTGAAGATATTTGAAAAGTTGCAACTTAGTTTCTCAAAGTATCACAATAAGGTAATAAGATCCTCAGACATAGGAACAGAATTAGTCCATTCGGCCCATCGAGTCTGCTCTGCCATTAGATCACGGCTGATCTATCTTTTCCTCTCAACTCCATTCTCCTGCTTTCTCCCCATAATCTTTGAAACCTAGTAATCACTACTTTAAAATTTCCCAATGACTTAGCCTTCAGAGATGTCTGTGGCAATGAATTCCACAGATTATCATGCAACATAAAACCTTTCACTGTACCCCAGAACATGTTGCAATAAACTAAACTAAACTGAACTGAACTGAAATTCGCCACCCTCTGGCTAAAGGAATCCCTACTCATCTCCAATCTAAAGGTATGTCCTTTTATTTTGAGGCTGTGCCCTCTGGTCCTAGACTCCCACCCTGGAAACATCCACTCTATCTAGGCCTTTTATTATTCAATAGGTTTCAATGAGGTCCACCCTCATCCTTCTCAACTCCAGTGAGCACAGGCCCAGAACCATCAAACACTCCTCATAAAATAACCAACATTATAATTCAGATTTGACTGTGAGGAACTTCAGATGCAGGAGGTACCTAATATGGTGACCAGCTTGCAGTAGCTGGAATTGCACACTGAAGGGTAAACACAAAATGCATTCACTTTTGGATGGATTACAGAGGAAGACATACTGAGTATAAAAGTTATAATTTACATCTTTAATGACAGCTCAAAAGAGGAAAATCTTTCTAGTAAGGAAGCAATAAAGCAGTCTTTTTCAGTAAAATAGTTGTAACCTGATTTTCACTTTTGTCTATAGGACAGTTCAAAAGAGTTTTTCTTTCCCCAACAACTTCCCCTGTTGAAGTGTCTGTCACAGAATACAGTCTGGTGTAGTCTTGTATCTTGTTTCTGAATGATGGAATGATTGTCACTTCTGTGGGATCAGAGGCAACTGGTGAAACCCCTGTTAGGCACAAAATGCTGACCCCTGACTGCCATAGAACTGGAGAGAAGGAATGGGTTACATTTTAGGTTGAGAGCCTTCTTTCGACCCAAAATATCAGCCATTCCTTTTCTGCAGAAATGCTGCCTGCCGCACTGAGTTACTTCAGCGTTTTATGTCTATCTTTGGTGTCTATCTTTGGTGTTCCTTCCTACATGTAATGTAAATGCCAGCGCCCCATAGGTGAGGCAGTATTGACTTGATGGGCCAGGCAGGTAGATAGTTTTGCACAAAGTTATACAGTGTAGAAACAGGCCCTTCAGCCCAACTTGCCCACACCGACAACTGTGACCCATCTTCACGAAACCCACCCACCCATATCCCTCTAAAACTATCCTATACATGTACCTGTCTAAATGATTCTTAAAAAATTGCAATAGCACCTGTCTCAACTACTTCTAATCCTATCCATGGACATGTCCAAATGTTTTTTAAGTAGGTAGTTTGGCAGATGGAAGACAACTTTTACTGGGCTTCTCCTGATGAAGGGAGTTGAAGTTCTAGATGTCTTCATTTTGATTGATCAGGAGCAAGGGATTCCTAAAGTCTACAAGGATTAGGGTTTTTTTAGAAACAACATCCTTGAAGCCTTTACTCTCTAAGGAATATCTTTAAACTGCCTAGAACAGGGTAACTCGTTCCACGGCTCAAATATTGAGTATGAGCCAAGGGGGCTCACCTTTCAACCCTGCTTGAGTGTAATCAGAATTGTGTTACTGTAGTTTGGCAGACTGTAGTCAGCAGACACAAGGAACTGCAGATAAACAAAAAAGTGTAGGAGTAATTCAGCGGCTCTATCTTTGGTATAAACTAGCATCTGCAGTTTTTTGTGTACGAAAGATATGCAGATGCTGGTTTACACCGAAGATAGACATAAAATGCTGCATTAGCTCAGCGGGTCAGGCAGCATCTCTGGAGAAAAATAATAGGTGGCATTTCGGGTCGAGACCCTGCTTCAGACTCAAGAAGGGTCTTGACCCAAAACATCACCTATTCCTTTTCTCCAGAGACGCTGCCTGACCCACTGTGTTACTCCCACATTTTGTGTCTATCTGGAGTTCTTTGTTTCTACAAGAAACTGCAAGTGTTGGAATCAAGAGTAGAACACAAAGTGCTGGAGGAACTCATCAGGTCATGCAGCATCTGTGGAAGGAGTGAGCAAGCGACGTTTCGGGTCAGGACCCTTCTTCAAGCAATTGGATGTTGAGAACTCTGAGAATCGCACTGTGATATTTCCGCTAATGTGTGGCTCCTTCACTGCCGGCATGGTCCAATGAATAAGAATGAGATTTATCAGTCGGAGCAGAAACGCTTTCTAAAGCACGTTCATAAAATCTTGTCCCATGGAATGAACTATTTCTTAGCCAAATGTGTGTAGGTTCTTCAAAGATTTTGCCTCATTACAGACTTTGCATCAGAGTCAAGGACAATAGTCATCCTTATTATTTCCCCCATTGTAGGTAATTATTTAAAACAAAATATGGCACAAGTCAATCTTATAGGAACAAACTAACCTGTTTCCATTGATGTTGATGTTTGAGGTACTGAGTTATGACTTATTCTTACATTTTTAAACCAGACTAAAGATGTTTTATATAATAAAACTCCAATTTGGAAACTTATTTATTAGAAATGAAGCAGTATGTTGGCTAAGCAGATAATTTTTGACAGTAAGCCATGTTTTGTCAGATTTTGATTATGTTTGACAAGTGTGTGAATTATTGAGTCTATTAGTCATGCCTTTGTTAAATTATTCCATTTCTGCATGGGTGCACTCTCATCATACCAGGCACCTACTCAAGACATTGTAAATTTTCCTTCTCAACTTTTGGTTTTACTGATCAAAACTCCATTTGTGGAAAAATACGCACACTAACTGATTTGTTACTGCCAAATGTTCACAAATCCACTGCCTTTTGTAAAAGATTTTGTCAAAGATATCAACAAGCCTGAATCTCTCTATCTTTCTCGCTCTCTCCCTTCTCCCTGGTTCTCCCTCCCTTTGTCTCTCTCTCTCTTTCACTTGCTCTCCCGTCTCCTTATATCTCTGCCACTCTCGCTGTCTCTTTCTCTCTCTTTCTCTCTCTCTCTCTCTCTCCCCCCACCATGTCTAGTTACTCCTCTCTGAAACTTTCTCTCTCCCTCTCTCTCTCCCCTCTCTCTCTTCTCTCTCACTCTTTCATCTCTATCTCCTCCCTCTCTAATATATCTTTATCTCCTTCTCTTTCTTTTTCTCTCCCTTATCTTTCATTTTCCCCAATCTTCTTTCTCTTTCTTTCTCTCTTTCTTCTTTCTTTTTCCTCTCTCTCTTTGTCTCGCTCTTTCCATCTCTCTTTCTCTCTCTCTCTCTCTCTCTCTCTCTTTCTCTCTCTCTCGCTGCGTCTCAATCTCTCCCCCACCATGTCAGGTTAACCCTCTCTGAAACTCGTTCTCCATTCATGGCTTCAGCATCTGCGGCCTAGCAGACGTTAGAGCCTTCCTTCGGCCTACTGCCATCACGCCATCCATTAATGGAGGGACGGATATGGTGCGCGGAAGTAGGTGGCGAAGAACAATACATCAAGTGTAAAGATTAGGGAAATATGTCCAGCCCCCAACATCACAAGTAGACTTTGTTTGACAGGCATGCTCTTATCTATCCTTGTAAAAAAATAATAATTTTTTTGGTAAGTTATGAATTTTTGTACAGAGAGCTAAAATGTAATTATGTTAAGCTATTGATTAATCTCTGTAAAGCTGTGGGAGGTTGATTTCTTTGGCTTAAATATGAAATATTATCTGCCTGTTTCGCTTTGTGTTTCAGCTCTGTTGCACAGATAATGCATTTTTTGTCACTTGTGTGTTCATTTGGAAACATTAATACTAAATGTACAAACATTAAACTGTTATTGGTATTTTTTGTTCTTTTTAAATGTAATGTCTCGGTATAAATAATAATTGTATGAACTGGTATGATTGCTTCTCTGAAAGAGGGCTTAATTATATTACCAGTGTGTTGAATCATAACAAGCTACAATAAAACCATTTTTTCTTAATATTGCCTGGTTATGTTAGCTGGTCTGTTTGGTGGAGATTCGTACATTACCAATACCTCAGAAATGGAAGAAACAAAGAACTGCATTTGCTGGTTTATACCAAAGATAGACACAAAGAGCTGTGGTAGTAACTCGCAGGTCAGGCAGCATATCTGGAGAACAAATCATAGGTGACGTTTTGGGTCGATGCTGCCTGACCCACTGAGTTACTCCAGCACTTTGTGTCTATCCTCAGAAATTGACGTGTGTTCATGGATAAAGTGAACGCTCATAGTCTTTTTCCCAGGGTAGAGGATTCTAAAACTAGAGAGTTGAGACTTAAGGTGTGAGGGGGGAGTTTTCAGAGGGACCTCAGGGGCAGGTTCTTTTATGAAGGAGATGAAGAGAAATTTCTTCAGCCAGACGGTGGTGAATCTGTGGAATTCATTGCCACAGAAGGCTGTGGAGTCCGTCAGTGGATATTTTTAAGGTAGAGATAGGTAGATTCTTGATTAGTACAAATTTCAGAGGTTATGGGGAGAATGCAGGAGAATGGAGTTAGGAGGGAGAGATTGATCAGCCATGATCATCATCCAAGGAAGAAGTGGCGAAGTAGACTTGATGGGCCAAATGACCTCATTCTACTCCTATCCCTTATCTACATTACTAAAAGTCTGATCTTGACCACTTCCTGTTGTTCTGTATATTGATTTTAGAAAAAACGCTGCAACTTACGGCTGTGATTTTTGGCCATCTTACTCAGAGTGCCCTTCCCTGCACAGGACAAGAGGATTTTTCCCATCAATGATAAATAAATGAGTTATTAGTGTTTAAAAAATGTTGAGATTCTCTCTCCTGAAAGGCCACGCCCCATCCGGAGGGACTATAAAACCCAGAGGTGTTGAGTGCCTCAGTCAGTCTCTGCAAGATGGGGGAGCGAGAGGGTCCTGTCTCTCAGTCTGAGCTGTGAATAACACTGAACACATGTCTACTAAACTGTGAGTGGTTTTACTGTCCTGTCAGTGCCCTTAATGTGGTTTGAAAATATAGTTTTCAAATGCTTAAGCTGTGTTGCCTTTCGTTTGGAAATGCTAAAGCTGTGTTGCCTTTGGTTTGGAAATAGTAAAGCTGTGTTGTCTTTGGTTTGGAAATGCTAAAGCTGTGTTGCCTTTGGTTTGGAAATGCGAAAGCTGTGTTGCCTAATTAGTTGTCTTGCCCAATTAAAGTTGCCTTGCATAATTAAAGTTGCCGTGCCTGATTAAAGTTGCCTTGCCTAATTAAAGTTGCCTTGCCTAATTAAAGTTGCCTTGCCCACTCCTGTTTCTGCTTTATATTGATTTTAGAAAAAATGCTACCACGTACAGCTGTGATTTTTGGCCATCTTACTCAGAGTCCCCCTCCGCTCATCAGGTGCTGAGGATTTTTCCATCGATGAAAAATAAAAGCGTTATTAGTGTTTAAAAATTGTTGAGATTCTCTCTCCTGTCAATCACGCCATGAAGGCCACACCTCTTCTGGTGGGAGGGGGTAGGGACTATAAAATCCAGAAGTGTGAGCGTGGCTCAGTCTCGGCAAGATGGAGGAAGGAGAGGTCACGACTCGCTGTCTTTAGTGGCCTTGCACCCTGCTTGAAGTGATTAAAAACTGCACTTGAATTTGTTGGCCTTGCACCCTGCTTAAAATGGAATTTCAAGGAATAGCCATGAGTCAACTGTCAGCCCACCAGCCGTGATTGACTGAGCTGCTAGCACAACAGGCTTGAGTGAGTGAGCCGCCAGCCCGAATCCATTCGGCCCACAATGTCCATACTAGCCCTCTGGAAACCAGTCACTTCAGTCCACAACACCCATACTAGCGCTCTAGAAAGCCCCACCCCCCCACTGGCCACCAATATTGGAATTGGTGGAGAGGAAGAATATTGCGCTGGGGGACTCTGTGATGCTGGGACCCAATGGGTCCCACTTAGTCTAGTGATCTTATAACATTTTCATTCAGAGGCTATTCCATATCTGGAATGAGTTGTCAGAGGGAGTTATAGAAGTGAATGCAATTATTAATTTAAAACATATTTGGACATTTGGTTTTGAGGGATATAGGCCAAATGCAGCAAAAAAGAATTAGCCCAATGTGCCAATGGTGGGCAAGGACCAAGGTAGACCAAAGGGCCTGTTTCCACACTCTACAGCTCTATGACTTCAAATTAAGAGACGGGAATGGCTTACATCTAAGCAAGATAATGATATTCCAAATCTTTCATCCCTGCAATTATATCCGTAGCCACTCCCACCTTCCGGATGAAGGCTTCGGAAGTAGATTTAAACGATGGGGAAAGAAGAAGAAGTAGCAATGTTACAACATTTTGAGATTTTAAAAATCAAGTGCAATTTATCCCATCAGATAAAGCATAAAAATAAGTTTAATTTGACACCTAATTCACTTTCGTATCTTCAGTATTAAAAAGGTTATGGCCATTTTCATACTCGGAAATTAGCACCTTGTTCCCTATTACTTTTCCATTGACTTAACACAAAAGCTGTGATCGAGGACAGTCAAAAGCCCATAACTTTCTTAAAAATTAAGAGAACTGAAATAATTTTTCAGTTATTATAGATTGAAGCATTCTGAAAGAAATATGAAACAATATTAGCTGCAATTAGGTAACTAACTAATTATATGCTTTAATTTCAGGTTATCCAATCTTACTTGGATGACCTGAAATTAAAGCATATAATTAGTTAGTTACCTAATTGCAGCTAATTACAAAATTCAATAACTAGATCTAAACATCTATCCATTTCTTAAGAAAAGATTAACATTTTTAAATAGCCTAAGTGTCCAGATAACATTCACACAAGAATGCACAATATAACATGATTTTTAAATCTCATTGTCATGAATTTAATGTTTAGGCCAAATGGAAGGAATTTAATGTTTAATTCCCGTAAATTAATGGCCATTTTAATCATCATGCGAGTGGGTTTTTGTGGAACGCGATCGATTGGAACGTTGCGGTTTGCGGTGAATTTGAACCCCATATCAGCAAGAAAATCACTGCCGGTTCGTATTGGGCCATAATCACAAAGTCATCTGAAGAAGCAAGTTTATTTGTAAAATAAACGACTTACCTTATGTTTTGTTCCCTACGTGAGATCCGTCCCGTTGTCGGCGTTGACGGCGTTAGAAGTCGCATTTTTATTTTACTCCAGCGATTAAATTGTCCCGCGATTTTTTTTTAAAACTTCCGAGAACGCAAGTTGGAAGAATTTTTCAGCATCAGCTAGTAGCCCGAGAAAATATATCTCGGACAGGCAGGATAAAACGGCATTTTAATCCCGCCCCCCCCCCCCCGGGTTATGACTGGCCGTGTGCGCGACTTTGGCGCCTTTGAGGGGGGTGCCTCAAAGGCGCCAAAGTCGCGCACACGGCCAGTCATAAATTCTGTTAGCCCTTGCTGTCTCCTCCCCTTCCTAACTCTCCCCACCCCTCACCCCCCATCGGCCCGAAACATTGCCTATTTCCTTCGCTCCATAGATGCTGCTGCACCCGCTGAGTTTCTCCAGCATTTTTGTGTACCTAAGTATTGTAACATACCAAGAAGAAGACCACAAAACTCGTGTGTGTGTGTGTGTGTGTGTGTGTGTGTGTGTGTTCCACTCTGACAGTCGCCGTTCCAGTTCCCGGTTTTTCTGGCGACTGCTGGCAACTTGACAGTCGCCAGCCGTCTGCTGAAAATAGTGGGACAGGTCCATAAGGCTCCTTGCTTCAAAGTAAGTCTTAACACAAACTTGCAAAGCAAGTCTTAACACAAACATAGACTTTGAGGTTGTGGAATAAACATAAAAAGAGAAGCAACACACTTACAGAAAGGGACAGGCAGTACCACTTCAGTTTAGCTTAGTTTAGAGACACTGCACGGAAACAGGCCCTTCGGCCCACCGAGTCCGTGCTGACAATTTAGGGGCAATTTACAATTTTACCAAGCCAATTAGCCTGCAGGCATGTATGTCTTTGGAATGTAGGAAGAAACTGAAGGACCTGGAGAAAACCCAAGCAGGTTACGGGGTTAACGTACAGGCAGCACCCGTATTGAGAATCGAGCCCGGGACTCTGGCACTGTAAGGCAGCAACTCCACTGCTGCGCCACCATGCTGCCCCAACAAAAAAAAATCCAGGAAATTCTCTCAGCAAATGATATTAGCAAGTGTTCAAGAGTCAAGAGTCAAGAGTGTTTTATTGTCATATGTCCCAGATAGAACAATGACATTCTTACTTGCTGCAGCATAACAGAATATGTAAACATAGTACACTGTAAGCAATGAGATAAATGAGAGGGGGGGAAAAATCAGTGTGTATATACTGATATACTTGTATACTACAAGTACACAGACACATATATATATATATATATATATATACATATGTATATATACACACATACACATACTCAAAAAACAAACAATAGCTGTGAAATAAAACAATAGAGGCAATGCCTCTCAATTATACACTACAGTCTTTGATCTAATTTGTATATGCAAATTAGCCTTAATTATTAGCAATCATTCATTTACTCTTCCTAATAACATAACAATAACACCATCCAGGATTTCCAGAGAAAGATTTATGTTTTGTTTCTTCAGTTATGCTGGGAAATGTACATGCTAATTAACCTAATTTAGCATCGTATCTGAATTAGAATATTGCTCCCTTCAAATCTGAAGAGGGATCATCATCTTGTGAAGTATTAGTGAAAGTATGGGAAACAATTTCATTGTTATCTTTGAATCGTTGGAATGCTGCAGGAGAGAGGACCACAGTCTATGGTTCAATGGTTCAACGGTGCTTTTATTGTCCCATGTGCAAAGTGCTAACACACTGTGAAATTCCTTTCCTACAAATAGTCCATTGTTGCCATATTGCCATACCATCCCCTATTAGCAAGTGTATGGAAAGAGTCTCTACTGAGTCCATCCATGCACCAGTTGTTATGAACGGTGCCTGTTCCAGGTGAGCCCCAGGCTGCTGCAGGCCTCCATCTGTCGCCGTCCTTGGATGCGATGCGTCTCTCCTTTCCCGTCCACCTTTGTTCTCCGAAGAGCCTTCTGCAGCCAACCATGATGGTGCAGTAGGCCAGACCCCGGTTCCCTCTCCTCTCCTACCGATACATCAGCCAGTAAGCAAGGGACAAACTCCCTCAATCTCGCTTTGTAGAAACAAAGAACTGCAGATGCTGGTTTATTCCAAAGGTAGACACAGAGCACTGGAGTAACTCAGCGGGCCAGGTAGCATCTGTGGAGAAAAAGGATAGGTGACATTTCAGTTCGGGACCCTTCTTCAGACTTGGGAATTAATCTTGGTTGGGATACTGGAATACCTACACCAACTATATAGGTTTATGGCCCTCACATGGCCTGAACCATGAAAAGTATAGGATTGCTACATTGATATTTTTCTGCCAGATCACAGTAGTGGTAATTAGAATTAATCTGGAGTAAAAACCTAATAGTAGTATGGAGTGAAACCCTAATAATTTAGGTGTAACAGAGGTGTATAAAATCATGAGAGGAGTAGATCAGGTGGACGCACAGAGTCTCTTGACCAGAGTGTGGGAATCGTGAACATGATAGATTTAAGGTGGGGGGGGGGGGGGGGATTTTTTATAAGAATCTGAGGGGTGACTTTTCACACAAATGGTGGTTGGGGTATGGAAGGAGCTGCCGGAGGAGGTAGTTGAAGCAGGTACCATCGCAATGTTTAAGAAGCAATTAGACAGGTGTATGGATAGGGCAGGTTTAGAGGGACATGGACAAAACGTGGGCAAGTGGAACTACTGTAGATGGGTCAGTGTGGGGAAATTGGTCTGAAGGGCCTGTTTCCACACTGTACAACTCTATGACTCTATAACAATGCCAATGATCATGGAACTACCAGAATGTTGAAAAATATATTTTGTTCACGATCATCTAAGAAAAAAAATCTCCAATTTGTACCCTTACATGCATGAATAAGGATGCAAATTAGTTGTTTTACGACCTATATTATAAACACATTCGCACTCCAGCTCAGAATGTATTTAGAACAAAACACAACGTCAGGCAGGTCAGGCAGCATTAGAGAACTAGAGAAAGTCTATGACGAATGTATGGTCAACTTTGACTGCAAGAAGCAAAATACGCCAAAATATGATATCTAAAATGGGGTGGACATAACACAGGAATTTCGGGTCGAGACCCTTCTTCAGACTGAGAGTCAGGGGAGAAGGAAACTCGGGGTATGGACAGGTACCATGGGAAGATGGTGTCAAAGAAGCTTATGAGAGGAAAAAGTACTCTGAACTGGCAACTGAAGCTGCCCAGAATGGCTGGAAGACTAAGATTTTCCCTGTAGAAGTGGGATGCAGGGGAATTGTTACTACATCTACGACCAGTCTATTGAAGAAAATGGGGGAGAAGGGTTGTTCCCTCCGACAAGCAATCAAGTCATTGTCAAATTCAGCAGAAAAAAGCAGCAATTGGCTTTGGATTAAAAGGAAAGACAACAACTGGGCTGCAAGATGAAAATAGGAGGGTATGGAACTGAGGGGGGTGTACCTGGGACGCTAGTTATCACCGTTGAGCCCTCTGGAGACGTTGTGGGCTTGTCAATGAAATGACAAAGAAGGAGGGTGCCCGCCTGATGACCCCAATGATGTACCTTCCACCACTCCAATCCCACTGCCAATATCACGAGTGCCGACTTACTACAGGGATTGAAGCATCAAGTCATATTCGCTCTACTACAGAACAAATCAGAGCCGGCAATGTTGAAAAATGAAAGGTGAAGCCCACCATGGTCCATTGTTGGCCGTGGAAGAGGTGATCACAAAGGGATATATGGATATAGTGGAATGGGTAGGATGACTAGGGTGGGGGAGGGAATAGGGTGAGAGACGGAATGCAGGGGTTACTTGAAATTGGAGAAATCAATATTCAAGCTGCCCAAGCAAAATATTCTTGGCATTGTCAGTTGTTCAAAGGGTAGGTTGTTGTGTGAAAGACAGTGCTTCCAGAGGTGATGGGTTGATTGGTATTGATATAATAATACATTTTATATTTAATGGGCGCCTTTCATACAAAATCTCAAGGACACCTTACATAGTAATCGGAATAAAAACATATAATCGGAGTAAAACAAGTAATTAAAGACATCACAGAGACACAAATTAAAAACAGAATTCAATCCAAAAACAGAAAATCAAAAACACAGTGTGAAGAGAGAGCAGCGGCAACCAAATCGTGCCAGCGTCCACTCTCCCTTCACGGCAGCCATCTTGGACACAGACCTACAAGACTAATTAGACAAAAAAAAATCATCCCCCCACAGTGGATAGCACTGTGGAGGAAGGCACAATGTCCAGTCCCCACCCCATGTTCACCCCAAAGTCAGGCCTATTGGGGCCACCGCAGTTGCCTCTACGGAGGCCCGATGTCCCTGGCCGTTCTCACCGGGTGGTCTTGCCCCGGCGTCGGGAGAGTCCTTTCGGCGGCTGGGCCACTTGGAACGGCCGCTTCTTGGTTGGAGCCCGCGGCTGCCGAAGCCGACAAGGCCGCGCCAGTTTGGCGCTCCTAGGCTCCAGATGAAAAAATAAACCATCCCTTTATCTTTATCATATATCTAGAATTGAAATGAAAGGGAAAATAAACCATCCCTTTATCTTTTAGCTAACTTTGTTTGAATTGCATCGACACAATTTCTGACCAATACAATAAATTACCCTTATTACCAGGAAAATTTAGTTTTGTTTATCATCATGTGTACCAAGGTACAGTGAAAAGCTTTTGCTATTTGCTAACCAGTCAGCAGAAAGACAATACATGATTATAATCAAGATTAAGGGGAAGGTGTCTTAGAGTCATAAAGTCTCACAGTGTGGAAACGGGCCCTTCGGCCCAACTTGCCAACACCGATCAACATGTCCCATCTACACAAGCCCCACGTGCCTGCATTTTGCCCAGATTCCTCTAAACCTAACGTCCATATATCTGTCAAAATTTTTATTAAACATTGCAATAGTACCTACCTCAACTGCCTCCTCCGGCACCTCATTCCATGCGCCCACTAGCATTTGTGTAAAAAAATTACCCCTCAGATTTCCATTAAATCTTTCTCGTTTTACTTAAGCCTACGTCTTAAATAAGTTGAAACCTAAATCACGTTAAAGGCCGTTGGAAGTTGCAAACACAGTGTTTGCATGTATTCCAGTGTCAAATAACGGCAGTAATTTGTTACTCTAATGAGCGCCTGACAGCCTATTGATTATAGGTTATTCTGCTATTGAGAAGACTTAAGTGTTCCCTTCTTCACTCTCTTGCCCTCTCTGGTCTTTATGAACTCCCTTCCTGGCTTAAAAAAAGATAACCACTTCAAACCACAGCCCTCTGCAAGGGAGCTTTCAAATCCATATTCTGCGGAATTGTTGTTTTACCAACCTAGTCTCGTTTTAATGAACACAAATTATCAGCGATTAACACCTAAGTCCCTAGAATTTTTACATGAGTTTTATCCACCTGATTGCAGGCATTTGTCACACAGTATGAATTAAAATGCAGTGATATGCTTTTATATAATAAACAATAATTGCAGGGCAGGGAGTGAAACGCAATTGATAAATAATTTCCCAAACAAGGTGTCAGAAAACTGAATTCACAAATTCCATGCATTTCATTTATTCTTGGCTGGAGTTCAAGGTTTCTGACAGTAAGATTTATTGAATTAATTGCCTAGGGCAACCATGCAATAAAATCATCTAAAAGATACATTTTCATGGCACACAGATACATTAGAGTAATTTTTCAAGTGCTACGTCTATAGTTCTACATGTTCCAGGTAGAACATTTCCGGTAAAGTGGCATGATCATATATCTAGAATTGAAATAAAAGGGAAAATAAAGCTTACATTTTGGTAGCATATTTTAATGTTTTAAAGAACTTTTGAATACACTTTCAAAGGATAACAATGTAAGGAAATGTTTACTTTAGTTTAGAGAAACAGCATGGAAACAGGCCTTTCCGTCCACCGAATCCATACTGACCATCGATTCACACTAGTTCTATGTTATCGCACTTTTACATCCACTCCCTACACACTAGCGGCAATTTGGAGGGGCCAATTAACCTACAAACTCGCACGTTTTAAGATGTGGGAGGAAACCGGAGCACCGAGAGGAAACCCACGTGATCACTGGGAGAATGTACAAGCTGTGTACGGGTGCTGTCTGTGTGGAGTTTGCACTACATATGATCATTAAACATTCAACTCGTCTCAACAGGGCAGCATGGTGGGGCAGTGGTAGCCAGGTACCTTTGTTTGCTGTCTGCGCGGATTTGTACATTCTGCTTGGGTTTTCTCCCGGTGCTCCAGTTTCCACACACACTCTAAAAATGTCCAGGTTTGTTGGTTAATTGGCTGTGATAAAAACAAAATTGTAAATTGTCCCTAGTGTGTAGGATGGTGCTAGTGTACGGGGTGATCGCTGGTTGGGGCTCGGTGGGCTGAAGAGCCTGTTTCCGTGCTGTATTTCTAAAGTCTAGACAATTCAACATCACTATCATTGGGTTGTCAGCTGCTCATGCAAAATATGAGGCACTGTTCCTCAAATTTGTGCGTGGCCTCACAACGGCATGGAAGAAGGTCCAGGGCAGAAAGGTCAGTGTGGGAATGGGAAGCACAATATAGTGTTGCCGTGTCGATAGAAAGTGTTGATAACAGGACCATCACTGCTTTTATCTATGTTCCCCCAGAGTTTACTCAATTAATTAAATGTAGATCCCCAGGATTGCAATCTCTCTGCATCTCCAACTGAGGCCTCTCGATAGTTTAACCATTCCACTGCTCTCCTGATAGCAATGCTGAGGAGACAGCATTTACTGCCGTTCCTTAACAACCACAGAGCATTAAAAATCCATTATACAGCACAGAACAAGCTGTATTTGAACAAAATCAGGCAACGTTTGTCTTTTCGCTGCAAGGATGGTTGCCCTTCAGGTTCCTATATAATCTTCCCCCTCACCATAGACCTATGTCCTCTAATTCTTGATTCCCTTAAACTGGGTAAAAGACTCTGTGCATTCACCTTGTCATTTCCCCTCATGATTTAATACATCTCTATAAGATCACCACTCAGCCTCCTGTGCTGCAAGGAATTGTCCTAGCCTGCCTAATCTCATCCTACAGCTCAGGCCCTGGGGGAACCTCCTTGCCTGAGGTCATCTGTTGCCGGCCCTGATTTGTCCTGGTTATTTCTCGCTTCAAGTTCCCTTCCCTCTCTCGTCACCCATCGTTTGTCTCCAGAGATGCTGCCTGACCCGCTGAGTTACTCCAGCACTTTGTGCCTGTCTATCTTTAGTATTAACCAGTCAGCTGGAAGAGAGGAGGGGGTTGATACAGGCGAGGAAGGTTTTTTGATAGGCCTGAAATGAAAAGACAGAAGGTGTAAAAAGCTGGAAGAGAGGAGAGGCAGGCAAAGACTGGCAGCTAATAAGTTGATACAGGTGAGGATGTTTTTTTTGATATGTAGATGATTGGAAAAAGACCTGAAATATAAAGACAGAAGGTGTGAGATCTTTTCCTAGTTTGTAATTGTAATTATCAAACCTGGTCTGTCTAGTTCCCTGGAAGTGGCCTCCTAGGTAGATAGAGTGATCAAGAAGACTTTTGTTTCATTGACCTTCATTAGTTAAGGTATTGAGTACAGAAGTAGGGATGTTATGTTCCAGCTGTATAAGATGTTGTGAGGCCACACTTGGAGTAGTGTGTTCAGTTTTGGTCACCTTGCTGTAGGAAGGATGTCATTAAGCTGGAAAGAGTGCAGAGAAGATTTATGAGGATGTTGCCAGGACTTGCTTGGAGAGCCTGAGCAGGTTAGAACTTTATTCCTTACTAGACTAAGTGGGACCCGTTGGGTCCCATGTTCACACAGGAGGGCTGGTCCCCTAACGCAATATTCCACCTCTCCACCAATTCGAATATTGCTGGCCAGTGTGTGTGGGGGGGGGGGGGGGTTGCTTTTTTACTTCATTTCCATTGCCATTGCAGTTTCAAGCACAGGGCAGGCCAAACAACTCATTTCATTTTCATTAATGGCTAACAAATAATTTATTCAAGTATATTGCATACTCACTGTTCTGTGGTTTCCCAGTTTAGACAAAGAGTCGTGACCTCTCCCTCGCCATCTTGCAGACAGACTGAGCCACGCCCACACTTCCGGGTTTTATAGTCCCTTCCCCTCCCACCGGAAGGGGCGTGGCCTTTATGACAGTGATTGACAGGAGAGAGAATCTCAAGATTTTTTCAACACTAATAAGTCTTTTGTTTTTCATCGATGGGAAAAATCCTCAGGGCCGCAGCAGAGGAGGACTCTGAGTAAGATGGACAAAAAATCACAGCCATATGTGGTAGCGTTTTTTCTAAAATCAAAGCACAGTGCAAACAGAAAGTGGTTAAGATGAGACTTTTAATTATATAGATAGTGCAAGAGGCTGAGGGGTGATCCTATTGAGGTGTATAAAATCATGAGGGGAATGGATAAGGTGAATGTACAGATTATTTTACCCAGCATAGGGGAATCAAGAACCAGAGGACGTAGGTTTATGGTGAGCGGGGTAAGATTTAATAGGAACCTGAGGGGCAGCTTTTTCAATAATAATAATAATAAATTTATCTTTATTTATTTTTTTATTTTTATTTTTTTATTATTTTTTTATTTTTTTATTAGAAGTAGACATATTATAAAATGTAGTTACATATTATAGTAAAAAAATTTTTTCATATACATCAGTCATACATTATTAAAATTTTCCATTATCAATTACTTCTGCTTCTAGTGTTTTTATTTTTTATAGAAAGAGGGAAAAAGAGAGGGTAGAAAGTTACAAATAAAAAAGAAAGCAAAAAAAAACACAACAGAAAAACAAGGGAGGTGGAATGGGTTACCTGTAATACATCAATGGAGATAGGTTCGTAGGTTATAAAGTATAGCTTTTCATCTATTCCTGAGTTCAAGTTTCAGTTGGGTCCTCGTGCTGTGCCAATCTATCCCTTCAGATAGTTAATGAATGGAGCCCAAATTTTATGGAAAAGATCTTGTTTGTCCATTAAGACAAGTCTAATTCTTTCTAAGTATAGGGTCTCCGACATTTCCGTAATCCACATTTTAATTGTGGGGGTTGTAGGGCCTTTCCAAGATTTTAATATTAATTTTTTTCCGGTTATTATACTGTAGTTGAGGAAATTTCTTTGGTTTGTTGTGAGTGTTAAGCTTTGTTCTGATATTCCAAGTATTATTAATTTTGTGTCTGGGTCCAGTTTTGTATTAATAACTTCTGAAGTTATTTCAAAAATATCAGTCCAGAAATGTTTAAGTTTTATACAGTTTGCAAACGTATGTGTTAAATTAGCCTCTAAATGTAGACATTTATCACAAATAGGAGAGATTTGTGGGAAGATTCTATTTAGTTTTATTTTAGAGAAGTGTAGTCTATGTAAGACCTTGAATTGTATTAAAGTATGTCTGGCATTTAATGAACATTGATGTATTTGTTGTAAACTTTCGTCCCACATATCTTTCGTGATAGGATGACCTATTTCATTTTCCCATTTGTATCTATATGGTTCGGTCGGTGGTACCTCGTTGTTTAGTAGGGTGTTATAAATATAAGCTATTAGTTTATGGAATGCACTCAAATAATTTCTTCAGATATCTACAAATTAGAGATTATGTTAAATCTAATACACAAGTCTACAGGAATAGGGAATCAGAAATTCTTGATGAATGTCTGAACAAGCATCCTAATACTGAAAAACTAATAGCTTATATTTATTTTTTATTTTATTTTATTTTTTATTTTATTTTATGGGCGCCTTTCAAGAGTCTCAAGGACACCTTACAAAAATTTAGCAGGTAGAGGAAAAACATGTAAGGGGAATGAAATAAATAGTAGAGACATGACTAGTACACAAAGTAAAGACAGAATTCAATTCAAAACACAATATGAGGCAATTAATGCACAGATGAAAAGGGAGGGTGATGAGTATATCAATGAGAGGGTGATGAGTATATGGAACGAGCTTCCAGGAGGAGGTAGTTTAGTTTAGTTTTGTTTAGTTTATTTTATTATCATGTGTACCGAGGAACAGTGAAAAGCTTAGATAAAGTCCAGTAAAGCCTGAGGGTCTCCTGATAGCAGCTCAGGACTGCTCTCTAGTTATTGATAGCATGGTTCAGTTGTCTGATAACAGCTGGAAAGAGATGGTACTTGATTCTGGAAATGTGCGTTTTTACACTATTTACATAGTTGAGAGGTACTAAAACAGCATTTGGGAGATATTTCCACTGGTACGTGGATAGGGTAGATTTAGAAGGGTGGGCCAAACGTGGGCAGTTGGGACTAGCGTAAATGGGGTATCTTGACCATGGGCCAATTGGGCTGAATGGCCTGTTTTGTGCTGTTTGAATCTATGAACCTATGGTTTTCTTTAACACATAATTGGTCCACAAATGCAAAAGTGATTTCAAAGTGATGCTTCCACAAGGAGACATTCATTCTAAACCTGGTGAAGTTTGAGTCAGCACTTGTTACGTGATGATCCACTCAACAGATCCACTGAGTAACCAGTGCTGATATCTGGGCCCGCAGTCTAATTTAATATAAGGCTCCTTACGCTATCTTGGCAATATTCCAATTTATTAATATTTATTAACTTTTATTATGTTCCTGCACTAATTAATAGAGATGTAAATTAAATTAAAGTAAACAAGTTAATATCTCCATTAATAGATGGGCCACAACATTTTAATAGAATGTTAAGCAAACAAAGAATGGGAAATAGACCCCCCATCAGTCTGAAGAAGGGTTTCGGCCCGAAACGTCGCCTATTTCCTTCGCTCCATAGATGCTGCTGCACCCGCTGAGTTCCTCCAGCAATTTTGTGTACCATGGGAAATAGACTCACTGGACCTTCCAAAGTGCTTCACTTTGTTAATTTTACTTTAAACAGAGATACAGTGTGGAAATAGGCCTTTCAGCCCATTGAGTTCATGCTGACCAGTGATCACCTCCTACACTAGTACTATCCTACACACTGGGGACAATTTACAATTTGCAGAAGCCAATTAACCTACAAACCTGCATGACTTTGGGGTGTGGGTGGAAACCAGCACTGCTGGAGAAACACCTCGTGGTCACAGGGAGAACGTAAACTCGTAGTCAGGATCAAACTCAGATCTGGCGCAATTTTGCGCCCCAAATCTGCGGAAGGATATGCTGGCATTGGAGAGGGTCCAGAGGAGGTTTACGAGTATGATCCTAGGAATGATCATTTGAAGATGCTGGGCCTGTACCCACTGGCATGAAGAAGGATGAGGGGGATCTCATTGAAACTAGCCAAATATTGAAAGGCCTGGATAAAGTGAATGCGGAGAGGATGTTACTGTTAGTGGGAGAGTATCGGACCAGAGGACATAGCCTCAGGATAAAATAATATACCTTTAGAAAGGAGATGAGAATGAATTTGTTTATTCAGAGGGAGGTGAATCTGTGGAATTAATTGTCACAGACAGCTGTGGAGGCCAAGTCAATGGGTATTTTAAGGGAAAGATTGACAGATTCTTGATTAGTACGGGTGTCAGGGGTTATAGGGCAAAGGCAGGAGAATGGGGTTCAGATCTTCCATGACTGGATCAGTTCCTGTGGACTGGAGGGGATCCAATGAAACACCACTTTTTAAGAAAGGAGGGAGAGCGAAAACTGGGATTATAGACCAGTTAGCCTTACATCGGTAGTGGGGAAGATGCTTGAGTCGATTATTAAAGATGTAAGAGCAGCACATTTGGAAAGTCGTGACAAGATCGGTCTAAGTCAGTATGGATTTATGAAGGGGAAATCATGCTTGACTAATCTTCTGGAATTTTTTGAGGATGTAACAAGTAGAATGGATAAGGGAAAGCCAGAGGATGTGATGTATCTGGACTTTCACAAAGCCTTTGACAAGGTCCCAACAGGAGATTAGTGTGCAAAATTAGAGCACATGGTATTAGGGGTAGGGTAATGACATGGATAGGTTGGCAGACAGGAAGCAAAGAGTAGGAATTAAGAATGGTATGCAGTGACTAGTGGGGTGCTGCAAGGCTCTGTACTGAGACCCCAGTTATTTACAATATATATTAACAATTTAGACAAGGTAATTAAATGTGACATCTCCAAGTTTGCGGATGACACAACGATGGGTGCAGTGTGAGCGTCGAGGAGGATGCTATGAGGCTGCAGGGTGACTTGGATAGGTTGGGGTGAGTGGGCAGATGCATGGCAGATGCAGTATAATGTGGATAAATATGAGGCTATCCACTTTGGTGGCAAGAACAGGAAGGAAGATTATTTTCTGAATGGTGTCAGATTAGGAAACGAGGAGGTGCAACGAGACCTGGGTGTGCTTGTACATCAGTGACTGAAAGTAAGCATGCAGGTACAGCAGGCAGTGAAGAAAGCTAATGGTATGTTGGCCTTCATAGCGAGAGGATTTGAGTATAGGAACAAGGAGGTCCTACTGCATTTGTACATGGCCCTGGCGAGACCGCACCTAGAGTATTGTGTGCAATTTTGGTCTCCTAATTTGAGGAAGGACATTATTGCTATTGAGGGAATATAGTGTAGGTTCACCAGGTTAACTCCCGGGATGGCGGGACTGACATATGATGAAAGAATGGGTTGACTGGGCTTGTATTCACTGGAATTTAAAAGGATGAGAGGAGATCTCATAGAAACATATAACATTCTTAAAGGATTGAACAGGCTAGATGCAGGAAAAATGTTCCCGATGTTCGGGGAGTCCAGAACCAGGGGTCACAGTTTGAGAATAAGGGGTTGGCCATTTAGGACTGAGATGAGGAAAATCGTTTTGACCCAAAGAGTTGTGAATCTGTGGAATTATCTGCCACAGAAGGCAGTGGAGGCCAATTCACTGGATGTTTTCATGAGAGAATTAGATTTAGCTCTTAGGGCTAAAAGAATCAAGGGATATGGGGAGAAAGCAGGAATGGCCATGATCATATAAAATGGCAGTGCTGGTTCGAAGGGCTGAATGGCTTACTCCTGCACCTATTTTTCTATATTTTTATGTTTCTACAATTGAATGGCGGAGTAGACGATGAGCCAGATGGCTTTATTCTGCTCCTAGAACCTATGAACTTATGAACTCATGAATAATAATACTATTCAATATATATACAATAATGCAATGCTTATCAACTTGAATAATATAGACAATTCTGTAATATTATTTCAATTTCAATTTTTATATAGATAACATTGTTGCCTTTGGTGTCACAATAAAGGCCATACCTACAGTTACCCAATTCCCAGTGCACACATGATAGAGACAGAAAACAGATAAAAAGCTCAATTCAGTTGAAAATAAAACTGGAAAAACCCATTCTGAAATATTTAGTCAATCGAACTATTTTAGATTACATGAAATCTAATTTATTAGAGAATATCTCCCTCTTATGTAACATCTTCAGCACAAAATAAATTGTAAATGTTCCCTGGTGTGTCACTGGTCGATGTGGATGCGCTGGGCCAAAGGGCCTGTTTTCATGCTGTGACTCGAGAGTCTAAAGTCTTGTTTTCTCCCCTTTTTGATTACATACTTTTAATTAATCGCTAAAATCTCTACACCTTTCCATTGTGGCAAACTCAGGATGGTGAGTATTTTCTATAGCTCTGCCTTGTTTTCATAACGTTATAGGGTCAGACAGAAGGGAAACAGGCCCTTCGACCCAACTCATCCATGCCGACCAAGATACGCAATCTACACCAGTCCCACCTGCCCGCCTATGGCCCGTATCCCTCTGAATCTTTCCTATCCATGTACCGTCCAAATGTCTTTTAAATGATCTCACTGTACCTCAGCTGCCTCAACCGGCAGCTCATTCCATATACTCACCAACATCTATTCTATTAAATCTTTCCTAGGTTTCTATTAAATCTTTCCCCTCACACCATAAGCCTATGCATTCTTGTTCTAGACAATACCCTGTGCATTCACTCCCTTCTTGGCTGAATTCTTTGATGAATAGATTATATTGGTAGAAGTTTAAAAATAATATTTCTTACACTTTTTAATTTGCATGAATATCCTACAAAATCCACCACCAAGATCATCCATATCAGTCATAACTAATCCTGAACAAATTTCATATCATGAAACGTACAAAGTGAAATACAATAAAGGAATAGTAAATATAATTAGAGCAGAATTAATTTCCTGCTGTTTACATTATGACAAAGTATATTAATAAAGTTGATATTCATTTGGTGCAGATAACTTTAATAGAACAGAGGCTATCAACTCAATAACATTTCAAGATAATATTAATATCTTAGACAAAGTGCTGGAGTAAATGGGTCAAGCAGCATCTCTGGAAGACATGGATAGAAAACATTTTGGGTCGGGACTCTTTGTCAGATACATATACTGCAAAGAAGACTCCCGACCAGAAACATTGCTTATCTATTCCCTCCACAGATGCTGCCTAACCTGTTTAGTTATTCCAGCACATTGTGTTTTGCTCAAGATTCCAGCATCTGCAGTTCCTTGCGATACTCTAAATGCATTCCATTTACTTGGATTATTTAAAGTATCAAGCAGAGAGAATAATAGGCTAAGTGACCATGTGTTTCTAACACCAGCTTGTTAAAAATAGCATTACCAAATGATTAGTGTGTTTTGGGTTGAAAGTGCCACGTGTTTAATTTAAATTTAGAGATACAGCCTGGAAAAAGGCCCTTCGGCCCACCAGGTCCGTGCCGACCAGTGATCCCTGTACATTAGCACTACCCAACACACGAAGGACAATTTACAAGTTTTAACAAAGCCAATTAACCTACAAACCTGTATGTCTTTGTAGCGTGGGAGAAAACTGGAGCATCCGGGGGAAACACACATGGTCAGGGGGAGAACGTGCTAACTCCGTACAGACAGCACCCATTTTCTGGATCGAACCCGGGTCGTTGGCGATGTAAGGCATTTGCTGTAGATTGTGTAGGTACTCAGAAACATTGGAATAATGGAACGTACCTCCACTGAGGCAAGATTGTAATCATGGAGTCTCAGGGAGTCATAGACGGGGCATTAAACAGTCATAGAGTCACAGAGAGTCATAGATGAGGCCTGTTATAGAGTCATAGTCATTCAGTGTGGAAACAGGCCCATTGGCCAAACTTCCTCATGCCGACCTACATAATCCATCTACACTAGTCCCACCTGCCTTGGACCATATCTCTCTAAACCTCTCCTAACCATGTACCTGTCCAAATGTCTCATAAACATTAAAACATATGTTACATATACATAAACGTTATTGTACCTGCCTCGACTACCTCCTCTGGATGGTGTAATTGTAGTGCGGGAGGTTAGACCTACAGTTCAGCAGTTACACATCTCATGGCAGCGGTTTTAATTTTGAGTGTTTTTAATAGTGTTAAGAACAACACAGGCACATAAATGTAGGTGTCAGTAAAGATCACGAGTTGTTAGCAGGATCCAACCTTGCCACTTTAACATCGATGTAACCTGCTGTAAATGGTACTAGGGCATCACAGCTGAACAGATGAAAGACAGCAGAGGGCCAACGGAGTGATGACATTTGTCACATCAGACTCAAGTGTGCCTCTTCCCAGGGTAACTGTTGCAGAGGTTAGATCGGCCTTCCTGAGGGTGAACCCACGGAAAGCAACTGGCACGGGCGGAGTCCCTGACTGCGTCGTTTAGAAGGAAGAGAGGGGATCTTATTGAGTTTAGAAGGATGAGAGGCAATCTTATTGAAACATATAAGACTGTTAAGGGTTTGGACACGCTGGAGGCAGGAAACATGTTCCCGATGTTGGGGGAGTTCTGAACCAGGGGCCACAGTTTAAGAGTAAGGGGTAAGCCATTTAGAACGGAGACAAGGAAACACTTTTTCTCACAGAGAGTTGTGAGTGTGTTTAATTCTCTGCCTCAGAGGGCAGTGGAGGCAAGTTCTCTGGATGCTTTCAAGAGAGAGCTGGATCGGGCTCTTAAAGATAGCGTAGTCAGGGGATATGGGGAAAAGGCAGGAACGGGGTACTGATTGGGGATGATCAGCCAAGATCACATTGAATGGCGGTGCCGGCTCGAAGGGCCGAATGGCCTACTCCTGCACCTATTGTCTATTGCCTATTGTCCATTGTCGTTAGAAACTGTGTGGACCAACAAGCAGTAGTATTCACAGACATCTTTAATCTCTCCCTCCTACATTCTGAGGTACCCACCTGCTTCAAGAAGTCCACTATCATCCTGGGGACGAATAAAAGCAAGATCTCGTGCTGTAATGACTACCATCCAGTGGCCTTGGTATCCACCATAATAAAGTGCTTTGAGAGGCTGGTTACGGAACCAGTCTACCCAGCGGCTTTAACCCACTGCAGTTTGCCTACCGCCACAACAGGTCAATGGCTGGTGCTGGTACACGTGGTAAACTAAAAATCCTTGGGTAACTGGTCAGGACCCTAACTCAGATTGATGGAGGGAGTAGGGGAAAGTTCCCCTCCCCCCTATTTTCCAGCTTTCTCCCTCCTACTCCATTATTCCTGACCCGAAATGTCACCCGCCCGTTCCCTCCACAGAAGCCGCCTGACCCGCTGCATTCGTCCAGTACTTCTATTTTAGTTTAGTTTCATTTAGTATATTGTCATGTGAACAGTTTATGTCACGTGCTTAATATATTACAGTAAAAAACGTTTTTCTTGCGTGTTATCCAGTCAGCGGAAAGACTATACATCATTACAACCAAGTCATCCACAGTGTACAGATACAAGATGAAGGGTATTACATTTAGTGCAAGATTAGGTCCAGTAAAATCCATTTAAAGATAGTCCGATGATCTCTAATGAGGTAGATGGTAGTTCAGGACTGCTCTCTAGTTGGTGGTAGGATGGTTCAGTTGCCAGATAACAGCTGGGAAGAAATTGTCCCTGAATTTGGAGGTGTGCATTTTCATACCTGAACCTCTTGCCTGCTGGGAGAGGGGAGCAGAGGGAGTGGTCCTAGATTATGCTGGTGGCCATGCCAAGGGAGTGTGGTGTAGATGGAGTCAATGGTTGGTTTGTGTGATGTTCTGGGATGCGTTCACAACTTTGTTTCGCACAATGCTGCATTAATGATCATTGGATCTACATCAGACAGTAAGGAACAGATCATAATCTCAGGGCTCGTTTGATTGTCTGAGAGCGTCTTGACTTCGAGATGTAATGAGTCTGACGAAAGGTCTCTACCCGAAATGTCACCCATCCATGTTTCCCAGTGATGCTGCCTGACCCGCTGAGTTACTCCAACACTTTATGTCTTATCTTTGGGAAACCAGCATCCGCAGTTCCTTGTTTCTAGCTATAATTAGGGATGGATGTGTTTCTTTTTATTGGCAGTCAGCAAGAGGTTATTTTTTGGCTGTTCGTCGGACCGACACAACGGAGAAATCGCATCGATAGATGTCGGCCATTTAATCATCCGAGCATGATGTATTGTTGCTGGCCAAGGTCTCAACCACCTGTTCTCACTCAAGTAGGGTAATGAGGCAGCTCCACAAATGCTCTTATCCGTGCGCCAATTTGCAAAAATGTTGAACCTCTCAAGAATTGTCCCATCTGTTCACACAAAGGGATGCGTAGTGTGAGTCGCTGGAGAGTTGTGTTAATATGGCAGATCTCAGAAAACCATTTGGATTTCCCCCACAAGCGACTAGAAACCCATTGGCAGCCACGGCTAATATACACTGCATTCATCTCCCATTTGGACAGTTTTAGTTTCAAGACCAGCTCCTGCGATTTGAACCAAAATTCTCGGTTGACTCTCTGATGATCTGAGCACATATAACAGCAACAGCACAGGAACAAGTCCTGTAACTCATGATATTGACCACGGTGCCAATTCAAACTACATATCCGCTAGCACCTGGTCTGTATTCCCTCCCCCCCACCCCCCCCATTCCCTGCTTGTTCTTGTGCTATTTAAATGCCTCTTTATTGTTGCTGTCATATCTGCTTCCACCACTTTTTCTTGCAGCACGTTCCTGTCTGTTTATGGTCTTCAATGGTTCAATGGTGTTTTTTTCGTCTCATGTGCAACTGCACAGTGAAATTCTTTTTGCATATTTACACATGCGGGCGCTGCCATGTTTTGGCGCCATTTCCAAAGTCTAAAGTCCAGTCCGCATGCGCGCTTGGTCTACTGGAGCGGCTCCCGATCCTGGCAAGCCTCAGGCTCCTGCGGGACCTTCCTCTGTCACCCTCGATCGGATCGGATCGGCCCGCGAACCGACATCCCCCTCCTCTCCTCGCCCCGCCATCTTAGTGTCCCGGGGCACCTCCTGCATATTTTGGGTACGACCTTAAGCTGCCTCCACCAGATGTAAAAGGTTCACAGAAAAAGACACAAAGTGCTGGAATAACTGATGGGGTCAAGCAGCAACTTTGGAGGTGGATAGGTGATGCTTTAAGTTTGGATCCTTCTTCAGGCTGATTGTGATGGGAGGGAGAGTGGGACCATCTAAACTCCATCTTCTGGCTTCACAAATTGCACGGATTGTATCCTTATCTCCTTATCTCACACTATTTGTCTTTTTACCTCTGGCCTTTGTCCAACCATCAGGCAATCTGAGACTGTATCCAGGCCAGACTTTGTCTGCCCCCACCTCTCATCAAGCATTCTTCACCACTCCCCCTCCCACCAGAATCAGTCTGAAGAAGGGCCACGACCCGAAACGTCACCTATCCGTGTTCTCTGGAGATGCTGCCTGACCCGCTGAGTTGTTCTAGCAGTTTGTGTCTCTTTTTGTTAACTGGCATCTGCAGTTCTTTGTGCCTCCAGTTATGAAAGGTTTTTGGGCAGTGACTCAAAGGTGAGCAGGAGGTTGTCCTTGGTTCTTTAGCCAATTAGCCTAGTGGTATAGATGGTAGAGAACCAGGTTCAATCCTGACCTCAGGTGCTGTCCGTACAGAGTTTGCACTTTCTCCCTGTGACCGCATGAGTTTTTTCTGGGTGTTTTGGTTTCCTCCCACATCCCAAAGACATGCAGGTTTGTAGGTTAATTGGCCACCGTAAATTGCCCCTAGTGTGTAGGATAGAACTAGTATACGGATAATCACTAGTTGGTGCGGATTCGGTGGGTCAAATGAGGTTGTTCATCACTATATCTCTAAATTAAACTAAATTTATGAAGGCCAAAGTGCCTTTTGTCCACCCTATCTTCCTGTGGCGGCACTTTCAAGGAACTATCTACCTGCACGTTCACATGGGGAGAATGTGAAAACTCCACACAAACAGTACCGAAGGTGGAGCTGCAATTCGGCCACTTAAGCTTTGGAGAGCTTGATACCTTTGGTTTTAGGTTTATTATCATCATGTGTCCCGTGGTCCAGTAGAAAGCATTGTTTTGCATGCTATCCAAACAGGTCAGATATACCCCACATAAATACAACCAGTTCAAACTCAAGTACAATAGATAAAGCAAGGGAGAAGATACGTGCAGAATATACTTCTCAGCATTGTAGCGGATCATTTCAGATAAAATCCATTGTCCTCAATGGGGCAGAGGTGAATCGGATGCAGTACCCTAGCTTATGGAAGGACTGTTCAGAAACCTGATAACCTCCCTTCCATTGACTCAATTTACACCTCACGCTGCCTCAGCAAGGCCACCAGCATAATCAAGGATGAGTCACACCCCAGCCCTCCCTTTTCTCATTATTGGAGACCCTCAGACCATCTTTGAACGGACTGTATGGCTTTCATTTGCACTAAATATTATTCATGTCATTTCCTTTAAGTTTGAATGAATGAATAAGTTTATTGGCCAAGTGTGTACATATACAAGGAACTTGCCTTGGTGCTCCACTCGCAAGTAACAAATCGACATACAATAAACAATTAAGAATAAAACATAAAACATTAAAATATTAAGAATAAAACATTATAGTTTAGACATGTGAATGAAATAAAATACCAGAGCAAAAGGAGGCTACAGACCTATGGTTATTGAGTCAAGCTACTGCTCATGGAAAAAAGCTGTTTTTAAGTCTGGCTGTGGCAGTTTTGACAGTCCGGAGTCGCCTTCCAGAGGGAAGTGCTTCAAAGAGTCCTGTATCTGTACACTGTGGATAGGTCGATTGTAATCATGTATTGTCTTTCCGCTGACTGGTTAGCACTCAACAAAAGCTTTTCACTGTACCTCTGTACGAGCGACAATAAACTAAACTCAAACTCAAACATAGGGGAAGAAATTATGCACACTTATGTTGTACCCACTGTGACACCATTGCGATAACTGCTCCAGAAATACAAGACGTTCTTTCCTTTTGTTTGTCTATATATTGCTTACATTCCACTGCAAGATAATATTTACCTGAAGGTTTACTCTAGATGTTTCGTATTATCTTTATACAAATATAGCAATCACGTTCTACTCATAGAATCACAGCTTTGTGGAAACTACCGCACATACACTGTTGTGTCAACTCTTCCAGTACCACATTTGTTCAGATATGATTTTCCTGTCCTTTGGTATCTTCCTCTTCAAATATTAATTCAAATCTCCCTTAAATGATGTTATGATCTCTGCCCCAGTTTGTTCAGACAATAAAACACTGTTGTTCTAATAATTCCTTGTGTAGTGAAGAATTTATCCTGATCTTCCCACTGGTTTTCTGCTTCTTCTTATCGAGTCCATATCACAAGATTAGATATTGTTCAGCCAGAGCAACGGGAAAAACCAATGCACAGTTGCCGATCTCGAGATCAGGAACTGTGCATTGGTTTTTCCAGTTGAAGGCATTTCAGCAGGTGTTCCATTGTTTGTGGTTCAATACCACATTTGCAGGTTTTCTGCTAATTGTATTGTATTGTATTGTATTGTATTGTATTTTAATGACCACACAGCCAGGCTGGTGGAAATTTGGGTTGTCGGCAGCGATACAATAATAAAGAACACACAACCACAATAAAAATGTAACACAAACATCCACCACAGCATTCATCACTGTGGTGGAAGGCACAACATTTGGCCAGTCCTCCTCCATTTCCCCCCCGTGGACAGGACCAGAGTCCAGAGTCAGTCCAGGATCGGCTCTTCCTCACCGGAGACCGCGGCTTTAAGTTGTTGTAGGCCGCAGGCCGGCGGTCGAGATTTAAAGTCCCCGCCGCAGCCAGAAGCACCGCAGACTGCAGGGCCGGCGGTCGAAGCTCCCCTCCAGGGGTGATGGTAAGTCCATGCCGGCCCCGCGGTAGAAGTTGCCCGCGGGCCGGCAGTGATGGCTTCTTCTTCCCCCGGGTCCCCAACGAGGGATCCCGGGCTGTAGACGCCGCACCAGCTGGAGCTCTGCAGACCGCGACTTCAGGCTGCGACTTCAGGCTGCCGGCTGCCCCGGGCCAGCGAAACGGAGCGCTCCCCTCCAGCGAGCCCCAGCGAGGGCTCACCCGCTCCACAACGAGAGTCCACGCTGCGCCCGCCGCTGAAGTCCCGGGCGCGTCTCCGGGAAAGGCCGCGCCGATCCTTGATGTTAGGCCACGGGGGAGGCGACCTGGAAAAAGTCGCCTCTCCATGGAGGAGGCGACCGAAAGCGGTTTCCCCCTCACCCCCCCACACCACCCCCCACACAAAACACACAAAGGAACATTAAGCACATACTTTAAAACATACTAAAAAATAAAAAAAAGTTGAAAAAACTGACGCGCTGCTGACATGGCTGCTGCCAGAGCAGCGCCCCCTACAATGATCAAGTTCAATATGTTACTGTTACCACAGGCAGAAATATTTATTTGCAGAGAAGGGTGGCCCAGTGGTACAGAGGTAGAGTTGCTGCCTTATAGCACCAGAGACTTTGGTTCGATCCTAACTACGGGTCCTGTCAGGACCAAGTTTGTACATTCTCCCCGCGACCTGCGTGGGTTTCCCCGGATGCTCCGGTTTCCTCCCACACTCGAAGGATGTACAGGTCTGTAGGTTAATTAACTTTTTTTTATACAATCACACACACACACACACACACACACACACACACACACACACACACACACACACACACACACACACACACACACACACACACATATATATATATATATATATATATATATATATATATATATATATATATATATGACAAACAAACAATTATAGTGCAAAAAGCCCAAACCAATGCCTCCAGGTCTATGTAGCTATCAGAGTTATTAGGAGGTTGCAGTGTTTCTTAGCCTGATGGCTGTGGGGAGTAGAACGGTTTGGGTTCTCCAGAGCCTGCGGACTGGACATGGCCTGCAGCAGCACAGAGCAGTGGAGGATGCCTACAAGGCCAACCCTGCAATGCTGCCAGGACAATGGGCCTTTATGGATCCATTCAACTTAAAGCAACCTGGACTTTGAAAATGGTGCCAACATCCGGCGACTTGTATATTGTCTCAGTAGACAATTTCTATACACTTCATGCTTAATCAAGGAGTGTGCTTATGTATAGTAATACTTGGCTGTAAAAAAAGCATTTCACAGTAGCTTGGTACATGTGACAATAAAGAACTAGTGGATCATTGAGTTAGCTGTGTGTCATATGAACAAGTAGCTTTCTGTCATGAGGTTAGATGAGATGATCAGAACTCTTTCCTAAGTTAACAGGAAATCAATGGCAGAACAAAATCACAAGCAAGCTCAGGGTGAAGTAGTCCCGATGGAACCAAATCATCTCCCTCCTTCTTCAAGGTTTTCTTATAAATGTCAAACCTGTCACATTTTGAAAAAGCAGGAAGATTTATATTTTAAAAAGCTAAATTAGCAAGGAAATCCATAACAGTGTAAGGATGAAAGAAGACTAGAGATTACTGGATGGCACCATGGTTTAGCGGTAGAGCTGCTGCCTTACAGCGCCAGAGACCCGGGTGCGATCCAGACTATGGGTGCTACCTGTACAGAGTTGGAACGTTTTCCCTGTGAGCACATGGGTTTTCTCCGGGTGCTCCGGTTTTCTCACACACACCAAAGACGAGCACGTTTGTAGGTTAATTGGCTTGGATAAAGTTGTAAATGGTCTCTAGTGTGTAGGATAGTGTCAGTGTACGGGGTGATCGTTGGTCGGCGCAGACACTGTGGGCCATAGAGCCTGTTTCAATGCTAAGTCCAAAGTAAATTCTCATAAGAGCCCCACAAAGTGCTGGAGTAACTCATTGAGTCAGGCAAAATATGTGGAGAACATGGATAGACGACGTTTCGGGTCGGGTCCCTCCTTCAGTAAATACTTTGCAAAATGTCCAGCGGGTCATACTGTGGAAAAAATGAATTTGCATTTAATCTTAAAAAAGATACAAGTCAGCGGGTCAGGCAACTTCTCTGGAGGACATGAATAGGTGATATTTTGGGTCGGGACTTCTTCAGACTGATTGTAAGGCAGGGGAAGCAGGGGAGGGAAGAAAGCTGGATGAGAAGAGTGGCAGGACAAAACAAATCAGGTAATAGGTTGATATAGGAGATGATTTTATTTTGATGGACAGATGGTTGGACTAAGGCCAGAGATGAAAAGGCAGATGTTGTGAGACAAAAGGATTGAAGAGTTGCGAGTTGTGAAGCTGGAGGAAAGGATGTACAGTAGGTGGAAGGGGAGGTTATTGACACTTGATGATTCATACCTTGGGCTGCCGGTAGAGCTGCGCCTCGCAGCGTCGGAGACAAAGGTTCGATCCTCACCTCGGGTGCTGTCAGTGTTCCAAAGACGTGCAGGTTTGAAAGTTAATTTGCTTCTGTAAATTGTTGCAAGAGCATGGATAGAACTAGTGGGTGATCACTAGTCAGCACGGAGGCTGCCGATCCGAAGGGCCTGTTTCCATGCTAGATTTCTAAACTCTAAACTAAACTTCTGACCATATGATGGAAGGGGCAGTAGGTTTGTAGGTTAATTGGCCTCTGCACCTGATGTGTAGGGAGTGGATAATGTATCTCAAAACTGAATTAAACTAAACTAGACTCCTAACTTCATTGTTGATTCGCGGTCTATATTTAGTCAGAAATATATTTTCTGTACTTTATCTGGCACGATACATTAGTCCCATTATCCTGTATCTGTACATGGTGGATGGCTCGACTGTAACCATATACAGTGCCATTGACTGGATAGCACGCATAAAAACATTTTGTTTACTGTACTCGGGTACATCTGACAATAAACTAAGCTAATCTAAACTAAGCTAAATTTCAGGATTCCTCATCAAACTGATGTGCATCAGCCACACTGGATTGACTTTACTTTAGACTTTAGGAATACAGTATGGAAACAGGCCCTTCGGCCCACCGAGTCCGCGCCGACCAGCGGTCATGCCCTACACTGACACGATCCTACATACATGGAGCAATTTTACAACTTAACCTGCAAACCTTTATGTCTTTGGAATGTGGGAGGAAACCAGAGCGCCCAGAGAAAACCCACATGGTCACAGGGAAAATGTACAAACTCCATACAGACAACACCTGTAGTCAGGATCGAACCCGTCTCTGGCACTGTAAGGTTTTCTTGTTAATTCAGGAAACAAAATCGCAAAAGGTGTCTGTTGAGTAAGTGAAAGGATTCTTCACTCAGGAAGGTTGACAGGCAATTGGTTATAATGTTATTATATGGTACTTTGGAATTACATCTTAAGAATGAGGAAAAATACTTTACTGTGCAGTAATTTTTATATGTTCCTTGATTTAGCAGCAAGTATGGAGTGAACAAAGATATTATGCAAATAAATTTATCTTTGTAATATGCCCACCTGAAATCCATCAACATGACACACTGGTCTCATCTGCTCAGGGGTACCCAAGTCTGGCTAATATGTTGGCTAAGTGTTTAAGAAGGAACCGCAGATGCTGGAAAATCGAAGGTAGACAAAAGTGCTGGAGAAACTCAGCGGGTGCAACAGCATCTATGGAGCGGAGGAAATAGGCAACTTTTCGGGCCAAAACCCTTCTTCAGACTGATGTAGAGGGGAGGGGGGGGGGGGGGGCGGGGAGAAGAAAGGAGAAAGGAAGAGGAGGAGCCCGAGGGCTGAGGGAGAGCCGAGAAGGGGAGGAGACAGCAAGGGCTACCGGAAATCAATGTTTATGCCGCTAGGGTGCAAACAGCCCAAGCGGAATATGAGATGCTGCTCCTCCAATTTCCGGTGGTGCTCACTCTGGCCATGGAGGAGGCCCAGGACAGAAAGGTCAGATTCGGAATGGGAGGGGCAGTTGAAGTGCTGAGCCACCGGGAGATCAGGTAGGTTAATGCGGACCGAGCAGAGGTGTTTGGCGAAACGATCGCCAAGCCTATGCTTGGTCTCACCGATGTAGATCAGCTGACATCTAGAGCAGCGGATGCAATAGATGAGGTTGGGGGGGATGCAGGTGAACCTCTGTCGCACCTGGAACGATCTGTTGGCTAATCTAGAAAATTGTATGCACTATCATGTAGGACATTGCCCCATTCTCAGAAGGAAGAATGTTTAAAAATACAAATTTTTGTGAGTACAAATATTTTGATGGCATTTGCAATCTGAATAAAATAAAATATGTTGATTTTCGCCGTGGAAGGGCCTGTTTCCACGCTGTATCTTTAGACTATAGACTTTAGAGAGATCCTGTACGTCATTGGAGTGTGGGAGGAAACTGGAGCCCCCGGAGAAAACCCACGCGGTCACGGGGAGAACGTAGAAACTCCGTACAGACAACACCCGTAGTCAGGATCGAACTCAGGTCTCCTGTTGTAAGGCAGCAACTCCACCACTGTGCCAGTGTGCCTGGTCTAGAAGAATTCTGCTTGAGGTTTGAATAACCTTTCAGCATTCTGAACTTTCTTGCGGCACTGAGTCACACATATCATCGGGAAACAAGCTGATGTCTGATGGGATCACTGAACTGCCCTTTATGACAGAACCCTTCCATAACTAGTGCCGTAATCATTCATTCACAATGATTACATTAAATTAAGTATGTCTGCACAGCACCATTTGATGCTGCATAACCTAGATGTCCCATTTACAATATTGAGCCCCTTTCTGATTAGACCTTAATGAATTTTCTGAAACATGACAAAAAATGCTTCAAGACCTGGCTGACAGTATCAATTAACAATTAAACCTGGTGACAATGGCACTGTGATGGAAAGCAGATGTTAAACAATAACCATGATAACAAGGTAGAAAACATAGACCTATTATGTATCCAAGAGGCTTATGTCAACAGCACAGGTACTCTACATAATGTTAGATTATGTAGAACACTATTACAATGTTACCCCAGGAACCAGTGTTCATGCATTTTTAAACAAGCTGGATAATTTACAGTCCAATGGTAATATGTATTTTATGCACAATGATAAAACAGAAGATTACATTCTTGGTGTGACATGTTTATCGTAGCACCCTTCTCTTTGTTTTCTTACCTTTATCATTATTGAATATCACATATGTCGCATACCGCAGAGCTGCAACACCAGCTGCATCAATGTACAAAGATAAATGACATTAAATACTTATTTGGCACTGCTTTTCCAATGCCTCCTTGTCACTGATATACCTCTTAACAGGTAACCACATTCAAAAATCTTCGCTGGTTAGAGCGCGCATGTTTTAAAAATACATGTTAAAAATAAATAAGGAGACATGTTTTACAAATATCTCATACTTAAAATTAGCATGCTTACAGCCGAGTATGTTGTAGTTTTTAGAGACACAGCATGGAAATAGGCCCTTGGGCCCACCAAGGCCATGTCAAACGTCGATCACCTGTTCACACTGGTTCTATGTTATCCCACCTTCTCATCCACTCCCTACATACTAGGGGCAATTTATAGAGGTCAATGAACCTACAAAACTGCACATCTTTGGGATGTGGGAGGGAAACCGGAGCACCCGGAGAAAAACCACGTGGTGACAGGGAGAAAGTACAAACTCGGTACGGACAGTGCCTGTAGTTAGGATCAAACCCGGGTCTCTGGAGCTGCAAGGCAACAATTCTACTGCTGCACCACTGTGCTGCCATGTGGAGAAGGCAGTTATGTGCAATGTCCATTCAGGATCCCAAAATGATCATCGAAATGGCCTCTGCTGTGCCCATCTAACAAGTGAAAGATACAGCATGGAAACAGGCCTTTCGGCCCACCGAGTCCATGCCGACTATCAATCACCATTCACATTAGTTTTATCTCATCCTGTTTTCGCATCCACACCCAACACACTAGGGGCAATTTACAGAAGCCACTCAACCTGCAAACCTGCACATCTTTGGGATGTGGGAAGAAAACGGAGAAACCCAAAGGAAACCTCTCTTCATTTTATAAAATTTCATCAGATCTTCTGTCAACTTCCAGCACCCCACAAAAAAACAATCCAGGTTTGTCCAACCTCTCCTTTTATCTCATACCCCCTTAATCTAGACAGCACTAAGGCTGATCTATCGCTCCCTCCAAACCCCATTCTCCTTCCTTCTCTCCATAACCTCTGAGACGTGTACTAATCAAGGAGGGATGTGCTGAGAAAAGATGTGCTGGTATTGGAGAGGATCCAGAGGAGGTTTACGAGAATGATCCCGAGGATTGAGTGGGTTAACGTATGATGAGCGGTTGAAGGTGCTGGGCCTGTACTTATTGGAGTTTAGAAGGATAAGGAGGGATGAATTTCATTGAAACGTACCGAATAGTGAAACTCCTGGATATAGTGGACGTGGAGAGGATGTTTCCACTAGTGGGAGAGTCACGGACCAAAGGGAACAGCCTCAGATTAAATGGACATAACTTTAGAAAGCAGATGAGGAGGAATTTCTTCAGTCAGAGGGTGGTGAATCTGGGGAATTCATTGCCACACACACCATTGGGTATTTTTAAAGCAGAGATTGAAAGATACAGGATTAGTAAGGGTGTCAAAGGTTATGGGGAGAAGGCAGGAGAATGGGGTTGAGAGGGAGAGATAGATCAGCCATGATTGAATGGTGGAATAAACTCGATGGGCCGAGCGGCCTAATTCTGCTCCAATGACTTACGAAAATAGCATTAATGCATTGTAGTGCTGCAGCTACAGAGAGAATGCAGATGAAAAAGTGCAAGAGCTGCAGTGAAGTAGTTCAGTAGTCTGACAACTGTTCAGTAGTCTGACAACAGTGTGGAAGAAGCTGTTCCTGAATCTGGTGGGACATGCTTTCAGGCTTATGTATCTTCTGCCCAATGGGAATGGGAAAAGGGTGAATGTCCGGGGAGTAAGTGGTCCTTGATTATGTTGGCTGCTTCCTCGAGGCAGCATGAAGTGTAGATGGAATCAAGGAGGGTTTGTGTGATGGACTGGTGTGATAGATACCTAACATTTGGGATTTCTGAGCAATCGTGTACAGATTATTGGAGTTTTATGAATTTCTGAAGTCTATGCATGTTGGTTTGAAATCTAAAATGTATAAAAACGAACTGCAGGTGCTGGTTTCGACCGAAGATAGACACAAAATGCTGGAGTAAATGCAGGTCAGACAGTATCTCTGGAGAAAAATAATAGGTCATGTTTCAGGTTGAAATGTCACCTATTCTATTTCTCCAGAGATAAATGATGGTTTAGTGTAGAGGTACAGCGCAGAAACAGGCCCTTCGGCCCACCTTTTTCACACAGATCCCTGTACACTATTACTATCCTACACACTAGGAACAATTTACAATTTTTAACTAAGTCAAATTAATCTACAAACCCGCACGTCTTTGGAGTATCGGAGGAAACCAGGGGGAACCCAGGGCACCTGGGGAAAACTCACACGGTCACAGGAGAACATGCAAACACCGTACAGACAGCACTCATAGTGAGGATCGAACCAGGGTCTCTGATGCTGTAAGGCAGCAACTCTAACACTACGTAACTGTGCTGCCCCAAATATATATATAATGCGAAGATAGACACAAAAAACTGGAGTAACTCAGCCGGACAGGCAGCATCTATGGAGAGAAGGAATGGGTGACGTTTTGGGTTGAGACCCTTCTTCAAACTGTTTAGGGATAAAGGAAATGAGAGATATAGGCGATGATGTAGAGAGATAAAGAACAATGAATGAAAGATATGAAAAAAGTAATGATGATAAAGGAAACAGGCCATTGTTAGTGGTTTGTTCGATGAAAATGAGAAGCTAGTGCGACTTGGGTGGGGGAGGGATAGAGAGAAAGGGAATGCTGGGCCTACCTGAAGTTAGAGAAATCAATATTCATACTGGGCTGTAAGCTGCCCAAAGCGAAATATGAGATGCTGTTCCTCCAATTCATGTTTAGCCTCACTCTGACATTGGAGGAGACCGAGGACAGAAAGGTCTGTGTGGGAATGGGAAGGAGATTTAAAGTATTTAGCATCAGGAGATCAGGTAGGTTCAGGTGGACTGAGCGAAGGTGTTCAGCGAAACAATCGCCAGGTCTATGTTTGGTCTCGCCGATGTATAAGAGTCCACATCTTGAACAACAGGTACAGTAGATGAGGTTGGAGAAGATGCAAGTGAACCTACTTGCCACAGATATAAAGCCTCGGTTCTTCAAAACCAGTTGCTTCTGAGTAAAACACAGTTAGTAAAACCACACAATCAACAACCATCCCTTGGTAAGATTTTGATTATTGATAGACACTGTCCATGTAGATTAGGCTCCCATTTTTAACAAATGTAGTCAGACATTGACAAGAAGCTACACACAATTGCTGGGGAAACTCAGCGGGTGCAGCAGCATCTATGGAGCGAAGGAAATAGGCGACGTTTCGGGCCGAAACCCTTCTTCAGACATCTTCCCTGGCAGCAGAATAATGGTCGGGTCTCAGAGAGCTTCAGTATCAATGAGATACTCTGGTTGCAGTTGTTTTGAAAGCAAGCCCAGCAGTCAATTTATACACAGGAAAGCTCCTGCAATGATTCACCAATTAATCTGCTTCCTGCAGTGTTGGGTGAGTGAGTAATATGATCTAAGAAATCACGCTGCACTTCACATCAAACCATAGGAATGAAGGGGAAGGTTTGTTAGACTTGTTGCAGCCAGGAAAGAGAATATTTGGCCCACTGTGTGTATTCTGGATTTCTGCAGAGCAATCTAATCAATTCTATTCCCCTGCATGTTGCCTTATACCAACCCAACTTTTTTTTTAAGGTCACAAAGTGGGTCAGGTAGCATCCCTGGAGAACATGGTGTAGGTGTACCTGTATATATTCTCCAGGGATAATGCCTGGCCTGCTGATAGGGATGGCATGGTGGAGCAGTGGTACAGTTGCAGGCTTACAGTGCTATAGACCCGGGTTCGATCCTGACTATGGGTGTTGTATGTATGGAGTTTGTACATTCCCTGTAACCACGTGGGTTTTCTCCGGGTGCTGTGGTTTCCTCCCCAACTCCAAAGAATACAGGTTTGCAGGTTAATTGGCTTCTGCAAATTGTTAACTGTTCTTCGTGGGTAGGATATATGGTGTAATCACTGGTCGGAATGGACATGGTGGGCAGAAGGGCCTGTTTCTGCACAGCATCTCTAAAGTCTAAAATCTAAAGACCTGCTGAATGACTCCAGCAGTTTGTGTCTTTTTTGTAAACCAGCATCTGGAGTTCCTTGTTCCTACTTTCTTTTTAAGGTCTCCTTGTGCTTTTTTTTTTGAGGCAGTTTTAAGAGATCACATATTTCTTCTTAAGTTAAGTCACAGTGAAAGATTTTGCTCATGTGGATATTCTTGATGAAGGGGACTGTGCCTGTCTGTGATGGACCAAGCTGAGTCCACCACTCTCTGGATTATAGGTTAACATTATGCTATTGTTATCCAAAAGCCTTGGGACCAGACACTTTTCGTAATTCAGAATTTATCGGCCTTCGGAATGGAAATGTTTTAGTGTAGATTTTAATGGCAGGCTCAGTGGTAGAGTGCTCAGCTCATATCCGCAAGGTCGCGAGTTTGCGCCTCGATCCCGGCAGTTACTCGGTCGCGAGTTTGAGTCTTCAATGTCGTTTTTTCTTGCAGAATAAATGTCTGTATGAAATGCAGTGTGTTGAATGAATTCCTGAATTTGTAAATGTGCCCGCAGCATTGAATCACCTCTCGCACTCATGTCACCCTAGCGGGGCTACATGCCCTTAGGATTCTTGAATCCCCGAGCTAGGTCGCGGGTTTGCGCCTTGATCCCGGCAGTTACTCGGTTGCGAGTTTGAGTCTTCAATGTTGTTTTTTCTTGCAGAATAAATGTTTGTATGAAATGCAGTGTAGGAGAGGTGTACTGACTGTGTGGGCAGAACTTTGGAAGTGATTGCCCACCAGTCTAAAAAGCCGCTGTGTCTCCCTGTTCCTGGGATAGCAGGGAGCGATCAAACAGCACAATACCCCCCTCCCCCTCCAACTCCAGAGGAATCCGCTCCCCGATGGGCCGCTACGGCGACAAGTGGCAGTTTGCCCACAGCCCGAGCTGCGCCCCCTCATCCGCCACCCCACGAACAAGACGTACCTTGCACACCATCAGCTTCTGTCCCTACGTGTTCCTCTGGAGTTGGAGCGGGGCTGGGCTGGAGTTGCTGCTGGCTGTGGGTCTCTGGGATCTCCGTGCTTGCAGTGGGCCTGGGGGTCGCTGTCCCGTAGGTCCTGACGTCTCCGGCCACCCCCCTGGACTGGAGCTGAGACTGGGAACTGTACCGCCCTTGCCCCCTCCCTCTGCAACTGCAAACAACCCCACTCTCCTGCAAGGGCGGTACAGTTCCCGGAGGATGGCAGGTGGCCGGAGACGTCAGGACCAACAGGAACCCGCTCCCTGATGGGCCCCTACGACGCTCCGAGCTGCGCCCCGTCATCCGCAACCCAGGTTCCTCTGTAGTTGGAGCGGGGCTGGGCTGGGCTGCTGTTGGCTGTGGGTCTCTGGGATCTCCGTGCTTGCAGTGGGCCTGGGGGTCGGTGTCCCGTTGATCCTGACGTCTCCTGTGACTGGCACTGCCCTGCTGGCATCGCCGACGTGAAGACAGTGCAAAGCCCCCGCGCCGGTGCAATGAGCGGGGAGCTGGAGAGGGGAGGGAAGGGGTCACACACATGGCCGGGAGCGACAATCTGCTGCTGCCTGCCCGCTGAGTTAAAATGTTCCCACGCAAGACTCACGATACACTGTGTATCGTGAGTCTACCGTGGGAACTTTTTAACTCAGCGGGCAGGCAGCAGCATATTGTCAATTATTAACCCTCCCGCGCAATATACCCTCACCTTCTCTTTTATGAATGGGGATTTAGTTCCCCTTTCTTCGAGGACCGACCGGAGGTTCCGCTGTCACCTCTGCGGGCCGCCCTCGGTGAACGTTTTCAAGGACCTTTCTTCAAGGACCGAAAAAATGTCCGCTATTCTGAGGTTTTCGTTATTTGGATCTTCGGATAAAAGGTTGTGCACCTGTACTACAACTTTTGCCGTTCACTCTGAATCCATGTCTCTGAGCCAAAAGACACAAAGTGCTGGAGTAACTCAGCGGGCCAGGCAGCATCTCTGGAGAACATAGATAGGTGACGTTTCTGGTTGAGACCCTTCATCAGACATCTGTAAATGGAAGCAACTTACTATCTCCAATACCATGTCTAAACCAGAGCATAATCTTTTCCAAGAGGAATGGCAATAAATGCAAATAATTTTCATCACTCCAGGGCCTTTCACACTTCAGGGTATTCTGAAAGACTTTGCAACCAACTAAGTGCATTCAGGGGAGTTGTTACTGATGTTGGAAATGCAGTTTAGTTCAGGTTTGTTTACTGATACATTGTGGAAACAGATCCCTTCAGCCCACTGAGTTCACATCGACCAACAATCACCCGTACACTAGTTCTATCCTACATACTATGCACAATTTACAGAATGAAATTATCCTGCAAACCCGCATGTCCGCACGTCTTTGGGATGTGGGAACATGCGGCGAAAACCCACGCGGTCACAGAGGAAACGTGCAAACCCTGTAGATGACAGCACCCATAGTCAGAATTGAGTCTGTGTCTCTGGCACTGTCGGGCACCTACTCTACTGTTGCGCCACTGTGCTGCAAGTTGTCAACTCACACACAGCACGCTAACAGCAAAGTGATAATTGGCAGATATATATTTCTGAAGATCTGCTAATTAAAGGTTAAATATTCATCAGAACACCGGAGAAACCTCCATTGAACCTTATGAAACATTCATGCAAGGGTTGACTGGCCCTCGTTAACCTTTAATCCAGAAATTGAACTCAGCACTCCTCACCATCGAAAGCTGTCTCAAGAAGGCAGCATCTTTCATCAAAGACACCCAGCATCTGGGCCATGACCTCCTCTCGCTGCTAACGTCGGGCAAGAGGTACCGAAGCCTGAAGTCCCACATCATCCTTCTCTCTCTCTGTCCCTTCCCTCCCTAGTCAGCTTGCTAATTTCACTAATTGTATCCCATCATTATCACCTCTTCCACAGCCAACAATGGACTATTGTGGGCTCCACATTTCCCTAACTAATTTGCGGCTCTAATTTGTTCCGAACCTTTTCATACCTCCAGTTTCCCTCTCCCCTGCCTCTGTCTGAAGAAGGGTCTCGACCTGAAATGTCACCTATTCCTTTCCTCCAGTGATGCTGTCGGGCCCGCTGAGTTACTCCAGCATTTTGTGTCTATCATGTTTGGGCTCCATTCATTGACAATAGACAATAGACAATGGGTGCAGGAGCAGGCCATTTGGCCCTTCGAGCCAGCACCGCCATTCAATGTGATCATGGCTGATCATCCCCAATCAGTACCCCGTTCCTGCCTTCTCCCCATATCCCCTGATTCCGTTATTTTTAACAGTCCGATCTAGCTCTCTCTTGAAAGTATCCAGAGAACCTGCCTCCACCGCCCTCTGAGGCAGAGAATTCCACAGACTCACCACTGTCTGTGAGAAAAAGTGTTTCCTCATCTCCGTTCTAGATGGCTTACTCCTTATTCTTAAACTGTGGTCCCTGGTTCTGGACTCCCCCAACATCGGGAACATGTTTCCTGCCTCTAGTGTGTGCAAGCCCTTAACAATCTTATATGTTTCAATGAGATCCCCTCTCATTCTTCTGAACTCCAAAGTGTACAAGCCCAGCTGCTCCATTCTCACAGCATATGACAGTCCTGCCATCCCGGGAATTAACCTTGTAAACCTACGATGCATTCCCTCAATAGCAAGAATGTCCTTCCTCAAATTAGGGGACCAAAACTGCACACAATATCCCAGGTGTGGTCGCACTAGGGTACTGTACAACTGCAGAAGGACCTCTTTACTCCTATATTCGATTCCTCTTATTATAAAGGCCAACATGCCATTCACTTTCTTCACTGCCTGCTGTACCTGCATGCTTACTTTCATAGACTGATGTACAAGGACCCCCAGATCCCGTTGTACTTCCCTTTTCCCAACTTGACGCCATTTAGATAGTAATCTGCCTTCCTGTTTTTGCTACCAAAGTGGATAACCTCACATTTAAACGCATTAAACGTCATCTGCCATGCATCTGCCCACTCCCCCAACCTGTCCAAGCCACCCTGCATTCTCATAGCATCCTCCTCACAGTTCACACTGCCACCCAGCTTTGTGTCATCTGCAAATTTGCTAATGTTACTTTGAATCCCTTCATCCAAATCATTGATGTATATTGTAAATAGCTGCGGTCCCAGCACCAAGCCTTGCGGTACCCCACTAGTCACTGCCTGCCATTCTGAAAGAGACCCGTTAATCCCTACTCTTTGTTTCCTGTCTGCCAACCACTTCTCTATCCATGTCAGCACTCTACCCCCAATACAATGTGCCCTAATTTTGCCCACTAATCTCCTGTGTGGGACATTATCAAATGCTTTCTGAAAGTCCAGGTACACTACGTCCACTGGCTCTCCCTTGTCCATTCTCCGAGTTACATCTTCAAAAATTTTCAGAAGATTAGTCAAGCATGATTTCCCCTTTGTAAATCCATGCTGACTCGGACCAATCTTATAGAAACTTACAAAATTCTTAAGGGGTTGGACAGGCTGGATGCAGGAAGATTGTTCCCGATGTTGGGGCAGTCCAGGACAAGGGTTCACAGTTTAAGGATAAAGGGGAAATCCTTTAGGACCGAGATGAGAAAAACATTTTTCACACACAGAGTGGTGAATCTCTGGAATTCTTTGCCAAAGAAGGTAGTTGAGGTCAGTTCATTGGCTATATTTAAGAGGGAGTTAGATGTGGCCCTTGTGGCTAAAGGGATCAGGGGGTATGGAGAGAGGGCAGGTACAGGATACTGAGTTGGATGATCAGCCATGATCATATTGAATGGCGGTGCAGGCTCGAAGGGCCGAATGGCCTACTCCTGCACCTATTTTCTATGTTTCTATGTTTCTCTGATCCTGTTACTGATATCCATATGTGCGGCTCTCTCATCTTTTATAATTGACTCCAGCATCTTCCCCACCACCGATGTCAGGCTAACTGGTCTATAATTCCCCGTTTTCTCTCTCCCGCCTTTCATAAAAAGTGGGATAACATTAGCTACCCTCCAATGCACAGGAACTGATCCTGAATCTAGAGAACATTGGAAAATTATCACCAATGCATCCACGATTTCTAGAGCCACTTCCTTAAGTACCCTGGGATGCAGACCATCAGGCCCTGGGGATTTATCAGCCTTCAGTCCCATCAGTCTATCCAACACCATTTCCTTCCTAATGTGGATTTCCTTCAGTTCCTCTATCACCCCAGATCCTCTGGCCACTACTATATCAGGAAGATTGTTTGTGTCCTCCTTAGTGAAGATAGAACCAAAGTACCTGTTCAACTCATCTGCCATTTCTTTGTTCCCCATAATAAATTCACCTTTTTCGGTCTTCAATGGTTCAACTTTGGTCTTAACTCATTTTTTCCTCTTCACATACCTAAAGAAGCTTTTACTATCCTGCTTTATATTCTTGGCTAGTTTCCCTTTGTGCCTCATCTTTTCTCCCCGTATTGTCTTTTTGGTTATTTTCTGTTGTTCTTTAAACATTACCCAATCCTCTTGCTTCCCACTCATCTTTGCTGCGTTGTACTTCTTCGCTTTAATTTTTATACTGTCCCTGACGTCCCTTATTAGCCATGGTCGTCCCTTTCTCCCCTTGGAATCTTTCTTCCTCCTAGGAATGAACTGATCCTGCACCTTCTGTATTATTCCTAGAAACACCTGCCATTTTTGTTCCACTGTCATCCCTGCCAGTGTATCTTTCCAGTCAACTTTAGCCATCTCCTCCCTCATGGCCCCATAGTCCCCTTTATTCAACTGCAACACCGACACCTCCGATCTACTCTTCTCCATCTCCAATTGTAGATTAAATCTGACCATGTTATGGTCACTGCCTTCTAATTGCTCATTAACCTCGAGGTCCTTTATCAAATCCGGTTCATTACATAACACACCATTGACTGCTATTTACTAACGTATTGAAGCTGGGGTGAATCCCTAACTATTTGACAACCTGCGAATTATTTCCATGTGTACCATGCTTGTTCATTAGTAAGTCCAATTAGAAGTCGATGTTTTCTGATTACTGCCACACAAGTGGTGATGGAACTGTAAATATCCATGAGCAGACTGTCAGTCAGACAACATCTGTTCTCTTGTCCCGTACCCAGTAGCAGAGCAAGGATAATGTGTTCTGAAGGCTGAACTGAGCAAACGAGGAGAATAATTACAAAATGATGCCCCATACACTGTCAAATATTGTTATCACTTCAGGCAAAGTGAATGTTCGGTGACGAGCTATCGCAAACTGCCGCTGCCTGTCAGAACCTCTCTGCCAAGTGTGTTCTGAGGAGACCAATGGTTTGGGGCAAGCCTCAGGGATGCACTTGTCATCCAGAATCTCCAACTTCGAAATTAGTGCTGGTCTTACAGAGAGTTGTACATGTAGCCCAGTCCATCACAAAGACCAGACTCCCTACCATGGACTCCATCTACACTTCACATTGCCTTGGGAAAGCAGTCAACATATCAAAGGCTTGTCCCACCTCGGTTATTACTTATTTTCATAATGGGTCCATTATGGGGACTGACCTCCTCACTGTTGATGGAATCTACAGGGTTCTCTGCCTCATAAAGGCAGCCAGCATCATTGGAGATCCACGCCACTCTGGACCTGCTCTCATTTCACCCTTGGCATCAGGAATAAGTTGTAGGAGCCTGTAAACTGTTACGACCAGGTTCAGGTGCAGCTTCTTCCCAACAATCATCAGGCTATTAAGCACTACAACCTCCAAATAAGCTCCAAACTACATAGACTTGCAGGGCACAGTTTTATCTTTGCACTATTTTTAATATATGCTGAAGTTTTATTGTTGTTTTTTATGGTGTTTACAGAATACTATGTTTACATGTCTATTGTGCTGCTGCAAGTAAGAACTTTGATGTTTCATTTCAGGACTTATGACAATAAAACATTCTTGTCTCTTGACTCCGGTTGGGTAGAAAGTACAGAAGCTAGAAAGCATGCACCACCACACTCATAAACAGCTTCTTCCCCTCTGTTATCAGATTTCTGAACAGTCCTTCCAGAAGCTAGGGGACACTCCGATTCACCTCTACCCTATTTCGGACATTGGACTTTTTCTATGGAACTGGTGCGCTACACTGCTAAGCAAAACACAAAGTGCTGGAGGAACTCATCAGATCAGGCAGCAATTGGAGAGGAAATGGACAGGTGACACTTTGGGTCGGGACTCTGAATAAAGGTGCAATAGGTTACAATGCTCAGAACTAGGATCTGCACTCTGTAACTTCCCCGATCTTGCCAGTGGAGTCTGCACGTTCTCCCTGTGACTGGTGGGTTTCCTCCAGGTACTCAAGTTTACTCCCACATCCCAAGGACAGAGGGTTTGTAGATTAATTGGCCCTCTGTAAATTGGCCCTAGTTTGCAGGGAATGGATGCGAAAGTGGGATAACATAGAACTAGTGCGAAAGGGTGATCAATGGTCAGCGTGGACTCGGTGGGCCGAAGGGCCTGTCTCCATGCTGTATCCCTAAAATAAAATAAACTCAACTAAAACAGAATTTAAAGAGAGGTATTATACTTTGTTTCGTTCAGAGATACAGCTTGGACAATAGGATAACATATAACTGGTGCAAACGGGTGATCGATGGTCGGCATGGACTCGGTGGGCCGAAGGGCCTGTTTCCACTCTGCATCTTTCAGTCAATCCGAAAGGGCAGAAGGATCGTGCTGCACTGCGATACCTCTGGTGGTGGGATATGCAGGGCTGATGCTCACTGCCCCGGTTTGCCCACGATTGGTAAGCAATGCACAGCCCATCAACTGGGAGAAGGTAGGAGACTGACCTTCCAGGGGAACAAAGCAATGTGTCTTACAATTACTGTCGTGACACACACAGCGAAAACATATGGGTCTGAATTTCATTTGAATCTGAAATTTGATCACTGGGTTGAGAGCTCGGAGCTGCGTAGCTACAGAAACCAAGCTGTGACATAAAATATTCTTTCACTGAGGAGTGCACAGGTTATGATGTGTATCTGGGAGATGATTGATTTCCGAGCCTCCATTCTCTGGATCACGCACACAGCAAGCCAGCCTGCTTGCTGTGTGCATCATAAACCCTTTCTACCACGCCTGTTTGCAATGCTGATACTCTCAACAATGGATCGCTCCCTCCCTCCATGTTGTGATTTTGTTTCAAGCAATATACAGTGAAAAAATAATTAAACATCAGCAATAGATAAGAGTCTAATCACCTAATTGAAGCTAAGATTAGACATCATGTGAAAACTGCCCGTTTCTTTGTACATTTTTAACCACTTTCCTGCCTTTATAGATGCATTAAGTAGAATCTATTAACAATATAAAGATTGAAAGAAGTGTTAAAGAGCGGCGGGTGGTGCAGCAGTAAAGCTTCTGCCTTACAGCGACAGAAACCCGGATTCGATCCTGACTCCGCATAGAGTTTATACTTTCTCCCAGAGAACGTGTGGGTTTTCTCCGGGTGCTCCGGTTTTGTCGCACTTCAGGTCATAAGGTCATGAGAATAGTAGAATTAGGCCATTTGGCCCATCAAGTCTACTCCGCCATTCAATCATGTCTGATCTATCTCTCCCTCCTAACCCCTTTCTCCTGCTTTCTCCCCATAACCTCTGACACCTGTATTAATCAAGAATCTATCTCTGCCTTAAAAATATCCACTGACTTGGCCTCCACAGCCTTCTCTGGCAAAGAATTCCACACTCTTTGACTAAATAAATTTCTCCTCATCTCCTTCCTAATAGAACGTCCTCTAATTCTGAGGCTATGACCTCTAGTCCTAGACTCTTCCAATAGTGGAAACATCCTTTCTACTTCCACTCTATCCAAGCCATTCACTATTCTGTATGTTTCAATAAGGTCCCCCCCTCATTCTTCTAAACCCCAGCGAGTACGGGCCCAGTGCCGACAAGCGCTCATCATAGGCTAACCTACTCATTCCTGGGATCATTCTTGTAAACCTCTTCTGGACCCTCTCCAGAGCCAGCGCATCCTTCCTCAGATATGGTGCCCAAATTTGCTCACAATATTCCAAATGCGGCCTTATAGAGCCTCAACATTACATCCCTGTTTTTGTATACAAGTCCTCTTGAAATAAATGCTAGCATTGAGTTTGCTTTCTTTACTACTGATTCAACTTGCAGATTAAATTTTTGGAAATCCTGCACCAGCACTCCAAAGTCCCTTTGCAAGTCCGATTTCTGGATTCTCACCCCAATTAGAAAATAGTCTACGCCTCTATTCCTACTACCAAAATGCATGACTCCACATTTTGCTACACAATATTCCATCTGTGGCTTCTCTGCCCTCTCTCCCACCCTGTCCAAGTCCTTCTGCAGTGTCCCTGATTTCTCTACACTACCTGCCCCTCCACCTATTTTCGTATCATCCGCAAACTTTGCCACAAAGCCTTCAATCCCCTCATCCAAATCATTAATATACAACGTGAAAAGTAGCCCCAGCACCAATTCTTATGAAACTCCTCTAGTCACTGGCAGCCACCCAGAAAAAGTTCCCTTTATTGCCACTCCTTGTCTCCTGCCATCCAGCCAACCTGCTATCCATGTTAGTATCTGCCCTTTGATGCCGCGGGCTCATCTTCCTAAGCTGTCTCACGTGTGGCACTTAATCAAAGGCTTTCTGAAAATCTGAACATTTCAATGACTTTCATATTTGTAGGTTAATTGGCTTTGATGACAACGTCCCTCGTCTGTAGGATAGTGTTAGTGTATAGGGATCGCTGGTCGGCATGGACCCGGTGGGCCGAAGGGCCTATTTATATACTTTATCTCTAAACTAAACTAAATGGGGTGATGTACACTCCTTACTTTATGAGAGGATATATTTCCAGAAAATAAGTGACTTTTTGACATTTTTATTTCTGAATCATCTGTATCCACCTATCACTTGCCAGGCTTTGTCCCGCCCCCACCCTCTTCAAGATTTCCCCCCTCCTCCACCATAATTAGTTTGACGAAGGGCCCCACCCTGAAACAGAGAATTGCAGATGCTGGTCTATGAAAAAGAACACAAAGTGCTGGAGTAACTCAGCGGGTCAGGTAGTATCTCTGGAGATCGTGTTCTCCAGGGATGTTAAGTGACCCGCTGAGTCACTCCAGCACTTGGTGTCCTTTTCAGGTTTGTGGGTAAAATCTAATCAGAAAGTTTTCCCTGGTGTGCAGAGAGTGGATGGAAAAGTGGGATAACATAGAACTAGTGTGAACAGTTGATCGATGGTCAACATGGACTTGGTGGGCCGAAATGTTTATCTCCATGCTGCATCTCTAAACTAAACAAAACTAAACTAAACTGAAGAGCGGTCCCAACCTGAAACGTCACCTATCCTTTTCCTCCAGAGATGCTGATAGACCTGTTGAGTTACACCAGCACTTTGTGTCTATCTTTAAACTAAACTAAAATTGGCTTAGCCTCTGAAATTACCAAACCCTAATACTAATATTTCAAAGATAGGCACAAACTATATTTGAGTAACTCAACGGGTCAGGCAGCATCTCTCGGGAAAAAGAATAAGTAACAATTCGGGGCGAAACCCTTTTTCAGGCTGAAAGTAGGTGGGGGGGGGGGGGGTTGAGAGACGGGGTGAAATAAACTGGAGGCGAGAAAAGGCCAGAGAGCAGTCGGGCTCATAGAAGGGGAGCAGTGAGAGAGAGGGTATTGAAGAATTCATGTCAGAGTACCTCTTCAAAGTAGGAGTATAGAAGACAGGATGTCATATTACAGTAATAAAAGACGTTGGTGAGGCCACATTTAGAGTTTTGTGTTCCGAGGGATATGGACCAAGAGCAGGCAGGTGAGACCAGTGTAGATGGTGCATGTTGGTCAGAGTAGGCGAGTTGGGCCAACGGGCCTGATTCCACGTTGTACGACTCTATGACTCTAGGCATACCTTGAGGAGGTTTTGCAGTGGAGCAGACAAAATGTGTAGGCTCTTGCCGTGAGTATTGCAACTGGTTACCTGTCCCTTGTGCACGTCGGAAGGTGATCAGTGATGTATGAGCCATCACATGTTTTATATAAAGCAGACGGCTTTGGAGAAGAACCGATCATTTATGTGCTGACACCTCCAGACCCGGTAAATGACCTCGACATATCCATGGGGTGGTTACTTCCACAGGCTTATTAATTGTTGGAGCCTAGAATTTCTTGTGCATTTGTAAGATAAATTACAGTTTCCAAAATCCCATCCATGGTCGACTTGTGACCTGACGTTTGATCAGTTTATCTGTAGCCATGGCTCTATTCTCCTTCATCGTTTTGTTAAAATATTTTCTGGAGTTGCAACAGTCCTGAAGATAGCAGTGTGCAATTTGTCAGCCTGGGTCTTGTATCAAGACGTATTTTGTTTCAATATCAATTGATTTGGCAGTGCATTTAAAACCCCACTGAAGTTATTGTATTTTGCAGAAACAATTTGAAAACTAAGACTATTTCATTTCTATTGGGGTTACCTGCGTTTAGATTAGTGTTGTTTAGAGTGCTGTCGCAGGTCAGAAATGGCTTGGTTTACCTTCAATGCTCATCTCCTTCATTGCCCTGCAGGAAATCAATCGGAATTGCCTGAGGTTGTTTCATATTTCCAAACCCCTATTTCATCCCCATGGTCAATTTAATTGAATTGAAAGTTACAGCATGGAAACAGGCCCTTCAGTCCACTGGGCCCACACCAACCATCGATCACCCATTCGCACTAGTTCTATGCTATCCCACTTTCGTATCCGCTTCCCTACACACTAAGGGCAATTTACGGAGGCCAATTAACCTACAAACACGCACATCTTTGGGATATGGGAGGAAACTGAAGCACCCGGAGGAAACCCATGCTGTCACAGGGAGAATGTACAAACTTCGAACTTCACACATACAGCACCCAAGGTCAGGATTGAACCAGGGTCTCTGGTGCTGTGTGGCAGCAGTTCTACCAGACAAGATTTTTCAACTAGCCTAGATTCTAGCCCTTGCTTTTGAGAATAACTAAGTCTTCAGCCCGTGAACCAACTGTGATGTGATTTCCAAGATCAGAGTCGAACTGTTGGGATTTCAATTCCAGAGATATATTTATATTTTGCTTTTATTTTTAAAGATACAGCATGGAGACAGGCTCTTTGACCCACTGAGTAAACGGCAACCATTGATCAACCATTGATCACCCATTCTAGGTTATCCCACTCTCACATCCTCACACACCAGAGGTAAATTATAGAGACCAATTAACCTACAAATCTGCACATCTCCAGTTTCTTCCCTCATCACAAATATATGCAGGATGGAAGGTTAAGAAGAATAAAAAATATTACTGTATATACACACAGCAAAGAATGGATAGGCTGAATGGCACTTGGGCGTCATTTGCGTGTAATTTACGCGACATCATTTGCGCGTCACGACGCACGACGCGCGCGTGGTGCCACGCATGTGATGCGTGCATGGTGCGCATTACACGGGCATGGTGTGCATGGTGACGTAGGCAGTGACGTGCAATCGCGCGCTACGCCCCAGGATTTTGGGATCTACAAAATCTTTGCCCGTCATCTGCGTGACGCGCAAATGACGCCCAAGTGGGACAGGCCCTTAAGTCTCTAAGATAATAGATTCAAGCCTCACTACAAAGTGTACTTTCTTATCCAAAATGATACATCGAACATAAACAGTGCAGGAAAAGGCCCTGTAGCTCACAATATCCGAGCCTAATATCATGCCAAATTAAACAACATAGAACACAGAACAGTATCACACAGTGTGTGCTGTACAGAGGTAGTGTAGAGATGCTGGAGCTGTTGTTTAGCTAATAGAACATCGAGCAAAGTGCAGCACAGCAACTGGCCCTTTGGCCCATAATGTCAGTGCTGAACATCATGTTAAGATAAACTAATTTCAATTGCCCGCACATGATCCATATTCTTCCATACCATGAGAGGTTAAATTAAAGTCCATTGGCCTCAGTCATTTGCACTGTGGCAGAGCGGTAGAGTTGCTGCTTTAAAGCACAAGACCTGGGTTCGATCCTGACCACGGGTGCTGTCTGTGCTGAGTTTGCATGTCCTCCCTCTGATCGCGTGTGTTTACTCCAAGTGCTCCGGTTTCCACCTACATTCCAAAGACATGCGGATTTGTGGGTTAATTGTCTTCTGTAAATTGCCCCCAGTATGTTGGATGTGAAAGTGGGAAAGCATAAAAATACTGTACGGGTGATTGATGGTCGATGCGGACCCGGTTGGGCGGAAGGGCCTGTTTCCACATTGTATCTCTAGACTAAACTAAACTAAACTTAAAACCAATGATCTGATTATTTATTTTTAAATCACTATTGTTTCTGAGAGCTTCCTGTACTATGCAGTAATATACAATGTTCTGTACATCAATTGCCAGAGAGGGCAATCAGTGCTTCTGAAAGATGCTACATAAATTCACTTCCAACAAGTAGAAATGTTATCAGAAATAATTACAAGAAAACCTGTTAATTATTTTACGAAGTATTAGCTTAATAGATACTAAACCTGCATTTTTAAACAGTGAGTAGCGATTAAGAGAATGAACAGTAAATTTCACACTGCTAAATTGCTGGAAGTCACAGTCACATTATTCATTAATAGCAGTTCAGCTGAGTGTAATGTTTGTTATAGAGCATGGGGAGAGGGAGTAATTTCAGCGTGTCAGCATAGGTTGGCACATTAGGTGTTTATGAGCAATATGTAAACTTCATAACGTGTAATCTGCAAATTGCTTGGCAAATCCCAAAAAGCGCAAAAAAACTCAATTTGTTTTGGATTGACTCTGGAATGTTGCAGTATTACAAATTACAAAAGATATCACGCTTATTTAAACAAAATACATTGGCCCAAGGAGGTGTAAAACATCCCTAACACAAGGAGATCAACAACAATTGCTGTGCGGCAGTGGCACAGCAGTAGGACTGCTGCCATACAGCGCCAGAGACCTGGGATTGATATTGACTACGGGTCCTGGATTTACCGAGTTGGTACATTCTCCTTGTGATCACGTGGGTTTTCTCTGGGAGCTCTGGTTTCCTCCCACACTTCAAAGATGTGCGGATTTGTAGGTCAATTGGCTTCAGCAAAATTGTAAATTGTCCATAGTATGTAGGGTAGTGTTAGGGTGCAAGGTTCACTGATCAGCGCCGACTCAGTGGGCCGAACGGCCTGTTGCCACGTTGTATGTCGCAAGTGCCCGACGCAGCTTTGGAGGCCAAGTCAATGGATATTTTTAAGGCAGAAATTGATAGATTCTTGATAAGTAAGGGTGTTAGGGATTATGGGGGAGGAGAATGGGGTTCAGAGGGAAAGGTAGATCAGCCATGAATGAATGGCGGAGTAGACTTGATGGGCCAAATGGCCTAATTCTGCTCTTATCACTTGATAATTTACGAACTTATGTCTAAAGAAAAGAGAACTTTAAGTGTTTATAGTTAATTCCATGTCCACCTATACATGGATTGGCAGATACATTTGCTGTGTTGCACTGGCAAGAACATTTTAGAGGTAAATAATTGGTTGAGAGCCATTTTATGATGTTCTCGTGTCATAACAGGTGCCATATTAGTGTAAGTTATGGGTGGCACAGTAGCATAGTGGGTAGAGCCACTGCCCCACAGCGCCATAGTCCTGGTTCGATCCTGACTTTGGGTGCTGTCTGTGCGGAGTTTGCATGTTCTCCCTGTGACCGCATGGGTTTTCTCCGTGCGCTTTGGTTTCCTCCCACATCCCAAAGACGTGTGGGTTTGCAGGTTAATTAGCCTTCTGTAAATTGCCATAAGTGTGCGGGGAGTGGATAAGAAAGTGGAATAAAGGACCTGTCCCGCTTAGGTGATTTTTTTAGGGCGACTGTCGGCGACTTTCACAGTCGTAGCAGGTCGCCGAAAAACTGCAACTGGACCCCCCTACGACAATGTCTACGACAAGCTACAACAACCTACCACCTAGTCGACGTCAAGCTACCGATAACCGGTGACCCATTAGGACATCCACCTACGACTCACACCTACGACAACCTATGACCACACAGGCAACAACCTACGACAACCGAAGTCAACCTATATCCATCCATGACAAGCTACGACAAGCTACGACCCTGTCAGCAGCAACTGAATACAACTGAAGACAATTCAGTCGCCGGTACCTGTTGCCGATTGACGTAGGTTGACGTAGGTAGTCGCCAATGGAATTCACCAAAGTCAGCACCACGACAACCTACATCACCTGGCGACAACCTACATCACCTGGTGACAATCTACGACAGCTCCTACATCAGGTGAAGTCAAGCTACGCTCATTGCCGTCAAGCTACGCTCATTGCCGTCAAGCCCACTGTCACCGGAAATTTTTGAACATGTTGAAAATCCAATGGCGACCAGAAAGATGCTCCGACTCTTTGGGCGACTGAGGAGACTACTCACGACCATACAGGCGACATCCTGGCGACCATGTGGCAACAGCCTAGTCACCTGTAATCGTCTAAAAAATAGCCTAAGTGGGACAGGCCCTTAACATAGATCTAATGTGAATGGGTGATCAATGGCCATCATGTTGTATCTCTAAACTAAGTTAATAAAATTGGATTAGATTAATGTAGGATTAGTGTAAATGGGTTGTTAATGGTCAGCATGAGATCAATGGCCCAAAGTACCTGTTTCCATACCATATCTGTCTAACAAATGTCTACCTTTCTTCCATATTCAGGTAATTTTAGAAAAGGCTTAGTAGCTGTGGACAATTGCTGAATTCCCCTTGTCACGATTTACAGTATGGTATTGTAAGGGAAATAATAGTGAGAGCTAATAACTAGTAAAGAAGGAAGTGGATTGTTGTGTGGAATGTGGTGACAGGGAATCGCAGACAAAGCCTAAAAGTAGAGGCAAGGAATGCAGCCGTGATGACCCCCACCTTTCAGGAACTTCATTGATTTTGTCATAGCGTGCACCCATCATTGTAAAAGAAAACTGGATCTACTGTCAACTATTAGACTTGCGGATAATCATTTTATTTTGTAATCAAGACCTAGTTTTACCGTTAATCAAGTTTCAGTGTAATATTGCTGTACCAAAGTTGCGCTCACAGATCAGCTTTGACTGGTTTCTTGGAGGGCACGATTTTTTAATAAATTGCCCAAACACCAACTCTGTGTGGCCATTCCATTTGCTCGTACAATGGTTATGGTTTGATTTCAATATTTAATAACGACTTTGTCCCGAGAAAGGAAAGTGTGTTTTCAATGTTATTAGTTGCTTATTGTTGTAGTTTGCTAATGTTTTACACTGATTTATTCTCAAGCCCCCCTACATACCACATCCTACTGTGAATCCTGCTGAACAACAAGGTTTGAGTCATAGAGTCAATGCAGCATGGAAAGAGGTCCTTCGGCCCAACTGTTCCATAGCGACCAAGATGCTCCATCTAACTTAGTCCCATTGGCCCATGTTGAGTGACCAATATAGCTAGGATGGTGAAACCAAATTGCAATTTTTCTGTTTGGTAATATTTTTTTCATATATGTGGAGAGAGATGGGACATTACTACAGTCAAAGAGTGCAAGAGTCTTATAGCATGGAAATAGGCCTTGTGCCCAATTCATCTGTACCGACCAAGATGCCCCTTCTAAGCTAGTCCCATTTGCCCACCTGACCAATACCCCTGAATCCCTTCAAAATCCATGTGTTTGTCCAAATAACTTTTACTATGATATTATTGTTATGGTACCTGCCTAAGTTACTTCCTCTGGCAACTTGTCCAATCATCTGCCAATCAAAAAATTGCTCTCACCTGTATCCACCTATCACTTAATGTAGAAACAAAGAACTGCACATGCTGGTTTATACCAAAGGTGGACACAAAGTGTTGGCGTAACTCCGCGGATCAGGCAGCAACTTTGTCCAGAGATGTTGCCTAACCCGCTGAGTTACTTCAGCACTTTGTGTCTATCCACCTATCACTTGCCAGGCTTTGTCCTCTCCCCATCTCGCTCTTCCATTCTTCCCCCTACTGCAATCAGTCAGAAGATGGGTCCTGACCCGAAATGTCACCTATCCATCGCTCTCCAGAAATGCTGCCTGACACGGTGCGTTACTCCAGCATGTTGTGTCTTTTTCTGTAAACCAGCATCTGCAGGTCCTTGCGACAGGAAAGTCCATGTCATCTGGCATTAACTGCCGGAAAAATCTTCCTCAGGGCATTTATTTGGGTGTGTTCGATCTTTAAATAATTTTGAGTTTAAAATTAAATGGGATTTTTATGTTTTCTTCTGTTGCCTAATCTGGGCCACATAGAAGTTCTACTGGGAATTCACCCACGATTATAAACTTTCTCATTGCAAGAGAACAGAACCTCATGGCAGCTAATAAATGTATTGCCCTCGCATGCTTCAGTTGTTTGAAATGGTTGCCTGCCAGGGAATGTTATGCAGGGAAAAGTACTCCAAAATGAGCAGGCAGTTATATTCTCTGAATACTTTCTGCCTAATTGGAAGCCTGGCAGTTAATGTTGTTAACACCTACAGTCATACCCTATATTAATCAAAGATAAACACAAAATGCTGGAGCAACTCAGCGGGTCAGGCAGCATCTCTGGAGAAAAGGAGGTGATGTTTTGGGTCGAGACCCTTCTTCAGATTGAGAGTCAGGAAAGAGGGAAACTAGCGGTATGAAAAGGTACAAAGAACAAATGAATGAAAGGTATAAAAAGAACAAATCAAAGCTAGCAACGATAATCAAGGAAAGGCGGAGCAAACAATGGTCCAATGATCCAATGGGACGACAGATGGCACAATGGGCTAAGTGTTCGGCTGGCACCGGAAGGTAGCCGGTTCGAAACCCGCTTGGAGTGCATACTGTCGTTTTGTCCTTGGGCAAGACACATCACCCACATTTGCCTGTGTGTGAATGTGTGTGAATGTGTGTGAGTGACTGGTGGTGGTCGGAGGGGCCGTAGGCGCAGATTGGCAGCCACGCTTCCGTCAGTCTGCCCCAGGGCAGCTGTGGCTACAGAAGTAGCTTACCACCACCGAGTGTGACTGAGGAGTGAATGAATAATGCGATGTAAAGCGCCTTGAGTATTAGAAAGGCGCTATATAAATCCCATCCATTATTATTATTATTATTGTTGGCTGTAGAAAAGGTGATAACAAGTGGATTATTTCTTTGATCATCGTTCTGGCTTTGATTTGTTCTTTTCATATCTCTCATTCATTTGTTCTTTGTATGTTTTCATATCTCTAACTTCCCTCCTAACTCTCAGTCTGAATAAGGTCTCGATCCAAAACATCACCTATTCCTTTTCTCCAGAGATGCCGAGAAACGCTAAGTTACTCCAGCATTTTCTATCTATCTTCTGGTTAATTATGTTGGCTGTTTGCCCGAGGCAGCACGAAGTGTAGACGGAACTGATGGTGGGGGACACATACCCGGCAATATATTTAATTAGAAATTTAATGCAAAAAAAAAAACAAATCAAGATCTAAATTAGAATACCAAGATGTAACAAGAGACTAGAACAACACAAGGGGAATAGATAAGGTGAATGCACAAAGGTTTTTACCCAGAGTAGGGGAATCAAGCAGCAGAGGTTCACAGTGAGTGGGGAGAGATTTAGTAGGAATCTGAGGTACAGCTTTTTCATATAGTGGGTGGTGGGTATATGGGGCGTGCTGCCAGGGGAGGTAAGTAATGCCCCTGTCCCACTTAGGAAACCTGAATGGAAACCTCTGGAGACTGTGCCCCACCCAAGGTTTCCGTGTGGTTCCCGGAGGTTTTTGTCAGTCTCCCTGCCTGCTTCCACTACCTGCAACCTCCGGCAACCACCTGCAACCTCCGGGAACCGCACGGAAACCTTGGGTGGGGCACAGAGTCTCCAGAGGTTTCCATTCAGGTTTCCTAAGTGGGACAGGGGCATAAGGCAGGTACTCTAACAACATTTGACAGACATTTGTAAGGTACATGGATAGGACATGTTTAGAGGGATATGGGCCAAATGCGGGTAGATGGAACTAGTATAAATGGGGCATGGCGTGGGCATGTTGAGCCAAAGGGTCTATTTCCAAACTGTACCACTATGACTATGACTATGAAGTAAAATAACAGATGAAGTCCATTGTTACGTGATGGTTCATTGGAGTCCAGCACACAAATTTAAAGCCAAGCGGAACAAATATCTTATATTTATTACATAAAGATCTTATATGCCCTATGTTATAAATCAGTCTTCTCAAGTTCCATTTGTCTTGTTGTATTTCCATTCAGCCTCCTGTGCCACCCTAATTCTAAGTGCCTAAAATATTAGATAATTGGGAAACACTGCCTCAAAAAGGCAGCTAATATCCTCAAAGACCTACAACACCTTGGCCATGCTCTAATTTCACTGTTGGGAAGAAGCTGTGGGAGTTCAAGTTTAAGTTTTGGTTTATTATTGTCACATATACTGAGGTACAGTGACATGTTTTGTTTTGCATGCTAGCCAGTCAGATCACAGTCTGAAGAAAGGTCTCAACCCAAAAGGTCACACATTTCTTCTCTCCAGAGATGCTGCCTGTCCCGCTGAGTTACTCCAGCTTTTTGTGTCTATCTTCGGTTTAAACCAACATCTCCCGTTCCTTCCTTCACATAATAACATTATATACATAAATACAATCAGTTCAAACTTAAATACAATAGATATGGTGAAGGAGAAGATAAAGGATGCAGAATATAGTTCTCAGCATTGTAGTGCATCAGTTCCAGAAACAAAGTTCAATGTCTACAATGGGGTAGAGGTGAATAGGACAGGTGCTCCAGCTTACGTAAGGACAGTTCAGAAGCCTGAAAAAGCGCTGAGCATATCTAAGGACAGACTGCACCCCCACACACATCTGGATCTCCTGCCATCAGGCAAGAGATACCGTAGCATCAAAGCCCGGACAACCAGACTGCTAAACAGCTTCCTTCCACAGGCTGTGAGGCTGCTAAACAGTCACTCCAACTGATTCTGCTGTTTTTGCACTGACAATTTAATAACTCTGGCACTGGCCACTTAAATCAGCTGCCCTGGACATTTTATGACTGTTTTTTACTTGTATTTCAATGTTGCTGTTTTTACCTGCACTTTTTAACTATTCGTACTGTTTTATCAGGGACTGGATTGTTTTTATTGTTTTTATTTATGTGTGAAATGTTTAAGTTTTACGTGCGATGCTCCGGTATTCCCTGGGAAACGTCTTCTCATTTTGCACTGTACAACTGTTGCTTTGCAAGATGACAATAAAGGTTGATTGATTGATTGAAAACAGAGGGGAAGAAGCTGTTTCTGATCTAATGACGTGTGCCTTCAACCTCTGCTCCTTCTGCCCGATGGGAACGTAAAGAAGCAGGAATTCTGCAAGGGAGTCTGAAAACCAGTAACAATGCCTTCTACTACCCATGCCTTTAAATACTTTGACTGTCTATTTTATCTCCTTAAGTAGCCTGTTGTTTATATTTTGTTTGACAGTGCTATCAATTAATTGTATCCATGATCTGCTTCTCCAGGGATGTTTGACTAACACAAGGAGTTATGTTAATGCACAGTTTTATTTCTGTGGTAGATAATTCATGAATAGGAATCGTTAATGTCTTAGACTTGCTTAAACACTGACCTATGTTTCTAGCAGATAAAATTATATCTTTTGGTCATCCATCACGCCAGGACAGATATGTCTAACGTCTATCAGATGGGTAAGAATTCCCTGGCTATGAATCATACAAATTTTAATTATAGGGAGTGATAGACATTGTCCGGCCTATCACAGAAACCGACCTCCCCACCATCTAAGAGATCTATGGGAGGAACTGCCCCAAAAAGGAAGCCAGCATCACCAAAGGCACACACCACCCTGGCCATGCTCTCATTTCCCTCTACTATCTGGAAGAACATACAGGAGGAGTCTGAAAACACTGACCACTAGATTCAAGTACAGCTTCTTCCCTACAACTATCAGACCCTTGAACACTACGCATCACTAATCTCAACTATGAACTTCTATGGACTGTCGTTAGTTGCACTAAGGGCTATGGTTTTTTTGTTCTAAACTAAACTAGAGGATAAAGGGTACAATGTTTAGTGCAAAGTAGAAAGCAGATAAGCTGCCGAGAATGAAATGTGGACAATATTGAATATTTCAGGAGAATTTCACTTTTTGGTCTCTAAACGTTGGTGTTCTTTTCACATTAAGAACACAATTGCAGTTTTCCCTTCAATGTGTAACATCTTTCAGCTATTTGGACCAATCAGTCTGCGAGAGGAGGTCATGGATTTGAGTAATTGATAGGGACAGGATATAATGAACTAATTTTCTGTTACCTAATACCTATGCTTACTGTTCAGCTGAATCATGTCTGAAACTCGAGAAGGGCACACCAGCGTCTCTGTGAAATGCCAGCTGTGCCTGACAATGATTAGGATTGTTACGAACAATGTCAAGACCTTGGAGAAAATCCAAACATTCAGGGTGATTTTGCTGGAGCATGGCTTTCTTCATGCTTAATCACAAATGAATCAAAACATTATGGACGATCAGAGGCTCTAGATGTTAGAAAGCAGAATACAATTAGAGCCATAGAGTCATGCAGCACTGAAACAGGCCCTTCAGCCCAACTTGCCCTTCCCTGCCGATTAAGATGTCCTCCTTTTGATGTCATAGATGCAGAATTAGACCATTCGGCCCATCGTCTAATCCGCCATTCAGTCGTGCCTGATCTATCTTTACCTCTCTACCCCCAAAAAAACAAATTATGGCTTCCTCAGCCATCTGAGGTAATGAATTCCACAGATTCACCACCCTCTTGACTAAAGAAATTCTCCCTCATCTCCTTTGTAAAAATACATCTTTTAAAATCTATGCAGACAACATCCACCACCCTATCCTCATCAATCACCCTCTTCGTTTCTTTATTGCATGTTTCAATAAACCACTCAATCATTGAACCATTGATAAACATCAGGAATTTTTTCCCAATCACCACTGTAAAAAGTATCTTTAAACCCACCTTCCTGACTGTCGATCAATCTCCCTGATCCCACTCTTCCCATTCATAGTCGCATCATGCTTGAAAATACTAAATTGTTACAGGAAATTACATCAAACATTCAAATACAATGAAAGGTTATCTTATTGGAAACTGTCATGTCAATGAACTAAGTGTACAGTTGCAGTAGGCAGGATTAAATATCATTTTACTAACATATCAGATAAAATCTAAGCACTGATGTCATTGTTAATATTCAACTGATATTATGATGAAAGTAAATAAAGAAATATTGTGACAGAACCAGGATTGTATTAGTATTTCACTAATCCAACTATCCTAGATATATTGAGATGCATGGAATGCAAGACATACTCTATAAATCCTATTAAAAAAAAGGATCTCACTAAGTAACCCTCAGCTGCCAGAGGCATGTTTACTTCTCAACAACTACGTTACTGCTCAGCAACAAGGAAAATAGAACTGTGCAGCACAAGAACAGACCCTTCTCTGCCAAACATGATGCGAAGACCAAGTCTTATCTACCTTCACATAATCCGTATCCCTCCAGTCCCTGCGTATCCATGTTGCTATAGTCTTTCTGTTGACTAGATAGCACGTGACAAAAAGCTTTTCAAAGTTCCTTGGTACATGTGACAATAAACTAACTAAATTAAACCAAGTCTCTTAATGCTTTTATCGTATCGGCCTCGACCATCAAACGCGACACTCACCTGCAAAATAGTTTTACACATATCTCCTTTAAACCATCTCTCTCATCTCAACACTATGCCCTCTAGTATTTGTTCTAGGTTCTGACGGTCTACCCTATCTCAACTTCTTATAATTTTATCCACTTCTATCCGTTCTCCCCGCAACCTCCGCCGTTCCAGAGATAATAATCAAAGTCTGTCCACGCTTTCCCTGTAGCTAATACCTTATAATCCAGGCAGCATTCTGGTAACCCTCTTCTGAACCCTCTCCACATGCTCAACATCCTTCCTGTAATGGTGCAACCAGAACTGCATGCAATACTCCAAATACCGCCTAACCAAAGTCCTATAAATCAGCACTATACCTTCCTGGCTTCTGTACGCAATACCCTGACCTAAAAAAGCAAGCATACCATATGACTTAATTAACTTCACCACCAATTCCATCCTGCAATCAAATTCACTTGGACCATCTCCGACACCTCCCTCTCCTTTCTTGATCTCACCGTCTCCATCACAGGAGATAGACTATCGATGGGCGTCTATTACAAACCCATTGACACCCACTACTATCTCGATTACACTTCTTCCCACTCTGCCTCTTGCAAAGTCTCTAACCCCTACTCCCAATTTCTCTGCCTACGTCGCATCTGCACCAAGATGAAATGTTCCATACCAGGACATACGAGGTGTCCTCATTCTTTAGGGAACGGGATTCCCCTCTTCTATCGTAGATGTGATCCTCACAAGTGTCTCCTCGGTCCCCCCAACCCCGCCCTTGCTCCCCCTCCCCGCAACAGGGACAGAGTCTCTCTAGTCCTTACCTTTCACCTCATCAGCCGTCACACACAACAAGTAATCTTCTGACATTTTTGCCACCTCTAGTCACGCCTCCCCTACTCCACCCTTTTCCACCTTCCAACGAGACAGTTCCCTCCACAACTCCATGGTTAACTCATCCCTTAACACACACAAAGAACCCTTTCCCCAGGTACCTCTTCCTGCAAATGCAGGAGATGCAATACTTTTCCCTATACCTCCTCCCTCGACTCTATCCAGGGACCCCAACAGTCCTTTCAGGTTAGGCAGAGGTTCACGTGCACCTCTTCCGACCTCATCTACTGTATCCATTGTTCAAGATGTGGACTCTTATACATCGGCGAGACCAAACATAGACTGGGCGATCGTTTTGCTGAACACCTTCGCTCAGTCCGCCTGGACCTACCTGTTCTCCCGGTTGCTAAACACTTTAATTCCCCTTCCCATTCCCACACTGACCTTTCTGTCCTAGGCCTCCTCCATTGTCAGAGTGAGGCTCAATGCAAATTGGAGGAACAACATCTCATATTTTGCTTGGGCAGCTTACAACCCAGGGGTATGAATATTGATTTCTGTAAATTCAAATAACCCCTGCATTCCCCTCCTCTCCAACCCTCCCCCACCCAAGTCACATCAGCTTTTTGTTCTCACCTAGCGAACGGCTAACAATGGCCTAACACAGTTACTATTTTGCATATATAAAATTAATTTGTTCTATATCTCTCTACATCATTGTCTATATCTCTCATTTCCCTTTTCTGTGACTTTCAGTCTGAAGAAGGGTCTCGACCCGAAAAGTCACCCATTCCTTCTGTCCAGAGATGATACCTGTCCTGCTGAGTTACTCCAGCATTACTATATACCTTCTTTACCCCTTTATTTACTTGTGTTGCCACTTTCAGGGAGTTAGGAACTTGGACCCCAAAATCCCTATGTACATCAATGCTGTTAAGGGTTATACCAGTAATTTTATATTTTCCCCTAACATTTGACCTCCCAAAGTGCAACACTTCACATTTGCTCAGATTAAAGTCCATCTATCATTTCTCTGCCCATATCTGTAGCACAGTCTGTGACCCCAGAAAGCTTGCTATCATCTGCAAATATACTAACCAACCTGTCTATGTTTAAGACCAAGACATTTATATATATATCACAAACAGAAGAGGTTCCAGTACAGATCCCTGCAAAATTCCACTGGTCACAGACATCCAGCTTGAATATTATCCTTTCACCATAAGCCCCCGTCTTCTATCAGTAAGCCAGTTCTGAATCCATATGACCATGTCACTGATATTCCTGTGCATATTAACCTTCTGGGTCAGCCTACCTCAGGGAACTTTATCAAAGGCCTTACTAAAATCTACGTAGGCAACATCGGGTTGCACCGTGGCACAATGGTAGAGTCGCTGCCTTACCCTGGTTTGATCCTGACTACGGCTGCTGTTTTACGGATTTTGTACTTTTTCCCTGTGACCACGTAGGTTTTCTCCGGTATCCGGTTTCCTCCCACACTCCAAAGACATACATGTTTGTAGGTCAATTGGCTTTGGTAAAAAATGTAAATCGTCCCTAGTGTGTGGGATAGTGCTAGTGTACGGGATGATCACTGGTCGGCATGGTCTCGGTGGGCCGAAGGGCCTGTTTCCGGGCCATTTCTTCAGTGATTGTGGTAGTGAGAGAGAAAGCTCGATCGTCAAAATGTCTCCTATCCATGCTCCCCATGCTTGATGTGCTGAGGGCCTTTAGAAAGGAGATGAGGAGGAATTTCCTTAGTCAGGGGGTGGTGAATCTGTGGAATTCATTGCCACAGACGGCTGTGGAATCCAAGACATTGGGTATTTTTAAAACATAGATTGACAGGTTCTTAATTAATAAGGGTGTCAAAAATAATGGGGACAAGGCAGGAGAATGAGGTTGTGAGGGAAAAGTAAATCAGCCATGATTGGATGGTCGAGTAGACTCGATGGGGTGAATGGCCTAATTCCGCTCTTATAACTTATGAACCTTTGAAGTTACTCTAGCATCTTGTGCATGTTCTTTTATATCTCAGCAACTGCAATTCCTAGTTTCCACAATCAGTTTTGACTGTTCTGCAGAAAATATTTGAGAAAGGTACAAAACTTCTCTTGGCTTATTGGTTCTAAATGCGTGTGAGAGAGCTGACTACCGTAGACTTCCACTCAAAAAAAGCTGATCAAGTGTGAAATGAGTGTAGCCAATATCTGGTATACCCCTGTGTGTTTGGAACTGACATCGATCCCATTCCTTCTCTCCAGAGATGTTGCCTGTCCCACTGAGTTACTCCAACTTTTTGTATCTATCTTCGGTTTAGAATACGCATGTATGCAGTTGCAGTTGGAATATGCAGTTCTTCCCGACACATCAAAAGACATTTGGTCTCTGGAGCTCATTAACAAAATAATTTTGATCCCAGATTGTACAGCCTTGGCAACCCATCTATTTGCGCTGGATTGTTGAGAACCAGGGTGTAGCTGCAATGTACAGTAGCATGGACATCTCAGAGGCTTTTAAAAATAGAAGATAATACAATAACAGGAAGGTTCAAGGCCAAGAATGTATTTGAAAGAAAAATGCAAATTTTAAAATTAAGGTCTTGGGAGATTAGAAGCACAGTATGTGATTGGAGAATTATATTGCACAACCAACACTTTGGGGAAATACTCAAGAAGAATTCTTGATTAGTGAGTGGAATCTATGGTTGGTGCTGAGCGATTAATGAATGGTAAGTTCAATTTTGGCTTAAAGGGGAATTAAAGTGCATCATTTAGCAGTGCATGGAACAGTTTTTCATGATTAATTTATGATATCAATTATTTTCAATGTGCCACACACATTGTCACTCCAACGTTCAATTATTCTCGCCACAAATTGCTGTAACTGGGCAGTAGTGCGAACTAGCCACCAAAGAAAAGAATATATGACGCACTCACCCGTTTCCAGCGAGTTTATCACCTGCAGAAAGGATGTCATTAAGTCGGAAAGGGTGCAGAAGAGATTCACAAGTATCTTACCTGGGCTTGTAGGCTTGAGTTATAGGGAAAGGTTGGATAAGCTGGGACTTTTTCCTTTGGAGTGTTGGAGGCTGAGGGGTGAACCTAGTGTTTAGTTTAATTTATTGTCATGTGTACCGAGGTACAATTAAAAATTTATTTACTGTGTGCTAACTAGTCAACAGAGAGACTATACAATTGAGGCATCCACAGTGTACAGATACATGATAAAGAGAATAACGTTTAGTGTAAGATAAAGTCCAGTAAAGTCCGATTAAAGATAGTTCAAGGGTTTCCAGTGAAGTAGATGGTGGCCCAGGACCGCTCTCTAGTTGCTGATGGGGGTTGGTTTAGTTGCCACATAACATCTAGGAAGAAACTGTCCCTGAATTTGGAGGTTTGTGTTTTCACACTTACTTACCTTCCCTATTGAGGTGGACAAGATCATAAGGAGCACAGTGGATAAAGTGAACACTCACAGTCTTTTCCAGGATAGAGCATTCTAAAACATGAGGGCATAGAGTTAAGGTGAGAGGGGAGGGATTTAACAAGGACTTCAGGGGTAATTTTTTAATTCAAAGGGTAATCCATACTCGGACTGAGCGGCCAGAGGAAGCTCAAGAAGTGGATACAATTATGAATTTGAAAGTCATTTGGATAGATGTACGGAGAGGAAGAGTTTGGGTCAAATGCAGGTGAATGTGACTAGCCCAGTATGCCAACTTTGTCGGTATGGACAAGGTCACGGCCGAATGGTTCATTTCTATGCTATCCAGCTCCCTGATTATATGCCTCTACCCATGAAGGGCAACACAGCCCAGAAATACAATCGATGAAAATGGACTCCAAGTCAAAGCACTGTAGATATAAATATGAAATGAAACTGAATTGGCTGGAAATACTCAGCAGATCAGACAGCATCTGTGGAGAAAGAAACAGAATTAGCATTTCAGGATGTTTGAGTGGTATCTTATAAATATTGATTTATTATTGTCACATGTATTGAGATACAGTGTGTGCTAACCTGTCTAATCACACAATGCATGACCACAATCAAACCTTACACAAGCACAACAGGTAGCACAAAGAGAAAAAATATCAGGGTGCAGAATATAGTTTTACAGCATTACAGGTACAATAATACAATACAAATTTATTAATCACATGCACCAACTAAGGTACAGTGAAATGAATTTGCCAGCAGCGATACAATTGAAAAAAGAACACACAATACACAATAGAATTTAACACAAACATCCACCACAACATTCTTCACTGTGGTGGAAGGCAACAAAGTTCAGTCAGTCCTCCTCCTTTGTTCACCTGTGGTCGGGGCCATAAACCCTCCGTAGTCACCGCTACGGACGGCCTGATGTACAGGCCGTCTCGTCGGGATGATCTAACCTCCGGACAGACTGGTCTGTGGATATTGCTACATCCACTGCAATTTCTTGCGATCTTTGGCAGAGCTGTTCCCAAACCAAGAGTTGGTGCATTCCAATAGGATGCTTTCTGCTGTGCATTTGTAGACATTGGTAGGAGTCTTTGGAGTCTGGCCGAACGTAGAGTTAAGTAGCGTGGAAACAGGCCCTTCAGCCCAACCCTAACCCTAACCCTTCAGGTTCCTAATTAAAACTTTCCCACCATCATCTTAAACCTACGTGTTCTAGTTCTTTATTCCCTTACTCTGGGCAAGAGACTCTGTGCACTTACCCAATCTATTCCTCTCATGATTTTGTACACCTCTGTAAGATCACCCTTATCCGCCTGTGTTACAAGGTTGCTGCTCAACCTCTCCCTAGAGCTCAGGCCCTTGAGTCCTGGAAACATCCTTGTAAATCCTCACTGCACCCTTTCCAGCTTGACAGCATCCTTCTATGGCTTACTGATAGAACTGAACACAACACTCTAAATGCAGCTGCACCAACATCCTATATAACTGCAACATGATATACTGAATATACTCCCAACATACTGAACTTCCTTCTTCTTCTGAGGAAATGCCATTCTCCCTTAAATTTTCCCTATTCTCACAAGTACTGACTTCTCCCATGAGATATACTGAGTGAAAAATCAAGAGTCAAGAGAATTTTATTGTCATGTGTCCCAGATAGGACAATGAAATTACTGTGGGTTAACAGTGGAACATTGCCAGTGTACTTAATAAGAATATACCATTGGTTTTTAAGCTCACTATCTCCCTCCTTTGATAAAGATTAATTCTAAAATTAGAATGACACTCCACGGAGTGACTGAGCACAGCATTTACCATCTGATACAGGCTGCTGTTTGACAGGAGGGATGTTTAATCTTTGGGTAACAGAATGTCGCAGCCACACTGCAAGTTATAGGCTGCAGCTAGAGAATATTATTTTCCACTTGAGCCAGCTAATTTAATCCAATGTTCTGACTATCTTCTAATACTCCTCCTGTTGAACGCGAACCCCATTTTGGCAGCACAGATGGGGTCTGACTCAACACCTTGAATGTTCTTCAGACACAAAGTACTGCGGTAACTCAGTGGGTCAGGCAACATCTTTGGAGGAAAAAGATAGGTGACGTTTCAGGTCCGGACGCTTCTATAAGGGTTATGACTTTAGGCTTTAGAGATACAGTGCGGAAACTGGCCCATTGGGCCATCAATTCCACGCCGACCAGCGATCATCATGTACACTAGCACTATCCTACACACTAGGGACAATTTACAATTTCACCAAAGCCAATGAACCAATAAACCTGCACGTCTTTGGAGTGTGGGAGGATATCAGAGCAACTGGAGAAAACCCATGGGGTCACAAGGAGGTTTACAAGAATGATTCCAGGAATGAGTAGGTTAACCTACGATGAGCGTTTATCGGCACTGGGCCTGTACTCACTGGAGTTCAGAAGAATAAGGAGGGACCTCATAGAAACATACAGAATAGTGAAAGGCTTGGATAGCGTGGATGTGGAGAGGATATTCCCACTAGTGGGAGAGTCTAGGACTAGAGGTCATAGCCGCAGAATTAAAGGACGTTATATTAGGAAGGAGATGAGGAAACATTTATTTAGTCAGAGGATGGTGAATGTGGGACAGAGTAGTTGGGCTGTCTGGTTCTATGGCTCTATAACTCAATGATTAACGCTGGTTAATTGATTAACATGATTAATGCTGGTGACTCTATTGCTGTACGTGGCTGCAAGTGGAATGAAACTAAAGTATGCTGCTTGCATTGCGAAAAACAATTGCATTCCCCATTTCTTTTAAGCTTGGTTTCCTTCAATGTTTTTTAATAAATAATTTTCTGAGTAAGTTACCACTATTGGCTGTGCAATAAAACCAGGGCTGGTAGAGCTGCTGCCCACAGCTCCTGAGAACCAGTGTACGATCCTGACCTTGGGTGCTGTCTGTGTTGGATTTGCACATTCTCCCCATGGTCATGTGGGTTTCCTCCGGGTGCTCTGGTTTCCTCCCACATCCCAAACACGTGCGGATTTGGAGTTTAGTTGGCCTCTGTAAAATCGCCCCTGGTGTGTAGGGAGTGGATAAGAAAGTGGGATAACATCGAACTTGTGTGAATGGGTCGGTATGGACTCAGTAGGCTAAATAGCCTGTTTCCATGCTAAAGTAAGGAAATTAAACTAAACTAAATTAAACTAACTGCCCGAGTCTGGAAATGCATCCTTCCACACCTCTAACTCATTGGTCGACATTCAGTTCTGCTGCATTTGGTGTCCCCGATGTGGCCTCCTGTACATTGGCGAGACCAAGCGTAGACCAGGTGACCATTTCACCGGACATTTGAGCTTAGTCTGTCAAGGCCTGCCAGATCTTCCGGTTGCTAACCATTTTAACTCACCTTCACAGTCCCATACTGACTTTTCTGTGCTCGACCTCCTCCATTGCCAGAGTGAGGCCACACGCAAATGGGAGGAATAACACCTCATATTCCGCTTGGGTAGCAGTGGTATGAACATTGACTTCTTTAATTTTAAGTAACTAACTCCCATCTCCCCCCCCCCCCCCCCCCCAACTTTCAGTCTGAAGAAGGGTTCTAGTTCTAGCCCAAAACATCACTCAGCCTTTTTCTCCAGAGATGCTGCCAGACCTGCTGAGTTATTCTGCTCTTTGTGTCTATCTTTGGAAATTCTTAGGGCATGCAAGTATATAAGAAATTGAAAGAAAGATTTGATACCAATTCTACAATTCATGTTCCTGCTCCAACATTTGATAAGGAGATCAGGTTACACTTACACTAACTAGATGGGATATGTCTTGCAAGTAAGTACATTTTTCTATAAGCCCATGCTGTTGCTACACAATTGATTGAGTCCTAAAGAAATACACTTTTACATCCATTTAGCACATAATGGAAATCTGCTGCAGAGATGGCCTAATGATTTCAGACCTTGAGTCTTTAGAAGACACATGATTGCCAATTGGAACTAGAGTACACAGTGCTTTAAATGGGGTTTGCTTAATAGAAACATTTGGACAATGGGAATAGATTCACTGTGGGAGAGTTCTCATTAAAAGTACTGGTAGGTTGGCTCATTTAGAATAGTAATCATTTACTGGGACCCCTTCATGATATGCCATTCTGCAAGCAGAAATTCAGATCATGGAGTGCATAAAAAGCCAGAAGAGGGTGCAGAAGAGATTTACCAGGCAGAGGTTATTAACTGTAAGGAGAGACACAAAATGCTGGAGTCACTCAGCGGGTCAGGCAACATCTCTGAAGAAAAGGAATAAGTGATGTTTCAGGTTGAGGCCCTTCCTCATATTGGTTTCTCGACCCAAAATGTCACCTATTCCTTTTCTCCAGAAATGCTGCCTGGCTCACTGAGTCACACCAGCATTTTGTGTCTTTCGGCGGTGTAAATCAGCATCTGCAGTTCCTTCCCACACAACTGAAAGGAGAGGTTGGACAAACTTGGATAGACTCAAGATGGTGGAGTAACTCAATGGGTTAGGCAGCATCCCTGGAGAAAAGGAATGGGTGATGTTTCAGATCAGAACCCTTCTTCAGGAAAAACTTGGACTGTTTTCCCTTGAATGCCAGAGACCTGACAGAAGTATATAAAATTCTGAGAGGCATCAGTAAGGTAGACAGTCAGAACCTTTTTCCTAGGCTGGAAACATCAATGACTAGAAGGTGTAGCTTTAAGGTGCGAGGGACAACATTTAAAGGAGATGTGTGGGGCAAGTTTTTTACACGGAGGGTGCTGGATGCGTGCAACCCACTGTCGAGTGTGGTGGTGGAGGCAGATATTATAGTGGCGTTTAAGAGGCTTTTAGATAGGCACACAGATAGGAAGGGAATAGAGGGATATGGATTATATGCAGGCAAAAGAGATTAGTTTATCTTGACATCATGTTCGGCACGGACATTGTGGCCGAATGGCCTGTTCCTGTGTCGCATTGTTGTGTTCTAAGCCAAAGACAGACACAAATTGCTGGAGTAGCTCAGCGGGTCAGGCAGAATCTGTGGAGAACATGGATAGGTGACATTTTGTGTTGGGACTCTTCTTCTGACTGATTGTAGTGGGGGGGTGGAGGGGACTGGAAGCGAGAAATAAAAGAGGACAAATCGGGGCTAGCAACAGTAGACCTCAGGCAAGGAGGTTCCCTGATATGCCAATTATTGGTTGGAGATAGGTGTGAACTCATGAGGGAAGTATCGTTGTGAACAGTTGAGTTGGTTAATGGATTTTTCGTGGAGGAAGGGTGCAGGGGGAGGGGGAGGTATTTATAGAAGTTAAAATTGGAGAATTCAACATTCATACCATTGAGTTGTAAGCTACCCAATTGAAATATGAGGTGCTGTTCCTGCAATTTGTGCTGGGCCTCACTCTGACAATGGAGGAGGCCAAGGATAGAAAGGTCAGCATGGGAATGGGAAATGGAGTTAAAATGGTTGGCAACTGGGATATCCAGTAGGCCTTGGTGGACTGAGCATAAGCATTCAGGGAAATGGTCAGAGAGTCTATATTTTGTTTTGCTGTGTCAGAGTCTTTTAGAAAGGCTGATGGACATGCAGGGAATGGAGGGATATGGATCATGTGCAGGCAGAGGAGATTATATTATCATGTCAATATGCTTGGCATAGATATTGTGGGCCGAAGGGCCTGTTATAGTGCTGTACTGTTCTATAATCTATATTCTATGTTAGATAAAACTATGATTTAATTGAATTATAGGATAGGCTTGAGAGACTGAATGGCCTCTTCTCAATCTATGATCGCATTGCGTTTAGTTTGCTCTCAGAACTGAATATAATTTCATCCTACCCCAGAGTTGAAACACTAGGTCTTTAGATTTTAGATTTTAGACTTTCGCAATACAGCATACAAACAGGCCCTTTGGCCCACAGAATACGTGCCGACCAGCGACCAACCCGTACACTAACACTATCCCACACACTAGGAACAATTTACAATCTTACCAAAGCCAATTAACCTATAAACCTATACATCTTTGGAGTGTGGGAGGAAACCGGAATACCCAGAGAAAACTCACGTGGTAACAGGGAGAACATGCAAACTCCATATAGACAGTGCCAGTAGCCAGGATTGAACCTGGGTGTCTGGAGCTGTAAGGCAGCAACTCTAGTGCTCACTACATTACTCAACCTCTCCCTGGACAAGTCCGTGGTCCCTGCCTGCTTCAAAAAATCCATCATTGTACCGGTACCAAAAAATGCCTCCCCAGCCTGTCTGAATGACTACCGTCCAGTGGCCCTTACCTCGGTAGTCATGAAATGCTTTGAGAGGCTGGTGAAGAAACACATCTGCGCCTTCCACCCTCGGAACATGGACCCGTTGCAGTTCGCATACCGTCCGAACAGATCCACGGACGATGCGGTCTCCCAGGTCTTGCACACCGCTCTCTCCCATCTGGACAGCCAGAAGGGGGGCTACATGAGGATGCTGTTCATAGACTACAGTTCAGCCTTCAACACGATAGTCCCCACCAGACTGGCCGGGAAGCTAATGGAATTGGGGCTCAACACCTCCCTGTGTGCCTGGGTCCTGGACTTTCTCACCGCCAGGCCCCAGGTAGTCAAGATGGGAGGGAATACATCGAAGTCCCTCACCCTGAGCACAGGATCGCCCCAGGGTTGCGTCCTCAGCCCCCTATTGTACTCCCTGTACACACATGACTGTGTGGCTAGGTTCAGCTCCAACTCAATAATTAAGTTTGCTGATGACACTGTGGTGGTGGGCCTGACCTCAGACAACGACGAGAAGGCCTACCAGGAGGAGGTGGCTGATCTAGCACTCTGGTGCCAGGATAACAGCCTCCTCTTGAACATAAAAAAAACGAAGGAGCTGATCATGGACTTTAGGCGGGCACATCATCCGAGGACGTACACTCCATTGAGGATAAATGGGGATCCTGTGGATAGGGTGAACTGTTTTAAATATCGGGGAGTCTACATCTCCGAGGATATGACATGGGCATCACACGCCTCAGCACTCGTGAGTAAGGCAAGGCAGCGCCTTTATCACCTCAGGCAATTCAGAGTGTCTCCGAGGATCCTCCAGTGCTTCTACGCAGCGGCGGTGGAAAGCATCTTGTCCGGGAACATTACCATCTGGTTTGGGAATTGCTCTGCCAAGGACAAGAAGGCTCTGCAGAGAGTAATGTGTTCGGCCGAACGCACTATGGGAACTTCACTTGCCCCCCTGCAGGAACTATACATCAAGAGGTGCAACTCCAGAGCCAACAATATCATGAGAGACCCCTTCCACCTCTGCAACGGACTGTTCCAGCTGCTACGGTCAGGCAAACGCCTCCGTTGCCATGCGGTGAGAACGGAGAGGTTGAGAAGGAGTTTCTTCCCAGAGGCCATTCGGACTGTAAACGCCTATCTCACCAGGGACTAACTCTACTGAACGTTTTTCCTTCCATTATTTATTATGTAAAATAATATGTGTGTTATGATTGTGTTTATAGTTTGTTTGGTTGTTTGGTTGTTTGTCTTTTGCACAAAAGTCCGTGAGCATTGCCACTTTCATTTCACTGCACATCTCGTATGTGTATGTGACAAATAAACTTGACTTGACTTGACTTGACTTGATTACTGCTGCGCCATTGTGCAGTCCTATCATACAAAGACAAAAGACAAATACTGTGGCAAAGGTAGAAAAACCTATTCCCAACATGAAAACTAACCTTAGCTAAATAATGCATTGAGACTAAATGAACAGTGGACATGATCCCTTTAAAAATTAAGATATAATTTTTTTATTTAAAAAAGTTTATAATTCAAAGAGCAAACCGCAACAATGACTGACTAAAGCACATCCCATGAGGCAGCTAATAGGATAAATTCTACATAATTCATCAGACATCACGTCAATGTATTAATACTCTTCTGCACAGCACCTCGAAAAATTCATCAACTGTTACATTTTCAACATAGCAAACAAAAATGCTGATGCTGCATTTCTTTTCAAGGCCTGTATCTATTTGTTACAGGAATAAAAAATTGCCTTTAATACCTTTGGTTATGATTGAATGAGCCTGTACAATTATTAAAGAGCTTGTCCTTTATCTAAATTCTGTCCCCTACTGTTCAACCCATGGGTGCGCTTAATAGTTGGGTAAAATCTGCTTGAAGACTGCAGCAGTTATCAACACTAGTTCAATGTCACAAGCTGAGAGTGTGTTGGCATCACTCATTCAGAGTTATCCCTTGCTTGAAGTATAATACTGACCTACCAGTTTGTGCCCTTGAGATTTCCATTCTGTATAGTTTAGTTTAGTTTAGAGATACAGCATGGAAACATGCCCATCAGCCCACTGAGTCCCCGTCGATCAGCGATCTCCGTACGCTAGCACTATCCTTCACGCTAGTGACAATTTACAATTTTAACCAAAGCCAATTAACCTACAAACCTGTATGTCGGTGGAGAGTGGGAGGAAACCGGAGCAGCCGGAGAAAACCCACGCAGGTCACAGGGAGAATGTGCAAACTCCGTACAGACAGCACCCTAGTCAGGATCGAACCCAGGCTGCAATTCTACCGCTGCACCAGTGTGCTGTCTGTCAACTTATTCCAATTAACTTCAAACAAATGTTGTAAATACAGTGTAATTTCCAGCATACTGTATATTTCTGCTTCAGCAATAGTCGCCAGGGATGAATTGCTACTCTACACAGTGTACTTGTAACTGGTTGTTCCTAACTTTGTGTTTTAGGTTTAAGTTTATTATTGTCATGTCTACTGATGTACGTTGAAAAGTTTTGTTTTATGTGCTAAACAAATGTAGGATTGTAGATTAATTGGCCTCTGTCAATTGCCCCTAGTCTGTGGGGACTGGATGTGAAAGTGGAATGACGTGGAATTCATGAGAAAGGGTGACCGATGATTGGCAGAACTTAGTGGACTTAGTGGGCAGAAGAGCCTGTTTCCATGTTGTATGTTTCAATCAATCAATCAGTCAATTAATTAATCAATCAATCAATTCTGTTAGTTTACTTCAACACCAGTGAAGCACTTTGGTAAAGCCTAGGGATTTGCAAGATTTAGTTTAGTTTAGAGATAAGGCATGGAAACAGGCCCTTCAACCCATTGAGTCCACACTGACCATCGATCACTCATTCACATTAGTTATCTCACTTTCTCATCCACTCCCAACACATTAGGAGCTATTTATAGAGGTCAAATAACCTGCAAACCTGCACGTCTTTGGGACATGGGAAGAAACCAGAGCACCCAGAGAAAGCCCACACAGTCACAGGGAGAACGTGCAAACTCCACACAGACAGCACCCGTAGTCAGGATTGAACATGGGTCTCTGCCACTGTGAGGCTGCAGCTCTACCGCTGCGCCACTCTACCGCCCTAAAGGCGCTATACAAATTCCAATTTCTTTTACGTCTAATAATCTTTCAACCGCCTCCTCCTCCTGCTCCCTTTTCCATTCCCATTTTAATCACCCCCAAAGCGTATAACTTGCTATTCTATCTCAGCAACAAATTAAATTTTAAGGTAACACATCATTTCGTATCATCTCTCAAAGCTGGTATTTTTGCAATTTCTTCCATCATAGATTGGTATTTAGAAAAGATAACAAGTTAAACATGTTTAAACCGAGGTTAACTGACGTTTGGCAAAAAAAATGTGATCCAGATTTATCACTAATTCATAAACAAATGTAATTAATTTCTGTCCAATTGCTTAAAGTGGAAGCTGTGTTTTATTTAGCAGAAGACGGCAAGCACTGTAAACTCTGCTTCATCTGTTGCCCTGGAAACGTTGTACTGCCAATGTATCCTAATCCCTTGATGACTGCCATTTTATGTGCTGCTGTTGGTTGACATTACAATAATCTGTTCAAGGTCGTGTTTAATTGTTATTTTCAGGCACCTGACCTTATCTATCACAATGTTTAGTGTCTGATTACAATTACTGATTTATACTGACTTAATGTAAGATTCAGAAGATTGCACCACACTATTGTACTATACACATTGCATCTATAATAGCAGGCAGTAAATTGATTCATTAGCTCATAAATCAGTATCCTCTTTTTACAGCTTAGGTACATTTACCGAGATTCGGCTGTCACTTTGTGTTATTTCTGGTGCATGAAAGGCCATCAATTTATTCATACTGTCAGCTTGGCTCAGTTCAATAACGGTCAGGCATCTGAGCCTCTCTCCATCCATCCAAATATTCCTGGTGATATTATCTGTGAGTATGCTGTGTCTCGTTTAGTTTAGTTTAGAGATAGAGCATGGAAACAGGCCCTGTCGGCCTACCGAGTCCACGCCGACTAACAATTACCCACTACACTAGTTCTATGTGAGACTACACATCAGGGACAATTTACCGAAGCCAATTAACCTACAAACCTGCACGTCTTTACAGTTTGGGAAGAAACAGGAGCACCCGGAGAAAATCCATGTGGTCACAGGGTGAACGTACAAACTCCATATAGACAGCACCTGTGGTCAGAATTGAACCCGGCTCTGTGAGGCAGCAACTCTACCGCTGCGCCACCGTGCCTGTCTCAACCTCAGTACTCACCCTGCCAAGGACTATCACATCACCTACCAACCTAGATGTCCTGCTACACATCCACATGGCCTCTTGCCCACTAATCAAGCCACTAAAAAGGCCTTGACAGAGTGGACGTGGAAAGGATGTTTCTACTAATGGGAGAGACTAGGACCAGAGGGCACAGCCTCAGAATAAAAGGACGTACATTTAGTATTGGGACAGGGAGGAATTTCTATAATCAGAGGGTGGTGAATCTATGGAATTCATAGCCACGGATGGCGGTAGAGGCCAAGTTATTGGGTTTTTCTAAAGTAAAGATTGATAGGCTCTTGATTAGTAATGGTGTCAAGGGTTACAGGGAGCAGGCAGGGGAACAGGGTTGAGACGGTAAAATAGTTCAGCCATGAGTGAATGACGGAGTAGACTTGACGGGCTGACTGGCCTAATTCTGCTCCAATGTCTTATGGTCTTATATGTTCACTGTGTTATAATGGCAGCTGTCATGGTTTAAATACTTAGAGTCTTTGAGTCATTCAGCATGGAAACAGGCCAGTCCACCCAACCACGCCGACCAAGATGCCCCATCCAAGCTAGTCCCATTTTCCAACTTTTGACTCATATCACTCTAAACCTTTCTTATCCATGTACCTGTCCAAGTGTTTTTTAAAAGTTGTCATTGTACCAGCCTTGGTTTGACTTCCGAAAATTCAACATCTCATATTAGTCGTTCCATTCAACAACTCCATTAGTCGTTCCTCACCACACTCGCTCAGTTAGAGTGATAAATTGTGTCTTACAGTTTGGAAACAGGCCCTTCGGCCCAACTTGCCCATACCAGCCAACATGTACCATCTACACCTGCCCCACCTGCCTGCGTGTAGCCCATATCTCCCTAATTTGTCCTATCCAGGTACCTGTCTAATTGCTTCTTAAACATTGCAATAGTCTCTGCCTTAACTACCTCCTCCGGCAGCTCGTTCCATACACCCATCACCCTTTGTGTGAAAACGTCCCCCCTCAGATTCCTATAAAATATTTCCCCCTTCACCTTAAACCTTGTGCATCTACCCGATCTGTCCCTCTCATAATTTTATCCACCTCTATAAGATCACATCCTCATCCCACTGTACTCCAGGGAACAGACTCCCAGCATGCTCAACCTCTCCCTATAGCTCAGACCCTTTAGTCCTGGCAATATGCTTGTAAATCTACTCTGCATCCTTTCCAACTTAATAACATCTTTCCTAGAATTGGTGCCGAGAAATTAACACAATACTCTAAATACAGCCTCACCAACGTCCCCCCATGATTCCCCCAACTTCTCTATTCAATAATCTGACTGATGAAGGCCAATGTGCCGAAAGCTTTCTTGACCATCCCATCTACCTGCTGAGCCACTTTCAAGGAACTATATACCTGCACTCCTAGATCCCTCTGCTGCACAACACTTTTCAGGGCTCTACTATTCACTGTGTAGGGCTCTGGGATTAAGATAAATCTTGCCAACCATCCTCACTGTCTATGATGCCACCTGTTTTAGTGTCATCTACAAATTAATATTTATATATATATGTATATAGTAAATATATGCCTGTGTACACATACACACACACATATATATATACATATACTGAACTTTTTTCATTTATTATATTGTTCATGGAGCACTATGTTTACATATCTGCTGTGCTGCTGCAAGTAAGAATTTAATTGTTCTGCTTGGGACATAGGACAATAAAACACTCTTGACTCTTGACAACATGTTAACCATCGGTGCCCCAGCACTGAAAACTCAACCATTCTCCCTGGCAGCTGTAATGTATAGAGCCATCTCCCTTCCAAATGTAGGTCATTTGAGCAATCCATCACGACACTGGTACACATTCATTGCCCTGACTTGATGTGCAAACCAAAGAAGATGATAGTGAAATACCTTTTTCGAATTCATGATAGCCCACATATACGGAAAGAAATTGTATCTTTCAATTTATTTCCAGAGAGAAGGCTGCAGATGCAGATGTACTGCCATAAATTTGCTGAATGTAGAGCTTTTACTGCAATGATAATGTTCTCTGAGGTGCTGCTTAGAATTGAAGCAGTGTTTCTTGTTTTGCACTCCGACTGATAACCAACTTGAAGAGGGATTCTTTTTCAATTATAATTGTGCCTCAAAATAGAACCTCACCAGGGAGGCAATGTGGTTTTGTAAGTAGACATCACCGTTAGCTAGGCAGAGTACACAGGCTTCCTTTATTCCGTGCTGTTTAGAGATTCTGTTACTTTAATGGGTGTGGTGTCGCAAGGATTATGTTAAGAAAATGATGATACAGGAATTACTGAAATAGTGTTTGTTTTAAGGGCTCATAAATTGTATTTCGTGCAGGTTTTGTTAATGGTGTACTGGTTACAGACTGCTTAATTTAATGGTTGTGTTGAACAGTGGCTTGTGTGAATGTTTATACAATGGCACCCCTTCTCTTCTCCCTGGCCCCTTGCTCTCCCTCTCTTTCCACTTCCCTCTCTAACCTCGGTCTCTCCCTCCGTTCTCTTCCACACTGTCTCCTCTGCTTTTCCACTCTATTTTCTCTTATGCTCTCTCCCAACCTACCCTCCAATCTCCCGACAATCTTCCGGGCATCGCAACACTTCCTGACTTGACTGTCCTCAGCTTTAGTTTGCATGAACCAAATTTCTTTAGTCAGAGGGTGGTGAATCTGTGGAAGTCATTGCCACAGGCAGCAGAAATTGACAGAGACTTGATTAGTAAAGGTATCAGTTATGGGGAGAAGGCAGGAGAATGGGGTTGAGGAGGGAATGATTCATCAGCCATGATTGAATAGCAGAGTAAACTTGATGGGCCAAATGGCCTAATTCTGCTCCTATAACTCATGAACTCATGAACTTGTGAGATTATGATCCATTTGTTGTGAAGAACGGTGGAACAGAGGTAGAGTGGTAGCACCAGAGACCCAGAACTACCAGATCTTGTGCCTTTTCCTTATGAGTTACTGCGACAATATTCACAGCTGGAGGTCACAGTAGCGCAGCGGTATAGTTGCTGCCTTACAGCGCCAGAAACCCAAGTACAATCCTGACTATGGGTGCAGTTTGTATGGAGTTTGTATGCCCTTCCAGTGACTATTTGGGTTTTCTCTGGGAGCCCCGGTTTCATCATACACTCCAAACATGTACAGGTTTGTAGTTTAATTGGGTGTGGTAAAAATTGTAATTTGTCCCTAGTGTGTAGGATAGTACCAATGTATGGGGTTTGCTGGTCGTCATGGACTGGGTGGGACAAAGGGTAATTTTCCCCACTGTATCTCTAAACTAAACCAAACTAAAGCTGTTATTAACCAAGACACTGCAAACCCACTCTCAAGTTGACTGTCAGACTTCAAGCACCCACCCTGGTCTGCATGAAGTCCACTTCAAACCAGTGTTGGACAAAGTTAAAATTTTATGCTTAATGTTTTTGTTGAATTGAATTGGCTGCCTTTGCCACAGCCTATTTAGCTAATGTTTTATTTAAAGTTTTGATGACTAAATTAACCATGTAAAATTATTTTAAAGTATAAATTGAATAATAAAGTGATTAATAATGCATTACCACTTTTTCTTTCTGAAAATGAACTGCTGTATGGACATGAAGGAAAATATGATGTTAATTTTGATTTTAATAAATTATTTACTTAACAAACATAAACTTGAATTTCTGCAAAAGGCTTTCCTAATTTTTTTTTATTATTAATCTCAAAAACTGAAGTTTAAAATGCAAAATAATTCAAGGTATGAATTATTGATTTGAACTAGAAGTAGCAATCATGTTGCACTAATCCAGCACTCTGTGAAGTAGGTTTAGCGTAAAGCTGTATGTGAAATAAATAGGAGATCATAAGGTCCCTGGGCTCCCATCAGTGTAAACCCCTTAGATTTTAATGGTCTTGAACTTCTACAGGTGTACGGTAGAGAGCATATTGACCTCCTCCATACACTCATCTCCCCAATCCCCTATTTCCTTTTTAGAGTTTAGTTTAGTTGAGAGTTTAGAGATACAGAGTGCAAACAGGCCCTTCGGCCCACTGAGTCCTCGCCGACCAGCGATCAACCCGAACACCAACACTATCCTACACACACTAGGGACAATTTACAATTTACAGAAGCCAATTAACATACAAACCTGTACGTCTTTGGAGTGTGGGAGAAAACCGGTGCACCCAGAGAAAACCCATGCACGTCACAGTGAGAACGTACAAACACCATATAGACAGCACCCATAAACAGGATCGAACCTAGGTCTCTGGCACTGTAAAGGGCCTGTCCCACTTTCACGACCTAATTCACGACCTCTGCCGAGTTTGCCCTTGACTCATACTCGCTGCATGGTCGTCACAAGGTTGTAGGAGGTCGTAGGAGGTCGTAGGTAGGTCATGATGCTGGTCGTAGGTACTCGTGGCATCAAATAGGTTGGGGCGTTTTTCTAGCCTGATGAAAAATGTCCACGAGTAAAAAAGGTCGTGAATTAGGTCGTGAAAGTGGGACAGACCCTTAAGGCAGCAACTCTACAGCTGCACCACCATGCCTCCCCTTTTATCCACCTCTTTCCCCTCCACCCATGTCCCTTTCCATCCCATCCCTCCCTTCAGCTTTAAGGGCCTGTCCCACGAGCATGCGACTGCATGCGGCAAGCGCGACCTAACGTGGTCGCTTGAGCCGTATGGCCTCGCGGGGTCGGTCCCACTTCGATCACCGGAGCCGTATGGAGTTGTGCGGAGCTGGTCCCGACATCGCGTGGGGCTCCGGAGAACTGACAGTGTTCAAAAAACGCTTGCCAGCCCGCAGCCGCATTGAGGCCGTACGCACCGCCTCGACGGGCATACGTAGCGTCTTGACGCCGCACGCAGCGCCTTGACGCTGTACGTCACGCGCGGACTTCGCTCGAACTTCACGTCACTCACTCGACCTCAGCGCGGCTCCCGCTTCTGGTTTGGTCGCGCTTGCCGCATGCAGTCGCATGCTGGTGGGACCGGACCTGTACGGGCATCACTTGACCTCCGCGCGACCCCCGCGCGGCCCCCGCTTCCGGTTTGGTCGCATGCTCGTGGGACAGGCCCTTTACATTTCACTTTGTCTGGTATCTGTACACTGTGGGCGGTTTCACTGTAATCATGTATACTCTTTATGCTGGATAGATAGCAAGTAACAAAAAACATTGTTTTTCACTGTACCTTGATACATGTAACAATAATAAACTAAACTAAAACATTTCACTCTTCTCACGTTATCTGGCACCCATTTGTCTCCTTTTCATTTCCAGCCTTTTTCATCAACTCTGCAATTTCATCTGTAATTCAAACAAGCCCACCCCATCACCTGTGTCCACTTATCACTTGCCAGACTTTGTCCCAATCCCACCTCTTTGCCAGCTTCCTCAAACCCCACCCCCCACCACAGTCTGATGAAGGATCCCAACCAGACATGTCTTTTGTCCATCCTCTCCACAGATGTTACCTGACCCGCTGAGTTGCTCCAGCACTTTGTTAGTTTCACTAGTTATCATGTTTATTTACACCTGATACATTTAATCTACGAACCCGCACGTCTTTGGGATGTGTGAGGACAGGAGAGCACCCGGAGAAAACCCACACGGTCACAGGGAGAACGTGGAAGCTCCACACTGACAGCACGCGAGGTCAGAATCGAACCTAGGCCTCTGATGCTGTGAGGCAGTGGCCCCTGCCAGCTGCGTCACCGTGCCACTTCCGGGACAAAATAGGTGTTTGCAGGTGATGCCGCTCTCACACCTGCTGCCCATGACTACAAGAAATTGCAGAGACTTGTAGATGTAGCCTAGTCCATCACACAGACCAGACTCTCCACAGTCTACACTTCACACTGCCTTGGGAAAGCAGCCAACATAATCAAGGGTATTTTCACCCCAGTCATTCCTTCTTCTGGCTTCTCCCAATGGGTAGAAGATACAGAGGCTTGAAAACGCAAACTACTAAACTCAGGAATGACATCCTCCCCTCTGTTATCCGACTTCTGAATGGTCCTTTCATAAGCGAAGGGACTGGCCGATTCTCCTCCACCTTATTGCAGACATTGGACTTTTCTGGAACTGTTACACTCAAATGCAAAGAACTATATTCTGCACTCTGGTACCTTTCTCTTTGCTCTGCCTGCAGTGCTTGAGTTGGGTTTGATTGGATTCATTTCTGTAGAAACAAGGAACTCCAGATGTTGTTTTATAATCTTTTTGTCTCACACCTTCTGTCTTTTCATCTCGGGCCTTTGTCCAAACATCTGCCTATCAAAAAACCTTCCAGCCTTTGTCCTGCCCCTCATCTCTTCCAGCTTTCCTTTCCCTCTCTACATTCATCTGAATGAGGGTCTTGACCTGAAACGTCACCTGTCCATTTTCTCCAGAGATGCTGCCTGACCCGTTGAATTACTTCAGCACTTCGTGTCTTCTGTTGTTTATGTGATTTGATTGGATGGAATGCAAACAAAAGCTTTTCACTACACAAGACAATAGTAAACCTAAACCTAAACCTCAAGACGTTGAGGTGGTCCCATGTTGATATGTGACATGAAGATAGTCACAAAGTATTGGAGTAACTCAGCGGGACGTTTCAGGTAGGCAGTGTCTCGTAGATGTGTGATCTCAAGAGAAACAGTGTGGAGAACTGTGGAACTCATAAAAGAATGAGGGAGGAGGAAGGGGGCAAAGAGGGAGGGGGAAGGGTTGGGAAGTATGAGATGAAGTTAGTTAAAGTTAGAGAGTTCAATGTTCATACCACTGTGGTATAAGCTTCCCAAGCGAAATATGAGATGCTGTTCGTCAAATTTGAGTGTGGCTTCACGATGGTTACATAATGACCAGGGGGACAGTTTACCTGGGCTCTAATGCTGCAGAGATCACAAATGTACTATTTATGCAAAGTGAATTAAACTATAACAGTGGTTTAAAAATTCACCCATCAGGTGTGAATCATTTATTTCCATGAGTAACCGTTTAACCAACAAGGTGTCTTTTATAAAAGCAAAACGTGCTGGAAATACTCAACAGGTGTGTTCTGACAAAAAAAATCGTCTACTTGAAAGATTTAATCTGTTTCTCCTGCCACAGATGCAGCCTGACCTTCATCTTCCTGCAATTTTCGTTCAAAATTTCAGTATTAGTTTAGCTTAATTCAGTTTAGAGATACAAAGTGGAAACAGGCCCTATGGCCCTCCGAGTCCACGCTGACCAGCGATCTCTGTACACCAGCACTATCTTACACAATAGGGATAATTTACAATCTTTACTGAAGCCAATTAGCCTACAAACCTGCATGTATTTGGATGTGGGAGGAAACTGGATCACCCAGCACCTGTACTTAGGATCAAACCCGGGTGTCTGGCACTGTAAGTTAGCACATCTGGCTCTGCACCACCTTGCCGCCCTCTGCAGGTATCTACAGTTTTTTTATTTTCACAAGTTGTCTTTTATACATGAAGGTGTTGATCAGAATTGCTAAATTATGTGCCTGTGTCATAGAGCCACACGGCCTGGAAACAAGCCCTTCGGCCCAACTTCTTGATGCCGACCAAGATGCCCCATCTACACTTGTCCCACCTACCTGCGTTTGACCCATATCTCTCAAAGCCTTTCTAATCCATGTATCTGTCCAAATTATTTTTAAATGTTGTGATAGTAGCTGCCTCAACTACCTCCTCTGGCAGCTTATTCCATATATCTACCACCTTCTGTGTGGAAAAAGTTGCCCCTCAGGTTTTTTTAAAATCTTTCTCCACTCATTTTAAACCGACATCCCCTGGTTCTTGATTCCTCTGCTCTGGGGAAAAGTCTGTACATTTACCTTAACTTTTCACCTCATGATTTTCATGAGTTCATAAGAGCCCATGGAGTCTAGTCCACCATTCAAACATGGCTGATCTATCTTTTCCTCTCAACCCCATTCTCCTGCCTTTTCCCCATTACCCTTGACACCCCTATCAATCAAGTATCTGTCAATCACTGCCTTAAACCTGGCCTTCACAGACGTCTGTAGCAATGAATTCTACAGATTCACCATACTAAAGAAATTCCTCCTCATCTTCTTTCCAAAGGTATATCCTTGTATTCTGAGGTACAGGAATGTCTTTTAGTTTAGTTTAGTTTAGAGATACAGCGCGGAAATAGGCTCTTCGGTCCGTGCCGACCAGCGATCCCCGCACATTAACACTATCCTACACCCACTAGGGACAATTTTTCCATTTACCAAGCCAATTAACCTACAAACTTGTACGTCTTTGGAGTGTGGGAGGAAACCAAATATCTCGGAGACAACGCACGCAGGTCACAGGGAGAACGTACAAACTCTGTACAGACAGCACCTGTAGTCGGGATCAAATCTGGGTCTCAGGCGCTGCATTCACTGTAAGGCAGCAACTCTACTGCTGCGCCACCATGACTGCCCAATAAAACATGGATCGAAAAAAAGTCAATGCATTAATTTAATCATTTTATCATGGGCAGTAAAGGACCAATGAAAGCTATATCATCATGTAATCTTGGGGAATATATCAAATCAATGTTTTATTTTAATTATGAATTTTATCAACACCATCAGTGCAATTATTGAGACTGAGAGATTCTGTATTATCTGCTACAGTCTTTGATTATGTCCTCTTGCATAATATTGGATTTGTAAATCATATATTACCCGTGAATTATAGTTATGAAATCACAGCAATATGTGAAAATTATAAACATCTGTTTACTATCAAATTCATTCTTGTTAAACGATGCTTTGAATAATGCAGTCGACAAAAAAATCAAAGCATTATTTGTTTTGTCAGTTGCTGTGAGCTGTATGTAGAGTTACCAGAAATTAAAATTCACAGGGACAGCACAGTGCTGCAGCTGGCAGAGTTGCTGCCTCACAGCACTAGAGACCAGGGTTCGATTCCGACCTCGGATGCTGTCTGTGTGGAGTTTCAATGTTCTCCCCGGGACCGCGTGGGTTTCTCCTGGGTACTCCAATTTCCTCCCGCATCCCAAAGACGTGTGCGTTTGTAGTTTGATTAGCCCTCTGTAAATTGCCCCTAGTGTGTAGGGAGTGGATGCGAAAGTGGGACAACATAGAACTAGTGTGAACAGGTGATTGCTGGTCTGTGCTCTCCCTCTCCCTCTCCCTCTCCCTCTCCCTCTCCCTCTCCCTCTCCCTCTCCCTCTCCCTCTCCCTCTCCCTCTCCCTCTCCCTCTCCCTCTCCCTCTCCCTCTCCCTCTCCCTCTCCCTCTCCCTCTCCCTCTCCCTCTCCCTCTCCCTCTCCCTCTCCCTCTCCTCTCCCCCCCCCCCAAATGGCCTGTTTCCATGCTGTGTACTTTAATCTCTCAAAATATTTGTCATCTGTTCTAATATTATGTTCTGTGACTTAGTATAATGACAGTCCTATTGTGAAGTACCTTTAATTGAAGACACAAGGAACTGCAATTGCTGGTTTGGAGAAAGTGACACAAAGTGCTGGAGTAGCAACAGGTCAGGTAACATCTCTGGAGAACATGAATAGTTGATGTTCTTTTTCTATCTTTATCTCACTTCTATTGTGTTTTCATCCCAGGCCTTTCTTCAAACATCTGCGTTTCAAAAACCTTCCTCAACTATGAAGGAAGACACAAAGTGATGGAGTAACTTAGTGTGTCAGGCTGCATCCCTGGAGAACATGGATATGTGATGTTTTGGATCAGGAGCAGTCTTCAGATCTGAAATCTCATCTACCCGTGCTCTTTAGGGATGCTGCCTAATCCACTGCGTTCCTCCAACGCTTTGTGTCTTCACTTGATAAACCAGCATTTGCATGTCCTTGTTACTACTTCCTCACCTGTATCCACCTATCACTTGCCAGACCTTGTCCTGCCTCCACTTCTTCTCCAACTTTTGCACCCCTCCACCACAATCAGATTGAAGATGGGTCCCTACTCAAAACATCACCTATCCATGTTCACCAGAGATGCTGCCTGATCAATTGAGTTACTCCAGCACCATGCGTCTGTCTTTATTAAGGGTTGTGTTGTCAATATGCATGTGTGTGGTTACCCACAGTGAAAGTGATTGTGTCATATTTACTTCACCAGATCATTCATTTCCTTTGCACTGTTAATTACTCTAATACATCTTCAGAGGTTTGTATGTCAACCTGTTTCAGTTTGTTGACCACTTTAAATATGCAAATTCTGAATCTATTAACATGCATCAGAGAGTCACAAGGAACTGCAGATGCTGGTTCTTGAGCAAAACACAAAGAGCTCAAGTAAATCTGCGAATTAGGCAGCATCTGCGTAGTGAATGGACAGGCAACATCGTGGGTCCTGGGCCTTCCTCAGGCAGATTGAACAGGCAATGTTTTGGGTCATGACACTTCTTCGGACTTCACACATGAATCAGTCTGACGAAGGTTTCGGCCCCAAAATGTCATCTGTCCATTTCCATAACAAATCCTGCCTGACCTGGTGAGTTCCTCCAGCTCTTTGCATTTTGCTTGAGGAAGTATTCCTAGTTTTCATAAGTTAATAAGTAATAGGAGCAGAATTAGGCCATTCAGCCCATCAAGACTACTCCACCATTCAGCCCATCAAGACTACTATCTTTTCCACTCTAAACCATTCTCCTGCCTTCTGCCCATAATCCCTGACACCGTACTAATCAAGAATCTGTCAATCTTTGAATACCCAATGACTCGGCCTCCACAGCCGTCCGTGGCAATAAATTGCACATTCACCACCCTATTCTTTATGAAGGGGAAATCATGCTTGACTAATCTTCGGGAATTTTTTGAGGATGTAACACATAGAATGGATAAGAGGGAGCCAGTGGATGTGGTGTATCTGGACTTTCAAAAAGCCTTTGACAAGGTCCCACACAAGAGATGAGTGTTATAATTAGAGCACATGGTATAGGTGGTAGGGTATTGACATGGATAGAGAACTGGCTGGCAGACAGGAAGCAAAGAGTAGGAATTAACAGGTCCTTTTCAGAATGGCAGGCAGTGACTAGCGAGTGGGGTGATGCAAAGCTCGGTGCTGGGATCCCAGTTATTTACAATATATATTAATGATTTAGACGAGGGAATTAAATGTGAGATCTCCAGGTTTGCGGATGACACAAAGCTGGGTGGCAGTGTGAGCTGTGATGAGGATGCTATGAGGCTGCAGGGTGACTTGGATAGGTTAGGTGAGTCGGCAGATGCAGTATAATGTGAGGTTATCCACATTGGTGACAAGAACAGGAAGGCAGATTATTAATTGAATGGTGTCAGATTAAGAAAAGGGGAGGTGCAACGAGACCTGTGTGTGCTTGTACATCAGTCACTGAAAGTAAGCATGCAGGTACAACAGGCAGAGAAGAATGATAATGGCATGTTGGTTTTGAGGATTTGAGTTTAGGAGTAAGGAGGTCCTACTGCAGTTGTATATGGCCCTGGTGTGACTGCACCTGGAGCGTTGTGTGCAATTTTGGTCTCCTCATTTGAGGAAGGACATTATTGCTATTGAGAGAGTGCAGCGGAGGTTCACCAGGTTAATTCCCGGGATGGTGGGATGACGTATGTTGAAAGAATGGGTCGACTGAGCTTGTATTCACTAGAATTTATGAAGGATGAGAGGGAATCTTAAAGAAACATATAAAATTCTTAAAGGATTGGACAAGCTAGATGCAGGATTTTTTTTCCAATGTTGGGGGAATCCTGAACCAGAGGTCACAGTTTAAGCATAAGGGGTAGGCCATTTAGGACTGAGATGAAGGCAGCAGAGGCCAATTCAATTCACTGAATGTTTTCAAACGAGTTAGAATTAGCTCTTAGGGCTAAAAGAATCAAGGGATATTGGGAAAAAGGCAGGAATGGGGTACTGATTTTAGATGATCAGCCATGATCATATTGAATGGTGGTGCTGGCTCAAAGGGCCGAATGGCCTACTCCTACGCCTATTTTTCTATGTTTCTAAATTCTTCCTCATCTCCTTTCTAAAGGTACGTCCTTTTATTCTGAGGCTGTGCCCGCTAGTCCTACACTCTCACAATAGTGCAACCATCCTCTCCACATCCACTCTATCCGGGCCTATTTCTGACTAATATTTAACTCCCAATTAATATTCATCCATTTTAACATTGTGGGTTGAGAGTAGATTGCCTGGCAATTTACAACAGTAAAGATACAATCCCTACATTTCAACACCACCATCATTTCAATTACTGCACTGATTGCAAAGAACTCTGTGATGTTTGAGAAATGCCATGGAAATAAATCTTGCTCTCATTCTTTTTGGTGACAAGGAAAATAATAAGATAATTAGTTATTCTTCCTGAAGATGAGAGTGTATCAGTGCTAGTTAAAATATTGTCATTACCTCTTTGCTTTTGCACTAGAAGGTTCTATGCTAAAGACCAAGGATTCCACGTTTTTTGTTCACCCTTCAAAGTTTTTTGATTGAAAGATACAGAATGGAAACAGGCCCTTCAGCCCACCAATTCCACACCGACCATTGATCACCCGTTCACACTAGTTCTATGTTATCCCACTTTTGCATCCACTCCCTACACATTCGGGGCCATTTACAGAGGGTCAATTAACCTACAAACCCACACGTCTCTGGGATGTGGGAGGACAACGGAGCACCCGGAGGAAACCCACACAGTCGCAGGGAGAACGTGCAAACTCCACACAGACAGCACTCGAGGTCAAGATGAAACCCTGGTCTCTGGCACTGTGAGGAGGCAGCGGTATGGGCAGCACAATGGCGCAGCGGTAGCTTTGCTGCCTTACAGCGCCAGAGACCCGGGTTTGATCCTGACTACGGGTGCTGTCTGTACAGAGTTTGTACGTTCTGCGTGGGTTTTCTCCGGGTGCTCCAGTTTCCTCCCACACTCCGAAGATGCACAGGTATGTAGCTTAATTGGATTTGATAAAATTGTCAATTATCCCTAGTGTGTAGGATAGTGGTAGTGTGCGGGGATCGTTAGTCAGCGCGGACTGAGTGGGCTGAAGGGCCTATTTCCGCACTGTATCTCTAAGCTAAACTAAACTACCAGCTGAGCCACTGTGTTGCCCTTTATCCAGATTTTGTTTGCTCCTGCTGTATAAAATTGTATAAACGAGTTTATCTTGCCTCTCCTCATTCTTCCCCCTGTAATATATCACTGCATTAAATCTCCTCTGCATTATGCCTGCTGTTTTCACTACTCCAAGTGCTGAAGTGAACCATTTTCCTCTGGCAATGAAATCCTTCTTTTTTGAATGGATGTAAAATGTGTTATCAAAGGCACATTTTCTAACCAACATCTTTGTGAAACCGACGAACATTGTAAATATTTTATTAAAAGTCGAACAAAATGAAAATGCTACATTTAGGTCAGAGTATTGAAAAAAATATTGGTGTGGATGCCTTTATGTTCCATTAATTGTAACACAGATAGTGGTGCCAAATATAATGAGCTATGCAAAGCACTGAGGAACAGAAGGTGCCTGAAATCCCCACTGTATTCGGTGAATTAATTGGGTAGTATGCAGTGCAAGATCATATATGCAAAGCTGAAGAGCACCATGTGAAACAATGCTACATGCTCTCTAATTTGTTAAATCCATTTTCATTCGCGGTATTTGATTTAGCCCTGGTAGGTGGATGAATGCTTCGTAAATCTAAAGCTCTCCCTGTTAAATGACTGCTCCTGCATTCAATTTATTTTTTTCCTCTCTCTCGCCGAGTTGCAAATGCAACATGGTGTGCTGAGAAGTTGTTGGTATTCAGCCCGAGACCACAGCCTTGGAATGAAGTTAACCACCACTAGTACTCCGACACACATCCCGGAGAGAGTAACATTTATCTTGCGAGACTCATTAAACCGACCGATAACATTGCCCTCACTCCACCCACGGATCGGCCGTGCGAGGCTTTGAGCAGTAGCAGGTGTCACGTACAGTGGCGGCTTTTTTGCTTTACAAACAATTAACATGTACAATGAAATATTGATCTTTAGAATGATTACACTGGTCTTGTAAAGCGGGAGACAAGTATTCACTGAAAGAGCCCTGTGCTTTGTAGTACGAGCGATGAAGCTACACACACAATAAATATTTAATAAGCAATCCCTTCTGGTGGGATCTGTGCTCTCACAGCATCTCATTACCACGTCTGGGAATTGCATCTTCATTGTCAATTGCTTAATTACTTTCAGAAAGAGTAGGAATGTGAGGTTGCTTGGAAGACAAACTCATTAAACTATCTGGCAGCATTTAGCATCCCTCATCATGAACCTCATTTAGCACTTTGTAATGGATTTTTTCATTTTTACAACTCGGGTTTAGTTTTATATATATTTTTTATTTGTGTATGGGTGCGTGCATGTGTGTGTGGATGCGTGTGCGTACGTGCATGCGTGCGTGTATGTGCGCATGCGTGTGCGTGCGCATGTGTGAGCCTGTTTGTGCGTGTGTGCATATGTGGGTGTGTGTGCATGTGTGTATGTGTGTGTGTTGTGCATGTGTGGGCGCGTGTGTGTGCGTGTGCGTGCGTGTGTGCATGTATGTTTGCGTGTGTATGTGTGTGTGTGTGTGTGCTTGTGTGTGTGTGTGTGTGTGTGTGTGTGTGTGTGTGTGTGTGTGTGTGTGTGTGTGTGCGCGCATGCGTGTGTGTGTGCATGTATGTGTGTGCATGTGTGTGTGTGTCTGTGCGTGTGTGCATGTATGTGTGTGTGCATGTGTGTGTGTGTATGTGTGTGTGTGTGTGTGTGTGTGTGTGTGCATGTATGTATGTGCATGTGTGTGTGTGTGTCTGTGCGTGTGTGCGTGTGTGTGTGTGTGTGTGTGTGTGTGTGTGTATGTGTGTGTGTGTGTGTGCGTGCGTGCGTGCGTGTGTGTGTGTGTGTGTGTGTGTGTGTGTGTGTGTGTGTGTGTGTGTGTGTGTGTGTGTGTGTGCGTGTGCGTGTGTGTGCATGTATGTGTGTGCATGTGTGTGTGTGTGTGTGTGTCTGTGCGTGTGTGTGTGTCTGTGCGTGTGTGCATGTATGTGTGTGTGTGTGTGCATGTATGTGTGTGTGTGTGTGTGTGTGTGTGTGTGTGTGTGTGTGTGTGCGCATGTATGTGTGTGCATGTGTGTGTGTGTGTGTGTCTGTGCGTGTGTGTCTGTGCGTGTGTGTGTGTGTGTGTGTGTGTGTGTGTGTGTGTGTGTGTGCACCTTCCCCATTTCCACAAACGCTCGAGCCATCCATGTGCAATTAATTGTTAATGAAAAGTGTCTGTCAGCTTGGCTTCTCCCTGCATGCTGCCAGGCTGATTGACACTGTCAGCAGCCCAGAGCTGGAGAACGCTGTAATGTGACAGATTGCATTCCACAAAAATGCTAAGTGAGAAGTGAGGATTTGTGATTTCCAATGCCTTTAGTTACGCCGCTGACAGTTCTGATGTTTGCTGCTTTCAAGAAGGCACAGAGCATCTCAGCAGCCCCTGCTGGAAAGCAGGAACTATAACACCACCAGCTTACCCCATTCACCTATAACTTGGAGGGTCACCTTTCATCCAAGTGTTCACCATGGACAATGTTATTACGTTTGCATACAGTGATGTAGTTGTTACATGCTCTCATCAATGGTTCAACAGTTCCTTTATTATTACGTATACTAAGGTCCAGTGAAATTCTTTATTTTTGCGCACTTTTTGTTGGGTAACTCAGTTGAGCAGCTGTCGAGTTGCTGCTTGACAGCGTCTGAGACCCGGGTTCGATCCTGACCTTGGGTGTCCATCGAGTCTGCATAGCCAATAATCACTAGTTCCTATGTTATCCTAATTTCACATCTACTCCCTACACACTACCGAGGCCTGTTAAACATAGAAACAGAAATAGGTGCAGGAGGAGGCCATTTGGCCCTTTGAGCTAGCACCGCCATTCATCGTGATCATGGCTGATCATCCACAATCAATAACACATGCCTGCCTTCTCCCCATATCCCTTGATTCCGCAAGCCCCTAGAGCTCTACCTAACTCTCTTTTAAATTCATCAAGTTAATTGGCCTCCACTACTTTCTGTGGCAGAAAATTCCATAAATTCCCAACTCTCTGGGTGAGAATTTATTTTTGCAACTCAGTTAGAAATGGCCTCCCCTTTATTCTTAGACTGTGGCCTCTGGTTCTGGTCTCCCCCAACATTGGGAACATTTTTCTTGCATCTAGCTTGTCTAGTACTTTTATAATTTTACTAGACTAAGTGGGACCAGGGATGGTCCCCCAATGCAATATTCCACCTCTCCACCAATTCCAATAGTGGAGGCCAGGGGGGGGGGGGGGGGGGGGGGGGCTTTCTGGAGTGCTAGTAAGGGTGTTGTGGGTCGAAGTGACTGGTTTCCAGAGGGTTAGTATGGACATTGTGGGCCAAATACATTCTTGGGCTGGCAGCTCAGTCAGTCAGGCCTGGTGTGGTGGCAGCTCAGTCACTCAGGCCTGTCAGGAATTCTGCCCAAAACAGGTGAGAGACTCTGTGAGAGAGAAGGGGGAGAGGGTGGAGAATAAATTTTAGACATTTTTCATCTTTTTCTACAGATCACAGCATTGAAGGAGGAAAGTCTACCCTGGCCTGGATCTCACGGAGCCAATGAAGGGAGGGAGAAAAATACTGAGGTTTAATACTTGCAGGGGGAATAATTAGTGATGGGCCGAAGGGACGTCTGTGCTAGTACAGGCCTGATGGGCCGAATGGGCTCTTTAAAAAGAAATTTGACTGAAATCTCAGAGAAAGGCATTTTTTTAGGACCTTTCCTGGCCTGGCACAGGCCTTTTGGGCCAAAATGCTCCTCCTAGGCTAATACGGGCATTTTGGGCCAAAGGGACTGATTTCGCGGTTAATAGGGGCCTTGTGGGTCGAAATTTGTGGTTTCAGGCAGGCCAAACAACTCATTTCATTTCCATTCCATTTCAATTTCAAGCACAGGGCAGGCCAAACATCTCATAGCATTTTCATTTCATTTCCATTGCCATTGCACTTTCAAGCACAGGGCAGGCCAAAGACCTCATTGCATTTTCATTTAATTTCCATTGCCATTGCACTTTCAAGCACAGGGTAGGCTGAACAGATCATTGCATTTTCATTTCACTTTCATTGCCATTGCAGTTTCAAGCACAGGGCAGGCCGAACAGCTCATTGCATTTTCATTTCACTTCCGTTGCCATTGCAGTTTCAAGCATAGGGCAGGCCGAACAGCTCATTGCATTTTCATTTCACTTCCATTGCCATTGCAGTTTCAAGCACAGAGCAGGTCAAACAGCTGATTGCATTTTCATTTCACTTCCATTACCATTGCAGTTTCAAGCACAGGGCAGGCCGAACAGCTGATTGCATTTTCAATTCACTTCCATTGCCTTTGCAGTTTCATGCACAGGGCAGGCCGAGCAGCTCATTGCATTTTCATTTCACTTCCATTGCCATTGCAGTTTCAAGCACAGGGCATGCCAAACAGCTGATTGCATTTTCATTTCACTTCCATTGCCATTGCAGTTTCAAGCACAGGGCAGGCCAAAGAGCTGATTGCATTATCATTTCACTTCCATTGCCATTGCAGTTTCAAGCACAGGGCAGGCCAAACAGCTGATTGCATTTTCATTTCACTTCCATTGCCATTGCAGTTTCAAGCACAGAGCAGGCCAAACAGTTCATTGCATTTTCATTCCCCTTCCATTGCCATTGCAGTTCAAAGCACAAGGCAGGCCAAACAACTCATTTCATTTTCATTAAGGGCTAACAAATCATTTATTGCAAATACATTGCAGACTCACAGTTCAGTTGATCCACAGCTTAGATTGACAGGCGATAGGATCTCAAGGTTTTTTAAACACTCATAACTTTTTTATTTTTCATCAATGGGAAAAATCCTTGGGGCCTCCTCAGCAGAGCAGGACTGTGAGTAAGATGGCCGGAAATCATAGCAATATATGGTAGCGTTTTTTCTAAAATCAATATACAGCGCAGACAGGAAGTGGTCAAGATGAGACTTTTAATTATATAGATATGTTTCTATAAGATCCTCTCCCATCCTTCTGAATTCCAGTGAATATGAGCCCAGTCTTTCCAATCTTTCCTCATATGTCAGTCCCGCAATCCCATGAACCTACGCTGCACTGCCTCAATGGCAAGAATGTCCTTCCTCAAATTAGACCAAAACTGCACACAATACTCCAGATGTGGTCTCACCAGGGCCCTGTACAACTGCAGAAGGACCTGTTTACTCCTATACTCATATCCTCTCGTTATGAAGGCTAACATGCCATTAGCTTTCTTCACTGCCTGCTGTAACTGCATGTTTACTTTCAGTGACTGGTGTACAAGGACACCTAGGTCTCATTGCACTTTCCTTTTTCCTAATCTGGCACCATTGAGATAATAATCTGCCTCCTTGTTCTTGCCGCCAAAGTGGATAACCTCACATTTATCTACATTATATTGCATCTGCCATACCGCTGCCCACTCACTCAACCTGTCAAAATCACCCTCTTAGCATCCTCTTCGCAGTTCACACTTCCACCCTAGCTTAGTTTCAACGACTAACGTACAAACCTGTACGTCTTTGGGATGTGGGAGGAAACTGGAGCACCTGGAGAAAACCAACACGGGGAACGTATAAACTCCCGCACAGACAGGATCGAATCCGGGTCCCTGGCGTTGCAAGGCAGCAACTCTATCACTGTGCGACTGTGCCTGCCGCCCATTTAATACACTTCCGGATTACTGCCTTTAAATCTTTTGGGGGTGACACAGTGGCATAGTAGTAGAGTTGCTGCTTTACAGCGCTGACGTCCCTCTCCTCGCCAGGCCATCTTCAATCTAATCTGAGGAAAGACATTCTTGCCATAGAGGGAGTACAGACTGTTCACCAGACTGATTCCTGGGATGTCAGGACTTCCATATGAAGAAAGACTGGATAGACTCGGCTTGTACTCGCTAGAATTTAGAAGATTGAGGGAGGATCTTATAGAAACTTACAAAATTCTTAAGGGGTTGGACAGGCTAGATGCAGGAAGATTGTTCCTGATGTTGGGGAAGTCCAGAACAAGGGGTCACAGTCTAAGGATAAGAGGGAAGTCTTTTAGCACCGAGATGAGAAAAACATTTTTCACACTGAGAGTGGTGAATCTGTGGAATTCTCTGCCACAGAAGGTAGTTGAGGCCAGTTCATTGGCTATATTTAAGAGGGAGTTAGATGTGGCCCTTGTGGCTAAAGGGATCAGGGGGTATGGAGAGAAGGCAGGTACAGGATACCGAGTTGGATGATCAGGCATGATCATATTGAATGGCGGTACAGGCTCGAAGGGCCGAATGGCCTACTCCTGCACCTATTTTCTATGTTTCTATGTTTCTAATCTCCGTGCCCCGGGGTGCACCAGCGCAGCCGGCCTTGAGGGCATGGAAGGTAAGACCATCACATGATTTCTCATAACATCATTTTTATTAATGCTATGAGTTTCTTTAAGCAGTGAAATCAGAGTGTGTACTCCTTTGTTGGCCTTAGTTGTATCTTTTCTATCCATCTGGCACTTAAGTGACTGTCTCAAGCACTGCTTTAAGTGACTCACTAAGAAACAATTCAACAAGAATATCTCTGGGAGGTTTTTGTAATGAAAGAGACCTTGCTCCAAATTGGCGTCAGAAAGGATGTTCCTTTAGGCTGTGGAGAAGATTCCCCATAGTTGGTGATGACATGTCAGAGTGAATGATCATGCCATTGTGTTAATACTATGTGTGGATCTCCAGTGTCATTGTTCAGGAAGAGTTAGGGGTTACCTTAGGTACCATTTTAGTTTAATTATTTTGTTCAGTTTAGTGTTACAGCGCGGAAACAGGCCCTTCGCCCAATCAGTCTGTGGCGACCAACCATCTCTGTACACTAACCCTATCCGACACACTAGGGACAATTTACAATTTTTACCAAAGCCAATTAACCTACAAACTTATACGTCTTTGGAGTGTGGGAGGAAACTGGAGCACCCAGAGAAAACCCACACAGGTCATGGGGAGAACACACAAACTGCACAGACAGCACCGGTAGTCAGGATCGATCATGGGTCTCCGGTGCTGTGAGGCAGGAACTCTACTACTGCACCACCGTTCTTCACTACAAAATGTTCATTGTCTCACAAGTCCACAAGATAATAAGTCATAGGAGCAGAAATAGGCCATCAAGTCTACACCGCCATTCAATCATGGCAGATCTATCTTGCTCTCCTAACCCTATTCTCCTGCCTTCTCCCCATAATCCTTGATACCCGCACTAATCAAGAACCTGTCAATGTGCACCTTAAGAATAACCAATGACTTGGCCTCCACAGCTGTCTGTGCCAATGAATTCCACAGAATTACCATCCTCTGACTGAAGAACTTCCTCTTCATCACCTTTCTAAAGGTACATCCTTTTATTCTGAGGTTATGCCCTCCAGTCCTACACTCTCCCACACATCCAATCTATTCAGGCCTTTCATTATTCGGTAAATTTCAATGAGGTCCACCCCCCATCCTTCTAAACTCCCGGGAGTACAGGCCCAGTGCTGTCAAATGCTCATCATACGCAGTCTATCTGTTTTAGAGATACAGCATGGAAAATGGCCCACCTTCGACACGAGTTCTATGTTATCCCGCTTTCACATCCACTCCCTGCACACCAGTGGTAATTCACAGAGGTCAAAATTAATCTACAAACCTGCACGTCTTTGGATCGTTGGAGGGAAATCGGAGCACCCGGAGAAAACCCACGCGGTTATGCATCTGGTTGACTGGATACCGAACTATCAGCATTGCCCCTTCAATCTTCAGCCCAAGCGCAACACATGACATGACAACCACGGATGCTGTCTGTACGGAGTTTGTACATTCTCTCCGTGATCTGTGCGGGTTTTCTCCGGGATATCCGCTTTCGTCCCACACTCCAAAGATGTACAGTACAGGTTTGTCGGCTAATTGGCTTGGTATAATAGTAAAATGACCCCAGAGTGTATAGGATAATCTTAGTGTGTGGGGGTCGCTGGTCAGCATGGACCCGGTGGGCTGAAGGACCTGTTTCCATGCTGTAACTAAACTAAACTGCATGTAAGAACATTGGTTTCACTTCAAATGCTTAATATAAAAGTGCGATATGAATAATTCTTAATATTTGTCGCAATTAATTTGTTTTTTTGGTTGCAGATGCAATAAGTGTTGTTTCTAATGCATGCCACAGGGCCTAGATGACATTTGGATCACCCCACTATGGCCATGTACCCCGATAATGATGGCAGCCCTCCCCACCATTCAGCTCCATACCACAACTGCTCTTTCTACAGACATGATCAGGTCTCTGCAAGAAGAGAAGGGCTACACCATTACTGTATCTGCAACCATCCACTGAGCAAGGCTCTCACACAATCTTCTGCAAGGTCTAAACGCAATTCTAAAAGTAATTCTAAAAGCAAATCACTTGCCTTGCTGAAGGCCAACTCTAATCTATCTAAATACTCTGATAAGACAGCTGCAGCACAGTGGCACAGCAGCAGAGTTGCTGCCTTATGCCCCTGTCCCACTTAGGAAACCTGAACGGAAACCTCTGGAGACTTTGCTCCCCACCCAAGGTTTCCGTGCGGTTCCCGGAGGTTCCCGGAGGTTTTTGTCAGTCTCCCTAATGGTCAAAAGTAGTTTCCGCTTCTTCTATGTTCCGGCAATTATTTCAAAAATTCAAAACCGGCCGCGACTAAATATAGGTTGCCGTTTTCCCCCCTTCTTTATCGCGTGCCCCACCTGGACCCCCACTTTCCTCTGCCTAACCCCCATCCCCTGTCTCCCTCCCCAGTACTTTCCTCCCCCTAGCTTCACAACCCACTTCTCTTCAAATTTGTCTCACAACTACTGTTATTTTCTCTGCCCTTTGTTCCAACTATCTCCCTGTCAAAAAGATCCCCCTCGCCTGTGTCAACCTATTATCTACCACACTTTTCCCTGTGTCTCGGCCTTTACCAGCTTTCTTCCCCCCACTCCCCACTGTCAGTCTGAAGAAGGGTCTCGACCCAAAACATCACCCATTCCTTCTCTCCAGAGATGCTGCCTGTCCCGCTGAGTTACTCCGGCCTTTTGTGTCTATACTGATTTACTCCATCGCTTTGTGTCTTTTTGGACATTTACAAGGTGACTGGACAGGTACTTGAATGAACAGGGCAGAGAGGCATGTGGGATTAATGCAGGCAAGTGGGATTAATATAGGTAGGTGTAATGGTTAGCATGGATAAGATGGGCCACATGGCCTGTTTCTGTGCAGCACAAAACTATGACCTTATAAATCCCAACCCAAAACGTCACCTATCCATGTTCCAATACTTTGTGTCTTTCCTTCAAGCTTCAGTGCATGGACCTACCTTCCTCCTGCTAATTAGGTTGGGAGAAATAGTGCTCATTTTGGACAAATTCAAATTGATGGTTAAGTTATTTATGTAAATTGTATTCATTAGCAGATTGACATTCTTAGGATCCGTGCAGACAAAATTGAATACTTCTTTCCCATTAATTAGTGTCCAGTTGACATATATACTTCCTCCAAGCAAACTAGTGAAATCCCATAATTACACCACCTCTGGATCACATAACGCAATATTCTAGGATTCATGCGTCATATTCCGCCATTAGTGCTGTCTTCACTTCATTAAGTCCTTGGTTACACATATTATATAATATACATGTATGGGCTACGTTCAACACTGCTACTTAATTGAAAGGTAAGAATCACCTCCATAAATTACTTGAGTTTGGCTTTCAAGACATGCACCCTATTGTTAAATTGCAGCCTTTTACTCAACCCCAGCTGCTCATAATTCCGCATGCGAAACATTATGAGGAGCAGATTTTCAATTGAGCATGAACCTAAACATATTAAATTAAATACACCCTTTACACATTGCTCAGCAACAAGGAATAACTCCGCAACAGTTCTGGTTTGCCCATGCTGAATTAATATAGTCGGGCTATGGTTCTTGTCGAATAGTTGACTAAATAATCTCAGTTGGCACTCCATTCAACGTTGATGAACGTGACATTGCCAGATGTATAATACCAATGCGCTAGTCTGAAGAAGGGTCCCGACCCAAAACATCACCTATTCCTTTTCTCCAGAGATGCTGCCTGACCTGCTGAGTTACTCCAGCATTTTGTGTCTATCTTCGGTGGAAACCAGCATCTGCAATTCCTTCCTACATATTTTGTCTGCTCCACTGCAAAATCTACTCAAGCTATGCCTGCATTGAAGAAGTTCTCCGACAGGGGTTCTGCAACACCCTCTCTCGCTGTTCCCCCACTGTGATTCCTCCTGCTCTCCGGCTCTACGACATGTTCATGTTCATAAATTATAGGAGCAGAATTAGGCCATTCGGCCCATCAAGTCTACTCCGTCATTCAATCATGGCTTATCTATCTTTCCCTCCTAAACACATTCTCCGGCCTTCTCCCCATAACGCCTGACACCCATACTAATCAAGAATCTATCTATCTACACCATAAAAACATAGAGAAGGCACACCAATGCCCCTAATTCCTTCAGCGACTGAGGAAATTTAGCATGTCTCCAATGACTCTAATAATCCTCTACAGATGTACCATAGAAAGCATATTGTCGGGTTGCAACACAGCTTGCTTTGGGAACAGATCTGCCCAACACCACATAAAATTGCAGAGAGTTGTGGATGTAGCCTGGTCCATCACACAGAACAACTCCCCACTACTAACTCATCTATACATCACGCTGTCTAGCGAAATCAGCCATAATAATCAAAGACCTTTCCCATCCCAGTCATTCCTCCCTCTCCACGCTCCCAACGGGCAGAAGATCCAGAAGCTTGAAAGCGCACTCCACTAGTCACAGGAACAGCTTCTTCCCCTCTGTTATCGGGCTTCTGAACAGTCTTTCCATAAGCTAGGATACTCTCTGATTCTCCTCTATCTCATTGTGGACATTGTATATCAGTCACTGAAAGTAAGAATGCACGTACAGCAGGCAGTGAAGAAAGCTAATGGCATGTTGGCCTTCATAACAAGAGGAGTTGAGTATAGGAGCAAACAAGTCCTTCTGCAGTTGTACAGGGCCCTAGTGAGACCACACCTGGAGTATTGTGTGCAGTTTGGTCTCCAAATTTGAGGAAGGACATTCTTGCTATTGAGGGAGTGCAGTGTAGGTTCATGAGGTTAATTCCCGGGATGGCGGGACTGTCATATGTTGAAAGAATGGAGCGACTGGACTTGTATACACTGGAATTTAGAAGGATGAGAGGGAATCTTATTGAAACATATAAGATTATTAAGGGTTTAAGAAGGGACTGCAGATGCTGGAAAATCGAAGGTACACAAAAATGCTGGAAAAACTCAGCGGGTGCAGCAGCATCTATGGAGCGAAAGAAATAGGCAACGTTTCGGGCCGAAGAAGGGTTTCGGCCCGAAACTTTGCCTATTTCCTTCGCTCCATAGATGCTGCTGCACCCGCTGAGTTTCTCCAGCATTTTTGTTTACCTAAGATTATTAAGGGATTGGACACACTGGAGGCAGGAAACATATTCCCGATGTTGGGGGAGTCCAGAAGCAGGGGCCACAGTTTAAGAATAAGGGGTAGGCCATTTAGGAGATGAGGGAAAACATTTTTCACCCAGAGAGTTGTGAATCTGTGGAATTATCTATCTCAGAAGACAGTGGAGGCCGATTCTCTTGATGTATTCAAGCGAGAGTTAGATAGAGCTCTTAAAGATAGCGGAGTCAAGGGATATGGGGAGAAGACAGGAATGGGGTACTGATTGTGGATGATCAGTCATGCTCACAATGAATGGCAGTGCTGGCTCGAAGGGCCGAATGGCCTACTCCTGCACCAATTGTCTATTGTCTATTGTCTATTGAGTGATAGGTGGAGATAGACAAAATGCTGGAGTAACTCAGCGGGTCAGGCCACATATCTGGAGGAAAGGAGCAAGCAACATATTCGGTCGGAACCCTTCTTAAGGTGATAGGTGGATACAGGTATGTGGGGAGGGGGAGGTTTGATAGGTAGATGATTGGACAAAGGCCAGAGATGAAAAGACAAAAGGTGTATGAAATGGATCGATGAGTTGCGAATTGTGAAGCTAGAGGAAGGAATCTAGGTGGTAGTGGGGGAGGGGAGCGAGGGGTGCTTATCAGGTGGGGTACTGGGAAGAAGGAGTGGGGGTGAGGGAAAGAATGGAGGAGAAGCTTTGCAATGTACCACAGCACACATGACAATGATATTGAAGCACATTTTATTTTCACACATTTTAAAAGTGAATTCAATTTCTCAAGTTGCCAAGGTAGAATTTGAACTGAATTACTAGTTGAATAACTAAGCCAGGAAGCAAACAGAAGTTTTACAATCAGGCAGTAAAAATAAACTATTGTCAGTATCCTTGAGACCAGGGGATTCACTGAATCTTTGATGTGTTAACGGACAGCTTTGTATGTATTGAGACAGCGGTGTTTTCTGCAACCCATCCTTGCCTGAGACTGATGCTTGTTTATTAGCCTTTCAAAAACTAACCCAGGATGCCCTATTGTGGAGTGAAAATGATTGAAAGAAACGTGCCTTGGATATCATCTCTTGAAACCATGCACATAATTCAACATCTCCCTGGGAGGCCATTTCCTGAATGACGAGCTCTTCTTGTACTGATGGAGTGGTGCATTGTCAGACCTGCCAACACTGTCTGAGACACTAAACTGTCTTGCCCACCTATTCCAAAGCTCCAGGTACACACTAAGGATCATATTGTACATACGATCAAGAATAGGTCCGTGTTCACTGCATTCTGTTGCTCCTGAAAGCAGCATTACCACCAATTGAGCCACAAGAAAGTGGGGCCACTCACAAACCGGAGGAGCATCACCTCATATTCCACTTGGGTGGCCTACAACCCAGCAGTATGAACCTTGAGTGTGCAGGAAGGAACTGCAAATGCTGGCTTACACTGAAGATAGACCCAAAATGCTGGATGGAGTAGCTCAACAGCAATATCTTTGGAGAAAAGGAATAGGTGATGTTTCGGGTCGAAACCCATCTTCTGACTGAGTGTCAGGGGGGAGGGAATCTGGAGATATGTAAAGGTTCAGAAGAAATCAGAGCTGGTGCCGATGACCAAGGAAAGATGAACCATTGGTGGCTGTGAGAGGGGTGATAACGGAGAGATATATGGATGCAAACAGTGGAAATGGCAGGACGACTAGGGTTGGCAAGAGGCAGAGAGCGAGGGAGTGCAGAGGTTACTTGAAATTAGAGATCTAATATATATTGCTGGGTTTTAAGCTGCCCAAGTGAAATATGAGGTGCTGTTCCTGCAATTTGCATGTGGCTTTACGGACAAAGAAGGGGGTCCAGGGCAGAAAGCTCAGTATAGGAATGGGAAGGGGAGTCAAAATGTTTGGCAACCGGGAGATCGCATAGGCCAAGAAACTCTCTAACATCAAGTAACGGCCATTCTGGTGTGCGTTCAATAGTTCAATGTCGTTTACTATCATATGTAGCAAGATACAGTTACATTCTTTTTTTGCATACAGATCAACAAGATTATTGCCATACATGTACAATCCCTGATTAAGTACGGAATGCATATTAATAGCCCACTGAGTCTACATGCAAGAGTTTTGGCGCCATTTTCAGAGTCCCAGCTGCAGCTGGCCATAAAGGCCCATTGCAGCCGTCGCCTCCAATCCGGGTCATTCCGCGATCCGTCATCCCTGTCTTTGCCCGGACACTTTCAGCTTTTGTTCCCTGGGGGCGCCTCCCACAGCCACACTCGAGGGCATGGAAGTTGTGATTCCCTCAACTCTTCTTACTGGTCCTTTGTCCAGAGTCTGCAGCCTTTGCTAACTCATATCTCCCACCATCTTCCAACCCCACACAGTCAAGCTACTCCTTTCCCCTCCTTCCCACATTCATCTCCCGTCCCCGCATCTCCCATCTCCCTTTTATCCATCCTCATTCCCCACCCTCGTCCCACCAAGTTGAGGCCGACCATCGATAACCCGCTCACACCAGTTTAATATCATCTCACTTTCGCATCCGCATCCTACGCACAAGGGGCAATTTACAGAAGCTAGTTAACCAAACAACCCACATGTCTTTGGAACGTGAGAGGAACTGGAGCACCTGAAGGAAACTTGCGCTGTCACAGGGAGAACGTGCAAACTTCACTGAGACAGCACCCGAGGACAGGATCAAACCGAGGTCCCTGGCACTGCGAGGCAGCAACTGTACCAGCTGGGACACTGCCTCCCATGTATTATGCAACAGTCCCTGTTGTTCTTGGTTGTTGTCAACTGCAGCACAATTTTACAATTGGAAGAGAATTCACAGGGAGAACATTTGTGACATTTTAGGCATTCAGGGTGCCTTGGGTCCTTAACACCAAACAAATTGGATTTTTGAGGCTTTGTTAAGTCTATTTTTATAGTCATAGTCAAACAATGCCCTTCAGCTCAACTTGCCCAGACCAAGATGCCCCATCTATGCTCATCTCACATGCTCCTGTGTCACCCATTTCCCTCTAAATCCTCCTGTCCATGTACCTGTTCAAGTGTCTTTAAAATGTTGTTGTAGTACCTGCCTCAACTATGTCCTCTGGCCTCTCGTTCCACATACCAAACCCATCCAAGTGAAAAAGATGCCCCTCAAAGATGTTGCCTGTGAGTTACTCCAGCACTTGGTGTAATTTATAGGACTTGCTCATGCATTTGTGAAGTGAGCTGGTTTTGTTTAGTTATGCTATACATCTCCCGCTTCTGCTTGCAAATGCAGCATCACGCTGGAGAACTGTCCAGGGCCATATTCATTCTGAGGGAGAGTTTACAGGGATAAACAGCAAGGTTTGGTTCAGCCTTGATGCTTCATTCAGTGGATGGTAAGGCAAACTCATTTGCTTCAAAAAGATCGTCAAATCATAAGACATAGGAGCAGAATGAGGCCATTCAGCCCATCAAGTCTCCGCCATTCGATCATGGCTGATCTATTTTTCATTTTCAACCCCTTTCTCTTGCCTTCTCGCAATAACTTTGACACCTTTAATAATCAAGAACCTACCAATCCATGCTTAAAAGATATCCAATTACTTGTTCTCCACAGCCGTCTCCGGCAATGAATTCCACAGATTTACCACTGTCTGACTAAACAAATTTCCTCCTCATCTCCTTTCAAAAGGTACATCCTTTTATTCTGAGGCTGTGCCCTCTTGTCCTAGACTTTCTGACAACTTTCACACTAAGGGTGGTGAGTGTATGGAACAAGCTGCCAAAGGAGGTAGTTGAGGCAGGGACTATCCCAACAATTAGACAGGTACATGGATAGGACAGGTTTGGAAACTTATGGACCAAACGCGGGCAGGTGGGACTAGTGTAGCTGGGACATGTTGGCCGGTGTGGGCACGTATTGCCGAAGGGCTCTGTTTCCACACTCTATTCCATGACTCTAACTGGAAACATCCTCTCCACATCCAGTTTAAAACAGCAGCAGTGGTCGACAGTACATTGAAACATATAAGATTGGGTTTGGACACGCTGGAGGCAGGAAACATGTTCCCGAGGTTGGGGGAGTCCAGAACAAGGGGCCACAGTTTAAGAATAAGGAGTAAGCCATTTAGAACGCAGATGAGGAAACTCTTTTTCTCACAGAGATTGGTGAGTCTGTGGAATTCTCTGCCTCAGAGGGCGGTGGAGGCAGGTTCTCTGGATGCTTTCAACAGAGAGCTAGATAAGGCTCTTAAAAATAGCGGAGTCAGGGGATATGGGGAGAAGGCAGGAATGGGGTACTGATTGGGGATGATCAGCCATGGAGCAGAATGGCGGTACTGGCTCGAAGGGCCGAATGGCCCAATCCTGCACCTATTGTCTATTGTCTATAACAAAGATCGGTGCCGGTGAGTGGGCTGGGGGTCACACCGGGCACTCGGGCTCAGCTGTGCGTGGTCCTCGGGGCACAGAGGCCGAGCGATGGCCGTCGGAGGTGAGTGACTGTGCGTTCACGAGCTAATGTAGAGGCGGCGTCGGAGTGGGTCGAGTCAGCTGAATAGGCCACTGACTCGACCCTCGTAAAATCCAAAGAAGGTTTACGGGGATGTTGCCAAGACCTGAGGGCCAGAGCTGTAGGGAAAGACTGGACAGGCTAGGACTTTATCCCTGGAGTGCAGGCGGCAGAGGGGTGATCTTACAGAGGTACAGAGAAATAGATAGGGTGGATGAACAGAGTATTTTGTTGGGGCTGGAGAAATCAAGAACCAGACATAACTTTAAGGTAAGATGAACAAGATTTAATCAGAACCAGAGGGCTCCTATTTCACTCAGAAAGTGGTGGGGAAATGGAACAAGCTGCCAGAGAAGGTAGTTGAGGCAGGTACTTTAACAGCACTAAGCCAGGTAGATGGAAAGGAAAGGTTTGGATGAATATGAGCCAAACATGTGCAAATCTTAGATGTAGCATCATGGACGGCACAAAAAGGATGGGCCGAAGGGCCTGCTTCCATTCTGTATGACTCCACGGCTCTATAACCAGCTCTAATACACATTGCCAACACTACTCTACATCACTCCCCAGTATCGCCATGGTAACATGCTCTAATCACCGGGTGGCAGTGAACCACCTGGTGGCGCCAGCAATGGCTGTCTCGCCAACAGTCTGTCTGTCCCTTCCTTCTTTGTGTTTTAATAGTATGTGTTAAATGTATGTTTTTAGTGTTCTTTAGCTTGTTTTATGTGGGGGGGTGCGGGAAACCTTTTCTAATCTCTTACCACGATGGAGATGCGATTTTTTTCTGTATCGTATCTCCGTCTGCACTGCGGCCTAACATCGAGGAGTTGGCGGTCTTTGGAGCCCGCGCTTCCTTTGCCAGGGATCGTCCTCGGATGTCCAACCATAGGTGCCTGTGGACTTAACATCACGGAACGTGCGGTCTCTAGTCAGAGACCGACTTCAGGAACTCCAAGCCGCAGGAGCTTCGGCCGCTCCGACACGGGAGCATCGATCACCCCAACACGGGAGTTTCGATCACCCCGACACGGGAGCATCGATCACCCCAACACGGGAGCATCGATCACCCCAACACGGGAGTTTCGATCACCCCGATAGATGGTTCAACTGCCCCGACCGCGGGAGAATAAGGAGGAAGAAGATTGCATTTTTTTGCCTTCCATCACAGTGAGGAATGTTGGAATCCGTTGTGGTGGATGTTTATGTTAACTTCTATGTAGTTGAGTGTCTTGGTGCTTTTTTCTCATATGGCTGTATGGTAATTTGCATATCACTGTACCTTAATTGGTACATATGACAATAAAATACCTTTGAAACCTTTGAAACCTTAGAAATTCCTACAAGGATTGAACCTATAGTGTCGTAGAGTCATAGTCATAAAGCGTAGAAACCTGCCCAGTGGCCCAACTTGCCCACACCGACCAACATTTCCCATTTACACTAATCCCACCTGACTGCGTTTGGTTCATACCCCTCTAAACCTATCCTATCCATCTTATCCCTCTAACCCTATCCTATCCATGTACCTGTCTAAATGTTTCTTAAATGTTGCGATACCACCTGCCTCAACTACCTCCTCTGGCAGCTCGTCCCATACATCCACTATCCTTTGAGTAAAAAAGTTGCCCCTCAGGTTCCTATTAAATCCTTCCCTCCTCACCTTAAACATATGTCCTCTGACCTTGATCTAAGAAGCTAGTGACTTGAATCTGCAACTCACCATATCACCAAGAACAATGATTTGTGTTGTTCTTTCCCCCACTTCACCACTCAGTTTCCCGTTCCCAGTTGCAAGTCTATCTGCATGATGATTGCATTGAACATCCTTACACCATTTTCCTCCGACAATTCCTGTTTTTTAAGACGTTAGAAAGATACAGCTTGGAAACAGGCCCTTCAGCCCACCAAGTCCGCGCCAACTGGTAATTACCCCATACAATAGCATTATCCTTCTCACCGCACTGACCAGCGATCACCAATACACTAGATCTATCCTACATACCAGGGACAATTTACAGAAGCCAATTAACCTACAAACCCATTAAATATGGGTGGAAGCCGGAGCACCCAGAGAAAACCCACGCGGTCCTGGGAGAACATACAAACTCTCAACAGACAGCACCCCTGGTCATGATCGCAACTGGGTCCCTGGCACGGTAAGGCAGCAGCTCCACGCCACGGTGCTCTGTTATTTTTTATTAATTACAGCTTTATCCTGTAGGGGTCGATTGTGTTATTCTCCCCAAGGAATATTGCCCTACCCCCGCTCCCAGAGGCCTCGCTTGCACTTTTCAAAAGCATGGAGCGGGTTGCAATGAAGCAAATTGGAGGCAAAGCGTCAAACAATTAAGCCATTGTTCACAGCATTCATACATTTAAACAAGCTCGCTATAAATGTAGGAGGTTTCACGTTTTCAAACAATGACCCTTAGAATTGGGACAATCAGGCCTTTATTGATCCCGCACTAAAATCATTCTTGCATTTGCAAAACAATTTTAAAAGTTCTGAAATTCACGTCCTTTTTTCTGGTAATTTGCCATTTCCACAGTGTCTACAAATTCTTCATTGGCCTGTCAGTCAAACAAAGCCAGACTTTTCATCTGGAACATGATCCTTAAATGAGCCCACCGTTCATCTCAAGAATGTACAACAGTTACACCATCCTGCCTTGGAGGGAACTTGCTACACTCTATTTCACAAGGTATAACATTCTGTTTTTATAACATAGTGCTTACTTCACTTCTAAGTTTAGTTTAGTTTAGAGATGCAGCGCGAATACAGGCCCTTCGGCTCACATGATCCACGCCGACATGCGATCCGATACAATATGCAAAACGGACAATTTCCAATTCTTATCTAAGCCAATTAACCTACAAACCTTTACGTCTTCAGAGTGTGGGAGGAAACCGGAGCAGCCGGAGAAAACCGACGCGGTCACAGGAGAATGTACAATCTCCGTACAGACAGCACCTATAGTCAGGGATGAACCCGGGTCTCGGGTGCTGTAAGGTAGCAGCTCTACCCCTTCACCACTGTGCCACCCCTAGAACAATTTATCAGACAGGGCAGCATCTCTGGAGCAAAAGGATAGGTGACACTTCGGGTTAGGTCGGGATTGAAGGGTCCCGACTCTGAAACGCCACATATCCTATTCCTTCAGAGGTGGGGCCTGACCCGCTGAGTTACTCCAGCACTTTTTGTCTATCTTGCATTTGCAGTTACTTGTTTCTACAAGTGTTTAGTCTTGGTTTCAAGTTGGAATCAAGATACAGATCGGCTGTTCTGAAATCGATTGGTGGACAAACTTAATGATCTAAACACCTTTCAAAGAATTCTAAAACTAAACATTGTGCCCTCATTTCTCTATTTCCACAGATCCTGACTATGGGTGGTGTCTGTACAGAGTTTGTACGTTCTCCCCATGGACACATGGGTTTTCTCCGGTTGCTCCGGTTTCCTCTCACACTCCAATCGTGTAGAGGTTTCTAAGTTAATTTGGCTTCAGTGATAATTGTAAATTGCCTCTAGTCTACAGGATAGTGTATGGGGATCGCTGCTCGTGTGGACTCGGTTGGCCTAAGGGCCTGTTTCCGCACTAAATCTCTAAACTAAAATGCAAGGAAAATGTCAGAAGCTTAAAAAGGCAAGGTATTATTTATGTGGACATGGGGAATTTATTCTGAAAACATTAATACAAAGTGTTTGCAGATGGAGAATATTTTATAAATTAGAGATATGTTTGAATGTTTCCAGTGGAAAGCTGATGATTTGTGGCACCTCAATCATTGCAGTTTGAAGCAACAACATTTTCCATAGTGTAAGACAATGATAATCAATTATTGTAAATGATTTTCTTCCCAACCTGACCTGGTTGGGAAGAAAATCATTTACAACCATCAATCATACAAAAAACCACAATATGCTGGAGAAACTCACTGCATGGTCAGGAAATGGTTCAGAAGGATGTAGGCCAAATACACTCAAATGGAGCATCTTGGTCGACATGAGGAAGTTGGGCAGAAGGGTCTTTTTCTGTGCTGTTGGACTCGACGACTTCACAAATTTTGAGCCAGTGGTCATTGACTAACCATTAAAACAATTTGCAACAAGGCAATAGTTGTGAATGCACTGGAGCACTGAAATCCAATAATGCCTCAGGAATTATCGAAAAGAAAGTATACTGGCAGGGCACTTTTTCTTCATCCCACCCTGCAGACAGCCCACGTATTTGGAAACATCACAATACTGGGCACTAGGAAGTCCAAGGCTCAAGAATAGTTGGTAAAATTACCTCTGTCTCAGGACGGTACAATGGCGCAGCGGTAGAATTGCTGCCTTATGCCCCTGTCCCACTTAGGAAACCTGAACGGAAATGTCTGGAGACTTTGTGCCCCACCCAAGGTTTCCGTGCGGTTCCCGGAGGTGTTTGTCAGTCTCCCTACCTGCTTCCACTACCTACAACCTCCGGCAACCACCTGCAACCTCCGGGAACCGCACGGAAACCTTGGGTGGGGCGCAAAGTCTCCAGAGGTTTCCGTTCAGGTTTCCTAAGTGGGAGAGGGGCATTACAGTGCCAGAGACCCTGGTTTGATCCTGACTACGGGCGCTGTCTTAAGGAATTTCTCCCTGTGACGGCATGTGTTTTCTCCAGGTGCTCCGGTTTCCTCCCCGAAGACATATAAATTTGTACGTTAATTGACTTGGGGAAAAAATTGTAAATTGTCCCTAGTGAGTAGGATAGTGTTAGTGCATGGGGTGATCACTGGTTGGCGTGGACTTGGTGGGCTGAAAGGCCTGTTACCACACTGTATCTCTATAATCTAAAATAAGGTCCATTAAAATTCACATAGATGATTTTCATCTTGCCAACAAAAGCTTGCATTAATATTGCAATTTGAAGAAGGGTCCCACTCAAAATGTCACCTGTCTTTTCCCTCCACAGATGCTGCCTGATGCAGTGAATTCCTCCAGCACTTCGTGTCATTTGAAAGTCAGATCTCAGAAGATGTTTCACGCACGTATTGTCAAACCAAACTGAAAGCCAGGCTACAGATGGAGAAAGTACTAAAGTGCCAAATAGCTTTAAGGTGAGAGGAGCAAAGTTTAAAGGAGATGTGTTGGCCGTGATTTAATTAGTGTGTTGGACCAAGAACTGCAGATGCTGGTTTAAACTGAAGATAGACACAAACAGCTGGAGTAACTCAGCAAGTCAGACAGTATCTCTGGAGAAATGAAACAGGTGACGTTTCGGGTCAAGACCCTTCTTCAGACGTCACCTATTCCTTTTCTCCAGAAATGCTGTCTGACCTGCTGAGTTACTCCAGCTTTTTGTGTCTATCCGTGATTTATTTATCTCTTATCTATTTTTATTTATCTATATTATGATGATGATGATGATTATTATTATTATTATTATTATTATTATTATTATTATTATTATTATTATTATTATTATTATTATTATTATTATTATTATTATTATTATGATTATGATTATGATTATGATTATGATTATGATTATGATTATGATTATTATAATTATAATTATTATTATTATTATTATTATTATTATTATTATTATTATTATTATTATTATTAACACAGTGGGTGATGAATGCCTGAAATGTGCTGCAAAGGGTAGTTGTGGAGGCAGATACGATAGAAGCATTTGTGAAACTATTAGATAGGCAAATGGATGTGCAGGGAATGGAGGGATATGGATTATGTCCAGGCAGATAAGAGTTCATGTTCGGCACAGACACTGTGGGCTGAAGGGCCTGTTCCTTTGCCACTGTCCTTCCATGTATTAGGAAACCTTCCCTGTTATTCTGGCTTGGTGCCAACTGTAGCACAATTTTACAATTGAAAGAATTCACAGGGAGGCAGCATTTAAGGTCAGGATCGAACCTGGGTCTCTCGTGCTGTGAGGCAGCGGTTCTACCAACTGTGCCATCGTGCTGCCCTTCCTCTACTCCGTGTTCCTCTTCTCCCCCTCAACATGTAGCCATGCTTTGCTTCACATCCATCCTGAGCGGGCATTTGAGTTATTGGCTTAATGTCTTTTCCGAAGGGTGCACGGAATATCTAGCGGGTAAAGCGTAATGGCAGAACACATTTTACACAAACACCAATGAAACTGGTTTGCAAACATTAAAAACATACAAAAAAACGGGAACAAATTATTCAAGATTTAAAAGAGAATAGTGGAAAGTTTATGTCTGTAAACCGAGAAAGGAATGATTCAGAAAGTATCTTATAACATTTGAGACAAAGGTCTGGGAATTGAATCAGGGAGGGGATGAGTGTAACGGGATCTGTGGTGAACTTGTGCTTCTAATAGGGTTACATGTCTTCTGATTTTTAACAGCTGCATATATGCTGTAATCACGTCATACATGTTAGCTGTGTCACAGTACGCAAGCAACAATGAATGCCTTATGCGATACCTAAGATATTCGGACGGCACAGCAGCACAGCAGTAGACTTGCTGCATTATAGCGTTAGAATCCTGGTTTAGATCATGACTACGGGCGCTGTCTGTATGGTGTTTGTACGTTCTTCCGGTGACGACGGGGGTTTTCGCCAGGCGCTCCGGTTTCCTCCCACATGCCGAAGTCGTGCAGGCCTGTAGGTTAATTAGCCTGTGTAAATTGTCCCTTGTGTGCAGGGAATGGATGTGAAAGTGGGATAGCACAGACTAGTGTGTACAGGTGATCGATAGTCAGCATGGAGTCAGTGGACCAGAGGTGAAATATATAGTTAAATATAATAAAAGATAATATAGTTAAATATAATAAAAGATAATGAAACAATTGGTGCTCAGTTCCAAACAGGATGCAGCTGTCATGGGATAGAAGCGAGTTGTGGTGAGTTGTGAGTTAGATTTCCTGCCTGATGGTCGGTACAAAATGCTGGACAGGCAGCATCTCTGGAGAGAAGGAATGGGTGATGTTTTGGAGGGTGACGTCGATACCTTTCTTCAGACTGATGGAGCAGGTTTAGTTGCAGCCTCGCCATTTAGTCCAGATACACGCAGAAACAGGTCCTTTGGCCCATCGAGTCCGAACTGACGAGCGATCACCCCGTACACTAGCACTATCCTACACACTAGGAGCAATTTACAATTTTTACCAAAGCCAATTAACCCTCAAACCTGCATGTCTTGGGAGCATGGGAGGAAACTGGAGCACACTGGAGAAAACCTATGTGACCACAGGGAGAACGATCAAACTCCATACAGACACCACCCGTAGTCAGGTTCAATGCAGGGGTTTCTGGCACTGTGAGGCAGCAACTCTATCGCTGCTCCACTGTGCCAGCCCATCTGTGAAGAAGAACCTCCACTGATTGTGTTTTTGCCTCTCAATGTGAAACAAATATACATTTAGGAAGCTGGGGTTTTGGGTGCTAATTTTCATTTAATAAGTCATATATAACCATGCAGACATTGTCTATTTACTGTTCCATGTACTCACATATCTGCTAAGAATTCCCCTGCTGTGGTTGGATATTTGTCAACTGTTATGGTCACATTAACATTGGAAATAACAGGCCCTATCTTTACTACAATATCTCTGCCTCAGAATGATGTTCCATATACTGTGGCATCAGTCATGACGCCAGATCAAGAATTGAATACACTGGTGCACACATACACAGTAAAGCCCACAGAAAATTAGCTGCCTAGTTACCACATCTCCCCAATTCTATGTCTTTATGGGCTGTTCATTGTTGGTAGAGTCATACCATGTGGGTAAGTTGGCCCTTCAGCCCAACTTACCAACACCGACCAACATGTCTCATCTACACTAGTCCCACCTGCCTACGTTTGGCCCATATTCCTCTATACCTGTCCTATCCATGTACCTGTCTAAATATTTCTTAAACGCTGCGCTAGTACCTGCCTCAACTGCCTCCTCAGGCAGCTCGTTCCATACACCCTTTGGTGATAATTGACAATAGGACGGAGTGGCCAAAGTCATAGGCTCACGGGGTCATAGGGGTCATAGGTCAGGGGTGAATCTCTGGAACTCTCTGCCACAGAAGGTAGTTGAGGCCAGTTCATTGGCTATATTTAAGAGGGAGTTAGATTTGGCCCTTGTGGCTAAAGGGATCAGGAGGTATGGAGAGAAGGCAGGTACAGGATACTGAGTTGGATGATCAGCCATGATCGTATTGAATGGCGGTGCAGGCTCGAAGGGCCGAATGGCCTACTCCTGCACCTATTTTCTATGTTTCTATGTTTCTATAGAATCATAGTCATAGACTCATGCAGTATGAAAACATAGATACATTTTTTCTCTTTTTTGGAAAACCAGAATTCCTTGTTTCAACATCCCATCCCAATCTACCTAGATAAACAGCACTGATTGTGGAATAAGCTACTTTTCTGATCAATTGACATTCTGACTGATATCTAACAATTCATGAAGTGGTAGTACTCACTGTAAATCCTGAGACCAATTAAAATGTTATCTTGGTCAAGGGAAATCATCTTTTTTCCATTGGCAATTGAAAACACAACTCTCAACATGGTTGTGAGTGGACTGAAATATATATATTTTAAAAACAGTCAAAAAGCATGTAAAAGAAAAACAATGATATAACTTCCTTGATATTGGCGATTCCATTATAATTAAAACACTTGGATACTTCTTTTGTGTTTGATCTTAAAACTAGAAATGATCTGTAGTTGGTTTCTCAAGGTTACTGTAAGGTATGCATTGATTCTATTTTCTTTTTCAGTCTGAGTCATTTTGTCAGATTAAAATACAAAGGGGAAAACTAAGTGTGTAAGTAATTATATGTGAGCAGATGGAACAGAAAATAGGGATCTATTAAAAAAAATCCAATGCCTTCCTGAGAACAACTCAAGTACTGACTAAAATACATCATGTCATCTTCATGTAGCAAGTCAGTATCTAAATATCAATCGAATGAGAGAGTCATAGGCTATGAAAGAGGCCCTTTGGCCCAACCCATCCATGCCAACCTTGACACCTATCTAAGTTAGTCTCGTCTGCCCACCTTTGACCCATATCCCTCCAAACCTTTCCAAATCATGTATCTCTCCAAATGTCTTATTAGTGTTGTTATTGTACTAGCCGCAACACTCAATCATGAGGTTGTGGGGAGAAGGCAGGAGAATGGGGTTAGGAGGGACTTGATGGGCCGAATGGCTTAATTATGCTCATATCACTTATGAACTTATAAATGATAACTGGACATATTTGGTTCTGATGAGCTTAGTTTAGAGATATAATGTGGAAACAGGGCATTCAGCTGACCGAGTCCGCCCCGACCATCGGTCATCGTTCACATCAGTTCTTTGTTATCCCAGTTTTGTATCCACTCTCCGCACACTAGCAGCAATTTACAGACGCCAATTAACCAGCACAGTTGCGCAGGTTCGATCCTGACTATGGATGCTGTTTGTACGGAGTTTGTACGTGCTCCCTGTAACCGGGTGGGTGTTCGCCTGGTGTTCTGGTTTCCTCCCACACTTCAAAGATGTGCAGTTTTATAGGTTAATTGGCTGTGGTAAAAATGATAAACTGTCCCTTGTGTGTGCAGGAGAGTGCTAGTGTATGGGGATCGTTGGTCGGGATCGGTGGGCCAAAGAGCCTGCTTCCGCCTTGTTTCTCTAAACTAAACCTACAAACCTGCACGTCTTTGGATGCAGGAAACTGGAACACCCGGAGAAAACCTACTCGATCACAGGGAGAACGTGCAAACTCCATACAGACAGCACCCGTAGTCAGGATTGAAACCATGTCTCTGGCGCTGTGCGGCAGCAGATCTACCGCACCACCACTGTTCTTCCTTTATCTTCCCCTCTGCCATCAGGCTACTGAAAGGTCCTTCCATAAACCAGGATACTGTCCAATACTTCTCCACCTTATTTGCGGACATTGGGCTGTCTCTAAAACTGATGTGCTACGCTGTTGAGAACTATATTCTGCACTCTGTATCTTTCCCTTCGGTCTACCGATTGTACTTGTGCTTGGCTTCTTTCATGTATCTATAGTATTATCCGAAAAAACATAAAATCCCGGAGTAAATCAGCAGATCAGGTAGCATCTCGGGGGAAAATAAATAGTTCCCCCCCCCCCTCCATTACTCCACCTCCACTTTGTCTGAAGAAGGGTCCGACTCGAAACATCACATATCCATGTTCTCCAGAGATGCTGCCTGACCCGCTGAGTTGCTCCAGCACTTTGTGTCTATCTTTGGTGTAAACCAGCATCTGCAGTTCCTTCTGACACGTATTATCTGATTTGACTGGCAGCATGCACACAAAAGGTTTTCACGGTAACTCAGAACACATGACAATAATAAACCTAAATCTAAAGCTGTTTCATGTGGGTGGACAAAGAGGGGACCCTTCAAACCCTCAAGACCAGAACCATGTGTTTTCATCTAATTTACCTGAATAACTTTTGCTTCTTTCTCCTTGAATCCAAATAAAACATTTGCCGAACAACTCACCTGGAGCAAGTTTCACATCCTAACCACCCCTTCCTACATTCCCTATTTGATTTATTATTAACCCCCGTACTTAAAGAAAATATTTTCTTAATGGTGCAAAATGGAAAGGCTTTTTGTGTTCAGAGGATTTGAGTGGTTTCATATGGATCATGTAGATGTAATATACAGCGGCATGAACCAAGTGAGAAGGTAAATAATATGGTGGCTTTTAAGGATTTGAATATGACTAATAAAGTCATATTACAATTACCACAAGCCCTGGCATATTAAGTGTGTAGGAATGCAAAAGTGGGATAACATAGAACTGGTGTGAACACAGGGGGAATGTGCAAACTCTGTACAGACATCACCTGTAGTCAGGATTGAACTTGGGTCTCTGGCGCTGTAAAAGGCAGCAACTCTCTGCCTCCCCAAATCATCATTGACAGCAAGTGACTGGACCTGACTGAGAATAGTTGACTTGTGGTAGGGCCTGTAGGTTTAGGTTTAGGTTGAGGTTTATTATTGCCACATGTACCGAGGCACAACAAAAAACTTTGTTTTGCATGCTATCCAAATAGATCAGATATACCATGCATCGATATAATCAAGTCAAACTCAATTCTCAATTTTACTTCGGAGTCACGTGAGTGACTACGTGAAGAACCCCGCCACGACGCATGCGTGTCATATCGCTTTCACGCTTGCGAAACGTCAGGCGGGGGGGAGCGTTCCCCCGCAGCGGTAAGTTTGAAACCGCGACCTGCAGGTAAGAAATTTACTCTGCGGTAGTTTTTGTCCCCGCGCTGTTTTTACACAGGGGGGGAAGCTGGACAAAATAGTGTCCACAAGTGCTGCGAGTGAAGCTGGCTGGGGAGGACCGCGAAGTTGCGGGAGCCAGCAGCAGCTGAAGGCACAAGCCCCGTAAGGGATCAGCTGTGCCGACTTTTGGTCCCGCGCCGGCCAGAACACCACGGCCGGGCGGGAGACTATTCAAATGGGGCCGTCGACTTTCTGGACAAGTCGAAAATGGCAGGAGACGGGGTGGAATGACGTTCCCCCGTAGCGACAATTTTAACCTGGACCTGCAGGTAAGAGCTGCGGTCTTTTTTGTGTTTTACCATGCTAATTACAGGTGGAGAAACCAACGGGCTGCGACAAAGCTGGTGGGCTAGATGGGATCAGCTGTGCCCGATGTCGCCTCCGCACCGGCCAGATCCACTCCACGACAGGGCAGTAAGGACAAAGCAGGTGAGGGAGGACCGCAGAGCAGCGGGCAGCCAGTAGCAGCCAGCGGCACTCGGATCACCGATAGTGGGATCAGCTGTGCCCGATGTCGCCTCCGCACCTGCCAGATCCACGCAGCTGGGCGGAAAGGCTAGACACAAAAACAAACAAGGTCGTGGACTCAGAGGAGTCCGACTTTGAACAACCGCGGGCGGCCAGCGACCGAGAGCGCTGGAGCCGGATGGAGCGGTGTGTGGAGCATTTGCTCCAATGTGACAGACTCCAGGAGATGGAGTTGGGTCACTGTGGGCCCTATGATAAACCCACAGCAGTACCTCTTGAAGGGCTGCACAGTGCTTCTACCTCATCAGAGGGGAGCACTGCGGGTCAGTTTTGGGCTGACCTGGAAGAGGGGTCCGCAGAAGAAAAGACAAGTGTGCAAGGGGTGCAGGAACAAGAGAACCTACTGGACTAATAAAATGGACTCCAACAAACACTACAGCCAAAGACAGCACCCTACGCACCCACCAGCAGAACTGGTGAAAGCTCGAAGGCCCGGTATTCAAAACATGAGTCTTTTAGGCCATGGCCCAGGCCGGCCTTCTTGGAAGATGCGGGGACCTCCAACGCCAACCAAACCAAAAATCCAGACACCAACGCAACAACAGCAGCGAAGAACCTACAAAAAGAAGTAAACCTGCCACTGGTAACTATGGAGGTAGGTGGGTCTGGTTCCCTACAAAATACAGGGAGCATGGAGGTTGGGGGGGGGGGGAGACTACACTCTTTTCTGAATGCATGGAGCATGTTAACAACCGACACTTACATCTTAAGCAGTATCCAGGGATATACAATAGAGTTTATACACAAGTACAGCCCTCCAGTTCAACATATACCGAACCGAATATTCGTGCCTTCTGATAAAGGAAAATCAAAAGCGCAAGCTGAACTGGAGCGGCTTTACATAAAAGGTGTAATTGAGAAAACTCGACACGAACCATTACAATTCGTGTCCAATATATTTATCAAAAACAAAAAAGATGGTGGTTGTCGCATCACCATAGATCTGACATAGATACCTTTGTTACTGCTAAACAATTAATTCCAAAGGTTACTTCATGGCCAGCATCGATTTAAAAGATGCTTACTATTCAGTGCCTATACGAGGTGACCACAGATGTTACTTAAAATTTAACTGGTTGGGCAACTCTGGCAGTATAAGCACTGCCAAATGGGTCATCAGCCCCAGGCTGCTCACAAAAATTTTGAAACCAGCCCTAGCGTTTCTACGTAAACGTAAACACATGGTCATGGCATATTTAGATGACATACTCATTGTGGGCAAAACTTTGGAATTGGCCAAACAAACTTTAACAGCCACAAAACAGTTATTTGAAATACTGGGATTTATTATCCATCCAGTTAAATCTAAACTAACGCCTTCCACTACTATGGACTATTTGGGGGTTTCACCATTGACTCAGTTCACATGTCGGTGACTCTGCCTAAGGGAAAGGCTAGAGATTTAATAGAGGCTTGCATAACCTCATTGACATCAGCAAACCATCCATCAGATTGGTAGCAAAAGTAATTGGCAAATGGTGGCTGCCTTTCCAGCCACACAATTTAGACCTCTACATTACCAAAACTTACAGAGAGCAAAAATACTAGCACTCTAAATTAATGCAGGTCACTTTGACAGACCTATGAAACTACCAATCAAGCTAAAATGAAATAAAATGGTGGATAGATAACATCTGGCTTTGTTCCAATCCAATCATTGTCAGTAACCCTTCCATGGTACTACAAACTGATGCCAGTGCACTTGGGGGGGAGCCACCAATACCATCACCAACTGTGGAGGTAGATGGACTGCTCAGGAGGCAGCATTATTACTCACACTGGGCATAAACTACCTGGAAATGTTGGGTGCATTCCATGGCCTAAAGTCATATTGTACTGGATCATATCACCAGCATGTTAGACTACAGATAGACAATACCACCGTGGTAGCATACATAACCACATGGGTGGAAACAAATCGACATCATGTGACAATCTGGCTAATACAATTTGGCAATAGTGTATTCCAGAGAGATATTTGGATATCAGCCACTTACCTACCAGGTAAACTAAATTTAGTGGCAGACACCAGGTCACGCAAATTTAATGAAAACACCGAATGGATGTTGAATAAAAAAGTATTTTCTGATATTACAGCAATATGGAACACCAGATATCGATCTATTCGCATCCAGACTTAACCACCAGTTATCAAATTATGTTTCATGGGAACCAGACCCTGGGGCAGCGGCGACAGATGCATTTTCGCTGCATTGGGGGGGAAATTGTTTATTTACGCATTCCCTCCTTCCTGCCTCATCAGTCGGGTATTAAGGAAAATACAACAAGACTCTGCATCTGGTATTGGTAGTACCCGATTGGCCTACTCAACCATGGTTCCCAGTGGTATTAAACATGGTATTAGAACCATGTATCACCATCCCACATAGACCAGATTTATTGCTACATCCCGTAACAAGGGATAGCCATCTCATGCCATAAACATTTGAACTTATTAATTTGTAGAGTTTTAAAAACACCTCTACTACAACTGGGACTGACGGACCGAACAGTGAACATGATCTCGGCGGCCCAAAGACAGTCAACCAAAAAACAGTATCTGGTCTATATCAGGAAGTGGGCGATGAACTGCCATAAAAACAACATCACCTACAGAGACATGAACATCCCGTCTGTTCTGGAATATCTGGCAGGCCTCCACTATGATGAGGGGCTCAGTTACAGTGCGATCAACTGCGCCAGAAGTGCCCTATCGACTTACCTATGGCAGGGGACAGAGCGTTACTCTATTGGGACTCACCCACTGGTAACAAAACTTATGAGGGGAATTTTTAATACTAATCCCCAAGAACCAGGTACTCCCAAATATGGGATATAAGTATTATCCTGAAGATGCTCAGGAATTGGTCTCCAGCAACAGCTCTGTCCCTACACAGACTGACATTAAAAACAGTCATGCTAATGGCATTGGTCACGGCACAGAGGGTACAGTTACTGCATAAACTAAGACTGGACAACATGACTTCCTCAACAGAAAATATTACGTTTCATATCTATGAGTTAGTAAGCAGAACAGACAGGGATCAGCAGGCCTCAATATACAATTTAGGTCATACCCAACAGATGACCGTCTGTGTATAGTAAGACATCTGTCGTTATACATGGAGAAAACGAAAATCCTAAGAGGCAATGAGAAGGCAATTTTTGGTCAGCCACTAGCAACCACACAAAAGAGTGACGGTCCAGACCATCTCAAGATGGCTGAAACAGGTGCTAACACAGGCTGGGGTGGATATTAATATTTTAAAATCTCATTCCACCAGGGCTGCAGCTACATCGGCAGCGATACAGTTGGATGTACCAATGGACCAAATCCTCAAGGCAGCAGGATGGTCTGGGGGAAAAAACATTCCAATTATTTTACAATAAACCAGTAATGAAACCTGGAACGTTTGCAGAAACAATTTTAAGTTCTGTAAATTAATTTAAACCCATAAAAAGGGGTTATAAATTTGTGTTAATAAATTTTATGATTTCAATGTCGAATTCATGTCCAAATTATGTTAACACAATTCCTCCTACAGTCATCAAGGCAGACGTGATGCATGGACTCGTTTCCACGGCATGAAATCACAGAGCTTTAAAATCTTCACGTAGTCACTCACGTGACTCCAAAGTAAAATAGTAAGATTAAACGAGAACTTACCAGTTTGAAGTTTGATCTGTATTTTATGAGGAGTTACGATGAGGGATTACGTGCCCTCCGCTCCCACCCTTGATCATATACTTAACTGGTATCTCTTCTCTAATCTTACTATGTTTAGTCATTACAGTTATCTGTGATTTCACACCGCTGCTTTGAAGAATGACACGCATGCGTCGTGGCGGGGTTCTTCACGTAATCCCTCATCGTAACTCCTCATAAAATACAGATCAAACTTCAAACTGGTAAGTTCTCGTTTAATCTTACTATTATACTTTATTGGCACGGGTACAGTGAAATTCTTTGTTTTGTATGCAAAACAGTAAAATCATTCTGTAGATAAACAGAGTCATAGATATGTACAAAAGTGCAAGAGTTGTAATTTAATAGTAGACTTCAAGACAGAACACAAAGAGTCACCACTTTTCTGGCATCAACAAAGTTACAAAGTGTACAGTCCTATCATGGTCTTAAAGGCCAAATAAAGCAAAGGGGGAAGATACAGAGAATGGAGAATTTAGTTTTCAGCAATGTTACGCATCAGTTCCAAAGACAAGGTTCAATGTCCACAATGGGGTGAAAGGTGAATCAGACAGTACTCTAGTTTATGGAAGGACTGTTCAGAAGCCTGATTACAGAGGGGAAGAAGCTGTTCCTGAGCCTGGTGGTTTGTGCTTTCAAGCTTCTGCATCTTCTTCCAAACTGGGAGTGGGAAAAAGATGGAATGACCAGCAAGTCTGATTCTGTAACAAAAGCGATTGAAACATAAAGAAAAGCAAAAGGTCTCTCTCACACTTGCAACAATATGCACACTTGACGTTGTGCATTTTAGTGAAAATCGGGTTGAATGTTAATCCGAGAAGCAAAGCGCAGCTTGCACAAATGTTGACGTTTCTTGTCAACATATAGCTTGAGCAAAAAAGAAAGTCTTTCCTCAGTCTGATGAAGCAAGGGGCCCAAGTAACCGAATCCATCTCTGCCTCCAGGACACACTTTGACAGACTCTCTCCTGGAATGCTTGAGGCTCCAGTCATATGGGGGTTTATGAGAGCAGACTTAATTAGACTTTGCTAGAGGCAGTCACTTCCAAACATAAATATGGTCAAATTACACAGCCTTAATTGATTCCATTTATCTGTATGGTTTCAGTAACAACTATCCAGCCACTAATAAAAATCACACAACTGATTGTAATAGGTGAGCCTGAACTTTAAAGATCAAAACACACACTCTCTCTCTCTCTCTCTCTGAATTTGTAGATGTTTCATTTAATCGAGATCCATTATCCTATAATGGGAAGATGAACCATAATTGTCACAAAGACATAGTATGGAAACAAGGAGCTGTAGATGCCGGCTTACACAAAAGGGCTCAAAAGTGCTGAGTAAGTCAGCGAGTCAGGCAGCACCTCTGCAGAACTTGGAATGTTTAGTTTAGTTTACTCTATGAAGGGACTGTCCCAGGAGCATGCGACTTGCATGCAGCAAGCGCGACCTAAAGGGCCGGTCCCACCAGCATGCGCCTGCATGCGGCAAGCGCGACCAAATCAGAAGCGGGAGCCGCGCGGAGATCGAGTGAGTGACACAGCGTCGAGGCGGCTGCGGGCCGGCAGGCCGTTGCTGCGCGGAACTTTTAAACACGGTCAGTTTTTCGCAGCCCCGCGCGATGTCGGGACCAGCTCCGCACAACTCCATACGGCTCCAGCGATCGAAGTGGGACCGGCCCCGCGAGGCCGTACGGCTCAAGCGACCACGTTAGGTCGCGCTTGCCGCATGCAGGCACATGCTGGTGGGACCGGCCCTTTAGGTTGCGCTTGCCGCATGGAGTCGCATGCTCATTGGACAGGCCCTTAATGTTACGTGTACTGAGTTACAGTGAAAGTTTTTTGTTGTTGCGTGTTATCTAGTCAGCAGAAAGACTATACATGATTACAATCAAGCTGTTCACAGTACACAGATACAGGATAAGATAAAAAAAATTTAGTGCAAGACAAAGTCCAGTAAAACGGCAATACAAGTTAGCCCAAGGGTTTCCAATGAGGTAGATAGTAGGTCAAGACCACTCTCTAGTTGGTGATAAGATGGTTCAGTTGCCTGATGGTCCCAACCTGAACATTACCTTTCCATGTTCTCCAGAGATGCTGCCTGACCCATTGAGGTGCGTTAGCATTTTGTGTCCTTTTGTCACCAACATACCCTGGTTGAAAGTCTTGTACAAGTGTTACAATCGGACAGTAGCTACTGATTGAGGAGACATTTCCTGCCCTTTGTCCTTGTCCAGTCAATCATCTTAACCCTTGCAGACATGCATCACTTCATGAGCAATGTCAAGATCCATAAGCTTTTTAGACGCAAGATTTATAAACAAAATGACTGAGATGGATCACTAACCTATATTAATATAGAGTGTAGAAGGAACTGCAGATGCTGGTTTAAACCAAAGATAGACAAAAAAAGCTGGAGTAACTTACTGGGCAGGCAGCATCTCTGGAGAGAAGGAACGGGTGACGTTTTGGGTCGAGACCCTTTTTCAGACAGTAGAAGGGTTTCGACCCGAAATGTCACAGCCTTCCTGTAATGGGGCGATCAGAACTGTATGCAATACTCCAAATGCAGTCCAACTGTTATCCTATAATTGTCCTAGCTGCAGACAGAAGATCCTGCAGATGCTGCGATCTTGCATAGGACTCAAAATGCTGGAGTAACTCAGTAGATCAGGCAGTGTCTCTGGAGGAAAAGAGAGATGAAGAAGGGTCCCAGCCCAAAATGTCACCTAATCATATCCTCCAGAGATGCTGCTTGACCCACAGTTACTCCAGCACTTTATGTCTTACTAGACAAAAGGGGACCAGCTGGTGAAAACTGTGCGCAGCTGGCCGCGAGGAGCAGAGCCATTGTGACGTCATCAGCTCCTTAGCTTTAAAAAATATCTCAGATTTGTGAACAATTTTAATAAATAACTCACTCAAGAAATAATGAATCAAATTATCAGATGAGGCGATTTTTGAGCTCATGAGGCAAATCTCTATCGGAATATGTAAATAACTCACCGTTAGCGTGTCGTGTTTTCGAGGAGATGTGAATCACAGAAAAACACACAAGTGCACAAATACATCCACATCCAAATCAGAGTTTATAAGTATGTAGATAATGCTGCAACTTCACGTCTTGACTCTTATACTCAATGCCCAGACCGGTCATACGACGTTACAGTGATTGATGAGGGTCCATTCAAAATCTTGAAACATTGTAAAGCCAATACAATTCTTTTGAAGTAGTGTCACTCCTGCAAAGCAAGAACCACATAAACCATCATGTGCACAGCAGAATCCCACAAATTGCAAAGAGAGAAATGGCAAGACCATCTGTTTTAAGCCTGTCTGTTTGAAAGACATATGAAACTCAGGACAATGGGGAATATCCCAGTTCATATTTAAAAAATTGATATGGGATCTTACAGGTCTAATCAAGAGGTAATCGGTTTCTAAATGAAGGATCTCGCATAGTTTAATTTACTTTAGACTTTAGAGGTACAGCCCACCGAGTCCACACTGACCAGCAATCACTGCACACTAACACTATCCTACACACACAAGGGATACTGTACAATCTTTACTGAAGCCAATTAACCTACAAACCTGTAAATCTTTGGAGTGTGGGAGGAAACTGGAGAACCCAGCGAAAACCCACGTGGTCACGGAGAGATCATACACACTCCGTATAGACAGCAGCTGTCGCCAGGATTGAACCCCTGTCTCTGGCGCTGTGAGGCCGCAACTTTACCGCTGCGTCACTGTGCTGCCCTTTTACACGTGTGGGAAAAAGTTCCTATTAATCCCCTCTCACTCTAAACCTGTCCCCTCTAGTTTTAGACCCCCTCTACCCTTCAAAAAAGACTGTTACATTATCTACACCCTTGGGATTTTATACACCTCTGTAAAGATCATTCCTCGGCCTCCAACACTCCAGGAGGGGAACAGTCCCCATCTATCCACCCTCTTCAGCTTTTGAATCTCTGCGACATTGCTGTGCAACAGAAGAAGGGCCCTGACATAGTGATATCTCCACAGACTAGTACTGGGAGGGTAAACTGAGATGTTCTTGCACATGTCGCTGGGGAGTAATCCATCACCTTATAAACTGGAGCAAAGTTGAAAGTTAGACTTTTATTGGAAAATCTCCAATAACCAGAATAAATGAACATTTGGAAACATTAACCCTTGCATCCCTACCCACTTCCCCAATGCCTTTAATTAACATGACCAATTGGGTTAAGTGCTCCTGAAGGGTTTTGCGTGGTAGAAACTCCCGATGGGCCGTGTTTCACAGAACGATCCAGACAGTGACGACGGCTGCAACGGGCCTTTATGGCCAGCTGCAACTGGGACTTTGACAATGGCGCAAAAACCTGGCGACTCTTGCACATGAACTCAGTGGGCTGTTTCTATACATAGAACACCCAATTACATTACACCCTCATGTGGTCATCCAATTACAGGAGGGGTGTGGACACGTTGGAGTGGGTGCAGAAGAGGTTTACCAGAGAGCTGATTAATTAGGGGGTATTGGTTTCAAGGAGAGGTTGAACAAACTTGGATTGTTTTCTTAAGAACACCGAAGGTTGAGGGGAGACGAAAAAGAAGTATAAAACGTTATGAGAGACATGGTAGACAGTCTGAAGCTTTTCCCAGTTTACAGGACTGGAATAAAGATCAGCATCCTATCACCCTCTACTCTCACATTTCCTCTCCCTGTAATCTCACACAGGTCTATAAGATTGCTGATTCTGTCTTCCTGGATATCCTATTTTGTATTGTTTCTTCACTGAGGTCCATACCATCAGTCATCTAGACCCAGAGGCCTTGGAATTTCTTGCTATTAAGGGCGGCACAGATCTTGAACTACCCTGGAGCAGCTGGTAGAGCTGCTGTCTCACAAAGCCAGAGAAATGGGTTCGATCCTGACACCGGGTACTGTCTGTGTGGAGTTTGCACGTTCCCTCTGCGACCACGTGGGTATCCTTCTGGTTTGTAGGTTAATTGGCCCTAATGTGCAGGGAGTGGATGTAAATGTGGGATAACATAAAACTGATGTGATCATTGTGGGCTGAAGGGCCTGTTCTTGTGCTCTACTGTTGTCCTCTTTGTTCTATCTAGACAAAGGAGAGGATGGGGGCAAAGATAACTGGAAAGTCACATCAGGGTGGAAGGCGACAGAGAGAGTGTAACAATTACAGGGTGGCAGTACTGTGTAACAAAAACCAAATGGAGATGAAAATACTAAATGATTATCCAAAATGTCCAGAGGAATTTGAGATTAATGCTGGACAAAAGGTATTAAGAGGCTGAAACTTAATATTTGAAATGGTTCCACTTGACGTTGATGCCGTGTGTTGTTGCTATTAGGTTACTCTTCTCCTTTTGTGTCGTCTTCTGAAATGTCTGAGTTTATGACTAGATTGTGTAACAAAAGAAAACAAAGAAATTGAGAGGAATGTTTTACACGTACTCATGTGCTGGGGAATCATCTCCATCTACCCAAGCATCTGATCATTAGAGGGATGGAGGCACAGGGCAGCACAGTGGCACAGCAGTAGAGTTGCTACCTTACATCGCCAGATACCAAGGTTCGATCCTGATTACAGGTGTTCTCTGTACGGAGTTTGTACGTTCCCCCTGTGACCTGCATATGTTTTCTCCGGATGCTCCGGTTTAATCCCACATTCCAAAGTCATGCAGGTTTGTGGCTTAATTTACTTTGGTTAAAACTATAAATTGTCCCTAGTGTGTAGGATAGTGCTAGTGTACAGGGATCGCTGGTCGGTGCGGACTTGGTGGGCAGAAGGGCCTGTTTCTGCGCTGTATCTCTAAACTAAACTAAACTAAACTAAATATGTGAATCTAGTGCAGGGGCCACATTAGCCATCATGTCTGCATTGAAATGCACTAATTCACTAATGCACAAATTCACCATTGATCCCATCCACTATGAGCCCGTCCAAATGCCTCTTAAACACCACTATTGTATCTACCACCAGCACCACGTGTGGCAATTCCTCCCATCACTCTCCATTCAAACTTTGCCCCTCTCACCTTATCATTGACATTTCCTCCCTAGGAAAAAAGGTTCTGACTGCCTACCCCATCTATGCCTCTCATAATTTTCTATACTTCCATCAGGTATCTGCTCAACCTCCAATGTTCCAGAGAAAACAATCCACGTTTGTCCCAACTCTCCTTTGAGCTAATATATTCTATTCCAGTCAGCATTCTAGTAAACCTCTTCTGCACCCTCTTCAAAGCCCACACATGCTTCCTGTAACGGGGCAACCAGAACTGCACATAATTGATAGCATAGATACATTTGTAACATATCTAATGTCCTCCTCAATACTTTGCCAATATTGCAAAAGTTAGGTAACCTGTACCTTCTCTTTTCAGTGTTCGTGGGGGGCTTGCTGTGCACCAATTGCCTGTCTGATCGCTTCCAGTTTAGTTTAGTTTAGTTTAGAGGTACAGCATGGAAACAGGCCCCTCGGCTCACCGAGTCCGAGCCGACCAGCGATCACCCGTACACCAGTTCTATGTTATCCCACTTTCCCACTCCCCATATACACGGTGCAATTTACAGAGGCCCATTAACCTGCAAACTCACACATCTTTAGGATGTGGGAGAACACCAGAGCACCTGATGAAAACCTACACCGTCACAGGGAGAACATGAAATCTCCGCACTGACAGCACCCGAGATCAGGATCAAACCTGGGTCTCTGTGGAACCTTTGCAACCGCTGTGGAATTTTGCTGGATCCATGCTATATACGGCCAACCCTTGCGCTGAGACGATGCCGCTAGTTTTATCTTACCCACCCTAAAGAATCAGCTTATTGACATTTACATCTCAATCCCACACACAAACCTGAGGTTCGATGAAATCTTACAGGAGCTTGAAGAAATGTAAGATGCTACAGCAAGATTTCTCAATCTCTTTTTAGGTCAGCCCCATAATCCCCACATACAATCAAGCGAACTGCTCTGTGAGCACAGAGAGAGTACGGGAAGAATATACAAACTCCGTACAAGACAGCAGCCTTGGTTGGGATCAAACGCAGGCCTCTGGCACTGTAAGGTAGCAGCTCTACCACTGCATCACTGTGCCACCTAGTTACTACACTTCCAGCCTTTAAATAATTTTGAGGGGTCCTGAGAGTGAGAAGGGAAATGCAAACTCCCTCTCACTGCATCGCTCAGCAGAATTCTCCTCCATGTAATTATATTTGATTCCTAAGTGCAGTTCAGTAAAGAACTATGAGTGACAATGTAATTCAGGAAACACAAGTTGCTCTGAGCTGTGTGTTAAATAGCAGTTTTTACAGTTCCATTGAAGCCGTCAATAATTAATTGGATTTGTTAACCTTCCTAGTTAGACACCATTATGTACGCTGCCTTTGGAAGCATTCTACAGTAAGTAGTTTGTGACATGGAACCATACCACATACTCTTCTAATAAAACTACATGACATCTGAAAGAAAGCTACAAGCCTCGCATCTTATCTTTCTCAAATCAGTCTGGTCCAATTCCAGATTTCATTAACTTGAAAGTATATGTGTACTGACATTTATTAACATCTTGAGGATGTTTTTAAACAAAGCTAAAATGATTAGAGCCATAGAATCATATAGTCTTACAGCACAGGTACAGGCACTTCGACCTAGCTTGTCCATACCGACCAAGATGCCCCATCTACATTAGTTCCATTTGCCTGCATTTGGCCCATAACCATCTAAACCTTATGTTGCTATGTACCCTTGGTGTGGCAAGTTGGTCCGAAAGGCCTATTTCCATGCTGTATGACTCCATGACTATATCTGTCCAAATGTCCTTTAAATGCTGTTATAGTACCTGCCCCAGCTACCTCCGCTGGCAGCTTGTTCCATGTACCCACCAACCTCTGCATGAAAAAGTTTCTAATAAATATTTTCCCTCTCACCATAAATCTATGCCCTCTTGTTCTTGATTCCCCTACCCTGGGTCAAGGACTCTGTGCATTCACACTAGCTATTCCCCTCAGGATTTTATACACCTCACATCAGTGGTAGGGAAACTATTGGAGAGAATCCCTTGAGATAGGATTTACTCCCAATTACGCGTCAGTCACTACCGGCCTGTCGCGTAAATGACAGCCAAGTGGGACAGGCCCTATCCTATAGAAGACAAAGGATTGTGGTGGAAGGTAGATATTATGGCTGGAAATCTGTGACCAGTGGAGTTCTGCATGGATCTGTGCTGGGACCTCTGCAGTTTGTGAATATATATAAATAAATGATTTGGACGTAAATGTAGATAGGTTGGTGAGTAAGTTCGCTGACACCAAAACTGGAGGAGTTGCATACAGTGAGGAATGCTGTCAGAAGATGCGGCGTGATTTAGAACTGCTCAGAAATGGGCAAAGAAATGACAGATGGAGTTTAACCCGAGCAAGTGTGAGGTGTTGCACTTTGGGAGGTTGAATGTAATGAGAGAGTGTACAGTTAACGGCAAGACCCATAACAGCATTGATGTGCAGAGGGATCTCGGAGTCCAAGTTCATAGCCCACTGAAGGTGGTAGCACAAGTTGATAAAGTGGTAAAGAAGGTATATGGCATGCTTGGCTTCATTGCTAGGGGCATTGAATATAAGAGTCAGGAAGTAATGATGCCGTTGTAGCGGCCTGGACGAGGTCAGGAAAAGGCCAGACGTCAGGCAGGTTCAAACAGTAGTTTTTAATGATGCAGCGAGAACACACACCCCCAAGAGGGACCTCGGGAAACCCCGTGGCAGACCAACGCCCCTGTCCCTCAATAGCCAAGGGGATGACCCAAGGAGTGACCTAACCCCCAGGGACCGCCACACAGAGCTATAGGACTTTGGTCTGGCTGCATTTAGAGTATTGCAAGCAGTTCTCATCACCCCATTACACGAAAACTGGTGGCTTTGGAGAGGGTGCAGAGGAGGTTTATCAGAATACTGCCTGGATTAGAGGGTTTCAGCAAGAGGGAGAGGATGGATAGATTTGGATTGTTTTCTCTGGAATGTCAGAGGTCAAGGGAAGATTTGATAGAAGTATATAAAATGATGAGAGGCATTGATAGGGTAGAAAGTCAGAAACTGTTTCCCAGGGTAGAAGTGTCCAACACTAGACAGCATACCTATAAGGGGGTGTCTGGAACTCATTGGCAATGGTGGCTAATATGATAGTGGCGTTTAAGATGGTTTTAGATAGGTACATGGAATTGCAGGGAATAGAGGGATATGGAAGATGCACAGGCAGACAAGATCCATTTAACTAGTCATTATGTCTGGCACAAACATTGTGGGCGCAGTACTATTCTATGTTCTATGGTCTAAGATCACCCCTCAGTTTCCTGCACTCCATGGAATAGGGGCGGCACAGTGGCGCAGCGGTAGAGTTGCTGCCTTACAGCACCAAATACCCAGGTTCGATCCTGACTATGGGTGCTGTCTGTATGAAGTTAATACGTTCTCCCTGTGACCTGCATGGGTTTCCTCACACACTCCCAAGATGTACAGGTTTGTAAGTTAATTGGCTTCAGTAAAAATTGTAAATTTGTACCTAGAGTGTAGAATAGTGCTTGTCGGCATGGACTCGGTGGGCCAAAAGGCCTGTTTCCATCCGCTATCTCTGTATAATCTGTAAGCCTAGAAGTTTAAAGTAAAGACTAATGAATAAAGTCCTAGCCTGACCAACCTTACCCTATAGCTCAGACCCTCAAGTCCTGGCAACATCCTCGTAAAGAGATGTTTTTAATGAAAGAAAATACAGGCAACAGCGACGTAATGATTGTGGCTTAGAGTTTTCAGTCCTGTCACCATAAAGTAAATACTAGTGAAGCTGGATGGATGCACTATTGTAACTCCCTAATGTTTATTGATTCAAAGTTTCCATTATTTTTTACTGCTCAGATATCCAGTTAATCTTGTGAATGGTACAGCGATGGTGTCATACATGCTGTGGAATGTGTTTAATGAGGCTGAGAGGTGCAAGTCTCTGTACATAACATCCATTTCACAGTTGAAAAGATCAATGACACTTCAGGTAGGTTGTATATCGAGGGGGCTTCACTGAATGACTGTCGATGGCCGATCTGTGCCTTGTCAGCGGTCAGCAGTGGAGAACAAATAATGCAAATGCAACCAAGAATGTCCAAGTGATCCATCGACTCTGTTTGAAGGGACCTATATTAATTTGTGTGTCATCAAAAGACATTCCATTTCCTTCACTTGATTAGACTGCAAAACAAATGATAGATAGAGTTACTGAAGCTTTGATCATTACTGAATGCAGGAGGTGGATGGTCTTGCATGTGTCACTATTATTGACAATTCGATTGTTAAGGGAAATAATTTTTGAATTACTACAAGAACAGCTATGATTAAAAAGCATTCATTACCCACTCCCAGTCAATGCTAATGGCATATGTGTCACCTGAATTTTGGTCTTTATCACATTTGCTCTTTTCATTTCTCCACACTCTCCTCCCATGCTCTGCAACTTAAAACGCATTATGATAAGTCATGAAGTTTATGTTACAGGAGCAGAATTAGGCCATTCGGCCCATCAAGTCTACTCCGCCATCATGGCTGATCTATCTTTCCCTCTCAATCCCATTCTCCTGCCTTCTCCCTTGCCTTGATACCCCTTCCACAGGGAAAAGATTTTGACTATCCACCCTGTTGATGCCTCTCTTAATTTTCTGCATTTCTATGTCACTTTCTCCAGCTCTGGCAAAAGATTAGCTTGAACCATTTACTTAGTTTCACCCACCATGCTGCCTGACCTGTTGAAAATGTTCAACACCTTGTTTTTACAGCATCTTATCTTCAAATGAAGTGAAATATTCCACAGAAATGAAGGCATAATTTTCCAGCATGGCACATAAGGAGATGATTTTGGTAAGGCTCCACTTGGAGTATTGTGGTCTATTTTGGTCACCCAGCTATAGGCCATTGCTGGAAAATTGAGCTTCTTGCTTAGCATGTTTTCCTGCTGTATGACTATGATTCTGTGAGATGTTAGAAATTATAAGCCGCGGGTAGAGTTGCTTCCCCCATAGCGCCAGAGACCCGGGTTCAATCCTGGACACGGGTGTTGTCTGTGTGGAGTTTGCATGTTCTTTCTGTTTACCCCCAAGTGCTAAAAGCATGCAGGTTTGTAGGTTAATTGACCTCTGTAAAATGCTCCAAAGCGTGTAGGGAGCAGATAAGAAAGTGGAATAACATACCACTTGTGTGAACAGCAGTTCGATGGTCAGTGTGGATTTGGTGGGCCAAAGGGCCTGTTTCCACGCTGTACCTCTAAACTAAACTAAACTGAACTAAACCAAACTAGATATAGGTTCTTCAAGAGTCTGTTGGTGCTTCTATATTTTCTGTTTGACAATCATTGAACATATGTTCTATGTGTCGGCATTAAGTCTGGATGGGCTTTATCTAATCAATACATACCACCCTGAGTCGCAACCCATGGTTTTTAGCTTTAAACCTTTTCATTAACGAGTTAAATTTGTACCTTTGCAAATCAAATTCTCATTAAAGTAACAGCTGTGGATAGCTCAGCTAAGGGTGTTTGAGATTAATTAATTGTTATTTTGTCATTGGAATGCAAACTTAGATCTTACTGATCATTCCCCACGGTGTCTGACAGCTTTGCAAGAGTGCAGCTGCGTGTCTTAGTGCACTGGGTATGGGGGAACAGTCAAGCCTTTGTGGCACCGACAAAGGTTAAAATGGCAGTTGAGTGTCTGGGAAGAACTGAAAGGTCGTCTGACATTGCTCCCAAATGAGAGCCAATGCCAATCGCAGAGGCACAAAAGAAAAGAGATCCTTATATCTCCTCCCTCGACTTGATCCAGGGACCCCAAAGCATCTTTTCTTCTGTGCCTCTGTGATTATCATCCATTCTCAGGTTAGGCAGAGGTTTACATGCACCTCCTCCAACCTCATCTGCTGCATCCAGTTTGGGCTCTTATTTATCGGCGAGACCAAGAGTGGACAAGCGTTTTGCTGAACACTTGCCCTCAGTCCGCCTTGGCCTATGCCATCTCCCCGTTGCCAAACATTTTAACCCCTCTTCCCATTCCTGTACTGACCTTTAAGAATTCCACTGTTCTATCTGGGACATATGACAATAAAACACTCTTGACTCTCTTGACCTTTCTGTCCTGGGCCTCCTCCATTGTCAGAGTGAGGCAACACACAAATTCGAGGAACAGCACTTCATATTTCACTTGGGCAGCTCCCGACCCAATGGTATGAAGGTTGATTTCTCTAATTTCATGTGACCCCTGCATTCTTTTTCTCCTTCTCCCTTTGTACTTGGATGGGAGAATATCTCAGAACACTGGGTGCTGTAGACCTTGGGCAGCACAGCGGTAGAATTGTTGCCTTACAGCACCAGAGACCCAGGTTTGATCCTGACATCAGGTGCTGTCTGTAAGGAGTTTGTTCATTCTCCCCATGTCCACATGGGTTTTCCCCGGGTGCGCCAATTTCCTCCCACACTCCAAAGGTTTGGAGGTTAATTGGCTTTGGTAAAAATTGTCAATTGTCCCTCGTGTGTATCAGATTGTGCTAATGTACCGAGATCGGTGATCGGTGCGAACTCGGTGGGCCGAAGGGCCTGTGTCTATGCTGTATCTCTAACTAAAACTGAACAATTCTAATGCTGTTGTCCACTACTTAATTTGTTCCTGCTTCACACACAATTCTTTCATGCCTTTCATTTATTTTGAAATTTACATCTAAAATCCAGTTTAGTTACCTCACAAACGTGAAGAACCGCTATCAAATTAATTAAAACATCAAATAACCGAGGTAAAATTAAATTAAATGATGGTGCCTTTTCATGAAATATGACTTCTTATTGCAATCTCTGTAATAAACCTAGCTCTGTAAAATTCTCACTTCTTTTTTATGATATTTTGCTTCAAGCTCTATGTGCCCTTGTTAAGGAGACTCACAAAGCTGCTAATTATATTTTAATCAACAATAAATTATATCCACTTATTAGATTTGAACTCTGTCGGAGCTGCTGCTGTCCTTAATGTTCTACAGTTCCACAGATTGGCCACGTTATATTTGGTAAGGGGGGGGGGGGGGGGATGAAGGGGGGAACTGAAACCTTTCATTCCTTACAATGACCTTTCTTCCTGAAGGTCCGGACCCGAAACATCACTTATGCACGTTCTCCAGAGATACTGTCTGACCCGCAGTTACTCCAGCACTCCAGAATCAGCAGTTCCTTGTGTCTCAGAGATGGGGCATTGTTCACTAACAGACCTGAACCCATTCTCTCAGGATTGGAGACATAAGGAACTGCAGGTGCTGAAATATTGAGCAAAAGACGAAGTGCTGGAGTCTTAAAATCATAGAGTCATGGAAACATAAGGCATGGAAACATGTCCTTCCACCCAACTTGCCTACACCGCCCAACATGTCCCATCTACACTAGTCCCTCCTGCCTGTGTTTGGCCCATTTCCCTCAAATCCTGTCCTATCCATGTATCAGCCTAAATGTTTCTTAAACGTTGCGATAGTACCTGCCTCAACTATCTCCTTCGGCAGCTCGTTCCATACACCCACTACCCTTTGTGTGAAAAAGTTACCCCTCAGATTCCCATTAAATGTTCCCCTCCCTTACCATAAACCTATGCCCTCTGGTTCTCGATTCCCCTACTCTGGGCAAGAGACTCTATGTGTCTTCCCGATCTATTCCTCTCATGATTTCATACACCTCTATAAGATCAAGAGGAACTCAGCGGCTCAGGCAGTAACCGTGAATGGAAAGGTCATGTAACATTTTGAGACAGGATCCTTCTTCAGACTAATTGGAATAATCAGCTTGACGGGACTGAAATATCTCCTATCCATTCCTTCCACAGATGCTATCTGACCCATTGAATTCTTCCAGTACATTGTGTTTGGTCTCAGGAATGGAAAGTGGGCACCTTGCAGCTAAGCAACTCATTGATGTTCTTGCTTTGTTCTCTATTCAGCATTGCATGCTGTTCCCTTGTGAATTTCCCAAACAGTAAACCATCAGACCATTTTCCCTCTGATGGGATATTAGCTCGTCCAAGTTGGAACTTGCTTCCGACTCCCAGGCTAATAACTGCCCTCTATTCTTTGCCTATTGCTTCTTCAGAAGCATCATATTTCTTCTGTTTCATTGTGCTTTGACTCCTCACAGGTGGCTGATTGCATTCATGTCTCCAAACCAGCAGGTCGTAGGTTCAAATCCCACTCCTGGGACTACTGGGATGTGCACAAAAACCACGACTGACATTCCAGTGCAGTACTTTGAGGCAACACAGCTGTGTTGGGGGTAACATCATTCCAATGAAATGTTAAATTGTGTCCCCCACCATCTCCAAAATAGAATTAAAATATTCTGTGGCAATATTTTAAATGATGCCCTGTGTAAAGTAATCTTGCTTGAATTCCCCACCACATTTATTGCTAACTAATTTAAAATCTACGTTGGCATGTTGGCGTGCGTACTCCACATGAGATCTATGTTCCCATGTATGTATATCCTTTTAGCTTAAATCTTATTGTCCTCTCTTGTCTAGAGATGGAGTAGGACATGCAGACTTGTTTGGTTTAGAGATACAGCATGGAAAACAGGCCCCTCGGCCCACAGTGTCCATGCCAACCATCGATCACCCGTTCACATCAGTTCTATGTTATCCCACTTTCTCATCCACTCCCTACACACAAGGGGGCAGTGTGCAGAGGGCCAATTAACCTACAAACCCGCACATCTTTGGGATGTGGGGGGAAACCTGAGCACCCAGAGGAAACCCACGTGGTCACAGGGAGAATGTGCAAACTCCACACAGACAGCACCTGAGGTCAGGATCTAACTTGTTTCTCTGGCGCTAAGAGGCCGTAGTCCTACAATACTGATGTTGAAACTCCATCGGTACGGGCGTCATCCTTGTGTTTGTCCTTTTGCACCTCTGAAGTACCTCGAAAACTTTCCTAGTATAGAACCCCTAAATGTGTTTGGTTTTCTGTTGATCCCAAGATTCAATTTAAGTTGAACATGACCCCTCTGCTTTTCAATACTACTCACGATTATTCAGCGGATTGCCGGCGACTGTCAAGTTGCTGGCAGTCGCCTGAAAAACCGGCAACTGGAACTGCGACTGTCAGAGTGGAACACACACACATTGCTTCCTTCACCAGTCCGTTATGCAGGCGTGGGACAGGGCAAGTGGGGGGAGTGCTGTCTAAAAAATTCACACAGTGCAAAGCCAAGGTGAAACAGACACACTCCACGATGACCAGGAAGGTTGGCGCTGAAAAAAGACAGCTAAAGCATAGTGTACGGTAAGTCCTTTAAAAGAGGGGGGAGAGGGGAGAGAAGGGGGGGAGAAGGAGTGGAGATAACTTTTAAGAAGCCAGAGACACACGGCTTTGAAGCTTGGCAGACATTAACATTACAGGTCGGTTATCCATGGTTTTGAAAATTACTGCTTACCTTTTTTTTCCCCAATGAGCCAATACAATTCACCGGTCAGCACTGGCTACAACCTACGAGAACCTCCGAGAACCTTCGACCTCCTGGAAATCCATTAGGACCTCCTGCCGACCCACCTACGGCTCGAGAATTCTCGCTATTCTCCATGGCGGCTTAATTCTAGTCGCTGCTAATTTTTCAACATGTTGAAAAATTCACGGCGACCATAATGAGGCCGTGACTAGTTCCCAGAATGAGGGAACTCCTCACGACCATGAAGGTGACTCCCCGGCAACCACCCGCGAACATGTGGCGACTGTATAGTCTCCTGCAGTCGCCTAAAAAGTCACCTAAGCGGGACATAGAAACATAGAAACATAGAAATTAGGTGCAGGAGTAGGCCATTCGGCCCTTCGAGCCTGCACCGCCATTCAATATGATCATGGCTGATCATCCAACTCAGTATCCCGTACCTGCCTTCTCTCCATACCCTCTGATCCCCTTAGCCACAAGGGCCACATCTAACTCCCTCTTAAATATAGCCAATGAACTGGCCTCGACTACCCTCTGTGGCAGGGAGTTCCAGAGATTCACCACTCTCTGTGTGAAAAAAGTTATTCTCATCTCGGTTTTAAAGGATTTCCCCCTTATCCTTAAGCTGTGACCCCTTGTCCTGGACTTCCCCAACATCGGGAGCAATCTTCCTGCATCTAGCCTGTCCAACCCCTTAAGAATTTTGTAAGTTTCTATAAGATCCCCTCTCAATCTCCTAAATTCTAGAGAGTATAAACCAAGTCTATCCAGTCTTTCTTCATAAGACAGTCCTGACATCCCAGGAATCAGTCTGGTGAACCTTCTCTGCACTCCCTCTATGGCAATAATGTCCTTCCTCAGATTTGGAGACCAAAACTGTACGCAATACTCCAGGTGTGGTCTCACCAAGACCCTGTACAACTGCAGTAGAACCTCCCTGCTCCTATACTCAAATCCTTTTGCTATGAAAGCTAACATACCATTCGCTTTCTTCACTGCCTGCTGCACCTGCATGCCCACTTTCAATGACTGGTGTACCATGACACCCAGGTCTCGCTGCATCTCCCCTTTTCCTAGTCGGCCACCATTTAGATAATAGTTTGCTTTCCTGTTTTTGCCACCAAAATGAATAACCTCACATTTATCCACATTATACTGCATCTGCCAAACATTTGCCCACTCACCCAGCCTATCCAAGTCACCTTGCAGTCTCCTAGCATCCTCCTCACAGCTAACACTGCCCCCCAGCTTAGTGTCATCCGCAAACTTGGAGATATTGCCTTCAATTCCCTCATCCAGATCATTAATATATATTGTAAATAGCTGGGGTCCCAGCACTGAGCCTTGCGCTACCCCACTAGTCACTGCCTGCCATTGTGAAAAGGACCCGTTTACTCCTACTCTTTGCTTCCTGTTTGCCAGCCAGTTCTCTATCCACATCAATACTGAACCCCCAATGCCGTGTGCTTTAAGTTTGTAAACTAATCTCTTATGTGGGACCTTGTCGAAAGCCTTCTGGAAGTCCAGATACACCACATCCACTGGTTCTCCCCTATCCACGCTACTAGTTACATCCTCGAAAAATTCTATAAGATTCGTCAGACATGATTTACCTTTTGTAAATCCATGCTGACTTTGTCCAATGATTTCACCACTTTCCAAATGTGCTGCTATCCCATCTTTAATAACTGACTCTAGCAGTTTCCCCACTACCGATGTTAGACTAACTGGTCTGTAATTCCCCGTTTTCTCTCTCCCTCCCTTCTTAAAAAGTGGGGTTACGTTTGCTACCCGCCAATCATCAGGAACTACTCCAGAATCTAAAGAGTTTTGAAAGATTATTACTAATGCATCCACTATTTCTGGAGCTACTTCCTTAAGTACTCTGGGATGCAGCCTATCTGGCCCTGGGGATTTATCGGCCTTTAATCCATTTAATTTACCCAACACCACTTCCCGGCTAACCTGGATTTCACTCAATTCCTCCAACTCCTTTGACCCGCGGTCCCCTGCTATTTCCGGCAGATTATTTATGTCTTCCTTAGTGAAGACGGAACCAAAGTAGTTATTTAATTGGTCCGCCATATCCTTGTTCCCCATGATCAACTCACCTGTTTCTGACTGCAAGGGACCTACATTTGTTTTAACTAATCTCTTTCTTTTCACATATCTATAAAAACTTTCGCAGTCAGTTTTTATGTTCCCTGCCAGTTTTCTTTCATAATCTATTTTTCCTTTCCTAATTAAGCCCTTTGTCCTCCTCTGCTGGTCTCTGAATTTCTCCCAGTCCTCCGGTATGCTGCTTTTTCTGGCTAATTTGTACGCATCATCCTTCGCTTTGATACTATCCCTGATTTCCCTTGTTATCCACGGATGCACTACCTTCCCTGATTTATTCTTTTGCCAAACTGGGATGAACAATTTTTGTAGTTCATCCATGCAGTCTTTAAATGTCTTCCATTGCATATCCACCGTCAACCCTTTTAGAATTAATTGCCAGTCAATCTTGGCCAATTCACGTCTCATACCCTCAAAGTTACCTTTCTTTAAGTTCAGAACCATTGTTTCTGAATTAACAATGTCACTCTCCATCCTAATGAAGAACTCAACCATATTATGGTCACTCTTGCCCAAGGGGGCACGTACAACAAGACTGCTAACTAACCCTTCCTCATTACTCAATACCCAGTCTAAAATAGCCTGCTCTCTCGTTGGTTCCTCTACATGTTGATTTAGATAACTATCCCGCATACATTCCAAAAAATCCTCTTCCTCAGCACCCCTGCCAATTTGATTCACCCAATCTATATGTAGATTGAAGTCACCCATTATAACGGTTTTGCCTTTGTCGCACGCATTTCTAATTTCCTGTTTGATACCATCTCCAACTTCACTACTACTGTTAGGTGGCCTGTACACAACACCCACCAGCGTTTTCTGCCCCTTAGTGTTTTGCAGCTCTACCCATACCGATTCCACATCCTGCAAACTAATGTCCTTCCTTTCCATTGCTCTCTAAAGTCACGCTGCAGAATATTCATCCCCTTCTTTCCGACATCGTTTGTGCCGACATGCACTACCACTTCCGGATGTTCACCTTCGCCCTTGAGGATTTTCTGCACTCTGTCCGTGACATCCTGGATCCTGGCACCAGGAAGGCAGCACACCATCCTCGCATCCCGTCTGTTGCCGCAGAAACCCCTGTCCATACCTCTCACAATGGAGTCTCCTACTACAATGGCGTTGCCTGCCTTAGGCCTTTTTGGTTTTGGCTCAATTGCCCTATTCGCATCACAAGCCAGTCCGCCGCCCAGTGTAAACACCTCTTCTGTCCCGACAGCTTCTAAGTGGGTGAACCTGTTCACAAGAGGTACAACACCCGGGGAAGTTGGCATTCCATGCTTCCCTCCCGTTCTCACTGTCTCCCACCTTCTCTTTTCCAGTACCTTAGGTGTAACAATCGTACTGTAGGACTTGTCGAGGAACAGGCCCATAAGTCAAAGTCATAGAGAGTTACAGCATGGAACAAGGTCCTTCATGTCCACAATGACCATACATACCCATTTTTTACATTAGTCCTACCTGAATCAAATCCAATTTCATTCTCCTCATATTGCCATCATCTCTCTCCAGATGTTACCACTCTCCTACACACTGGTGGCAATTAAGCTACAAACCTGCACGTCTTTGGGATGTGGGAGGAAACTGAAGCACAGAGAGGACACCCACATGGTCACAGGGAGAATGGGAAAACTCCACACAGACAGCACCCGAGGTCAGGATCGAACCCCCGTCTCTGACGCTGAGAGGGAATGGCTTTACCACCCGCAGGTGGGGCACAGGGGAAGGGTAGGGGGAGGGAGGGGTTGAGAGAGGAGGAGAGTGGTTTGTGAAAAGTTGAATATCTAAAATTGGAGAATTCAATGTTCATACCATTGGATTGTAAGCTCCCCAAGCAGAAGATGAGGTGCTGTTCCTCCAGTTTGAATGTGGCCTCACTCTGGCAATGGAGGAGGCCCATGACAGAAAGTTCAGTGTGGGATTGGGAAGGGGAGTTAAAATGGTTAGCAAACGGGAGATCCCATAGCCCTTGACGATAAGTGTTCAGCGAAACAATGTTGAGTCTACGCTTGGTTTCACCGATGTTCAGCAGCCTACATTAGGAATACCAGATGCAGTGGATGCGGTTACAGAAGGTGCACGGGAACCTCCGTCTCACCTAGAAGGACTACAGTGGTCCCTGGATGAAGGCAAGGGAGGAGGGAAAGAGACAGTGGCTGCATCTCTTGTGGTAGCAGGGAAAAGTACCTGGGGACGTGGTGGTTTGGGTGGGATGGGATGAGTGAGCCAAGGAGTTGCTGAAGGAAGGAACAATCTCTTCTGAAAGTGGAAAGGGGTGAAGATGGGAAGATGTGAACACTGGTGGGATCCCTTTACTCCTTTCCGACTTCTTTGTCTGTGGTGGTGTATTCTCCAATAAAGAAAAAGAATCTGAAGGATTCCGACCCAAAACCCCACCTATTCCTTTTCTCCAGTGATGCTACCTGACCCGTTGAGCTACTCCAGCATTTTGTGTCTATCTTTGGTATAAACCAGCATCTGCAGTTCCTTCCTACACAAGAACAAGAATTGCTGGTAAAATATGGGTCAAGCACAGACTACAGGTGAGACCAGTGTAGATGGGGCACGTTGGTCAGCATGGGCAAGTTGCGCCGATCGGCCTGTTTCCACACTATATGTCTCTATAACTCTATGACCATTTTACGTGCTTCTAAAATCTTTTTTTTCCGTATGGTGTACTTATAGATCTTACTGAGCCTGCTGTAGTCAATGTAATGCACTGTGTTTTTCCTTGCTGCCTCTGTGCACTGGAATAACATGCATCTATTTATAATGGTCTGTTCTGAACTGATAGATTCCAGGCACAATCACCAAGTATCATAATTTAAAACCTCACAAACAATATCTGTCACTGCTCCAGGCAGCATCAGCCTTGATTTATGTCAATGGCTCTCAACTCTGCAGAATGGATCTTTGGGTTGGAACCCCACACAAGAGGCAGCACAGCGGTAAAGTTGTTGCCTTACAGCGTCAGATACCCTGGTGCAATCCTGACTACGGGTGCTGTCTGTACAGAGTTTGTATGTTCTCCCGCGTGCGTTTTCTCCGAGTGCTCCAGTTTCCTCCCACACTCCAAAGACGTGTAGGTTTATTCATTTTGGTAAAATTGGAAATTGTCCCTAGTGTGTAGGATAGTCCCAGGGTATGGGATGACCGCTGGTCAGCGCGGACTCAGTGGTCCAAAGAGCCTGTTCCCACGCTGTATCTCTAAAGTTTAAAGTCTAAAGAGGGCTCGGCACTTAATGGAGGCTGACGCTCAGATCAGGGACTAAAGGATATTCTACTTTTTCTCTCATTTGATCCTAATGTTTAATAGAGGTGGGGATTTGTAGAAGGACTTTTTCATCCAAAGGGTGGCTGGTATCTGTATCATGTCACACAATGGTCATTGCCAAAATTCTCACAACATTTTAGGATCAAACATGAAATTGGTTTGCCAAGATATAAAAGACTTTGGACAAAATGCTGGTAAATGGGATTAATATAAATATGCACTTTTACTTGTAGACTTTGGAGATATGGCACAAAAACAGGGCCTTTGGCCCACCGAGTCCGTGCAGCCCAGTGGTCCCTCTACACCAACCCACATACACTAGGGACAAGTTTATAACTTACTAAAGCTAATTAAACTGTAGTCTTTGGAGTGTGGGGGGGAAACTGGAGCACCCAGAGAAAGCCCGCTCAATTAAAGGAAGAACATACGAAATACATACAGACAGAACCTGTAGTCAGGAATGAACCCAGGTCTCTGGGTAACACCCGGGTAAGTTTAGACCCAGGTCTCTGGGTAAAACAGCAAATTGACCGGTGCGCTACTGTGGCAACCCCATGTTGATAGGCAACATAGAGATGATGGGCTGAAGAGCCTGTTTATGTGCTGCATCGGTCTACATCTCTCTATGATTCCACCTGTATATAGATGGAATGAGTACATGATAGTTATGCTGTTGGATTCTGAGTTCAGGGGTCTTAACTAATTATTTGTTGAATAAGAGACTGCAGATGCTGAAATCTTGAGTACAATGCGACATGCTGGAAGATCTCAGTGGGCCAGGTAGTATTTTAGAGGGAATGGACAGATGACAATTCCAGTCAGGACCCTTTGTCAGACTGATCACAACAACATTGAGGGTTAGAACTCTTCTTCAGGCTGAAGAAATGTCCCGACTTGAAGCATCGTCTGCCCATTCCCCCCCACAGATGCTGCCTGATTGAGTTCCTCCAGTACTGTTTTGCACTAATGATTTGGTGACAGTCCTTCAAATCTTATAATGGTGCTTATTTAAGTTAAGTTGATCGAATGATCTGCAATCAGTGCTGGTCATTCACGTGAACCCCATTTGGTTCATGAAGGTTCTTTAGAGATAGGAATCGCTCTTGACTCAATCTGGCCCATATGTACAGTACCTCTAGACATACGTCAATGAAGTTAACTCTTACCTGCAATAATCTAGCAAGCCACACAACCAATTTCAATGGACAATTAGGGACATGCATTCAATAATTATATCACACAAATAATTGAATTGAATTGAAATTAATTGAATTGATTTGAAAGATTCAGTATGGAAACAGACCCTTCAGCCCACCAAGTCCATGCTGACCATCGATCACCATTCACACTAGTTCGATGTTATCCCAGACACAAGGAACTGCAGATGCTGATTTACAAAGTGCTGGAGCAACTCAGCGGGTCAGGCAGCCACTGAAGAAGGGAAACATCAACTATCCATGTTCTCCAAAGATGCTGTCTGACCCGCTGAGTTACTCCAGCAGTTTGTGCTTTTTATGTTATCCCACTCTCGTATCCACTCCCTACACTCCCTAGTCTGAAGAAGGGTTTCGGCCCGAAACGTTGCCTATTTCCTTCGCTCCATAGATGCTGCCGCACCTGCTGAGTTTCTCCAACACTTTTATCTACCTTCCACTCCCTACACACTAAAGGCAATTTACAGATGGCCAATTGACCTATAAACCTGCACAGCATTGAAACGAGAGGGGCAGCTTAGACAGATTTAACACTGGGAACTGGAGCCAGTAGAAGTATAAAAAATATGCAGCTGAGCATGCAATCGTCTCAATCGTTGTCTGTAGGAATCATAACTCAGGTGATGAGAATGGTCAGGTTATTTACTGGGTAAGTGAATCAATAGAATATGTACCATGTAATTTGTTCCCATTACAGACAGATTTAGGATGCCACGTGTTTTGTGTAATATGTGTAATATAAAGCTAAATATAACAAATTGTATAATTGTAGCAATTTACAGAGATTTATTTGGTCTGCTTACAAGTCAAAAAAGTCTATTCACTTGCAAAGAAATTGAATTAGCAATGAGCTGAAATCAAACATGTACAAACGAAGAATAGACTATGTAAATTTATTAGGAGTAAATATATAATTACACATTATAAATCATTAAATATAAATATGCAAATGAAAATGTCATCACTAATTTTAAATGGCTCCAATGTAGACAGCGTTGCATTCTACTGCCTAAGGCTGAGCACTGAAACTCTCTCTGTTAACCTTCCTCCCCTGCTCTAAAATGCTTTATAAAAGTGACCTTTAAACTTTAGACTTTAGTTATACAGTGTGGAAACAGGTTCTTCGCCGCCCCCGCCCCCCCCCCGAGATCACCCCGTACACTAGCACTTGGAATAATTTACAATTTACAGAAGCCAATTAACCTACAAATCTCTACGTCTTTGGAATGTGTGAGGAAACCAGAGCACCTGGATAAAACCCACGCAGACACAGGAAAGTCATACAAACTCTGCACAGACAGCACCCGTAGTCAGGGTCGAACATAGTCAGGCAGTAAGGCAGCAACTCTACCGCTGCACAACTGTGTCGCCCCCATTTATTTTTGAAAGAACAAATTGGCCTCTTTAATCAAGCCTCTGATTCCTTGCTGTAACATCTCTTCAAATTCTCTAAAACAGAACTTGTGCCATTGTCTCGTGTTAGAGCACAAGTTAAACACAGATCATAATTGTAGATGCTGCATATAGAATCGTGAAGGTTCATATCATCTTATTGCACAGAAAGAGGCCATTTGGCCCACTGTGATTGTCAGATGGTTACTCTCGGAACATAACATGAAAATTATAGCACGTAAACATGCCCTTCGGCCCATAATGTCTCACCCGATCATGATGCAAGATAAATTTCATCACATTTTCCTGCACATGGACCATATCCCTCCATTCGCTGCATATCAATGTGCTTATCTACTAGCTTCATAAAAGTCACTGTTGTATCTGCCTCCACCACCAGCGCATTCCAGGCACTCACCACCATCTGTGTAAAAAAACTCACCCCAAACATCTCATGTAAACTTTGCCCCTCTCACCTTAAAGCTTATGCCCTCTAGTCTTTGGCATTTCCACTCTGGCAATAAAGTTCTGACTGTCTACCTTATCTATGTCTCTCATAATGTTATTGCCAGCTAATATTCCCACTCTCCTGGTCTTTCTTTGCAATCAGACCAATTTCCCCTTGAATCAGCTTGTATCATCCTTACCAGGAAGCGTGACCCCGATCACGAAATCCTACTGCACAAAAAAAATGTTCCCTATTACGAGCTCTGATTCTTTTGCAAATCACCTTAAATCCTTAGACTACCGTGACTTTACCCCTAGAATTACTTTCACTTCCTTCATCAAAAATATGATCCCTTGCTGGCTTTGAATATGATCAAAAGTCTCGAATTGCCAACTTTACTTCTCTGTGGGAATGAGCTGCTGAATACTCTTAGTGTTTTTATTTCTAATATTTGGCCATGGGTATTTGCTTGTCTTAATCAGAGTCATGTTAGTAATAAGCTCCAATGTCACCAGAGATATGCTTCCTTAGCAACCTGGACATTCTGCCTTATCCATTTGCTTTTCCTTTAATCATTCATGGGATGAGGACATTTCTAGCTGGGTCAGCTTTTATTACGGGTGGCATGGTGGAGCAGCGGTACCAGAGCACCAGAGACCCGGGTTCAATCCTAATCTTGGGTGCTGTCTGTATGGAGTTTGTACGTTCTTCCTGTGACCACTTGTGTTTGTTACGGGTGCTCTGGTTTACGAACACATTCTAAAGACGTGCAGGTTTGTAGGTGAATTGGCTTCTGTAAATCATCCATAGTGAGTGGGATAAAACTAGTGTATGGGTGATCGCAGATGGGCACAGACTCGGTAGGTCGAAGGGTCTGGTTCCACGCTATATCTCTAAAGTAAACTAAACTAACTTGTCCATTATTGTCCTTGTAAAGGTGGCAGTGGGTCGCCTTCTTATAATGCATCCGGTTGAAGGACTCCACTGTGTTGTTGGGCATGGATTCCCAGGATCTGATGAAGAATGAATGGTGATGTCTAGCCAAGCCAAAATAATGGATGACTTGGAGAGGATCTCACCATTCTGATGACCTTGCTCCCCATGTCAGGGTGTCAGGAGTTATGGGGGAAGGCGAGAGAATGGGGCTGAGAAAGAAAGATAGATCAGCCATGATTGAATGGCGGAGTAGACGATGGAACTTATGTACTCCTGGAACTTATAAACTTGTGGCAGAGTTTAGGATGAGTTAATGAAGTAACCTCAATGACTAATTGCAGTGCAGTTAGTACATGCGGCTCCGCATTACGGATGGTGCATTGTTCGAAAGTGGACCATGGTCTGTGATGCAAAGCTACGTCAACTGCACGTGCATTAAAAAACGCTTGTTGAAAACAATTGTTGATTTTTTTCACACAAATTATGACGCAAGTTTTTTCACGCAAATTTTATGCCACATCTCAAATGTTTTGTTCGTGTTTATTGAAAGACATAGCAGGGAAACAGGCCCTTTGGCCCATCGAGTCCACACAGACCATCGATCACCCATTCACACAAGTTCTATGTTATCCAACTTTCTTGTCCACTCCCTACAACCTAGATCAAAATGTCACCTATCCATGTTCTCCATGGATTCGGATTCTCAAGGATTCTCCTGAATTCTTCATGGATTCTCCATGAATGCCGTGAATTAGCAAACAAAGCAAGCCTGAAATGCTGCCTCTTCATGTTCTCCAGAGATGCTGCCAGAAGTTGAGTTACTCCAGCACCTTGTGTCATTTTTTTGTAAACCAACATCTGCAGTTCCTTGTTTTCTAAACTAGACCTCTGCCTGACTAAGCTCATGTCAGGGATGGGATGGTATGGGTGATCAAGTAGCTTAGCAGCAGTATCCTGGCAGTGGAATCCGAGGCTAGTTTCCTGCTCATCCCCGAGGACCAGGAACCAGAGAGGAGTCAGCGAAGGCAGTGGATGCTAGAAAAAAGAGCCAATAAGCAGAACTGGGGGTCCTACCTTCCGCACCCTCAGGGTCAGACGAAGGCTGAAAGTGTCCGGGCGTGGAGAAAGACAACGGGTCACGGGATGATCCAAATGGAGGCGATGGCTGCAATGGGCCTTTATGGCTAGCTGCAGCTGGGACTGTAAAAATGGCACCAAAACCTGGAGACTTGCATCAGGACTCAATGGGTTGTTTCTATGCATTCTGTACTTACAGTAGTTGGGGATTTACTAAATGCACTGCAATGTACATGGAATGCAATAATCTAGCTGATCTGCAGGCAAAAAAATAATTTCACTGGACCTTGGTACAGTGATAATTAAGGGAGAGTCAAGAGCAAAGACTTGTTGACACAAACCTGCAGCAATGGTCACACAAGGGTCATATGTATCTCCTTTAATGATGTTTGACTCCACAAATAGCATTGCTGATATAATTTCACAGTTATTTTCATTTACTCCAATTTTGAAACCGTTTATTCCTATTCATCATAATCACTACATCAAGGAATAATAATAATTACAATCTATGTCGAATTAAAATTACACATGGCCTAATAGGAACTATTTAAATTTATTTGTGTATATCGATGAGAGACATATCGTGCTGAAAATCTGATGCATGGAAAGATATGGTATTACTTTCAGAATGATGCGGTGAATTAGCAAACAAACCAAATCATTTTAAATTATCATTAACATGTGAGTCAATGTTCAGCTTGTATGGTGTGGGTAAAATCCTTTAATATCTTGTTAATATAGCGCTGAGTATTGAACAAGAAAATCTCGTTTTAACTGATAATTCTTATTATATTTCCATTTTGGACAGATATACAGAGAGTACGACCGCACGTGTTTTCCCTCCCACACTCCTGTACAGGTCTGTAGGTTAATTGGCTCTGGTAAAATTGGCCATAGTGTGCAGCATAGAACTAGTGTAGGAAGAGATCGCTCGTCAGTGCAGACTCGGTGGGCTGAAGGACCTGTTTTCACGTTGTAACTCTGAAGTGTTCAGTGGGCTATGACCCAAATACAGGCAAATGGTACTAGCCCTGAAGGCCAAATAGCTTGGCATGGACAAGATGGGCCGATGGGCCTTCCCAAGCTCCCATTCGCCGTGACAGTCACAGTCACAGAGGCCAATGTCTGAAGATCCTTCAGGGGGGTGAACCCTCGGAAACCGCCTGGACCTTATGGTATACCCGGTCGTGTTCTAAAAACCTGTGCGGACCAACTGGATGGAGTTTTTACGGACATTTTCAACCTCTCACTTCTGAGGTCTGAGGTTCCCACCTGCTTTAAAAGGGAATCAATAATACCGGTGCCCAAGAAGAGCCGGAAGAGTAAGGTGACATGCCTCAATGACTATCGACCAGTGGCACTAACGTCTGTGGTGACGAAGTGCTTTGAGAGGTTGATTATGGCGCATATCAACTCCTACCTCGACAAGAACCTGCACCCACTGCAGTTCGCTTACCGCCACAACAGATCAACGGTGGATGCGATCTCACTGGCTCTCCACTCCGCTCTGGACCACTTGGACAACAAAAACTCATATGTCAGGCTGTTAATCATTGACTACAGCTCGGCATTTAACACAATCATCTCCTCCAAGCTGGTTACTAAGCTCTCAGATCTGGGTCTCTTCACATCCCTCTGCAATTGGATCCTCGACTTCCTCATCCATAGACCACAGCCTGTCCGTATTGGTGGAAATGTGTCATCCTCGATAACAATCAGCACAGGAGCACCTCAAGGCTGCGTGCTCAGCCCCCTGCTGTACTCACTCTATACTCATGACTGCGTAGCTGGACATAGTGCGAACTCCATCATCAAGTTCGCCGACGACACCACTGTTGTGGGACGAATCACTGATGGTGATGAGTCAGAATATAGAAGTGAGATTGACCGATGATCAAATGGTCCCAGCACAACAACCTGGCTCTCAACACCAACAAAACCAAGGAACTGATTGTGGACTTTGGAAGTGGTAGGCTAGGGACCCACAGTCCCGTTTATATCAGTGGGACGATGGTGGAAGGGGTCAAGATCTTCAAATTCCTGGGCGTGCCCACTATATTCCGGAGATCTTTCCTGGTCCCAGAACACTGATGCAATTATAAAGAAGGCACATCAGCGCCTCTACTTCCTGAGAAGATTACCAAGAGTTGGTATGTCAAGGAGGACTCTCACAAACTTCTACAGGTGCACAGTAGAGAGCATACTGACTGGTTGCATCGTGGCTTGGTTCGGCAACTCGAACATCCAGGAGCGGAAAAGAATGCAGAAAGTTGTGACCAGTGCCCAGTCCATCATCAGCTCTGACCTTCCCACCATCGAAGGGATCTATCGCAATTGCTGCCTCAAAAAGACTGCCAACATCATCAAATACCCACACCTTCCTGGCCACACACTCATCTGTCCATTGCCATCGGTAATAAGGTACAGGAGCTTGAAATCTGGAATATCCAGGTTAAGGAACAACTTCCCCACGGCCATCAGGCTATTAAACACAACATCAAACAAACTCTGAACTATAATAGCCTATTGCACTTTATTTGTTTATTTATGTGTATATATATGGTCTATGGTATATAGACACACTGAACTGTTCTGTATAATGCTTAGAATATTCTGTTGTGTTGCGGCAAGCAAGAATCTCATTGTCCTATCTGGGACACATGACAATAAAACTCTCTTGACTTGACGCCATACTGCCCAACTTTTTAACTCCACAACACGTCTTTGGAGAGTTTGTGTAGCTTCTTTAAAAAATGTTTCTGAACTATCTTGGACACGAATCAAAGAAAATTTTGCAAATCCATTCTTATGTCAGAAGGCATTTGTGTTGTAGTTAGCTGCAAATTTCACACTGTGTTATAAGAACCATCTGAATTTACCTTGTGCCTTCAGTTGACTAAAACATTTCAACGTGCTAGATGAGAGTTTAGTCAAACAAACCTGACTGAGTAACATCGGGTTATCTTTGGAGAATGTGATTAAAAGTATGCCCAAATCAAGAGTTAAGACTGTTTAATTGTCAATGAAGATAGACACAAAATGCAGAAGTAACTCAGCAGGACAGGCAGCATCTATGGAGAGAAGGAGTGGGTGATGTTGCGGTTCAAGACCATTCTTCAGACTAAGAGTCAGGGGAGAGGGAGACACAAAGATAAGAAGGGTAAGGTGTGAAAACGAGACATCAAAAGAGATGTATTTAAACGAAAACGTGGAATAAATAATTGTTAGCTAGGATAAAGTGACAACAAAGCAAATAGAGATAAAATGTAATTGGGGACAGTCAGACTGGTTGGAGAATTGGGAAGAGGGATGGATGGAGAGAGAGGGAAAGCAATGGTTACTTGGAGTTAGAGAAGTCAATATTCATGTCGCTGGGGTGTAAGCTACCCAAGCAATAAATGAGGTGCTGTTTCTCCAATTTGCACTAGGCCTCACTCTGACAATGGAGGAGGCCCAGGACACAAAGGTCAGTGTGGAAATGGGAGGGGGAGTAAAGAGATTAACAAAGGACAGATCAGTTATGTTTAGGCTGACTGAGTGGAGGTGTTCAGCTAAAGGCGCTTGGCATTGTTTACTTGATACATGTACTGACTGAACAATAAAAACATAATCCACATTATACTGCATCTGCCCACTCACCCAACCTATTCAAGTCACTCTGCAGCCTCATAGCATCCTCCTCGCAGCTCATAGAAACATAGAAAAATAGGTGCAAGAGTAGGCCATTCTGCCCTTCAAGCCAGCACCGCCATTCAATATGATCATGGCTGATCATCTAAAATAGGTTCCCCGTTCCTGCTTTTTCCCCATATCCCTTGATTCCTTTAGCCCTAAGAGCTAAATCTAACTCTCTCTTGAAAACATCCAATGAATTGACCTCCACTGCCTTCTGTGGCAGAAAATTCCACTGCCAGAGAATTCTTATGGGCCTGTCCCACTTAGACGATTTTTCAGGCGACTGCCAGCGACTGTCAAGTTGCCAGCAGTCACCTGAAAAACCGGCAACTGGAACGGCGAATGTCAGAGTGGAACACACACACACAAACACATCACAGGCGGGGGACTGGGCAAGCAGGGGGAGCGCTGTCTGAAATTCACACGGTGCAAAGCCAAGGTGATACAGACACACACCGCGATGAACAGGAAGGTTGGCGCTGTAATTTAGGCAGCTAAAGCACAGTGTACGGTAAGTCCTTTAAAAGAGGGAGGAGGGGGGAGGGGGGGAGGGGGGAGAGAGAGGGGAAAGGGAGAGAAGGGGGGAGAAGGAGCGAAAACAACTTTTAAGAAGCCAGACAACTTTTAAGAAGCCAGAGATACACACGGCTGTGAAGCTCGGAGGACATTTAACATTACCGGTCGGTTATCCTTGGTTCTGTAAACTTCTGCTTACGTTTTCTTTCCCCAATGAGCCAATGAAATTCACCGATCAGCACCGGCTACAACCTACGAGAACCTACTAAAACCTTCGCCCTCCTGACAGCCCACTAGGACCTCCTGGCGACCCACCTACGGCACGAGAATTCTCACTACTCCCCATGGCAGCTTCATTTTAGCCGCCGCTAATTTTTCAACATGTTGAAAAATTTGTGGCGACCATAAAGAGGCCGCGACTAGTTCCCAGAATGCGGAAACTCTTCACGACCATGAAGGCGACTCCCCAGCAACCACCCGCGAACATGTGGCGACCATGTGGCGACTGCATAGTCTCCTGCAGTCGCATAAAATGTCGCCTAAGTGGACAGGCCCATTAAGGGCCTGTTCCACTTCGGCGTCATTTGCGTGTCATTTACGCAACATGATTTACGTCACGACATGCACGTGATGCGCGCATGGCGTGCATTACGCTCGCATGGCGCATGGTGAGGCTTGGTGGCATAGGCACGCGCAGCGCCCCAGGATTTTGGGATTCACAAAATCGTTGTGCGCCACCTGCATGATGCGCAAATGACGCCCAAGTGGGACAAGCCCTTTAGTGTTTCATTGTTCCACTTTGGGATACATTTATGTCATTGGGTCACATGGCAATAAAGCACGTGTGAGTGTAAGTGGGCTGTGAAACAGCAGTTTTTGTTATTTAGAAATCTCATGGGAGGAGAAATGTAAACATTGAGAAAAGTAAACTTTTCACATTGAAGTAAAGGAAGTTATGTCTTGAAGAAATATTTTCTCCTCATTAATCACCTTGAACCATTCGCAGTTCCAGTGCTCCCTCCTGTGCTCTAGGGTTGGTGATCTCCCGATGGAGCCCACAGATGCCTGACAGCATTCCCATTGTTTACTGTTGAGGGAGAGACATTTTTACTGGATTCCCAAGGATGCCTGATACATTTTGTTTTTACCCCCTTCACCATATATCTTTCGTAGAGGAAAGATTTGGATAGAAGTGACCTCTGGACCTGCTGTTTCTAATATATTCCCTCACAAAGCCTCCAAAAGCCCTCTGTCTGACACTATCCTATTTTGCTCTGTCTTCACATCTTCCCAGTCATTGCAACTAACATCTATATCCAACATCTTAATTAGTTTAGTTTTAGTTTAGTTTATAGGCACACGTGGGAACAGGCCCGTTCCTGTGATGTACTGTGCAATGTTCTACGTTCTGCAACCCAAAAGGTTTGTTCTTTTATCGTTTGGTTTAGCTTAGTTTAGAGATATAGTGTGGAAACAGGAACGTCGGCCCACCGAGTCAACACCACCCGTCAATCTCCCGTACACTAGTTCTAGGACAATTTACAGAAGCCAATTAACCCACAAGCCTGAATGTCTTTGGAAAGTGGGAGGAACCCGGACCGCTGGGAGAAAACCCACGCAGTCACAGGGAGAACATGCAAAATCTGCACAGAGAGCACCCATAGTCAGGTTAGACCCCGGGTCTCTGGCGTTGCAATGCAGCAGTTAACCATAATCTTAATCTTTGTGATCACTCTTAAGCCTTTTAGTCTATGCTTCACACAAACCACCAGTGGTGTCAACTCCAAGGCGTGGGAACCTAATTACCTAACCTAATTACTCTTACTTAAAAAAGACCCCTAAACCTATTTCATGCCCTCGTTTTGGTTTTCCACTGAATGCTATGGCTTCCTCCCACATCCCACTAAATTGCGAGTTTGTAAGTTAATTGGCCTCTGTAAATTGCCCCTAGTGTGTAGGAAGTGGATGAGAAAGTGGGATAACACAGATGAATGTGAACGTGTGATCGATGGTTGGCATGAACCCGGTGGGCAGAAGGGCCTGTTCCGTGCCGTATCTTTCATTCAATTCAATTCAATCAATTGTTTAATCGGACGCAACACCAATGTCTCAATGTCTCCATCTGATGCTATCCAGATCTGATTCCCCCTTGAGAAAGTGGTGGTGAGTCGTCTCGCTGAACCTCTATGGCATCTCTAGTGAAAATGCTTCTATTGCTCTTTTGGGGAGAGAGTTCCAGGATTTGGACCACACTCTGACAGCAATATTGATCTAAGTCTATAAGGAAGCCATCTCAACCCGAACCGTCACCCTCCAGAGATGCTGCCTGTTCCGTTGATTTACTCCAGTATTTTGTGTCTATAGTAGGGGAACCAACATGTGCTGGGGTTACCAATTACCCTTTGCCTTTGTCTTTCTTAGTGGTTGATGTCATGGATGCAGGAGGTGTTGTTGGAGTAGACAAGGTGCATTAGTGGATAGCATCACTCCCTACACGATGCGTGCTAAGAGAGGTCGGTAGAGTCAAAAGTAAAGAGTCAAGAATATTTCATTGTCATAGGCACCGGGAACAGAACAACAAGGTTCTTACTTGCAGTAGCGTAACAGATCGTTAAATACAATACTCATAGATAACATCTCCTATACTTCGCTTCAATGGTGGGAAGGTCAGTACCTGTGATGGACCGGGCAATGAACTTACAGGCACTGTAGCGCAACAACCCCACAAATAAATATACAATGATCAATAATTCCCTGGATTATCATAATACTAGATAATCAGACCATGAAAGTGCAAACCAAATTAATTAATGCAATGCAATTAGGATAGCACAGTGGCACAGCGGTAGAGTTACCAGTGCCAGAGACCCAAATTTGATCCTGACTCTGGGTGCTGTCTGTACGGAGTTTGTACATTCTCCCTGTTACCGCCTGGGTTTTATCCGGTTGCTATGGTTTCCTCCCATCTTCTAAAGGCATACAGGTTTGTTGGTTAATTGGCTTCTGTAAATTGTCCTTGGTATGTAGGATAGAACTAGTAGCAATGTTACAACATTTTGAGATTTTAAAAATCAAGTCTGCAATTTATCCCATCAGATAAAGCATAAAAATAAGTTTCATTTGACATCTAATTCACTTTCATATCTTCAGTATTAAAAATGTTATGGCAATTTTCATACTAAAATTAGCATCTTGTTCCCTATTGCTTTTCCATTGACTTAACTCAAAAGCTGTGATCGCGGACAGTCAAGCCCATAACTTTCTTAAAAATTAAGAGAACTGAAAGAAATGTTCAGGTATTATAGATTGAAGCATACTGAAACAAATATGAAACAATCTTACTTGGATGACCTGAAATTAAAGCATATAATTAATTAGTTACCTAATTGTAGCTAATTACAAAATTCAATTACTAGATCTAAACATCTATCCATTTCTTAAGAAAAGGTTAACATTTTTAAATAGCCTAAGTGTCCAAATAACATTCACACAAGAATCACAATATAACATGATTTTTAAATCTCATTGTCATGAATTTATAGGCCAAATGGAAGGAATTTAATGTTTAATTCCCGTAAATTAATGGGCATTTAAATCATCTTGCGAGTGGGTTTTTATGGAACGCGATCGTTTGGAACGTTGGGGTTATGGTGAATTTGAACCCCATATCGGCAGGAAAAACACTGCCGGTTCGTATGGGGCCATAGTCACATTTTCGCCGAATGAAATTTGGATTAAAGTCATCCTAAGAAGCAAGTTTATATGTAAAATAAATGACTTACCTTATGTTTTGTCCCCTACGTGAGATCCGTCCCGTTGTCGGCGTTGACGGCGTTAGAAGTCACCTTTTTATTTTACTCCAGGGAATAAATATTTAAAACTTCCGAGAACGCAAGTCGGATCGATTATTCTTCAGCAGCTTAACAGCCTGAGAAAGATCGACTCCGACAGGCAGGAGAAAACGGCATTTTAATCCCCCCCCCCCCCCTTCAAAGGCGCCAAAGTCGCGCGCACGGCCAGGGGCAAAACTGCAGCGCCGCTGAAGATAAGTATTGTAACATACCTAGAACTAGTGTATGGGTGATCGCTGGTCGGTGTGGACTCAGTGTGCTGAAGTGCCTGTCTCTAAACTAAACTATCTCCTCCGATTTCTGAGCAACTAGAAGGGTTGATGAGTTTTCTTTGTCGCTGCATCAACGTACTGGGCCCAGGACAAATCTTCAGAGAAGGCCAATCAAGTGAGTCCATTATTTACCGAATAAATCAACTCCACTGAATCTATTTGGAGCTGTGCTCTTGGGTAAGAGGAGGCTTGACCAGTACATATTAAGTTTGAACATGTAACAAATATTGCATTTGGTAATATTATATGAACAAGCTAAAACACAATTAGTTTTAGTTTAGTTACGAGATATAGCGCGGAAACATGTCCTTCGGCCCACCAAATCCGCGCCGACCACCAATTCCCATGCACACTTAACACTATCCTACACACTAGGGACAATTTACAATGGTACCTTCTTCTTCTTGCATTTGAGGCAGCAGAAGTCTGCAGCAGGATGATGCCATCCGGTTCTAAATCCGTAGATGCCGGCCCTAAAAAGGGTTGGCGCCAAGCTGCAGCGCTGCTGCTGCTACTGTTTGTTGTCGATCACCTGATTGAAATCAGTTGACAGGACTCACCACGAGGAGGTCAACAACATGAGACCCAAAATTTTACCTAAGCCAATGAATCCACAAAACCTGTATGTCTTTGGAATGTAGTAGGAAACCGGAGCACCCGGAGAAAACCCACGCAGATCACGGGGAGAACGTACAATCTCCATATAGACAGCACCCGTAGTCAGGATCAAACCTGGGTCTCTGGCGCTGCAGGGCAGTAACTCTACCACTGTGCCAGCCCTCATAATGCATATATAAAAAGCTAACTAAAGACAGTTATAGGTATTTAGCGAGTCAATATTTGATCAATTTAATTTATATTAAGGTAGACCATGACTGCATTATTGTTAGACTGAATTTGCTGGTGCTCAATAAAGAATTCTGCTACTTGTGATTAATTTGCATGAATCCTTAACTGTTATTCTTGTGAAAGCTCAGTCACAAATAAAAACACATAAAAGCTCTTGCATCCTCCGAGAGCAAGCATATGTATTAAATGACATCAAAGTCATTATTAGTCTAGCATCAACAAGAGTTCACCTCTGTTTCCTCTTCCTTCTTGACAGCCTTCACCAGCAACACTTCAATGAATTTGTGAAAACAAGAGTTCGCTGTGTTCATGATAGAAACTAGGAGAGAATGGGAGTCAGAATCAGTACAATATTATAGCATCAGGTTCAATCAGACACCCCATCTGTTTCCAGCTCTTTTGACCTTGTTTTTTTTTTGTTCTCCTTAGAATGAAATTCCGCAGTGAAAGTCTCTTTCCCATCTGGGGAGTGATGTCCACGTTGATCAGCTCGTCGCATCGGCTGGTCTCCGAGGAATCTCTCCCATTTTTTTGTCGGAGATTTAAGAAGCATCTCGGAAAGGCAAACTGGAAGGCAGCCAAGCTGCCTGGATGAATCCCTAATTTATTCCGTCACAGCGTGTCAATATGGCAGAGCTAATTTGAATTAAAACTGGTTATCACAATGCCAAGAAGATTCATAGACCTGTCTTTGCAGAGTGATAGACAGTGGCTTAGAGAATGGGGGGGGAATCAGTCTCAGACAATCGCCCGGGGCAATACCTCTTTTGTTGACAGTTACAACACAAAAAATGTTTTAAAGAAATTATATGATTGAGTCTTTCATACACTGAGTTTAATTTATTTCAAGGATCTCTCAATTTGATGTGTAGATGTTTATGTGAACACGGGTGAAGTGTCAAATATTGAGTATCCATTTATCTGACATGTTTCTTCTCATCTGATGAAGATCAACACTCAGATGTAACTGACTGAGCTGTGATTTTTATTGCCGATGTGTGCATTTCAATAAAATGCCTTAATAATTAGAATAACAATCACTGGAAAATATAGTCAATTTAATTCATCAGAGTTATGCTGAGTTCCTTTTCAAAAGGGGGATAGGGTCTTAGTACATTAAGATGCATTTAGACAGGTGCAAGGATGGGGGAGGTTTGGAGAGATACGGCTGAACACAGGCAGATGTGTCCAGTGTAGATGGGGCATGTTGGTCCATTGATCCATATGCCTGCATTCCTCGCATATCCATGCATTGTACAACAAACACCACTGTCATAACTGCCTCTACCACCACCTGTAAATGGATGGATGGATAGGAAGCGGAGTACTCCCTGGGACCATTATATTGTTCTAGAGAACAAAATTTAGCTTAGTTTAGTTTAGTTTAGAGAAACAGTGCAGAAACAGGCCTGTCGGTCCACCGTGTCCACGATGGCCAGCGATCCCCATACACTAACACTATCCTACACACTAGGGGCAATCTACAATTTTACCAAAGCCAATGAACCTACAAACCTGAAGGTACACAAAAATGCTGGAGAAACTCAGCGGGTGCAGCAGCATCTATGGAGCGAAGGAAATAGGCAAAGTTTCAGGCCGAAACCCTTCTTCAGACAATCTAAAGAAGGGTTTCAGCCCGAAACATTGTCTATTTCCTTCGCTCCATAGATGCTGCTGCACCCGCTGAGTTTCTCCAGCATTTTTGTGTACCTTTGATTTTCCAGCATCTGCAGTTCCTTCTTAAACAACCTACAAACCTGTACATCTTTGGGTTATGGGAGGAAACTGAAGCTGCCAGGGAAAACCCACATGGTAATTTGGAGAACAGGGATCATCGCAGAAGCCTCCGCGTGGCGATCCCCAGAAACGACGACACGATGCACTCTGTGACGCATCAGGCAACCAATTCTGTCAACATGTTGGACGACGACAGAAGCCAACAATGAGCTATACGTCGTCTGACACAGGAGCAAATGAACTTGGAGAATGTACAAACTCCGCACAGACAGCATCTTTGGTCAGGATTAAACCCAGATCTCTGGCACTGTAAATGCCCCTGTCCCACTTAGGAAACCTGAACGGAAACCTCTGGAGACTTTGCGCCCCACCCAAGGTTTCCATGCGGTTCCCGGAGGTTGCAGGTGGTTGCCGGAGGTTGCAGGTAGTGGAAGCAGGTAGGGAGACTGACAAAACCCTCCGGGAACCTCTGGGAACCGCACGGAAACCTTGGGTGGGGCGCAAAGTCTCCAGAGGTTTCCGTTCAGGTTTCCTAAGTGGGACAGGGGCATTATTTAGGCAGCAACTTTGCTCCACCATGCCGCCCTTTGTTTTTGGTCACTGGTGTTAAATGAACTCCTGTGCCAATCCTTCTCTGCCAGTCCTATTGATGTACCTGGAAGCAATTATAAACTGGGAGGGTGGCGTGGACCAAGTTATAGTGAGCCAATCACAAATCTCTAATCCTTAGTTATCTTATGGAGGTGCACAAAATCATGAGAGGAATAGATTGGGTAGACGCACAGAGTCTCTTGCCCAGTCTGGGAATCGAGAACCAGAGGACGTAGTTTTAAGATGAGGGGGGGAACAATTAAATAGGAACCTGGGGAGTAACTCTTTTACTCTGTGGGTGCAAGGAATGAGCTGCCAGAGGATGTAGTTGAGGCAGGTATTATCATAACATTTAAGAAACATTTGGACAGGTACATTGATAGGACAGGTTCTGAGGGATATTGGTCAAACGCAGGCAGGTCGAACTAGTGTAGATGGGACATGTTGGTCGGCGTGGGCAAGTCGATATGGGCCATACACAGGCCGGTAGGACTAGTGTAGATGGGACATGTTGGTCAGTGTGAGGAAGTTGGGCCGAAGGGCCTGTTTCCCCACTGCATGGGCCCACAGTCAACTGATTCAGAGAATGTGAGCAGTATGCACTAAAATCACATGGGGCTAATCAACAATACAGGAGAGGCAGCCAAATTGTTGTGCATCTAATCTCTGAAGTGGGTCTTCAGCCCACCATTCCCTGACTTGCAAAAGTGCCACCACTGAGCCATGTGTAATGTTGCTTTCCATCTTACGTTCCACCTAGCTGCCAAAATGAGGGATATGCTAATCTTCCCACGACATATGGAACCAGTTTACCCGCTGCCAGGAATTAACGTCAGTGGTCATGGTGTGATGGAAGACTTGCTTGCATGAGAAGAACAGGAGGGGAACTAGTCAAACCTACCCTGCAACTCCATCCCCATCAGCTGATGCCAATCTGTACAACGCAGTTTCGTAAGTTACTCTACCGAAGCGCTCAAGTAAAATAAAAAAGGACAACAACATTTCCGATGCATAACTCACAATGCTGGAGAAACTCCGCAGGTCAGGCAGCATCTGTGGAGAGAACGGACACGTGATGATGTTATGAGCTGGGACCCTTTAGATTTTAAGGATATAGCGTGGAAAAACAGGCCCTTCAACCCACCGTGTCCACACCAACCAACCGTCGATCACAAATCCGTTCACACACTAGTTTTAAACACTCCCTACACACTCAGGCAATTTACAGAGGCAATTAACCTACAAATCCGTATGTTTTTAGGATGTGGGAGGAAATCGGAGCACCCGGAGAAAACCCACGTGGTCACAAGGAGAACATGCAAACTCCACATAGACAGCACTTGAGTGCAGGCAGCATCTCTGGATGACATGGATTGGTGACGTTTCAGGTCGTGACCCTTCTTCAGACTGAAGCACAGCCATATTGGTATGCAGAATGGTTTGCCTGTGAACATATGGGATGAAAACACAAATGCCACATATGAACATGTCTTTGTGTGGCAATGTTCACGTACAAGATTCTGCATCAGCAGTGAGTGTAGAAGAACCAGCCCCATTTACATCAGGCCCCTGCATAAATCATTACTGAGAGCCCTCTGAAAGAATAGAGGAGTTGCAATTCCGGTATACAATTTCAATTTCATTAGGTATTTGAGGCATTGTGTTCACCTGAAGCTTTTAAACCAGCAGCCTCTCAAATATCCTGTTAACTGACTTGTAATAGCTGCATCATTAAAGGTCAACTCATTCGCCAAGGCAGGATTGCTACATTTTGAATTCAATGGAAAGAGCAGTTAAAAAATCACAAACCAAGGTGGCACAGTGGCGCGGCGGTAGATTTGTTGCCTTACAGCGCCAGAGACCCGGGTTGGAGCCTGACTACGGGTCCAGTATGTATGTTTGTATGTTCTCCCCGTGACTGCGTGGGTTTTCGCCGGATGCTCCAGTTTCCTCCCACACTCCAAAGTCGTACAGGTTTGTAGGTTGACTGGCTTCAGAAAAGATTGTAAATTGTCCCTAGTGTGTGGGATGGTGCTCGGGTTCACCGGTTGGCCTGGACTCGGTGGGCCGAAGCGCCTGTTCCCGTGCTGTATCTCTAAACTAAACTAAACCAAAATAAACTAAGCTAAAGATTCATGTACCAGTGGCCTATCCCAATGTTTACAGTGTTTCCCAATCAACTTAAAGCAACTCCTCTGTGTGAGGAGCCTCATTCTATGTTTGAAGCTAAAGAAAGATAGTTATTGGTTTTTCAATTTTTTGGAGAGTGCTGTTTAGTTTAGTTTAGTTTAGTTTAGTTTAGAGATACAGCGCGGAAACAGGCCCTTTTGGCCCACCGGGTCTGCGCCAACCAGCGATCACCGCACCTTTACACTATCCTATACCCACTAGGGACAATTTTTACATTTATCAAGCCAATTAACCTACATACCTGTACGTCTTTGGAGTGTGGGAGGAAACCGAAGATCTTGGAGAAAACCCACGCAGGTCATGGGGCGAACGTACAAACTTCGTATAGACAGCACTTGTAGTCAGGATGGAACCCGGATCTCCGGCGCTGCATTCGCTGTAAGGCAGCAACTCTACTGCTGCGCCACCATGCCACCACTCCTGCAACTAATTGCATTACAATAGCAAAAAAGTCACAGTGCTGGAGTAACTCAGTGGGTCAGGCAGCATCTTTGGAAGATGGCCCCCAAGCCAAATGACTCTCTGCATGCTGGTCCCAGAAGTGGATCTGCAATCATTATTTACAATCGTTATACACTTTTAATCTTCTACCACAACTGTAGCATTTCTCACTCCACATTATTCCCTGTATCCTGTATTTGTACACCGTGGACGACTTGATTGTAATCATTCCCGCTGACTGGTTAGCTTGCAACAAAACAGCTTTTCACTGTACCTCGGTACATGTGACAATAAACTAAACTAAACTAAAGAAGACATGGATAGGCAACATTTCAGTTTGGGACCTAAATTCTATCTCAATAACACAACACTATGAACTACTTTTTCCACTACCTTTGACTTATTTTTTATTTAATTGCATTTTGCACCGTCTGGTGTTTTTTTATTTGCAGTCGTTCTTTTAACTGGCTCACAGAATTTTTACATGTAATTTTATAATGTACTAGACCAAGTGGGACCCGTTGGGTCCCTGTCACACGGGAGGCCTGGTCCCCCAATGCCACCTGTTCCCCAACACAATATTCCACCACTCACCGATAGCCGACCACTGCGCAGGGGCTGCTCATTTTCCCTTGTGCACCCTCCCTCATTTTTAAACTTAAAAAAAAAATGCATTTTCACAGGGGGGTAGAGGAGGAGGGGAGCCGGGCAGGTGAGCGGGCTGCAAGCGAGCGGGCTGTGGGGCCCACGGGGAGCGTGCTGCAGGGCCTATGACGTGCGGGTGGCAGAGACTCGAGGGAGGCTGTGGGCGGGCGCAATCTGAGGACCGTCAAAAGCAGCAGAGGGCCGGTCGATCGTGGCTTCCACGAGGGGAAGCCCACTCACCCGCGTGACAGATGATCGGGCAGGGGAGGTGGAGAGGAGGTCGTCCCCGTGACGGCCAGAGATCACCAGGTGGGATCGGGATTAGCAGCGAGGAAAAGGCATCACGATTCTCCGAGTCCCTGCGATCGATGGAGGAATCGCTGTTCTCCATAGGCCTCTCCAAGAGGGAATAATGGCCGCCACAGCCACCTTTCCATCGCGCTGCCCCGCACCCTCACCCGCGCGGCAATAACGCCGCCACCATGTTTTAGAACTTCAAGGAGCCCAGCGGAGCGCGCAGTTTAAAAAAGCTAAGTGATGAATTTAAAGAAGTAGAAGTTAAGAAGCCAAGAAGTACAGAAGACAGAACAGGGGTGACGTCACTCACAGCGTGAGCAGAGACAGGCAGGCAGATCCACTGTGACGCCATCTCGTTTAGTTACTAAGTTATTTGAGATTTGTGAACATTTTCATAAATAATTCGAGAAATAATGCATGAAATTTTCAGATGATGATTTTTGACATCATGGCGTAAATCTCTATCGGAATAGGGAAAATGTTCACTGTTAGCGCGTCGTGTTTTCGAGGAGATGTGAAATGCACAGGAGCATCACACACAAACACAAATACACACACATCCAAGATCAGAGTTTTATAAGTATAGAGATAGATAAATATATGTTTCTGCACGTCTCAGTTGAGGTTTTATGTCGGGACCTTGCTTCCCCACCCAAAACTTTCCTATCCATGTTCTCCCAAGACGCTGCCTGAACTGTTGAATTATTCCAGCTCTTTGCGGGGTTTTTTTGTTAACCAACACCTGCAGTTCCTAGGTCTACACAGTACATAGCACTTTATCATCATACATCACTAGATACAGTTAAATTCTTTGTTTGGCATATACAGTCCAGTTAAATCATACTAAGTATAAGACCAGTAATACATAAGTACAAGTGTGCAATGGTTGTAGTGTAACAATGGTAGATCACACTGAGTTCAAGAAGTTCAAGAGAGTCATGTGTCCTAGATAAGACAATTAAATTCTTGCTTGCTGCAGCACAACAGAATATTGTAAGCATAAATACAGAACAGTTCAGTGTGTCTATATAGCATAGACCATATATATATATCGAGAGGAGGAGGAGCCATCTTGGTGAACGGCTGCTAGCCAGCAGCCGTCCGTTTTAAATTCGTTTTTTTTATAGTTTTTAGTGAGTCCTGTTTTTTTGTTTGTAGGGGATATGGTCTTTTAATGTGGGGGGGTAGGTGTAAACTTTATTTCTAGGTCCCTACCTGGTCGGTGTGGCAGCCTTTTCTCCGGGCTGCCCGTCGACCCGTCCTCGTGGGCTACCTGCGGGCTTGGAGCGCCGTTTCCCGACGGGGACCGCCCAGCACCTCAGCCTCGGCGGCGGCACAGCGTTGGAGCGTTGGAGCGTCGGAGCGGAGTGGAGCGGGCGATGCCTTGCCTGGGTCGCCGCGCTGGAGCGACGCGCTGGAGCTCTGGCGAGCTGGACCACCGAGAGCAACATCTCCGGGCTGCGGGCTGCGGAGCTGAGAGGCGGCAGTGCGGAGAGGCGGCGCCGACTTTTTCATCGGGAGCCTGGGAGCTCCAAACCGGCGTGGCCTTGTCGGCTTCGGCAGCCGCGGGCTCCAACCAGGAAGCGGCCGTTCCAGGTGGCCCAGCCGCCGAAAGGAGTCTCCCGACGCCGGGGCAAGACCACCCGGTGAGAACGGCCAGGGACATCAGGCCTCCGTAGAGGCAATTGCGGTGGCCTCAATTAGGCCTGACTTTGGGGTGAACATGGGTTGGGGACTGGACATTGTGCCTTCCTCCACAGTGCTACCCACTGTGGGGGGATGATTTTTTTCTCTAATTGTAGTCCTGTAGGTCTGTGTCCAAGATGGCTGCCGTGAAGAGAGAGTGGACGCTGGCGCGCTTTGGCTGCCGCTGCTCTCTCTTCACACTGTGTTTTTGATTTTCTGTTTTTGGATTGAATTCTGTTTTTAATTTGTGTCTCTGTGATGTCTTTATTACTTGTTATATTCCGATTATATGTTTTTATTCCGATTACTATGTAAGGTGTCCTTGAGATGTCTGAAAGGCGCCCATTAAATAAAATTTATTATTATTATTATTATATATATATACACATAAATAAACAGATAAAGTGCAATAGGCTGCTATAGTTCAGAGTGTGTTTGATGTCGATTTTAATAGCCTGGGGAAGCAGCTGTTCCTGAACCGGGATGTACCAGATTTCAGGCTCCTGTACCTTCTACCTGATGGCAACGGAGAGATGAGAGTGTGGCCAGGATGGTGTTGACAGTCTTTTTGAGGCAGCGACTGTGATGGATCCCTTCGATGGTGGGGAGGTCAGAGCTGATGATGGACTGGGCAGGGGTCACAACTTTCTGCATTCTTTTCCGCTCCTGGACGCTCAAGTTGCTGAACCAAGCCATGATGCAAGCAGTCAGCATGCGGTAGTACACTGAGGCAGTACACAAAGAGTCGCCATGTTTTTGCCGCCATCTTGTACATTTCAAGTATCAAGATCTTAAAAATATCGAGTCTTATCTGGGCCATAAAGATCTGGGTGGCTCTGGGTAGATGATGAGGGGGTCGGCCTGACCTGGCAATGCTGTCAGAATTCTCCATCCTTGATGCCGCACTTCATGTCGGACGCATCCAATCTGTGTGCTCATCCCATCTCTGGGGGAATTTTGACAGGTATCCACCTATCACTCTTCAGACTTTGTCCTGTCCCCACCTCTCTTCCCTTGGGAGGTCATGGTGCAGTTATAAAATACATTGGTGAGGCCGCATTTAAAGTATTGTGTTCAATTGTGGGCACTGTGTTATAGGAAAAATGATGTCAAGATGGAAAGGGTGCAGTGAAGATTTACGAGGATATTGCCAGGACATGAAGGCCTGAGCTATGCAGAGAGGTTGAGCAGGCTAGGATAGGATGCCATTCCCTGGAGAGCAGGAGGATGAGGTGTGATCTTATAGAAGTGTACAAAATCATGAGAGGAATAGATTGGGTAGACACACAGTCTCTTGCCCAGAGTAGGTAGGTATGTTACAATACTTACCTTCAGCGGTGCTGCAGTTCTGCCACTGGCCGTGTGCGCGATTTTGGCGCCTTGGAGGGGGGTGGGCGGGGTTAAAACACGTTTTTCCCCTACCTCGGAGTGCAAGCTTTTGCTGAAGAATTGTTCCGACGACTGTTCTGTTTTTTTGTTTTTTTTAATCGCCCGACAAGTTCAGCGCTGGAGTAATTTTAAAATCAGCTTCTAAAGCCGTCAACGCCGACAACGGGGTCGGATTTCACGTACGGGACAGGTAAAGGAAAGTCTTTTTTTTTATTATAAAAGTGCTCCTTAAGATGCCTTTAATTCACATTTCACGTTGCGAAACGGTGATTTTTTTTCCCACACTAACCGGCAGTATTTTTCCTGCCGATATGGGGTTTAAATTCACCACAACCGCAACGTTCCAAATGATCGCGTTCCAGAAATACCCACTCGCAAGATGATTTAAATGGCCATTAATTTACAGGTATTAAACATTAAATTCCTTTCATTTGGCCTATAAATCCATGACAATGAGATTTAAAAATTATGTTATATTGTGAATTCTTGTGTGAATGTTATTTGGACACTTAGGCTATTTAAAAATGTTAGTCTATTCTTAAGAAATTGATAGATGTTTAGATCTAGTAATTGAATTTTGTAATTAGCTACAATTAGGTAACTAACTAATTATATGCTTTAATTTCAAGTCATCTAAGTAAGATTGTTTCATATATGTTTCAGAATGCTTCAATCCATAATAACTGAACATTTCTTTCAATTCTCTTAATTTTTAAGAAAGTTATGGGCTTTTGACTGTCCTCGATCACAGCTTTTGTGTTAAGTCAATGGAAAAGCAATAGGGAACAAGATGCTAATTTCAGAGTATGAAAATGGCCATAACCTTTTTTAATACAAGATATGAAAGTGAATTAGGTGTCAAATTAAACTTATTTTTATGCTTTATCTGATGGGATAAATTACAGACGTGATTTTTCAAATCTCAAAATGTTGTAACATTGCTAGCGTATGGGAATCCAGAACCAAAGGTTCTAGGTTTAAGGTGATGGGGAAAAGATTTAATAGGAACCTGAGGGGTAACTTTTTCAAAGGGTGTGTGGAACGAGCTGCCAGAGGAGGTAGTTGAGGCAGGTATTATGGCAACATTAATTAAACATTTAGACAGGTACATGGATAAGACTAGGTTTAGAGGATATGGGCCAAACGCAGGCAGGTGGGACAAATGTAGATGGGACATGTTTGTCTATGTGGGCATGTTAGGCCGAAGGGCCTGTTTCCTCTCTGAGTAAGACTATATCTTCCAGAATTTTCTCCCCGTCCCCCCAATAATCAGTCTGAAGAAAGGTCCTGACCTGAAACATCACCTATCAATGTTCTCCAGAGATGCTGCCTGACTCGTTGAGTTACTCCAGCAATTTGTGTCTTTTTGTTTGAAACATGCATCTGCAGTTCCTTGTGACTCCACTGATAACAATATTTCAGCTGGAAACTGATGCCTCAGCCCATCACGTTAAGTATTTAAGCAGAAATCCTAGGACTGTTATGAGCTTTGTGGATTTTCCTGACTTTCGCTTTAATTTTATTGTAAAAGTGCTTGATTAAAATGTATGGTTGTCACACACGTCACGATCACCATGGATGTTCAACAGATTCTTGACTTGTTGCAGTCTTCAAGTCAGTATCAAAACTTAAAGGTCAAAAAACAGAACATCATCTGTTTCATTTTAAATTGAAAGGTAATTTTGTTCCCATCCATTATGTGGTTTTGTAATATGAGAGAGCAGCTAAATTAGCTGACAAGATGATGTAACCAAGCTAAATTTTCCTATTGAATAATAAATACTCCTTTCTATTTATATAAATGAGTTGTTTACTTTCTTCAGCTGCACTGTTCAATTTTATATGTAATAATAATATGTCATGCAAGAAGTGGCCTGGAAAATATTCAGCTCGGTGTAATGAATGTGCAGGTAGATTAATATAGATGGGTTAGTAAACAAACCGCACCGAACAATCCTGTGACAGTCTTAAGTGTTAGCTTATGTTACAATGCTAAGGTGGTCCACAAAGCAAGATTGATGCGTCAAACTGTGCTTAGCAATCCCAGAAAGTTCAGCTCCATAAGCTTCCAGTAGTCTCCATAAAAATACAGGACTAATATGAGGGAACAGAGGGAATGGTGACAGAGGGGAAAGTAAGAGCATGAGGGTATTTTTTTTAGTCAAGAGTGTTTAATTGTCATATCTGCTGAAAACGGAACAATGAAATTCTTATTCAAAGTAGACAAAGGAGTCTGAAGAAGGGTTTCGGCCCGAAACGTCGCCTATTTCCTTCGCTCCATAGATGCTGCTGCACCCGCTGAGTTTCCCCAGCAATTTTGTATACCTAATGAAATTCTTATAACAGGTCTGTAATAAGACAGCAACATAACAGGTCAGTAAACCACAGTACACATGGATAACACATTAAACAAATATAAGTTAAATAAATTAATATAAAACAATATTAGTGCAATGCCAAACCCCGGTCACTAGATCAACTGAGACATTTTCTGGAGAGTAATTTAATTGGTATTTGTAGTGTTCAGGAGACGAACAGTTGTTAAGAAGAAGCTGCTCCTGAACCTGGAGGTGATAATTTTCAGATTCTATAGCTTCTTCCCCAATGGCAGGAGTGAAATGAGAACATGACCAGGGTTTAGATACAGAGTAAAAACAGGCCCTTCTGCACACCGAGTCTGTGCCGACCAGCGATTACAAAACAACATAATGGATGAGAACAAAATTACCGGTGGTAGAGTTGCTGCCTTACAGCACCAGAGACCCAGGTTTAATCCTGTTCGTCTGTATAGAGTTTGTATGTTTTCCCTGTGACTGCATGGGTTTTCCCCGGGTGCTCCGTCTTCCTCCTACACTCCAAAAACGTTCAGGTTTGCAGGTCCATTGAGGTTCATTGCCTTCAGTAAAGATTGTAAATTGTCCTTAGTGTGTAGGATAGTGCTAGTGTACGAGAATCATTTGACTCGGTGGGCTGAAGGGCCTGTTTCGGCGCTGCATCTCTAAACTAAACTAAACTAAATTTAGAGGGATAGTGGGCCAACACAAGCTGACGTGACGTGTTCAGAAAGGCACCTTGGTCGGCATGGACAGGTTCGGCCGATGAGTCTGTTTCTGACGCTATGGGAGAGAGAGATGATGACAGGAAGGACAAAGAATAAATGGAGAAGGAGTAAAATGAAAGAAAAAAGAGTGGGAACGAGTGGAAATGACACATCCGATCCGCACCCTTAAGCAACACAAGAAATATCTAACTGCATTTCAATAATAAATTCTCCATAGATTGTCAGTGCTGAAGATTCACCCACCCCTCCTTATAACTGTCGAACTCCCTCCCTGAGATTACTGTCACTTGGAACTCAGCTTCAGTCTCAGGCAAGTTCGAATGGAAATGTGACCATTATCTGCTGTAATGGGTTTCTTGCCGGCTCCACTTGCTATGAGAGATGCACTGCTCCTTGCCTGCAGGCAGCTAATTTAAATAAAAATATGATACATGATTTTGTTTCTCAAAGGAAATACCAGGGTCAATTTTGAAAGACATCTGTCCTTATTATAGTTCCCTCCAGCTCCATTTAATTCACATATATATATATATACAGAACCGCATATACATATGCACACTAACAATCATACATATAAAAACACACACACACACAAACACAGACATGCACGTAAATGTGCACATGTATGCGCATACACACAAACATGCATGTAAACACACCCCTACACACGCATACACACATACCCTTATGTACACATGTGTACAAGTACACACACACACACACACAAACAAATATGCCTACAAACGTACCCTTACATACAGTCAAATATTCACATAAACATACATTTACATACACAGACAAATATGCATATAAACACACCCTTACAGACCGATACAAACATGCATACAAGCACACCCTTACACACACACATATGCACACTTACACGCGCGTACACACACACACATAAACACACACAAACATACACACGTGGCTACATTTTAAAAAAAGATTATAGGTTTTGCTCACAGACTTAAAAATCCAGTTGTCTATTAACTATTTGCTTAGCCAATTGGACATCCACCAATCTGAGCTAGATCAAACTGCCCAAACAAATACATATTGATATAACTGCTAAAATGGAACATTTTGGAAATACTCAGTGAATCAGACAGCATTTGTGGAGAGAAAAGCGAACTTAACATGACAGACAGATAACCAATCATCTGAACTTCAGATTGATTTGCTCTAGGATTGTTTAATGACACTTAAAATATGATTGAAAACATCAAATTAAAAAACAAAAATATTTTGATCTGTAAATTATTAAGAGGAAAAATACACAAACACACCTTTGCTCATACAGGCAAAAACACGGGCACACACACACACATCCATAGGCACATACAAACACACATACTTGCACACACCTGCCAGCACACACACAGACATGCACATGCTGTCATATTCACTTATACACAGATGCATACAAACATACGCATACATGCATTAAAAAAAGACACAAAGTGCTGGAGTAACTCAATGGGTCAGGCAGCATTTCTGGAGAACATGAATAGGTGAAGTTCAGGGCCCTAGACTGAAGACAGAGGTCAACTGAGGTAGGGTCCAGACTCGAAACTTCACCTATCCATCTTCTCCCAAAATGCTGCCTGAGCCGTTGAATTACTCCAGCACTTGGTGCCATTTTTTTTTTGTAAACCAGCATTTGCAGTTTTTTGTATCAACATACATGCATGGACGCATGCACGCACACACACACACACCATCTTTGTTGCTGCTTTCAGATTGTGATTGTCAGTCTACACTGGACAATGGCAATAAAGTAGTGAGAACGAGAATGACATATTTATGTCTGTGGCTGTCATCAGATCATGAAAGCCACTGTATGAACCTGTTGTCCTTTTCAAAGACCAAATGCAAAACTAGTCCAGACCATGTCTGGCTGAGATATGTGTGAAACCTCATCAGAACATAAAGCTGGGTTAATTCCTCAGCCTCACGTGATACAAAAGATGAAAAGAGGCCCTGGATGAAGAGATGCAATTCATGAACTCCAGTAACGTTGTGGTGCTCTTTTTAACAACACTGCTGTGGAAGCAATGTCACACTCTGTGAGTCACAAACAGACATTGGCTTTCCTCGTGCGAGTTTGCATACTAAAGCATGTCACAATAACGCTGTGTACAGTTATTGATTGTGAAAAGCACATTTGAGTTAAATAGCAGAAAACTATATCTCAAGGCATGACAGAATCATAAAATAATGGAGTCATTGCAACTGAGCAGTTTCTTCCCAGCTGTTATCAGGCCACCGAACCGTCCTCTCATCAGCTAGAGTGCGGTCCTGACCCACCATCTACCTCATTGGAGACCTTTGAACCTTTTTTAATCAAACAGAATAGGTCTTTTCTTGCTTCCAGTTCCTCCCCCCTACAATCAGTCTGAAGAAGGGTTCCGACCCAAAGCATCACCTATCCATCTTCTCCTGAGATGTTGCCTGACCTGCTGAGTTACTCCAGCATTTTGTGTCTATCTTTGGTATAAACCAGCATCTGCAGTTCATTTAAATTATATTATTTCTTTAATTGGACTTTATCGGACTTTAAAGTTATATCTTTGCAAAAAATGTTGTACCCTTTATCCTTTATCTTTGCGCTGTGGACGGCTTGATTGTATTCATGTATAGTCTTTTATTTTTGATTGAATAGGTGAGTCTCCTTCATGGTCGCGAGGAGTTCCCGCATTCTTGGAACAAAGTCACGGTTTCAATGTGATCACCGCAAATTTTTCAACATGTTGAAAATTTTTCTGAGACCATAAATTGTTCGTCATGGAGAAAATCGATAATCCTGTAGTCGTAGGTGCAGTTGTAATGGGGTCGCCATGTAGTTGTAGGTAGTCGAGGTAGTCGTAGGTAGTTTTAGTTAATTGCCTTTGCTGGCCTGTCATTTTCATTGGCTTATTGGGGAAAAAAACGTAAGCACGAGTTTTCAGAACCAAGGATAACTGACCGGTGTTAAATGCCTGCCGTACTTCACAGCTGTGTATCTCTGGCTTATTAAAAGTTGTCTGGCTTCTTAAAAGTGTCTTCACCCCTTCTCCCCCCTTCTCCTCCCCTCCACCGTCTTAACCTTCCTGTTCATCGCGGTGTGTGTCTGTATCACCTTGGCTTTGCACTGTGTGAATATCAGACAGCGCTCCCCCCACTTGCCCTGGCCCCTGCCTTTGCGATGTGTGTGTGTGTGTGTGTGTGTGTGTGTGTGTGTGTGTGTGTGTGTGTGTGTGTGTGTGTGTGTGTGTGTGTGTGTGCGTGTGCGTGTGCGTGTGCGTGTGCGTGTGCGTGTGTGTGTGTGTGTGTGTGTGTGCGTGTGTGTGTGTGTGTGTGTGCATGTGTGTGTGTGTGTGTGTGTGTGTGTCCCACTCTGACAGTCGCCATTCCAGTTCCTGGTTTTTCAGGCGACTGCCAGCGAATTGACAGTCACCAGCAGGCCGCTTAAAAATCGCCTAAGTGGGGCAGGCCCTTAAAGCTTTTCACTGTACCTCGGTACACGTCGCAATAATAAACTAAACTAAACACACCAGACAATATTCAGCCCATTGAATTGGTGCTTATCTTTCTATGTAGTTCCACTTCAATTGGTTACTATTGAACCTACATTCCACGCCTTTTCAACCAATGCATTCCAGATCACAACTTATTGCATTAAAATAATTCTCCTCAGCCCACTTTCAATCCTTGTCTCAATTAACATATCTGTGTCGTTTGATTACTGGTTTCTTAACTGCCCACGGAAATAATTACTCCCTATCAGCCTCATCACAGCCTCTCAGACTAACAGCTATAAGTTCATAAATTCATGTTCTAGGATCAGAATTATGCCATTCCGCCCATCAAGTCTACTCCGCCTTTCAATCATGGCTGATGTACCTTTCCCTCTCTACTCCATTCTCCTGCCTTCTTCCCATAACCTCTGACACCCTTACTAATCAAGAATCTATCAATCTCCACCTTAAAAATATCCACTGACAGCTTCCGCAGCTGTCTTTGGCAACAAATTTCACATTCACCACCCTCTGACTAAAGAAATTCCTCCTCATTTCCTTTCTAAAGTTACATCCCTTTATTCCAAGGCTATGGCCTCTGGACCTTGGGGAAACATTAGGGGAAACATCCTCTCCACATTCACTCTGTCCAAGCCTTTCATTGTTCGTTAAGTTTCAATGAGGTCTCCCCTCTTCCTTCTAAACTCCAACGTGTACAGGCCCAAGGCCGTCAAACGCTCATCGTATGTTAACCCAATCATTTCTGGGATTTTTCTCATAAACCCTATAAACCTCCTGGGCCCTATATAAAAACCTTGTTCCAAGCTACCTTCATCTCTGGATAAAGAAAATCAACTTCACCTCTGCACCTGATGCCATGGCTTTTTGTTGTATCTACCCATTGCTGCCACAGTGTCCTTAAAGGGGAAAAAAACTGTCTGTAGAGCTTCTGTACATTTCCTTTATTGGCTTTCCATGAGTTAATTCAATGACCAAGTAATGTATGGAATCTCCCCCAGAATAGTTGTCGTTAAACATTTCAGGCAGTGTTTGCAATGTCTAAAGAGCAGCATATTGTAGCACTTAACATAATAATTCACCAGAATGACAAGTGGCCAACATTTTCTTTTACCCTGAGAAATGTTCTCCCTTCAATAAAAAAAACTCTTTCATTTTCTTTTTCTCATTATTAAACAAATACATGGTATGTTCTGACAAGGTTGATGTATGTCAACAAGAGTCATGTGTGCAGTTGAACACTTGACAGCTTTGAAGTATTATCCTCCCAGACTCTCAGACAGAAATCTTTCAGCTTTAATGGGTCCATATATATTAAAAAAATACCTTGGCATGGAGCAAGGGATTCAGGTTAGTTGATGTTTTCTTTTGTCTCCATATTGTAGTAATTACTGCAAGACCCCACTTCTTGCAATGGATTAGCGTTATGCTAAAGTCCAATCATATTTGAAACCGGCTTTCTGTGGAAACTTGATCATGATTTCTTTAACTTACCTCATGGTCCCATATGGAAACACTTTTGTGCAATTCAGAAGAAAGGCTAAATCGCATAATGGACACTGGGCTATGAACCTTTAGCACATAATGTACCAACAGAAAATCCATCTTAAGTTATACTGCGTGAAGTTGAAACCACTCTATACAAGGCAGATGTTTTTGCTACTTTGTCCAATTCTTTATAAGTCGATACATCCTGTTAATATTGTACATGTGGTCCCCAGATTTACTGCATCCATAAAATATAATTTCCACCCTGAGGATTTCTTGATTTATCCCCTGCAAGACCTCCTTGCAATGAATGTACAACACCTGGGCTCATTCTGACATTAGCCCACTGAAATTATGATGTGCCATTCTTACAAGTCTGTGGGAATGTCGCCATTATATATTTTATTCTTGCTCACAAATGAAGAGCCAAGCATTTCTCGTTGTTGTTGTGAGTTTGGGATCCATTAACATTTAAACAGCTTTGCATGAGCACCGACAAGGAATAATAGGAAAATAATAAGTTTTCATGCAGCTAGCCAATTCCAAACTGTTCACTCGGTATAACTGCCAGGAACACTCGTGAAGGAGCAAGCCAAGTTGATTCCTCCTGCAATCATTCACGGGCACACATGCATCAATGCAGCCATTGCCAGCTTAAACAAATTCACCAAGTATTTCCACTTAAGATACCTGAGCCACAAAGCATTTAAACCAGTTGATCTATTCAGTTGAAACAAGTGGTAAGAGAGGCTAGAGTCAAATACATCTGGAAGTGAAGTATGCAACAAATCCAATGAAATAGGATTAGATTTGCATGCTATCAGCTCCAAGTCATGTAGACAAATGTAAATATATCAAGTGCCAACACGAAGGCATTGAGCGATGTGAATAACGCAATCAATAATGCTTTATTTATGGACAACCCTGATATACTACCTACCCTGTGGTACTGTAATTCAGAGCGCACTAAAGAAAAGTAGTAAAGATGACAAGTTCGTCTTTTGAAAAGATTTGAAGAGATTCTCCCCTACTTTACCCTGCTAATTTTTCAAGAGTACATGACACCGTAGAACATAGAACAGTACAACCCAGAAACAGGCCCTTCAGCCCACAATGTCTGTGCTGAACATGATGCAAAGTTCAACTCATCTCATCTGACTGCACATTTAGGATTAGGATTAGGATTAGGTTTAGGATTTGGTTTAGGTATGGAAGAACTGCCGGAAAGGGTAGTTGAGGTAGGTACTATCACAATGTTTAAAATAACATTTAGATAGGTACATGGATAGGATAGGTTTAGATTGATATGGGACAAATGCAAGTCGGTGAGACGAGTGTAGGTGGGGCATGTTGGTGGGTCGGCATGAGCAAGTTGGGCTGAAGGGCCTGTTTACATGCTCTATGACTCTATGACTCTATAGGTTTAATCTTGTCACATGTACTGAGGTACAGTGAAAGGCTTGTTTTCTAAACAGACCAGATATACCATACATAAATATAATTAGTTTGAACCCAAGTGCATCCATTTACTTCCATTCCCTGCATATCCACGTGCCTTTCTAAAAACTTCTTCAATGCCACTATCTTATCTGCCCCCATCACTACCCCAGGTAGCATGTGATAGGCACCCACCACCTTGATAGAAAAACTTGCCCTGCACATCTCCTTTAAACTTTACCCCTCTCATCTTAAGGCTCTGGCTTCTGGTCTTTGATATTTCCACCCTGGGAAAAAGGTTGAGATGAGGGTGGTACAGCTGGTAGAATTGTTGCCTCACAGCTCCAGAGACTCTGGTTCGATCCTGACCTCGGGTGCTGTTTGTGCAGTGTTTGCACATTCTCCCCGTGACCGCGTGGGTTTCCTCCGGGTGCTCCAGTTTCCTCACACATTCCAAAGACATGTGGGTTTGTAGGTTAATTGGCCCTCTGTAAAATTGCCCTGAGTGTGTATGGAGTGGATACAAAAATAGGCCGAAATAGAACCGGTGTGACTGGGTGATCGATGATCGGCACCGACTCGGTGGTCCGAAGGATCTGTTTCCATGCTGTATTTTTCGATCAATCAATCAAGGAATGAAAGGTAGCAGATGGAGTGAGGGCTGCTGAGTGGAGCAGAGCTCATTTTCTCACCATGTCAGTTCACATTTAAATCTTCAGTCATGGCAATAATTAACTCTGTTGGCCCTGGAAACCAATCAGTTGGAGCTGACACTTAGGATGAACCAATTCCCCAGCACTGGAGATCGAGCATACCTGCAAGGCAATTATAGCACGGAGTAAAATGAAAGAAAAATAAATTTGACACTCAGTTCAACAGGGTTGAGAAGGTGAAGTGCCAGATGCAGTGTTGGAGGGAAGAGAAATACAGATTGATCTGTAACAAATAGCTAACCTGTTTCACTTGAACCATTTTCTATAACATCTACACTCAAGGTGACGATAGGTCTGTCGGCATTGGCATGTAAAGCCATGAATTGAAGTGTGTGCAGAACATGCAATGACCTTGTCAAACAATGGTCCAATGAACAGTGAAGTGGCCTGGACTATACCATAGGAAAGCATTTCAATTGACCCAGCAACCCTTGCCCAATTAGCTAATACCCTGGGAGTTTCTATATGTAGGTGAAGGGCAGCTGGGATTACAGTTCTAATAGCTAACTGCACAGTGCTGCAGCGGTAGAGTTGCTGCCTTACAACCCCAGAGACCCGGGTTCTATCCTGACGATGGGTGCTGTCAGTACGGAGTTTGTACGTTCTCCTTATGACTGCGTGGTTTTACTTTGGGTGCTCAGGTTTCTTCCCACACTCCAAAGGCACACAGGTTTGTTTGCTGATTGGCTTCAGTAAAAATTCTAAAATGTCCTCGTGGTGATCACTGGTCAGCGTGGACTCGGTTGGTCGAAGGGCCTGTTTCTGTGCCCTATCCCTAAATCCTGCTCTGGGCATGAGGAGCATTGTGCTGTTTCCCATGTCTCCCTTTGACCGAAAGTACAGCTTGGAAACAGGCCCATTGGCCCACCGAATCCATGCTGACCATCGATCACCCGTTCACACTGGTTCTATGTTAACCCTCTTCCTCATCCATTCCTTACACACTAGGGGCAATTTACAGAGGGCCAATTAACCTACAACCCTGCACATCCTTTTGATGTGGGAGGAAACTGGAGCTCCCACACGGTCACAGGGAGAACGTGCAAACTCCACACAAACAACACCTGAGGTCAGAATTCAACCCTTGGTTCAATAATGCATGGATAAACATCACTTATCCTTCTTCTACGGAGGTGCTACCTGACCCGCTGGGTTACTCCAGCACTTTGTGGTTAACTTTGGTGTAAACCAGCATCTGCTGTTCTTTGTTTCTACACCCTAGTCTCCGCCACTGTGCCGCCCTATTTGATGAGAGTACTGTTAGGCATGGAGTCTCAGAATTTATAAAAAGTAATATAGCTTCAAATCGTTACCTGCCAACCTTGCTCCTTGGCTGATGGTGTTTGCAGGTTCAGGGTGGTGTCTGTATATCCTGTGGTCAGCGCACGCTACAACAATGACATTCAGTGGACAGGAAGTGAATTGCAAGGCTACAGAGAAAGGGCCAGGTTTGTCACAGCTGGTAGTGTTGCTGCCTCACAGCACCAGAGACCCCAGTTCGATCCTGACCTCAGGAACTGTCTGTGCAGAGTTCGCACATTCTCCCTGTGTCCACGTGGATTTCCTCCAGGTGCTCTGCTTTCCTCCCACATCCCAAAGATGCGTGGATTTGTAGGTTAATTGGCCCCCAGTGTGTAGAAAGTGGATGAGAAAGTGGGAAAACATTGAACTATTGTGAACGGGTGATGGATGGTCAGCAAGGACTCGGTGTACCGAAGGACTTATTTCCATGTTGTATCTCTAAACTAAACAAGATGGTGCCGTAAACGTGGCAATTGGGCATCTTGGTCAGCAAGGGCAAGTTGAGCCGAATGGCCTGTTTTCATGCTGTATGACTGTACGGCTCCAGTTTTCTGCCTCAGTGTACTACTATTCTCACACTCTTGCATTTGAATATGATGATGATCTTTGCTGAACTATATGCAAAAAATGAATTCCACCTACCTTGATACATCTGACAATAAAGTACCATTGAACCATTGACATTCTCGCCTCCTGAAATCACCATTTGGTGACTGGTATGAGCTGGAAAGGTCAAATTTAGCAGAAAGGAAAAATTCCATGACTTTTACTCTCCATTGTATGGAATTGCCACACTCTATAATTCTACTACATTCATGTTCTTTGCAGTCTTTCAACAGCTGAAAGTTAATGGAGATATACTTTTAAATTAAATGAATTTGAAATGCTAAATAGCATTTTATTAGGGTTGGCACACCCTTTATCTGCCATTAATGGTAAGTATTTTATTTTTGCAAATTAAGAGGTTTAATTTCCTCTGGTACTACAGTCATTAAGACAGAAATGTTTTGTGGTATTTTAATGCAGCTGTTACACTGATTTATTTTGAAGTAGGAAAGCAAGGATGCCAACACATTATATTAACAAGCAATGTTAACCCATGAAGTGCGGTTAGAAAATGCAGTCATTTTTAGTATGAGTTTTAGAGATACAGTGCAGAAACAGACCCTTCGGCCCAACGAGTCCGCACCCCCAACAATCACCTGTATGCTAATTATCTGCCATTTCACATCCTACACACTAGGGACAATTTACAAATTACATAAGCCAATTAACCTACAAACCCACACATCTTAGGAATGTGTGAGCAAACAGGAACACCTGGAGAAAACCCGCGCGGTCACAGAGAGAATGTACAGACTCTGTATAGACAGCATCCATAGTCAGGTTCGAACCCGGCTCTCTGGCTCTATTAGGCAGCAGCTCTACCACTGCAACACTGTGCCACCCACCTCATAACCACTATCTAAACCCCATTACATCCTAAACTGAGAGAGGTTTAGGCTAATTTCTTAGGCCCCCCTCGGTCATGGCTGACCATGGGTGTCTCCAGGGTTGGAGGACTCCTGTGCGTGACTTTGTTTAATGTGGGGAGACTGGTGCACAGACATCCACCACACGGTCCTTGCCACTGGTCAGGATCCTGTGGCATGGAAGTCCAAGACGACCAGAGACCGTTTTCTGCTGCAGCCTTCATCCGCCTTCCCAGCCGTTGTGATGCCCCACTAAGGTCAGCCATCATTCTCGGCCTGTTCCACCATTGAGGTCTTGGTTTGGCTCATTGTGGGTGAATGAATTGATTGCCTCTCTTGCTCAAGGGTCTTGTTAACCCACTGATTTAGAATTGTTTGAGGTTTGGGCAGAGGTGGAAAGGTGGATAGTATTATGTATTAGGTGTAAAATGGTAATGTATTAAGCTGGAAAGTGTGCAGAGAAGATTGGCTAGGATGTTGTCAGGACTTGAGGGCCTAAGCTATGGGGAGAGGTTGGGCAATTGAGGACTTTATTGCTTGGAGCACAGGATGCTGAGGGGTGAACTTATAGAGGTGTATAAAATCATATGGGGAATAGATAGGGTGAATGGACATTTTTTTCCCCAGGGTAGGGGAAATAGAGGACATGGGTTTAAGGTGAGGGGGAAAGATTTAAGACAAACCTGAGGAGCAACTTTTCACCCAGAGAGCGGTGCGTTCATGTAACAATCTGCCAGGGGAAGTAGTTGAGGCAGGTACAGAAACAGCATTTTACAGATTTAACAGAGGAGAAATGGGGAGAATTTTTTTCACCCAGAGAGTTGTGAATCTGTGGAATTCTCTGCCACAGAAGGCAGTGGAGGCCAATTCACTGGGTGTTTTCAAGAGAGAGTTAGATATGGCTCCGGGTTAATGGAATCAAGGGATATGGGGAGAAAGCAAGAATGGGATCCTGATTTTGGATGATCAGCCATGATCATATTGAATGGTAGTGTTGGCTTGAAGGGCCGAATGGCCTACTCTTGCAACTATTTTCTATGTTTCTATGTTTCTATGAAACATATTCACACAGAAGGTGGTGGGTATATAGAATGAGTTGCCAGAGGAGGTAGTTGAGCCAGGTACTATAACAGCATTTGAAAGACATTTGGACAAGTACATGGATAAAAAAGGTTAGACGGATATGGGCCAAATGTGGATAAATAGCATTAGATATATGGGGTATGGGTCAGCATGGATAAGTTGGGCCGAAGGACCTGTTTCTGTGCTGTACGACACTATGACTATGTCAGACAACTGCGGGACGTGTTGGGCCGAAGGGCCTGTTTCCGTGCTGTTTAACTCTATGACTCTATAACTCTCTGACCATGAATGAATGGAATCTGGGTGAAATCAGTTTAAAAAACGATTTAACTCTGCACTTCCCCAGAAAGCAATGCTACATTCATTCTAGAGTTCACATTGAGATGAAACCCCTTGTAACTCTTATGCTGATTTTGACCTTGTTGGAAAGCAACATCGTTTTTAATTTGCTAAAACAGGTTTCAAGAAAAAGAGTATGTGAAAGCCATTTTTAAACGATGCAAATCATTATCTGTCTCTCCTTACTTCTCTGTTGATGCACTTAACTGTTCCAAAGATGTCTGGAGGATGTCTACAGTCTATTAATAGATGGTCGGTTATTGATCTCAGATCTGACCATATGCATTGGATAACCATCCTTCCCAATTTTTGCTACTGGATCTTTCCTTAATTAGTCCTACTCCCATGAATAACTAACGAACATTTACTGATCGACTGACCACAAGACATTTTTCATCTAAACAACCCTGATTCAGTCATTAATATCTGACCATGGGCACCATCTATCGAAGAGACAATCTTCCCCCTTTCAGATACTGTCATTTGCTGGCTTAGCAATATCTAATTCATAAATTTGAACTAATTAAATTTGAACCGCCTTCTCCCCTAAATTGAGCAATTCTTGAGATATTTGTATTAACAGTTTAGTATTAGTTTAGACATACAATGTGGAAACAGGCCCTACAGCCCACCGAGTCCACACCGACCAACAATCGTTGTACACTAGCATACTAGGAACAATTTACAATTTTTACTGAAACCAATTAACCTACAAACCTGTACGTCATTGGAGTGTGGGAGGAAACCGGAGTACCCGGAGAAAATCCACGCCGTCACTGGGACTGCTCTGTACTGGCAGCACCTGTCTTCAGGATCAAACCCGGGTCCCTGGAGCTATAAGGCAACAACTCTATCGCTGCACCACTGTGCCGCCCCTTATGGTGAAATAATCTGATAAGACTAGTGGACATAGCATTAAGGTGAGATGGGCAAAGTTGTAAAGGAGATGGGGAGGGCAAGCATATTGCCAAGCGAGCAGTGTGTGCCTGGAATGTGCTGCCAGGGGTGGGTTTAGATTTAGTTATAGAGATACTGAATGGAAACAGCCCCTATGGGAAACAGCCTCTTTTGGGAACATAGATATGTAGGGAAATGGCGGGGATATGGATAATGTGCAAGCATAGGAGATTGGTTTAACGTGGCATTATGTTCGGCACAGACATTGTGGGCCTGTTCCTGTTCTGCACGCTTCTCTATCCCTCTCTCCCTCTCTCTCTCCCTCTCTCCCTCTATCTCTCTCTCTCTCTGCTAGTGTATGGGGTAAATGCTGGTTGGCACAGACTTGGTGGGCCGAAGGGCCTGTTTTCACATATCTCATACTTAAAAAACCTTCTACTTTTATCTCTGTTCCAGCCATCTGCCTGTGAACCCCCCCCCCCTTGTCCACCTATTACCTGCCATACTTTGCCCTGCCTCTCCCCCTCTTCCAGCTTTCTTCACACACCCCCCCCCCCCACCCTACAATCTGTTGAAGAAGGGTCTCAAGCCGAAACGCCATCTATCCATGATCGCCAGAGATGCTGACTGACCCGCTGAGTACTCCAGCACTTTGTGTCCTCCCCTGTCTCCCATGCGAGCCACTCTTCAGATAACCCCTCTCTGACCACGCTTTTAGATCTAATTTCTCCACGTGTCTCAGTATCGATCTTCACTCGATAACAAGCCTGTGAAGTGTCTTGGGAAGTTTTAGTGTTAAATGTCCTTTATAAGCTTAAGCTTTTGATGGTGTTCGTTTTAATCAATGCAAAAAATTATGGTTTGAGCAACATCACACTCAGTCAACATATTCCACAGGCAAGGCATTAGAAAAATCAAATCCAACACATCGCACTTAATCTAATCAATTATTCTGTCCTTCAGAGCTCCTGTAACAGCATATGTTGTGCTGAATAACTGCACGCCGAGACTGTTATCTAAAAGTGCAGGGGTTAAGAAGCCGCACAGCTTTCCAACAGTTGATGGGCTTGAGGAGTGGAGTGCCGGCTACCCTGAAAGATCTCAAAATGCCGATCACTCACTTGCCTGGATTGCTCTGGGTATTAGAGAGAAGAATTGGTTGAATCCTATTTATCCTACTTGAAGCCAGCCCCTTCCAAGAGTGACAGTAATTACAGAGAATTGGGCAGCTTTATGCAGAGCCAAACGTTTATAGGCTGCTTTAAATTGACTAACACATTCCCAAGCAGTTTGCAGAAGCATCAAATATGATTTGACAGTAGAAACAAAGAACAGCAGATGCTGGTTAATACACAAAATGGACACAAAGTACGGGTCAGACCATCTCTAGAGAACATGGATGGGTCGAGACCCTTCATCAGACTCAAATAAGATTTGACAGCAAGCCACAGGTTGAGATAAGGTGGCTTGCGGCCAATATGGGCAGCACAGTGGTGCAGTGGTAGAGTTGCTACCTTACAGCACCAGAGACCCAGGTTCGATCCTGACTATGGGTGCTGCCTGTAAGGAGTTTGTACGTTCTCCCTGTAACAAGCGTGGGGATTTTCCCGGGTTTCCTCCCACACTCCAAAATAAGTTAATTGGCTTTGGTTAAAAATTGTAAACTGTCACTATTGTGTAGGACAGTGTTAATGTACGGGGATCGCTGGTCGGCACAGACTTAGTGGGTCGAAGGGCCTGTTTCCACATTGTATCTCTAAACTAAACTACAAAATCTAGGCAAAAGGGTACGTTTTAATGCCACATCTTAAAGAGTGAGTCGAAGGGGTATAGGCAAGAGATTTCAGAGCTAATGGACTAAAAAACTGAAGTCACAGCTGTCAATGAAGAAAATAAGGGAGGAGCAGGAATTAGAGTATGGCAAATCATTCATCAAGAGTCTCAAGATTCATAAAATAGCACTGCACAAGAAAAGGCCCTTCGGCCCACAGCAACAGTGTCAAACATGATGACAAGACCAACTTTAGTTTAGTTCAGTTTAGTTTAGTTTAGTTTTAGAGACATAGCGTGGAAACAGGCCCTTCGGCCCATCGGATCCGGGTTGACCAGTGATCCCCTTACACTAATTCCATCCTACAGACTAGGGACAATTTATGGAAGCCATTTAACCTACAAACCTGCATATCCTCGGAGTGTGGAAAGAAATTGGAGCATCTGAAAGAAAGCCATGCAGTCACGGGGAGAACGTAAAAACTCTGTGCACACAGCACCCGTAGTCAGGATCGAACCAGGGTCTTTTTCCCATACAGTGTGGTGCATTTATGAAAGGAGCAGCTAGAGGAAGTAGTAGAGATGGATACAATGACTATCTTTGAAGGACATTTGAGGAGATACATAGATAGTTCAGTTTAGTTTAGAGATACAGCACGGAAACAGGCCCTGCGGCCCACCTCGTCTTCACTGACCAGAGATCCCAGCACATTAACAGTATCTTACACACACTAGGGAAAATTTACATTTATACCAAGCCAATTAACATACAAACCTGTACATCTTTGGAGTGTGGGAGGAAACTGAAGATCTTGGAGAAAACCCACACGGACACAGGGAAAACGTACAAACTCCGTACAGACAGCACCTGTAGTCAGGATCGAACCTGGGCCTCTGGTGCTGTAACTCTATCCTCTGCACCACTGAAAGGAAAGATTTAAGGGGATATGGGCCGAATTTAGGCAAATAAGATTAGCTTCCGGGTCGGTTCGGCTGAAGGGCTATATAACTATGTGCATTTATCATATATTTAGGTTTACATTCTGCATTCGATGAACCAAATGATAATTGATAATATAAAGAACTACAGATGCTGGTATATACCAGATAGACACAAAGTTCTGGTGAAACTCAGTGGGTCAGGCAGCACCTCTGGAGAAAATGTGTGGGTGACGTTTCCGAAGACAGTAGACTGAAGACTGAAGAAGGGTTCCAACACGAAACGTCACCCATCATTTGTATCCAAAGATGCTGCTTGACGCACTGCGTTGCTCCAGCACTTTGTGTTGATTGGTGTTCCTGGGTTGGGAAAAGTTGGGATGTGGGACAAGAGACATTATTACATAGATTTTATGGCACGGGAAACAGACAGTTTTATTCTGCAGGAGCGCACTTTCTCAAAAATCTCAGGAGTACTTTTCAAATGTGACAGATTAGTTGAAGCTGATGTACAGAGGGACCTATGTGTTCCCATGCACAAGTCACTGAAAGCGAGTGATTAGAAAGGCAAATCTTCTGAAGAAGACTTGAGTTGCAAGCATTAAAATCCAATGACCTGCAGACATGGTGAGACCGCACCAGGAGTATTGTGTAACATTTTGGTCTTGTTATCTAATAAAGAATCTACTTGCCTTGGAGGGTGTTTAGTGAAGCAGTGGTTCCAGTGATGGCAAGGGGAGAGATTGAGAAGTGATTGAGTGGAGGACTCTCCAGAGTTTAAACGCACGAGAGAAGCTCTCATTGCAATTTGCAGACTTCTTCCAGGGCTCAACGGTGTGGAGATGGTGAAGCTGTTTCCCCTGGCTGAGCAGTTTGGACCAGGGCTAGAACATTTACAACTGAGGAGAAATGTATATGTGAATCTTTGGAACTCTCTGCCCCCCAGTGCAGTGTAGCATCAGTTTTCTAGTTCATTCAAAACAAATACATAGATTAAGAGAATCAAAGGATATGCAGAGATGCAAAGAACAGAAGGTGCTGGCATCTTGAGTAAAACACAAAGTGCTGGAATAACTCGGCGGGCCAGAAGGGAACAGATAGGTGATATTTCAAGTCGGACAAACAGACAATGGACAGAATTTTGATGTAGTTTAGAGATATAGCGTGGCAACAGGACCGAGTCCACGCCAACCATCGATCACCCGTACACTAATTCTATTTTACACTCTTGGAACAATTTACAGAAGACAATTAACCTACAAACCTGCATGCCTTTCAATTGTAGGGGGAAACCAGAGCACCTGGAGGAAACCCACATGGTCACAGGGAGAACGTAAAAACTCTGCATAGACTGCACCCATGGTCAGGATCGAACACAGGTCTCTGGCGCAGTGAGGCAGCAACTCTACCACTGCACCACTGTGCCGCCCCAGAAGTTAAACTTCAGACAATGGAGACAGTACAGGAAAATAGCTCAGAGTGAGATTAGCCATGGTCGTGATGGATGGTGCAGCAGACTCCTAATTATTATGTTCATACAATTCTCCTCTAGTGCCACACAACCAAGGCTTCCCATCTCAATGCAAACACTTGACTTCATCCGAGCATTTATAATTAATTTAAATTGCAGAATTCCAGAGAACACAATCATTCTTCATCTCTAGCCAGATGTTTGACTTACACTTAACCATAAGGTGCAGTGATCCTTGCCTGGATTCAGTCTGACTCAGATCTCACCAATCTCCAGCTCCTTTTAATTGACATGCACAATTCTCTTTGCTCAGCACTCATAATAAGATAAGGAAAAGTAATTTGCATAGAAATGAGCTAATGAATACAATGCATATTCAATTTATGTCAAAGGACTTTTCTTTTTTTTGCTTGGGTTTAAATGTTTTAAGGAGGACATTAATATTGAAACTCTTCCGACAGATTTGACAGTGAGCTGCAACCTCACACTGAAATTAAGCATTTTGCAAGAAAGAGCTTATTTTAATATTTTCTGTGTTCACAGTAATGTCACATTCATATCCTAATACATACCTGTGAGTGTAATACCATTAAAAACAATGGGACTCTAAACTGGCAATGAATTCCTAAATTGATCATAGTAAAATCCTCTTCAGGCACCCTGTACTCTTTAAGTTGACTGCTAGCCCTCGGGAATGTAAAAAAAATGCAATTTATCAGCAATTAAATGTGTCATTGAAAGGGTATATTATTCCAATATCAGTGTAATTTATTTTTCCCACCTTGATCTGTTACTGAATGGTCAGGTGCCTTCATAAGCCAACATTGGCAATAAATCCATGTAACTTACTTAATGTACATGGTTTAAGGAAACGACATTAAATTTTATTGTCTTAAATAATCTTACTATTTTATGAAAATTAGATACTTTGAGCTGGCACTGCATTGATTGTACATAAATGGAGACTTGTTCTCGCACCTCCTGTCCTTAAAGGGAACCAGCACTGCAGAAATATGTCTGCAGTTGTTCAAAATAAATCCTTAGCCTGAGAGATAGCATTGGCTGTGATGGGCCAAATGGGCTCTTTCAATGTGGTAATATGAATTATGAAAACAATATAACATGACAGCATAATTATTTTCAACCTCCTTTTAAACTTGAACCTTGAACATTGGACCTTGAACCTTGAACCTTGTCCCACAGCCACACATGTTTTCCATTCAAGAATATACAGTATTTTGTTCCTTTTCAAATGTTACTATTGAATCTGCTTCCCCTGTCCTTCCGAAGGTAGAAACAAAGTGCTGGAGTAACTCAGTGGGTCAGTCTACATCTCTGGAGAAAAAGGATAGGTTCCTCCAATTTGCACGTGGCCTCACTCTGACAATGGAGGAGGCCCAGGGCAGAAAGGTCAGTGTGGGAATGGGAATTGGGGTTAAAGTGTTTGACATCCAGCAGATCATGTAGGCCAAGGCAGACTGAGCAAAGGTGTTCAGCGAAACGATCGCCCAGTCTACGCTTGGTCTGGGTCGATATAAAGGAGTCCTTCCATCAGTGCCTTCTGGTTCATCACAACTCAGGCATTACAAGAGTTCCGCTTGTCTTGTCTCGTGGCTGTTTTTATGCTAATCACGATGACCCAGTTATTGCACATAGAACATGGAATACTAGAGCTGGTGCCCAAAATCTTGGTCACACCATTGATTATATAGTTTTTAGTTTTAGTTTCAGAGATACATTGCGGAAACACACCGAGTCCACACCGACCAACGATCACCCCGTACACTAGCACTATCTTATACACTAGTTAATCTGCAAGTCGAGTTGTAGTAAAGAAAACAAACTCAATCCTAGCATTTATTTCAAGAGGGCTTGTATACAAAAACAGGGATGTAATGTTGGGGCATTGTAAGGCACTGGTAAGGCCGCTTTTGGAATATTGTGAACAATTTTGGGCACTATATCTGAGGAAGGGTTTGCTGGCTCTGGAGAGGGTCCAGAGGAGGTTTACAAGTTGATTCCAGGAATGAGTCGGTTAAACTATGATGAGCGTTTGTTGGCACTGGGCCTCTACTTGCTGGAGTTTAGAAAAATGATGGGGGACCTCATCGAAACATACAGAATAGTGTAAGACTTGGATAAAGTGGATGTGGAGAGGATGTTTCCAATAGTGAGAGAGTTTAGGACTAGAGATTATTGCTTCAGAATTAAAGGATGTTCTTTTAGGAAGGAGATGAGGAGAAATTTCTTTAGTCAGAAGAGAGTGGTGAATCTGTGGGATTTTTTTGCCACAGAAGGCTGTAGAGGCCAAGTAAGTAGACATTTATAAGGCGGAGATATATAGATTCTTGATTAGTACAGGTGTCAGAAGTTATGGGGAGAAGGCAGGAGAATGGGATTAGGAGGGAGAGATAGACCAGCCATGATTGAATGGTGGAGTAGACTTGATGGGCCAAATGGCCTAATTTTACTCCTATTCCTTATGACCTTATGACTAGCAATAATTTACAAATTTACCAAAGCCAATTAACCTACAAACCTGTACGTCTTTGGAGTGTGGGAGGAAACCGGAGCATCCGGAGTAAACCCATGTGATCATGGGGAGAATGTACAAACTCTGTACAGACAGCACCCATAGTCAGGGTCAAACCCAGGTCTCTGGTGCTGTGAGGCAGCAATTCTACCAATGTGCCACCATGCTGCCGTGCCTTAACAGCTTAAAACATAGAATATAGAACAGTACAGCACAAGAACAGGCCATTCTTCCCATATCACCCCTTCAGCTTTGCACAAGTCCAAGGCAATACCTCAAGGTCATATTGAAGGAGTGCCACACTGAACGATGCAAGCGATTGCAAACTACATTGGTTGTGTGGGAAAGTCTGGCCTGCAACACATTCTGGTGATTACGAAGCTGTAAATCAGAAACAAAATGAGAAAATACTGTAACGATACACACTAGTGCAGTTTACTAGCACTTCTAAAAAGTTTTTTTAAAAATCCAAAATGCTAGTGTAACTCAGAAGGTCAGGCAGCATCTCTGGAGAACATGGACGGCTGATGTTTCAGGTCGAGACCCTTCTTCAGACTGATTACAGAGAGGGGGAAAGGGACGGGGAGAAAGTTGGAAGTGTGAGACAAGGAGATAAGGATAGGAAGGATGAGTCTCACACTGGTCACTTCCTCTTCTCCATTCTCCCATCAGGCAAGAGGCAGAAAAGTGTGAAAACGCACACCTCCAGAATCAGCGACAGTTGCTTCCCAGCTGTTATCAGGCAACTAAACCATCCTATCACCAAGTAGAGAGCTGTCCGGATCTCCCATCTACCTCACTGGAGACCCTCGGACTTTCTTTAATTGGACTCTACTGGACATTTTCTTGCACTAAATGTTATACCATTTATCATGTATCTGTACACTGTGGATGGCTTAATTGTAATCATGTATAGTCTTTCCGCTGAATGGATAGCGCGCAACGAAAGCTTTTCACTGTGACAATAAACTATACTAAACTCTAAGAGGTACGAAATGTGAAGCTAGAGGATGGAAAATACGGAACATATGTTGTGTTCCAGCTACATGACGTGACTGTTGATCAAAGGTGCTTAGTGGCATCTTGTAGTCCACAAAAGAAAAAGAGTTTTGGGAACAATCAGCAGGTCAGGCGGCAACCGCGGAGAAGAAACTTCAGCAGATGCTGCCCGACCTTACTGAGTGTTTCCAGCATTTTCTGTACTTATTTCAGTGTAAAGAACTGTGGAGTCAGTTACAACAAATCTAAAGGGCATAAGGTATCCTTGGGCAGAGTTGAATTTCTCCCAAACATATTCTAACTGCAATTTCATTGAAGTGCACCGCCTTTTCTTTTGTTCTACAATTTGAACTCTGCTACGAGTAATAAATGTCCAATGTAATAGAGTATACAAGTTAGGATGTCATGTTACAGTTGTACAAGACATTAGTGAGGCCACATTTGGAGTATTGTGTTTGATTTTGGTCACCGTGTTATAGAAACATAGAAAATAGTTGCAGGAGGAGGCCCTTCGGCCCTTCGAGCCAGCACCGCCATTCATTGCGATCATGGCTGATCGTCCCCAATCAATAACCCGTGCCTGCCTTCTCCCCATATCCCTTGATTCCACTAGCCCCTAGAGCTATAGGAAAGATATTGTCAAACTGGAAAGGGTGCAGAGAACATTTGCAAGGATGCTGCCAGGACTCGAGGGCCTGAGCTATGAGGAGAGGTTGAGCAGGCTCGGACTTTATATCTTGGAGTGCAGGAGGATGAGGGATGATCTTATAGAGGTGTATAAGATCATGAGAGGAATAGATCGGGTAAATGCGTTGTCTTTTGCCGAGAGTAGGTTTAATGTGGGGGGGGAGGAGGGGGATATAATAGGAACCTGAGGAGTAACATGGATGAGGGGTAATCTTACAGAGGTGTACAAGATCTTGAGAGGAATAAACTGGCTCAATGCATGGGGCCTTTTATCCAGAATGGGGAATCAAGAATCAAAGGACATCGGTTTAAGATGAGGGGAGAGAGATATAATATTAACCTGAGAGGGTAATTTTTTACACAAAGAGTGGTGGTGTATGGAACGTGCTGCCGGAGGAGGTAGTTGAGGCAGGTACTATTGTAACGTTTAAGTGACAGGTACACAAATTGTTTTAGAGGGACATGAGCCAATCGCGGGCAGGTGGGACAAGTATAGGTGGGACCTGTTGGTTGGTGTGGGCAAGGTGGGCCGAAGGTCCTGTTTCCACATTCTTTGACTCTATGACTCTATGTGTGCCACAGATGACCTCTGAACTTCAGTTCCATTGAAGTCATCTGAACTAAACATCCCCAAACATCATTACATTTAATGTTTAGTGCAAGTAGTGGGACTAGAATTTTATTCCACATCTTTGATAATTAACCTTTTCGTTTCATTAGCTTTCTTACATTTTCATCATCTGAGAAGCTGCTTTTAACTTCTGCGAAAATTGCACCCACTTAGAATGCCGTGATTTCCCACAGGATGGTCTGACAGACTAATCACAGAATAAATGCTTTGTTGATTTTTTGTTTTGCACTTATTCCATTTGCGACTTTTTTGACAAATTCTACGATTTTTTAGCTTCCTCTTATTCTTCTAAAACATTAACTGTGTGTTCTAATTTGGTCCCCACTTCAAATTCTGACAGCAATCTCTCTCAGATTCCATTGGAATTGTTAACATGTACAGCGAATACAAACAGCCTCAGAACTGAAAGCTGTGGGAAACTACCTACTCACATCAAACCACTGAAATTTTGACCATCATTCTACACAAGTATTTTTCTTTTCGGCCATTGAACATAGAACAGTACAGCACAGGAACAGTCCCCTCAACACACAAGGTCCATGCTGAATATAATTCTAAGACCCTAATATTTCTACACGTAATCCCAACCCCTCCATTCCCTGCATATCTAGGTACCTATCCAAATGATAAGGAATAAAAGTAAAACCTAGAACAGTGCAGCACACAAACACGGCCTTTTGGAACACAACATCTGTGTCAAACATGATGCCAAGTTGAACTAATCTCCTCCACCTGTACATGATCCATATTTCTCCATTCTCTGCATGTTCATATGGCTATCTAAAAGCCTGTTAAATGCCACAATCTTATCTGCCTCATCCACCACTCCTGGCCGCGCATTCCAGGCATCTGACACCCTTTGTGTAAAAAAAACATGCTCTGCACTTTGTCATTAAACTTTGCCCCTCTCACCTTGAAGCTCCATTCTTTCACTCGACGTTTCCATCCTCGAGATAAAGTTCTGACTGTCTACCCTACCTCTGATTTTCATCATTTTAAATATCTCTATCAGGTGGGTGGCACGGTGGTGCAGTGGTAGAGCTTCAGCCTTTCTGTGCCAGAGACCCATATTCGATCCTGATTATGGGTGCTGTCTGTACGGAGTTTGTACGTTCTCCCTGTGAACGCATGGGTTTTCTCCGGGTGTTCCATTTATCTCCCACATGCCAAAGACGTGCAGGTTTGTAGGTTAATTAGCTTCTGTAAAAATGGTCTCCAGTGTGTAGGATAGAACTAGTGTACGGGGTGATCACTGGTCGGCATAGACTCGGTGGGACAAAGGCTCTGTTTCCATGCTGTATCTCTAAAGTAAAGTCTAAAGTTTAAAGTCTAGAGGTCTCCTCTCAACCTATGGCATTCCACAGAAAAAAATCCAAGTCTGCCCAAGATAGACACAAAATGCTGGAGTAACTCAGTGGGACAGGCAGCATCTATGGAGAGAACAAAAGGTGACGTTTCAGATCGAGACCCTTCTTCAGTCCAAAGAAGGGTCTTGACCCAAAACGTCCTCCATTCCTTCTCTCCAGAGATGTTGCCTGTCCCACTGAGCTACTCCAGCATCTTATGTCTATCTTCAATTTAAACCAGCATCTGCAGTTTACTTCCAACACACAAGTCTGCCCAATCTCTTTAAAACATGATTTATTCACAGATTGAAGTTTATCCCTTCTCAGTAGCATTGATGCATTGTCAGCTGCTGCCGCTGGAACTCCTTTTCCTGAAGTCAATGTGATGGTGTTTGGAGCAGAGTATAATGTGTTGACACTCCTACATGGCATGTCTAATGCTCCCAAGATGAACCTCTGGAAACCTCTTTGTCTTCCAGCTCCATGAAGTATAAATCAATCTCATAAACTCCAAGAGATGCATTGCCAAAATATTTTCCTTCCTCATATACCCAAGGTCCAGTGCATTTAAACCTCCCCTTTTGTTTATTACCTCAAAGTTTTCTGCAAGAATAAGCATTCAATCTTATCCCATCCAATTTGGGGTGGCACGGTGGTGCAGCGGTAGAGTTGCTGCCTTACAGCGCCAGAGATCCGGGTTCGATCCTGACTATGGGTGCTGTCTGTACGGTGTTTGTACGTTCTCCTTGTGACTGCGTAGGTTTTCTCCAGGTGCTCCAGTTTCCTCCCACACTCCAAAGACAGGTTTGTAGGTTAATTGGCTTCGATAAAATTGTAAATTGTCCCTAGTGCTTAAGATAGTGCTGGTGTAAGGGTTGATCACTGGTCTGCACAGACTCGGTGGGGCGAAGGGTCTGTTTCCACGCTGTATCTCTAAACTAAACTAAACTAAGCATTCAATCTTTCTTTGTGCTTCGTATTCGAAAGATATAGCATGGAAACAGGCCCTTCGGCCCACTGAGTCCCCTGCTGACCATCGATCACTCGTTATGTTATATCACTTTCACAGCCACTTCCTACACACTTGGGACAATTTACATAGGCCAATTAGCCTACAAACCCGCACATCTGTGGGATGTGGGAGGTAACTGGTACACCCGGTGAAAGCCCATGCGGTCACAGAGAGAACATGCAAACTCCACACAGACAGCATCAGAGCTCACAATTGAACCCAGGTCTGTAAGGCAGTGACTCTTCCGCTGCACCACTGGGGTGATCAGCCTTTCGCTTCACCTGGCAAAGCATTCCTTAGTTGGCCCTTCATAGTTGACATGAGTCTTTTTTCCTGGACTATCTACTCAGAGTGAGATGAAGAGCAAAGGGGATTACGGTGCAATTTCCCTTTATTCCATGAATTATGTCCTGAATGGTGCAACTGATGACTTTATGCTGCCGTTTTTAGATCTGATGTGTAGTATGCAAGAATACATAAAACATCATCAGTCTGAAGAAGGGTCCTGACCCGAAACGTTGCCTATTCATGTTCTCCAGTGATGCTGCCTGACCCGCTGAGTTACTCCAGCACATTGTGTAAATCAGCACATATTGTGGCACGGTGGTGCAGTGGTAAAGTCGCTGTCTTACAGCTCCAGAGACCAAACCTGTAGGTCCGTGTTTGATCCTGACAACGGTTGCTGTCTGTGTGGAGTTGTACGTTCACCCATTGACCACGTAGGTTTTCCCCTGGTGCTCCGGTTTCTTCCCACACTCCAAAACACAAACAGGTTTGTAGGTTAATTGGCTTCAGTAAAGATTGTAAATTGTCTCTAGAATGTAGGATAGTGTATGGGGATCACTAGTTGGCGTGGACTCAGTAGGCTGAAGGGCCTGTTTCCACTCGATATCTCTAAACTAAACTAAACTAAACTAAACTATAAACTAAACATGGTAGATGGAGGAGGGGGAAATCGTATGATTGCTTCAACAAGGGAAGACAAAATATTTTCACGTTGACACAAGGAACTGCAGATTCTGGTTTACCATAAAAGATGCAATGTGCTGAAGTAACACAGTGGATCAAGAAGCAAGTCTGGAGAAGTCAGGCGATATTTTCGTTCTGAAGAAGGATCCCGACCAGAAATATCACCTGCCCATGTTCTCTAGAGATGCTGCCTGACATCTTGTGTTACTCTAGCACTTTGTGTCTTCTTTGAACTATTTTCACCCTATTTTAATTTCTGGACACAAATATGGATGGGTTACAGTGCCCGTGAAACCAGATTTAGCAGCTCACACGTACCCATCACATCCTTCTCCCTTCATTGATGCTTTTAATTTAGAGATACAGCACAGAAACAGGCCCTTCGGCCCACCAGGTCCACGCTGACCAGCGATCCCCATACACTAGCATTATCCTACAAACTAGGGACAATTTACAATCTTTACCGAAGTTAATTAACCTACAAACCTGTATGTCTTTGCAATGTAGGAGGAATCCAGAGCCCCCAGGGAGCACCCACATGGTCACAGGGAGAACGTACATGCTCTGTACTGACAGCACCCGCAGTTAGGATCGAACCTGGGTCTCTGGCGCTGTGAGACAGCAACTCTGCCGCTGTGCCATCACGCTGCCCTTTGAAGAATTTGAAGACTTAATGGAGAATTTATGTCCTTTTGCATATCAGATCTTGCCAATAATGGATAGGCTATTTTGTGGAAACCGCAACAATTTAATGCAAATTACAAAATGATGTGTGGTTAACTGCTTAGCATCTGCTTGAAGGGGGTTAGGTGCATTTCAGAGCAAGGCTGTGCAGGCCTTAACTCTGCATTGCCCCTTTGAAGAGCCAGCCATTTGCTTACAGTAATATGTGGAGAAGGGAATGTAAATGGAATTAAAACCTGAACTATTCAAGATGCAATCAAGAGGCAATATACAGGACAAAGGGTGGTGAATCTTTGCAATTCATTCCCACGATCAGCTGTGGAGGCCAAGTCAATGGGTATTTTTAAGACAGATTCTTGATTAGTACCGGAGCTCAGAATCAAACCAGGGTTTCTGCCGCTGAGGCAGCGGCTCCACTGTTCATTTAACCAGCACAGAAAAAGCTTGTGGAGCAATTTTTGTAAGAAATACTGAGGCTTCCTGATCTTCCCTCCATACGATGTCTCCACTAATGGGAGAGTCTAGGACCAGAGGTCATAGCCTCAGAATAGAAAGGAGATGAGGAGGAATATCTGCAGTCAGAGGGTGTTGTATCTGTGGAATTAATTGCCGCAGAAGGCTGTGAAGGCCACGTCAATAGATATTCTTAAGACGGAGATTGACATATTCTTGATTAGTAAGTGTGCCAGTGGTTATGGGGAGAAGGCAGGAGAATGGGGCTGAGAGAGAAAGATAGATCAGACATGATTGAGTGGCAGAGTAGACTCGATGGGCCGAATGGACTAATTCTACTCCTATAACTTATGAACATAACCAAAAGACATTGAATATCGGGAACTCAAGTGGCACGCGAGGATTGTAAGAATCCCAAAATACCATGCGTCACTTCCTATGGCAACAAGCGCCATGCGCGCATAATGCACGCCATGCGCATCGTGCGTTGTGACATGTAAATGATGTTGTGTAAATGACGCGCAAATGACGCCCAAGTGGGACGGGCTTTAATGCTTTTTTCTTTGAAAAAAGGTCACAACCCAAAACGTTGACTGTCCTTTTTCCTCAACAGATGTTGCTCGACCCGCTGAGTTCCTCCAGCTCTTTGGTTTTTGCTCAAGATTCCAGCATCTGCAGTCTCGTTTTTCTTTTGTTATTGGGCAAAAGATTGTGGAACCCATCTGCATTGGTAGGGTCATGAAATCGATTGGTCATGATCTTTAGACGTTGGCCTTTACAGATACAGTTCAGAAACAGGCTCTTCAGCCCATCAAATCAGCGATCACCATGTACACTAGCATTATTCTACACACGAGGGACAATTTACAATTTTTACTGAAGCCAACTAACCTACAAACTTGTACATCTTTGGAATATGGGAGGAAACATAAGCACCTGGAGAGAACCCACGCAACAGGGAGAATAAACAATCTCCATACAGATGGCACCAAAGTATCGAAGTCAGGTCTCTGGCGCAGTAAGGCAGCAACACCACCACTGTGCCACTGTGTTTCACTTATTGTGTGCTCATTTATGAGCAGGCCATTCGGGCCATGAAAGCAATCCTATCAGTCCCACTCCCACTCTCCTTACTTCCCTGCAGTAACTCTCTCTCACAGCTAAGGACTCTTAAGTGCTGGAGTAACTTAAGAGACAACGGATGGGTGACATTTCTGGCCAAGTCCCTTCTTCAAACTGATTGTGGGGAGGGATGGGGGAGAAACCTCTCTCACAGCCCATTAACTCCTTTTTGAGGATTTGTGCTATTAATTTGCACATGTGGGCAATTTACAGTCGCCATGTAACCTAGCAACTCACAGTGGGATGTAAGGGGAAGCCAGAGCTCTTGCACCCGAGGTCAGGTTCGAACCCGGGTCTCTAACGGTGTAAGGGAGCAGATCTACCAGCTGTGCCACAGTGCCTGGTTAGGTTGGTTAGGTTAAGTCAGTTTAGGTTCGGCTGGGTCAGATTAGGTTAGGTTAGGTTAGGTTAGGTTAGGTTAGGTTAGGTTGCGTTAGATTAAGTAGGTTAGGTTGCGTTTAGGTTTATTTTTGTTACATGTATAGAGGTAAGGTAAAAAGATTTGTTTTGCTTGCTATCCAAACAGATCAGGTATACTATACATAAATCCAATCAAGTCAAACTCAATTACAATAGATAGAGCAAAGGGGGAGATACAGAGCACACAAAATAGTTCTCAGCATTGTAGAGCATCAGTTCCATAGACAAAGTCCAATGTCCGCAATGGGGTAGAGGTGAATCAGACAGTACCCTAGTTTATGGAGGGACTGTTCAGAACCCTGGTAACAGAGGAAGAAAAATTACTATCCCTGAAGAAAATTACATTTCAGAATATTCCATTGCTTGTAAATTATTAAAAGCAGCTGTGGTGTAGTTACGTTAAGCACTAACATGGACATGCTTCAAACCAAAGATAGACAGAAGTGTGATGGATTTAAAATTGTATATGTCTTGGTCTTATTTTAATATACTGCACAAATTACATTCAGAAATTAGGTTAATGTAATAGGTAGAAAAACAATTTGCATTGCAAAAATATAAATGGCAGCACTTGGTTATAGTACTTGGTTTAATCATTAAGTGCTGAACTTGTAATTACACTTGTAATCCATTATATTGTTATGCCCATGGATCATATTAATTGAAAATGAATTTATAATTGACACCTGTTGCACATTTTTAGAAAACAATCAAAAATGTATTAACTGGAGCGCCGAATGCTGGCAATTGATCTAACACAACTACACTTGTTGTTTCAAGACTAGATTTAGATATGACATTATAAATAGTTCTGACAGAGTGAATAATGAGAAAGTGTTTTCAGCAGCAAGAGGCCTGGTAACCAGAAGACAAGAATTTAAGGTGCTTGCCAAAGAATCTTGAGACGGCATGAGGAAATATTTTTTTTTACAAAGCGAAATGTTGACCTGAAATGTACTGCCTGAAATCATAGCAGAGATAGGTTCAATAGAAACAATCTAAAGGAAACTGGAGGGAAACAAAATGTATTACTCATGTTCATAACCTATAGAAGCAGAATTAATGATACCTTATTGTTACATAGTGTACCTAGGTACAGTGAAATGCATTGTTTTGCATACACCTGGGCAGAATTGGGCCACTCGGCCCATCAAGTCTACTCCGCCATTCTATCATGGCTGATCTATCTTGCCCTCTCAGCCCAATTCCCCTGCCTTCTTGCCTTCTCCCCATAACCCCTGACACCCGTTTTAATCAAGAATCTTTCAATCTCCGCCTTAAAATATCCATTGACTTGGCCTCCACAGCCTTAAGTGGCAATGAATTCCACAACTTCACCACCCTTTGACTAAATAAATTCATCCTCATGTCCTTTCTAAAGGTACATCCTTTTACTTTGAGGCTGTGCCCTCTTTTCCTAGACTCTCACATCCTCTGGAGGGAAGATCAGGAAGCCTCAGTATTTCTTTCAAAAATTTCCCCACAAACTTTTTCTGTGCTGGTTAAATGAAAAGTAGAGCCGCTGCCTCACACGCATAGTCCCTGGTACGAGTTGGGCCGAAGAGCCGTTTTCCATGCTGTTTACTCTATAACACTATTGTTTCATCTCTGCCATGTACACTCTGTTGAATGCATGCACTTTGGTCATATGAGAACTATGGCAAACATTAAAAACTTTTATCCAATATTTAACATTCCAATATTGACAGAGGTTTGGAGTGTTTATAACAATTGCTAGTTTGAGATTTTTTATATTTATTTCCAGCCAGATGTCAGAAAGAAGAGGATAAGTGCCTTGATTCAACGACCTAAGTTCAGTAAGATTTTGTTAAGTGCCAATTTTATTTAAGGGTGAACTACCGAAAGATTCCCTCAAGCTTTAACTTCGGAGGAGATGTGATTGAAATCACAGGAGATTAACCTGATTAATCACCTAAATACTGTAATATTTAATTGGCAATTGTTTCCAAATGAACAGATGATTATTTCAACATTCTTGGTTTTACTTATTTCCTGAAGATATTTCCCTTAGCTTAGAGCACAAAGTGCTGGAGTAATTCCAGATGAGATGAGGAGGAATATCTTTAGCCAAAAGGTAGAAACTGTGGAACTCATTGCCACAGACGACTGTGGAGGCCAAGTCAATGTGTAGTTTTAACGCGGAAATGTATAGGTTCTTGATTAGTAAGGGTGTCAAGGGTTACGGGGAGAAATCAGAAGAATGGGGTTGATTGGGAAATGTAGATAGGCCATGATTGAATGGCGGAGTAGGCGCGATGGGTCAAATGGACCCAATATCTTATGGAAAGACGGCAAGAAGTCAAAAGGGTGTCAGATGAGAAGAGAAGTAACAGAAGGGTGAAATGTAAAGCCAGAGGGAGGGATATAGATATAGGAGGGGGTTGGGGGGAGACGTGGGGTAGGTAAGTGAATGAAATGGGGGCACATTGGGGTGGGTTAGATGGGGTTCAGGAGAAGTATGGGATAATAAAAGCAGATGGGTTGTTACCTGAAGTTGGAGAATTCAATGTTCATACCGTAGGGTGGTCAGCTGCCTAATATAAGGTGCCAGTTCCTCCAGTTTGCGTGTGGCCACAACTTGGCAAAGGATGAGGCCCAGAGCAGAAAGGTCAGTGCGGGAATGGGAAGGGGAGTTGAAATGGTTACCAACCAGGAGATTCAGTAGGCTGTGGCGGATTGAGCGCAAATGTTCTGCCATGCGAAATGATCATCTAGTCTACAAGGAGGTCACATCAGAAGCACCAAATACAGTGATTAAGGTTAGAGGAGGTCCACGTGAACCTCTTTTTTAGTTTAGTTTAGTTTAGTTTATTGTCATGTGTACTGATGTACAGTGAAAAGCTTTTTCTTGTATGCTGACCAGTCAGTGGAAAGACTATACATGATTACGATCGAGCCATCAGCAGTCTACAGATACATGATAAAGGGAATACAAGATAAAAATCCAGTAAAGTCAGATCCAAAATAGCCCGTGTCTCCAATAAGGTAGATAGTAGCTCAGGACCACTCTCTAGTTGTTGGTAATGTGGTTCCATTGGGAAGATGGAAATGTGGAGAGAATAGAATGCGATCTGCCTTGATGGATATTTAATTGTGTGCACACATGTGGGGGCTGAAGGGTCTGTTTCTGTGCGATATGACCCTAACACTCTCAGCAAAGAATGTCGATGTTGGTATATTAATAGGAAAGATAGTGGTTTCCAGCTTATGTGAAGGTTTGTTAAATGTAATAATAATTTCGACACTTAAATCCAGCGTGATATTCATAATCAGAAATTCATTAAATTTTACATCATCTTCCACTATTGCAAAGGGAGATGAGAAGGAATTTCCCAATGTGAAGGAATGATTATAAATTCAATTGTAGTGAAGCAGTTTAAAATTTAAAAAACTCTCGAAGAGCAATAGCAACTTCCCTTGAGATACTGCCAGCCACATTTATTTTACGCTACAACAGTGGGTTTATGCTGAAAGTGTGCTCGGAAATGTTGAGCTTCCAAGTCAAGTCAAGTTGCGTTTATAGCCATGTGCACAATTACAGTGAGGTACAGGTGGAATGAGAAGCCTCAGCGGCTTGGAAAGTCTGGAGCGGCTGCCTCCTCCCCGGAGACCGGGGCACTCGTAGCCCTCAGGCCGCGCCGGTTGGAGCTCCGACCCCGGCGAACTCGATCCCTGGCTCCGCGGCGCTCCAAATCCAGCGCCGCCCGCGGCCGGACGCCCGCAGCCCCAGCTCCGCGATGTTGGGAGTCGGCGGCCACAGCGCTCCGGAGCCAGGGATCGAGTTCGCCGGGGTCGGAGCTCCAACCGGCTTTGCCCGCTCCCCGCTGGTATCCCAGTGCTGCGCCGCCGCCGCCGCCGAAGCTGTAGTCCCGGCCGGTCCCGACAGGAAACGCCGCTCCATTCTCGATGGTAGGCCGTGAGGACGGGGCGAAGAAGCAGCTTGGAGGGATGCTGCCTCTCCGACCAGGTAGGGGACTAAGAATTAAAGTTTTCCCCTTTCCCCCCCCCCCCCACCCACCACATAGAAGACCTCCAAACTAACTGACTAACATTTAAGCAATGATTTACAGATGTTTAAGTAGCTACAGTAGTACAGACCTGGGTTGACCGTGGGTCGTTTCGGGTCAAGTTTGGCGCCAAACGCGAGCTTTGGTGTGCAGACGACATCCTGGGGAAAATGTTCGGTTTTCGGAGCTTTTCGGTTTTCGGAATTTCGGATAAAAGGTTGTGAACCTGAACCATAAAACAATTCTACCTTGAAGTTAATAAAGGATTAGAAAGAGTATGATAAGACAACAATTAAAAGAAAACAGCAACTACAGACAGGAAAGAACACAAAAGAACATAATAATTCCCTCAAAGATGTCAGTGATTAGTGATACTTTACAAGACATAACTTGCGCTTCTTTCTCATTGCAAACAATTCAAACACTTTCAATATCAAAATAGTTCAAAGTCTCAAGATTCCATATAAATAATAACATTTTCATGCGGATTAAAGTTGTATGTCAAAGGTTGAATAGAAATAAGATTAAAAAGATCAGGACAGCTTTCAAGGAAATCGTTACATGTTTCTTCAGGAGAAAAATCAATGAGAAAGCATAGATCTATTATTAAACTGACTGCACATTAAGTAACAGAATAAACACCTCTGTGAGATCTTTAATCATTATCCAAATGCGGTTAATACAATACTAATTATAGACCCATTGGCATTCTTGAGGATTGCAAACCAGAATTTCTTAAACACCACTCCCTTCATCCTTTAATGTAAGACTGGTTTAATCTCCGACAGGGACTTGTTCTTGGACGGTCTATAAATCCTACAGCTCCTCCATGTGGTTGAAGCTATGATAGGCACTAATTCTGCAATGAAGTCCCTGAGAGCACTAAATCATGAAGGGTTTTGATAGAAGGACTCGGGCAGCACAGCGATGCAGCTGGTAGAGCTGCTACCTCATGGCACCAGAGACCCGGGTTCGATTCTAACCTTGAGTGCTGTCTGTGCTGAGCTTGCACGTGCTCCCTGTGACTATATCTGAAGAATGGTCGCGACTGTCTGATGGTTGGATGGGTCAAGACTGTCACCTATCCAGAGATGTTCTCTGGAGATGCTGTCAGATCCAATGAATTACTCCAGCACTTTGTGTTTCTCTTTTTGTAAACCAGCATCTGCAGTTCTACATGATTCCAAACTTTTCTATCCCTGAGCTTAACAATTTGCGACTCTGTGTCCTTGTGGGCTCACAGCTTCTCATCGTTGTCATTTCATCGCTGGCCAGCAATCAGCCTATCAAATAACCCCCTCATCTGTGTTCATTTATTTCCCACCAGGCTCTGTCCTGCTCCGCCCAGGTTTCTTTTCTGCCACTCTCCCCCCCCCGCTATCAATCTGAAGAGTCCCGACCTGAAACATCACCGATCTATGTCCTCCAATGATGCTGCCCGACCCATTGAATTAATCCAGCATTTTGTGTGTTTCTTTGGGAAACCAGCATCTGCAGTTCCTTTTTTCTCCATAGAACATAGAACAGTTCAACACAGGAATATGTTCTTCAGCACAATATGGCTTTGCTGAACATGATGCCAGGTTAAGCTAATCTCCTTTGCCTGTATGTGACCCATATCCCACCATTCCCTGCATATCCATGTGCCTATCCAAAAGCCTCCTAAATGCCACTAAGTTTGGGTGGGCGGCGCGACTCACATCGCAGCGGCCTCTGCAGTCCATCTGTCGTTTTTTTGGGGTTTTCTTTGTCGCGTTTGAATGTTTGAATGTAGTTTAAAGTGCTTTTTTTTTAAACTGTGTATATGTGTTGGGGTCGGGGGGTGGTGGAAACTTTTAAAATCTTTCCCATGCACGGAGAATCCGACCTTTTCCCTGTTGGGTCTCCGTTGTCGTTGGGGCCTAGCACCGTGGAGCGGCCTCCAACCGGAATGACCTGGGGCTCCAGTCGCGGAGCCTGCGGACATACCCATCATCTGGCCGAGTTCGGAGCGGGAGGAGCTGTGGTGGCACGCTGCTGCGACCCGACCCCGGGGATTCGGAGGCTCCAACCGCAGGTCTGGTGGACGGTGACACCGGGAGCTCGTGGATCCCTGCTGGGAGACCGCTTTTCGGGGCTTCCGCAATGGCAACTTCTCTCGCCCGAGTTGCGGGGTTGAAAATTACCTGGAGCGGGGCCTTACATCGCCCGGCGTGGCTTTAAATGGCCGCGGGACTTGTTAGCGCCCGCCGGGGGGATCAACACCAAGACCCGGAGCGCGGCCTTGCATCGCCCGGCGCGGCTTTAATGGCCGCGGGACTTACTTACCATCGCCCGCCGGGGGCTTTGACTCTGACATCGGGAGGAGAATGAGGTGTGCAGGGGAGAGATAAGACTTTGCCTTCCATCACAGTGAGGAGGAGATTCACTGTGATGGATGTTTGTGTAAATTGTGTTGTGTCTTGGTTCTTTTTCTTGTGTGTTTGACTGCAGAAACCAAATTTCGTTTGAACCTCAATGAGGTTCAAATGACAACAAATAAATTGTATTGTATTGTATTGTATTGTAACTGCCACCACCACCACACTGGCATTCCAGGCACTCGGTATCGTCTTTGTAAAAATAATTGCCCTACACATCTCCTTAAAATTTTTCCCCTTTCATCTTCAAACTGTCAATGTTGTTAAAGGTTTTTCCATTAGCTGTATATTTTCCCTTACCTTAATGTTGTAAACGATCTTGCCATGAGCTGGAAACATGTTCAACCTCCCAAGTGCAAACTTGTTTGGATTAAATTCCATCTGCCATTTCTCTGCCCATTTGTGCAGTGGTCTATATCCTGCCGTTACATACTTTAAAAGCCTTCCTCACAGTCTGCAACTTTCAGCAATCTTAGTGTCATCTGCAAATTTATGAACCAGCCCATCTACATTTGTGTCCAAATAATTTATATATATCGCAAACAATTATGTTTACATCATTATTGGAGCTGGAGGTTTTTATCAGTCATAAAACATGCTCTAAAAGTGTATATGCTACCTGATAGTCGGATTTACATGCTAAATAGGTATACCTAAGGGTGCTTTATGGCAAGGCTCAATAATAAATCTTTGGGCTTCTTGCTATTGATTAATGAGAATGTAATTCCAAAGGAGTTTGCAGAGGATGCCAAAACTGGAGGGAACCCAATAAATTCTGAAGGATTTATAACGTGATGTAGCATCTTTAATATTGGAAATGTCCCAGGGCTAATGATTCAGAAGGGGGGGGGGGGATAGAAGAAATAAAATGATAATGTAACAATCGCCAAGCCATAAAGGGACAGTTTGAAAGATAAGTGAAAGCAAGAGTTTCGAGTAGACGTGCAATGCTGGAAGACCAGAAAGGTTTTGATGACAGTTCCATTCAGTTCCACATATAAAAAGAAGATGTGGACCTGCAAGGTTAAGGATGTCATGGTGAGTTTCAAGCAAATAAATCACACCAAGATTGGGAATATGAATACAGGCAAAGCTTTTAAATAAATGTCATCTGTGAATAAAGATTCAGAGTTAAGTTGAAGAGGATGAAAATAATGGAGGAGAGAACTTAGCGTTGAGCAAGCTGGATTTTTTAAGAGGATGGAAGACGAGCTAGAGATCTTCTGGGAAACACACCTTGAGTTGATAGGAGCGGTGCATAACTTTGGTGTCAAGAGACAAGAGTGTTCATTTCTTCTGTGCACTGGATATGAACAATGAAATTCTTCCTTGCTGCAGCTTTACAGGCCCAGAGGAAACAACAAGGAACAATAAATTAACAGTTATTCTCAGTAAACTAGATAATAGATGGATCTAAGTAAACTACTTAGTTAATCAAAGTAAACCAGATAGTGTGTAGAGCAACCAAAGTAGTGCAAAGTCTGTAATTTGGTTGGGTTGGGGTAGGGCTGAGGTAGGGTAGGGTAGGGGTAGGGTAGGGCTGAGGTAGGGTTGTAAAGGATTGCGATAGTGTTTTGAAGGGTTGAGGTACTGTTGGGGTAGGGTTGTGAAGTGTTGTGTTATTGTTGGGGCAGGGTTGTGTTAGGGCTAAGCTAGGGTTCGGCTGGGGATGGGGTAGAGTTGGGGTATGGTTTGGGTAAAGTTGAGGTTGGGTTGAGGGTCGGGTTACGCAGCATGGTTCATGAATCTGATGGTAGATGGGAAGAACCTCCTCTTGAACTTGGAGGTAATGGTTAATGGGTAATGGTTCTCACGCTTCTGTAGCTACTTCTCGATGATCACAGCAAGATGTGCCTGACCAGGGCAGTGAGAGACATAGAGTCAAGCTTCAACCCAGCTTGCCAATGCTGACCAAGATGCCCCACCTACATTAATCCCACATGTGTACATTTGGCCCATATCCTTCAAAGCCTTTCCTATCCATATATCTTTCCAAATGTCTTCTAAATAAACTTTATTAGCTGTTTTCTTGTGTCAGCGATCCTGTAGATCTCTTCGATGGTGTGGAGGTCAGTACCCGGGTTGGACCAGGCAACGTCCACCTCTACTTTCTGCAGCTCCCTTCACTCTTGAGCATCCGAGTTTCCCCAGAACAGGCTGTGATGCAACCAGTCAGTATGCTCTCCACCGTACTCTCGTAGACGTTTGATAGAGCAGTGGGTGATATGCTGATTCTCCTCAGACTTCTCAGGGGAGAAGGGGCGGCACAGTGGCGCAGCAGTAGAATCGCTGCCTTACAGCATTAGAGATCTGGGTTCAATCCTGACTACGGGTACTGTCTGTATGGAGTTTGTATGTTCTCCCCATCACCTGCAGGGGCTCCGGTTTCCTCACACACTCCGAAGATGCACAGGTTTATAGGATAATTGGCTTGGTAAAAATTGTAAACTGTGCATAGTGTGTGTAGTGTTATTGTGCGGAGGTTGCTGTTCGGCGCGGACTCGGTGGGCCAAAGGTCCTGTTTTCACTCTGTATCGCTAAACTAAACTAAACTAAACTAAACTAAACTAAACTAAACTAAAGGAACAGGGTTTAACATTGGGGAGATGGGGGGCAGGAAATCTGTCTCATTGCATATGATTTGGAATTTGAAGCTTGATTCACATGAACGTGGGTCCTCACAGTCAAATTCTCTCTGAATGAGTCATCGTGATGGTTGGCTAATGGCAAGAGATTAGAAAAGCCTCGAAACCCAAGATCGCATTCTCACAAATACATAGCAGGAGGGAAAATCGACTTATCCATGGTTTGATGGCAGGGAGATGGTTCAACACCAATGGTGGTTATGAGCACAATGGAGAAAGTGACGAGGAGGAGCGAGTGACCTCTCGGTTTGAAGGGTTCGATGCAGTTCAGTGTAGTTAAGTGCAAATTGAGGAGCGCGACGTCAAACTGAACAAGGAATCAATATTTGGTTTTGTTCCATAATGAGACATTTTCCTTCTAAGAGCAGATGCAGACCATCAATAAACGCTGTTACCACATCAACAGCAGCAACCTACATTTATAGAGTGTTTATAACAGCAAAACATCACACGGGCTTCACAGGAACACAGAGGAACACAATTTGACACCTAGCCACATGAGGTGATACTATGGTACAGCCAAATCCATGCAGGCAGCAGCAAGTTTTAAGCCATGTCTTGAAGGGAAAAATAGGAAGCAGAGAGGTTTACTGAGGTACGGGGGGGGGGGGGGGGGTTACGGTGGTGCAATAGTAAAGTTGTTACCTAAAGGGCCTGTCCCACTTGGGCGACATTTGCGCGTCATTTGCGCAACATCATTTACGCGTCACAATGCACGATGCACGATGCACCATCGTGATGCGCACGTGATGCGCACAAGGCATGCATTACGCGCGCATGGCGTGTGGTGAGGCGTGGTGGCGTAGGCAGTGAAGCGCGGTCGCGCCCCAGGATTTTGGGATTCACAAAACCTTCGCGCACCACCTGCGTGACACGCAAATGATGCCCAAGTGGGACAGGCCCTTTACTGTGCAAGAGACCCAGGTTCGATCCTATGGGTGTTGTCTGTACGGAGTTCTCCCTGTGACTGCATGAGTTTACTCCGTTTGCTCCGGTTTCCTCCCACAACTCAAAGGTTTGTAGGTTAATTGGCTTCTATAAATTGTAGATTGTCCCTGGTGTGTATGACAGTGCTTGTGTAAGTGGTGATCGTTGGTCTGCGCGGACTCAGTGGGCTGAAGAGCCTGTTTCCACGCTGTATCTCTAAAGTCTAAAGTCTAGGTAATTCCAGAGTTTACGATCTTGGCTTTCATGATGAGACAATCAAAATCGGTAATGAGCAAGTCTTAACTGGAATCAATGAAGTGTGATTAAATAGCGAGGGTGGTATTCTGAAAACAGGCATGCAGCATTTCATTAGTCTTGTCCAGCATTCTTACAACCAAAGTTCCATTCCAGGATTTCCTCTCCATGTTATTTATTCATTTCTCAATTTTTATTTCTCAGGACGGGAGGTTACAGTTGACTTGCTCACATCCCTTCACACATACAAACCCTCACACACACACAAACACTCACACAAACCCTCATACACACATGCATACATACATATATACACACACACAAACTCTCACACGCAGACAAGCCCTCACACAAACCCTCATACACACATGCATAGACACACACAAACCCTCACACATAGACAAACCCTTACACGCACACAAACACACACATAAGCACAAACACACACACAAAACCTTCACACAAGCATACGCACACAAATGAACCTTCACCAGCACCCATACACGAACCTTCACACAAACACACACACCCTCACACACACATATACTCTTACGCAAACCTTCCCAAGCACACAAACCCTCGCACACACACACACACACACACACAGACATGCACACACACACACACACACTCACACGTGCATGCGTACACACACACACACATGCACACACACTCACACGTGCATGCGTGCACACACACAATTGTACACCACTTTCACCCGTACCTCCCGCACTCTCACAGAGACATTTCCCTCCACAACATCCCACACATGGACCCCGGCTGTGAGGGTTTACTGAAACTCAGTTCTTCTGAATTGCTCCAGCTTCTATCTTTGGTATAAACCAGCATCTGCCATCTTTGTTTCTACATATTCCCTGCCAAGATTTGTGCTACTTTCTTTTCCTCCCTACAATCAGTCTGAAGAAGTGTCCTGACCCAAAACATCACCTATCCATGTTCTCCAGAGAGGCTGCCTGGCCAGCTGAGTTACTCCAGCACTTTGTGTTTATCTATGATATAAACCAGCATCTGCAGTTCCTTCTTATCACATTTTGGCAGCTGCACTTTCAATCTGAAGAAGGGACCCGACTCGGAACTTCACCCATCTTTCCAGAGTTGCTGCCTGAGTTACTCCAGCACTTTGTGTCTATCCTCAGTTGCTACATCTTCCAAAAAGCACACTCGCTCAGTTGAAAGGAAATGGCCCTTAGTACAATGTAACATCGTGAAGAGCTCAGAAACTTCCACTTGGCTTCATTCAAGCATAAACCTGAAGCAATATTATTCAGGGAAGTGTGTATGAAATCCCCATTTGTCATTTCAGGCAGGGAAGCGATGGGTTTAAAAGAGAGACAATGAACATTAGGAAAAGATTAACTAGATATTGAGGCTATTAAAACAACTGAGATTTCTTGCATTGGAGCCATCTACTTGTACAGTAACGTGAACACAGAACCACAATGCATGGGGCTAAAGCAAGGTGCAGCATGAAGAATACAAATGGCAAGAAGACACTGGAAGAGACTTGTCTCAGGAAACCAACAAGTGGGCGGCACAGTGGCACAGCTGGCAGAGCGGCTGCATCACCGCGCCGAAGTCCCAGGTTCAATCCTGACCTCGGGTACTGTCTGTGTGGAGTTTGCAAACTCTCCAAGTGACGGCACGGGATTTCTCCCTTTAGTTTATTATTACTGTCACGTGTACTGAGGTGAAAAGCTTTTTGTTGTATGGTATTCTGTCAACTGAAAGACTATACATGATTACAATCGAACCATCAACAGTGTACAGATAAATGATAAAGTGGATAACGTTTATTGCAAGATTAAGTCCAGTAAAGTCTGATCAAAGATAATCTGAGGGTCTCTAATGAGCTCGATAGTAGCTCAGGACTGCTCTCTGTTGGTAGGATGGCTCAGTTGGCTGATAACAGCTGCCTCACATCGCTTGAGACCTGGGTTCGATCCTGTCCTTGGGTGCTGTCTGTGTGGAGTTTGTACATTCTCCCTGTGATCACGTGGGCTTTCTCCATTTAGTTTAATTTAGTTTATTGCCATGTGTACTGAGGTATAATGAAAAGCTTTTTGTTGCGTAGTATCCAGTCAGTGGTTAAAGGTATAACGGTTAGTCCAATAAAGTCCAATTAATGATAGTGTATAGTATAGTATAGTATAGTATAGTATATCTTTATTGTCATTTTCCTGAGTACTCACATACCCAGAGGAAACAAAAAAACGTTGCTCAACCAGTGTCCATTCAGTGTGCAGTAAAAAATAAATAGAAATAAAAATACATATATCATGAACAAATTAAACACTCTACTCTCTACTAAACATCAACAGGCGTTCCGATCGGCAGCGGCACGACAGTGGCTCTGCTGCAGTGTGTCCAGGTTGATGGTTGGTGCACGATACTTTGGCAGGGGGCAAAGTCCGTTTATCAGTCTTATAGCCTGCGGGAAGAAGCTGAGGAGCTTCCTGCTGGTTTTGCATCTAATGCTCCTGTACCTCTTCCCAGATGGCAGGATGGAGAATATGTGATGCGATGGGTGGTAGGGGTCTTTGATGATGGAGATGACTGCTGATACATCTCTTCCTATATATGTCCAGCAGGAAAGGGAGTGGTGAACCAATAATCCTGCTGGCGGTCTTCACAATCCTGTCTAGTTGGTGCTGTTCGTACGCCTTGCAGCTCCTGAACCAGGAAGTGATGACGTAGGTTAATGTGCTCTCGATTGTCCCCCTATAAAAAGTTCATAGGTGTGTAGTGGGGAGACCTGCTTTCCGTAGTCTTCGGAGAGGGTGTAGTCGTTGCTGGGCTCTCTTGACCAGTGCTGTGGTGTTGGTCGTGGACGTCAGGTCAGCTGACAGGTGGAGTCCTAGGAACTTCACTCTGCTGACCCTTTCCACATCAGCTCCATCGATGTGCAGAGGTGTATGGTGTGGATAGGAGGTCAGGGCTGCTCTTTAGTTGGTGATGGGATGGTTCAGTTGCTTGATAATAGCTGGGAGGAAACTGTCCCTGAATATGGAGGTGTGCGTTTTCAAACTTCTGTACTTCTTGCCTTATGGGAGAGGGGAGATGAGGGAGTGCTCCAGTTTCCTCCCACATCCCAGAGACATGGGGATTTGTAGGTTAATTGGCATCTGTAAATTGCCCCCTAGTGTGTAGGGAGTGGATGAGAAAGTGGGAACATAGAACTAGCGTGAACAGCTGATTGATGGTCCGCATGGACTCAGTGGGCCAAAGGGCTTTTTTCCATGTTCTATATCTAAACTAAACTAAACTAAATGATTCTGTGAATGTGTAAGGGAAGGATCTTTGTCTTGTAGACATTGGGTGAAGGCTCATTCTCTTGATTGCTTCAGTGAGCAAGGTCATAGTCATAGAGTGATACTACATGGAAACAGGCCTTTCAGACCAACTTGCCCACACCGACCAACATGCCCCATCTACACTAGTCCCACCTGCCTGCATTTGGCTCATATCCCTCTCAATCTGTCCAATCCATGTACCTGTCTAATTGTTTCTTAAACATTGCAATAGTCACTGCCTCAACTACCTCCTCCGGCAGCTCGTTCCATACATCCACCATCCTTTGTGTGAAAAAGTAACCGCTCAGATTCCTAACAAATCTTTCCTCCTTCACCATCAACCTTTGTCCTCTGGTCCTAGCCTGCTCAACCTCTCCCTGGAGCTCAGGACCTCATGCAACATGCTCGTGAATTTTCTCTGCACCCTTTCCAGATTGAAAACATCCAGTGAGTAATATATTTTAAATTGGAAATGTTCATGCGTTGGGGTATAAGATTTGAAGGTAAGAGGGAAATAGAGGAAATTCTTAAGAGGAAGATGAAAAAATATTGTAATTTCCCCCGAAATATTGCAAATACAGTATTTTGCAATATTGCAAATAATACAAAATATTGCAAACTCCGGGCCCGCTGAGTTTTCCTACATTTTCTGTTTTTATTGTAATTTCAAATTAGTCTAGTTAAATTTAGTTCGGAGATACAGCACGGAAACAGGCCCTTCAGCCAACCGTGTAAACCAGCGATCCCCGTACACTAACACTATCCTACACACAGGGACAATTTACATTTATACCACGCTAATTAGCCTACAAACCTGCATGTCTAAGGAGTGTGGGAGGAAACTGGAGCTTCTCGGAGAAAACCAACGCAGGTCACGGGGAGAACATACAATTTCTGTACAGACGGCACCCGGGAGTCAGGATCGAACCCGGGACTCTAAGACAGTAGCTCTACCACTGCACCACTGTGCCACAAAGTTAGCTTCTAAAGATGAATTTCCTCAAAATAGCAATGGCAGAATTCTTCAAGGCTGATGGTGTCAGTATATTTACAGCACAGATAGTTTCCCAACACACCTTGGCCTGTGGTTGTGAAACTCCAGCTCCCTTACAATGGTTCAATGTATCAAGGGTCCATACTTAAGTACAATCCCCCATTAAGTTACACAATGCATAGAATCAGCCCACTGAGTCCATTTACAAGAGTCGCCAGGTTTTGGAGCCATTTTTACAGTCCCAGCTGCAGCTGGATATAAAGGCCCATTGCAGCCGTCACCTCCGTCCGGATCATCTTATGAACCGTCGTCCCTCTCCTCGTCCGGCCACCTTCAGCCTTCGTGCCATGGGGGGCTCAGCTCCCACAGCCGACCTTGAGGGCATGGAAGATAAGACCCCTGATTCCTCGTATGGGCACGTTGTTCAGCATCTCCTTCCACTCTTCGCGGGTGAGCAGGGGACGTGTCTCGGACGAGGCTCCCTCACCAGCCGGGTTCCCAGTTCCGTGGTGGGCGAGCCAGGCCTGCTGCCAGCTGGGGTATGGCTACACCCCGCAGCCCGCAGGGAGCCTCTCTTCCGTGCGGCCCTCTGGGTATGCATTTCCTTGAATGTGTCTGAATATTTTCACTGCAGATGATAAATTCACTCATTCAATGATTTAATTATAATTTATTGTCACATGTACCTTGGAACTATGAAACTCTTTGCTTTTGCATACAATACACAAAGTACGCAAAGTGTTGCCATGTTTCTGGTGCCGACAAAGTTACAAAAGTAATCATTGGAGTCCCAATGGTCCCCCTTTTTTCTCTGTGCCCCAACTCCCCCTCCCGAAGGACTTGTTGCCATGCTGTAAGAGTCTATGACTGCAAATCACAACACCCACCACCCTGAGCATGACCTTTATCACCATTCCACCATCAACCCTCCCATGTAGAAGCAAGGAATGCAGATGCTGGTTAACAATAAAATACACCAAATGCTGGAGTATCTCAGTGGGTCAGGCAGCATCTCTAGAGAACATGGTTTTGGGTTGGAACCTTTCTTCAACCCTCCCATTTTCCCTGACCAGCTGAAAGACGCCACTGGGCCCTCCCCTTTCACGGTCCGGCCGTCTCCTCCAACTTTCTGACTTCCCCTCGGGATGTCCTTACTGATATCAGCAGCAATCCCAGAACTGTGTCTTATCAATGGTTCAATTGTGCTTTTATTGTCCCAAGTGCAAAGTGTTACCACATAGTGAAACTATTTTCTTTACAAAATCACAATAAAAGAAATTGAAGAGACTATTAAATCACTGAATAACGGTAAAACGCCAGACACAGATGGGTTTAGTAATGAATTTTATTAAAACATTTATGATTTAATCTCCCCGCGTTTACACCTTTATACACATTTAAAGAACAGACGCTACCACAAACTTTAGCCGAATCAACTATTACACTGATACTCAAAAAAGATAAAGATCTCGAAGAGCCCGGATCATATAGAGCAATAGCTCTGCTAAATAGAGATCAGAAAATATTAGCTAAAACCCTGGCAAGAAGACTAAGCAAATACGTTAGTAAATTAATACATTCTGATCAAACTGGGTTTATACCCAAGAGACACGCGTTCAACAACTTGAGACGCCTGTTTAATATAATGCACTCACATAGAACGATAAAAGAAGACTTATCAATTATTTCAATAGACGCAGAAAAAGCATTTGACCAAGTAGAATGGAAATATCTTTTTACAGTATTGCAAAAATTTCAATTAGGAGAAAATTTTATTTCATGGATAAAGTTGTTATATAACAAGCCGACTGCCAGAATACTGACTAATCAAACACTCTCACCTAAATTTCAGTTATCCAGGGACAATAGACAAGGGTGTGCATTATCACCTCTGTTATTTGCCCTTGCGATTGAACCTTTAGCTGAAAGCATAAGAGTACATCCGAATATTCATGGCTATAATACTAAATATTCTAATAATAAAATATCATTGTATGCAGATGACGTACTACTATATATTACCAATTCCCAAGTTAGTATTCCAAACATACTAAATCTTATAGAGGAATTCGATTCCTTCTCAGGATATAGAATAAACTGGAACAAAAGTGAAATGATGTCAATAAAACCTCAAGATCCGACACACCTTCTAAAATGTCCTTTTAGAATTGCTACGGAAAAAAATAAATATCTTGGAGTTTACGTAACTAGAAAATATCCTTCTTTATTCCAAGCAAATATTCCACCATTAATTACCAAACTAAATGCCCTTATTCAATTTTGGAAAACGCTTCCGATTTCCATCATAGGTAGAATAAATGCCATAAAGATGATTTCCCTTCCACAAATCCTGTACCTATTTCAATCAATACCGATTTTTCTCCCTAATTTAAAAAAAAAACTCGATTCTGTGATCACAATCTTTATTTGGGATTATAAAACTCAGAGAATCCATAAACGACATTTATGTAAACCCAAAGAAATTGGCGGACTGGCACTCTCTAATTTTTTTTACTATTACTGGGCAATGAATATTAAAAATTTAATCTATTGGATGGACGATACATGCCAACATGTAAAGTGGCTAATAATGGAGAGAGAAGATTGTTCGCCTTTTAATATAGTACATCCTTCTCTCTCCAATAAATCTGAAGAAATCAGTTTATGAGAAAAATCCGATAATCCATAGCACCTTACGAATCTGGAAACAAGTGAAGTCAACCCTTAAATTGAGAAATTTATTTCTTCTCTCACCAATCGCCAACAATCCCTCATTTAAGCCGTCTACTTTAGACAAGGCGTTGATACAATGGGAAAGCTTAGGAATTTAAAAAACTGGGAGATCTTTATGAGATGGGGACTCTCCTCTCATTTCAAGAATTACAGTCAAAATATCATCTGAAAGGTAGCCAATACTTTAGATATCTTCAAATACGAAACTATTTGAAATCACATACCCAAGACTGGCTATCTATGGTTCCAGACATACTAGACGAATGCATGAATAGAAACTCGGATTCAAATAAGTTAATATCGTACCTTTATAATACCCTCTTAAATATACAAACCCCATCATCGGAAATAATTAGGCGAGCTTGGGAAGATGGGAACTGGGCCTAACAATTTAAAAAGATAGATGGGAGGAAAGCCTTCTATATATACACAACTGTTCTCTTAACGTTAGGCATTCGTTAATACAATTTAAAATACTGCATAGACTTTATTATTCAAAGTCTAAACTGAATAAGATCTTCACAAATGTTTCCCCTATTTGTGATAAATGTCTCCTTCCTGTATAAAGTTACATAATTTCTGGAGGGGAATTTTTAAATAAAATTGGCCCCCGACACAGAATTTATTACTCTAGGTACGTCAGAAGCCTGTTCTGAGCTAACATTATTTCAAAGACGTATCCTTAACTATGGCCTGATAACGGCGAAAAAACTAATACTTAAATTTTGGAAACACACATCAGCCCCTACTGTGAAGATGTGGATTACAAACATGTTCGAGACACTACATCTTGAAATTATTAGGCTTGTCTTGGCAGAAAAATCAGATCTATTTTTCAAGACATGGACACCCTTTACCGAATTCTTACAAGGATAGTATGGCGCAACACAAATTTGGATTTAAATCCGATTCTGGGTTGGGTGAGGTGGGGGGGAGGAGGGGGGGAGACGAGGGGCAGACCACTTTTTTCTTTTTTGCATTTTCCTTTTTTTTTCTTTTTTTTTTTTCTCTCTTATATCTTTATTCACTCTTTGGCCACACTACTTAAGTAGTTTAGGGGTCTTTTCTTTTCACTTTTCACTTTTTCCCTCTTGTTCTTTCTCTTTTCCTCTCTCTCATTTTCAGGTTAAAAGGTTAAAATTGAAGCTGTACAATAATTGTATAATTTTACATGCTGAATGTTTTATTCTTGTACAATTGCTTCTAATAAAAATAATTATAAATAAAAAATAAATAAAAATTGTCCAGTAGAGTATTTGCCAAAATTCCGATCCCAATTAGCAAGTGTGCAGAAATAGTCTACTGAGCCCGCATGCGAGGCAACATATTTTGGCACAATTTTCAAAGTCTATGCTCCATTTCTTAATTGAATTGAATACATTTATTAGCCAAATATGTTTATATACGAGGAATTTGCCTCGGTGCTTTGTTCGCAAGTAACAACACGATATACAGTAGGTAATTAAAAATAAAACATTATAATTTAAACAAGTAAAGAATGAAATAAAATACCAGCGCAAAAGGAGGCGACAAACTTTTGGCTGTTGAGTAGAGCTACGGCTCATGGAAAAAAATCTGTTTTTATGTCTGGTTGTGGTGGCTTTGACAGTCCAGAGTCGCCTTCCAGAGGGAAGTGCTTCAAAGAGTTTGTGGCCAGGGTGAGAGGGTTCAGAGGTGATCTTCCACTTTCTTCCTGGCCCTTGCAGTGTACAGTTCGTCAATGGGGGGAATGTTGCTGCCAATAACCTTCTCGGCTGATCGAACGATGCGCTGCAGCCTCCAAAGGTCATGCTTGGTGGCTGAGCCAAACCAGACCATGATGGAGAAGGTGAGGACAGACTGTAGAGATTTGGACCATCATTGCCTGTGGCAGATTGTGCTTCCTCAGCTGCCGCAGGGAAGTACATCCTCTGCTGGGCCTTTTTGACTGTGGAGTTAATGGTGGCCCCCAGTTAAGGTCCCTGGAGAAGATGGCTTCAAGGAACTTAAATTACTTCACAGATATGACTGTGATGTTGTTGATGGTGAATGGGGTGAGGGGAGGGGGAGCTCTCCTAAAGTCTACAATCAATTCCACCGTCCTAAGAGCATTGAGCTCTAGGTTGTTGCGATGGCACCAGGACGCCAGCTGTGTCACTTCCTGTCTGTAGGCAGATTCCTCCCCATCCTGGATCAGTCCAATCAGTGTTGTGTCATCCACAAATTTGAGAAGCTTGACAGAGGAGTCTTGTGGAGGTGCAGTCATTGGTGTAAAGAGAGTAGAGGAGAGGGGGGAGGGGGGTGGGAGAACGCAGCCTTGCGGTGCTCCTACGCTGAGGGTCTGTGGGTTGAGAGGTGCTTTCCCAGCCTCAAATGCTGCTTCCTGTCTGTCAGGAAGTTGATGATCCACTGACAGAGGGGTTCAGGCACAGTCAACTCGGAAAGTTTGGAGTATAGTAGCTCTGGCACAATGGTGTTGAATGCAGAGCTAAAATCCACAAACAAAATCCTTGCATAGGTCCCCTGGTCCCCCTCTTCAGAACAAATCAAAAAAGAACGATTTAAAAAAAAATTCTAAGAGTTGAGCACCGTTCGGAGATGACGCCGAATAAAGGTACGTGCCTGCTATGCAGCAGAAAACGGAGTTTTCACACGTTTTTCGTCCCGCGAATCAGGAGAAATTCACAAGATAGGGGACTTTTGAATTCCGCGGTCTTTTGAGGTTGGAAGTTCGCTTCTATTCTATTTATAGCCATGCGGGATGGCTCAACAAAGGTGCATGATGGTATATGACTTCAATCATCGGGACAAGAATTTTTTGAAAAAACATTAAGATTTATAATTTTATCAAGAATAGAGGAATTTTTTAAAGGGTGATAAATATTTTAATTATTAATACCAACCATTTAAAAATATTTTCATTTCAGATAGATCCCCCATTAAATAAATATGCCAACCTGAAATTTCACGAGTTACCAGCGGTTTTGTGGGAGGGGGCATCAAACATAGGGAAAAAAATTAAAAAGTAACACTTTATTCATTTAGGGTTTAATATTTATTTATGACGATTATGTTTATTAACAATATAGAAAAAGAAGAAATGGGATAGAATTACAGATTTTCCTTATATACAGCATCAAAGTAGCGGGACACCAAAGTAGACACTTACTGAAGAATCACCCATTGATGTTGGGCCGCAAGGAGGGAGGGGGTGGGTAGTGGATGAGGGCCCAGTCTTTGCAGACCACAGTCAGGCTGTAAGTAGGTGTGAAGAGGTGATTGGGGAGGAGTAGGTGGGAGAGGAAAGGAGGGGGTACCGGGATTATGCTTCTGTCTATCGAACCTGCAGTAGAACTCATTCATGTCGTTGGTCAGCTGACGATTGTCCATGGAGCAGGGGGTTTTCCTCTTGTAGCTGGTGATTTCTTGCAAACCCTTCCACACTGAAGAAGAGTCATTAGCTGAGAACTTGCTCCTCAACGTCTCAGAGTACCTTTCCTTGGCAGCTCTGATTCCTCTTCTCAGCTTGTACTTGGCCTACCTGTAGAGTACTGCATTCCCGCTCCTGTAGGCCTCATCTTTAGACGGGGTTCTGCTGTAATCCAGGGCTTGTCATTGTGGAACCTGATCCAGGTCCTTGTGAGAATGCAACTGCCCTCACAAAAACTGACATATGATGTCAGCGGTTGAACAAGAGTTTCACTATGTGGTAGCACTTTGCACCTGTGACAATAAAAACATCATTGAACCATAGTACCATTGTTCCAGCCAAGCCGCAGGCTGTTGTGGGCCTCCATACATCTCCTGCCTTGGACGCCACTCCCTGCCCGTCCACCTTTGTTTCCCAGGGGGGTGCCTCATGCAGCCACCCTCGCTGGTGAAGTAGGCCAGATCCCGGTTTGCTCTCATCTCCGACTGGCCTCGCTCCTCGCCCGTCATCACCGCCTTCATCCCCCCAGTCTCTAGTCTTCGGTGGATGAGCAGTGGTCGGCATGGTGGTTTCCCCCTTCCAGGCCGACGGTCTGCTGGGTCCAACGATCAGGGGACCAGCATGGCGACTTCCTCCTGCAGGCCGTGATCCGCTGGGTCTTCCGTTCAGCCGCAGAGGGCCAGCTCGGCGAGATGTCCCTGAAGCCACGATCCTCCAGACCTTGAGTTCCATTCTCCTCTTCAAACTGCAGCCCAGTGCCCAGATTCGATGTCGGTTCTTTGATTTAGTTTTAGTTTTAGATTTAGAGATACAGTGCGGAAACAGGCCCTTCGGCCCACCTAGTCCGCACTGACCAGCGATCCCCGTACACTCACACCACCCTACACACACTAGGGACAATTTACAATTCTACCAAGCCAATTAATCTACAAACCTGTACGTCTTAGGAGTGTGGGAGGAAACCGGAGCACCCAGAGAAAACACACGCACGTCACGGAGAGAACGTACAAACTCCATACAGACATCACCTGTAGTCAGGACCGAAGCCAGGTCTTTGGCGTTGTAAGGCAGTCACTGTGCCACCATGCGGCCCTGTTTCTGTTTGATGTCCAATCAGTAGATTAAAACACCCACCGCCCAGGACTCTTAAATAAAACACTCATTAGTTGCTGCAAATTGTGCAGGAGCTTCTTGAATTTTTATTTGTGTACGATGAAAGAATAGCCATTAATATAAAGAGCTTCAACACCTCAACGTGATTTGTACGAAAATTAGGATTCTATATAAACTACACAAAAAATTAATTTCCTTTTAAAGATTGTAGACTCAGTGTGAACGCCATACGCATTCAAAATGTAGCCTGAGTTATTATACCCACGTTGAAATAATTCATGAAAATCCATTTCAGCAATTTAAAGAATGGACTTCTTTAAAAAATGCCCATCAAATTTATTTCTTCCAGAGGTCATAAACAATCTTCTCCATCCTCTCCTATTCTAATAAATCTTCTGGAGGAATGTTCTAGGTAAACACTCCTTGATCCCAAAAGATTAGTGAGCAAGTCTGCAGTATTCATTTAAGCTGGTAGCTTCATTATTTAACCTGGTCCCGACAGTTTCCAACTATTTGCTCAACCTGTCTCATTTAAGTGTAGGAAGGAACTGCAGATGCTGGTTTACATGGAAGATAGACACAAAATGCTGGAATAACTCAGGGTAGACACAAAATGCTGGAGTAACTCAGCGGGATCGGCAGCATGTCTGGAGAGAAGGAATGAGTGACGTTTGAGAGACCCAAGGGTCTCGACCCGAAACATCACTCATTCCTTTTCTCCAGAGATGCTTCCTGAGACTTACTCTAGCTTTTTGTGTCCACCTCCGGTTTAAACCAGCATCTGCAATTCTTTCCTACAGAGTAACTCAGGGGTCAGACAACATCTCTGGAGAAAAGGAATAGGTTTCTAACAAAAATGTCACCTATTCCTTTTCTCCAGAGATGCTGCCTGACCTGCTGAATTACTTTAGCATTTTGTGTCTCTCAGGATGTAGGACTGGAGGGATAACCAGTAAATTTCAGCTTAAAAATCTTGGTGTATTATTAAGGCAGACTGTTTAAGGGCCTGTCGCACGTTCACGATCTAATTCACGACCTCTGCCGAGTTTGTCCTTGACTCATACTTGCAGCATGGTCGTCACAAGGTCGTGGGAGGTCATAGGAGGTCGGTAGGAGGTCGTAGGAGGTCGTAGGTAGGTCCTAGGTAAGTCGTAATGTTAGTCGTAGGGACTCGTGGCATCAAGTAGGTCGGGCCGTTTTTCTAGCCTGATGAAAAATGTCCATGAGTAAAAAAGGTTGTGAATTAGGTCGTGAAAGTGGGACAGGCCCTTTAAGCTTAGCATGATAAAAATTACTGAGACTAACTATCACAGACATTCACCACTCCCATAATAGTGGTTATGCTTCACATCAGCTTTCTGCTACAAATTCTTCTTTTAATTTAGTTTAGTTTAGTTTAGAAGTTTTGTTTAGTTTAGCTTAGTCTAGTTTAGCTTAGTTTAGTTTAGTTTAGTTTAGTTTAGTTTAGTTTAGTTTAGTTTAGTTTAGTTTAGTTTAGTTTAGTTTCATTTCATTTCATTTCGTTTCAGTTCGTTTAGTTTCGAGATAGAGTGTGGAAACAAGCCGTTCAGCGCACCAAGTCCACGCCGACCAGCAATCACTCATTCACACCAGTTCCATCCTACACAAGGGAGAATTTACAGAAGTCAAGTAACCTACAGGCCCGCATGTCTTTGGAATGTGGAAGGAAACCAGAGCACCGGGAGAAAGCCCACCCAGTCACAAAGAGAACGTACAAACTCTGTCAGGATCAAACCAAGGTCTCTGGCATTGTAAGACAGCAACTCTACCACTGCGCTACTGTGCCGCTCTGAAAACTCTGCTAATATTAGAGTCTGGCCACCAACACACACCACAGGAACTGATTTTAGTTTTATATCTAGCAATCACTGAAAATTTACAATGCGGAAGCCATTCAGATTCAGAAACAACTTCTTCCCCACTGTTATCAGACTACTGAATGGTCCTCCCATAAATTAAGGTGTAGTCCCAATCTTCCAACCTACCTCATCATGGCAGTTTTTTTACCCTGCACTTTCTCCGTAATTGTAACACTATAATGCTGTAACACTATATTCTGCAGATATAATGAACTGCAGTTGCGGGAATCAAGCAAAATACAAAATGCTGGATTAACAGCTGCTCTAGCAGCTTCTCTGGGAGACATGGGTAGGTAATGTTTTGGGTTGGGGCTCTTCTTTAGACTGGTGGAGGGGAGAAAACTGGAAAGGAGAATTGAATTGAATTGAATTGAATCCCTTTATTGTCATTCAGACCTTACGGTCTGAACGAAATTTCGTGCCTGCAGTCATACATAAATCATACAATAATAAACAACAGTAAACACAAATTAACGTCCACCACAGTGTATCCACCAAGCACCTCCTCACTGTGGTGGAGGCAAAAAAATCTTAGGGTTACTGTCTCTTCCCTCTTCTTCTCCCTCTGCGCTGAGGCGATTCCCCACCGGGCGATGGCACAACAGTCCCGCGGCTCACCGAACCCCGCAACGGGCCGGCTCAAACACCGCGGCCCGGGGGTGGTCGAAGCTGCCGCCCTCCAGTCCAGCATACGCAGCCGCTGGCCCGCGGCTGAACCCATCACCGCCGCCAGAACGCCATCCCAGCCACCGGAGCACCGTTCCAGCCCCGAGCCGGATCGCCCTCACGTGAGTGCTGTTCTCCCTCGGGCTGGGCCACTCCGACGGGAGTGCCGTTCTCCCTCGGGCTGGGCCACTCCGACGGGAGTGCTGTTCCTCCCTCGGGCTGGGCCACTCCGACGGGAGTGCCACAGCCCCTCGCGGGAGAGTCTCGGCCCCTCGCCAGGCCGTCCTCACGGGAGATATTCTCTCTCCCACCCCTCACCTACCCCTCCAATCTTGTAGTCCTCCATTTATCCTTAATCACATCCTCCGACCCCACCTCTCTTTTCCCGCTTTCTCCCCACCCACTACCACAATCAGTATGGTGGCCCTGCGTCTGCGTCTGCGACTCGCCAACAGGCTGTCTGTCTTTCTTCCTTCTTTGTCTTATCGTTACTGTTAGATGTATGTAATAGTCTATTTTTAGTTGTGTATTATGTGTGGGAGGGGGGGGGGGGTGGTGGTGGGGAGGTGGGGAAACTTCTTTAAATCTCTATCTTCAACGGAGATGCAACTTTTTTTCCGTGTCATATCTCTGTTCACGCTGCAACCGAACATCGAGGAGGTGGGCGACCTCCATCTGGGATCGACCCTGATGGTGCGGTCACGGAGCCTGCGGACTCGCGGAGCTGGCTGACTTTCGGAGGCTGTGGTGGCGCTGCGATTACGGCTGCGGCTCGACTTTCGGAGGCTTCGGAGGATTCTGCCGTGGGCCCTGTGGTCTGTAGCATCGGGAGCTCGCAGGTCCCTGGTTGGCGACTGACTTTTCGGGAGCTCCAGCCACAGCAGCTTCGTCTGCCCCAAATCTCAAGGCTTGAATCGGCCCGTTCGCAGCACCTTTCATTGCCCGGCGGGGGCTTCAATATCGGGGGCCTCGATCGTCTTGACGCAGCAGTTTATCTGCCTGACCGCGGGAGAAGAAGCAAGGAAGAGATCAGACTTTTTTTACCTTCCATCACAGCAAGGGGGTGCCTGGAGGAGAGACACTGTGATGGATGTTTATGTTCAATGTATGTAATTGTGCGTTTTTGCTTTTTATTGTTATGACTGTATGGTAATTACATTTTTTTTGAATGACAAATAAATTCAATTCAATTCCAGTCTAAAGAGGGTCCTTACCCGAACTGTTGCCCGTACATCCCTCCACAGATGCTGCCTGATGCACTGAGTTACTCCAGCACTTTGTAAATTGGTCAAGATTCCAGGTTAGTTTAGTTTCATTTCATTTATTGTCACATGTACAGAGGTACAGTGAAATGCTTTTTTGATGCATGCTATCCACTCAGCGGAAAGACAATACATGATTACATCAAGCCATCCACTGTGTACAAATACAGGATAAAGGGAATAACGTTTCGTGCAAGGTAAAGTCCAGTAAAGTGTGATTAAAGATAATCTGGTTCTCTGATGAGGTAGATGGGAGGTCAGGACCGCTCTCTAGTTGGTGATAGAATGGTTCAACATCTGCTGATCCTAGTATCTCAAGTACTTGCTCTGATCACAGCCAAAATAAAGAAACAAAACATTCAGCTCCTCAGAAATCAATACTTTATTGATTTTATATGTTGCCTTTTTGTTAATCAATCTAGCAATCCTGTCGGCACTAGTGCCAAAGGGTCACAGTTCAATATTTACCTCTTAAGCAGACAACTTTCAGTAACAATGCAATCATTATCTGTAGGAAGATAACTAATATTTTGCACTACTTCACCAAGTGCTGCAACAAGAAATTAGTCAATGAGTCTCTACATCATCCCTCATTGCTTCAATACTTATGTCGGCCATTAGATGTTTAATCCTTGCAGAAATAAGTGCCTGGCGCAGAAGCTGATGGTTAGAAGCAGATTCCTGGTACAGACCAGGCGGATTGGAAGGGGCGGCACAGTGGCGCATCGGTAGAGTTGCTGCCTTGCACCTGGTTCGATCCTTAACACAGGTGCTGCCTCTACGGAGTTTGCATGTTCTCCCTGTGACTGTGTGGGTTTTCTCCGGGTGCTCTGGTTTCCTCCCACATCCCAAAGACGTGCAGGTTTGTAGGTTAATTGGCTTCTGTAACTTGTTGCTAGTGTGTAGGATAGAACTAGTGTACGAGCGATCATTGGTTGTTGCGGGATCAGTGGGCCGATAGGCCTGTTTCCATGCTGTGTCTCTAAAACTGAAACTAAAACTATATGAATGCAGCAAACTCAACAAAATGCAGCAACTTTGCTTCCTCAGTTTTCTCACCATTAATGCTTGACAATTAACTTTCATACATCCTTACTAAATTGATGTCGTACCACTTTACCTCATGTCATGTAAAACATTGCCAGATGTTCTCTCAGCAGAAGTTCAAAGACAGATACAAAGGCATGGAATTAAATGCATGATTTTAATACCCAAAAAGGAGCATTTAATAGACTTTTCCGAATATGTTTAAAAAAAAAATTAGAGTGCAGTTGAACTGTTATTTTGCATACTTAGCAGAAGAGGTTAATCTCATCTCTGAGATATATTGGACTCTACACTTGATTTGTCGATCATCATTACAAGCTAACAGCAGATATTTTGAAGACATATGTTTAATGGTTTCTTATTTTATTTGCTTGCTCTCTCTGTTTCCATGTTGTGTGACTAATTAACATAGATGATCAAACCTAATTGCTAACGATGAAACTGCTACAGAATTAACAAGTTTAGCAACGTACTGAGGAGGCACAAGGAAATGGATATGCTGGTTCATGCACAAATACATTGTATTTATCTATAGTTTTATCGATATATCGAAAGCATACAAACTTTTCACTGTACCTCAGTACACGTGACGATAATAAACCTAAACCTCTTGTCATAGAGTTCTTCAGCATGGAATCAGGCCCTTTGGCTCGCAAAGTCCACGCCGACATCAACCGTCCATTTACACTTATCCTACGTTAGTCAGGGTATCAGGGGTTATGGGGAGAAGGCAGAAGAATGGGATTGAGAGGGAAAGATAGATCAGCCATGATTGAATAGTGGAGTAGACTTGATGGGCCAAATGGCCTAATTCTGCTCCTAAAACTTATGAACTTATTAACTATTAATACCACTATTATAATTATCATCACAACCTCATTAACGTCCCCCCCACACACATTTTCTACCAGTCACCTGCTCACAAGGGAGAATTTTAAATGGCCAATTAACCCACCAGCACACACGCTTTTGGGATGTAGGAGGAACTCTGCAGAGAATACGTGCAGACTTCAGATAGACAGCAACAGAGGTCAGCTGTTCTGGAGAAAAGATTCCAGTCCCTATTTTTTAAAGAAAATAGGCAAATATTCCCCAATTAGACCAACAGCAATTTATCAAGAAGAGAGAGAGAGAGAGAGAAAGAGAGAGATACGGCACAGATACGGCAACACACACGCACGCACGCACACGCACACATGCATGCACGCACGCATGCACGCACACGCACACACGCATACACACACACACACACACACACACACACACACACACACACACACACACACACACACACACACACACACACACACACACACACACACACACACACACACACACACAGGATGTAAAGACCACCTCTGTCTGCCTGAATCTTGTATAACCTCGTGGTGAATGCCCCCACCCAGCTCCGTCACTCCACAAGCAATAAAGAGCAGACACTTTCATATTCTTTATTTCTTGACAAAACATAAAATAAAGAAGGGAATGAAATTTACTGCTGCTTTGAGGAAAGCAATGAGCTTCACACCTTAGGAGGGATGTTTTAGCATGATTACAGTGCAGGCTCAACAGGGTTCTGCCTGGATGAAGTTAAAACAAATACACAAACCTGTACCGATACACTATTTATACTCGGCACTGCAGATGCTGGAATCTTGAGTAGAAGACAAAGTGCCGGAGTAGCTCAGCGGGTCAGGCAGCAACTCTGGTGGACATGGATAGGTGACGTTTCGGGTCGGCACCATTCTTTAGTCACTGCCTTTTGTCTCTGATTCCTGCTCCAAAGCCTAATGTTTATTCAGAGCCCTCAACCTGAAACCTCAAGCCCATTTTTGTTTCCATGAGCTGCTGCCTGACCTACTGACTACTTCCAATATTTCCTATTTTTATTTTAAATAAGCATTTAGATTCATAGTCATACAGCATGAAAAACAGGTCTTTCAGCCAAACCCATTCATTCCGATCTTTGCCAAATCATGCCAAGATTTGTATGGCTGTGTCCCTAACTAATCATTGAGTTTAGTTTAGAGATACAGCATGGAAATAGGCCCTTTGGCCCACCAGATCCATGCCGCCCATCGATCACCCATTAACACTAGTTCTATGTTATCCCACCTTCTCATTCACTCCCAACACAGTAGGGACAATTTAGAAAGGTCACAGAAGACTGTTGAGACCAAGTCAATGGATATTTTTTAAGGTAGAAATAGATTGATTCTTGGTGTCAGGGGTTATTGTATTGTATTGTATTGTATTGTATTGTATTCAATTTATTGTCATTATCTCATATTAGAGACAACGAAATGGATTTTCCTTACAGTCAAGTAACATAAAGATAAATAATAAATACATAAAACATTTAAAAAAAAGCACAAACACAGAAGTCCACGACACAACATTACCCCACATCGGCACCAAAGTTGAGGAAGGTACCATAGTCCAGCCAGCCTCCCCGCCGATCTTCCCAGATGTTCACCCGTGGTCGGGGCCTCCCGAGCACCCGCAGTCGCCGCCACGGGTGGCCCGATGCTCAGGCCCTCTCGCCGGGATGATGGAACATCAGCGCTGAACGCCGACGGAGAACATCCTCAGCGGCCCGGTCCTCCAGATCAGCCACCTCCCACCGGAGTCCGCGGCTCCCGAAGTCCACAGGCCGAGCCGGGCAGAGTCGCAGGACTCCGCGACGTTGGTCAGCGCTACCCGCGTTGAGAGCTCCGAGAACCACAGCTCCGCGATGCCGGTGCAGCAGACCCAGCACTCCGGGGCTCCAAACGGCGATCCCCGGTAAGGCATCGCCCTCCCGCGATGTGTCCAACGCTGCTGCTGCTGGAGCTCTGGTCGGTCCCGGCAGGAAAGGCCGCGCCACTCCAGTAGGTAGGCCACTGGGGGGGGGGGGGGGGGGGCGAGGATGCGACTCGAATAATAGTCGCATCCTCTCCAGGAAGCGACTGAAGGATGGTATCCCCCTTACCTTACCCTCTTCCCCCACATAAAGACATTAAAAAAACCACAGAAAACGCTCATCAACATAACAAAAAAACCAAAAAGATAACGGACTGAAGGCGGAGGCAGCTAGCACCAGCGCCACCGGATGTTGCACCGGTTATGGGGACAAGGCAGTAGAATGGGGTTGAAGGGGAGAGTTAGATCAGCCATGATTGAATGGCAGCAGACTTGATGGGCTGAATGGCCTAATTCTGCTCCTATCACTTATGAACTTATGAACATAAAATTAACCAACAAACCCACACATCTTTAGGATGTAGGAGGAATCTGGAGCACCAGGCGGAAGCCCACGCAGTTATAGGGAGAACGTGCAAACTCCACACAGATAGCACCCAAGGTCGGGGTTGAACCTGGGTCCCTGTCACTGTGATTGTTGGAATATTATTGGAATATAGGAAAGCACGAGCAACTAGAGCACAGTAAGATCCCACAATCTGCAATGAGACAATGACCTCATGTGAAAAGCAACTTTACACAACTATAAGGCGGCATGGTGGCACAGCGGTAGAGTTGCTGCCTTACAGCCCTTACAGCACCAGGGACCCAAGTTCGATCCCGACCACGGGTGCTGTCTGTACAGAGTTTGTACGTTCACCCCATGATCACGTGGGTTTTCTCCAAAATCTTCGGTTTCCTCCCACACTCTAACGACGTACAGGTTTGAAGGTTAATTGACTTGGTGTAAGTGTAAATCATCCCTAGTGTGTTAATGTGCGGGGATTGCTGGTCGGCGCAGACTCGGTGGGCCGAAGGGACTGTTTCCACGCTGTATCTCTAAACTCAACTAAACTATCCTCTGTCTCCTTCTTCCAAGTCAATGTTAAATCTAATTGGTTATGTCGAAGTTATTACAGACATGTAAGCCTGAAAAAGGGGGGTCCATTGCGTTCTGTGGTTGAGGAAGGATTATAGTTGTGCTAATTGATTCAAGAAACTGATAGTTCCGGGCAAGTAGGAGTTTCAGAGTCTTGTAGTGTGCGACTTCAGGCTTCTGTACCTCCTGCTTTCTTACAGGTTTAGAGAAAATCAGCATGTCGCTGAATATCTATTGAACTTCTACAGATGTACTTGGAAAGTTGCTTCATACCCTGGTATGATGATTCCAATGTACAAGAAAGCAAGAGGCTAAAGAACATGGTGGACCCAACTTGGTCCATCACAGGCGTAGCCTTCCCCACCAACGAAAGCATCTGCTGGAAACACTGCATCCATCATCAAGGATCCCCATCATCTTTAGTTTAGTTTAGTTTGGAGATACAGCACAGAAACAGGCCCTTCAGCACACTAGTTCCGCACCGCCCCGCAATCACCCCGTATACTACCACTATCCTACACACTAAGGACAATTTACAATTTCACTGAAGCTAATTAACTTATAAACCTGTACGTCTTTGGGGTGTGGGAGGAAACTGGAGCAGCCGGAGGAAAATCTCGTGGTCACAGGAAGAAGGTTCAAACTCCGTACAGACCGCCTAGTCTCTGGCAGCGTAAGGCAGCAACTCTACCACAGCGCCACTGTGCCACAATTCATATTCCTAGATCTTTGGCTAAAGCAGCAGCAACTTGATTTCAGGGGAATATAATGCCCCTGTCCCACTTAGGAAACCTGAACGGAAACCTCTGGAGACTTTGCGCCCCACCCAAGGTTTCCGCGCAGTTCCCGGAGGTGGCAGGTGGTTGCCGGAGGTTGCAGGTAGTGGGAGCAGGTAGGGAGACTGACAAAAACCTCCGGGAACCGCACGGAAACCTTGGGTGAGGCGCAAAGTCTCCAGAGGTTTCCGTTCAGGTGGGACAGGGGCGTTAGTGTACCGACATACTTACAGAACAGTACATCAGACATGTGGTGAGATGTGACGAGGCTTTGGAGGGAGAGTTGAATTTGTTCAATCTCTCAATAGGAAATCAAGATAAATCCTTGAAAACAGAAATATTAGCCGAGCACTGGGACCGGAGCATGGGCGGAGGTAATTGGAAAGGTCTTTAGGTAGAACATGGAATAAATGACCTCCTGTTCACATGATGATTTATTGAAAGGTTATTTACTTTCTCCCGGGCTGTTCTTAAGCAGTTACACAGAACGCTGTTTCCAGTAACATTTTCAATCTATCGTCTAATAATGCAATTTCAGTGGGCAGTTTTTTATGGATGATTCATTGCACAAAATCAAAACACACCAACACAGCTTAATAATGTGTCATCTATTTATATGTGGGTTTTCAAAACGCACAGAATGTATTAGAGTGAAACAGGAGCCATTTATATTAACTTCAAAATTGATTGAACTTGGAATTGATAGCGTTCAAAGTGTATTTCCATATACTTCCTCCCACAACAATAAAATTAGTAAGTGGATGTTTAGGTAAAAAGTGACCTTGACCTTGCCAGGAGACCGTTCATTGACGAACTGATCATTGACAAACTCATCCTCAACGGCCCCATATCAGGTGGAACTGTGGCTTGAATGGGCAGCTAGGGAGGTTCTGTTGTTGACTTGTCACGCCCCAGTCATTCCTCATCTCCCATCACGTCCATCAGAGTCCATCACACACACACGCTCACACACACAAGCACACACACGCATTCTCACTCTCACACACACACGAGCACACACATACACTCAAGCACATACACACTTACACAATCACGCATTCGCAGCCACACACACGCGCGCGCTCACACTCACAAAGGTACATATGCGCACTCACATGCGCTCACACTCACACACACAGACCCACTCACACACGCACTCACACCCACACACACAGACCCCAACTCACACACACACACTCTCACACACACTACCATACACACTCTCTCACACACACACACACGCAGAACCACACTCACACTCACTCACACACACTCTCAGACACCCGAAATGTTGCCTATTTCCTTTGCTCCATAGATGCTGCCGCACCCGCTGAGTTTCTCCAGCATTTTTGTCTACCCACTCTCACACACACTCACAATCACACACACAGACACACGCTCACACAAACACTCACGCACACTCTCACAGACACACGCTCACACACACACAGATCCACACTCACACACTCTCACACACACACAGCACTGTAGATGACTTTTAACTTTAGAGATACAGTGTGGAAACAGGCCCTTCGGCCCAACTAGTCCGCGCTGACCAGCGATCACCCCGTACACTAGCACTAACCTACACATAGGGACAATTTACAATTTTACAGAAGCCAAGTAACCTACAAACCTGTATGTCTTTGGAATGTGAAAGGAAACCAGAGCACCCAGAGAAAACCCACGCGGTCACAGGGAGAACATATAAACTCTGTACAGACAGTACCCTTAGTCAGGATCAAACCCGCAACTCTGGCGCTGTAAGGCAGCAACTCTACCGCTGCACCACTGTGCCTTCCACGCTGCGCCATTGTACTGCTGGAAACGTGTCGAACACCAAGTGCTGGAGTAACTCAGCGGCTCAGGCAGCATCTCTGGTGGACATGGACAGGTGACGTTTTGCGTCGGGGCCCTTCTTCACCCAACCTTTGTGGAGCTTGAGTACATGAGCATAATATTATCCTCAGGAAACCTTCACTCGATCACCCATCCAAATCCCACTCTTGTTTTTACTGACTGTTCGAGTCATTAGAAACCCTCGCCACAATTATAAAGAATACTGTGTACCTGCATAACAACCAGGCCAGCTTTTACACACAACTATGGGCAGTTCTCCAGCCGTACAGGTCTCAGAAATACCATGGGGAATATACTTCATTTGCACACTACTCAGAGAAAAACCAAGCCTGGATTATAAAGACCAAGTTCCCAATTAGAGTTTGGACGGAACAGAGGAAACACTCCATAAATCATTCATTCTGAATCTCATTCCCTGGAGCTAGTGTATCGAGCTTAACTTTCACTCCTTACCCAATCAAGGCAACTTCGAAAGGGTGGCATTACTGGAATTCTTGCTTAAACTGCAAAGAAAACCCACCTCTCAACACAGAGAAGATAGATAAGTTTGAAAGCACGTATTCCCTGATTTAAGAGCAACGTTTTTTTCCCGCTGTTACCAAACTCATTAGAACCTCTCATATGCTAAGCATGCATTTGCAATCTTCCAATCTGCCTCATTGTGGCTCTTGCACTTTCTCTGTAGCTCTAACACAATATTCTAAGCTCTTTATTTGGTAAAAAGTGATGAACACAGTCCCGTCCATCACAGGCACTAACCTCCCCACCATCGTAGGGATCTACAGTAGTCGCTGCCTCAAAAAGGCAGCCAGCATCATCAGAGACCCAAACCATCCTGGCCACACTTTCATTTCCCTCCTGCCACTGGGAAGAAGATATAGGAGCATGAAAACTGTAATGTCCAGGTTCAATTTTGTCCCTGCAACATTCAGGCTATTAAACACTACAACCTCCAAATATACTCCAAACTACATGGACTTGGGGACATTGTTTTTATCTTTGAACTATTATTGTTCGTTTATATGCATACACACACATACACTGTATATCACACTCTCACATACAGTATACACATACACATACACCATATATATATACTGTATATATATTAGATGAAGTGGAATCCATTGGGTCCCATGTTCACACGGGAGGGCTGGTCCCCCAACGCAATATTCCACCTCTCCACCAATTCCAATATTGGTGGACAGTGGGGGGGGGGGGTCTTTCTGGAGCACTAGTATGTGTGTTGTGGGCTGAAGGGACTGGTTTCCAGAGGGCTAGTATGCACATTGTGGGCCAAATGAATTATTGGGGTGGCAGCCCAGTCACTCAAGTCTGATGTGCTGGCAGCTCACTCACGGCTGGTGGGCTGGCAGTTGACTCGCGGCTATTCCTTGAAATTCCATTTCAAGCAGGGTGCAAGGCCACCAAATTCAAATGCAGTTTTTTACCACTTCAAGCAGGGTGCAAGGCCACCAAATTCAAGTGCAGTTTCATGCCACTTCAAGCGGGGTCCAAATCCATCAAACACGTGTAGTTTCATACCACTTCAAGCAGGGTGCACGGCCACCAAATTCAAGTGCAGTTTCCTACCACTTCAAGCAGGGTGCAAGGCCACCAAACTCAAGTGCAGTTTTTTACCACTTCAAGCAGGGTGCAAGGTCACCGAATTCAAGTGCAGTTTCCGACCACTTCAAGCAGGGTGCAAGGCCACCGAATTCAAGTGCCGTTTCATACCACTTCAAGCAGGGTGCAAGGCCACCAAATTCAGGTGCAATTTCCTACCACTTCAAGCAGAGTACAAGGCCACCAAATTCAAGTGCAGTTTCCGACCACTTCAAGCAGGGTGCAAGGCCAACGAATTAAAGTGCAGTTTCATGCCACTTCAAGCAGGGTGCTAGACCACCAAATTCAAGTGCAGTTTCATGCCACTCAAGCGGTGTCCAAATCCACCAAACTCAAGTGCAGTTTCATACGACTTCAAGCAGGGTGCAAGGCCACCACATTCAAATGCAATTTCATGCCATTTCAAGCAGGGTGAAACCACCATAAAACCATCACAAAACACCACATAAACACCACATAAACACCACACTCACAGTTCAGTAGACATTCAGTGTGTTCAGTTGATTCGCAGCTCAGATAGATTCGTGACCTCTCCCTCCTCCATCTTGCAGAGACTGAGCCACACCCACGCTTCCGGGTAGTATAATCGCTCCCCTCCCCCCCACCGGAAGCAGCGTGGCCTTCATGGCGTGATTGACAGGAGAGAGATTCTCAACATTTTTTAAACCCTTATAACACTTTTATTTTTCATTGATGAGAAGAATCCTCTGCACCTGATGAGCGGAGGGGGGGGCTGAGTAAGATGGCCAAAAATCACAGCCATAAGTGGTAGCGTTTTATCTAAAATCAATATAAAGTGCAAACAGGAAGTTGTCAAGTTACCGCCACCAACAGCCATTTGCAGTGCTTCACTCAAAACAACCACCACCAATAGCCATTTGCAGTGCTTCACTTTGAACCAACCACCACCAACAGCCATTTGCAGTGCTTCACTTCGAACCAACCACCACCAACAGCCATTTGCAGTGCTTCACTTCGAACCAACTACATTTTCATTTTCAAGCCACATTAAGGGCACTCAAGGTCAGTAAAACCACACTCACAGTTTAGTGGACATGTGTTCAGTGTTATTCACAGCTCAGACTGAGAGACGTGACCCTCTCGCTCCCCCATCTTGCAGAGACTGACTGAGGCACTCAACGCTTCTGGGTTTTATAGTCCCTCCAGAAGGGGCGTGGCCTTCAGGAGAGAGAATCTCAACATTTTTTAAACACTAATAAGTCTTTTATTTTTCATCGATAGGAAAAATCCTCTTGTCCTGCGCAGTGGGGGAGGACTCTAAGATGGCCAAAAAACACAGCCGTAAGTGGCAGCGTTTTTTCTAAAATCAATATACAGAACAACAGGAAGTGGTCAAGATCAGACTTTTAGTAATATAGATATATATATACTGAACCTTTAGTTGTTTATTTTGGTGTTTACCGAGTACTATGTTTACATAGTAAATCTCATAACGCTGTTGCAATTTCACATGACAATAAAACACTCTTGACTCTTGACATGTTCATATATGGTATGATCTGCCTGGATAATATACAAAACAAAATGTTTCCCTCTCAGTATCTCAGCTCACGTGACAATAATAAATCAATACCAATATTGATTTGCTCATCAAGTAAATGGTGGTAGTTATCCACTTTCCTCAATCCACTATATACCTGTATTGTGTCATACTTAAAAAGATTTAAGTCACTTGGAAGTGGAAGCTTTGGAAAGGGTGCAGAGGAGGTTTAGCAGAATCTTGTCATTAAATTCTCAAGTTAAGCTTCAATAGTTTTATTTCTAGTGGCTCTGCAAATAAATTGATTTGTTGGTCATTATTTATTCTTGACTATAAGCAGAACATCTATAACGTTGCAATTTGTACAGAGATGGCTGATTAGACCAATCTATGCTGTTTATGAAAGAACTGCAGATGCTGCAAAAATCAAAGGTAGATAAAAATGCTGGACAAACTCAGCAGGTGAGGCAGCATCTATGGAGCAAAGGAATAGGCGACGTTTCGGGTCGAGACCCTTCTTCGGACCAATCTTCAGACCAATCTATGCTTGTAAGATACTTCCACTCAGATGACAGAATTGCTGGATGGAGCATCAATGAACACATGGAACAGTACAGCACAGGAACAGGCCCTTCGGCCCACAATGTCTGTGCCGAGCATGATGCAAAGACCAACTCTTATATGCCTGCACATAATCCACACCCCTCCATTCCCTGCAACTTAATTATCTTAAATGCCATAGTCGTATCTGCCTCAACCACCACTCGAGGCAGTGTGTTCCAGGCCCTCACCACGTTCTGTGTAATAAAACTTATCCCTGCACATTTCCTTCAAGTTTTGCCCCACTCAGTTTAAAGCTTCTGGACGACGCAGTGGTAGAGTTACAGCCTTACAGCGCCGGAGACCCAGTTTCAATCATGACAATGTGTGCTGTCTGTACAGAGTTTGTATGTTCTCCCCGTTACCTGCGTGACTTTTCTCTGAGAACATCGGTTTTATCCCACACTCCAAAGACATACAGGATTGTAGATTAATTAGCTTGGTATAAATGTCAAATTATCCCGTGTGTATAGGAGAGTGTTTAAGTGTGCTGGGATCGCTGGTCGGCACACACTTGGTGGGTCGAAGGGCCTGTTTCCGCCCTGTATCTGTGAAACTAAACTAAACTATGCTCTCTAGTCATTGATTTTTCCATCCTGGGACAAAGGTTCTGACTGTCTACCCTATCTAAGGTTCTCATAATTTTATATACTTCTACCGTGTCTCCCCACAACCTCTGGCATTGCAGAGAAAACAATCCAAGTCTATCCAACCTCTCCTTGGAGCTAATACCCCTTAATCCAGCATAGATCTGGTAAACATGCTCTGAACCTTCTCCAAAGCCACATCCTTCCTGTAATGAGGAGACCAGAACTGCGTACAATTCTCCAAATATGGCCGAACCAACATCCTAAAAAACTGCATTGTGATTTCCTGACTCTTTTACTCAATGCTGCAACCTATGTAGGCAAGCGTACCATATGTCTTCACTACCACTCTATCTACCTGTGTTGCCATTTTCAGGGAGTTCATAAGTCATAGGAGCAGAATTAGGCCATTCGGCACGTGCACTCCATCATTCAATCAAGGCTGATCTATCTTTCCCTCTCAACCCCATTCTCCTGCCTTCTCCCCAAACCATCAGGATCTCTGAATGGTTAGCTTGTGGATTATTGGCGTTTCACAGCCATTGAAAATTAACTTATTCCTGAAGTGAAACATAATAATGACCATGTCTGGATTGTTTCGTGTCAAATGGTAAGTTTATCCAGCACTGTGATGCAGTGGTAGAGTTGCTGTCTTACAACAGCAGAGATCCAGGTACAATCATGACTATGAGTGCTGTCTGTATGGAGTTTGTACGTTTTCCCTGTGACCACGTGGGTTTTCTCCGGGAAGCTCCAGTTTCCTCCCATTTTACAATAAGGTACAGGTTTATAGATTGTTTCATTGTAGTTTCTGTAAATTATCCCTAGTGTGTAGGATATTACTAATGTACAGCTGATTGTGGCATGCACAGACTCGGTGGGCCGAAGAGATGCTGTATCTCTAAAACTACTAAACAAAACTAAACTAAAATTGTCCAGCACCTGCACCATTTACCTGAGTTTCTGGATTCACATTTACCAACATGTATGCATTAAGCTCTGCTTCTAATTGTTGGTTAAATCATTAAATCATTGAAAGTCACAAAATGGAAACAGGCCCCTCGGCCCTCTGAGTCCACACAGACCAGCGATCAGCCGTTCACACTAGTTCTATCACAGAATGCTCTTGTCGGAGTATTTTTATCAGAGCCAGAGAAAACAATGAGTTTTGTTTCACACAATCTTTCAAATATTCAAAAACAGCAGATCTGGTTGGAGTTTTCTTTGCCATTGAGAAAGGGGCTTCAAACTTTTCATTTCAAACTTGCTAACTTGGGAAATTTTGAATTAACCCAAATTTTCTTCTGAAAAAGAAAATAATAAATGAAATTGGTGAATGAATTGCACCTGAAATGGAATTATTAACATCTGTTGTGTATCACAAAGTACAGGTCTGTTATATATCTCAAAGTACAGTAAATACCAACATTTTTTTTGCACAAAGTCCACGAGCATTGCCACTTTTCATTTCACTGCACATCTCGTATGTGTATGTGACGAATAAACTTGACTTGACAGAAGAACTGACATACTTTACTTATCTATACTAACTCACTTTAGTAGTCTCTATTGATTGGTAATAATTAAATAATTTGAAGAAACTTGATTGAAGGGATTGGGGGGGTCAAGGGGACACAGCCCCCCTCCCCCCCCAGCCCCCCCCCCCCCCCCCCCCCCCCCCCCCCCCCCCCCGCCCTCTGTTAGTTTAGGTTAGGTTAAAGGGGAGGTCAAGGGAACGCAGTAGTTTAGCTTTGCCGGTGTTTGCTATACTTTTACCTAAATGAGCCCTAACATTTTGTTTCCTTCAGTACCCTACCCCTTACTAACCTTTTAACCTAGAATATTGTGTCAAGCATCCAACTGAAAGTAGAAATCATGGTTTGTATTGATGAAAAATTCCCAATTTCTTGGCTGCTTTGCCAAGGCTAGAATTTACTGCTGTTGAGAGGGAATTAATCATCAATGATGATTTATTTTGCAGTAAATCATGGAAATTCATAATCTGTATTAATTTATAATACATTTCCCCATAAATTAATGACTCAATTTACCTTTTGAATTCAGAAATAATCCAGGCATGTTCACTCAGTAGCAGGTGGATGGAAATCAGCTGGTGATGGGGTTTGTTGACTTTTTGTTTCTCGTCGTTCTGCCAACAGATGGCAGCACCAATGTGATTTCTCATTCTCTCGGGTGGAAATAAAGTGTGCAGTATGTTTGTCCGATATACGTAGTGTCAGAAATTTATGTTGAGGTCGGAGTTGGAGTCGGGACTTTTTTACCGACTCTGACTCCACAGCCCCGGTTCTATGTTATTCCACTTTCCCATCCACTCCCTGCACACTAGAGGCAATTAACCTACAAACCCGCACGTCTTTGGGATGTGGGAGGTAATCAGAGCACCCGGAGTAAACCCAAACATTCACATGTAGAACATGCAAACCCCACGCAGACAGCCCCCGAGGTCAGGGTCAAACTGGGTGCCTGATGCTTTGAGGCAGCAGCTCTACCAGCTGCACCACTGTGAGTGCGGCCAGTTTCATCCCAGCTGTTAACAGGCTACTGAATGATCCTCCCATCAGCTAGAGCTCGGTCCTGACCTCACATTTACATCATTGAAGACCTTTGAATTATCTTTAAAAGAACTTTATCAGACATCAATGTTATGTCTTTGCACTGGCTGTTGCACCCATCATCATTTATCTGTGCACTGTGGACGGCGTGTTTGTATTCACGTATAGTCTTTTCTTCAACTGGATAGCAGGCAAACAAAAGCTTTTTACTGTATCTTGGTATACGTGACAATAATAAACTAAACTAAAGTAAAACTAGTGGAAGAGAGATCAACGTGCTTACATTACTGCTTACAAATGGGCGTCAACATCTCTTGACAATGTAAGCTGGCAACATTAACGAACCCTGCAGCAATCTCTAAAATCAACATGAATACAAACCAATCCTTTCCGATAAAAAGTTTCAGTTTATTGGAAATGCATTTTTATTTTCATTTTCAGTTGACTGCTTCCTCTTGAAGAGACATCCGTTTTACATTCAGCAAGCTATATGACTCCACGACTCAAAATAAAAATATTTGCAATGCTGGAATTAAAATTAAAACAGAACGTGCAGGACAGTCATAATGTGTTGGATGAAACAAAGTTAATCATTTAGATGGTATAAAAAAACAAAGTGCGGGAAAAACTCAGCACATCTGTGGATGGAATACACAGGCAACGTCTCTGGTCAGGACCCTTGTTCAGACTGATCAAAAAGGCTTGAAGAACAGTCCTGACCTGAAACATCATCTGTCAATTCCCTCCACAGATATTGCCCGAGTACCTCCGGAATTTTTTTTTTAAACTTAAGTTTAGTTGCAGCATCTGCTGTTCCTTGTGTCTCCATCTTGACAATTCGAATCATTAGCCCTTCTACTGAAATAGGAAAATTTGACCCCTTTTCCAGATCTGTCTGAGAAAGGGTTCCAAACCAAAATGTCACCTATCCATTCTTCAGAGGTGCTGCCTGACCCACTGAGTTACTCCAGCACTTTGTGTTTTGTACAAGAGATGAAAGAAGTGCTTTGATGCAAGGACAGGAGAGCAGAAAATAAAGATGTGTATAAATAGGGTGAACAGATGAAAGACAAGGAGAGTAAAGGGTTGATAGTGAAGATTGATATACAGGAGAGTGTGTTTTAACAAAAATATTAAAAGAATGCCTGTAGATTGTCAAAACAGATCAGCCATGATTGAATGGCGGAGTAGACTGGGTGAACCGAATGGCCTAATTCTGCTCCTATCACTTATGAACATGAGCTGGACGAGCTGCTGCCTCACAGCACCAGGGACCAGGGTTTGATCCTGACATCAGGAGCTGTCTGTGTGAAGTTTGCACATTCTCCCTGTGAACGGGTAGCTTTCGTCTGGGTGCTGCGTTTTCCTCCCACGCTCCAAAGACGTACAGGTTTGTAGTTTATCTGGTTTTGGTAAAAACTGTGGGATGTGGGAGGAAATCAGAGCACCCGTAAACCCAAACATTCACATGTAGAACATGCAAACCCCACGCAGACAGCCCCCGAGGTCAGGGTCAAACTGGGTGCCTGATGCTTTGAGGCAGCAGCTCTACCAGCTGCACCACTGTGAGTGCGGCCAGTTTCATCCCAGCTGTCAACAGGCTACTGAATGATCCTCCCATCAGCTAGAGCTCGGTCCTGACCTCACATTTACATCATTGAAGACCTTTGAATTATCTTTAAAAGGACTTTATCAGACATCAATGTTATGTCTTTGCACTGGCTGTTGCACCCATCATCATGTATCTGTGCACTGTGGACGGCGTGTTTGTATTCATGTATAGTCTTTTCTTCAACTGGATAGCAGGCAAACAAAAGCTTTTTACTGTATCTTGGTATACGTGACAATAATAAACTAAACTAAAGTAAAACTAGTGGAAGAGAGTTCAACGTGCTTACATTACTGCTTACAAATGGGCGTCAACTTCTCTTGGCAATGTAAGCTGGCAACATTAACGAACCCTGCAGCAATCTCCGGAAGTGGTGGCGCTGTTGAACAGCTGCGGCTCGCCTGCAGTCCGTCTGTTTTTACTTTTTGTTGTTGTTTTTTTTTAGTTACATTTTAGTTTATTAGGTTATGTTATGTGTGGGGGGTGGGTGTGGGTGTGGGGGGGGTAAAACATGTTTTTTTGTCTCTTCTTTTGGGGGAATGCGACTCTTTTTGTCGTATCCCCTTCTCTGCCTCCGTCTGCGCTGAGGCCTAATGGCGGAGCTGTCGGCCACCAACAGCGACCTACCTCGAGGGTCTGGGAGCAGATCCAGCCAGGACTCACCAACGCAAGGCTGGCCGAATTTGGAGCTGTGGCGGCGTTCCGGTGGCGGCGGCCCGACTTGGGGCAGAGGCGGCATTCCGGTGGCTGAGGCGGCGTTCCGGCCGCGGGCCAGTGGATGACATCAGTGGGAGCTCGCAGGTCACAGGTTGGTGACCTGTTTTTACGGAGCTCCCGCGGCAACAGCTGTGTCCGCTGGACTGGAGGGCGGCATCTTCGGCAGCTTCAATCACCCCGGGCCACGGAGCTTGAACCGGCCCGTTCGCTGAGCTCGGTTAAGCCGCGGGACTGACTTACCATCGCCCGGTGGGGTAACAACATCGGAGGCCTGGATCGCCTCAGAGCAGATGGAGAATAAGGAGGGAAGAGACAGAGACTTTAAGACCTTTGCCTCCATCACAATGAGGAGGTGCCTGGTGAACTCACTGTGATGGATGTTAATTTGTGTTTATTGTGGGCTTTGTTATTTATTATTATGTGTATGACTGCAGGCAACGAAATTTCGTTCAGACCGAAAGGTCTGAATGACAAATAAAGAAATCTAATCTAATCTAAACTAATCTAATCTAAAATCTCAAAAATCAACATGAATACAAGCCAATCCCGATAAAAGAAATAGCATAGTTTATGGGAAATGCATTTTTAGTTTCATTTTCAGTTGAAGAGATACCCATCTTACATTGAGCAAACATCAGTGTCAAGGCTACCGGTAAGTTCAGTCATAATTTTCTGCTACTGTAGGCATTGATGCTAACAGTTAAAGTTTTACGAAGATGTTGCCAGGACTTGAGCTATGAGGAGAGATTGAGCTTTATTCCTTGGAGTGCAGGAGGATGAGGGGTGATCTTATAAAAGGGTACAAAATCATGAGAGGAATATATGGGGTAAATGCCCAGTCTTTTACACAGAGTAAGGGAATTAGGAACCAGAGGGCATAGGTTTAAGGTGTGTGTGTGTGTGTGTGTGTGTGTGTGTGTGTGTGTGTGTGTGTGTGTGTGTGTGTGTGTGTGTGCGTGTGTGTGTGTGTGTGTGTGTGTAAATATTAAATAGTAACCCGAGGGGCAACTTCTTTACACAAAGGGTGTTAGGTATATGGAACAAGCTGGCAGAGGAGGTAGTTGGGGGTAGTTCATTTACAATTGTAATTGAATTCTCTGCTGAGGTCTATAAAACTTTGGTTAGGCTGCATTTGGAGTATTCTGGTCACAACCATTACAGGAAGGATGTGGGGCCGTTGAAGAGGTTATTTTGGGATGCACGGGGGTGCAGCGGTAGAGTTGCTGCCATATAGCGCCAGAGACACAAATCCAATCCTGACTGAGAGTGCTTGTCATAAGGTCATGTGAAAGGAGTAGAATTAGGCCATTTGGCCCATCGAGGCACATTCAATCTCCGCCATTGTCTGTACGTTCTGAGTTTGTACATTGACCCTGTAACCTGCGTGGGTTTACTCTCCAGGTCTGGTTTCCTCCCACACTCCAAAGACACACAGGATTGTAGATTAATTGGCTTGGTGTAATTGTAAGTTGCCCCTAGTGTGTGTAGGATAGTTCTTGACAATCGCTGGTAACATTCCTTTCATATTGCATAACCTGTTGATCATGTGATTTGCTTAGATGAATTGACTCATTGATGTTAGCTTGTATATAAAGGGGTGATCACCTGGCATTTTTTCAGATCTACATTCGGCCTGCCTTGACTCTCAGGAGCAGCAGTTGTGTGCACCATGACAAGTAAGCTTCTTCTTTTTTTTTGTTTCTCTCTCTCTCTCCCTCTCTCCTCTCTCTCTCTTCTCCCTCTCTCTCTCTCTCTCTCTCTCTCTTTCTTTCTCTCTCTCTCTCTCTCTCTCTCTTCCTCTCTTTCTTTCTCTCTCTTTCTCTCTCTCCTCTCTCTCTTTTGTCCCTCTCTCTCTTTTTCGCCCCCCTCTCTCCCTCTTGTCCCCTTTCTTTCCCTCTCTCTCTCTTTCCCACTCTCACTCTCCCCCTCTCTATCACTCTCTCTTTCCCTCTCTCTCTCCCTCTTTCCTTCTCTCTCCCTTCCCCCTCTTTCTCTCTCCACTTCACTATCTTTTCCCCCTCTCTCTCTTGCCCCCTTTCTCTCTCTTGCCCTTTTTCTCTTTCCCTCTCTCTCTTTCCATCTCTCCCACTTTTCCCACTCTCTTTCCCCTCTCTCTCCCTCTCATTCCCCACTCTCTCTCACTTTCCCCCACTCTTTCCCCCCTCTCTCTCTTTCCCCCCTCTCTCTTTCTCTCTCTCTTTATTTTGCCCCCTCCCTCTCTCTCTCTCCCTCTCTCTCTTTCTCTCTCTCTCTCTCTTTTGCTCTCCCTCTCTTTGCCCCTCTTCCTCTCTCTCTGTTTTTCCTTTCTGATTTGTTTTCAAAGTTGGTGTCTCAAATCAACATCGGAATGTAAAAATGTAATGAGTTAGATTCCAGGGAATGGGCGGAGGCTTATGTGGAGTATAAATAACAGCAGCCAACAGTTAGCAATGTTTCTTAGTTTGTGCACTTTCATGACATTTCATGAATCTAATGTTGGTATGTTTATGTTGATATTATCGCAATGTTAATATAGATAGCTGTTGTGTCGCTCCTGTGCTCCAGGGTTTGAGGGATTGGAAAGTGTCCCTTGACAATCCAAATTCAAATGCAGGAGGCTTGAGGCGTGATCTTACAGAGGTGTATAAAATCATGGGGGGAATAGATAGTGAATGTACAGAGTTACCCAGGGTTGGTGGAGCAAAAACAAGAGGCTCTATGTTTAATGTCAGAGGAGCAAGATTTAATTGGAATTTGAGGGGCATTTTTTTAACTCAATGGGTGGTGGGTATATGGAAGCAGCTGCCAGAGAAGGTAGTTGAGGCAAGTGACATAACAACATTTAAAAGACACTTGGACAGGCACATGGATAGGAAAGGTTTAGAGGGATCTGGGCCAAAAGCGGGCAAATGGAGCTAGTTAGAAGGGTCATCATGCCGGGCATGGCCAAGTTGGGCTGAAGGGCCTGTTTCCGTGCTATCTGATGCTATGGCTTTAAACGTGATACAATGAAAGGTGGGGGGGGGGGGGAATAAGTAATGTTATTTCTGCATCAGATGTGTTTGCCATTTGAGGATAACGTGTGTATTTTACTAGGATATACTACCTATGGCGATATTACACAGGTTCAGACAACAGGAGCTTCCCAGGCAACTGCAAATCAGGACAATCTAAATTACAGTGGTAAGTGAGTGGAATAATTAATTGATGAATTGCCAAGTTGTATGTGTTCTCCCTATGGGGTTCCTCCGGGTGCTCTGGTTTCTTCCCACATCCCAAAGACATGCAGGTTTGTAGGTTAATTGGCCCTCTGTAAATTGTCCTTAGTGTGTAAGGAGTGGGTGCAACAGAGGGATTCTGATCTTTACGTGAATCGAGACAATGACAAATTAGCTCTAAATTGGCCGTTCATTTAAATGTAGGTGACTAACTGTAGATACCTCCTACTCCATCACACAAACCAACCGCCCTTCCATTGACTCCATTTATACTTCACGCTGCCTCAGCAAGGCCGCCAGCATAATCAAGGATGAGTCGCACCATGGTCACTCCCTTCCTCCCCTCTCCCATCAGGCAAGAAGTACAGAAGTGTGAAAACGCACACCTCCAGATTCAGGGACAGTTTCTTCCCACCTGTTATCAGGCAACTAAACCGTCTTATCACCAACTAAAGATCAGTCTGGAGCCACTATCCATGTCACTGAAGACCTTTGGACTATCTATGATTGGACTTTAGATTGACTTTAGACGGAGTAACTCAGTGGGACAGGCAGCATCTCTGTAGAGAAGTAATGGGTGATATTTTGGGTCGAGACCAAATGCAGGCAATCTTGCTTTACTATCTTGCACAAAACATTATTCACATTATTCCCTTTATCATGTTTCTGTACACTGTGGCTCGATTATAATCATGTATTGTCTTTCCGCTGATTTCTTAACACAGAACAAAATCTTTTCACTGTACATTGGTGCACATGTCAATAAACTAAACTCAGGCTTACCCCTCCCACCTATATTCCGTCCTCTGGCTTTGTATTTCCTGCAGCTTCCATTCTTATCTCACACTTTTTGTCTTTTCATCACTGGTCTTTATCCACCCATCTGCCAGACCAACCCGCCCCTTTCCTATATCCACCTATCACTGATAGGCTATGCTTTGTCCTACCTCAACTTCCCCCAGCTTTCTCACACCATCCCCTCCGCCCTCTCCCCCCCCCCCCCTCACCACAATCAGTCTGAAGAGGGCCCCGACCCAAAACATCGCCGGTCCATGTTCTCCACCGTATCTGAGGGGGATGTGCTGATGTTGGAGAGGCTCCAGAGGAGTTTTACAAAAATGATCCCGGGGATAGTTGGGTTCACCTATGATGAGTGTTTTTCACCAGGTCTTTACTCACTGAAGTTTAGAAGGATGAGGGGACACATTGAAACTTACCATATAGCAAAAGGCCTGGATAGAGTGGATGTGGAGAGAATGTTTCCACTAGTGGGAGAGTCTAGGACCAGAGGCCATAGCCTCAGAATAAAAGGACGTACCTTTAGAAAGGAGATGAGGTGGAATTTCTTTACTCAGAGGGTGGTGAATCCGTAAAATTCATCGACACAGACAGCTGTGGAGGCCATCACTGGGTATTTTTAAAGCGGAGACTGATAGAATCTTGACTAGTAAGGGTGTCAAAGGTTACGCAGAGAAGGCAGGAGATTAGGGTTGAAAAGGAAAGATAGATCATCCATGATTGAATGGAGTAGACTATTAACGAGCCTAATACTGTGCATATGACATGAAGTGATGAACTTTCTGTGCTGTATGACTTGAGTCTATGACTTTTGCTTCCATTTTGTTTCATCTCACAGGTGTTGCGGCCTCTCAAAGGCTGGTGAAAACTGACCTTGAGCGGTTGAACCAGTACAAGTCTTTGATCGAGGATGTTGCCGATGCCAAAAAAATCGATGTGGCCCTCATCGGCGCCATCATGTCCCGCGAATCCAGAGCGGGCAACTGCTTGGATAATGGCTGGGGTGACCATGGCAACGCCTATGGCCTCATGCAGGTAGAAACACGTCTCTTTTCAACGCAGCAAAGAGAAAACGTTCCCTTTGACACTGATCGGAACATTCGCAGCAAAGCAGCACAGTGTTGTTTATTGAGAGATGACACAGGCCCTTCAGCCCATCATGTCCATGCCAGCCAATATGCCCCATCAAAGCTAGTTCCATTTGCCTGCATTAGGTCTATAACCCTCTAAAACGTTCCTATCCATGTACTTGTCCCAATGTCTTTTAAATGGTGTTACAGTAGCTGCCTCAACTACCTCCTTTAGCAGCTTGTACCATATACCCACATCTTCTGTGTGAGAAAGTGGCTCCTCGGGTTCCTATTAAATCTTTCCCCTTCCTAGCTTAAACCTTTGCCTTCTGGTTCTAGATTCCCCTACTCTGGGTAGAAGTATGAATTCCCAATGATTTTTTACACCACTCAAAGATACAATTCGCAGTCCCTCTTAGTAGTGTTCTGTGCATTCAAAAGTAGAGCTAGAGTCCCAGGTTTGACCCTAGCCTAGGGTGCTGTCTGTGTGGAGTTTGCATGTCCTGCCTGGGTGCTCCAGTTTCTTAGCAGGTCCAAAACCATGCTGGCAGTGAGGTTAATTTGCCACTATAGAGGGCTATATGACTCTACGACTCAAAAGAATAATATTGGCAATGCTGGAATTAAATTAAAACAGAACGTGCAGGATAGTCATAATGTGTTGGATGAAACAACGTTAATCATTCAGATGGTATAAAAAAACAAAGTGCAGGAAAAACTCAGCACATCTGTGGATGGAATACACAGGCAACGTTTCTAGTCAGGACCCTTGTTCAGACTGATCAAAAAGGCTTGAAGAACAGTCCTGACCTGAAACAGCATCTGTCCATTCCCTCCACAGATATTGCCCGAGTACCTCCAGCACTTTTTTTTTAACTCAAGCTTAGTTGCAGCATCTGCTGTTCCTTGTGTCTCCATCTTGACAATTCGAATCATTAGCCCTTCCACTGAAATAGGAAAAATTGACCCCTTTTCCAGATTTTTTACCCACACTACAAGGACAGGAGAGCAGAAAACATTCTAATTCTGCTCCTATCACTTATGAACACGAGCTGGACGAGCTGCTGCCTCACAGCACCAGGGACCAGGGTTTGATCCTGACATCAGGTGCTGTCTGTGTGAAGTTTGCACATTCTCCCTGTGAACGGGTAGCTTTCGTCTGGGTGCTGCGTTTTCCTCCCACACTTCAAAGACGTACTGGTTTGTAGGTTTTCTGGTTTCGGTAAAAATTGGCCCTAGCGCGTAGGATAGTGTTAGTATATGGGGATTGTCATTTGGCACGGATTGGGTGGGCGGAAGGGCCTGGTTCCGTGCTGTATCTCTAAACTAAACTAAACTCCTTGTGCTTCCTAACACCCAATTTCTATCGCCCCATCTCCATGTCATCTTGCATCTCACACCTCTCTCCTCCCCACAGCTTCACTTTGAGAGTTATATCATCTCTGCTCTCCGCCCCACTAACCCCCCCCCCCCCCCAGCCCCCTCCTCGAGATCCAAATCCTTGACCAGTTTCTGTCCACAAAGTGTACTTGACAGATATAGAGTTCTTCCAGCAATTTTTGGTTCTGTTTTGGATTGCTGCAATTTAATTTGTTTTCCATTGCTGATATTTGGAGGGTTTTACAGAGACAGCATTGCTGGTATCCAGCACCTTGAGATTTCTGCGGCTAATTCCCAGAAACCAAAGGATAACAAATTCAACATCAACTGAAATTGCCTCCTTTCAGAAATGTACACACATGGAACAACATTGCCCTCTATTGCCAAGGGTCTATACTGCAAAAACTTTCTATCTGATGGGAACATTCAGAATGGAAGGAGGCCATTTAGTTTCTTTAGAACCAGTTTAGTTTAGTTTAGTTTCGGGATACAGCGGGGGAAACAGGCCCTACGGCCCACGGTGTCCGCGCCGACCAGCGAACCCACATTATCCTACAAACACTAGGGACAATTTGCAATTTTACCGAAGCCAATTAGCCTACAAACCAGTACGTCTTTGGAGTGAGAGAGAAACCTGAGCACCTGGAGAAAACCCAAACTGGTCACGGGGAGAAAGTACAAACTCCGTTTGGAAGGCACCCTTGGTTAGGATCTCTGGCGCTGTAAGACAGCAGCTCACCATGCCGCCATAGAGGATGGAAACAGGCTCTGCCCAATGTTGCTGTACACTAGTACAATAGTTGCTTATCTGGAACAGCATAGAGAGTTGCCGCGTTCTAGCACTCTCTCTCCCATCTCTCATGAGGACGGCGCAGTGTCAAAGCGGTAGAGTTGCTGCCTTATAATGTAAGAGACCTGGGTTCGATCCCGACCTCAGGTGCTATCTGTACGGAGTTTGTACCACTTCTACCACTGCAACTTAGCACAACTAACTTTAGAATCATCTTATGATCGTTTCTCAGTTTAACAGCATTGCAATGAGAAATGAATTCCAGTTTAGGGCTAAAAAATTGTTATGTCTATTTCAGGTTGACAAAAGGCATCATAGTATAAAAGGAAGTTGGAACAGCAAAGAACATGTTATGCAGGCAACACAGATCCTGATAGATATGATTAATGCCATCGGGCTGAAGTTTCCGAGCTGGACAAGTGAAAAGCAACTTAAAGGTTTGTGCTTCTTTTTTGCTTTTATGCCGCTGACATCTGTGGAGGCCAAGTTATTGGATATTTTTAAGGCGGAGATGGACAGATTCATGATTAGTACGGCTGTCAAAGGTTATGGGGAGGAGAATGAGGTTGAGAGGGAAAGATTGATCAGCCATGATTGAATGGAAGGGTTTTCTTGATGGGCCGAATGGCCTAATTCTACTCCTGTGACTTATAAATGATTGGAGCAGAATTACGCCATTCGGCCCATCAAGTCTACTCTGCCATTCAACCATGGCTGATCCATCTGATCCCATTCTCCTGCCTTCTCCCCATAGTCCCTGACACCCTGACTAATGAACATGTATATTGTATTGACTTGATGGACAGCATGCGAAACAAAGCTTTCCTCTGTACCTCAGTACACGTGACGGCAATAAACCTAAATCCAAAACATTCAAGTTAGTCTATTTTATCACATTAAAGTCATGTGTTTATAAATTGCTGTTGCTGTTAATATTCTGTCTGTTTACAACAGGTGGGATTTCTGCCTACAACATGGGACCAGGCAACGTTCCCAGCTATGCGGAGGTAGATAGTCATACAACAGGCAAAGACTACTCCAATGATGTGGTCGCGCGTGCTCAGTGGCTGATAGACCAAGGGTTTTAGTTGTCACAGCTCAAGCAGCTCATCAGTTTGTTCTGTCTAAAATAACAAAACTTAAATCACTGCAGCTGCAAAAATGTCAGTATTCAAATTCTTTTTTTTTTTCAGTCTTTCATTTCATCAATAAAATCAATTCAAATTGTAACATGATTTTAATCTACAGAAAATTAAATGCAAAATGATAAATAATATCCACAGCTCGAATATTTCTCATTATAAAACCTTTCAGAGTCTTAATTAGCTTAGAGATGCAGCACGGAAACCTGGCCCTTCAGCCCACCGAGTTTACGATGATCATCGACCCCATTCACACTAGTTCTTCCAAGTTATCCAACTTTCGCATCCACTCCTTGCACACTTGGGGCAATGTACACAGGCCAATTAACCTGCAAATCTGCACGTCTTTAGGATGTGGGAGGAAACCCAAGTGGTCACCAGGAGATAGAATAAGTGCTGGAGTAACTCAGTGGGTCAGGCAGCATCTCTGGAGACAAGGAATGGGTGGCATTATGGGCCGAGACCCTTCATCAGACTGGTCAGTGGGAGAACTGTTGATTAAATGCATCCTTCCTATTTGCCTTAGCTCCTTTACACAGCGAGTTCCACAATCAGACCGCTTTGTGAATCAAGGTGAAACTCCTGAACTCACTTGTGGATTTATTTGGAGACTGTATCTTCACAGTTCGACAACCTCCTACTTCACTAGCAGTTGAAGAATATTTGCTTTGACTGTCTTGTTCATATAACCCCATTGATAGACCCTTCTGTAATTCCGTTAGTGAGTTTCCTCTCAAAACTTAATCTTTTATTTGAGAGATCAATAAAAGCTAAAATATATACCACAGGTTGAACACCGACTTTCCGGCACCCTCAGTTCCAGAGCCTTTCTGGATTATCCATTGAAACAACAATACATCCTTGGCCCACTGACCCTTCCTGTGTCTCCAAAGCACCATAGAGTGCCAGAAACTTAAATAAAACAAATGTAAAATGTAAACTGAATGTGGATGGAATGACCTGTCGACCCATCCCCAGCTCATACCCTCTTCCCGGCCGTTTAGTGTCCCAGCTTCCGACCTCACACCCGAGTCACGAGGAGCACCAGCGAGCCTTTCTTCATCTATCGCACAGTCTGGTAAAAGGGAGAACTGCAGATCCTGGTTTAAATCAAAGGTGGACATAAAATGCTGGAGTAACTCAGCGGGTCAGGCAGCATCTCTGGAGAGAAGGAATGGGCGACGTTTCGGGTCGAGACCCTTCTTCAGACTGATGTCAGGGGAAGGGGCGGGACAAAGATAGAATGTAGCCGGAGACAGTAAGACTAGTGGGAGAACTGGGAAGGGGGAGTGGATGGAGAGAGAGAGGGAAAGCAAGGGCTATCTGAAGTTAGAGAAGTCAATGTTCATATCGCTGGGGTGTAAGTTACCCAAGCGAAATAGGAGGTGCTGTTCCTCCAATTTGCGATGGGCCTCACTCTGACAATGGAGGAGGCCCAAGACAGAAAGGTAAGATTTGAAATGGGAGGGGGAGTTGAAGTGCTGAGCCACCGAGAGATCAGGTAGGTTAAGACGGACTGAGCAGAGGTGTTCAGTGAAACGATCACCGAGCCTGCGTTTGGTCTCGCCGATGTAGAGTTGACACCTGGAGCAGCAGATACAGTAGATGAGGTTTGAGGGGCAAGTGAACCTCTCCCATACCTGGAAAGACTGTTTGGGTCCTTTGATGGAGTCGAGGGGGGAGGTAAAGGGACAGGTGTTGCATCTCCTGTGGTTGCAGGGGAAAGTACCTGGGGAGGGGGAGGAAGGTGAGGACAATGGGGAACTCTGTCCTTGTTAGGAATGGGGGGAGGGGGAGTAAGAGTGGAGACGCGGGATATCGAGGAGACCCTAGTGAGTGCCTCATCTATAATGGAAAGGGAACCCGCGTTTCCTGAAGAATCTCCGATGCCCTGGTATGGAACACCTCATCCTAGCGCAATCGTGCTTGACTAATCTTCTGGAATTTTTTGAGGATGTAACTCGGAAAATGGATAAGGAAGAGCCAGTGGATGTAGTGTACCAAGACTTTCAGAAAGCATTTGATAAGGTCCCACATAGGAGATTAGTGGGCAAAATTAGAGCACATGGTATTGAGGGTAGGGCACTGACATGGATAGAAAATTGGTTGGCAGACAGGAAACAAAGAGTAGGGATTAACAGGCCCCTTTCAGAATGGCAGACAGTGACTAGTGGGGTACCACAAGGCTCGGTGCTGGGACCGCAGCTATTTACAATATACATTAATGATTTAGATGAAGGGATTAAAAGTAACATTAGCAAATTTGCAGATGACACAAAGCTGGGTGGCAGTATGAAGTGTGAGGAAGATGCTATGAGGATGCAGGGTGATTGGGATGGGTTGGGTGAGTGGGCAGAAGCATGGCAGATGCAGTTTAATGTGGATAAATGTGAGGTTATCGACTTTGGTGGCAAAAACAGAAAGGCAGATTATTATCTGAATGGTGTCAAGCTGGGAAAAGGGGAAGTACAACGAAATCTGAGGGTCCTTGTTCATCAGTCACTGAAAGTAAGCAGCAGGTACAGCAGGCAGTGAAGAAAGCTAATGGCATGTTGGCCTTTATAAGAGGAATTGAATATAGGAGCAAAGAGGTCCTTCTGCAGTAGTACAAGCCCCCTAGTGAGACCACACCTGGAATATTGTGTGCAGTTTTGGTCTCCAAATTTGAGGAAGGACATTCTTGCTATTGAGGGAGTGCAGCGTAGGTTCATAAGGTTAATTCCTGGGATGGCGGGACTGACATATTTTGATAGCAAGGAGTGGCTGGGATTGTACACTCTGGAATTTAGAAGGCTGAGAGGGTATCTTATTGAAACATATGATTATTAAGGGATTGGACATTGCTGGAGGCAGGAAACAAGTTCTCGATGCTGTGGGGATCCAGAACCAGGGGCCACAGTTTGAGAATTAGGGGTAAGCCATTGTGAACAGAGGTGAAGAATAACATTTGCACCCAGAGAATTGTGAATCTGTGGAATTCTCTGCCTCAGAAGCCAGTGGAGGCTAATTCTCTGGATGCTTTCAAGAGAGAGTTAGATAGAGCTCTTAAAGATAGCGGAGTCAGCGGATATGGTGAGAAGGCAGGAACGGGGTACTGATTGTGGATGATCAGCCATGATCATATTGAATAGTGGTGCTGGCTCGAAGGTCTAAATGGCCCTATTGTCTAACGTGCAATCTCCATACAGACAGAACATAGTCAGGATCTAACCTGTGTCTCTAGCGCTATAAGGCGGCAACTCCAGCGCTGCGCCACTGTGTTTGAAGCGGAAACCATCTGGTGTTTTTTTGTAAAGTTGTTTTGAGTTAATTTTCTGTATAATATAAATACAGTAACAGAGGATGTAAAGAGATATAGCAAGAGTTAAGTTAAGTTAAGTTAAGTTAAGTAGCCTTTATTGTCATTCAGACCTTGCGGTCTGAACGAAATGTTGTTGCCTTGCAGTCCTACATATAGTAAAAAATGGCAAAAACACACACAAAAAACACAAATTAACATCCACCACAGTGAGTTGAATACTCCTCACTGTGATGGAAGGCAAAAGTCTTAAGTTTTTGTCTCTTTCCTTCTTATTCTCCCTCTGCGCCGAGGCGATCCAGGCTTCCGATGTTGTGACCCCGCCGGGCGATGGTAAGTAATGTCAGTCCCGCGGCTGAATGCAAGCTCCGCGAACGGGCCGGTTCAGCTCCGCGGCCCGGGGTGGTCGAAGCCGCTGAAGCTGCGGCCCTCCAGTCCAGAGGACACAGCTGTTGTCGTGGGAGCTCCGCAGAACAGGTCACCAACCTGCGAGCCCGCGGCCGGTCCTCCGAGATCGGATCGCTGCTGCCGCTGCCGCTGCCCGCTCCGAGGTCTGGTGGCTGCTGCCGCAGTCGCTGCCCGCACTACAAGGCTGGATGAATAAGGCACACTCGAAGACTGGGCAGCATGGTGGTGCAGCAGTAGAGTCACTGCCTAAAAATGCCAGAGACCCAGGTTCAATCCTGACTATAGGCGCTGTCTGTGTGGAGTTTGTACGTTCTCCCTATGACCACGTGGTTTTTCTCCGGTTTCCTCCCACACTCCAAAGGTATACAGGCTTGTAGATTTATTGGCTTAGGTAAAACTGTAAATTGTTCCTAGTGTGTAGGACAGTGCTAGTTAGTGTATGGGGTGATCTTTGGTCAGCTCAGACTCGGTGGAGCAAAGGGCCTATTTCCGTAAAGTAAAGTCTAAGCTAAAGACTGACTGGAAATAGATACTAGTGGCCTCAATCACAAGCTGGAGTGAACATTTAGAAGCTGCATCACACAAGCTCCAGAGCATATGCTTACTGTTGTAGGTACAAAACAAAAGCAGAACTCCACATGGATTATGTCTTACTCCGAATACTGACGCTTGACTCTGCAAATATATTTACTTCACTCTGTGTTCGGAGTGCATGCAGTAGAGATAAGGGAAGAAAACTAGATGGGAAGAGCAACCATCCAAAGATGGGTGACTCCCTTGATGGTCAACGCGTGATAAAGAAAGAGAGACGTAAGAGATGGCAGATGGTGGAATCTTGGTCAAAACAAAAAGTGCTGGAGGAACTCAGTGGGTCAGGCAGAATCTGTGGCAGGAATGGACAAGCTCAAAGGGTCCGTCCATTCCCTCCATAGATGCTGCTTGACCCACTGAGTTTCCTCAGCACCTTATAAGAAAAAGGAACTGCAGATGTTTTTTTCTACCAAAGATAAACATGAAATGCAGGAGTAACTCAGCAGGTCAAATACCATGTAATGAAAATGAACCACAGATGCTGGTTTATACAGAAAAAAGCAAAGTGCTGGAGTAACTTACTGGGTCATGCAGCATCTCTGGAGATAATGGATAGGTGACGTTTCGGGTCAGGACCTTTCTTCAGACCCTTGACCCTGAAGGGTCCTCACCTGAAACGTCACCTATCCATTTTCTACAGAGATGTTTCCTAAGCATCTTAATGTTTTGCTGACGATTTCAACAACTGAAGTTCCCGGTATTCCCGAGAAAGGCAAATCCCAGAATTCTTTCTCCATAGGATATGAAGGCAGGACAGGTTAAAGACATCAACTAATCAAAATGGTGGCTTATTGCTTGCTATCCAGTTCCATTATCAAAATGAGTGCTTTGTTTTAATTACCACACACAATCGGGACAGATCCCACACATATCTTGCCAGCAGGGGTCAGGGTGAGGATGCTTTGCTGTCAACCTACACTCATAAGCTGTGTATGAAGGAACTTCCTCTTTTTGTGTCCATCTTGTTACAAATGTTGGCTGCAGATACTGGTTTATACCGAAGACAGACACAAAATGCTGGAGTACATCAGCGGGTCAGGCAGCATGCCTGGAGTAAAAGTGTAGGTGATGTTTCAGGTCAGACTCCTTCTTCAGACTTTATGGTGGAGTGGGGAGAGTGGGAAGAGTGGGAAGAGTGGGAAGAGTGGGAAGGATGGGAAGGATGGGAAGGATGGGAAGGATGGGAATGATGGGAAGGATGGGAAGGATGGGAAGGATGGGAAGGATGGGGTTGATGGGAAGGATGGGAAGGATGGGAAGGATGGGAAGGATGGGAAGGATGGGAAGGATGGGGAGGATGGGAAGGATGGGAAGGATGGGGAGGATGGGAAGGATGGGAAGGATGGGAAGGATGGGAAGGATGGGGAGGATGGGAAGGATGGGAAGGATGGGAAGGATGGGAAGGATGGGAAGGATGGGGTTGATGGGAAGGATGGGAAGGATGGGGAGGATGGGAAGGATGGGAAGGATGGGGAGGATGGGGAGGGAGGGAGGGAGGGGGGGGAGGGGGGGGCGGGGAGGGGGGGGCGGGGACTGGGACTGGGACTGGAGGTGGGAAAAGACCAGAACAAATCAGAGCTGGCAACAGATGACCTCAGGAAGGATGGAGTGCATAATGGGAAAATTGTTGGCTCATAAACTGACAGAATAAACCTCTAAGGCAGCTTAAACGGTTACAATCGAATCTGAGACACCTTTTACCAAATACCATATCTCTACTACCGACAATTAATTTAAATATCAATGGACCACATGGTTAGACATTTGCAGAGGCAATCTCACTCATTTAAGAGATGTGCAGGTGGATAATTGCTTAGCATTGCACCTTTCACATGATTTTTATTTTGTCCCATTAAGTCTCCAAGTTAACTACAACACTCTGCTGCAGCAACCTAATCAATTCATTTCCCAAGATAGACACAAAGTGCTGGAGTAATTCAGCTAGTTTAGTTTAGTTTAAAGATACAGCATGGAAGCAGGCCCTTCAACCCACCGAGTCCATGCTGACCATTGATCACCCATTCACCTTAGTTCTATGTTATCCCACTTTCACATCCACTCCCTACACATTAGGGGCAATTTACAGAAGGCCAATTAACAAACAAACCTGCACGTCTTTGGGATGTGGGAGGAAACCAGAGCACCGGAGGAAATCCATGCGGTCACAGGGAAAACTTGCAAACTCCACAGACAGTACCCGAGGTTGGGGTTGACCCCAGGTCTCTGGCGCTGTGAGGCAGGAACTCTACCAGCTGCATCCCAACTGGCAAGAGTAACCTGATTGAATTCCGTGTCAGCCTCGGCACAGAGACATTTCTATTTCCAAATCGCAGGTTCGATTCCCCTCGCAGCGTCTCGTCTTGTAGAAACAAGGAACTGCAGATGCTGGTTCACCAAGTGCTGGAGTAACTCAGAAGGGCAGGCAGTATCTCTGGAGAACATGGATGGGTGACGTTTTGGGTCGGCACCCTTCTCCCAACCTATCCATGTCCTCCAGAGAAGCTGCCTGACCCTCCGAATTACTTCAGCACTTTGTGTCCTGCACCTTGTCTTTCTGTTTGAGTGGACATTAACAGATACCGAGGCATGAGAAAAAAGTAGGAGCACTTGCTTGAGATTCTCGACCAACAATTTATTCCACGCTCAAAACAAAGTGGATTTCACTTGTCGTTTGTCAGCGTTGAAATTTGCAGGATTTTGCTGCAAATTGCTATCTCACATAGATCTCAAAACACAGCAAGGGGTGGAAGATTGCAATCTTCACGTGGTCCGCCCCGTTTCGACTAATGCAATCAACTCGACTTGCACAAATGGAAGATCAAATAGAACAAGTTGTCCAAAAACTTTAGGCTGTGCACGCCACATGAAAGAAGAAGAAGAAAACACAGCAAGAGTTCAACGTCAGAAGTAACCTGTTTGAAACGACCCGCTGTCCAAACACTAGAGCCAGCTCAAAACAAATTATTAATAAAAGGCAACATTAAATTTACCAATAGCAGTGCAAGGGACAGGATGGGAAGGAACTGCAGATGCTGGTTTACATCAAAGATACAGACACAAAATGCTGGAGTAACTCAGCATTCTATGTTCTCCACATATCCCGGCGAGCTGCGCGGCAGAATCGACAAGCCGCGGCCTTTCCCCACCTGGCAGCAGGCCTGACCCACCCGCCGCAGTAACGTGAACCATGTGGACTGGGAGCCTCGTGCGAGACTCATCTCCTGCTCACTCCCGGGAACCGCAGAGGAGGGTGTAGGGAGTTGGCGAAGGACAAAGGACCAGTAAGAAGAACCGGGGGTCTTACCTTCTGTGTCCTCCAGGTCGGCTGCGGGAGGCACACCTCGGGGCGGTGGGGCCAGGTAAGGAGAGTGACGACAGTTTGCTGGACGATCCGTAATGGAGGCAAGATCTACAATGGGCCTTCACGACCAGCTGCAACTGGGACTTTGAAAATGACGCCAAAACCCGGTGACTCTTGCACATGGAATCTGTGGGCTGTTTTTGTGAATCTGTGGGCTGTTTCTTTACATTCTGTACTTAAATGGGGATTGTACTTAAGTATGGCAATAACCTAACTGATTTATTTGCAAACAAAAAATAATTTCACTATACCTTGGCACGCTTGACAATAAAGAATCGAACATTGCACGCAAAGATAGACACAAAATGCTGGGATAACTCAACGGGTCAGATAGCATCTCTGGAGAAAAGGAATAGGTGACGTTTCGAATCGAGACCCTTCTTCAGACTTAAAACATAATTTGTCCATTTCCTCCAGAGATGCTGCCTGACCCATTGGGTTATTCCAGCATTTTGTGTCTATCTTTGGTATAAACCAGAAATTGCATTTTTATTACATTTGGACATACAGTTCCCTCCATAATGTTTGGGACAAAGACCCATCATTTATTTATTTGCCTCTGTACTCCATAATTTGAGATTTGTAATAGAAAAAAATCACGTGGTTAAAGTGCATATTATCAGATTTTAATAAAGGCCATTTTTATACATTTTGGTGTCACCATGTAGAAATTACAACTGTGTTTATACATAGTCCCCCCCCCCCCCCCCACCCATTTCAGAGCACCATAATGTATGTTGTTGCATATCCTTTTCATGCAATGACTGCTTGAAATCTGTGATTCATGGACATCACCAGTTGCTGGGGGTCTGATCTGGTGATGCTCTGCCAGGCCTGTATTACAGCCATCTTTAGCTTGTGCTTGTTTTGGGGGTAAAGTCCCCTTCAGTTTTCTCTTCAGCATATAAAAGGCATGCTCAATTGAGTTCAGATCGGGTGATTGACTTGGCCACTCAAGAATTGACCATTTTTTAGCTTTGAAAAACTCCTTTGCTGCTTTAGCAGTATGTTTGGGATAATTGTCTTGCTATAGAATGAACTGCCGGCCAATGAGTTTTGAGGCATTTGAGCATATAGGATGTGTTTATACACTTCAGAATTCATTATGCTACTACCATCAGCAGTTGTATCATCAATGAAGATAAGTGAGCCAGTTCCTTCAGCAGCCATACATGCTCAGGCCATAACACCCCCACAAATATGTTTCACAGATGAGGTGCTTTGCTTTGGATCTTGGGCAGTTCCTTCTCTCCTCCTTAATTTGCTCTTGCCATCATTCTGATACAAGATAATCTTCGTCTTATCTGTCCACAAGACCTTTTTCCAGAACTGTGGTTGCTCTTTTAAGTACTTGTTGGCAAACTGTAACCTGGCCATTCTATTTTTGTGGCTAACCAGTGGTTTGCATCCTGCAGTGTAGTCTCTGTATTTCTGTTCATGAAGTCTTCTGTGGACAGTGGTCATTGACATTACAATACCATTTATTTGTCATTTGAACCTCACATGAGGTTCAAACGAAATTTGGTTTCTGCAGCCATACAAGAAAAGAACCAAGACACACACCAACACAATTTACATAAACATCCATCACAGTGAATTTCCTCCTCACTGTGATGGAAGGCAAAGTCTTGTCTCTCCCCTGCTCTCCATTCCTCTCCCGAAGTCAAAGTCAAAGCCCCCGGCGGGCGCTAGCAAGTCCACGGCCATTTAAAGCCGCGCCGGGCGATGTAAGGCCCTGCTCCGGGTCCCGATGTTGGAGCCCCCGGCGGGCGCTAGCAAGTCCGCGACCATTTAAAGCCGCGCCGGGCGATGTAAGGCCCCGCTCCAGGTCACTTTCAACCCCGCAATTCGAGCGGGAGAAGTCAACGTTGCCGGTGCCCAGCAAAGCGGTCTCCCACTGGGGACCCGCGAGCTCCCGGTGTCACCATCCACCGGAGTCGGGTCGCAGCAGCGAGCCACCACAGCTCTCCACGTTCCGAAGCCGGCCAGCTCCACGATGGTGGGTCCGCAGCTCAGCAGGCTCCGTGACACCACACCTGACAAATCCACACCTGACTCCTGAAGAATGTTTCTGATCTGTCGGACAGGTGTTTGGGTTTTTTTCTTTTTTAAAGAGAGAATTCTTCTGTAATCAGCTTTGGAGGTCTTGCTTGGCCTGCCAGTCCCTTTGCGATTAGTAAGCTCACCAGTGCTCTCTTTCTTCTTAATGATGTTTCAAACAGTTGATTTTGGCAAGCCGAAGGTTTGGCTGATGTCTCTAACAGTTTTATTCTTGTTTCTCAGTCTCATAATGGCTTCTTTGACTTTCATTGGCACAACTTTGGTCCTCATGAAAGTTTCCAAAGGTGATGGAAAGACTGCAGGAAAGACTAGGTGCTGAGATCTCTCTTATACCTGCATTAAGTAGGCAATTAAAGACACCTGAGCAATTACAAACACCTGTGAAGCCATGTGTCCCAAACATTATGGTGCCCTGAAATTGGGGGACTGTGTATGAACACAGCTGGTATTTTTACATGGTAAAACCAAAATGTATAAGAATGGCCTTTAATAAAATCTGACAATGTGCACTTTAACCACATGTGATTTATTTATGTTACAAATCTCAAATTGTGGAGTACAGAGGCAAATAAATAAATTATGGGTCTTTGTCCAAAACATTATGGAGGGCACTGTATCTCAACTCAGCGTAACAAAATCTGCTCCACATAACAATTGCATTCAAATCTACATGATCCTCAGACTTTAATTAAGGCTGATAACTTGTGGACCAGCGCAGCAAATTCAAGGTTGTTATACAGGTTGTTGTCTTGCCCGGGATCGGACATGTGGAGGTAGAGTTCTCCTGCATGGATGTCGGTGAGATTGGCGGTGAATGTGGATGGGTTGTAGCTCACCCACTCTGTGAACCTGTAATCGTTGGAGCGGATGGAGTATCCCATGATGCGGATGTCGTCCAGCAAAGGGAGGTCAGAGTTGGGCTGAGGGATGTCCGCTGGGCGGGGGTACTGGGTGAAGACAAACGATTCATCCTTGGCATCGCTGGTGGCCCCGTGGTTCCAACGTTCTCCCTCGGTGCAGAGCTCCACGTGAAAGGAAGGCTTTGGACACGGTGGGGGTACGGGTAGCCCGAGCAGCTGACAGACCATCGGGAACAGGTCGACCAATTCCACGTTATATTCCACCATCAAACCTGTTACAAAATTTGAACACTTCCGTCACTTAAATTAAAAAGGTTAAAAATAAAATCCACTGCGGAGAAAGACATTGAGTTTTTGAAACTTCAGGAGGTAGGGGTGTTGTAATGGATTTGGTTGGTAGAAAGATACAGCATGGAAACAGGCCCACATGCCAACTAACAATTGAAGTCTGAAGAAGTCTGAAGTCTGAAGAAGGGTTTCGGCCCGAAACGTTGCCTATTTCCTTCGCTCCATAGATGCTGCTGCACCCGCTGAGTTTCTCCAGCTTTTTTGTGAACCTGCCAACTAACAATCACTCGTTCACATTAGGGGCAGCAAAGTGATGCAGCATTGGAGTTGTTTCCTTACAGTGCCAGAGACCCAGGTTCGATCCCAACTACAGGTGCTGTCTGTACAGAGTTTGTACGTTCTCCCCGTGAACACATGGGTTTTCTCCCGATGTCCTAATTTCCTCACACAGTCACAAACCCTGTACAGACAGCACCCGTAGTCAGGATCGAACCCCGTCTCTGGAGTAAGGCAGCAACTGTACCACTGCGCCAATGTATCGCCCCTGGAGAACATGGAAAGGTGACGTGTCGGGTCGAGACCCTTCTTCAGACATCAGTCTTTGTGTCCTTCAGAGATCATGAGCATTGGTTCCTGAATACATTTCTTGCTTCATTACACTCTCCAGGATTTTGATATTTTAGCAGGTAGTACTCAGAAAAGTTTTGAGCGAAATAGTTTGAAAATTCCGTTGGGACAACGACAATACTTGTAAAACTGGAAGTTCCAGCTTCAAACTTAAAAATTATCTGAGTCCAACTACACCGTAGCTGTAACCTTACCTCTCGGCCGATTCCCCACTTTATCAGTGAAAGGATTAATGAAAGGAAACGCTCTTTGCTTTGGAAGAGGTAAAGCCGCAGTCAGTCCAGGCACATAAAACATCAAAGGAACACGGGTTGCTACATCAAAGTTACTGTACTTGGCCCATTCTCCGTGCTCGCCTAGCGACCAACCTAATGGAGACAAGATGAAATAGGAATACAGTTCTAAAACTAATTAGGTTTAAAACAGTGGACGCCCCTTTCACATATACCGGTCTACAACCCATTTTCCGGCATCCTTGGTTCCAGAACCTTTCCGGGTGAGCCTTTCTGCCAGAACAACAGAGGTCACAGCCTCCGAGAGGAAACCAACGGTACGGGAACGGTCCGCCTAGGCCGCCAGGGGGCCGAGATACCGGCCCACAAAGTCGGCCTCAGAGGTCGGCTATGGGAACGGATCTGCCGGCTCTGACCGGGCCAGAGTTCCAGAGCCACGGCCGCAGGGGGGAAATTCCAACAGCTGATCGGCCGCAGAAGTCCAAATGAGGTGGAGATTGGCCGCCTCACCCATCCTGGGCTCCACATTTTCGGAGGGACTTCCGGGGGGAATTCCAAGTGCGCTCTCGTCATTTTGTCCGGGTTAAAGGAGGTGCCAGACCACCAGTGCCAGAAAATCAGTGGTGACCTGTACTTCATAAATGCAAATGATTCCTGTCATTACTACCTGGTGTATATCAAGCCAATTGACTTCATATCAATGGTTAACAATGTTAACAAAGAAAATGATTTCAGTATTGGATGTTAGTTGTTAGCATAGTTGGTATGGGGTGTAAGATTTCAGTGGAGTCCATGTATTTGGTAATACTTAATTACATTGCATTATCAATTAGTTCAGGAGTAAAATCAAAATTTTCCTTATTTATTTCAGAAACCAATTTCCCGAGAGCACATCACTTCAAGGTTAGAGAAAGAGGTGGGTTCTTCGAATGCGCTGCCGGGGATGGAGGTGGAGGCTGATATGATAGTGACGTTTAAGAGGCTTTTGGATCGGTACATCTTGATTCCAAGATAGCGCCCAAGCCAGGTGACTCTCTACGTGCTGGTTCATATGTACCAGGAATGGAATAAGGCCATTCGGTCCATCAAAGTCTACTGCCATTCAATCATGGTTGATTTATCTTTCCCTCTCAAACTCATTCTCATACCTTCACCCCATAACCCGACACCATGGTCCCAAAAGTGGATCTGCAATCACTTATTACAATCGCTCCACTCTTTGAAACGCCTACTCCAACAGCAGTATTTCTTACTTTAACTATGCTACCTCATTGGAGGCCCTTGGGCTATCTTTAATCAGAGTTTACTGGACTACCTTGCACTAAATATTATTCCCTTTATCCTGTAGCTGTACACTGTGGATGGCTTGATTGTAATCATGTATAGTCTTTCCTCTGACTGGTTAGCATGCAACAAAAGCTTTTCAATGTACCTCAGTACACATGGCAATAAACTAACTAAATATGGATATGCAGGAAATGTATCATCTGCAGGCAGAGGAGATTAGTTTAACTTGGCATCATGTTCAGTATGGACAATGTGGGCCGAAGGGCCTGTTCCTGCGCTGTACTGTTCTATGTTCAATGCTCTATAGTTATTAATGAGTATTAGACCCACATGATTCATACATGACGTAACGTTGCTCACCGTGGTCAGACGTGAACACAACAATTGTGTTATTGGCCAGTCCTTGTTCTTCCAGCGCATTCAAGAGACGGCCCACTTGAGTGTCCATGTATGAGACGGCAGCAAAATAACTCTGGCGAATCAGTACCTGTGAGATACAAGGGGCAAAAATAAGGCCTGCTGGTAGAGATACAATGCAGAAACAGGCCCTTCGACCCACCGAGCCAGCGCCGACCAGCGATCACCCTGTTCACTATCCTACACACTAGGGACAATTTACTATTTTACCAATGCCAATTAATCTACAAACCTGCACATCTTTGGAGTGTGGAGGAAACCAGAGAATCCGAAGAAAACACACATGGGCACAGGAAGAAGGTCCAAACTCCATATAAACAGCACCCATAGTCAGGATCGAACCCAGGTCGCTGGTGCTGTAAGGCAACAACTCTACTGTTGCGCCAATGTGCCACCCACTACAATGTCAGGGGCAATATTCTGAACTTCCCACCCCATAAAGGTCAAGTTAAGTCAACGTAGTCAAGTTGAGTTTATAGTCGTACGGTATAGGTCAAAGAAAATCTTGCTTACAGCAGCATCACAGGCACATAGGCTCATACACAATGCAAAAACATCAATTATACAGAAATTACACATAAATCCTGCTATCGCAGTAAAAAAAGAAAGAAAAGTGTGCAAAAAAACATCTGTGCAAAACACAATTAGAAAAAAAAAGCAAGTCACAATGGTACAATGTGATGGACGCAGGTCTCCTGTCACTTGGGATGGGGCAGGAAGGAGGGAGTTAGGACATCAGACCTTCCCCAACAGCAGTTGAGGGGTGTTATGGTATTCGAAGCCCAGTCCATCACGGAAATTGACCTCCCCACCATCTACAAGAGTCACTGCCTCAAAAACACAGCAAACATCATCAGAGACCCACATCACCCTGGACACGCTCCCACTTCACTCCAACCATCAGAAAGAAGGTATAGGAGTCTGGAAACTGTAAGGTCCAGGTTCAGTAACAGCTCCTTCCCTACAGCCATCAGGCTATGGAGCGCTGTCCTGTGCACGGCTGCCCAGCCAGCAGCTGTCTGTCTTTTCATCTTTTATTTTTTATTTTAGTTAGTTAAGTGTTTTGTTTGGAGGCCTAGACTTTTTTTATGTGGGGGGTGGGGGGTGGGGGGTGGGGGGGGGGGGGGAAGGGGGAAACTACCTTTCAGGGTTCCTACCTGGTCGGAGAGGCAGCTTTTCTCCGGGCTGCAGCTTCGACCCGTCCTCGCGGCCTACCAGCGGGCCTGGAGCGGCGTTTCCTGTCGGGGACCGCCCAGAACCTCGGCTTCGGCGGCGGCACAGCGCTGGAGCGCTATCGTGGAGCGGGCGATGCCTTGCCTGGGTCGCCGCGCTGGAGCTCCGGTGAGCTGAGACCGCCGGGTAAAACATCGCGGAGCTGCGGGACTGTGGAGCGACCAGCTGCGGGCGGCTGCGCTGAACTTAACATCGGGAGCCTGGGATCTCTAGATGAGATCGCCAGTGGTGGAGCTCCAACCGGCGCGGCCTCTCCCGACGCCGGAGCAACATCACCTGGCGAGAACGGCCTGGAGCATTGGGCCTCCGTAGAGGCAACTGTGGAGGCCTCAATGGGCCCGACTATGGGTGAACTGGGGTTGGGGACTGGACTTTGTGCCTTCCCTCATGGTGGGAGCCATTGTGGGGGGATGTTCTATGTGTTTAAGACTCTCATTGGTGTTATGTCTGTATTCTTTTTTTGTGTGCTGCAAAATGGCAAAAAGCATTTCACTTCACTACACCTGGGTGTATGTGAATGTGACCAATAAAATACCTTTGATACCTTTGATACTACAAACACCAACTAAACTCCAAACTACGAACTGCCTGGGTTGCAGGGACTTTAGGCTTTGTTTTTGTACTGTACTGTTTTTGTAAGTACCGGTAATTGAACTTTTTTTTGTTTATTATATTACCCATTGAGTACTGTTGTTTAGAAACCTGTTGTGCTACTGTTTCAATTAAGAATGAATAAAACACTCTTAACTCTATAAAATATTCATTTGATATTAGTATATTTTTTCTCTATTTTTGCTGACTCCATCACCAGCCAAGATTGGTTGAACATCCAAGATCAAGACTATGAAGTTTCTTTGTCCAGACGTGATTAACAAGAGGTGTTTCACACAGAATTAGTCAAAGAGGACAACACCTCAGATGTCGTTCAAAAGACATGGTGGGATTTGGGAACAAGCAGTCATTTCCCCCAATCAAATAAAAATGCATAGAGTTGTGCAGCATGGAAACAGGCCCTTTGATCCAACTTGCCTATGCCTACCAAAATGACCCATCTACACTATTCCCACCTGCCTGCGTTTGGCTCATATCCCTCTAATGTTATCCTATCCATGTACCTGTCCAAATGGTTCAAATGTTGTGATAGTACCTGCTCAACTACCTCCCCCGGCAGCTCGTTCCATATACCTAGCACCCGATGTGTGAAAATAGTTGGGAATTCCATTACCTGATGCTCCCTTTAAAAGAAAGTGAAATACACACCTGAAAGTCATCAGGAATGGGTCCATATGGAAAACTTATGTTAAGAGCCCGGACATCATCTCTCGATCTCACGTCAGTCCATGGATTATATGCCACTGGAGGTAATTTCGATGGCACTTTAGGGTCAGGTGCAAGGTGGATCTCCTCAAGTGGATACAGCTTCAAAAATTCCTAAAACAGAATAAGATCTAACATTTAGTTTTATAGATTGAAGAGATACAGTACAGAAACAGGCCCCTTCGGCCCACTGAGTCCACGCTGACCATCGATCACTCGTTCTCACTAGTTCTATGTTATTCCATTTTCTCATCCACTCCCAACACGAGGGGGAAGTGTTTTACGCAGACCAATGAACCTATAAACCTGCACGACTTTGGGATGTGTGAGGAAACCGGGGCACCCGAAGAAAACCCACGCGGTCACAGGGAGAACGTGCAACTTCACACCGAGGTCAGGATTACATCTGGGTCTCTGGCACTGTGATGCAGCAGCACTACCAGCTGCACCACTGGGCCGCCCTTTATTGCATTTCACTCCAGGAAGGAGGTAACTGATTTGCAATTGAATACAACCTTATAAATGTCATCACAGAGTGCTGGAGTAACTCAGCGGGTCAGGCAGCACCTTTGGAGAACATGGATAGGTTACGTTACGGGTTGTGCCCCTTCTTCTTGTTGAAGGGGGTGAAGGGGATGTTTTGGGTCTGGACCTTTTTCCATCTGAAGAAGGGTCATGATCCGAAACCTCGCCTTTCCATGTTCTTCAGAGATGTTACCTGACCTGCACATAAAAACAACACAAAAGCTTGGTATCTTTTTTTGTAAACTTGTATCTACAGTATTTGTGTCTCGCATAAAAATATTGTCATGCAATCCAGGCACTAGCATGCAAAACCAGCAGCGTCCTGCAAAATTCTTACCTCGGGATATTTGAGTGGAATGTGTGGTTTGTGATAACCAACAGCTAAAAAGAAAGGGTTTCCCGTGCTTTTTACTTTTTTCAGTAAACGAATTGCCTCATCAGTGCTCTGTATATCAGGCAGTGTTTGTTCTGGCATTTCCTTCACATCCACTGGGCACACTAAGTTTGCGTATCTTTTACCATCCGGTCCCTTGCACACCTATTGAAGATAAATCAGAGTTAATGAAGTTCATCTTGTATCATAGTGGAATAGGTGCAACAATGGCAGCCTCGCCAACAGAAAAGGACACAACGTACTGGAGTAGCTCAGCAAGTCAGGCAGCATCTCGGGAGATTATGTATAGGTGACATTTCGGGTCGAGACCCATCTTCAGACGCTTTAGAGTTTCTTCACTCCAGCATTGGGTTGAACTTTACCCTCCTCTCTCGATAAAAAGCCCACTAAACCCTTCTATGGACCATTATGGACCATATATCTGTCCAAATGTCTGAAACAGTTATCATTGTATCGTTTCTACACCTACCTCTAACAACTCATTCCAGATATAACCATATAACCATATAACAATTACAGCACGGAAATAGGCCATCTCGACCCTTCTAGTCCGTGCCGAACACATAATCTCCCCTAGTCCCATATACCTGCGCTCAGACCATAACCCTCCATTCCTTTCCCATCCATATAACTATCCAATTTATTTTTAAATGATAAAAACGAACCTGCCTCCACCACCTTCACTGAAGCTCATTCCACACAGCTACCACTCTCTGAGTAAAGAAGTTCCCCCTCATGTTACCCCTAAACTTCAGTCCCTTAATTCTCAAGTCATGTCCCCTTGTTTGAATCTTCCCTACTCTCAGTGGGAAAAGCTTTTCCACGTCAACTCTGTCTATCCCTCTCATCATTTTAAAAACCTCTATCAAGTCCCCCCTTAACCTTCTGCGCTCCAAAGAATAAAGCCCTAACTTGTTCAACCTTTCTCTGTAACTTAGTTGCTGAAACCCAGGCAACATTCTAGTAAATCTCCTCTGTACTCTCTCTATTATGGACTACCAGATATCAGAGTGAAGAAGTTGCTCCTAAAGACACAACTTGATGAGGTGCCATTGGAGAGGATTGAGTTCAATAATACACTAGAGTAGGCCATTCAGCCCAGCAACTCTCCTCCATCATTCAACCAGATCACATCAGATGTGTACCCTCCTCTCACGTTACTGTATCGAAGCGGATACAATTACGGCTTTCACCCTCCCATCCCATGTTTGTCATGGATTAAGGTCGTCAGAGCAACACAAGTACATCAAACTCAAGTGACAGAGCAAGCTTTTTGAAAATGTGACTTTTGGGGTTTACCTTGGCATTTTTATATTTTTGTGTTGAAGGATGAAATGGAGGAATGGACCAGCTGTACGGATAATCATCCGTATGATTGGACACTATCCCTGAAAGATGAGACACATCAGTTAAGTCGTGGTGCTAGAGATCGCAAAGAGCAGTTTTATCTCAAATGCTAATACAGGTCCACCACTGATCATCCAGCAACAGGTGGTCCAGCCCCTCCTTTATTCCAGACAAAATTACGAGAGCACACTTGAAATCCCCCCCCGGAAGTCTGTCCCAAAATGTGGCGCCTAGGCCGGGTGAGGTGGCCGATTCTCGACCTCATCGGGACTTCCGCGACTGATCAACGGGTCGAGTTTGCCCTAACACTTGGTGTCAATTCTATGCTTCAAACTTTGTAAATTCGCTGGTCGAATATTTCATCGCAAATATGGCAAAAAAGCAAATTATTACAGGAATGTTATCTGACCAGATAACTTGCCCAGAGTTCTGACATGGCAGAGACCACCAGCTCAATCTTTTCACAATGATCGAACTTGCCCATGGCCGGGACCTCTGTTGGTCCAGCAAAATGGATAACACGGCAAGGCGCTGGAATCTAGGGGGCCGGAATGTTGGTGGTGGACCTGCATAATAAAATGGTATAAACATTGTTAAAAGATTGAAAGATTCCAATTTAATGACATCCTTCCTTTGTGTACTGCCTCAGTGAAGTCTCCTATTCTTACATTACAATCTTTTGGACTTCTTTATGATTGTGCTAATGTATAGTATGATATTACTGAATATGTAAGCAAAGCAAGACGTTCACTGTATCGGGGTAGATGTGGAAATAAAGAACCATCGAGTATGGAAGTTGGGATGTTATGTTACAGTTGCACAAGACATGGATGAGGCCACATTTGGAGGACTGAATTTAGCTGGATAGGGTGCAGAGAAGATTTACGAGGATCTTGCTATGACTCGAGGGCCTGAGCTACGGAGAGAGGTTGAGCAGGCTAGGACTTTATTCCTTGGAGCACTGTAGAATGAGTGGCGATCTTTTTTGAGGTCTATAAGTTCATGACTATAGACAATAGGTTCAGGAGTAGACCATTCAGCCCTTCAAGCCAGCAACCCCATTCAATGTGATCATGGCTAATCATCCCCATCAGTACCCCATTCCTGCCTTCTCCCCATATCCCCCTGACTCCCCTATCTTTAAGAGCTCTCTCTTGAAAGTATCCAGAGAACCAACCTCTACCGCCCTCTGAGGCAGAGAATTCTGCAGACTCGCAACTCTCCGTGTGAAAAAGTGTTTCCTCATCTCCGTTCTAAATGGTTTACCTCTTATTCTTAAACAGTGGCCCCTGGTTCTGGACTCCCCCAACATCGGGAACATGTTTCCTGCCTCTAGCATGTCCAAACCCTTAATAATCGTATATGTTTCAATAAGGGGAATAGATGGGGTAAATGAACAGTGCCTTTTACCCAGGGTAGGGGAATCAAGAACCAGAGGACATCAGCTGAAGGTGAGAGGCGAAAGATTTAATAGGAATCTGGGGGATGGGTTTTTCACATGAAGGGTGGTGGGTATATGGAACGAGCTGTCAGAGAAGGTAGTTTGCATATAGACATATAGACAGATACATGGATAGGAAAGGTTTAGAGGGATAAGGCCAAAATGCAGGCAGGTGGGACTAGTGTAGATGGGGCATCATGGTCAGCATGGGCAAGATGGGCTGAAGGGCCTGTTTCTCAATGTGCTTCCTTGTGTTGTTTGGCTCCATGAATCGAGGATAGGATATACTGCTATTAGGAAATGAACAGGCAAATTAGGGTCAGTAACTATATTATAATCAGGGAATCTACACTCAATTTATTTACTTGATCAATAGTTTGAGTTTGGGTTTAGTTTGAATTTAGTTTATTGTCACATGCACTGAGGTACAGTGAAAAGCATTTATTGGGTGCTAACCAGTCAGCGGAAAGACAATACATGTTTGCAATCGAACCATCCACAATGTACTTATACTTGATAAAGGGAAAAATTAGTGTTGGCAGGGTGGTTCAGTTGCCTGATAACACCTGGGAAGAAACTGTCTGTGAATCTGGAGGTGTGCATTTTCATACTTCTATACTTTTTGTCCGATGGGAAAGGGGAGAAGAGAGAGTGTGATTCATCTTTGTCTATGTTGGTGGCCTTGCCGAGGCAGCGTGAAGTGCAGATGGAGACAATGGAAGGGAGCTTGGTTTGTGGGATGGTCTGGGCTGCGTCCATAATTCTTGCGGTCTTAGATGGAGCTGCAATACATGCCATGCTGCAATACAGAATTTGGAAGATTGAGGGGGGATCTTATAGAAACTTACAAAATTCTCAAGGGGTTGGACAGGGTAGATGCAGGAAGATTATTCCTGATGTTGGGGAAGTCCAGAACTAGGGGTCACAGTTTAAGGATAAGAGGGAAGTCTTTTAGGGCCGAGATGAGAAAATCATTTTTTACACAGGTGGTGAATCTGTGGAATTCTCTGCCACAGAAGGTAGTTGAGGCCAGTTCATTGGCTATCTTTAAGAGGGAGTTAGATGTGGATGTTGTGGCTAAAGGGATCAGGGGGTATGGAGAGAAGGCAGGGATGGGATACTGAGTTGGATGATCAGCCATGATCATATCGAATGGCGGTGCAGGCTCGAAGGGCAGAATGGCCTACTGCTGCACCTATTTTCTATGTTTCTATACATCCTGGTAAAATGCTTTCTAGGGCGCATCTGCAAAAGATAAAATGTTTTCTCCAGCGCATCGATGGAATGATTATGTTTTATGTTTGGCTCTGTAACCGTTGAAGAGCAGGTTGCACACCCACAGGACCGACGGGGCGAATGGCCTCCTCCTGTCCCTCGAATGGGCAGAAGCCGTGAGATCTCACCTGGGTGAAAGACTTTTCCCACCGACAGGGTTAGGAAGCTGTTCATCTTCAGGTACTGAGGCAGCGTGGTGTAGTTGCCTGCGTGTGTCCTCCAGTAGGAGTTGTGGTCGAACAGCCGGGTGGTGTCGGGACGTCGACTGGTCAGGAAGGACGTTCGACTGGGTCCGCATAGAGCTTGCTGCACCAGAACCGAAGGAACAGTGAGAAACAGCCACCCAAAGCTTCACAGCAGGAATATTAATCTCTTCTCCAAACTACAGTCACAGAGTTCAGTAAAGTTTTTCACCATTTCCAGCGATCTTCACCCCTGCGCCCCCTGTACAATCAGTCATAAGTTCATACGTTATAGGAGCAGAATTAGACCCTTCGGCCAATCAAGGCTACTCTGCCATTCAATGACTGATCTATCTTTCCCTTTCAATCCTACTTCCCTGCCTTCTCCGCATAACCCTTTACACCAATACAAATCAAGGGCCCCAACTGACACGTCACCTATTCCTTTCCTCCAGAGATGCTGCCTGACCCGCTGAGTTACTCCAGCATTTTGTGTCCATCTTCGGTGTAAACCAGCATCTCCAGGGCGGCACGGTGGTGCAGTGGTACAGTTGCTGCCTTACAGCGCCAAAGACCCGGGATCGATCCTGACTACGGGTGCTGTCTGTATGGAGTTTGTACGTTCTCCCCGTGACCGCGGTGGGTTTTCTCCGAGATCTTCGGTTTCCTCCCATGCTCCAATGACGTACAGGTTTGTAGGTAAATTGGCTTGGTGGAAATGTTAAAATTGTCCCTAGTGTGCGTGTAAGAGAGTGTTAGTGTGGGGATCGCTGGTCGGTACAGACTCGGTGGGTTGAAGTGCCTATTTCCGCATTGTACCTCTAAGTTCTAAGTTCTAAGTACAAGTCTCAAGGGTAATTGAACAATTTGGTGTGGCAATAAAATAGGAAATAAAAGGAAACCTTGACTTCAGAGCAGTGACCAACACAAGTGCAAGAGGAATAACAGAGTCACTAACTATAGGAAATACCCTTACCATCTACCCCCAAATAAAGTGGATACACAATTTTAATTTTATGCAGGGCAAATATTTGACTTACTTGGGCAAATGCATTTTTAAAAACAATGCTCTTGGAAGCAAGTTGGTCAATGTTTGGTGATTTGACTAATGGATCTCCATAGCAACCCAGGCTGGTCCGCAGATCATCGGCAATAATGAAGAGTACGTTCATGTGCCCTGAAAACAAAAATGAAGTTATAAACGTCAGGAATTTAATGAAGGAAAAGGGAACTGTGAATGCTGGTCCACAAAAAAAGACACAAAGTGTTGGAGTAACTAATTCTGCTCCTATAACGTATGTACTTATGACTGATTGGAGTAAGTCAGTGAGTCAGGCAGCACCACTGGAGAATATGGATAGGTGACGTTTCAGGTCGGGATCCTACTCCAGACTGAATTTAACAAAGTTACCCTTAGTTTATTATCCCACACACCAGCCCAAACCAGCAATTTTCTTTGCTTCGGATCAGAAATTGAAAGCAATTTCAGATCAGAAAAAGCCATGGTGAACCAGGAGTACTCACTGGAGTTTAGAAGAATGAAGGGGGACCTCATTGTAACATACGGAATAATGAAAGGTTTGGAGAGAGTGGGAGTGGATGTGGAGAGGATGTTTCCACTAGTAGAGAGTCTAGGATTAAAGGGCATAGCCTCAGAATTAAAGGACATTACTTTAGGAAGGAGATGAGATGGAATTTCTATACTCAGAGGATGGTGAATCTGTGGAATTCTTTGCCACAGAAGGCTGTGGAGACAGTCAATTGATATTTTTAAGGCAGAGATAGATAGATTCTTCATTAGTACGGGTGTCAGGGGTAATTAACAATACAATACAATACAATTCAATTTATTGTCATTTGTAATGTAATATTGTAATGAGGAGAAGGCAGGAGAAAAGGGTTAGGAGGGAGAAATAAATCAGCCATGATTGAATAGCGGAGTAGACAATGGGCCGAATGGCCTTATTCTGCTTCTAGCACTTATGAATATTGTATTCTAGTCTCTCTCTTTCTCTCTCCAGTCTGAAGAAGGGTCCCATATTGAAAAGCCATCTGGCCATTTCCTCCACAGATGCTTCCTGACCCATTGAGTCCTCTGGTATGTTGTGCTTAGTTTAGAGATTTAGCATGGAAACAGCATCTTAGGCCCACAGAGTATAAGCTGACCAGCGATCACCCATACACTCGTTCTATCCTACACACTAGGGACAATTTACAGAAGCCAATTAACTTGCAAATCTACAAGTCTTTGCAATTTTGAAGGAAACTGGAGCGCCCAGAGAAACCTCATGTGGTCACGTTGACCCAATTTATTGGTAGCAACGTTTTTGTTTATTTTCACGTGGATTGGTTAAAAGCCAGAACCAGCATTCCAACAAGGAACAGAAGGCTGAACTGAAAGATAATTAAAACAATTAGTTTATATACCTGGAAGTGAAACCCACAACCCATAGAAGTGGCAAACTTGATTGTGATAATTCATTAAAAAGGGAAGTGAGATAAACTGAAGGGAAGGGAAAAAGATAATGAAAAGAATGGGCTAATCTCTAATCATTGATTAAACTACAGAAATACACAAGTTTGGTGCATCAGAATAAAAATGATATGAATAGGCCATTATATTGCAAAATATTATTTCTCCCTAAATGTCACAGATACTGTGGGAAATTTTGGCATTTACCCAGATAACAATTAACATTAAATATCTTGGTTCTGATGAAGGGTCCTCAAATATTAACCGTTTCTCTCTCTCAACATATGCTGCCTAACTTTGAGTACATCTGGCACTTTTCTTAAAATCTCATATTTCTGGCACGTACAGTGTAAAAAGAAATATTTTTGTCCTAGCGATAATCAGGATTTCCACCTTAAAGCAGGAGTTCCAAATTTTCCTGCAAACATTCAAGACAAATTTCACAACCACACTCTAAAACTGGTGAAAAGGCAGCTTAATGAACTAACCATACCTTAAAACTAGTGCAGGGAGATCCTGTCACCTTGTTTCACTAGTGGGGGAATGGCAGTGAGTGGCTAAATTATGGTTTAGTTTAGTTTAGTTTAGTTTAGAGATACAACAATGAAACGGGCCCTTCGGTCAGTCCACTGTGACCACTCCGACCATCGATCATACTTTAACACTCGTTCTATGATATCCCACTTTCTCATCCACTCCCTACACACTGGGGGCAATTTACAAACCTGAACGTCTTTCGTGATGTAGGAGCACCCGGATGCTTTGGAATCTAGCATCTGCAGTTCCTTGTATCTGAAGAGGGGTCATCTAGCAGCCATTCATAAGTGATGGAACAGAATTATGCCATTCGGCCCATCAAGTCTCCTAACCCCATTCGCCTGCCTTCTCCCCTTAGCCCCTGCCCTCCACAGATGCTGTCCGATCCTGAGTTCCACTACGTTTTGCTGTACTTTTACAGCTACATGTTGGTGTGTTTTGCTCTGATATTGAAACGGTGAAGGTTTCACGCCTGCAACCACTTTCCACTGTTGCTCTTCTCCACGGATGCTGGCAGTTTTTCCAAACTATCTTCTGTAGACTTTCAAGAAACAGCATGGGAACAGGTCCTTCGGCCCACCGAGTTCGCGCAGACCAGCGATCACCCCGTACACTGACACTATCCTACATACTCGGGACAATTTACAATTTTACTAAAGTCAATTAACCCCAACGTCTTTGGAGTGTGGCAGGAAACTGAAGCACCCGGGGAAACTCACACCGTCACAGATGAAGACCCTAAATAGATCTATGCATTTCCCTCCACCGATGCTGCCTGACCTAGTTTGTCTATCTTCTCTTTTACTATAAATATTGCAAAACAAATAGATCAGATATAGGATCTGGACTCTAAATGAATCTGTGCATTTCCCTCACAGGATACTGCCTGATCTGCTGAGTTTGTCTCCCATCTGTTTTAATGCGAGTTTGTCTCTTCCTGAATAGGGAGGTTGCACGGCAGTCGGGTCACGACCCATGACCCGTACTGTTGCTACGCTACGCCAACTGGAGTACACGTGATGAACTGCAGGTAAGCACTGACCATTGTTTCCAGCGTAGCGGGCCTGTTAATACCCGCCAAAATGGTCAATTTTTGCGCTGTCAATAATTATGGAAATCGGGATAAGGATGAGACATTTATCCTCCTTCAGAATTCCAAAAGTGAGGAGAAATGACGGTAGATAGAAGCGAGAGCTGAAGGGACAACAACAGCCAAAGTGCTTGGAGAACATTGGCCGTTTGCTCACTGCATTTCATCAACAGTAAGGCATTATTTGTGTTTTTTCTTGATTCCTTTGGCATCTAAAAACTTTCAGAAGTGATAAATCTGGCTGTAAATTTTTAAAATCGCCCATGGATCTTGTGGGTTTTGACATACAAAAAGAAAACGCCTCTGAAGCAAAATTTATCATTAAAATAAATTGCAAACCATACGTGGGTTTTGAATTACATTTTACTCAGATGCAAGCCAAGGAATGGCATAATTGTTAGCTGCTAATTGGACATAATCAACCTCAGCAAATTGACAATATCCTATTGAAAGGGAGTGGGTGTTTAAGCTGTCAGGCCATTTTATTATTTGCCAAACTATACATCTCAATAGCATAATGATAGAAGACACTTTTCCACACACCACTCGAAAGTCTGGAGATTTTTTTAATGATAAATTTAGTTTCAGAAGCGTTTACTTTTTGCATGTAAAAACCCACTTCAGAACCATGGGCGATTTAAAACATTTACAGCCAGATTTATCACTTCCGAGACTTTTTAGATACCAAAGGAATCAAGAAAAAACACAATAATTTGAAGACCGTGAACAAACGCGACAATACCTCAATATTTTCAATTTCGATATCTGCACGGCCAATGTTCGCCAAGCACTTTAGCTGTTGTTTTTCCTTCTGCTTTCGCTTCTCTTTACTTCATTTCGCTTCACTTTTGGAATTCTGAAGTTGGGTACATGTCTCTCACGCTTACCCCAACTTCCACACTTTTTCACAGCGCAAAATTCACAATTTTTGGCGTTTTTTTAACAGGTAGGAAAGTACGCGTTTCGTATATTAATAACATATACCAGAAGCTGCGATGTCCTCCAGATGGATTGAGCGGCTCCGTGCGTCAAGCCCTATGACCGGTGACCTTACGTGCAACCCCCCTATATGAATCTTACAAGACAAACACTGTAGCGGACGGGACTGGTTTCCAGCCGTCTGTCCAGCTCTCTGTAGACTAATTGGTTTAGCGTTCCTCCACACTTTATGGGAACCGCCTGCTCTACTCTACACTGCTCTGCTCTGGCTGTCAGTGTGGCTGAGATCCCCCGTGTGGGTGCTGGAACAGACAGACAACCCGGGCGGGGCGGGCCTCGCTTACCTTGGTCCCGGGCTCCGTGCGGCTGGGGTTCCGGGTGCGCTCTGCAACAAGTCAGCACAGCGAGCAGAGCCAGAGCCGCCGCCGCTGCTCCCCGCTGCATGGCCGGGGAACGGTGCCCACGGGAACCCGGCGGCCGTGCAGCCGCTCCGCTCATTGTCCCTGACCCGACCCGGCCCGGCCGCTCATGTGAGCCATGCCCCGCCTGCCTGTCGCCGCTTCCCTTCCCGCCCCATCCTCTCCGCCCATCGCTCCACCCAGCCGCGGGACCTCGGCAGCTTCGGCGTGTCCAGCGGGGCCGGTGCAGGTGACTGGGGGCCCACTGGTCACTCTGATCGTTGGTCACCCGCAGTCAATAGTTACTGCATGACCTCTGGCCAGCGCATGGTCAGTGGTCACTGCTTGACCACTGGTCACTCGTGGTCACTGCATGGACACTGGTCTACATGGTCACTACAGGGACTATGGTCACAGTTACTAATTGGTCCATGGTCACTGCATAGACACTGGTCACTACCTCTGTTTCCTATTAAATCTTACCCCTCTCATCTTAAACCTATGTCCATTAATGTGCTTGTATTCTGTGAATGTGAATTCACTCTAGTTTAATTTACAAGTTCACACGTTTTTGGAGTATAATGAGGCTATTCGGCCCATCGAGCCATTCAATCATGGATAATCTCTGCCTCCTAATTCCATTTTCCTTCTCCCCATAACCCTTTATACCTGCTCTAATCAATAATGTGTCTATATCTGCCTTATAAATATCTACTGACTTGGCCTGCACAGCATTCCGAGGCAATGCGTTACATAGATTAACTACCCTCGAACTAAAGAAGTTCCTCCTCACCTCCTTTCAATTCTGAATTTAGTTTAGAAATGCAGCATGCAAACGGGCCCTTTGGCCCATCGAGCCCATGCTGACAGTTGATCGCCCCTTCACACTGGTTCTATTTTATCCTACTTTCTCACCCACTGCCTACACATTAGGGACAATATTTATTTTTTAGAGTCTAATTAACCTACAGACACGCATGTCTTGGGGATGTGGGAGAAACCCGGAGGAAACCCACTTTGTCACAGGGAGAACATATAAATCCCACACAGATATCAGCCGCGGTCAGGATCGTACCTGGGTCTCTGGCGCTGTGAGGCAGCAGCTCTACCACTGCACTACTGTTCCTTAAATAAATAAAAAATCATACAATGCTGAAACAGGCCTTTCAGCCCAACTTGCCCCTGCTGACCAAGATGCCCCATCTACACTACTCCCACTTCCCCGCGTTTGGCCTATTTCACCGTAAACCGTTCCTATCCATGTACCTGTCCAAATGTTTTTTAAATGTTGTGATCGTACCTGCATCAACTACCTCCTCTGGTAGCTCGTTCCATACATCCACCAACCCCGTGTGAAAAAAAATGCCCCTCAGTTTCCTATCAACTTAAACCTATATCCTTTGGTTCTTGATTCCCTTGCTCTGCATTAAAAAAACTCTGTGCATTCAACCAATCCATTCCCATCAGGATTTTGTACACCTCTATAAGGTGCAGAATTATGACAGCAGTTCTCTGAAGAGCAATGCTAGACATTGTCGTCCAACTGAAGATCGAAACCCCATAAAGCTGCGCCTGAGAATAATGACCACCTCAATCGATTGGTTCTGTCGGCACCAGCAGAATAGTTAAAACAGCCAGCTTTCTTGAGACATCGCTGTTCCCTGCTTATACCTTGAGTGTGTGTCCTTGAGACTCTTGAAAGGCGCCCATAAATAAATAAATAAATAAATAAATAAAATGAAATAAAATAAATAAATTTATTATTATACCTTTAAATCAAATTGAACAGAAATTCCAGAATTTGCCCATTTCAAGGGCATGACAGTGGCACAGCAGTTGAGTTGCTGCCTCACAGCTCCGGAGACCCGAATCTCGTAATGTGGTCTGGATTAAAGGAGGTGCCGGACCAGCAGTCGCCAGAAAATCGGTGGTGGACATGTATATTCAAAGGCTCTTCTTCCACCACCCTTTTGACTTTGAAATGTATTGCCATATTTTCATTGTTGATGGTCTAAATCCAACAGCTCCCCGTCCAACATCACTGTGGAATGTAGCTTATCACCACTTGCAGTTGTTATCACCAAGGATGTTCAGTGAAATAACCAGAATAAAATAACCAATGCTGTTGTCAGGCAACTGAACCATCGTACCAACAACTAGAGAGCAAGCCTGTACTACTATCTACCTCATTGGAGACCCTTGCACTATCTTTGATCGGACTTTATCTTGCACTAAACATTATTTCCCTTTATCATATATCAGAACACTGTGAACATTGTAATCATGTATTGTCTTTCCGCTAACTGGATAGCACACAACAAAAACTTTTCACTGTACCTCGGTGCACGTATCAATAAACTAAATACAAATTAGTAAAACAGGAACGTAGACATGGGTTTGTGGGAGGTCTGTGAATGAAATCCCAAGTTAACAAAATAAAGGAAGGAACGGTCTGGTTGAAATGCTTGACATGCTGTATTTTTATAGAGCACTGAAACTGATGGGATATTTCAACAGATATGGTATGTGTACACAATAACCAATACAGGGCAGTCTGAGAACACACTGGAAATCTGGTGGTAGAAACAAGGAACTGCAGATGCTGGTTAATACACAGAAGGACATAACGTGCTGGAGTAACTCAGCAGCACAGGCAGCATATGCGGAGAACATGGATAGATGACGTTTCAGATAGAGACCGTTCTGAAGCAAAAGGGTCCCAACCTGAAACATAGGGAGGCACAGCAGCACAACGATAGACTTCCTGCCTTTCATCGCTAGAGATCAGGGTTTGATCCTGACTGCAGGTGCTGGCTGCCTGGAGCTTGACGTTCTCTCTGTGACCATGTGGGTTTACTCTGGGTGCCCTGGTTTCCTCCAACACTTCAAAGACGTACAGGTTTCTAGGTTTGGCTTCTGTAGAGTGTAAATTGTCCCTAGTGTGTAGGATAGCGCTACTGTGTGGGGTGATCGCTGGTCGGCGCGGACTTGGTGGGCTGAAGAACCTGTTTCTATGTTGCATCTTTAAATCATCTATCCATGTTCTCCAGAGATGCTGCCTGACCTGCTGAGTTAATCCAGCACTTTGTGTCCCTCTGAGGATCTTGAACTTTAGTTTGGAAACAATGACGATAGAGTGCCCTAGTCTTAGAGTGCGATTAAGTCAAGTTTATTGTCTCTTGCACAAGTATGGTAGGGGTCGGGTGCAAAACACAAATAGAAAACACTATTAGAAAATAAGTTCATGGCAGTGCAAGAGATGTTCCATTACTGAGGTAGGATTATGGTTGCAGGTCGATTCAAGAACCTCATAGTTGTGGGAACGTACATTTTCCAGAACTTGGTGGTGTGGGACAAGGCTTCTATACCTCCTAATTAATCATGATTTGCCCTTCGTAATGAAACAAAGTAGAGGAAAATGAGGGAATTCAAAAGAAGGAGCAGAATTTTATCAGTGAAGTTCCACTGAACAGGGAGATAACAAAGGCCAACAAGCAAAGGCTACTGGTTGACCGGGACGTAGATTAGAGAACACATTAGTACGTGGAAAGCAAATTATTGGATGAGCTCAACTTGCCAGAGAAAGCAAAGCATGGCACTGAAATTGATCTCAAACAATAACGCCATGTGGCGCAGTGGTAGAGTTGCTGCCTTACAGCGCCAGAGTCTCGGTTCGATCCTGACTATGGGTGCTGGCTGTTCGGAGTTTGTATGTTCTCCCTGTGACTGCGTTGGTTTTCCCCGAGTGATCTGATTTCCTCCCATAATACAAAGACGTACAGGTTTGTAGGTTAAATAGGAAGGAACTGCAGATGCTGGTTTAAACCGAAGATAGACACACAATGCTGGAGTAACTCAGCGAGACCGGCAGCATCTCTGGAGGGAGGAATGGGTGACGTTTTGGGTCTTGACATGAAACGTCATCCATTCCTTCTATCCAGAGATGCTGCCTATCCCACTGAGTTACACCAGCATTTTGTGTCTATTTCCAAGTTTGTAGGTTAATTGACCAGTAAGAATTGTGAATTGTGAAGTGCGTGGGATAGTGCTAGTGTACAGGGAACATTGGTGGAAGTGGGCTTGGTGAGACGAAGGGCCTGTTTTCACACTGTATCTCTAAACTAAACTAAACTAAATAAACTATTGTCAAGATTCAAGAGTGTTTTATTGTCATATGTCCTGAAACATAACAATGAAATTCTTACTTGCAGCAGCACAACAGATATCTAAACAGTGGCAGGATATCTGGAAGTGAGGATACTGTCTATTCTATGTGTCCAAGGATGTACTATTGTCTATTAATCTAAGTTAGAATCTGTTAAATTGTGTTTTGTGTTGCTTCAGTGCCTAAACTAACCCTGCTGGTGATTACATCTGTCACAAGCAAGCTTATAAAAATAACAACCAGGAAAGAATGGCTGATCCATCAAGCTTACCACATAATGTGATACTTTGACCACTGAGACGAGGCATTTCCTACCCACCCAACCTTGCAATCTCCTGGGAAAGACACAGGATAATTTCTCCACAGTCTCCATACAGGAGCAGTCAAAACAAGTTTGGGACATTGCGTTAACTATTTGTACGTCAGATGTTAATCCACTTAACTGGGATATTTGGGCAGCACAGTGGTGCAATTGGTAGAGTTGCTGCCTTACAGTGCCAGAGATCTGGGCTTGATCCTGAACCCAGGTACTGTCTGTGTGAAGTTTGCAAGTTCTCCCTGTGACCACGTGGGTTTCCACCGGGTGCTCCGGTTTCCTCCCACATGTGGAGGTTTTGTGGTTTAATTGGTGTTTGTAAATTTAGCATGCCTGGCATCATTTTATATACCTCGAACATGTCACTGCTTTCCACTGTCCCCTCAATAAACTAAACTCAAACTCAACCACAAACTCATCTCTCGGCCTGTGTTTTTTTAGGAAAACTTAGGAAGACTCAATCTATCCAATATCTCCTGATATCTATCCATCTTAAGCCTCCTTATTCAGGCAACATCATCGTGAATCTTTTCTGCACACTTAATCAATTCTTTCCTGTCGTTTGGTATCCAGAATGGCCTAATTAATAGTTTATATTATTTTGTATAACTGTACAGTTACAGTTATTTTGGGTGACTGTAACATGACATCTCAACTGTTGTCCTCAATGCGTTGGCCTATGAAGACCATCATGCCTTATGCTTTCTTCAACACCCTGTCAGCCTAGGTTGCCACTTTTAGGGAAATAACAACATGTAACCCTAGATATCTCTGCTAAACATCACGGCACAGGGCCCAACCATTCGCTGTTTATGTTCTGCCCTGTTTTAACTTCTCAAAAATTCATCACTTCACACTTATCTCATAAAGTCATAAGGTCATATGTGATAGCAGCAGAATTAGGCCAATCAGCCGATCAAGTCTACTCCGCCATTCGATCATGGCTGATATATCTCTCCCTCCTTACACCATTCTCCTGCCTTGTCCCCATAACCCCTGACATCTGTACTAATCTAGTATCTATCTATCTCTGCCTTAAAAATATCCATTGATTTGGCCTCCATCTGACTTATATTTCATCTGCCATTCTTTTGCCCACTTCACCAATTCATCTAGATCCTGTTGTAACCATAGATATATTTTTTTTAATTCTGGGGTCATCTGAAAACATTCTAATCATGAACTCCCTAGAAAACTGCTACAGAAACTGTACATCGATCTAGTTTAATGCAAAGGAACCAAGGATACATAGCCAACAGTGCTTTGAATGTTCTTTATGTTCGGAAGTTTAGAGATACAGTGTGGAAACAGGCCCTTCGGCCCACCAAATCCATGCCGACCATCTGTACACTAGTCCTATGTTACCCCAGTTTTGCATCCCACACACTATGGACAATTTATAGAAGCCTTTGGAATCACGACTTTGGAGTGTGGAAGGAAACCAGAGTGCCTGGAGAAAGCCCACGCAGTCACAGGGAGTACGTACAAACTCCATATAGACTATACCCGTAGTCAGGATCGAACCTGGGTCTCTGGCGCAGTGAGACAGTAACTCTACCGCTGCACCACTGGGCTGCCCCAGTTAAAAGGGAAAAAGGAAATTTAACATGCCTCACCTTATGTCCCAATAATAAATTTAAAATTGACTCCAGTCTGTCAGTGCTTATAATAAAATATAAAGTTGGGATTGCCACCAGCAATGCTAATGGAGAGCTACCCTTCTTGAAAATCAGAACAACATTTTTTTTAAACCTGCAGATGCTGGAAATCTGAAACTAAACAGAAAATGCTGGAAACATTTGAGCATTTTGAACATTTTGAGTATAGAAGCTGGGATGTAATGTTAAAATTGTACAAGGCATTGGTGAGACCAAATCTGGAGTAGGGTGTACAATTTTGGTCGCCCAATTATAGGAAGGATGTCAACAAAATAGAGAGAGTACAGAGGAGATTTACTAGAATGTTGCCTGGGTTTCAACAACTAAGTTACAGAGAAAGGTTGAATAAGTTAGGTCTTTATTCTTTGGAGCTCAGAAGGTTAAGGGGGGACTTGATAGAGGTCTTTAAAATGATGAGAGGGATAGACAGAGTTGATGTGGACAAGCTTTTCCCTTTGAGAATAGGGAAGATTCAAACAAGAGGACATGACTTCAGAATTAAGGGACAGAAGTTTAGGGGTAACATGAGGGGGAACTTCTTTACTCAGAGAGTGGTTGCGGTGTGGAATGAGCTTCCAGTGGAAGTGGTGCAGGCAGGTTCGTTGGTATCATTTAAAAATAAATTGGATAGGCATATGGATGAGAAGGGAATGGAGGGTTATGGTATGAGTGCAGGCTGGTGGGACTAAGGGAAAAAAGTTGTTCGGCACGGACTTGTAGGGCCGAGATGGCCTGTTTCCGTGCTGTAATTGTTATATATGGTTATATTATTATTAAACACTCAGCAGGTCAGGCAGCATCTGTGGAAGGTGAAACAAAGTTAGTTCCAGTTCTGATGAAGGGTCTTCGACCTGAAGTGTTAACTCTTGTTTCTCTTTCTTCAGATACTGCCTGAGCTGCTGAGTGTTTCCAGTATTTTTATATTTTATGTGCTTTTATGTTTCAGCATAGGACGCAGTTCTAATGTGAACAAATGGGATTAGTGTAGACGGTAAGAAGTTTGGCATGGACATGATGGTATGAAGAGCCATTTCTATTCTGTATGATTCCATGATTCCTAACATGTTCATTTGACAATGCTATCTATCCAACTGCAAATATAAGACAATAGACAATAGGTGCAGGAGTAGGCCATTCGGCCCTTCGAGTCAGCACTGCCATTCAATGTGATCATGGTTGATCATCCCCAATCAGTACCCCGTTCTTACCTTCTTCCCATATCCCCCGACTCCGCTATCTTTAAGAGCCCTATCTAGCTCTCTCGTGAAAGTATCCAGAGAACCGGCCTCCACCGCCCTCTGAGGCAGGGAATTCCACAGACTCACAACACTCTGTTCGAAAAAGTGTTTCCTCGTCTCCGTTATAATTGGCTTACCCCTTATTCTTAAACTGTGGCCCCTGGTTCTGGACTCCCCCAACATCGGGAACATGTTTCCTGCCTCTAGCGTGTCCAAACCCTTAACAATCTTATATGTTTCAATAAGATCCCCCAGAGTGTACAAGCCCAGCCGCTCCATTCTCTCAGCATATGATAGTCCCACCATCCCGGGAATTAACCTTGTAAAACTACGCTGCACTCCCTCAATAGCAAGAATGTCCTTCCTCAAATTAGGCGACCAAAACTGCACACAATACTCCAGGTCTGGTCTCACTAGGGCCCTGTAAAACTGCAGAAGGACCTCTTTGCTTCTATACTCGACTCCTCTTGTTATAAAAGCCAACATGCCATTCGCTTTCTTCACTGCCTGCTGTACCTGCATGTTTACTTTCAAAGACTGATGAATAAGGACCCCCATATCCCGTTGTACATCCCCTTTTCCCAACTTGTCGCCATTTAGATAATAATCTGCCTTCCTGTTTTTGATACCGAAGTGGATAACCTCACATTTATCCACATTAAACTTCATCTGCCATGCATCTGCCCACTCCCCCAACGTGTCCAAGTTAGCCTGCATTCTCATAGCATCCGCCTCACAGTTCATACTGCCACCCAGTTTTGTGTCATCTGCAAATTTGCTAATGTTACTTTGAATCCCTTCATCCAAATCATTGATGTATATTGTAAATAGCTGCGGTCCCAGCACTGAGGCTTGTGTTACCCCACTAGTCACTGCCTGCCATTCTGAAAGGGACCCGTTAATCCCTACTCTTTGTTTCCTGTCTGCCAACCAATTCTCTATCCATGTCAGCACTCTACCCCCAAGACCATAAGGCATAGGAGCAGAATATGGCCATTCAGCCTATCGAGTCTGCTCCACTATTCGATCATGGCTGATCACGCTTTCCCTCTCAACACTATTCTCCTAGCTTCTCCACGTAACCTTGGAAGCTCTTACTAATCAAGAAACTATCAATCTCCGCCTTAAAAATACCCAACGCCTCGGCCTTGACAGCCAACTGTGGCAATGAATTCCACAGATTCACCACCCTCTGGCTAAAGAAATATCCAAATACATTTTTTATTGCAAGAGTAAAATATCCAGGAGATGCTTCATCGTTTTCTCCATCTATACTACCCACCAGTTTCAAGCAAAAGGAGGAAAACTACAAAGGCATAAGGCATGAGCTGGCTATGGGAGATTAAGAAACTACATAAAACATTGTAACAGATATCAAACAATGGCTAATGTTTAAAGAAGGAATGCTTTTTTTCAACCAATATATGTTCCTTTCATGGACAAAGATCAGAGGCAAAAGTCATCCAGCTGTAACTGTCTGAAATAAAGTTAAAGATAGATCAAAGGAGGAAGTTTGTAATACTTGAAGGTTGGAAATGCTTCCGAATTCAGTAGAGGACTAACGTTGGAATAAAAATGGAAAGTACAATGCATAAGTAATCTAGAAACATGAAAGCAGGTGGTAATATTTTCCACAGGTCTGGAAAAGGAATAGATTAACAGAAATTAATGTGGGTCTTTCATAGATTGAAGTAAGAGAAGTTATCCTGGGAAATGAACAAATGGTAGAGAATTTAAGCAAATATTTTACATCCATCTTCATAAAAGAAGGCAGAAGAATTAAACAAATATTTTACATCTGGCTTCAAAGGAAAGAACAAAGAAATCAAACATATTTTATATCTCGTTTCAAAGAAAAAAAGCAGAGAACTTAAACAGATTTTTAATATTTGTTTTCAAAGAAAAAGACACTTAATTCCTCCCAGAAATCGTGAAGAACATCTCTGGAGAGAATGCGGAGCTGAAAGAAATGAATGTGATTACAATCACACAATAATATTATAGAGGTGTACAAAAGCATCAGACGAATAGATCGTGTGGACGCACAGTCTCCTGCCTACAGCAGGGGAATCAAGAACCAGAGGACATGGGTTTAAGCTGGGGGGAGGAAAGATTTAATAGGAACCTGATGGATAACTTTTTCACACAAAGGGTGGCGGGTGAATGGAACGAGCTGCCAGAGGAGGCAGTTGAGGCAGGTACTATCGCAACATTTAAGATGCATTTAGACAGGTACATGGATAGGACAGGTTTAGAAGGATATGGATCATATGCAGGCCTGGGATTAGTGTAGATGAGATATGTTGGCCGGTGTGGGCAAATTGGGCCGAAGGGCCTGTTTCAATGCTGTATAACTCTAACTCAATAAACATGTTTTGTGAGAGATACAGCATGGAAACAGGCCCTTCGGCCCAATGCGTCCCCGCTGACTAGTGATCACCATGTACACTAGCACTATCCTACACATTAGGGACAATTTACTATTTACAGAAGCCAATTAAAATACAAACCTGTAAGTCTTTGGAGTGTGGGAGGAAACCGTAGCACCCGGACAAAAAACAAACGTGGTCACAGGGAGAATGTACAAAATCCGTACAGACAGCACCTGTAGTCAGGATCAAACTCGGGTCTCTGGCACTGAAAGGCAGCAACTTTACCCCTGTGCCACTGTGCCGCCAGCGTTATTCTCCCTACGTTTTTGCCAACTCATCCCAGATTCCACCACTCACCCACACAGTGGGGACATATTTTACAGCAACCATGTGGTAGGAAACCGGAGGTTCCGGGGAATACCAAGTGATCACAGTGAGAACATGCAAACTCCACATGGACAGCAATGGAAGTTAGAATTGACCCTGGGCCACTGGAGTTGTTTGGTAGGTGTGTGCCACGCCAACCGTAAAAGGCATTGGGATGTACGGAGTGAGATGTGAAAGGTTTCTAATCTATTTTCTGGCTGCCTTCCTTGCCAGGCTGCCTTTACTTCTGAACGTTCTTGAATATATTTATTAGAGCCTTTCATTCTGTGAAATTCTGTCCTAAACAAATTGTTTGCAGTTCCGTTGATGATTCAATTTGAACTACGTCAGCACATTTTTGTCGACACTCAATGTTTTGTTTAGAAAACCATTATACACCCTCCTTTTGCACACTGAAAACTGCTGACTTTAAACTTATTTTCATTTGTACCTCTGTACCTTTAGAGAGAGACACACACCAGGAACTGCAGATGTTGGAATATTTAGCAAAAAGAGTGTTAGAGGAACATTCCCCCCCCACCCCCCCCCCCCCCCCCGTACACCTGTACACCTGTACACACTTTTCCCCTCCCCGAGTCCTTTGTTTCCCATTTACCCCACCTCTCACGCCCCCCCCCCCCCCCCCCAACCCATCCCCTTCCACCTATATCCCTCCCTCTGGCTTTACAATTGACTCCCCCTATTCTCTATGTAACTGGCACCCTTTTGTCTGCTTCTCACTTCTAGCCTTTGTCACTTACTACACTACAGTCACCGTCAATCACATCCCCCTCACCAGTACCCACCTATCACTTGAGAGCATAGATGGTCATGTTTCAGTCAGAAGAAGGGTCTTGACCTGAAACGTCAACTATTAACGTTCTCCAGACTTGCTGCCTGACCCGATGTTACTCCAGCACTTTGTGCCCTTTTGTGTATTAACCAATATCTGCAGTTCTTTGTTTCTCCACCTATCACTTGCCAGGCTTTGTCCCACCTCACTTCTCTTTTACAGCTTTCTCCCCCCCCCCCTATTATAATTAGTCCAATGAAGGTACAGTGGTACAGTTGGTAGACTAGATACCTCATAGGGCCAGAGACCCAGGTTCGATCCTGACCTTGTGCTGTCTGTGTGGAGTTTGCGTGTTCTCCTTGCGATTACGTAGAGTTCGTCCAGATGCTCCAGTTTCCACACGCATCCCAAAGATGTGCAGGTTTGTAGGTTAATTGACACCTGTAAATAGCCCCAATAGTGCAGGGATTGGATGTGAAAATGGGATAACATAGAACTAGTGTGAATGAGTGATCGATGGTCGGCATGGACTCGATGGGCTGAAGGGCCTATTTCAATCAATGAATCAAGTAAGGGTCCTGACCTGTCTATTCCCTCCACAAATGATGCCTTACCCGCTGAGTTCCTCCAGCATTTTGTGTTATGGTGTAATTTTATAAAGTTGTGACATTTTTGCAGATTTCAGTAAAATCATGAGAGGAATAGATCAGGTAAACACACAGAGTAGGGGAATCGGGAACTAGAGGCATAGGCTTAAGGTGAGGGGGGGATGATTTAATGGGAACCAAAGGGGTCACTTTTTTTACACAAAGATTAGTGGGTCTATGGAACGAGCTGCCGGAGGAGGTAGTAGAGGCAGGTACTATTGCAATGTTTAAGAAACATTTAAATAGGTACATGGATAGGATAGTTATAGAGGGATATGGGCCAAACACAGGCAGATGGGACTGGTATAGATGGGATATATGGTTACCGTGGGCAAATAGGGCCAAAGGGCCTGTTTCCACACTATGTGACTCCATCTGTAAGGGATATTATGGAGAGATCAACACAGTGACTGTAAAGTGTTAATACCAGACCACTATTTGATGTAAACATTGACTCTATTAGCCAAATTATATTGGGACAATTCCTTATATAATCTGCTATATTCTGAATTCAAGCCATCAAAGGTACTGAAATAACCAAACTAGAATGATTTAGATATAGAAACAAAGAACTGCAGATGCTTGTTAATACATAAAAGGACACAAAATGCTGGAGTAACTCAGCAGATCAAAAAGCATATCCAAAGAACATGGATAGGTGACGTGTTGGGTCTGAGAACGGTCTTGACCCCAAAAGGTCACCTATCCATGTTCACCAGAGATGCTGCCTTACCCGCTCGAAACCACCCTTACCCACTTGAAACCACCTTTACTGACTCGGTCAGGGTGGTTTCGGTTGGGTAAGGGTGGTTTTGAGTGGGTATGGGTGCTGAGTTACGCCAGCACTTTGCAAACTAGTATGATTATTAGATTTAAAGACATAAATGTCTCAGACTTAGAACACTCGATTTTACACTTTTTACATTTATTAATCCAACGTTAACTATCAGAAGAATCAAATTGGGATGAAATCTTTGATTTTCTATATTATGGCAGAACATGAAAGGAAAACACCCTTCACATTTAATCATAGTATTATGTCAGTCCTACTTCTATAGGTGTTTCACAGGTAACAGTATTAAATTAAATCTGACATTAAGCCATATGTTTTGACAACCAAACCAAAGATCATTCAAAGAGATAAATGTTATTGAACGTTGCAAAGGAGGACTGGGAAATAGAAAGGGAGAGAGAATTAACAAAGGGAATGCCAGAATGTGGTGACTTGGCACCAAATTCTCTCTCACTTACGAGTTTCCATATTAGTTTCCATAAACACCAGTCATTTACCCACCACTGCTGTTGCTATTAGTCACGGCTGCCCAGAAGCGAATCATCACAACCCTTCACATTCAGGAGCATTTAAGTGGTTACAGACGAAAATAATCTAGAGTGATATAAGTTTGAGACAGAACAGGGCTCACTTCAGTTTGAAAGAGAATAGGATTACAGGAAAATAAATGGGGAAAGGAGATTGTAGAACATGGCAGGCACAGTTGCTCAGCGATAGAGTTGCTGCCTTACAATGCCAGGGACCCGGGTTCGATCCTCATTTGGGGTGACATCTGTACGGAGTTTGTATGTTCTCTTTATGACTGCATAGGTTTTCTTAAGGTGCGGTTTCCTCCCATGCTCCAAAGATGTACAGGTTTGTAGGTTATTTGGCTTCAATAAAACTAATTGTCCCCAGTGTGTAGGATAGTGCTAGTGTACGGGGATCGCTGGTCGGCATGGACACCGTGAGTCGAAGGGCCTGTTTCTGCACTGTATCTCTAAAGCCTAAGATCTAAACACCGAGTGATGGAGTAACTCAGTAGATCAGACAGCATCTCTGGAGAAAATGGATGGGTGATGTTTCGGGTTGGAACTCTTCTTTAGACTGATTATAGTAAGGGGGAGAAAACTGGAAAAGAGGTGGGAGCAGGACAAAGCCTGGCAAGTGATAGGTGGACACAGGAGAGGGGGGTTTTAAGATGGGTGGACAATAGCTAGAGATGAAAACAAAAGAGTATCAAAAGGAGATGGAAAGAAGATAAGGAGACAAAGGGGTTGATAAGGAGCGAAGAAATTTGATAGATCAGTGAAATGTAAATCCAGAGGGAAGGATATAGGTGGAACAAGATGGAGCAAGGAAAAGGGGGTGGAATGGTGGGAGAATGGGTCAAGAATGGGGGAAGGAGGAAGAAAAATAAATGGTGTGGTGTTACTTAAAATTCGGGGATTCAAAGTCCACACCGTTAGGTTGTAAGCTACCCAGGCAGAATAGACTTTTGAGATATAGTGTGGAAACAGGCTCTTTGACCCACCAAGTCTGCGCTGACCAGCCTGGAGGACCATCCTGTACACTAGCACTATCTTACACAGTAAGAACAATTTACAATTTACAGAGCCAATTAACCTACAAACCAGCACGTCTTTGGAGTGTGGGAGGAAACCGAAGCACCCAGAGAAAACCCACATGCTCACAGGGAGAAGAAACAAACTCTGAACAGACAGCACACATAGTCAGGATCAAACCTGGGTCTCTGGCGCTGTAAGGCAGCAACTCCACCATAGTGGACACTGTGCCAGAGGATATGAGGTGCTGTTCATACAGTTTTCGTGTAGTCTCACTCTGGCAATGGAAGAGGTCCAGGGCAGAAAAGGTCAGGATGGGAATGGGAGAAGGAATAAGTTCGATGGGATTGCTCTGTGATTTGGAGTACACTCCATGTTGAAAGACAAAAATAAGAAATAAAAAGCAAAAAAAAGGAATATAAGAAAGCAAGAAAGTTTGGGTTTCGTTTCTTCGTACCAGATTTTCGTAACTTTAATAAGATTACAAAAATAATGTAGATGAAGTTCTTGTTATTATTTTGATGAATTTGTTTTTATTAATTTGTTAATTCTTTCACACGTTAAATCGAGCAACATACTTGCATTGACCGCCTCACATCACCTGTTTACACATGGATATTTGAAGGGAACATCATGGCACCATATCAGTTCCACTATTTTAATTTTGATATATAACTTACACAAACACTGCTATCCAAATGCCCCACTGGTATTCACCACAGACATAATGGGTTTGACACAGACATCGTGGGTCAAAGGGGCTGTTCCTGTGTTATACTGTGTCATGTTGTGTATTACAATGATTAGATTGTTATCCAATCCCAAGACAGAGCAAGAGATGATCTTCAGGGATGCTTGCTGATCTATCTCTATTAGATGCTGCATGCAAATAGGCCGTTCAGTGCATGTGCCCACGTTGATCACCTGTTCACAACAGTTCTATGGAATCCCACTTTCCCATCCACTCACTGCACATTCGGGGCAATTTACAGAGGCCAATTAACCTACAAACCCGCCTGCCTTTGGGAATGGGAGAGGAAACCGGAGCACCTGGAGAAAACCCACGTGGTCACAAGGAGATCCGAGGTCAGGATCGAACCCGGGTTTCAGGTGCTGTGAGGCAGCAGCTGTGCCACTGTGCAACCCAATGTGGGTTTGTGGGCTAATTGGCTTCTGTAAATTGTCCCTAGGATGCGAATGTGGGCTAACATAGAACTAGTGTACAACTAACACTGTGGACAGCTCAATTGTAATCATGTCATTGTAATCTTTCCACTGACTGGATCGCACACGTGGGTTTTCTCCGGGTGCTCCGGTTCCCTCCCACATTCCAAAGACAGACGGGTTTGTAGGTTAGGTACACAAAATTGCTGGGGAAACTCAGCGGGTGCAGCAGCATCTATGGAGCGAAGGAAATAGGCGACGTTTCGGCCCGAAACGTCGCCTATTTCCTTCGCTCCATAGATGCTGCTGCAACCGCTGAGTTTCCCCAGCAATTTTGTGTACCTTCGATATTCCAGCATCTGCAGTTCCTTTTTGAACACCAAGGGTTTGTAGGTTAATTGGCTTCTGTAAAAAAATTGGCCCTAGTGTGTAGGATAGAACTAGTGTACGGGATGATTACTGGTCGGCCCAGACTCGGTGGGTTGAAAGGCCTGTTTCCATGCTGTATCACTAAACTAAAGTAGATGCACCAAGTATAGGAGAATCAAGAACCAGAGGACATAGGTTTAAGGTGAGAGAGCGAAAGAATTAACTTGGGGGGCAACTTTTTCACACAGAGAGTGGTGGGTGTATGGAACAAGATGCCAGAGGAGGTAGTTAAGGCCAAAGATACTAGATTTGGTTAAGGCTGATACATTTAAAAGACATTTAGGTACATTGATAGGGCAGGTTTAGAGGGATATGGTCCAATCGCGGGCAGGTGGGACTAGTTTAAATGAGGCATCTTGATGGCGATGGCATGGGCAAGTCGGGCCGAAGGGCCTGTTCCCCTGCTGTATGACTCTATGATATTTGGTGAGTTGTTATTGGTGTACTCGCCGGCAAAAGAGGACTGTGTTCTGGGTTGGGAGAACAGGCTCCCGCCGGCAATGGCACAATGAACCCCCTGTTACTCTCTCAGTGTCTGGACTTGTTGCTTGCCGAGTTCTCCGCAGTTTTATGAAAGTTTGCTGTTCCCCGTATAAGGGAAAAAAAGACGCGGGGGCGAGGCCCTGGAAATAGATTTAACCGTTCAATCCCGGACAGGGAGAGAGAGAGAGAGTACACAAGCAAGAAAAGTATTCATACTAGTTCCATTTGAAGATAAAGAGGAAGAAACTGCTGCGAAAACCCTCCCGCAGCAGAAGATCCGCAACAGTAAGACATTCTCGATATATTTTACTTTTATATGTTTTGCCGAGTTTGCTCTTCTGACTCCTTATCCGAGGACAGTTTTGCTTTGTAAACTTTCGGAAGCCTGAACTCTTCTTGTTAGACGCCTGCCTTTAAATGTTAGAGAATGGGTTTAGATTCCCTGAAACAGTTCTCTTTGTGAACATCAGATGCTGATTTAACGCTCGTTGTTGGTGAGATTAACACCCCGCCATCCCCAATCAAATTAAGGAATGTTTTTTTTTTAAGGAACGTTGTGGAATATCCTGGTCTGTATTTATACACAGTCTAGGCACAATAAACAGCAAAAGTCGTGTTGTAAGACAGGAGGCAATAGATGGATCGTGAAGACGTGTCACTTTCTGTGAAGATTGACACAAAATGCTGGAGTAACTCTGCGGGACAGGCAGCATCGCTGGAGAGAAGGAATGGGTGACGTTTCAGGTCGAGACCCTTCTTCTTATTGAACCTGTATTGGAGTTGCCTTTGATTCCTGAGACCATTAGTTGATGGGTTGTGGCCCAGGAGGTACCATTGCAACGTTGAAGAAGCATTTGGACAGGTACATGGATAGGATGTTTCGAGGAATATGGGCCAAACACAGGCAGGTGGGACTAGTGTAGATGGGACATGTTGGTCGGTGTGGGCAAGTTGGGCTGAAGGCACTGTTTTGACGCTGTATGACTCTGTAACATGCCCCATCTCTGCTAGTCCCACCTGTGTACGTTTGGCTCCTATCCCTGTAGAATGCATCCTAACAACATCGCCTGGCTAGCTGACCCCTGCGACACCGTCAGGATAACGGGGCCTTTATGCCCAAGTCAAGATCTACATTTATAACAACTTTCTTGAAAAATGGCACTAAAAGATGGTGACTCTTGCATATTGTCTGAGTGTACTATTACTTTTCACTTGTACTTAATTATGATTGTGCTTATGTATAGTCATAGTGTTACTGAACTCTATGCAAAAATGGAATTTCACTGTACCTCTGTACATGTGACAATAAAGTACCAAGAGTCAAGTCAAGAGTGTTTTATTGTCATATGTCCCAAACCGAACAATGAAATTCTTACTTGCAGCAGCACAACAGATATGTAAACATAGTACTCTATAAACAATATAATAAACCAAGAAAAGTTCAGTGTCAATATATACTATATATATAAGGTACACAAAATTGCTGGAGAAACTCAGCGGGTGCAGCAGCATCTATGGAGCGAAGGAAATAGGCGACGTTTCGGGCCGAAACCCTTCTTCAGATATATATATATATATATATATATATATATATATATATATATATATATATATATATATATATATATATATATATATATATATATTGACGACAGATGGCACAATGGGCTAAGTGTTCGGCTGGCAACCGGAAGGTGGCCGGTTCGAATCCCGCTTGGAGTGCATACTGTCGTTGTGTCCTTGGGCAAGACACTTCACCCACCTTTGCCTGTGTGTGAATGTGTGCGAGTGATTGGTGGTGGTCGGAGGGGCCGTAAGCGCAGATTGGCAGCCACGCTTCCATCAGTCTGCCCCAGGGCAGCTGTGGCTACAGAAGTAGCTTACCACCACCGAGTGTGACTGAGGAGTGAATAAATAATGCGATGTAAAGCGCCTTGAGTATTAGAAAGGCGCTATATAAATCCCATCCATCATTATTATTATATAGATACTGGCACAACGGTAGAGTTCCTGCCTTACAGCACTTGCAGTGCTGGAGTTTCAGGTTCGACCCCAACTACGGGTGCTGTTTGTACGGAGTTTGTACATTCTCCCCATGACCGCGTGGGTTTTCTCCGAAATCTTCGGTTTTCCTCCCACACTCCAAAGACGTACAGGTATGTAGGTTAATTGGCTTGTTGTATGTGTAAATTGTCCCTAGTGTGTGTAGGATAGTTTTAATGTGCGGGTATCGCTGGTTGGTGCGGACTCGGTGGGCCAAAGGGCCTGTTTCCGTGCTGTATCTCTAAAATAAACTAAACTAATGTAAAATATATACATACATATATCTATAGACAAACACATAAAACAAAGAAACAAACTTTTTAATGCAAAAAGACAAAACCAATGCCCCTAAGTCTATGTATTTCAGAGCTTATTTTGAAGTTGTAGTGTTCAATAGCCTGATGGCTGTAGGAAAGAACCTGTTCTTGAACCTATACGTTACAGTTTTCAGGCTCCTATATCCAAAGATCGGCTGGTAAGGCCACCAAAGATATCTCCCTTACACCTCCTTTATCCTATATCCACTACAAAGACGTACAGGTTTGTAAGTTAATTGAATTGATGTAATTGTAAAGTTGTCCCTAGTGTGTGCAGGACAGTGTTAATGTGCGGGGATCACTGGTCAGTGCAGACTCTGCGGGCCGCAGCACCTGTTTCCGCGATGTATCTCTAAACTAAAACTAAACTAAACAAAAATAATGTATGTCTCTGATGATGCTGGCTGCCTTTTTGAGGCAGCAACACCTGTAGATCATTTTGATGGTGAGGATGTCAGTACCCGTGATGGACTGGCAGTGTTCACCACTTTTGCAGTCTTCTTCATTCCTGAGCATTCAAGTTGGCAAACCAGGCTGTGATGAACCCAATCAATATGCCCACTACTGGACACTTGTAAATGTTCATGAGAGTACTGTCTGATATACAGTGTCTTCGCAATCTTCAATCATTCAATGATAATTCTCAGCAAGTAGAGGTGTTGATGGGCTTTCTTTATAATTGCATCAGGGTGCTGGGTCCAGGAAAGATCCAGGACAGGTCCATTGAACCATTGAACATTATACAAGAGTTGCCATGTCTTGGTGGCAATTTTCATGATTCATGTTATAAATTTAGAGTTCTTAACTTGGCCATTAAGGCCCATTGTCCTGGTGACGTTGAAGTGTCGGCCTGTCCAAACTAAGTTGTTGGTGTCCTCCACCGCTTCTCCCACTGCTCCATGCCGCTACAGGCTGCTACAGGCTGTTAAGACCACCAGAGATAACCCCCTTACCCCTCTGCAGACTAATACTCTGGGATCTTTTTCATCTCTGAGAGAGGGTGGATGAGGCTTGTGTTTGACTTTCACAGGAGTTCCTGGGTCAGCAAGGAGACATGGTGAGTTTAATTGCATACAATTGAAATGGGAGAAGATTCGCTCTGTAATGAGTTTGTGTAAAGCTTTGAACCTTAAATCTTGTTATTTTTTATAGCAAAATGTAGTTTGCAATTTAATCGCAGGCTAGAGCAGAGAACAGATATTCCCCACTGTCATTCCCTACTTGTTTGGGTATAAAGACTGCTTTTTAAATAACTCATGGCAATTATATATAGCTACCGTTTCACCATAAGTATATAATCTTTTGCAGACTAGAATGGTAATTTCTCCTTGACTGTCAATTATACTATTCTACAGAACAAAGGAGATAGCTCAGCCTCCAGAAATTAACCATTTGACCTTGGTTAACAAATATGCTCTTGTTGGTAGTACAGCGTAGTATAAGCTGGAAATTGACGCTCAAAATCAAAGTGCTAAAGCCCCGAACCAAAAGAGCTAAATGTCTACGATTATCGGGCAATGCTGCTTAATATTGCCTCATAAACCAACTGTGTCATATTTGGAATCCCAGAAATTATTCTACCCCACCTCCAGGGGAGACAGATATATTGTCCTCGATATAAAGAGAACTAAACTGCTCTTGGTTTTTCCAGTCGGGAAACTTCAGGGGAATTTTCGGCGTTGTTGGGAAAGACATTCATGTTGTGGTTCTGCTTGAATTACTTGGATAATTTTAGCATCTTGTCCTTGGGCCCGAAAGATGATTTCTCCTGGCCATTCTTTTAGACTTTCAACTGTAGAGATGTAGCATGAAAACAGGCCCTTCGACCACCAAGTCTCCACTGACCAGCGATCACCCCGTACACTAGCAATATCCCACCACTCCAGGAATAATTTAAACTATTTTAACACAGCCAATTATTTGTAGGTTTATGTCTTTGGGATGTAGGCAGAAACACAGAGTAAACCCACACGATCACAGGGAGAACCTACAAACTCCGTAGAGACAGCACCCGTAGTCAGGATCAAACCCAGGTCTCTGGTCTGTAAGGCAGCAGCTCTACCCGCTGCGCCACTGTGCCACTCCACTCTCTAACAGACTGTCCACAGTTTATGTAAAGGTGGTCGCTCTGAGAACTGTCTTAAGCCAGTAGGTTTTCATGTTCATAAGACAGGAGCTGAATTAGGCCATTCGGCCCATCGTGTCTGCTCTGCCATTTGATCATGGCTGATCATTTTTCCCTCTCAACCCCATTCTCCTGCCTTCTTCCCATAACCTTTGACACCCTTACTAAGTTTTCTAAAACTACCTGCATCATATCACTCAGATTTGATCTCCTCATTTAAGTAAGGACATACCTGCACCCCAGGATGTTCAGAGAAGATTCGTGAGGTTGATTCCTGAGATGAGGGAGTTGCCGTCTGAGAAAATGTTGTGCTGGTTAGCTTGATCTTCAGAAGGAGTTGAGAAGAATGAGATGTAATTGAAATATGTAAGATGTTGAAGGGGCTTGACAAGGTAGATGTAAAGAGGATGTCTCTTCCTGTAGAGGAAAGGGGCAAGGCTTCAAAGTGAATGGTTGTCCATTTAGAATGGAGATGAGAAAACATGTCCTTTCCCAAAGGGTTGTGAATCTTTGGCGGGTGATTTGACCATGTCCATATTACCTACGAGCAGAATTATGCCGTTCAGCCCATCGAGTCTACTGTGCCATTCAAACATGACTGATCTAGTGTTCCTCTCAACTCCATTCTCCTGCCTTTCCGCCTTAACCTTTAACACAATGGGGGGGCACAGTGATACAGCGGTAGAGCCACTGCCTTACAGCGCCAGAGACACAGGTTCGATCCTGATCTTGGGCGCTGTCTGTACAGAGTTTGTACATTCTCCCCGTGACCATTTGAGTTTTCTCCGGGTGCTCCGGTTTCCTCCCACATTGCAAAGACGTGAATGTTTGTAGGTTTATTGGCTTCTTTAAATTACCCCTAGTGTGCAGGATAATGTATAGGTGATCATAGTTTGGCACAGATTCAATAGGCCGAAAAGCCTGTTTCCAGGCTGTACCTCTGAAACTAAAAAAACTAAAAATAATTGCAAGAGTTGATTTTTAACTGCAGATATGTGCCATGTTGGGACCAAATATTGGCACAACTGATGTAAGAGAATAACTACTCCGTTCAGTTGTCCCCTTGGTCAAAACAATACAACAGGGTCTCGTACAACCTCGTTCAATGTTTGGAAGTGAACTTGCCAGGGTTTCCGCTCTCCTGGCTTACTCACTGTCATGCATTTCAGTATGGAAGCTTTCTTTGTAGCTAAGTTAGAAAGTGCACTTATCTGCTTAACGCTGTGCTTGTACTGACTTCTATTGGATTTTACAGCTGCCTTTTCGTCATTTAAACTTTGGACTTCGTTTAGTTTAGTTTATTGTCACGTGTACCAAGGTACAGTGAAAAGCTTTTGTTGCGTGCTAATCAGTTAGTGGAAAGACTATACATGATTACAGTCAAGCCACCCACAGCGTACAGATACATGGTATATGGAATCAAGTTTAATGGAAGATAAAGTCCAGGGCTAAAGCACGGAAACAGGCCCAGCGAGTCCACGCCGACCAGCGATCACCTCGTACACTAACACTATTCTACATACTAGGGACGGTTTACAATTTTACTGAAGATAATTAACCTGCAAACCAACCCCAATGCACCCGGAGAAAACCCACGGGGTCACAGGTAGAACATGCAATCTCCGTACAGACAACACTCATAATCATCTATCTTTAAGTTATAGAGTCGTAGAGACCTGACCTGAAACGTCACCCACCATGTTCTCCAAGGATACTGCCTGACCCCTGAGTTACTCCTGAACTCTGTGTCGTCCTCTCTGAAGTTTCAAACAGTCTGGTTCAGTTCCCCACCATCCGAGCCTTGCTCCCTTCTCACTTCCATCGGCAGGCTGGAGGTACAGAAGCCTAAAGTCCTCCTAGAAAAAAAACCCCTAAAAAACAGAGCTACTGCAGAAAATATATATTTTAATGTTTTTTTAAAATATTAATGTAAGTCCTAACTTGGAAACATTTTGAATTATTCACTGCTTCGACAGCAGGTTCTGATGTCTACGCCTGCTTTCTTTCCATGCTGTATTTCCAAAGTTTCTTGTCTTTAGTTTTTAGTTTTTTAATTTTGAAATACAGCTTGAAAGGAGGCCCTTCAGCCCACCGAGTCTGCGCTGACCAGTGATACCTGTTACACTAGCACTATCCTACACACTAGGACCAATTTACTGAAGCTAATTAACCTACAAACCTGTACCTCTTTGGAGTGTGGGAGGAAACCGCATCACCCGAAGAGAACCCTGGCGGTCACGGGGAGTACGTACAAAGTCCTTATACAGCACCCATAATCAGGATCAAACCCGGGTCCCTGGTACTGTGAGGCAGCAACTCTGCCGTTGAGACTGGACTGGACTTGACAGGACTGGACTGGACTGGAGTCTGGACCTGGATCTGAATCTGGAGTCTGTACCTGGATCTGGAGTCTGTACCTGGACCTGCTCAGTGGAATGCACTCCATGAGCATGTCAAGTACATGCTGACACCTCTCTTGCCCAATGCCCTGGCATCTCCTAGTGCCACTCTTTTGCCTCTTAGTGCCCTCCTGGGTAATCCCACAGTGCCTCCCACTTTAGGAACCACTGATTTAGAGCAAGGAGATCCATGTCTATTCCACACATCCAGCCTGCGTTCCTCTGTGGAATGTGCGGAGCAGCTACAGATCTCTCCATGCCCTAAGTTAATTAAGTTTGGTGCAAGAGAACCAAAGATTAAAAGAAAAACAAACCCAGCTATTCTCTTGACAAACTGTTTTCTTGTTTCCATATCAAGAATGTGCACATTGGTATTCTAACTATGATGGGCAGATCTATTTTGGAAACCACATGAAATAGAAGAGATGAAAGTGCTTGCATGATGTTAAGCAGAAAGGAAATGAAACAGCAATTCTTCAGTCTAATTACAACTAGCAATTCTGTAAACTGATCCAGCAACAGCAACAAAAAAGACGTATCTTAATTGTGACCAAACAATTTCTGGATAATTAATTTGGTGTGCGAGGAAAAACTGGGTTGTGGGGGTTAACTAGACTTCTTTCTCAAAGAGCTGGCACAGACATGATGGGTTGAAAGGTCCACTTCGGTCTTCCGACAATACTGTGATTTCATTCACCTTTATTACCTCAAACAGATCGGTGGCACGGCGGTGCAGCGGTAAAGCTGCTGCCTCACAGCGCCAGAGACCCGGGTTCAATTCTGACAATTGGTTCAGTTTGTACGTTCTCCCTGTCGATTTTCTCCAGGAGCTCTGGTTTCTTCCCACGCTCCAAAGGCATTCAAGTTTGTAGGTTAATTGGCTTCAGTAAAATTGTAAACTGTTCCTAGTGTGTAGGAGAATGTTAGTGCACGGGGATCGCTGGTTGGTATGGATTATGTGGGCCGAAAGGCCTGTTTTCGTGCTGTATCTCTAAAGTCTAAAAACTTCACACTATGATTTAATTCACCTTTCTCATCTCAAACAGATCTAAAGGATATCAATTTAGAAACTGCTCTTGTCGGAGATCCCAAATAAACCTTGTATTCAACATCGGCTGATAAAGATCACAGCTGGAAATTCCTTTAAAATAATAAATCCCTGGTTCTCTCCAACAAATTCCACATCCTGGCTCCAGTCAACTTTAGTCAGGGAGTTCCCAAACCCTAAGCATCTTAATGGATACCATCAGCCAAGTTGGCCAGCTGAGTTCTGAGAATGGAATCCTTTCTTGGCCAATGTTCCTTCCATTCCTTCAGTCTGCTGACTGACTGACTGGAGAGTTCTTGTTCATGTGTTGGATTAAAAAAATGGCTTCAAAGTTGCATGAGAGGCTGACTACCTGACAAAGCTGCCTACCTATAGCTGGAGACAACGGTATTAGAACATAGAACATTGAAGAGTACAGCACATGAACAGGCCACTCGGCCATCAAAGTCCGTGCCGAGCATAACGGCAAAACAGACAAGCTGCTTGGATAGTTTACAACCCAGCAGTATGAATATTGATTTTCTCTAACTTCAAGTAACCCTTGCATCACCCCACCTCCCCTCCATCCCTCCCCCCACCCAAGTCGTACCAGCTTCAAAGTCGTTGTGTTGAGTCTCATTGTTTATTCTCATTTTCACCTAGGCCACAGCTAATAATGGCCTGTTTCCTTTCTATTATTCCTGGGAGCTAGGTAGTCTTGATCTTGGCAATCTTATCTCCTCATGTAAAAACATGTCTATAAGTCAAAAAATACTTAATTGGCCTTAAAACATCTTTCGTATCTCCTTCCACATCTTGACTTCATGACCTACATCAACCGACTTCAACTGGTCCAGAACGCAGCCGCCCGACTCATCACCCACACCAAATCCTGGCATCACATCACTCCAGTCCTCAAACAACTTCACTGGCTTCCCATCTCCCACCGGATCACCTACAAAATCCTGATCCTCACCTACAAAGCCCTCCACCATCTGCCCCCCCCCATATCTCACTGACCTCTTCTCCCCCCACCAACCCTCACGGTCCCTCAGATCCACATCAGCCGGTCTCCTCTCCATCCACGTCCAACCTCCGCAGTTTTGGGGACAGAGCCTTCTCCAGGGCAGCTCCCAGGCTCTGGAACTCCCTCCCCCAACTGATCCGCAATTCCGTGTCCCTCACCATCTTCCAGTCCCGCCTCAAGACCCATCTCTTCATTTCTGCCTATCCTTAGCCCCACGTCCCCCCCCTTTTCATCTGTGCATTAATTGCCTCATATTGTGTTTTGAATTGAATTCTGTCTTTACTTTGTGTACTAGTCATGTCTCTACTATTTATTTCATTCCCCTTACATGTTTTTCCTCTACCTGCTAAATTTTTGTAAGGTGTCCTTGAGACTCTTGAAAGGCGCCCATAAATAAAATTTATTATTATTATTATTATTAATGTTATATACAGGTAAATGCAAGATTTATTTTTCATCACCAACTAATTAATTTCCTTAAAATTATACCCTTTTAACAATTCAGTTCACAATACAGTGGGTGAATTACCTAGGTTGATCTTAGTGGGGTCTAGGATAATGTGGTTCAATCAGAAATCTCACATGGTCTTTCACGGTGGGAGGGGAAAGATTTAACAACAAAAACTCATATGTCAGGCTGTTATTCATTGATTACAGCTCGGCATTTAATGCAATCATCCCCTCCAAGCTGGTTACCAAACTCGCAGAACTGGGTCTCTGCGCATGGATCCTCGACTTCCTCATTCGCAGACCACAGTCAGTTTGTATTGGTGGAAATGTGTCAACCTTGATAACAATCAGCATGGGAGCACCTCAAGATTGCGTGCTTAGCCCCCTGCTGTACTCACTCTATACTAATGACTGCGTAGCCGGTCACAGTGCGAACTCCATCATCAAGTTCGCTGACGACACCACTTTTGTGGGATGTATCACTGATGGGGATGAGTCAGAGTACAGAAGAGAGATCGACCGACTGACCAAATGGTGCTAGCACAATAACCTGGCCCTCAACACCAGCAAAACCAAGGAACTGATTGTGGACTTTGGAAGGGGGAGGATGGGGATCCACAGTCCCGTTTATATCAACGGGTCGATGGTGGAAGGGGTCAAGAGCTTTAAATTCCTGGGCGTGCATATCTCTGAAGATCTTTCCTGGTCTGAGAACACTGATGCAATCATAAAGAAAGCACATCAGTGTCTCTACTTTCTGAGAAGATTACGGAGAGTCGGTATGTCAAGGAGGACTCTCTAACTTCTACAGGTGCACAGTAGAGAGCATGCTGACCGGTTGCATCGTGGCTTGATTCGGCAACTTGAGCTCCCTGGAGAGGAAAAGACTACAAAAAGTAGTAAACACTGTCCAGTCCATCATCGGCTCTGTCCACCCGTCCATTGAGGGGATCTATCACAGTCGCTGCCTCAAAAGGCTGGCAGCATCATCAATGACCCACATCATCCGAGCCATACACTCATCTCCCCACTACCTTCAGGTAGAAGGTACAGGAGCCTGAAGACTGCAACAACCAGGTTCAGGAATAGCTACTTCCCCACAGCCATCAGGCTATTAAACTCGGCTCGGACAAAACTCTGAACATTAATAGCCCATTATCTGTTTATTTGCACTTTATCAGTTTACTTATTAATGTGTGTATATATTTATACAATGGTATATGGACACTCTGATCTGTTCTGTATTCGTGCCTACTATTTGCTGGTGTGCTAAAGCAAAGCAAAAATTTCATTGTCCTATCATGGACATGAGAATAAACTCTCTTGATCTTGATCTTGATTTAAGGCGAGAATTTTTGGAATTCTTTACCACAGATGGCTGCGGAGGCAAACGGTGGATGTATTTAAGGCAGAGATAGGTAGATTCCTGATCAGTACGGGTGTCAGAGGTTATGGGGAGAAAGCAGGAAAATTGTGTTAGGAGGGAGAGATAGATCAGCCATGATTGAATGGTGTAGACTTGATGGGCTGAATGATCTAAATCTACTTGTATCATTTATGATATGATCTTATGAGAGGGGAAAATTTGAAGGCGAGAGGGGCAAGATGTAATAGGAACCTGTGAGGCAACTTTTTGCACACAGCGAGTGGTGGGTATATGACAAAAGCTGCCAGAGGAGGTAGTTGAGGCAGGTACTTTAACTACATTTATAAGAGATTTGGACAGTTGCATGGACAGAAAAGGTTTAGAGGAATATATGCAAAAAGTAGGTTGGTGCTACAAGTATAGATAAGGCATCTTGGTCACCATGAACAAGTTGGGCCAAAGGGGCTGTTTCCATGGTATATGACTCCATAGCTGTATGGTTAGTCCAGAATAAGTATAATAGGTGAAATTGCCTACTTCTCAATCAGTCTGAGGTAGGGTCCTGACCTGAAACATCCTGTCTATTCCATCCACAGATGTTGCTGACCCATTGAGTTCTTCCAGCACTTTGGTATTCCTCAAGATTCTAGCAGATGCCATTTCTATTGTCCCTGGCCTCCTTCTCTGCTGTAAGATGCGTGATTATGCAACTACTAGTGATACGATTATCTTTTCATTATTGTAAGCATAACATAATATGCATTGTGCGGTATTTTCCAATGTGAAATGGCTTCAGAGGCAGCCACAATGTCAACAATAGTCAGTTGGGGAGATGCAGCGAGACCTGGGTGTCATGGTACACCAGTCATTGAAAGTGGGCATGCAGGTGCAGCAGGCAGTGAAGAAAGCGAATGGTATGTTAGCTTTCATAGCAAAAGGATTTGAGTATAGGAGCAGGGAGGTTCTACTGCAGTTGTACAGGGTCTTGGTGAGACCACACCTGGAGTATTGCGTACAGTTTTGGTCTCCAAATCTGAGGAAGGACATTATTGCCATAGAGGGAGGGCAGAGAAGGTTCACCAGACTGATTCCTGGGATGTCAGGACTGTCTTATGAAGAAAGACTGGATAGACTTGGTTTATACTCTCTAGAATTTAGGAGATTGAGAGGGGATCTTATAGAAACTTACAAAATTCTTAAGGGGTTGGACAGGCTAGATGCAGGAAGATTGCTCCCGATGTTGGGGAAGTCCAGGACAATGGGTCACAGCTTAAGGATAAGGGGGAAATCCTTTAAAACCGAGATGAGAAGAACTTTTTTCACACAGAGAGTGGTGAATCTCTGGAACTCCCTGCCACAGAGGGTAGTCGAGGCCAGTTCATTGGCTATATTTAAGAGGGAGTTAGATGTGGCCCTTGTGGCTAAGGGGATCAGAGGGTATGGAGAGAAGGCAGGTACAGGATACTGAGTTGGATGATCAGCCATGATCATATTGAATGGCGGTGCAGGCTCGAAGGGCCGAATGGCCTACTCCTGCACCTAATTTCTATGTTTCTATGTTGTGTGCCAACCAGTCAGCAGAAGGAATATATGTTAACCCATCCACAGTGTATAGATACATGATAAAGGGAATAACGCTTAGTGCAAGGTAAAGTCCGATTAAAGATAGTCCGAGGGTCTCCAATGAGGTAGGTGGAAGATCAGGACTACTATCTAGCTGGTGATAGGATGATTCAGTTGCGTGATAACAGCTGGGAAGAAACTATCTCTGAATCTGGAGGAGTGCGTTTTCTCACCTCTTGCCTGATTGGGGAGGGGAAAAGAGGAAGTGGCTGGGGAGAGAATGGTCCGTGATTCTCAGGAAATGACTGTTACCCCAGTCAGCACAGCTGATGCCAGCACGGATTAGCCATGATCTACAGAATGCTGCTGGGATCAGGGGGCACTGACTGTAAGGAGAGGTTGGACAAACTTGAATTGTTTTCTCTGGAGTCCTTTTCGAAGTATATAAAATCATGAGATACAAACAGACAGTTGGAAATCCCAGACCAGAGGGAAAAGTGTTAACGTAAGAGGGAGAAATTTTAAAGGAGATGTGCCTGGAACACGCTGCAAGGGGTGGTGGTGGAGGCAGATACGGCAGAGGTTTTTAGAAGATTTTTGGATAGGCAGGGAATGGAGGGTATGGATCATATGGAGGCAGAGGAGATTAGTTTAACTTGGCATCATGTTTAGCAGGGACATTGTTCCTGTGCTGTACTTTTCTCTGTTCCATGTTCTAAAATCAGATGAAATCACAGGCCATCTTGAAGGGCCTCTTGGTGACTCCTGCTTATTTTAAAGTTTAGTTTAGAGACACCGCGTAGAAACTGCCCTTTGACGAGCATCGACCACTCATACACTAGTTCCACATCTGTTCCGGCGGAGGCGCTGTCCTGTCCTGTCCTGAACGGCTGCCTGTCCTGCAGCTGTCCGTTTTTTTCCCTTCTTTTTTTATTATTTTTAGTTTGTTAAGTGTACAGTCAGGGGGTCTAAATCTTTTTATGTGTGGGGGGTGGTGGGGGGCAAGGGGGAAACTGCTTTTCTAAGTCCCTACCTGGTCGGAGGGGTTGCCTTCCTCCGAGCAGCGTCTTCGACCTGTCCTCGCGGCCTACCAGCGGGTCCTGGTGCGACGTTTCCCTGAGGGGACCTGGCCAGGACATCGGCTTTGGTGGCGGCGCAGAACATCGGCTTTGGCGCCGGCGCAGCGCTGGAGCGCTGTCGTGGAGCGGGCGATGCCTTTCCTGGGTCGCCGCGCTTGGACTCCAGTATGCTTGGTACCGCCGAGGAAAACATTGTGGAGCCGCGGTTCTGCGGAGCGGCCAGCTGCGACGTTGAACTTACATCTCACCGAGATCACCAGTGTGCGGAGCTCCGTCTGGTGTGGTCTGTTGGCTTGGAAGCCGCAGGCTCCGGTGGGAAGGCGGCCGTTCCTGGCACCCCAAGCCGCTGGGGGTTCTACCGATGCCGGAGTACCATCACCCGGCGAGAACATCCGGCGCCGTGGCGGCGACTGTGGAGGCCTCAATAGGCCCGACTTTGGGTGGACAAGGGAATGGGGACTGGACTTTGTGCCTTCCCCCACAGTGGGAATCACTGTGGGGGGATGTTTTTATGTTTTGGTGTTGAATTTCTTCATGAATACTGTGTTGTATTTTTATTAGTGTGCTGCAAGGACATCAGAATTTCCCCTGAATAAGGGGATTAATAAAGTCTATCAATCAATCAATCAATCAAGATTCAAGATATATTTAATTGTCACATGTGCCAGATGGCACAGTGAAATGAAATTCCCATACAGCCATACAATAAAAATAAAGAACACAACACACTATAGAATTTGACATAAAACATCCCCACACAGCAGAATCAAAGTTTCCCCACTGTGTGGGAAGGCACCAAAGTCAGTCTCTTCCTCCACTGTTCCTCGTGGTCAGGGCCTCCCCCAGCCCTCCGCAGTTGCAGCTACGGGCGGCCCGATGTCCGGGACCGCTCGCCGGGGTGATACAAATCCGACGTCGGGGCTGCGGGACGTCCTCAGCGGCGTGGACACAGAGTCGGCCCCCTCCTACCGGAGTCGGCGGCTCCCAAAGTCCGTAGGCCGCGCCGGGTGGAGACTGCTGCTGGCGGCCCTCTGCAAGGCGCCCCAGGACTCCACGATGTTGTTCAGCGCCGCCCGCATTGGAAGCTCTCCGCACCAGAGCTCCACGATGTTGGAGCAGCTGCCCAACGCTCCGGAGCTCCAAACGGCGACCCAGGTAGGTATCGCCCGCTCCGCGGTGACTCCAGCGCTGCGCCACCGCTGTAGCAGCCCCGGTCCGGTTCCCGGTCCCCGGCAGGAAAGGCCGCTCCGATCCAGCTGGTAGGCCGCGAGGTGGGGGGCGAGGACGCGACTCGGAGAAATAGTCGCGTCCCCGCCAGGAAGAGACTGGGAAACGGTTTCCCCCTTACCCTGCCCCCCTCCCCCACATAGAAAAGTTAAAGTTACCCCCAACACAAAACTTTAGACTAACTAAAAAAATAAAAATAAAAGATTGAAATAACAGACAGGCTGTAGGTAGAGGCTGCTGCCAGAGCCTAGTCTTACACCTAGGGACATTTTACAGGGGCCAATTAACCTACCAACTTCCATGTTTGGGATGTGGGGGGAAACCGGAGCACCAGGAGCAAACCCACGCAGTCACAGGGAGAACTTACAGACACCACAATGGCGAGAAACACCCTGAAATAATGCAGCAAGCTGCAATAAATCAATAAATCAATGAGGGGTGGCACAGTGGTGCATCAGTAGAGTTGCTGCCTTACAGAGCCAGAGGCCTGGGTCCGATCCTGACTACGGGTGATGTCTGTACGGAGTTTGTACATTCTCCCTGTGACTGTGTGGATTTTCTCCGGTTGCTCGGGTTTCCTCCCACATTCCAAAGACGTGTGGGTCTGTAAGTGAATTGGTAAAATTGTAAATTGTCCCTGGGGTGTAGGATAGTGCTTGTCTTTGGGTTGATCACTAGTCAGCGTGGACTCAGTGGGCCCAAGGGCATGTTTCCACAATGTATCTCTAAAGTAAAGTCAAAAGTATGTTTGAGCCACGCAATAAATAAATTAAAATAGAGGGCACAGAAAAGTTTCCAGTTGGATTGCGATGATCAGGCCTTTATTAAAAAGTCTCTTGAAAGATAAGTCCCTAAATATACATTTCTTGTCCACAATAGCGATGTGACATTTGAAAATATCGTTGTCACTGACTTTAAGTGCGCACAATATTGCATGAAGTGAATTATTATTGGACCAGTCAATTTTTGCAATTTTTGTTATTCATTTGATATTGTAAGGGTGAAAGGTTGGAGGTGAAAGGTTAAAGCAAAGGTCAAAGTGGAGTTTCATGTTCTAATGAGAAAGATTCTCAAGAGTCTCGTCTCACTCTGCTTTCTCGAGTAAGATTTATTGATTGTTCATTGGCATTTATTCTGCTGGTACCAATGGGTTGGTAATGCATCCCAGTGTTATAATGAACTAAGTTGGGGAAATTGCGATATGTGCTCAGTTTTGTTAATTGTCCTCCACAAAATACAAAATTAAAGTCATTTATCTCGTACTGCCACTGTGTTATAAGTTGGAGTGACCATCAGGTTCATTGACAACAAAACACAGACGTAAGGCCAATTCTACAAAGGCCAACTCCATGTTTTATCTGTAATGCTAGAGATTGAAGGGAGACCTGATAGAAGTATATAAAATTGTGAGGCTTAGATACAAAAGGCAGTTTTTTTACCCAGGGTGGAAATGTCAAAGACTGGAGGGCATGGCTTCAAGGTGAGAGTGGCAACGTTTAAAGGAAGTGTGCGGGACATGTATTTTTACACTGAAAGTGGTGAGTGTCTGGAACTCGCTGCAGGGGATGGTGGTGGAGTCTGATACGATAGTGGTGTTTAAGGGGCTTTTAGGACACATGGAGGTGCAGGGAATGGCGGGAAATTAATTACGTTCAGGCAGAGTAGATTAGTTGAACTTGGCATTATTGTGGGCCAAAGGTTCTGTTCCTATGCTGTACTGGTCTATGTTCTAATTCTTGAAGCCTCATCCCGATCCAAAGAAAAGGAACAGACAAAACTTTTATACCTTGCTTTTTGAAGTATCTGTCCAACATAGTGATTGGATTGACATCACTGCTTCCCCTGACAGGTCATTGCAGACATCAACCATTCTCAGTCTAAAAAACGTGCCCTTCATCTCCCCTTTACAACTCTCACCTTAAACCTTCTGTTTTTGATACTCCTACCATGGCAAAAAAAGATGTTGACTATCTACCCTATCTATGCTTCTCATAATGTTATGCCATTTAATCAAAAGCATTTCCATGGACCTCCCTCGGTGATGAACACTCTTTGCACAAAGATTGGGTATCTCAATGGGGAAAAAAATGCCGTTTTTCAAGTTTTCCAGCAAAATTCCCCATATCTGAGGAATGATGTGCTGGCAATGGAGAGGGTCCAGAGGAGGTTTACGAGAATGATCCCAGAATGATTGGGTTAACATATGATGAGTGCTTGATGGCACTGCGCCTGAACTCACTGGAGTTTAGAAGGACGAGGAGGACCTCATTGAAATGTACCGAATAGTGAAAGGCCTGGATGGAGTAGATGTGAGGGGATGTTTCCACTAGTGGGAAAGTCTAGGTCTAGAGGGCACAGCCTCAGAATAAAAGGATTTACCTTTAGAAAGATGAGGAGGAAATTCTTGGGTCAGAGGGTGGTGAATCTGTGGAATTTATTGCCACAGATGGCTGGGGAAGCCAAGTCAATGGATATTTTTAAGGCAGAGATTTATAAACTCTTGATACAATACAATTACAATACAATTCAATTTATTGTCATTTGGACCCCTTGAGGTCCAAACGAAATGCCGTTTGGAAATGCCGTCAGTAAGGGTATCAGGGTTATGGGGAGAAGGCAGGGGAATGGTGTTGAAAGATAGATCAGTCATTATTGGATGGCCTAGTAGACTTGATGGGGCGAATGGCCTATTTCTACACCTATGAATTATGAACATAAATGATGGACAGTATTATGAGTTTTGTTCTGTCAACATCTAAAATTCATAGATTCATTCTGATTAATAACTTTGAAGAATTGGTAGCATTCATCTAAAGGGTAAAGATGTCCAAAGGATCAAATGTCACATATTCTCATTCAGAGTACTGTCTGTCGGGAGGGAAGATTAGGTTTTAAGTTCAGGGGCCACAAGGGTTAAATAGTGATCTTCCTTTAAAGTTAATGGGCAGAATAGCTCAATTGGATGCATACGCATTGAGCTATCAAAACTGCACGTTAAAAGTTAATGTTCCTTAAATCTGCCCTGTGCATTCATTTAAAGGAAAGCAAGTAGATTGTCATAAAATGTGTGAATTAAGTTGTAATAGCAAACAATGCAATTTAAAAATGTGATATTACCCTTTAGAAAATAGATTTGCTTCGGTAAAGTATCATGAACTTGATACCATCCAAAAGCCATCCAGCATTTTCAAGAAACAGGAAATCATTCATCTTTCCTGCTGATAATTCCGCATGTTTACACATGGTTGATGGATGACTTCCTTTCATTAGTTTAATGAGTAGTTTCTCTGTGCATTTGCTACAGACCTTCCTATGAACTATGGAATATTAAAAACAGCTCAACATTCTAATAAGGGTGATATCCAATTCAAATAAACGTAGAATCCTTAAAGTTAATACCATTAATATTGTATTATTAAATAAACTATTTGCATGTTGTATCGAGTTTCTATGTCATGTTATTTTCTGGAACTTCCAAAAATTAATTCAAAGAAATATAGAAATATCTTTTGACATTTTAAACGCATTTTATCTTTGTTCCGTTTAGAGATGTCCCTAGTGGCGGCGCGGCTCTGGCTGCAGCGGCTCTCCGGCAGTCCTGTTTGTTTTGTGTTTTTTGGGTTGTTTATTTTCGTTTTGGTTAGTCTAGTTTTGGTTTTTAGTTTGTGTTTTTTGGGGGGGGGTTGAAACGGGGCTTGCTGTCTCTCCCTGCGGGGGAATGCGACTTTTTTGTCGTATTCCCCTTCTCTGCCTCCGTCTGCGCTGAGGCCTAATGGCGGAGCTGGCGACTTCGAGGCTCAGGAGGCAGAGCCCGCCAGGACTCGCACTGAGCTCGCTCCCGTGAGGACGGCCCGGCTCGGGGCTGGAACAGGGCTTTCGTGAGGGGCTGTGACGGCCGGCCCGAGGAAGGAACGGTGCTCCCGTCGGAGTAGCCGAGCTCGGGGAGGTACGGCGTTCCCAGCCCGAGGGAGGAGCGGCGCCCTGTCCGGTCGGGCCGCAGCCCGAGGGAGGAGCGGCTGCCCGGTCGGGCCGGCCCAGCCGAGGGAGGAGCGGCGCCCGGTCGGGGCGGACCCAGCCCGAGGGGAGGTCGCGGCGCCCGGTCTTGTGGCGGGCCCAGCCCGAGGGAGGAGCGGCGCCCAGTCGGGGCGGCCCAGCCCGAGGGAGGAGCGGGCGCCCAGTCGGGGCGGCCCCTGGCGCGAGGGAGGAGCGTCGGCCTGGCGCGAGGCTGAGACGGTGGGCAGTACTCACGTGAGGGCGATCCGGCTCGGGGCTGGAACGATGCTCGCGGGGGGAGGCGGGACGGCAGTTCTGGTGGCGGTGGCCTGAGGACCGGGGGTACGTGCCGGGGCCAGCGGCTGCGTCAGCAGGTCTGGTGAGCGGCAGCTTCGACTACCCCGGGCCGCGGTGTTTGAGCCGCAGGACAGGTTTTAACATCGCCCGGGGGGTATCGCCTCAGCGCAGAAGGAGAAGAGGAGGGAAGAGACTGCAGCCCTAAGACTTTTGCCTCCATCACAGTGAGGAGATGTTGGGTGGACTCACTGTGGTGGATGTTAATATGAGTTTATTGTTGTTTTTTATTGTATTGTATTATATGTATGACTGCTTAAATTTCGTTCAGACTTCGGTCTGGATGACAATAAAAGGCTATTCTATTCTATTCTCTATATTCTATTCTAGATACAGCACAGAAACAGGCCCTTCAGCCAACCGAGTCCACACTGACCAGAGATCACCGCACACTAACACTATTTTACACACAAGGGACAATTTACAATTTTACCAAAGCCAATTAGCCAACAAACCTGTTCCCTTTTGGAGTGTCTAATTGTGTCCGTACAAAATGCTGGAGTAATTCAACAGGCCGGGCAGCATCTCTGGAGAACATGGATAGCTGATATTTCGGGTCGAGACCCTTCTTCAGACTCAGCATCTAGACATTGATTAGTTTCATACTCAGTAATGTTTGCAACTATCCTCAAACCAAACACCCTTGCCACGCATATGGCCCCTTGGGGTGATATACCTTGTGTTGTTTGGGGGGTGTCTCCGCTGGACTCTCCCTCTCAATGTCCAGCAGCAGAAGGACCCTAGACCGTGGTCCTCCGCCACAGAGCTTTGGCGTTGGCTGCACCGAGCTTCAGTGCATCCCTCAGCAACAACTCCTGCATCCTGGAACGGGCCAGTCGGCAACATTGTGTTTAAGAAGGAACTGCAGATGCTGGAAAATCGAAGGTACACAAAAATGCTGGAGAAACTCAGCGGGTGCAGCAGCATCTATGGAGCGAAGGAAATAGGCAGCGTTTCGGCCCGAAACGTTGCCTATTTCCTTCGCTCCATAGATGCTGCTGCACCCGCTGAGTTTCTCCAGCATTTTTGTGTACAGTCGGCAACATTCCCTGAAGGATATCTCGCTCTGCTGGGAGACCAACAAGTTTCGAACAGAAAAGAGCATCTTCACTGAGTTGATGATCTTCCAGCAGCACTTGATGTCCATCTCCAAATGTGTCCCTGGTAACAGCCCGTAAACCAGAGAGTCCTCGCTTATGGAGCAGTTCCTGATGAACCATGACAAGGACCCTTGCAACCTACTCCAAACCCTCTTTGCAAATCCACACTCTGCAAAGATGTGGGCAATCGTCTCCTCTCCATAGCAGTCATCTTGAGGACAGCCTGCATCGGTAGTAAGATTCTGGCAGTGCAGGAAGCATCTGACTGGGAGGATCCCTCTCACCGCCAGCCAAGCCAGGTATTGTTGTCTGCTGGTGACATCTAGCGACGAGGCATTTTGCCAGACAAACTGGGCAGTCTGCTCTGGGAACCACACCACCGGATTCAATGAGTCCTTGTCCTGCAGTGTCTCCAGGATGTTCTGTGCTGACCACTGCCTGATGGACTTGTGGCCAAATGTGTTGGTCTGGAAGAACCTTTCAACAAAGGACAGATGGTGTGGCAATGTCTAACTGACTGGCACATTGCGTGGCATTGGTGCCAGGCCCATCTTTCGCAACACTGGGGACAGGTAGAACCTCAGCAGGTAATGACACTTGGTGCCCACATGCTTTGGCTCTGCACACAGCCTGATGCAGCCAAATTCGAAAGCGGCCATCAGGATGAGATGACTGACTCAGTGAGAAGGGTGTTACTGCTTTGGACTGACGTTACAAAACCAGAAGAAAAAAATCTATTTCATCCTTTGTTAAGTCTTGGGTTGATTTACCAGAGGAATGAACTCACTAAAGGGCAATAGACAGCCATTCATAAGCAATTCCGCTATAAATCAGCAGATAATGAGCTCCTAGATATAATTAACCTAGACTATCACTTCCTCAACATGCTGCATAAGCAAATTACCACCACTAACTATCCACCAACAATGTAAATGTGGTTGAAATTAGTGTATCCTCGATCAGCAGAAGTCAATAATGTAATTAACACCTCCCAACAGTGTATTACCATCGACCAGAGAGTAGACAGTGGCGCAGCTGGAAGAGTTGCTGCCTCACAGTGCCAGGCCATCGGTTTCAATACTGACCATGGATGATGACTGTGTGGAGTTTGCACGTTCTCCCCGTGACTGCTTGTGTTTCCTCTGGGTGCTCCGATTTCCTCCCACATCCCAAGGACATGCGGGTTTGTAGGTTAATTGGCTCTCTGTAGTTTAGTTTTAGTTTAATTTCGTTTTTTGTTTGCTTAGTTTAGTTTAGAGATACAGTCTCTTCGGCACACTGAATCCACACCGACCAGCAATCCCCGCATATTAACACTATCCCACACACACACACACACACACACACACACACACGAGGGACAATTTTTTTACACTTACACAAAGTAAATTACCCTACAAACCTGTACGTCTGGAGTGTGGGAGGAAACCGAAGATCTCGGAGAAAACCCACGCGGTCACGGGGAGAAGTACAAACTCTGTACAGACAGCACCTGTAACCGGGTCTCTGCCGCTGCAAGCGCTGTAAGGAAGCCACTCTACCGCTGCGCCACCGTGCTTCCCATTTAGTTTAGTTTTGTTTATAGCCATGTGTACCGAGGTACAGTGAAAAGCATTTTGTTGCATGCTATCGAGTCAATGGTAAGACATGCAGGTTTGTCGGTTAAGTGGCTCTTGTACATTGCCCTTAGTGCATAAGGAGTGGATGAGAAAGTGGGATAACATAAACCAGCGTGAACGGGTAAACAATGGTCAGCGTGGTCTTGTTTCCATGTTGTATCTCTAAACTAAACTAAAAAAAATATTTTTTTAAAAAGCCTGAAGAAAGGTCCTGACCTGAAATGTCTCCTATCCATTTCCTCCAGATGCTGCCTGGCCCACAGAGTTACTCCAGCTTTTTCTGTCTATATTTTGTTTTAAAAAGCAAATACTGGAAAATCAAATGCAGGTTTGAAAATCCTGAATCCCTCCATAAGAGTTGATTAAAATCATTTTGCAACAAAAGCACTTTGTATGGACTGAAATACTCTGGCACACCTCAATATATATATATATATTTTTATTTTCTGTTCAGGAAGTGGCAGAATATGTATTGGGGAAATTCAGGAATGAACCAACATTCCATCCATCCCACCAAAATGACAAGACGGCATTATTGGAAGATAGATCTGTTTCCAAGGAATACTGGAACAAGGATCTGTCAGTCAGTGAGGGGCACAGTAGAGAGTTATGCGAGTCACAAGGAACTGCAGGTGCTGGAACCTTGAGCAAACCACAATATGCTGGAGGAACTCAGTGGGTAAGGCAGCATTGTTGGAGGGAATGTATAGCGACATTTAGGGTTAGGACCTTTCTTCAGACTGATTCCGTCTGAAGAGTTATTGGATGGCTATAGGTCTGAGGGATTTCAGCAGTAAGATTAAACTAGAGAGACCCAGTTTGTTCTGAAGTGCTGAGAGGGGATTTCAATGGTTCCATTATATTTTATTTGTTACATGTGCAACTGCACGGTGAAATTCCTCTTGCATATTTACACATGCGTGTGCCTCCATGTTTTGGCGCTACTGTCCACCTGTACGCTTGGTCTACTGGAGCAGTTCCTGATCCAGGTAAGCCCCAGCCTCCTGCAGCCCCTTCCTCCATCACCTTCAACCGGGTTGGCCCGCGAACCGATGTCCCTCTTCTCTCCTCACCCGGCCATCTTTGTGTCCTGGGGGAACCTCCTACAGTGGACTTTGAAGCAGCTGGAGGCATTACCCTGGTTCACCCTCCTACCAGCTCTTGCTCATCACGTCTAGCGTATTCAGCTGCTCCCTCCCCATTCCGCGGACCGCTGAGCCTTCGGGTCCTCCAGGAGGAGGTGTGCAGGATCGTGACGGGTTTAGACAGAACACCAAACAGAAAGTGTTGGAGTAACTCAGTGGGTCAGTCAGCATCTCTGGAGGACATGTAGGAAATGTTTTGGGTTGATTTAGACTGATTGAAATAGGGGGAGAAAGCTGGGGTGAGTCACATTGCCCTTACAGGTGAGGGAAAGATTCATCTACATCTCCTCCAACATTGCCAACTGCATTCATTGCTTCTGAAGAGGCCTCCTCTACATCGGCGAGACCAAACATGATGGAGATGACTTCTTTGCAGAGCTTGTGCGATCTGTATACAATGACCATCCTAAGAAGGGTGGGGGTGTAGTACTTGAAATTGGAAAATGTAATGTTGACAAAAAAAAAGACCCCTACTCCTTCTCTCTTTCCTGAGCCCCCGTCTCTCTCACCCAGCTTTCTTTCCCACTATTTCAATCAGTCTGAAGAAAGGTCCTGACCCAAAACGGTCCATTCCTTCCACAGGTGCTGCCTGACCTGCTGAGTTCCTCAAGCACGTGTTTTGTTCACGATTCCAACATTTCCATAGTTCCTTGCATCTCCAATACAATAATTGCCGACTAATTTTACAGTATAGTTGTGGCCGCTATGTACAGCAACCTCACCAAAGCCATTGTATCCTTCCTGAGATCCACAGTGTTCTTTTTGATATTGGTTTAAATTCATGATGTTAGTTGGGTCATTCCGTAAAGACTGTATCTTTAGCCCGTACCTCTTCCTTTCTGGGTCGACTCAGTTATTCATTATTCATTAATAGTACAGATGGCCTTTCCATCCCTCACGGAAACATGATCCTAATCATTTTTAGATCAGATGTGTCTGAGTCATAGTCCGCTGTTCCATGTGACAGGTTGAAAGCATTATGTTGAAAGGATTATTTTTCAGCTTTTGCAATGATTTCCTCCCTGGCTTCCATCTGCCACTTAATGTGAATATTTAAAGTTTTTGTCCTTATCTTGCCTCACTAAACCTGTTTGCCTGTCACTCCTGTGTTCAGTCTCTTGGGTCTTGGTGGGACAAGAGTTTAAATGTTTTACACAAAGTGCTGGAGTAACTCAACGGGTCAGGCAGCATATCTGGAGGACATGATCGGTGACATTACGGATCAGGAACCATCTTTGGACTGAGCTGAAGTGTCACCCATTATGCCCTCCAAAAATGCTGCCTAACTCTGAAGAAACTTTTCCTATTTCCTTCGCTCCATAGATGCTGCTGCACCCGCTGAGTTTCTCCAGCACTTTTGTCTACCTTCGATTTTCCAGCATCTGCAGTTCCTTCTTAAACAACATGCTGCCTAACTCGCTGAGTTACTCCAGCACTTGGTGTTCTGCACAAGATTCCACCATCTGCAGTTCCTTGTGTCTACCATAAATGTCCTTATGTTTGACCACTTGCTCTGAGTCTCATTCCCTCTGTAACTTCCTTCACCACTACAAAGATTCTGAAAATTCTGGCATCCCCCAAGTCTGTAATTTTGTGCTCACTCTTCCTTTCATCACATAACCTCACAGCACCAGAGACTCGGGATCGATCCTGACCTCGGGTGCTGTCTGTGCGGAGTTTGCATCTTCTTCCTGTGTGTGTTTCCTCCGAGCGCTCCAGTTTTCTCCCATATCCAAAAGACGTGCTGGTTTAAATGGCCTCTGTAAATTTGCCCCTGGTGTGTGGGAAGTGGATGAGAAAGTGGGATAACAGAATTAATGTGAATGGGTGATCGATGGCCGGCGTGGACTCTATTGGGGAGAAGGATTGGTTTCCATGCTCAATCTCTAAAATAAACTAAACTAAATGAAGCTAAATTAAAACTTTCTGTGGCGTGCAATGCGAAAAAATCATAGCCATACAGCAGAGTATTAGGTCCTTTGGCTGATTATGACCACAGTCATACAGCATGGAAACAGGCCCTTCAGCCAACTTGTCCAAGCTGACCAAGATGCCCCATCTAAGCTAGTCCCATTTATCACTGTTTGTTCCATATCCCTCTCAACATTTCCTATCCATATACCTATCCAGATGACTTTTAAATGATGTTATGGTTTTTGCCTGTGGCAGCTTGTTCCATGTACCCACCACTTTCTGTGTGGAAAAAGTTGCCCCTCGGGTTCCTATTAAATCTTTCCCCTCTCTTCTTAAACCTGTGCCCTCTCGTTCTTGATTCTCCTCCTCTGGGGAAAAAGACTATGAGTTCATTTACCTGCATTTGATCTGTAGCCTGTGCTTTAGTGTTTTCTTCTACACCATGGGATAATCCCTCATGTTAAGGAAGTCATATAAATGCTAATTGTTATTGTTGTAATGCATGAGTTTGGATATATTGGGATGGAACTAGCTGTCACTGGGTCACTGCCTGCACTCACTTCTAACACAGAAAAAGATGTATGGAATACTATTTTCCCAATTAGACCCCATATCTGAGGGAGGATGTGCTGACATTGGAGAGGATCGAGAGGAGGTTTACAAAAATGATCCCTGGATGACTGAGTTGATGTATGAGGAGCGTTTGATAGCTCTGGGCCTGCACTCGCTGAGGTTTAGAACGATCAGGGGAATCTCATTGAAACTTACCGTATAGTGAAAGGCCTGGATAGAATGAATGTGGAGAGGATTTTCTAGTAGTGGAAGAGTCAGAGGGCACAACCTCAGAATAGTAGAATGGAGATGAGGAGTAATCTCATTAGCCAGAGGGTGGTGAACCAGTGGAATCTATTCCCACAGACATCGGTGGAGGCCAAGTCATTGGGTATTTTTAAAGCGGCGATTGGTATGTTCTGGATTAGTGAGGGTATCAAAGGTTACGGAGAGAAGGCAGGAGAATGGGGTTGAGAGGGAAAAATAGATCAGCCATGATTGAATGATGACGCACACTCAATGGGACAAATGGCCTAAATCTACTCCTATGTTTTATGATCTTATGAATTCCCAATGCCTTTTTTAGTATATGAAATACGTCCAAAATCGAAGACCTCGCATAAAGCCTCTTGTGATGAAACACATTCACCTGGGGAAGAAGGAACTAGTGTGTAGGAAAGAACTGCAGATGCTGGTTTAAATCAAAGATAGACACAAAATGCTGGAGTAACTCAGCGGGACAGGCGAGAAGGAATCTTCTGGAGAGAAGGAATGGGTGACGTTTCGGGTCGAGACCCTTCTTCAGTTTGAAGAAGGAACTAGCCCTGCTCTCAAAAACCTGACAACATATGACAATTTAAAAATTACACCCCTGGCATTCAAGTCTTTCACACATTTTGAATGCTTCTTACTGTAAAACAATTAAAAGTCGATTAAGCATTTAGTTTAGTTTAGTTTATTGTCATGTGTACTGAGGTACTGTGAAAAGCTTTTTGTTGCGTGCTATTCAGTCAGCAGAAAGACTATACATGATTAAAATCAAGCCGTCCATATTGGACAGGATAAAGTTTTATAAAATCCAATTAAAGATAGTCTAAGGGTCTGTTGGAACTGAGCTGATTGTGTGAATTATTTTTATGTTGGGAAAATGGGCAGGTCTTAAAGGGTAAAGAAGTTACATGGAGCATAGAACTGTACAGCAGAGGAACAGGCCCTTCAGCCCACAATGTCTGTGCTGAACATGATGCCAAGCCCAACCCTTATCTACCTGCATACAATCCGTATCCTTCAAGGCCACCAGCATAATCAAGGACGAGTCTCACCCTTCTTCTCCCCTCTCCCGTCAGGCAAGAGGTATAGAAGCGTGAAAACGCACACCTCCAGATTCAGGGACAGTTTCTTTCCAGCTGTTATCAGGCAACTGAACCATCCGCCTACCACCAACTAGAGACCTCATTGGAGACCCTCGGATTATCATTGATTGGACTTTATCCTGCACTAAACGCTATTCCCTTTATCTTGTATCTGTACACTGTGAATGGCTTGATTGTAATCATGTTTCCGCTGACTGGATAGCACGCAACAAAAAAGCATTTCATTGTACCTCGGTACACATGACAATAAACGAAACTAAACTAAACCAAACTTCCATCCATATCCATGTGCCTATGCAAAAGCTTCTTAAACACCACTATTGTATCCACCTCCACCACTACCCCCAGCAGTGCATTCCAGCCACCCACCACCCTCTGTGTAAAATACTTGCCTGTACGTCTCCTTTAAACTTTGCCCCTTTCACCTTAAAACTCGCTAGAATTTAGAAGATTGAGGGGGGATCTTATGGAAACTTATAAAATTCTTAAGGGGTTGGACAGGCTGGATGCAGGAAGATTGTTCCTGATGTTGGGGAAGTCCAGAACAAGGGGTCACAGTTTAAGGAAAAGGGGGAAGTCTTTTAGGACCGAGATGAGAAAAACATTTTACACACAGGAATTCTGTGGAATTCTCTGCCACAGAAGGTAGTTGAGGCCAGTCCATTGGCTATATTTAAGAGGGAGTTAGATGTGGCCCTTGTGGCTAAAGGTATCAGGAGGTATGGAGAGAAGGCAGGTATGGGATACTGAGTTGGATGATCAGCCATGATCATATTGAATGGTGGTGCAGGCTCGAAGGGCCGAATGGCCTACTCCTGCACCTATTTTCTATGTTTCTATGTTTCTATGACATTTCCATCCTGGGAATAAGGTTCTGACTATCTACACTATCATTTTATATACCACGATCAAGTCTCCCCTCCACCTCCGGCGCCCCAGAGAAAGTTGCAGTTTAATGTGAGAGAAAGTAATCTGAAGAACTAGCACAGGGCACTAACAAGAATTTGAATTAAAATAAACCCCACACAAATACGGTTAACAGAATATAACCTGGAAATTTGAAATGCGATTAAAGTAACGTTGTATGCAATGTTTTACAATTGGAATTAAGCCAGGGGTGAGGTTTGAAACCAGTGACAGGGGCTGCTGAGATACAGCAAACATATCTACAGATCCATGCTTGCCAAAAACATATCATTTCCTCAAGGCAATTTCTAGTAAGTGAGGGAATTCATTGACCGTGTCGATAAGAATAATGCCAAGCAACATTTCTGGCCTCTTAGATATGACGGACACGGGGAGGAGGTTTGGGAGGGAGGGGGGTTGGGTGGTGTGCAGAATATTTTGGAGGTTTACAGCCTTCTGGCGAAGGGGCCGCCTATTCTTGTCATTCTTGAGAGTGAACAGTGCCTGGAATACTGTCTGTTTATCAGACACGTCGTGGACTCGGTGTGTGTGTGTGTGTGGCCAGTTTACTCAACAGAAAACCACAGACCGCCACTCTTGACTTGGAGAGAATGGAGGCGGCTGGAATAAACTCTCACTGATCAGCGATGTCGAGGTTTTATTGCTGTCTCCGAGGCAGTCCGGGGTAAGAAAGAAGCTGTTTATTTGAAAGAAAGTGAAAATTGCAATGGTTTATTGAGCTGGGGGCAGGAGACTTCTTGCAAATCCCGCCTCTGACACACACACACACACACGCACACTGCCAGTAAGCAAGCAGGAACAACATAAGAGGGAGATGACTTTTATTGCACGGGGGCTTTCTTTGAGCAGCGAATTCTTATAGAAAAGATATACTTCAAGTTAAAATACAGGGACATTTTGTTTTGAGCGGGGTGGGAGTGTTTACGTTGGGATGAAGTCAGTGACATGAGCGATTTATTTTCACCAGATCAAGGTTCAAACGTTGAAGTTTCCCTGCACTTTATTTTGGCTCTGGTTCACTTTAAGGGAATGAAAGCAAGCGGCGTTACTTAAACTTGTAAACATGATATTCAGACTGTAACGGCGTGTGACTGTGACTGCTTAGCACCCCAATGGGTCTCACACTATCTGAAGTTTAAAAAAAAGTAGTAACCCATTTCTGGACCCAGACTTCTATGTACGAAATCTATCAGTCTCAATACACGATGTTCCTTGACATGCCAGTTATGCCAAGAGCAAATCCCTGTACAGAAGCAAATTATTTTTACCAGAAGAATGGGGAGAAGGCAGGAGAATGGGGGTTGAGAGGGAAAGATAGATAGCCATGAGGAGTAGACTTGATGGGCTGAATGGCCTCATTCTGTTCCTTGCACTTATGAACCGATGAAGGTTCAAACGATGAAGTTTGGCTCTGCACTTTATTTTTGAAGGGAGAAGTAGTATCAGCTTGATTAAGAGCCTCAAAGCCAGCGGAGTGGCCATAACTGTTTCCAGAAAGATGGAATATTGCCTCCGTGAATTCCGATCACACTGGTTAGATGCTGGAGTAACTCGGCAGGACAGGGGGGAGAAGAGATGCTGCCTGTCCCGCTGAGTGACTACAGCATTGTATGTCTATCTTCGGTGTAAACCTGCATTCGCAGTTCCTTCCTACACTTCCTGAACTTATAGCATGCTTTAATATCGATCAGGAGCATTTTGCATCGAAAACTCATGTGCTCTGTAGTTATTGATTAACTGGGACAAGCAACTAAAGTTCCCTTGCCCGGGAAGCGATAACTTTACAGGCACGCTGTTAACTCCGGCATTCCGAGGGGGGCAGAGATAGAACAACATTTCGGTTTAGATATTGTGGTAGACTGCGTGTGGTTTGTGAAAGAGCTAAACGGGTCAATGGCCGACAGGGTAGAGAGAGAGAGAAAGAGAGAGTATTGTTTCGCTGTGGTAGGGGGAGGGAAGAGTGAGTGATGTCCAGATGACAACCAGCTGACATCGCCATTAGGTCACAGTTGAAACTCATTCATCTTCCCTCATCCATCCTCACTCTTTCCTGAAAGTCTTTTTAGTCCCCCATTGAGTCATAGAGCTGTACAGAAGGGAAACAGGCCATTTGGACCAAAGATATTAGATGAGTAGGCTCCTCTAGTATCTTTGATTTGGACCTCTTGTATTGCAGAGAATTTTGAACGCAACCCAGACCATCTCACACACACACACCAACCTCCCTACAATTGCCTCCATTTACACCTCACACTGCCTCGGCAAGGCCACCAGCATGATCAAGGACGAGTCTCACCCCGTCACTCCCTCTTCTCCCCTTTCCCATCTTATAGAAGTGTGAAAACACACACCACCAGATTCAGGGACAGTTTCTTCCCAGCTCTTATCAGGAAAACTGAACCACCTAACCAACTAGAAAGCAGTCCTAAGCTACCGTTGACCTAATTTAATCAGACTTTACTTGACTTTATCTTGCACTAAACGTTATTCACGCTATTCCCTTTATCATGTATCTGTACAATGTGGATGGCTCGAATGTAATCATGTATTGTCTTTCCATTGACTGGATAGCATGGGTGAAGGTGTTTTGTGAAATGATCGGCCAGTCTGATCTTGGTCTCGCCAATATATAAGAGTCCACACTGAGGTCACCGACAATCCTTCCCAGGACTTATAGATGGCACGGTGGTGCAGCGTAGACTTGCTGCCTTACAGCACAAGAGACCCGGATTCGATCCTGATCACAGGTGCTGTCTGTGCGGAGTTTGTACGTTCTTCCTGCGACCTGCGCGGATTTTCTCTGGGAGCTCTGGTTTCCTCCCACACTCCAAAGACGTACAGGTTTGTAGGTTAATTGGCTTGGTACAATTGTAAATTGTCCCTAGTGTGTGTAGGATAGTGTTCATGTGCGGGGATCGCTGGTCAGTATGGACTCGGTGGGCCGAAGGGCCTGCTTCAGTGCTGTATCTCTAAACTAAAACTAAACTGAACTTCAGTGTGGTCTTGTTTAACCCAATTTAGCTGGTGACCAGATGAGATTCAGTTGAGTGGTTTCAGGCACTGATTTATTTTCTGCTTTGCCTGATTGAGACCGGGATCTTCCCAAAGTCAACTCAAGAACACAAAGCACCTCTGACCGACAGCACGCTGCCCCAGGAGTACAGCACACAACCTTTCTCTTCAGTGTTAGCCACTTAACTGCTTGAATTACCAGGTTGCTGATAATTACTTTCCAAGGAACAAACGTTTCTTGCCACCAGCGCTGAACAGCTGGTATCCTCTTCCTGGAGCCTCTCTGTTGATTTAACATGAGCAGAATTTCAAATATGAAGATGTTACATTTTGTTGGACGTTTGTGCATAGTATGGTTAGTAATGAAAATAAGCATGAAAATGTACTAATGAGACACAAACGCTTGCAACAATATTCTCTTGGACAAACAATGCTGGAGTAAGATAGTTGACATTTCATGTTTGGAGCCTTCTCCAGGAAAAGTTTTGGTGTAACTCATCTGGGCAGACATCATCACTGGAGAACATGGATATGTGAGGTTTCGGGTCGGGACCTTTCTTCAGACTCAGTTCTATGTTATCCAATTTTCTCTTCCACGTCCTGCATGCTAGAGGCAATTTTACAGAGGCCAATTAATCTACAAACCCACCAGTCTTTGGGATGTGGAGGAAACCAGTTGAGAAACGTCATCCTATTCTTGTTCTCCGGAGATGCTGCCTGACCCACTGAGTTACTCCAGTGCTTTGACTCGTGTTGTGTATTAGCCAGCATCTGTTGTTATTGTTGTTATTGTTAGGGGGTCGGATAGGCGTTTCTGTGGACGCAGTCGGGAGACCAGGATGGTGGTCTGCCTCATTGGTGCCAAGGTCTCGGACGTGTCTCAACGCATCCAAGATATCCTGAAATCAGAGGGAGAGGAGCCTCAGGTCGTGGTACATATTGGTACAAATGACATAGGTAAAAAAAAAAAGGGAAGAGGTCCTGAAGGGAGGATTTAGGGAGTTGGGAGGAGAGTTAAGGAAAAGGACCAAAAAGGTAACAATCTCAGGATTACTGCCTGTACCACGCGCCAATGAGAGTAGGAATGGAGCGAGGTGAAGGATAAATGCGTGGCTGAAAGACTGGTGCAGAGGGCAGGGATTCAAGTTTCTGGATCATTGGGACTTCTTTTGGGGAAGGTGGGACCTGTACAGAAAGGATGGGTTGCACTTGAACCCGAGGGGGACCAATATCCTGGCGGGGAAATTTGCAAAGGTCACTGGGGAGACTTTAAACTAGAATGGTTGGGGCGAGGGACTCAAATAGAGAAAGCTAGTAGACAGAATGGGAGGCAGGACGCAGAAAAGGGAAGCACTCGGACACAAGAGGAGAAAGAAAAAAAAGGAAATAAACAGAGAAGAAGAGACGGGGGGTTTCTTAAATGTGCATATTTTAATGCTTGGAGCATTGTAAGAAAGGTGGATGAGCTTAGAGTCTGGATAGACACCTGGAAGTATGATGTTGTGGCGATCAATGAAACATGGTTGCAGGAGGGCTGTGATTGGAAACTAAATATTCCAGGATTTTGTTGCTTCAGGTGTGATAGAATTGGAGGGGCAAGAGGTGGAGGTGTTGCATTGCTAGTCAGGGAAGATATTACAGCAGTGCTTTGGCAGGATAGATTGGAGGGCTCATCTAGGGAGGCTATTTGGGTGGAACTGAGAAGTGGGAAAGGTGTAGCAACACTTATAGGGGTGTATTATAGACCGCCAAATGGGGAACGAGAATTGGAAGAGCAAATATGTAAGGAGATAGCAGATATTAGTAGTAAGCACAAGGTAGTGATTGTGGGAGATTTCAACATTCCACACATAGACTGCGAAACACATTCTGTAAATGGGCTGGATGGTTTGGAGTTTGTAAAATGTGTGCAGGATAGTTTTTTGCAGCAATACATAGAGGTACCTACTTGAGGAGGGGCAGTGCTGGACCTCCTGTTAGGAAATGAGACGGGACAGGTGGCGGAGGTATGCGTTGGGGAGCACTTCGGGTCCAGTGATCACAATACCATTAGTTTCAATATAATTATGGAGAAGGTCAGAACTGGACCTAGGGTTGAGATTTTTGATTGGAGAAAGGCTAACTTTGATGAGATGCGAGATGATTTAAAAGGAGTGGACTGGGACATTTTGTTTTATGGGAAAGATGTAGAAGAGAAATGGTGGACATTTAAAGGGGAAATTTTAAGAGTACAGAGACTTTATGTTCCTGTTCGGTTGAAAGGAAACAGTAAAAATTGGAAAGAGCCCTGGTTTTCAAGGGAAATTGGACATCTTGTTCGGAAAAAGAGGGAGATCTACAATAATTATAGGCAGCATGAAGTAAATGAGGTGCTTGTGGAGTATAAGGAATGTAAAAAGAATCTTAAGAAATAAATTAGAAAAGCTAAAAGAAGATATGAGGTTGCTTTGGCAAGTAAGGTGAAAGCAAATCCAAAGGGTTTCTACAGCTATATTAATAGCAGAAGGATAACGAGGGATAAAATTGGTCCATTGGAGAAACAGAGTGGGCAGCTATCTGCAGAGCCAAAAGAGATGGGGGAGATATTGAACAATTTCTTTTCTTCGGTATTCACCAAGGAGAAGGATATTGAATTATGTGAGGTAAGGGAAACGAGTAGAGTAGTTATGGATACTATGAGTTTCAAAGTAAAAGAAGTACTGACACTTTTGAAAAATATAAAAGTGGATAAGTCTCCAGGTCCTGAAAGGATATTCCCTAGGACATTGAGGGAAGTTAGTGTAGAAATAGCCGGAGCTATGACAGAAATATTTCAAATGTCATTAGAAACTGGAATAGTCCCCGAGGATTAGCGTACTGCGCATGTTGTTCCATTGTTTAAAAAGGGTTCTAAGAGTAAACCTAGCAATTATAGACCTGTTAGTTTGACTTCAGTGGTGGGCAAATTAATGGAAAAGATACTTAGAGATAATATATATAAGCATCTGGATAAACATGGTCTGATTAGGAACAGTCAACATGGATTTGTGCCTGAAAGGTCATGTTTGACTAATCTTCTTGAATTTTTTGAAGAGGTTACTAGGGAAATTGACGAGGGTAAAGCATTGGATGTTGTCTATATGGACTTTAGCAAGGCCTTTGACAAGGTTCCTCATGGAAGGTTGGTTAAGAAGGTTAAACTGTTGGGTATAAATGCAGGAATAGCAAGATGGATTCAGCAGTGGCTGAATGGGAGAAGCCAGAGGGTAATGGTGGATGGCTGTTTGTCGGGATGGAGGCAGGTGACTAGTGGGCTGCCTCAGGGATCTGTGTTGGGTCCTTTGTTGTTTGTCATGTACATCAATGATCTGGATGAAGGGGTGGTAAATTGGATTAGTAAGTATGCAGATGATACCAAGATAGGGGGTGTTGTGGATAATGAAGAAGATTTCCAAAGTCTACAGAGTGATTTAGGCCATTTGGAAAAATGGACTGAAAGATGGCAGATGGAGTTTAATGCTGATAAATGTGAGGTGTTACACCTTGGCAGGACAAATCAAAATAGAACGTACATGATAAATGGTAGGGAATTGAAGAATACAGTTGAACAGAGGGATCTGGGAATAACCGTGCATAGTTCCTTGAAGGGGGAATCTCATATAGATAGGGTGGTAAAGAAAGCTTTTGGTATGCTAGCCTTTATAAATCAGAGCATTGAGTATAGAAGCTGGGATGTAATGTTAAAATTGTACAAGGCATTGGTGAGACCAAATCTGGAGTATGGTGTACAATTTTGGTCGCCCAATTATAGGAAGGATGTCAACAAAATAGAGAGAGTACAGAGGAGATTTACTAGAATGTTGCCTGGGTTTCAACAACTAAGTTACAGAGATAGGTTGAATAAGTTAAGTCTTTATTCTCTGGAGCGCAGAAGGTTAAGGGGGGACTTGATAGAGGTCTTTAAAATGATGAGAGGGATAGACAGAGTTGATGTGATCAAGCTTTTCCCTTTGAGAATAGGGAAGATTCAAACAAGAGGACATGACTTCAGAATTAAGGGACAGAAGTTTAGGGGTAACATGAGGGGGAACCTCTTTACTCAGAGAGTGGTAGCGGTGTGGAATGAGCTTCCAGTGGAAGTGGTGGCGGCAGGTTCGTTGGTATCATTTAAAAATAAATTGGATAGGCATATGGATGAGAAGGGAATGGAGGGTTATGGTATCAGTGCAGGCAGGTGGGACTAAGGGAAAAAAGGTGTTCGGCACGGACTTGTAGGGCTGAGATGGCCTGTTTCCGTGCTGTAATTGTTATATGGTTATATCTGCAGTTCCTTGTTTCTGCATGGCGACAACATTATTCGCATGAATAGAATGAGATAGATATCCACAATCGGAAGCTCTTCAGCTTTTAACCTAATGTCAAATTCTGAGCCACCATTCTCCCAACTGTTGCAAATGTCGTTCAGTCTTCTGAAGTTTAACCCCATAAACTCTCCTCGGTGATCCACCATTACACCTCCTGCTTCTACTAGAGGAGTGATGGAGGGTTGCACAGTGACACAGTGATAGAGTTGCTGCATTACAGCGCCAGAGACCCGGGTTCAATGCTGACTATGGGTGCTGTCTGTGGAGAGTTTGTACGTTCTCCTTGTGACCACATGGGGCTCCCTGGGTGCTCCAGTTTCCTCCCATTCCAAAGATGTGCAGTTTTGTAGGGTAGTATAATTTGTATAATTTGTCCCTAGTGTGTGGAAGAGAAATAGTGTATGGGTGATCACTGATGGATCACCCATACACCCACTGTGGACTCAATCCAAACTATAACCCATTGGATTGAAGTAAAAAATGAAAGGCATATTAAGTAGTAGAGAGAAGAAATTGCAGATGCTGGTTTACAAAAAGTAAAAAGACACAAAGTGCTGGAGTAACTCAGCAGATCAGGTAGCATCTCTGGAGAACATGGATAGGTGGCATTTTGGGTTGGGATCCCAGTACACAAGTTTTAACCTACGCACTACGAACAATTTTACAGAAGCCAATTCATCAACGCACCTGCAGGTCTTTGGACTGTGGGAAGAAACAGGAGCAGCCGGAAAAAACGCACGAGATCACAGGGAGAACGTAGAAATACCATACAGACAGCACCCGTAGTCGGGATTAAACACAGGTCTCTGGCACTGTAAGGCAGCAATACAACGGCTGTGCGACTATTCCGCAGTTTGTTTAAATAAACCAGATGTAAGCATGCAAGTACTTGATTACATTGTGACATTACCAATACAACTTCAATTAATAATTTGAACATCGAACTTCACAATGCCGGTGATAAAAACTTGTTTTTCCTTCTTTTTAAACAGGAGCTCACTGAGATAGTTTTTTCCATAAGCACTTCCTTTCTCTTTGCATTGTATTTCAGAACTCAGCCAAGATGGTGGGAGTTATACTATATTACACATTTATACACAAAGAATTGTATTTGATGCACACAGCTGCACTGCAAAAGAAAATAAAGATACCTACACATATGACTTTGAAATCAAATCAACATGGATAAGCTATTAACCTCTAATATAACCATGCACACGTATACACGCACATGCATTTAATACACGGAAATGTTTCAGGATACATGGTTAACCACTGAAGACTGAGATGAGTAGGATTTATTTCTCTGCCAGAGGTTTGTGAATCTCTGGAATTCTCTCCCCCCCGTGAGCTGTACTGGGAGGGAGGGGGTGGGGAGGGGGGATGGAATAGATTCAAGGCTGAGAAAGATATTTGCAATTCAGCAGAATTAAGGTTTATCTCGCCAAGTAGGAAATGGAGTTAAGGGTAAAGTTCAGATCAAGCACAATTTTAACAAATGGCAAAGCAGCCTTGTGGTAGACAATGGTGCAGCTGGTAGAGCTGCTGCCTCACAGCGCCAGAAACCCAAGTTCGAAGCTGACCTTTTATTGCTGACTGTGAGGAGTTTGCACGTTCTCCCCATGACCGCTTGGGTTTTCTCCGAATGCTCCGGTTTTCTCCCACATCCCAAAAACGTACGGAGTTGTAGGTTAATGAGCTTTTGTTTAATTGCCCCTAGTGTGTAGTGAGTGGATGCAAAAGTAGGATAACATCGAACTAGTGTCAATGTGTGCTTGATGTTCAACATGCAAGCAAAGAGCCGAAGGGCCTGTTCCATGCTGTATCTCCAACCTCCAAACTTCACACTAATAAAAAAGCTTGATAACTTTTACTGATAACCAATTTGCATTTCGATTTATTGGGCAGTGTGGTATCGTAGCGGTAGAGTTGCTGCTTTACCGCGCTATAGACCCGCGTTCAATCCTGACTATGAGTGATGTCTGTACAGAGTCTGTACGTTCTCCGTGTGGGTTTTCTCTCGGTGCTCCGGTTTCCTCCCACACTCCATAGACGTGCAGTTTGGAGATTAATTGGCTTCGGTAAAATTGCAAATTGTCCCTAGTGTGTAGGATAGTGCTAGTGTGCAGGGTGATCGCAGGTCGGCGTGGACTTGGTGGGCCGAAAGGCTTGTTTTCTCGTTGTATCTCTAAAGTCTAAAGAGAGTTAGAAGCTGGAGAAGTAAGATGGTAGACCTTAACACATGTTTTAAATTTAGCTGAATTTAAATGCTGAAGGAATGATGATGAGAATTAAATGCAAATTTCAGGCCAATAGTTCAGCATATTAACACAGTCCTGACACTACTTACTCAGAGAGAGGTCTGCTCAGGATTCAGATGAATAGATTTAAGCATTGAACACCCAGACACTGATCTTGTTTAAACTTTGTTACAACTTCATCACAATAAAGTAAAAAAAACAATTTATGTGACCATACATTGTAAACTCAATTATTGGCCAAACAATTAATCTTGTTTACACCTTCTTATCATTTAGCACAGAGCTGCTGTGATTGATGGCTTTATGATTCAACTTCTTGTCCAAATCCAAGATCAACTTTTGGATGGAGCAGGGCTCATTGTTATCGTTCTGTTATCTTAATAAAATTGATTAAACAAAGGAAAGTTATTTTTGCTTGGAAGGAGTTCTCCCAGAATATAGCCATGTTTATTTTAGCAACAATTCAAAAGTGAACATGAAAAGAATAATGGATTGGATTCTGGGTGAAAACACTATGGTAATCAGTAGCTCAAACAATGACGTGCTTTAATCTCCAAGTCAGATCATGCCAACTACATTTTAATTATAACAATTCTGGCACTTTGTAATTTCCACAAAGCTGGACAATCACTAAAGTTTACATTGGAGACAAGCCAACAGTGCTTACCCTGAAGGCCACGTGCCGCAGAATGTACCCAAGATGTAGCCGGACAGTTGACACTCTCTGTGACGCACACAAAGTGCTGGTGTAACTCAGCGGGCCAGGCTGCAACTCTGGAGAACATGAGTAGTAGACGTTTCAGGTCGAGCCCCTTCTTCAGACTTAGTGGGTTATTTCAGACAGGGGATGGGGATGGTGATTCCAATTTACGTAAAATCGGGCTCTCGTAAAGGTTCACGGAACGTAACCCGTACAGAATTCGGGGAGTGTCTGCACAAGCATACAATCAAGTCCACCTCAAGAACAATAGGTAGAGCAAAGGGGGCGGTACAGAGTGCAGAATGCAGTTCCCAGTATTGCAACTCACCAGCTCAAAGTCCAATGTAATATTATTGAAACATTTAGAAATGGTGCTAGATTTGCAGGTCGAAAAGAGATTTAAAAGAGCAGAGCGATTGTTATGGATGATAATGGATCTTCTTGCAGGACCAGCACGTAAAGAGTGCGTCACTAAGTTGCAGGATCTGTAAAGGAGTAGGGTGAGTGAGTGGGTTGGGGGGGGAGTGGGAGATAATGAGAGAAAACCCAGCACTATCTCCAACCCTTTCTTCCCTACGACAATCAGTCTGTAGAAGGGTCCTGATTCGAAACATCATTTGACCGTTCAGCATCTGTGGAGGGCAAGGTCAGAATGGGAATGTCTTGGGTCAGGGCCCTTCTTCAGTGTTTCTGTAAATATATCGCTCACCCCTAATTCTGGTACCAGATTATTTGGACACCTTCAAGCCAAGCACTGTCAGTGTGCACGAGGAAGCAAAATTTGAACGCAGTCGTGTATTATGTTCCTGAGTTGTTTTATTTAGATTAGCTTTTATTTATTTGATTCTGCCAGGGAACTTCAAAAGGCTGATGGATCTGAGCAAGCTGAGTAAGCACAAGCTGAGAGTCCTGGTATGTCTGACAATGTTGTAGCTGATGTGACATGTTTAAGAACAGGGCAAACACCGGTCTGTCACGGCAGCCTGGAGTTTGTCTGTCAGTTGGCAGGCAATTGATGGAACGAAGCACTCAGCAAAGATACACAGAAAAGATAGACACAAAATGCTGGAGTAACTCAGCGGGGCAGGCAGCATGACTGGAGAGGAGGAATGGGTGTCGTTTTGGGTCGAGACTCTTCTTCAGATACACACAGCCTGACTTAATTTATCCCCTCTCTATGAATTCAAACTTGTCCACTATTCTGCATCATGCATCCTAGACTCATAGTCATAGAGATACGCTGTACGAAGGCCACGTTTTGTGTGCTATCCAGTCAGTGAAAAGACTATGCATGATTACATTGAGCCGTCCACAGTGTGGAGCTAAATAATCAAGGGTATAAGAGCAAGATAACATCCAGTAATGACCGAATAAAGATAGTTTGAAGGTCTCCAACGAGGTAGATGGAAGGTCAGGACCACTCTCTAGTTGGTGAGTGGATGATTCTGTTGCCTGATAACAGCTGAGAAGAACCTCTCTCTGAATCTGGAGGTATCACTTCTGTACCTCTTGCCTGATGGGAGAGGGGAGAAGAGGGAGTAACCGGGGTGAGAAATGTCCTTGATTATGCTAGTGGCCTTATCAAGGCAGCGTGAAATGTAGATGGAGTTAATGGAAGGGACTATTGCCTTCCTGTATTGGGGCCATAATGCACAGTCCATTCAAAGGCCTGCACTTCATCCTACAGCACCTAGACTGCCAGGGGACCTATGCGAGGATCCTGTTTGTTGATTTTAGCTCTGCATTCAACACCATTGTGTCAGAACTACTACACTCCAAACTTTCCGAGTTGACTGTGCCTGAACCCCTCTGTCGTTGAAACACTAGCTTCCTGACAGACAGGAAGCAGCATGTGAGGCTGGGAAAGCACATCTCGGACCTGCAAACGCTCAGCATAGGAGCACCGTAAGGCTGCGTACTCTCACCTCTCCTCTATTCTCTCTACACCAATGAGTGTACCTCCACAGACACACCTGTCAAGCTTTTCAGGTTTGTGGACGACACAACCCTGATTGGACTGATCCAGGATGGGGAGGAATCTGCCTACAGGTAGGAAGTTTCACAGCTGGCGTCCTGGTGCCATCGCAACAATCTAGAGCTCAATGCTCTTAAGACAGTGGAATTTATTGTAGACTTTAGAAGAGCTCCCCCTCCCCTCACCCCACTCACCATCAACAACACCACAGTCACGTCTGTGGAGTATTTTAAGTTCCTGGGAACCATAATCTCCAAGGACCTTAAGTGGGGGGCTACCATCGACTCCACAGTCAAAAAGGCACAACAGAGGATGTACTTCCTACGGCAGCTGAGGAAGCACAATCTGCCACAGGCAATGATGGTCCAATTCTACACGGCCATCGTAGAGTCTGTTCTCACCTTATCCATCATGGTCTGGTTTGGCTCAGCCACCAAGCATGACACCTGGAGGCTGCAGCGAATCATCCGATCACCCTGGCCACAAACTCTTTGAATCGTTTCCCTCTGGAAGGCGACTCCGGATTGTCAAAGCTGCCACAGCCAGACATAAAAACAGTTTTTATCCACGAGTAGTTGCTCTACTCAACAGCCAAAAATCTGTAGCCTCCCTTTGATATGGTATTTTGTTGGTTCACATGCTTAATCAATGGTGTTTTATCATTAATGTCTTATTATTATTAATGTTTAGTGTTTTCTGAGTCATTCGTAACTGTCACTGTATGTCATCTTGTTACTTGTGGGCGGAGCACCAAGGCAAATTCCTTGTATGTGAATACTTGGCTAATAAACTTACTTACTTACTTACTTACTTATTCAAGAGACTTTTGGATAAGCACATGAACATGAATTGGCAGAGAGGGATATGGATTATGTGCTTACAGAGTTGGACTTGGCATCGTGTTTGGCAGAGAGATTGTGGGCCGAATGACCCGAAGACAGAAAAGTGTTTGAATAATTCAGCGGGTCAGGCAGAGTATCAGGAGAGCATCTCATGGATGGGTGATGGATCAGGACCCTTCTTCAGACTACAGTACTGTTCTATGTTCTGTATTATTCTACATCATTCTCCTCCATCTCCATTTGTCGTCACTTTCGAAGAGAAATCCACGTTTGGTCACTTACACTAATAGTATTTAAGACCGAGTAATAGATCCGTAGAAATATACAGTATGGAAAAAGGCCCTTTGGAACAACTTGCCCATGTCGCTCAAGATGCCCCATCTACACTAGTCCCATCAGCCTGCATTTGTCCCATATCCCTCCAAACCTTTCCTTTCCATGTACCTGTCCAAATGTATTTTAAATGTTGTTATAGTACCTGTCTCATCTACCTCCTAGCATCCACAGACTGGCGGCACAGTGGCGCAGCGGTAGAGTTGCTGTCTTACAGCGTCAGAGATCCAGGTTTGATTCTGACTATGGTGCGAGGGGGGGAGGGTGCTACGTTGGGGGGACTACGTGGGTTTCCTCCGGGTGCTCTGGTTTCCTTCCATACTCCAAAGACGTGCATGTTTGCAGGTTAATTGGCATCAGTAAAAATTATAAATTGTCCCCAGTGTGTAGGATAGTATGAGTGTACGGGGTAATCGCTGGTCAATGCAGACTCGATGGCCCAAAGGTCCTGTTTCCACGCTGTATCTCTAAACTAAACTCTGAACTAGACTGAAACAGCTCCAACCTTCAGAGTAGTGGCTGCTAATTTCTGGGTAGTTCTGCATGTTATAAATAGTCCATGAATATATATTGATATTTTAGGTTTAGGATTATTATTGTCACGTACTGAGGTACAGTGAAAAGCTTTGTTTTGCATGCTATCCAAAAAGATCAGATAATACTATACATAAATACAATTGAGCCAAACTCAAATTAAAATGAATAGAGCAAAAGAGAAGATACTGAGTGCTGATGTATAGTTCTTAGCTTCGTAGTGCATCAGCTCCATAGATAAAGCCCATTGTTTACAATAAAGTAGAGGTGAATTGGGCAATACCCTAGCTGATGGAAGGACCATTCTGTAGCCTAATAACAGAGGGGAAGAAGCTGTTCCTCAGTCTGGATGAGCGCACTTTCAAGTTTCTGTATCTTCAGCCTCATGGGAACGGGGAGAAGAAGGAATGACCGGGGTGGGAAATATCTTTGATTATGTAGGCTAATTTCCCAAGGCAGCGTGGTGCAGCTGGTCAATGGGGGGCATCTCGTCTGTGTGGTGGACTAGGCTGCATCCACAATTCTCTGTAATGTCATGCAATCGGGGGCAGAGCTGCTCACAAACCAAGCTGTGAATGAAACGCAGCAGTGGTGCATCTGTAGAAATCTGTCCATGGAACGTAACCCTTACGTAAGTCAGGAAGAGTCTGAACAGGGCAACGTTAGATTTTTGCAAGGGGAACTCGATATACTTTGTACAGGCGATGGATGGATTTGAATCTTTACACACGGAAGCCTGGATCTTTCTGTTTCTCTTTCCATAGATGCTGCCTGATGTGCTAAGTGTTTCCAGCATTTGTTGATTTGTAACAGTGTTATGTGGAGGCTATGTGGAGGCTTAATATTTTTGCCTGTGGTTAGGTTGATTATTTTCTATCAGGGCGTCTCCATGAATAGCAGCAGGTATGGTTTAGCCAACACCCAATGTTGATGTGTATTTTGGAAACTCTTTTGAGTCAAGTGCGAAATTTTAAACTTTATTTTTCCGCATAAATTCTTGCGCAAAGCGTATTTATTAATTGAACATAACTTACTGATTATGGAATTCAGACATGAATAGCAATATGAATCAGCAATAATATAGATCCTTAATTGTAACCTACAGAATTGAAAGTGTTGTCTTTCCCTATTCGTTACCACCTGTTTCTGAATCATACATAGCTTATTCTTCAGCCTCTCCTGTGGGCTCAGCAACCTTGCCTTTGGGCAAGGAACTGCAGGTGGCGGTTTACAAAAAAGGACACAAAGTGCTGGAGTAACTCAGTGGGTCAGGCAGCACCTCTGGAGAAGCAGCAGGAATCACAGAGGGGATCAGCGAGAGGGTCTCACAGACAGAACTCCTGTCAGAGAGAGGAGGAGAACTTCTTCAATACCTTGTGGAGATTTTGCAGTGGAGCAGTTAAGTGTAGACGCAAGGAACTGCAGATGCTCGTTTACAAAAAGGGACACAGAGTGCTGGAGTAACTCAGTGTGTCAGACAGTATCACTGGAGACCTGTCTGTCTTTTTTCGTCTTGGCTATGGGTTCAAGTTATTCCTCAGCACATAATTCCAGTTGACACTAAACTGAGGAAATATTGCACTGTTCGAGCTAGAGTCATAGAGAATGACAGCATGGAAACAGGCCCACCGAGTCTATAGTTTAGTTTACAGTGCGGAAACAGGCCCTTCGGCCCACCGAGTTCGCTCTGCCCAGCAATCTCTGCACACACTACCTACACACACTAGGGACAATCTACAATTTTACTAAGCCAATTAGCCTACAAATGTGTACCTGTTTGGAGTGTGGGAGGAAACCAGAGATCCTGGAGAAACCCACACAAGTTACGGGGACTGTGTACAAACTCCGTACAGACAGCACCCGTAGTCAGGATTGCAACTGTGACTCTGGCACTGAAAGGCATCAACTCTACTGCTGTCCTGCCCTATGATGAGCATCAACCACCCTACTACGCCAATCCTACATGAAAGTTGAATTACTTCTCTACAGTTTCGTTTATTGTTTGGTTTATTGTCACGTTTACCGACGTACAGTGAAAAGCTTCTTTGTTGCATGCTATCCAGTCAGTGGAAATTACACTCAAGGTGTCAACAATGCACAGATACAGGATAAAAGGAATAACACATAGTGCAAGTTAATGTCCAGTAAAGTCCAATTAATGAAAGTCTGAGGGTCTCCAACGAGGTAGATGGTAGCTCAGGACCGCTCACTAGTTGGTAATAGAATGGTTCAGATGCTTTATAATAGCTGGAAAGAAACTGTCCATGAATCTGGAGGCATACATTGCCAGCTGTTATCAGCTAGATTACTATACAAATGTTATGGGAAGATGGCAGGAGAATGGGTTTGAGAGGGAAAGATAGATCAGCCACGATTAAATGGTGGAGTAGACTGGATGGGCAGAGTGGCCTCATTATGTTCTGATTACATCAATTTATGAACTATATTAGTATACACCACTATAATTGGGGGGTGGGAGATTGTAACCTTCAAGTGGTCCGCCCTGTTTTGACGAATGCAATTAACCCGGCGTGCACAAGCAAATAAGATCAAATAGAACAAGTTGTCCTACAACTTTAGGCTGTGCACGCCATACACAAGAAGAAGACTACAATTGGACGATTTCTTGAATCAAGGCCTTGGTTTTGCCACCCTAGGCTGATGGAAAATCCTGTATTTTGAACAAGAATTTCCCTGAAGTCCTGGCCTGAATCGCCTAACATCAGATGATCTAATCTTTATCACACGGATGTTTGAGAGAGATTATCCTGGCCAACTCGCCAGTGGCATTTCCTATATTAAACAAAACTTCAAAAGTAGACACAAAGAGCTGGAGTAACTCAGCAGGACAGCCAGCATCTCTGGAGAGGAGGAATGGGTGACATTTTGGGTAGAGACCCTTCTTCAGATTTGCATATCTTGAATTCATTGTTCTTTATCTCTCGACTTCATCGTCTATATCTCTCGTTTCCCTTTTCCCTAACTAGTCTGAAGAAGGGTCTCGACCTGAAGCGTCACCCTTTCCTTCTCTCCAGAGACGCTGCCTGTCCGGGTGAGTTACTCCAGCTTTTTGTGTCTAGCTTCGGTTTAAACCAGCACCTGCAGTTCCTTCCTACACAAAACTTTAAAAGTACAGCCTTGGCTGAAAATAACTTTGGGATTTATCAGGTCACTCTTCAACCTCCAGTGTTGTTGAGAAAACAATGCACGTTTGTCCAATCTCTCCTTATAGCTTATCCTCCATATTTCAGGCAGCACTTTGATAAATCTTTTCTGCAACCTCCATAAAGCCTCTGCATTCCTCCTGTAATTGGACAACCAGAAATGCATGCAAGACTCATAATGTGCCCTAACCAAATTCTTATAGAGTCTTATGAAGACAATGAGGATTATGGTGCAGTTATACCAACCTTGGCAGTTTTTCCCCACACAATTGGGCTCATTTTCTCATATAGTTTTAACTGTGCAAATGATTTGTTTTTTAAAAATATTTTAGGTTTCTTCTTTCATTGATATTAAATATTTCTATGATTTGAACATGTGCATTAGTGTTTGAACTACCATCATCGTTTTCGTAAGAGAAGTCTAATTAAACGAAGTGGTCTGAGGACGTACAATGGAAGAGTTCTCTACAGAATCTATGAAGTAAATTAGGGCCAAGGCGTGTGGTGATACAATAATAGCATCACTGAATTCACCATCACATCTCTATCCATTTACCGTTTAGGCTTGACCCACCCCCCCCCCCCCATCTGAAACTGGTGTCCCTTTCAAATCATTTTAACTGAAAAAAAATCGAGAATTTATGCTCACAAATGAGATTCACCAATAAACCATAGAAACAATATGTTCAATGGAACATATGCTGTTCGATGGAATAGACAGGCTAAAGATCTTGTGTAAGAAGGAACTGCAGATGCTGGTTTAAACCGAAGATGGACACAAAAAGCTGGAGTAACACAGCGGGAGAAGGAATGGGTGGCATTTCGGGTCGAGAAGAAGGGTCTCGACCCGAAATGTCATCCATTCCAACTCTCCAGAGATGCTGCCTGTCCCGCCGAGTTATTCCAGCTTTTTGTGTCTATTTTAAGCTAAAGATCATGTTTGCCGGAACTAATTCTACACTCATTATGAAGAAGATACATTCATTCTGGACAAGCTATTTTGGACCTTTATAGGGACAATTTACAAAAGCCAATTAACCTACAAACCTGCCTGACTTTGGTGTGTGGGTGGAAACTGGTGCACCCGGAGAAAAGCCATGAGGTCGCAGGAAGAATATACAAAGTCCGTACAGACAGCAACCGTAGTCAGGATTGAACCTGGTCTCTGCAACTCTACCACTGCGTCACTGTGCAACTGTGTCCCTATACTGCCCCACTCTCACATCAGTGACAGATTAAATCAAAACATAATTCTCCTCGAATGTTCACATGGCACACATCCATTTGCACACATTATAGTTATTGTTTCATTAAGAGATGGTATGCTGAGAGAGTTGGTGTGAGATGCAATACTTCGACGTCAGCATCTCTTCAACATTTGTGCTAAGAAACGATTACTGTGCACTAATCCATGTGGTTTAACGACTTTAAACAATGCCTCTAAATGAATTTGCTTTGCCTGTGATCAAACAACGTTTTAGTCTATATTGGTTTAACTCACCTTTTCAATCATCTAGCTATGGTTTAGATTAACATGAAGTGATAGATCCACTTGGAATGTAGATGATTATCTGTATTTGATTTGTCCTGACTTTGTTGATTATAACTCAGTTTCGTTCTACATAATAATCAATGCCACATTAATTCTGTAGGAAGGAACTGCAGATGCTGGTTTTTATCGAAGAAAGACACAAAATGCTGGAGGAACTCAGCAGGTCAGGCAGCACCTCTGGGGAAAAGGAATAGATGACATTTTGGGTCAGATCTGTAGAAGGGTTCCAATCCGAAACATCGCCAGATGTTCTTTTCTCCACAGATGCTGCCTGAGATGACCCTCGGACTATCCTTGATCATTCTTGCTGGCTTTACCTTGCACTAAACGTTATTCTATTATCATGTATCTATACACTGTAAATGGATCAATTGTAATCATGTATTGTCTTTCTGCTGATTGGTTAGTACGCAACAAAAAGCTTTTCACTGTACCTCAGTACACTTGACAATAAACAAAACTGAACTGAACCCACTGAAATACTCCAGCATTTTGTGTCAATCTCCATTAATTCTGCTTGGTTGCAGAATAGTGGTTATGTCACTAGCTAAAGATAGGCACCATTTAATCAGAGGCTAAAGTTCAATCCCACTGTAGTGCTAGGGAATTTAAATCTCACTAATTAAATATATTTGGAATTAGATTGATTACATTAGATTCTGGAGTAGTTCCTGAGGATTGGCGGGTAGCAAACGTAACCCCACTTTTTAAGAAGGGAGGGAGAGAGAAAACGGGGAATTACAGACCAGTTAGTCTAACATCGGTAGTGGGGAAACTGCTAGAGTCAGTTATTAAAGATGGGATAGCAGCACATTTGGAAAGTGGTGAAATCATTGGACAAAGTCAGCATGGATTTACAAAAGGTAAATCATGTCTGACGAATCTTATAGAATTTTTCGAGGATGTAACTAGTAGCGTGGATAGGGGAGAACCAGTGGATGTGGTGTATCTGGACTTCCAGAAGGCTTTCGACAAGGTCCCACATAAGAGATTAGTTTACAAACTTAAAGCACACGGCATTGGGGGTTCAGTATTGATGTGGATAGAGAACTGGCTGGCAAACAGGAAGCAAAGAGTAGGAGTAAACGGGTCCTTTTCACAATGGCAGGCAGTGACTAGTGGGGTACCGCAAGGCTCAGTACTGGGACCCCAGCTATTTACAATATATATTAATGATCTGGATGAGGGAATTGAAGGCAATATCTCAAGTTTGCGGAGACACTAAGCTGGGGGCCGTGTTAGCTGTGAGGAGGATGCTAGGAGACTGCAAGGTGACTTGGATAGGCTGGGTGAGTGGGCAAATGGTTTGGCAGATGCAGTATAATGTGGATAAATGTGAGGTTCTCCATTTTGGTGGCAAAAACAGGAAAGCAGACTATTATCTAAATGGTGGCCGACTAGGAAAAGGGGAGATGCAGCGAGACCTGGGTGTCATGGTACACCAGTCATTGAAAGTGGGCATGCAGGTGCAGCAGGCAGTGAAGAAAGCGAATGGTATGTTAGCTTCATAGCAAAAGGATTTGAGTATAGGAGCAGGAGGTTCTACTGCAGTTGTACAGGGTCTTGGTGAGACCACACCTGGAGTATTGCGTACAGTTTTGGTCTCCAAATCTGAGGAAGGACATATTGCCATAGAGGGAGTGCAGAGACGGTTCACCAGACTGATTCCTGGGATGTCGGACTGTCTTATGAAGAAAGACTGGTGACTTGTTTATACTCTCTAGAATTTAGGAGATTGAGAGGGGATCTTATAGAAACTTACAAAATTCTTAAGGGTATTGGACAGGCTAGATGCAGGAAGATTGCTCCCGATGTTGGGGAAGTCCAGGACAAGGGTCACAGCTTAAGGATAAGGGGGGAAATCCTTTAAAACCGAGATGAGAAGAACTTTTTTCCACAGAGAGTGGTGAATCTCTGGAACTCCCTGCCACAGAGGGTAGTCGAGGCCAGTTCATTGGCTATATTTAAGAGGGAGTTAGATGTGGCCCTTGTTGGCTAAGGGGATCAGAGGGTATGGAGAGAAGGCAGGTACGGGGATACTGAGTTGGATGATCAGCCATGATCCTATTGAATGGCGGTGCAGGCTCGAAGGGCCGAATGCCTACTCCTGCACCTATTTCTATGTTTCTATGTTTCGTATGGTTACGAAGATTACAATAAAATTAGTGGAAGAAAAGAGACACACGAGAGACTGCAGATGCTGGAATCTTGAGCAAAAGACAAATTGCTGGAGGAACTCAGCAGGTCAGACAACATAATTGGAAGGAATGGACAGATGATGTTTTGGTTCAGGATCCTTCTTCAGATTGATGGAGTTGAGGGGAAGGTCTTACAGAACACGCATTGGGGAGAGAACAACTTTGAAGAATTTTGTATAAAATCATGAGAGGAATAGATCAGGTAGATGCACAGAGTCTCTTGCCCAGAGTAGGGGAATTGAGGACAGTGGACATAGGTTCAATAATAATAATAATAATATATTTTATTGTCATTGCACATAAGCGCAACGAGATTTGGTATGCAGCTTCCATCCGATGTCATAACATAAATAACTAATGAAATATTGGAGGAAAAGGGGTAAAGATTTAATTGGAATCACCTTTTCACACAAAAGGTGGTGGGTGTATGGAACAATACAATACAATACAATACAATACCATTTATTTGTCATTTGAACCTCACATGAAGTTCAAATGAAATTTGGTTTCTGCAGTCATACAACAAGAAAAGAACCAAGACACACACCAACACAATTTACACAAACATCCATCACAGTGAATCTTCTCCTCACTGTGATGGAAGGCAAAGTCTTGTCTCTCCCCTGCTCTCCATTCTTCTCCCAATGTCACAGTCAAAGCCCCTGGCGGGCGCTAGCAGGTCCGCGGCCATTTAAAGCCGCGCCGGGTAATGTAAGGCCCCGCTCCAGGTCACTTTCAACCCCTCAATTCGGGCGGGAGAAGTCGCCATTGCCAGTGCCCCACAAAGCAGTCTCCCACCGGGGACCCGCGAGCTCCCGGTGTCACCATCCACCGGAGTCGGGTCGCAGCAGCGCGCCACCACAGCTCTCCACGCTCCGAAGCTGGCCAGCTCCACGATGGTAGGTCCGCAGCTCCGCGGGCTCCGTGACTTGAGCCCCCAGGTCGTTCCGGTTGGAGGCTGCTCCACGATGCTAGGCCCCAACGACAACGGAGACCCGACAGGGAAAAGGTCGGGTCCCCGTGCAGGGAAGAGATTTAAATGTTTCCCCCACCCACCCCCCGCCCCCCACACATACACATTTAAAAGCCCACTACAAACTATACCCTCAACGGGACAAAAAATAAATAAAAAGACAGACAGACTGCAGAGGCCGCTGCCAGAGGAGGTAGTTGAGGCTGGGACTATCCCAACGTTTAAGAAACAGTTAGACAGGTACATGGATAGGACAGGTTTGGAGGGATATGGGCCAAGCGCAGGCAGGTGAGACCAGTGTAGCTGGGACATATTGGCCGGTGTGGGCAAGTTGGGCCGAAAGGCCTGTTTCCACATTGTATCACTCTATGACTTCAACACATACTTTGAGGAGATGTCACAGTGGAGGAATAGAATGGAGAAACAAGAGAGAACCCAGCGATATGAACATCGAATTCTTTAATTTTAAGTAACTTTATCTCATACTCCCCTCCCCTCTCCCTCCTCACCCTCTTCCTCCTCCATAGTCATTTAACCAGTTCTACATTTCTCCACATTGTTTCTCTTGAGATCACACCTTCCCTGGGAAATAATGGGCCAACCAGACTCCACCTATCCAAAGTCATTTATGGATGGCCTAGATTGATCCTTCTCTTGCCTCCAGCTCTTCACCCCCTCCCCCACCCCTCAACTACTTTCAGTCTGAACAGGGGTCCCGACCCAAAGCGTCACCCATCATGTTTCTCCAGAGACTCTGCCCGAACCGATGAGTTACTCCAGCACTTTGTTGTCTACCTGTGGTATAAACCAGCAACTGCAGTTCTTTGTTTTGACGTTCCTGCAGAAAAGTCTGCCTTCCTCCCCAATCTGACCCGTATGTGTTTTCACATCACCATCAAACCTGTACGTCTTTGGAATGTGGGAGGAAAACGGAGCACTCAGAGAAAACCCACGCTTTCTCCCCCCTACTACAATCAGTCTGTAGAAGGGTCCTGAGCCAAAACATCACTTGGCCATGTTTTCCAGAGAAGCTGCCTGACCCGCTGAGTTACTCCAACACTTTGTGTCTTTCTTTGTAAACCAACATCTGCAGGTCCTTGTATCTCTAAACATCTGAACGTTGAGGTTCAACCTGCGTGCCTGGGAACTTTTCCAAGGAGTTGAATGAGGGACCACTGTTCCAACTGGTGCATGGGACCCCCCTTGTGGCCACACACCAATCAGAGCCTGCCTCTCAAGGGCCCAGTATGGAGGTTGTCTATGCACAATGGATTGAGTTCACCACAACTTTCTGTGGCTGCCATCAATAGGCCCTGACATGAAACGTCGCCTCTCCATGTTCTACAGACTCCATGTGCTGTCTGCTCTGCTGAGTTACTCCAGCACTTTGTGTTTATTTTCCACAGATTCCAGCATCTGCAGTTCCTCGTGTCTATAATCAGAAGCTTCCCTCTCTGATGCTTTGAGTAGAACGATCAATCCATATTAATACACAACAGCTAAATTAGTGAAGCTACTTATTGCAAACAAACATATGTATGTATCTATCATCATACAACCTCAGGAATCCTGTTGCATGTAATATTTTTTATAATTGGAAATGCTGCAATGATTCTTGGATCATTGATACTCTGTGTTTGCAACAATAGCTACATTTAGAAGTGTAAAGTGCTTCATCTACACAAATGATAAAACAGACAACGAGCCACAACATTCAAATGTCTTGTTCCCTCATTGCCATCATTATAAAATGACATTCCCTCCAGAATATGGTCTTTGGTTTGCATATTTAACTGTACTTTGACAGAATTTATTGGAAGCAGCTGTGAAATGCAACAATAACGACAGCTTGCATTTTATGGGACTTCTAATGTTGGAGAATCTTCACAGACAATTGTACTGCGGTAACCTAAGGAGTTATTAATGCAGCTCCATAAGAAAGGACTCACTGATTTATGGGCTGTTCTCAGGGACACATTCGGAGACGGACATCAATTGCTGCTGGAAGATCATTAATTCGGTGAAAGACTCTCTTCGATCTGCCCAAAACATGTTGGCCTCCCAGCAGAGTGAGATGTCCGTCAGGGACTGTTGCCAACTGGCCCGCACCAGACTGCAGGTGTACGTGCTGAGGGACTCGCTGAAGCTCGGAGCAGCCAACACCAAGACTCTGTGGGGGAGGACCACAGTCTAGGGTCCTTCCACTGCTGGACATTGGGGGGGGGACACCACGCAATCGAAGGGTAGGGATGTCACCCCAGGAGGGCACAAGAGTGGCAAGGGTGCTTGGTTTAAGGATACAGTAAACTCTCGCAATGACAGACCATAGGGAGGGGAGGGGAGGGGGGTGGGGGGGAGGGGAGGGGAGGGGGGTGGGGGGGAGGGGGGTTGGGGGGGGGGGGGGGGTGCCAGTTATTGCCGATCGTCCGCTATAACAGTGTGAGGGGGGTAAACTTTAACCCAGTGCAGGGAGGGTAGGAGCCTCCGATCTCCGGAGTGGGGCCGCAGCAGCGAGCCACCACCGCTCCCCACGCTCCGAGGCCGGCCAGCCCCACGATGGTAAGCCCGCAGCTCCGCAGTCTCCACGACTGGAGCCCCCAGGCCGTTCCGGTTGGAGGCCGCTCCACGGTGCTAGGCCCCAACGACAACGGAGACCCGACAGGGAAAAGGTCGGGTCTCCCGTGCAGGGAAGAGATTTTAAAAGTTTTATTTTAAGGAGATCCCCCTCATCTTTCTACATTCCAGCAAGTACAGGCCCAGAGCTGTCAAGCGCTCATCATACATTAACCCAATTATCCCCAAAGAACATACTCGTGTATTATCTCTATATCTCAGATTATTATTTGGGCCAATAACCAGCATATCCTCCCCTATCCCCTCCCCCCTCCTCCACATGTTCCTGCCTCTAGCTCTGAGCACAAGAGACCGCACTGTTGAAATGGAAGTAACTGAGGTAACATTAAAGGAAGGTGTACTTCATATTCCAGAAAACATAAAACATATAAGAGATAGCAGTATCTGAATAGAGGTTGATATCCTGGGCAAGCATAACGCCAAGCAGTTGGTCATTAACTTTGCAGCTGCTGATATTATTTTTTAATGGAGAAACTATCCTCAGAGGCTTATTCACTGCATCTGAAGCCATTGGAGGTGTGTACGGTTTGTGAAAAGAGTTCTACAAATGCAAGTTTACTTTCCACAATAGTTTGGTGTCTGTGTTATGTCAAGCAATGACGTCGAATTTAGTTTACTTTAGTTATATGTTCTCCCCATGACTGCGTGGGTTTTACCCGGGTGCTCCAGTTTCCTCCCACATTCCAAAGGCATACAGGTTTGTAGGTTAATTGGCTTTGGGTGAAAATTGTTTCTCGTGTGTAGGATAGTGCTAGTGTGCGGGGATCGCTGGTCGGCACGGCACGGACTCAGTGGGCCCAAGGGCCTGGTTCCATGCTGTATTTCTAAACTAAACTAAACTAAGATACAGCACGGAAACAGGCCCTTTGGGCCACCAAGTCCATACCGATCAGCAATCACCCTGTACACTAACACTTTCCTACACCAGGGACAATTTACAATTTTACCTAAACTAATTAATCTACAAACCTGCATGTCTATGGAATGTGGGAGGAAACCGGAGCACCCAGAGAAAACCCACGCGGTCTCAGGGAGAAGATATTAACTTCGTACAGACAGCACTATAATCTGGATCAAACTCAAGTCACTGGCGCTGCAATATCCCAATGTATGTGAGTTTGTAGGTTAATTGGCCCCCTGTAAATTGCCCCTAGTTTGAAGCAAGTTGCTGCCTTACAGCGCCAGAGACCCGGGTTCGACCTTGACTACTGGTGCTGTCTGTGTGGAGTTTGTACATTCTCCAAATGACCACATGGGTTTTCCCCAGGTGCACGGGTTTCCTCCCACATTCCAAAGACGTACAGGTTTGTATTTTAAGTGGCTTCGGTTAAAAATTGTAAATTGTCCCTAGTGTATAGAATAGTGCAAGTGTGTGGGGATCACTGGTCGGCGGGAACTCGGTGGGCCGAAGGTTCTGCTTTTGCACTGTATCTCTCAAACTAAAACTAAAAATTTAGATTTGGCACTGAGTTGGGGGAAGGGTGAGGACAGGAAGGAGAGAAAAAGCAAAGAAATAAAGAAAAGCAATTATCACAGCGAAAAACGATATGTCTATAAAACCTTAAAGAAACAATATCATGAATGATAACAGGATCAACAGACTCACAGTCCAGAGAGCAAAGAGAACCACAATTCCGATTGGTGATAACTTTGCACATGATTAATAGCAAAATGAATATTATCTTGCCACAATTCCCTGGCGGAGGGAAGTAACTCGAGGCTAATTAATCACAGAGGGAAATTCTCCACAGAATAACAGAGCCTATGTTATGAGCAATAACACATAGTAAATCACGAGGCTTCAGAAGTCTAAAGGTATCTGGATTGCAAAGGAAGTTTCAGAAGACTAAATATTATCATTTGGCAAACAGTCTTACATCGAACACAGAACTGTTCTGCACAGGAACAGGCCCTTTGGCCCACAATGTCTGTGCCAAACATGATGCCAAGTTAATCTAATCTCCTCGGCCTGCACGCGATCCATATCCCTGCATTCCCTGCATATTCACGTGCCTATCTAAAAGCTTCTTAAACGTTGAAGATAAATTTGTCTTTTTGTAGGCAGGTTTCCTTGCCAGAATGTGTAGGATGGTCGATGCGAGTTTATAACGAAGACAGGCACAAAGTGCTGGAGTCACTCAGCAGGTCAGGCAACATCTTTGGAGCAAAAGGATGGGTGATGTTTTGGGTTGGACCCCTACATCACCCATCCTTTTTCTCCAGAGATGCTGCCTGGTTTGCTGAGTGCTTTATGTCTATCTTTTCTTTGCCAGAAGATATTTTGGCTCTCATTTTGTTTGACGATACACCCGATGGTATCAAATTTCTGACAGATTGTTAGAGCTGGAGTGCATCAAATGCACCACTTGCTGAAGGGCCTGTCCCACTTGGGAGTCATTTGCGCGTAATTTACGCGACATCATTTATGCGTGATGCGCGCATGGTGCGTGGTGACATAGGCAGTGACGAGCGGTCGCGCGCGGTGCCCCAGGATGTACAAAACCTTCATGCGCCACCTGTGTGATGCACAAATGACGCCCAAGTGGGACAGGCCCTTGAGGCATTGTCCACAACCTGACCAGGTCCAATCAAAGGGAAAGCCATTCCCACATTCCCAGTTTCATGTCCATTGTTCTTGGTGCTAACCCTGGTTCCTTATTTTTTTACCCAGTTATATTTTCAGTAATAATGCCTTGCGCTTTTGCTCAGTCTCATTTTTTTTAGATATTGTATGTTTAATTTATGTGTAATTTATATATAATTTGTGTTTGTGTGTTTGCTTTTCAGTTTAGTTTAGTTTATTGCCATATATACCAAGGTACAGTGAAAAGCTTTAATTTATGTGCTATCAAGTCAGAGAAAAGATTATACATGATTACAATCAAGCCGTCCACTGTGCACAGTTACAGGATAAAGGGAATAATGTTTAGTGCAAGATAGATTACAATTGTAGAAGGGATCTATCAGCCCATCGGCGTATCAAATAACTCAACTCACCTGTGAGAGCTATTACCTGCTAGGCTTTATCCTGCTTTCTTCCCCTCCCCCCCCCACCCACCTGTCCTCTACAATCAGTGTGACGAAGGGTCTCAATGAGGTAGAGATCGGCCACTTCACCACATTTTCGGGGGGACCTCCGGGGGGGGGGTGGTTTCAAGAGCGCTCTTGTCATTCTGTCTGGATTAAAGGAGGTATCAGATCACCAGTTGCCGGAAAACCTGCATATATTTCAATCAGTCAGTCAAAGACCCTTCACTGGACTTCGTAGGGACAGTTAAAGAAGGAAATTAATCTCTTAAAGCATTGGGGGGAAAAACAGATGTGGAACAAGAAGGATACTTGGGCAGTCTGCATGGATTGTCTGCTTTCAGTGCAACTCAAGTTCCCATTTCAGTAAGTTAGTTATGTTGAGGAAGAGGAAGAGACACTGTGAGGGGGAGGAAAGCAGATTAGATTAACACCAGCCACATACCAAAGTATTTAAATAAAATGCTTTATGGTGAGATCAGCTGTTTATATTTAGAATTAATTAACTTGTGGCAATAAATGTTTTTCTCTTTGCACTTCGAAGCCATGGGACAAAGGGGAACAGTCGCTAACAATCTGGGAATATTATAATGATTGTTCTGGCCCTAGCAGAGATTGAAATATCTGCCAGATCAACTCCATTTTTTTTACCTCGCATCTTCAAGCTTTGGTTGCATATGAAATTTAAACAGGGCGGCACAGTGCTAGAGCTGCTGCCTCACAGCGCCAGAGACCCAGGTTCAATCTTGACTACGGCTTGGAGTTTGTACGTTCTTCCTGTGACTGCGTGGGTTTCCTCCGGGTGCTCCGGTTTCCTCCCACATCCCAAACTCGTGCAGGTTTGTAGGTTAAGTGGCTGCTGTAAATTGCCCCCAGCGCGTAAGGAGTGGATCAGAAAGTGGGATAACATAGAACTAGTGTGAACGGGTGAACGACGGTCGGCGTGGACTCAGTCATTGTTTACACATAGCAAAAACATGTCTTGAAGGCAATAAGCTTACCAGTTTTATATAATACATAATGTGGGGCAGAATTTGATGATGTATACACCCGGGGGAAACCAACGCAGTCACAAGAACATGCAAACTCCACACAGGAAGCACCCAAGGTCAGGATCAGAACCGGGTCTCTGGTAGTCACTCAACGTTAGTCCTTGAGACCCAGATTTTCTACCGAAGACCCGGGTTTGAGTCTGATCTCGGGTGCTGTCTCTGTGGAGCTTGCATGTTCCTCCCAGTGCTCAAGTTACTCACATGTCCCAAGATGTGCGGTTTTGTAAGTTAATTGGCCTCTGTAAAAGATAGGATATGAAACATGTGCAGGCAGAGGAGATTAGTTAAACTTGGCATTATGTTCACCATGGACATTGTGTGCTGAAGGACCTGTTCTTGTGCTGCATAGAATCATACAACGTGGAAACAGCCCCTTCAGTCCAACTTGCCCACGCCGATCAACATGCCCCATCTATACAAATCCCACCTGCCTGCGTTTGGCCTAAATTTGTCCTATCCATGTACTTGTCTGAATGTTCCTTAAACGTTGCAATAGTACCTACCTCACCTATCTCCTCTGGTAGCTCATTCCGTACACCCACCACCCTTTGTGTAAAAAAGTTGCCCCCCAGGTTTCGATGATATCTTTCCCGCCTCACCTTAAGCCTAGAGGCAGCATGGTGGCGCAGTGATAGAGTAGCTGCCTAACAGCGCCCGAGATCTGGGTTTGATCTGAACTACGGGTGCTGTCAGAATGGAGTTTGTACGTTATTCCCGTGGCTGCGTGGGTTTTCCCTGGGTGCTTCGGTTTCCTCCCATACTCCAAAGATGTACAGGTTTATTGGTTCATTGGCTTCAGTAAAGATTGTAAATTCTCCCTAGTGTGTTGGTTAGTGCTAGGGTACAGGGTGATCACTGGTCGGTGCAGTCTCGGTGGGCCGAAGGGCCTGATTCCGGGCTGTATCTCTAAGCTAAACTAAACCATGTCCTCTAGATCTCGATTCCCCTACTCTGGGTAAAAGGCTCTGTGCATTTACTCGATCTATTCTTCTCATGATGTTGCACACTGCACTATTCTATGTTCTGTAATATTGTAGTTCTTTAGTTATGTGAAATGGCTTAATATTCTTATGTTCTTCTCCCACTTATCAGAGACTATATCATGGCCACAGGGTTACCAGATACAAGACAGACAACTGAGACGGAAGAATGCAATGAAGAATGTTCAGGTACATTATTTCTGTTTCACCCATTTAACGTCCTTTTGCAAGTTGAAATTGCTCGGTTTTGAGATTAATTTTCTAGGCTCTTACCTGTGAACATGGGCACATTGGCAATTTGATTTCCCAATATCTTTGCAGCAGAAAAATATTACCAATATTGCATAGATTAGAGATGAACATAGAAACAAAGTGCTGGAGTAACTCAGCCGGTCAGGCTGCATCTCTGGAGAAAAAGGATAGGGGACGTTTTGGGTTGGGACCCTTGTTCAGACTGGAGAAAGGGTTCCACCCCAGTCTGAATAAGGGTCCCAACTCAAAATGTCACACGCCCTTTTTCCCCAGAGATGCTGGAGAGAAAGAGAGAGAACGTTTTATTGAAGGGACAAAGAACTGCGGAACGGATTGGTAGGTGAATTGGCCTCTGTAATTTGCCTCTTGTGTGGGCGAGTTGTAGAATCTGGGGAAGTTTTAATTTTAGAGATACAACGTGGAAACAGGTCCATCGGCCCATCAGCCCATAAAGTCCATGCTGACCATCCATCACCTGTATATTAGTTCAATGAAATCATCAACAACTATGTTACAAATATTCTAATAACTACTATATAGCCCCGGTAAAGGGGCAAGCATCTGGCTCGGGCAAAGCCTTCTTCCGCCTGGCACCGTGACCCGCGGATGACCAGCTTGGCCAGGCCTAGGAGCAACCCAACCAAGACATCTTCAGCCCTGCCTACTCCCTCGATCCCATCACCAGTCCTTTGGTCACTGACAGCAGAGGCACTCCTCCCCTCGCGGACCCTAGGTGGAGTGGTGGTGCTCCTTGCCCTCCGGACCCTGGCTACAAGGGACACTCTACTGGACCATTGTCAGCATGGAGCATCCTCAGACAACTTCACTGCAGCCAGGTAACAGAGTAAATCCCTATCCAGCCTGCCTAAGTTTGAAAGCTACAGTAAAATTCCAACCTCAGTTGCCGGATTGTTTGGAATTCCAGATGGTCAGCATCTGCTCACTAGGCTTAGTTTTCTCCACCCACTTTAACCACACCGTGGCCATTTTTCTGCTCTATTTAAATAAACTGAGCCTTGTTTTTGTTCTCCTGCTAAACCCACAAAGCCCTGTTTCCCTTTAATAATAATAATAATAATAATATATTTTATTGTCATTGCACGTCAGTGCAACGAGATTTAGTATGCAGCTCCACTGATGTACAAGAAAGGTAAATAAATACAATACATAAATAAGCAAGCTGAATTGATTGACGTGACCATCTGAGGGAGACTGTCCAAAGGGGGTGGGTGGGGGGGACACTCATTAGGGCCGGTTCAGAGCCGCTATAGCTCTTGGGATAAAACTGTTCCTGAGTCTGGAGGTTCGGGCGTAGAAGGCTTTGTAACGTCTGCCGGAGGGAAGTAGTTGAAACAGACCGTGGCAGGGGTGTGATGAGTCCTTATGGATGCTGAGGGCCTTCCTGAGGCACCGCGTGTGGTAGATGCCCTCCAAGGCTGGTAGCTCTGTCCCGATGATCCGCTGCGCTCTGTTGACGACGCGCTGAAGAGCTCTCCTCTCCGCCTCCGTGCAGTTGAGATACCACACAGAGATGCCATACGTTCATCCTGTGCTCCCTTTAAACTCATGGGGCCCAGTCTCTGCTGACCTTCAGGTTAATTTTAGACTGTAGACTGGACTTTACAGCATGGAAATAGGCACATTGGCTCATCAGGTCTGCAATGACAAATGATCACCCTGTACACTAGCACTCTACTACACACTAAGGACAATTTCCAAATTTATCAAAGCCAATTAACCTGCAAACCTGCACGTCTTTAGGATGTGGGAGGAAACTAGTGTACCTGGAGAAAACCCACGCTGTCACAGGGAGAACGTGCAAACTCTGTACAGACAGCAACCGTTGCCAGGATTAGACCCGGGCCTCTGGCAACTCTATCGCTGCGCCACCGTGCCGTGCTGCTCTCCCTTCAATCTCACTAGTTTCTGTTTTGTCATGCTTCCATGAAACTTGTGGATAATGAGCCTGAAGAAGGATCCTTCCTGCTGAGCTGAGAGAGAGATTTAGTAAAACACGTTTAAAGTGCTGGAGTAACTCAGCAGGTCATGCGCATGGGCGGAATTCGTTATTAAAACTTGGGGGGGGGGAACAATGAGGCCTGATATCTAGGACAGGGGTCGGCAACCAAAGGCCCACTGGCCAGATCCGGCCTGTAACCCAAAATCATCCGGCCTGCAGGCGTATTTTTTTTTTTCAATTAGTTTTCGCGATCTGGGAACTGCAGTTAGTCCCGGGGAACGCAGGCGAACTGGGCGCTACAGCCGGACCTGCCAGCCGACCTGGGTGCCACAGCCAGTCCCGGAGCAAGCAAGGCCACCTGGGCGATACAGCCATTCCCAGACGGTTTTAGTGCTACATGTCTAACAAAACACGGGGGGGAATTGTCCCCCACCTCTCAAAACAAGGTGGGTACAGGGCCCCCATCCCCCCCCCCCCCCCAGGATATCCGCCCATGGCTGGGGAACATGGATAGGTGACGTTTCAGGTTGGGACCCTTCTTGAGATGCCTTCTCCAAGCTTTCTCTCTCCCCCCCTCCCCACTCCCCCCTCCCCCACCACAATCAGTCTGAAGAAGGATCCCGATCCAAAATGTCATCTATCCATTTTCTCCAGAGGTGTTGCCTGACCCGCTGAGTTACTCCAGCACTTTGTGTCCAACTTTGGTATAAACCAGCATCTGTAGTTTCCTCTTCATTTAAAATTATGATTATTCTTTCACTGGATACATTTAGGGTGGCACAGTGGCACAGTTGGTTGAGCCGCTGCCACACATAGGCAGAGACCCGGGTTCGATCCTGTCCTCGGGTGTTGTCTGTGTGGAGTTTTCCACATTCTTCCTGTGTGTTTCCTCTGGGTGCTCCGGTTTCCCCTCAAAGATGTGCATGTTTGCAGGTTAGATGGCCTCTGTAAAATTGCCCCGAGTGTGCATGGAATGGAAGAGAAAATGGGATAACATCGAACCACTCTGAACAGTGATCAATGGTCAGCATGCACTTGGTGGGTCAAAGGGCTTGTTTCCATGCTGTATTTTTCAATCAATCAACTTGCAAATGTATTGTTTACTTGGTTAACTACTGAGTAGCTCTCACACCGAAGAAATCAATCATCCAGACCAACAATTTAATTTTAATTGAACATTTTATAATAGAGTGTGTTAGAAGGAGCCGCAGATGCTGGTTTACACTGAAGATAGACACAAAAGGCTGATGTAACTCAACGGGTCAGACAGCATCTCTGGAGAATAGGAAAAAGTGTTTCAGGTCGAGGTCGTTCTTCAGACTGAGAGTCAGGGGAGAGGGAACTGAGAGATATAAAAAGGTTCATAGAACAAATTAATGAAACATATGCAAAAAGCCAGCAACGATAAACAAGGAAAGATGGAGCCCACAATGGCCCATTGTTCGCTGTGGGGAAGGTGATAATGTGTACTACAGACAGTGGAACTCAGCAGGACGACAGTGAAAGTAGTACAACGACTAGGATGTGGGAGGGATGGAGAAAGAGGGGGTGCAAGGGTTACTTGAAGTTAGAGAAATCAATATTCATACTGTCTCGGTTTTATCTGAGTTGTGAAGAACTTCTTTCATGTCTTGGCACTTGCCACTTTTCTAAGTAAAACGTTTGTGGGCTATTACAACTCGATGTTTCTGCAAGCTAACTGCTTGCGACAAACAATGCAATTAGCCGTGCAGCTTTGCTGTGAAGAATCTCTTGGACAGAGAGGAAAAAATATATACTGAGTGGTATAATGGTTTTCTTCACAATATGTTGCTGAAAACAATGACAGATGCTGTCCAAACTCGATATCAGCCTTTTGCAGGAACATTTCACTTTTCCAAGGTAAACGCACGGAGCTTCTATGCAACATTTGGGATTGTTTCCAGATGCCACCCAACTGTGATTCAAGCAGCTCGTCACCTTCCAGCGTTACGTGCCGTGGGGCAGATTGAATTGCAAGACAAACAAAGTGTTTCGAGGCTGGAGTTACATCAATGAGGACAATATCTTGAAAGGAAATTGGAGACCGTACAAATGACATTTACAAATGACAGCTTTTAACATTACATAAAGGGCAGTTGCTCAGTACACCAATGTCTATCCATCTGTTGTCTGTGCTTATAACGGGCATTGTTAATAGTGTCAATAGGATTAAAACTAGAACCACTCAAATTGTTTTGTCTAGGACTGTTGAAATCTGACGTTTCTTTTGGCACGGAGTATTTGACTGCTGTAAACTGGCAGGATTGATCCAAACAACAATCACTGCAATGAAGGCAAATAACTCGTCTCACTGGTGTAGTTCAGATTCACTTTTGAAGCCGTGGCTTTTGCTGCAGATCTCTGAGTGTGAATCGTAGAAACAAGCTTTACCACCCAACTTGTCCAATGCCAAACAGATTACCTGCCAGGATTTGTCCTGCTCCTCCTCTTCCAGCTTTCTGCCCCAACCCCACCACAATCAATCTGAAGAAAGGGCCTGACCCAAAGTTCACCAGAGATGCTACCTGATTCGCTTGGTTACTCCAGCACTTCGTGTCTTTTTTTCTGCCGTTCCTTGTTTCCAGAGTCCCCTGGCAGCTGGTTTCTCCTTGTGTGTGAAGACATTGCCACTCAAATCACTTTTAAATCTCTCTCACCTTAAACCTGTGTCTCCTTGGTCTGGACTCCTGTGCGTGGGATAAAAAATGATGGCCGTTCACATTATCTCAGCCTCTGATGAACTCCTACACCTCTCAGATCAACCTGCCTCTTGCTGTGTGATACTTTAGACCTTAGAGGTACAGTGTGAAACAGGCCCTTCAACCCACCATTCTGCATCAATCAACAATCACCTCTTACACTAATAATATCATACACACTAGGAACAATGTATAGAAGCCAATTAACCTACAAACCTGTCCTGATCAAGAATCTATCAATCTCCAAGAGCTTGACAGATTCTTGATTAGTGAGGATGTCGAGGGTTAAGGGGAGAAAGCAGGAGAATGGGGTTCAGTGGGAAAAATAGATCAGCTATGATTGAATGGCGTGGTAGACTTGATGGGCCGAATGGCCTAATTCTGCTCCTATGACATATATACATAAGATCAAATCTTTATTGCCTATCTCATGTAAAGTGTTGCACTTTGGGAGGTTGAATGTAAGGGGAAAGTATGCTGTTAATGGCAAGACCTTTAACAAGCATTGATGTACAGAGGGATCTCGGGCTCCAATCCAGAGCTCCCTGAAAGTGGCAACACAAGTAGATACAGTGTGTAGAAGGTTTGTGGTCTCCTTGCCTTCATTTTTCAGGGCATTAACTGTCAGGAAGCCATGATGCAGCTTTATAGGACTTTGGTTAGGCTACATTTGGTGTATTGCGTGCTGTTCTGGTCGCCCCATTATAGGAAGGGTGTGGAGGCTTTGGTGTGGGTGCACCAGAATGAGGTTTACCCGAATGCTGCTTGGATTACAGGGTATTAGCTAAAAGGAGAGATTGGGCCCACTTCGATTGTTTTCCCTGGAACACCGGAGGTTGCAGGGAGACCTGATGGAAGTACATAAAATCATGAGAGGCATAGATAGGGACGGCAGTCAAAATCTTTATCCCAGGTTGGAAAAATCAAATACTAGAGGGCATAGCTTTAAGGTGGGAGGGGCAAAGTTTATGGGAGATGAGCGGGGCGGGCTTTTTACACCCGAGGGTATGGGTGCCTGGAACACGCTACTGGAGGTAGTAGATGAAGCAGATATGATAGTGGCATTTAAAAGACTTTTGGACAGGCACATGGATATACAGGAAATTGCAGGAAATGGATCAAATGCGGGCAGAGGAGATTAGTTTATCTTGGCATCATGTTCAGCACAGACATTGTGGGCCGAAGGGCCTGTTCCTGTGCTCTACTGTTTGAAGCATAACTCCAGCACTGTGTCTTTTTGTTTGTATACCAGCATCTGCAGTTCCTTGTTCCCCTGTTCTATGTCCGATTTGTCTTTTCCTCACATAAATTCCATGAGACCAAATTCCTATTCCCTATCTCAGATATATTGACGGTGATTTATGAACTCCATAAGGTTGAATGTCTGTTCCCCATTCTCTGAGTGCTGAGACCGGCTCCTACATCACAGAGATACATATAACCTCACGCCCCTTCAGTGCCTCCCCTCCCACAGTTCTTCAGCATTGAGAGCTTGCAGCTGCCAACTTAAATCAGCGTTTTGGAAAGCAGATGTGTGGATCAGGCTTTCATCTCTTTTACAAATATCTTCATCAGCCTTCACCTCTCTGTCACTTTTACTCCCAATGAACGGTCTTGGTATTTAGGCTTTTTATCATCAATAATAATCTGTGTAGTTGAACTGGTCATAAGAAAAGCCATATGCACGCCGGTTTCTACCCAAATGCTGCATTTATATTGATTCTGCGAATATAGTCCCCGGTGTTAAGGCACCGAGCTTTGATTCCATCCCCTAGACAACTCTACCATCCTCCTGTATAAACACATCTTAAAATCTACCGCTTTGAACAAGCTATTGGTCACCTGTCTAAATATCTCCTCATGTGGATCAGATGTAATCTGTCAGTGTATCTGTGGCCACCTCAGAATCTATACATTTAAGAAAAACGAAGTCACTGTAAATTGTTCCTTTATTTCCATCGTAACGGAATCTAAACCAGTTTTAATTAAATGCTGTTGTTGGAGATTATTGGGCCAGCTCAGTAGAGCAGCTGTAGAGTCGCTGCCTTACAGCGACAGATCTGTACAGAGTTTGTATGTTTTCTCTGTGACCACGTGGGTTTTCTCCGGGTGCTCCGGTTTCCTCCCACACATGACTCTGTTCCCTGTTGCGGGCTGGGACTCTTCTTCAGACTCCGTGGATGTGCAGATTTAATTCTGGCTTCAGGTCCACTCTCTAATTTAATTTAGTTTAGTTCAGAAGCACGGAAACAGGCCCATTGAGTCTGCGCCGACCAGCATCACCCGGAAACTAACGATAGACACAAAAAGTTGTAGTAACTCAGCGGGACAGGCAGCATCTCTGGAGCGAAGGAATGGGTGATATTTTGGGTCGAGACCCTTCGAGAGGCTGCCTGAGTTACTCCAGTTTTTTGTGCCTATCTTCGGTTTAACCCAACATCTGCAGTGCCTTCTTACACATCACCCATACACTAGTTCTATCCGACACACGAGGGACAATTTCAGAAGCCAATTAACTACAAACCTGCCCTTCTTTGGAGTGTGGGAGGAAACCGGAGCACCCGGAGAAAACCCACGTGGTCACTGGGAGAACGAACAAACTTAGTACAGTCATCACTCATAATCAGGCTTGAACCTGGGTGTCTGGTGCAGTAAGGCAGCAACTATATCACTGTGCCATTGTGCAGGCCATGGTTGGCGATAGGATGGTTCAGTTGTCTGATAACAGCTGGGAAGACACTGTGCCTGAATTTGAAGGTAATCTTTCTGTAATTCTGTTATAAGCTTAGCCTTCTGTCCTAAATATCTTGTGAACCCTGGGCTTTTATTTTTTCTTTAACAGGGAAGAAGAAATCAAGGTTCAAAACTTTCAAAAACTTTTTTGCCAAGAAGAAAAGGAAAGTTGCCGACACGGCTAAAGGAGAGAGCAGCCTGAAACCGAGCCTGTCGAGCACTGATGTCAGCACCGCCCAACCGTCTGAAGCTCAGCCCGACACTGAGACAGGGTAAGAGATGTGGAGGAAGGAACTGGTCTATACCGAAGATGGACACAAAGTGTTAGAGTAACTCAGTGGGCCAGGTAGCATCTCTCGAAATAAAGGATGGGTGACGTTTGGGGTTGGGACTCCAGTCACCCATCCTTTATCTCCAGGGGAAGATATGTCAGCCCAATGGGTCAAGCACTTCCAGAGGGACATAAGGGCTAAGCCACAACTCCAGCTTCCATTTTTGGTGAAGTGGGAGATGTATAGAAGAGAAATATGTGCAGTGAGCAGGGGGTTTTGTTATAGTTATTTTCCGTATTTAGAGATACAGCATGGAAACAGGCCCTTCGACCCACCGAGTCCATGCCGACCCTCGGTCACCCACTCACACTAGTTTCCACACCATACAGACAGCACCAGCTGCCAAGATGGATCCCAGGTTCCTGGCGCCATATGGTAAATTAGATTCCCTTATCATGTATCTGTACACTGTGAATGGCTCGATTGTAATCACATATTGTCTTTCTACTGTAGACAAAAATGCTGGAGAAACTCAGCAGATGAGGCAGCATCTATGGAGCGAGGGAAATAGGCAATGTTTCGCATTGAAACCCTTCTTCAGACTGATGTGAAGGTGGGGGGGGCAGGAAGAAGAAATGAAGAGGTGGAGACAGTGGGCTGAGGGAGAGCTGAGAAGGGGAGGGGAAAGCAGGGACTACCTGAAATTAGGGAAGTCAATGTTCATACCGCTGGGGTGCAAACTGCCCAAGCGAAATATGAGGTGCTGCTCCTCCAATTTATGGTGGTCCTCACTCTGGCCATGGAGGAGGCCCAGGACAGAAAAGTCGGATTCGGAATGGGAGGGGGAATTGATGTGCTGAGCCACTGGGAGATCAGGTTGGTTATTGTGAACCGAGCTGAGGTGTTCGGCGAAGGGATTTGTTTTTCTACTGGCTGGTTAGCACACAACAAAAGCTTTTCACTGTACCTCCGAATACGTGACAATAAATTAAACTGAACTACAAGGCAGCAGCTGTGCAGCAGAATTGTCAGCTTCTTGTGATTTTAAAAAAAAACAGCATTCATATTTCTTTACTTTTGGCATAGATAAAACGAAAGAGTGTCACAGAACTCTCAATGCTTTTTATATACTACTAATCAATGGAATTGGGACATTTAACTACAATGCAATGGTCTGTTAATGACTGCATCAGCATGAAATGGTAGGGGCTACAATTTATTGATCTGGTATATCAATATTTATGTCGCAAATGTCATTTCAATGGTCACGTTGAGTGGTCCAGAGAATAATCATGTACTCAGAATATTGCTCCCTCTTAATTTGATGGCCCATACAAGTATCTCTTAAATCTATATTAACTTTAATAAAATCAGGTTACTGGAATTGCATACAGTGTAGAGTTTCTGCCTTACAGCGCCAGTGACCCAGGTTTGATCCTGGCTAAGGGTGCTGTCTGTATGGAGTTTGTACGTTCTCCCCGTGACCTGCATGGGTTTTCTCTGGGAAGCTCCGGTTTCCTCACACACTCCCAAGACATACAGGTTTGTAGGCTAATTGGCTTTGTATAAGTCAAGTCAAGTCAAGTCAAGTCTATTTGTCACATACACATACGAGATGTGCAGTGAAATGAAAGTGGCAATGCTCGCGGACTTTTGTGCAAAAGACAAACAACCAAACAACAAAACAAACTATAAACACAATCATAACACACATATTCTTTTACATAAATGTAGATTGTCCCGAGTTTGTGTAGGGTAATGTTAGTATGCAGGGGGTCACTGGTCAGTACGTACACGGTGGGCCATTTGGAATGTTTCAATGCTGTTTCTCTAAACTAAAATAAACTGCATACCGGCAGAAATTCTAAGGGTTAGCAGTATTGTAGAGACCAGGATGTGTATTTGCATACATCGATGACACATCGATGACAGTGACAGGACAGTTTAAACATGCATGTGGGATTTGAACAGGAAGGAAAATAATTTGAGTCGAATCAATTCCGGATGCCACACTATAGAAAGAAAAGGTGCAGAAAAGATTCAACTCAGTGATCTACAATACAGTGCCAGAGACCCAGGTTTGATCCTGGCTACGTCAGTAATGGATGGTCTGGAGAAACTGCGACTGGTTTGCAGACTTGGGACGACACATTGACATAGCTGGTAGAGAGACTGCCTCACAGCACCAGTGATCCATGTTCGATCCTGACCTTGGGTGCTGTCTATGAGGAGTTTGCATGTTCTCCCGGTGACCGCACGTATTTCCTCTGGCTGCTCCGGTTTCCCCCCACTTTCCAAAGATGAGCGTGTTTGTCGGTTAATTGCCCCTCTGTAAATTGTCCCTAATGTGCGAGGAGTGGCTGAGAAATTGGTATCACATAGACCTAGTGTGAATGGGTGATCAATGGTCTGTGTTTTCATACAGAATCACTAAACTAAATGTCCAGAGCTGAGGGATGATTTAATTGAGGTGTTCAAATATTACAAGGGATAAAGTAATTATTGAGATTTTGGGACGTATGAGAAGCAGTAAAATATTTCTCGGGATAAGAATTACTCAAGACTGTCAAGGACAATTCCACCATTTATAAAATTGCATAATGAACAGAAGCAACAGAAAAAACAGAGGCAGAGTTGCTGCCTTACAGCACTAGAGACGCGGGTTTGATCCTGACTACGGATTCTATCTGTGCACAGTCTGTACTTTCTCCCTTTGACCTCATGGATTTTCTCTGGGCGCTCCTGTTTCCTCCCACACTCCAAAGACGTACAGGTTTGTAGGTTGAAGGTAGACACAAAATGCTGGAGTAACTCAGCGGGACAGGCAGCATCTCTGGAGAGAAGGAATGGGTTGCGTTTTGGGTTGAAACCCTTCTTCAGACTAATGTCAGGGGAGTGGGCGGGACAGAGATAGAATGTAGTCGGAGACAGTAAGACTGGTGGGAGAACTGGGCAGGGGGAGGGGATGGAGAGAGAGGGAAAGCGAGGGCTATTTGAAGTTAGAGAAGTCAATGTTCATACCGATGGGGTATAAACTACCCAAGCAAAATATAAGGTGTTGTTTCTCCAATTTGCACTTGGCCTCATTCTGACAATGGAGTAGGCCCAGGACAGAAAGGTCAGATTGGGAATGAGAGGGGGAGTTGAAGTGCTGAGACACTGGGAGATCAGGTAGGTTAAGGCGGACTGAGCGGAGGTGTTCCGTGAAACCATCGCCGAGCTTGCGCTTGGTCTCACCAATGTACAGAAGTTGACACCTGGAACAGCGGATACAGTAGATGAGGTTGGAGGAGGTGCAAGTGAGGTGTAGGCTAATTGACTTCAGTAAAATTGTAAATTGTCCCTAGTGTGTTGGATAGTGTTAGTGTATGGGTTGAACGCTGGTTGGTGCAGACCCAGCGGGCCGAAGGGCCTGTTTCTATGCTATATCTCTAAAGTCTAAACTCTAAACAGTAAACTAAAGACACAAGAAACTGCAGATGCTGGAATCTTGAGCCAAACACAAAGTGCTGGAGTAACTCAGTGGGTCTGGGGGCCCAGGTGATGTGTCAGGTTATGATCCTTCTTCAGCAAGAGTAGACAATGTGGCCTGTCCTGCCTGCACTACCATTCAATGCAATGATGGCTGTTTTTTTACCTCAGTGCCACTTTTCAGTATTAACTACTCAACCTGAAACATCAGTTCAGAAACACTCTCCACGGATGCTGCCTGAACTGCTGAACATTTTTCTGATCTTCATTTTTTAGTTTTCCTTTGAAAAAAAATTCTTGATCCAGCAGACAGGGTCTTCATTTAATATCTCATCCAAAAGGCACCGTTCCTATATCACCGTACTGGAGATTGCCACGATAGTGTGCACAGATCTCCGTAATGTGATGAATTCATAACCTTCTTGGTCAAAGGTGATCGTTCCTGTTCTGTACTGTATCATGTTCATCTGATGAAACAAATTTAGAGTTATAGTTTAGTGTTTAGTGATACAGCAGTAACTTCCAGAGACCTGGGTTTGATCCTGACCTCGGTCACTGCCTGTGTGGAGTGTGCATGTTCCCCCTGTAACCACATGTATAGTCCATAGCATTCTGCCCCACTTTACACATAGGAAAAAAACATTAAACTTACTGCCTTTAAGACATACAGGTGCTAATGTGTAAAAAATGAGCAATTAAGGAAAATAATAACTAAAGTATGATTCAATTATTCTTTATTGTCACCTGAACCTAGGTACAGGTACTGGTTACTTCCCCTCAGCCATCAGGCTATTAAACCTGGCTCGGACAAAACTCTGATTATTACCAACCACTTTCTGTTATTTGCACTATCAGTTTATTTATTCATGTGTGTATATATTTATATCATGGTATATGGACACATTTATCTGTTTTGTAGTAAATGCCTACTATTTTCTGTGTGCTTAAGCAAAGCAAGAATTTCATTGTCCTATACAGGGACACATGACAATAAACTCACTTGAACTTGAACTTGAACTACAGTGAAATGATTTGTTTTGCATAAAACCCAGTTAAATTATACAGCAGATAATCACCTAGGCAGTGTTTGAAGATACAAAGAGTCTGTTGCCATCAAAGTTACGAGTTCATCAAACAGTATTATTTTTCTTTCCTCAGAAGTACTATCTAATAATCTGTGACATTACATTCATTCATATTTGTTTTATTTCAGCACCCAAAGTAACATCGGAAGCAGAGCTTTTTCTCATGACAGTGTTTTCATCCCTGAATTATCCGTCTCTGAGGCTGTGCCGGTCGGAGGGACTTCCCAGGAACATACTGCCGGCAGAGTGAAAGCGTTGCAGGTGAGTGTGCTGAACAGGTTCCTACAGTCAGGTGTGCAGGGTCAGAGGCAGGAGAAGGTCACACAGGCTTTATTTTAGTTTTTGGAGATACAGCATGAAAACAGGCACCTCGGCCCGCTGTGTGCGTGCCGACCAGCGGCCACCCTGTACACTAGTTCTATCCAACACATTAAGAACAATTTTACAGAAGCCAACATGCACGTCTTTAGAATGTGGAATGAAAAACCCGAGCACCCAGAAAAAGCCCACACGGTCACAGGGAGAACGAACAAACGCCGTACAGACAGTACCCATAGTCAGGATCGAACCCCGGTCTCTGGCATTGTAAGGCAGCAACTCTACCGCTGCGCCATTCTGCTGCCCACTTCCATCACCTTAGTCCTCATTATCTTGCACTAATGTTGTACCCTTTACTAAACACAGCCAAATGAAACTAGTTTAAATAGGTCATCTTGGTCGGCATGGATGAGTTGGGCCAAAGGGCCTGTTTCGGTGCAGTGTAACTATGACTCCATGATACTTAACCAGGTACACGGATAGAAAATGTTGAGTGTGATATGGGCCAAACACAGCCATGTGGGACTAGCGTAGATGGGGCATCTTGGTCAGCATGGGCAAGTTGGGCTAAAGAGCCTGTTTCTGTGCTGTATTCCTCTGTGACTGATAAATTGTTTCTTCTCCCAGTTACAGCTGGAACAGGACATACGTCTGCCTTCCCCGAGTGTGTTGATCACTTCCCGAAAGACTGAGGATCCAGGCACGTTTTCCGAGGACGACGGATTGCCCCGAAGCCCCCTAGAAATATCGTCTCTTCATGCAGTTCTGAGGTGTTCGACCCCAAAGGTACACCAGGTGCCATTGTTAATGAAGCGGGTGTGAGGTGGTGGGGTGTGTCTGCCAAGGCGAATCTTCACTGCTTGTTTCATTGTGTTGCTGTAGTCATTCTCCCAGTGCCAAAGTGGACAGGCTATGTAGAAACTACCTTTATGAACCTCGTGCTGCATTATCCCAGTGTCTCCAATTATTTATGGGTTTATGAAGTTTGGAAGAATTTCTAGGTGATAACAGGTTAAAAGCCTAACTCCCTCAGGAGTAACAATCCATGCTCTACTCCCTCTTCACATACGACTGTGTTCCTGCATTCGACACCAACACCATCGTCATGTTTGCAGACGACACAACAGTGATTGGGCTGATTACCAACGGTGATGAAACAAACTACAGAGCGGAGGTGCAGAACCTGGCGGACTGGTGCTCACGTAACAACTTGTCACTAAACACCTCCAAGACCAAGGAGCTGATTATTGACTTCCGGAGGTCACATAATGGAGAATACGCCCCAATCTCCATCTACGGGGACAGTGTGGAGAGAGTGTCCAGCTTTAAGTTTCTGGGCACTCACATTTCAGAGGACCTCACATGTTCCACCAACACCGCTGCGCTGGTCAAGAAGGCACAGCAACGACTGTTCTTCCTGAGAACATTAAAAAAGACTGGTCTGCCCCAACAGCTGTTGACAACCTTCTACCGCTGCACCACAGAGAGCATATTAACGTATGGCATCTCTGTGTGGTATCTCAGCTGCACGGAGGTGGCGAGGAGAGCTCTTCAGCGCGTCGTCCACAGAGCGCAGAAGATTATTGGGACACAGCTACCAGCCTTGGAGGGCATCTACCACACAAGGTGCCTCAGGAAGGCCGTCAGCATCCATAAAGACGCCTCACACCCTTGTAATGGACTGTTCGAACTACTTCCCTCCGGCAGATGTTACAAGGCCTTCTACGCCCGCACCTCCAGACTCAGGAACAGCTTCATTCCCAGAGCTATAGCGGCTCTGAACCGGCCCTGCTGAGTGCCCCTCACCGTCATGAACTGTCTCCCTCGGATGGTCACGTCGCACAGATACATCTGCACTTCAGTCTGTTTGAACTGTTTTTTACTATTTTACTGTTTTAATGTTCTCTTTACAAACCATGTTCTCGGGGTATCTAAATCTAAATTTTATTAGTTATTTAAGTTATGATGTTGGATGGAAGCTGCATACCAAATCTCGTTGCACTTATGTGCAATGACAATAAAAGATATTATTATTATTATTATTATTATTATTATTATTATTATTATATTAATATTATTATTATTATGACTTTGTTTGTGGACCTCTACATCTGAAAGTTTGCAGGGAAAGTTTCAGATTTAGATTTATTATTGTCACGTATACCAAGTTACTGTGAAAAGTTTTGATTTGCATGCTATCCAAATAGATGAGATACACTGTACTTAAAAACAATCAGGTCAAACTCAGTAAAAATAGATAGAGCAAAGGGGAAGACACAGAGTTCAGAGTTCTCAGCATTGTACCACCTCAGTTCCATAGACAAAGTTCATTGTTCACAAAAATGTAGAAGTGAATTGAGCAGTACCCTATCTTATAGAAGCTTGTTTAGTTCAGTTTAGATTAGACATACAGCATGGAAACAACCCACTGAGTCAAAGCCAATCATCGATCATCTGTTCACTAGCTCCATGTTATCCCACCTCCTCATACACTCCCAACTCAACCGGGGCAATTTACAGAGGCCGATAAACCAACAGATCCACATGTCTTTGGGATGGGGGAGGAAACAGGGAGGACGTGCAAACTCCTCGCAGCCAGCTCCCATGGTCAGGATGGAACCCAGGTCTCTGGTGTGGTAAATCTCCCCACAAATGCTCCCAAGTTTGTTAAGTAAGTTGGATTGAAGAAAGGGAGAATTGGTGGTAAAGAAATGGATTGAAAATTTGGGCCTAATTTAGAAATTAAATATAGAGACCGAGTAGCACATGGGGAGCAGTGGGTAGAGCTGCAGCACCAGACACTGGGTTTGATCCTGATCTTCAGTGCTGTCTGTGTGGAGTTTGCATGTTCTCCCTGCGGCCGCATGGGTTTCCTCCCACATCCTAATGATGTACAGGTTTGTAGGTTAGTTGGCCTCTGTAAAGTGCCGTTAGTGTGCGGAGAGTGGATGCGAAAGTAGGATAACATAAAGCTTGTGTGAATGGGTGATCGATGGTCGGCATGGACTCAGTGGGCCTAAGAGCCTGTTTCGATGCTGTATCGTTTAATCAAAACCTATTCCAGTGGATTTCCTCTAATGACTTTTGTGCATTTTTCCATAAGGAACATCCTCTATTGGTTCAGGCCTATAGTTTACTACGATTTCAGTCATCTGTCAAATAAACATAAGCCATCCTTTTCCCTTCGCTGACCCTCTTCATGTTTCCATCCCACAGTCCGCTGCCCCTGATGAGCGACAGAACTCTTTAAGTTTAGGCGGAACCGAAAGTGAAGATGAAGAAATGGTAAATATTTAACCGTTCAAGTTTCTGGATCATTGGGACTTCTTTTGGGGAAGGTGGGACCTGTACAGAAAGGATGGGTTGCACTTGAACCCGAGGGGGACCAATATCCTGGCGGGGAAATTTGCAAAGGTCACTGGGGAGACTTTAAAGTAGAATGGTTGGGGCGAGGGACTCAAATAGAGAAAGCTAGTAGACAGAATGGGAGGCAGGAAGCAGAAACGGGAAGCACTCGGACACAAGAGGAGAAAGAAAAAAAAGGAAATAAACAGAGAAGAAGAGACGGGGGGTTTCTTAAATGTGCATATTTTAATGCTAGGAGAATTGTAAGAAAGGTGGATGAGCTTAGAGTCTGGATAGACACCTGGAAGTACGATGTTGTGGCGATCAGTGAAACATGGTTGCAGGAGGGCTGTGATTGGTAACTAAATATTCCAGGATTTCGTTGCTTCAGGTGTGATAGAATTGGAGGGGCAAGAGGTGGAGGTGTTGCATTGCTAGTCAGGGAAGATATTACAGCAGTGCTTTGGCAGGATAGATTGGAGGGCTCATCTAGGGAGGCTATTTGGGTGGAACTGAGAAGTGGGAAAGGTGTAGCAACACTTATAGGGGTGTATTATAGACCGCCAAATGGGGAACGAGAATTGGAAGAGCAAATATGTAAGGAGATAGCAGATATTAGTAGTAAGCACAAGGTAGTGATTGTGGGAGATTTCAACTTTCCACACATAGACTGGGAAACACATTCTGTAAATGGGCTGGATGGTTTGGAGTTTGTAAAATGTGTGCAGGATAGTTTTTTGCAGCAATACATAGAGGTACCTACTAGAGGAGGGGCAGTGCTGGACCTCCTGTTAGGAAATGAGACGGGACAGGTGGCGGAGGTATGCGTTGGGGAGCACTTCGGGTCCAGTGATTACAATACCATTAGTTTCAATATAATTATGGAGAAGGTCAGAACTGGACCTAGGGTTGAGATTTTTGATTGGAAAAAGGCTAACTTTGATGAGATGCGAGATGATTTAAAAGGAGTGGACTGGGACATTTTGTTTTATGGGAAAGATGTAGAAGAGAAATGGTGGACATTTAAAGGGGAAATTTTAAGAGTACAGAATCTTTATGTTCCTGTTCGGTTGAAAGGAAACAGTAAAAATTGGAAAGAGCCCTGGTTTTCAAGGGAAATTGGGCATCTTGTTCGGAAAAAGAGGGAGATCTACAATAATTTTAGGCAGCATGAAGTAAATGAGGTGCTTGTGGAGTATAAGGAATGTAAAAAGAATCTTAAGAAATAAATTTGAAAAGCTAAAAGAAGATATGAGGTTGCTTTGGCAAGTAAGGTGAAAGTAAATCCAAAGGGTTTCTACAGCTATATTAATAGCAAAAGGATAACGAGGGATAAAATTGGTCCATTGGAGAAACAAAGTGGGCAGCTATCTGCAGAGCCAAAAGAGATGGGGGAGATATTGAACAATTTCTTTTCTTCGGTATTCACCAAGGAGAAGGATATTGAATTATATGAGGTAAGGGAAACGAGTAGAGTAGTTATGGATACTATGAGTTTCAAAGTAAAAGAAGTACTGATACTTTTGAAAAATATAAAAGTGGATAAGTCTCCAGGTCCTGACAGGATATTCCATAGGACATTGAGGGAAGTTAGTGTAGAAATAGCTGGGGCTATGACAGAAATATTTCAAATGTCATTAGAAACGGGAATAGTCCCCGAGGATTGGCGTACTGCGCATGTTGTTCCATTGTTTAAAAAGGGTTCTAAGAGTAAACCTAGCAATTATAGACCTGTTAGTTTGACTTCAGTGGTGGGCAAATTAATGGAAAAGATACTTAGAGATAATATATATAAGCATCTGGATAAACAGGGTCTGATTAGGAACAGTCAACATGGATTTGTGCCTGGAAGGTCATGTTTGACTAATCTTCTTGAATATTTTGAAGAGGTTACTAGGGAAATTGACGAGGGTAAAGCAGTGGATGTTGTCTATATGGACTTTACTAAGGCCTTTGACAAGGTTCCTCATGGAAGGTTGGTTAAGAAGGTTAAACTGTTGGGTATAAATGCAGGAATAGCAAGATGGATTCAGCAGTGGCTGAATGGGAGAAGCCAGAGGGCAATGGTGGATGGCTGTTTGTCGGGTTGGAGGCAGGTGACTAGTGGGGTGCCTCAGGGATCTGTGTTGGGTCCTTTGTTGTTTGTCATGTACATCAATGATCTGGATGAAGGGGTGGTAAATTGGATTAGTAAGTATGCAGATGATACCAAGATAGGGGGTGTTGTGGATAATGAAGAGGATTTCCAAAGTCTACAGAGTGATTTAGGCCATTTGGAAAAATGGGCTGAAAGATGGCAGATGGAGTTTAATGCTGATAAATGTGAGGTGTTACACCTTGGCAGGACAAATCAAAATAGGATGTACATGATAAATGGTAGGGAATTGAAGAATACAGTTGAACAGAGGGATCTGGGAATAACCGTGCATAGTTCCTTGAAGGTGGAATCTCATATAGATAGGGTGGTAAAGAAAGCTTTTGGTATGCTAGCCTTTATAAATCAGAGCATTGAGTATAGAAGCTGGGATGTAATGTTAAAATTGTACAAGGCATTGGTGAGACCAAATCTGGAGTATGGTGTACAATTTTGGTCGCCCAATTATAGGAAGGATGTCAACAAAATAGAGAGAGTACAGAGGAGATTTACTAGAATGTTGCCTGGGTTTCAACAACTAAGTTACAGAGATAGGTTGAATAAGTTAGGTCTTTATTCTCTGGAGCGCAGAAGATTAAGGGGGGACTTGATAGAGGTCTTTAAAATGATGAGAGGGATAGACAGAGTTGATGTGGACAAGCTTTTCCCTTTGAGAATAGGGAAGATTCAAACAAGAGGACATGACTTCAGAATTAAGGACAGAAGTTTAGGGGTAACATGAGGGGGAACTTCTTTACTCAGAGAGTGGTAGCGGTGTGGAATGAGCTTCCAGTGGAAGTGGTGGCGGCAGGTTCGTTGGTATCATTTAAAAATAAATTGGATAGGCATATGGATGAGAAGGGAATGGAGGGATATGGTATGAGTGCAGGCAGGTGGGACTAAGGGAAAAAAGTTGTTCGGCACGGACTTGTAGGGCCGAGATGGCCTGTTTCCGTGCTGTAATTGTTATATGGTTATATGGTTAATCCGGCCAGTTTGTCACTGTCATCTCTTTGCAAAAATAATCTATATTTAATCATTACTTTTACTTATTAACCTGTAACAAAATCAGAAAGGGCGGCACAGTGGCGCAGAGGTAGGGTTTCTGCCTTGCAGCTCCAGAGACCCGGGTTCAATCCAAACTCAGCAGGTCAGGCAGTCTGGACCTGAAATGTCACCTATTCCTTTTCTCCAGAAATACTGCCTGACCTGCTGAGTTATCCAGCACTTTGTGTCTATCTTCAGTGTAAACCAGCATCTGCAGTTCCTTCCTACACCAAAGGAGAGAGGGATGGTTTCCTTAGAACACAACTACAGAACACGTTGGGAAGTGCATGGGATAAGTGAATCAAGATGACTGGACAAAAGGGATAATATCTCTTTCTGTGACATTTGACACAAGTGGTGTATATTAGAATGATCTGTTATTATGGTAATCCAAACTGTTGTCTACTTTTTTCTTTTACAGATATTCTCGATTGCTTCTTCCAGACCCCTCTCTCCACTGGTTCCCATGGCAACCACCTCTGACTCGCTTCCTGTTGGCTTCAGCTCTCCGGCTAGTTCACTCACTTGCCTCGACCACTCTGCGGCCAAGCACAAGATTGCCATTAACCCTCGTCGTCACAAGTTCTTTGCCAAGCAGACAAAACCAGCTAAAGTAAGAATACATTCTCCGCGAGCACTTGCAAATCAAAAAGTCAAAACACTGGAAGCCTTTTGTCAAATTTATCCACTGTACCGTACTGTAATATACATTAGAGCGGCACAATGGCACAGATGCTAGTGCTGCTGTCACACCGTGCCGGAGACCCGGGTTCAGCCCTGACCTCGGGTGCTGTCTGTGCGGAGTTTGCACGTTCAACCTGTGACCATGTGGGTTTTCTCCGGGTGCTCAGGTTTCCTCCCACATCCCAAAGATGTGCAGGTTTGTAGATAAATTAGCCTTGGTAAAAAAAACTGCCCCTAGTGTGTAGGGAGTGGATGAGAAAATAAGATAACATAGAACTGGTGTTGACAGGTGATCGATGGGCTAAAGGGCCTTTTTCCATGCTCTAAACATGCAGGTTGGTAGGTTAATGGCCCTCTGGAAATTGCCCCTAATGTGTACAGAGTTGATAAGAAAGTGGGATAACGTAGAACTAGTGTTGACGGGTGATCGATGGTCGGTGTGGACTCGGTGTGCTGAAGGGACTGTTTCATGCTGTGTCTAAAACTAAAATTGAATTTTTACTCTTAATAACTCCAAACCCCAACCCTATCAATTGCATTCAAAGAGAAACATGCATAGTTGGGTTGATCTTGAAAGGTATATTTAACTCCATTTAAATCTTATTTTAACAATAAAACAACTGCAGTTTACATTATATAATGAATAGTGCACTATAATTAATTGACTTTATTTTTAGTCAGGATGTGGCATTTCATTAATTCTAAACAAGAGAACAGGTTAAAGCTGAAATTAATATCGGGTGCACACAATATTTTTAAACTCGTATTGACACAATTGTTTTTCTTGGTATGTTTCTGATATTTTTTCAAACCTGAGTGTGTTTCTGTGTTTAAAGTGATAGACTATCTAGGAATTATCTCTTATTTCAGGTGTTAAACAAATAATATTGCTAGTCATAACCAGAGAATTCACCCCCCCACCAAAAATCATGATAGGCATAAAACATTAAAATTAGAACTGCAGATGCTGGTTTACAAAAAAAACAGCGGGTCAGTCGACATTTCTGGTGGTCATAGATAGGTGACATTTCCGGTCAAGACCGTTCTTCAGACTGATTGTCGTAGGGAGGAGAAATCTGGAAGAGAGATGGGGGTGGGACAAAGCCTAGCAAGTAATGGGGTTGATACACGTGAGGGGAGGTTGTTTTGTAAATGGGCGGATAAAGGCCAGAAATGAAAAGATAATGAGAGATGTGAGATATGAAGCCAGAAGAAGGGATGTAGGTGGAAAGGGGACATGGAGCAGAGGAAAGAGGAGAGTTGGATATGGGAGGGAATAGGTGTATCTCCTCGTGGGGAACAGGGAAACGAGGGGGAAATAAGGGTAGGGCGGGAGAGTTTGGTTCGCTAGTTACCTAAAATTAGAAAAGCCAATGTTCATAAAGTTGGATTGTAGACTGCCGAAGCAGAATATGAGGACCTGTTCCTCTAGTTTGCGTGTGGCCTCACTCTGGCAATGGAGAAGGCCCAGAATGGAGAGGTCAGTGTGGAAGAAACAAGGAATTGCAGATTCTTATGGCTTGAGAGTATCCTGACTGGAGGTGATGACTGTATGAAGTTTGGGTTTTCTCCGGGTGCTCCGATTTCCTCCTCCATTCCAAAGAATTGTTTGGAGAAGAAGGTTTGTAGGTTAATTGGCTTCTGTGAATGTAAATTGTCTCTAGTGTGTAGGATAGTGCAAGTGTACGGGATGACTGCTGAACGGAGCGGACTCGATGGGCCTTTTTCCACACTGTATCTCTAAAGTCTAAAGGTCATCGACCTGAACTATTGACTCTGTTTCTCCATGGATGCTGCTTGACTTGCTGAGTATTCCCAACATTTCCTATTTTTATTTCAGATCTCCAGCAACTGTAGGATTTGGATTCATTTTCTAATAAACCTCAGTGCTGGAACTGTTTCTCAGCCAGTTCAGATCATGTTGTTGACAATCTGAGTAGCTAGGATTTCTGATGTTATTGTCATTGAGTCATACAACATGAGGACAGGCCCTTTGGCCCATTGGGGCCATGCCGACCCGCAACCAACTAATCATATTTTAATCCCACTTTTTTTTAACATCTCCCCACACATGCTGGTCAACTTCCCCAGATTGTACCACTTACCTACATTAGGGGTTAACTTACACAGGCCACAGACCCACAAACTCACTCGTCTTTAGGGTGTGGGATGAAACTGGGGCACCCGGAGGAAACCCAACTGGTTGCAGGAAGAACATGCAAACTCTACATAGTCAGCACCGGGTGTCAGGAATGAACCTGGGCCCCTGGCACGGTGAACCAACTGCTCTATCAGCTGTGCCACTGTGACACCCTAATATTCTCATGACAAAGAAAAAAAAGGCTGGTAAATTCAACCTAGATTTTACCAATAAAAGAGCTATATCATTGTAAGTGTGTAAAAAATGGAAGAAGGAATAGGTCAAAAAAGCCTTGGGGTGGGGGTTGCAGCTAAACTCTTCAAGATCGTGAACTTCCAAATCAACTCCATGCATATCTCTTGATTCCCTCAGACTCCAAAAGTTCAGTCTCAAACACATTTCCGACACTTGAGCACCCAGCGTCTTTTACATGAGCTTACATGAGCTAATATTTCTCTTCCCATTTCACCCTCAAAAGACTGAGCCTATGCCTAGAAACTATGACTGCTTTTAAAATGAGATCCCTTTCACCACCATACTGGCGCTTCCCCACCCCCTTCTCTGCATAAATCTCTGCTGCTAAAAGTTTGATAGTGAGATTAGTGATTTTCAGCTAAAATAATGATTTTCCATTGAAAAGTTAAATTAACGAACTGGCAATTACACATGACTAATGATTAGTCACAATTCCATATGGATAAACTGTACATCTTCAAGCTCATTATATTATTTTTAAATGAAATTATATTCTTGACATTTCCAAAGTACAATGTAATACACCACGCAAATCTAAACCGATCCAGTTTAAAAATACCTTATCCCTTGAGTTATGGAGTAGATGTCAGTAGACATTTTAAGTTGCTAAATACGGTATAAGAAGTAACTCCTGAGACTTGCATCCAGCTGTGAGGAATTCTGCCTGGTTTATTCGTTTATTTGAAAGGTTTCTTTGTTTGGTGATATTTCCAGGGTGACATGCAAGATTAAATAACATTTTCTTCTCAGAATTTTCAGTTGTATACCTTTAGAATGGAATGATATGGTTATGTATTCTGCTGGATATTAACTTAATTAGTTTAGATAGAGATACAGCATGGAAACAGGCCATTTGGCCCATCAAGTCCACGCCGATCATCGATTACCTCTGTTATCCCACTTTTTCCATCCATTCGCCACACACTCATTCACCATTTTGTTAATATATCAAACACCCAGAACGGAACACTCTGAGTTCCAGTTTTGTTCTAGTCTGAAGAAGGGTCTCTATCCGAAACGTCACCTATTCTTTTTCTCCAGAGATGCTGCCTTGCCCCCTGAATTACTCCAGCATTTTGTGTCTATCTTCGGTGTAAACCAGCATCTGCAGATCCTTCCTACACTGCGTAGGAAAGAACTGCAGATGCTGGTTTAAATTGAAGGTACCCACAAAATGCAGGAGTAACTCAGCGGAACTGGCAGCATCTCTGGAGAAAGGGAGCGGGTGACGTTTCTGTTGACCCAAAACGTCACCCGTTCCTTCTCTCCAGAGATGCTGCCTGTCTCTCTGAGTTACTCCAGCATTTTGTGTCTACCTTCCTACACTGTTCTGAGTTCTGTCAGGCAAGGGATCATCAGATTCTTGCCAACATTTGCAAAGCCTAATTAATTCACAGCCCCAAACACCAAAGTTCAATCCTGATCTCGGCTGCTGTCTGTGTGGAGATTGCACATTGTTAGTTGTTTATTTTCACATGTAACGAGTTAAATGGAAAAGCTTTTGTATTGCGTGCTATCCAGTCAGCGGAAAGACTATATATGATTACTAGACTATGTGGGACCCGTTGGATCCCAGCATCACACGGGAGGGCAGGTCCCCCAATGCAATATTCCACCTCTCCACCAATTCCAATATTGTGGCCAATATTGTGGGGTGGGGGGGGGGGGCTTTCTGGAGTGCTAGTATGGGAGTTGTGGGCTGATGGGACAGGTTTCCAGAGGGCTAGTGGAAATTGTGGGCCGAGGGGATTCTTGGGCTGGCGGCTCAGTAATTCAAGCCTGTTGTGCTGGCAGCTCACTCACTCACGGCTGGTGGTCTGGCAGTTGACTCACGGCTATTCCTTACAATTCCATTTCAAGCAGGGTGCAAGGCCACCAAATTCAAGTGCAGTTTCTTATCACTTCAAGCAGGGTGCAAGGCCACCAAATTCAAGTGCAGTTTCTTATCACTTCAAGCAGGGTGCAAGGCCACCAAATTCAAGTGCAGTTTCATACCATTTCAAGCAGGTTGCAAGGCCACTAAAGACACCGAGTCAATACCTCTCTCTCCTCCATCTTGCAGAGACCATGCCACGCCCACACTTCTGGATTTTATAGTCCCTCCCTCCCTCCCACCAGAAGGGATCATCAGATTCTTGATGGCCTTCATGGTGTGATTGACAGGAGAGAGAATCTCAACGTTTTTTAAACACTAATATTTTTCATAGATGGGAAAAATCCTCAGCACCTGATGAGCGGAGGGGGACTCTGAGTAAGATGGCTAACAATCGCAGCCGTACGTGTTAGCGTTATTTCTAAAATCAATAGAAAGCGCAAACAGGAAGTGGTCAAGATTAAACTTTTAATTATATAAGAAAGCAAGGCAACTTTAATTGGGCAAGGCAACTTTAATTAGGAAAGGCAACTTTAATTAGGCAAGGCAACTTTAATTGGGCACGGCAACTTTAATTAGGAAAGGCAACTTTAATTAAGCAAGGCAACTTTAATTAGGCAAGGCAAGGCAATTTTAATTAGGCAAGGCAACTTTAATTAGGCAACACAGCTTCAGCATTTCCAAACCAAAGGCAACACAGCTTTAGCATTTCCAAACCAAAAGCAACACAGCTTTAGCATTTCCAAACCAAAGGCAACACAGCTTTAGCATTTCCAAACTATATTTTCAAACCACATTAAGGGCACTGACAGGTCAGTAAAAACACTCACAGTTTAGCAGACATGTGTCCAGCGTTATTCACAGCTCAGACTGAGAGACATGGCCCTCTCGCTCCCCCATCTTGCAAAGACTGACTGAGGCACTCAACACTTCCGGGTTTTATAGTCCCTCCGGAAGGGCCATGGCCTTCAGGAGAGAGAATCTCACCATTTTATAAATGCTAATAACTCTTTTATTTTTCATCGATGGGAAAAATCCTCTTGTCCTGCGCCGCGGAGGGGGACTCTGAGTAAGATGGCCAAAAATCACAGCCGTAAGTGGCAGCGTTTTTTCTAAAATCAATATTCAGAACAACAGGAAGTGGTCAAGATCAGACTTTTAGTAATATAGACAATCAAGCTGTCCACAGTATATAGATACGGGGTAAAGGGAATAACGTTTGTGTGATGGTCTGGACTGCGTCCACTATTCTCTACAATTTCTTGTGGTTTTGGATGGAGCTCTTCCCAAACCATGATCCTAGCTGCATCCTGATAAAATGCTTTCGATGATGCATCTGTAGAAGTTGAGTGAGAGTTCTTGGGGACATGACAAACTTTCTAAGCCTTCCGAGTTGGTTTGTCCCGTATGCTCTAGTTTCTTCCCACATCCCAAAGGGCATTTGGGTATTTAGATTAATTATCCACAGTAAATTGTTGTGAATGTGTCTGGTGGAATCTAGGGATGTTAATGGGAATGTGAGTCTGTATGTCTCAGAGACTCCATAGGCAGATGGTTCTCCACTCTACTTTCTGAAATGAGCAGAATTAGAAAAAAGAATGATTGAAGGATAAGTGTAAATGAATGGTTGATGGTTGGCATAGTCCTTTAGACTTTAGAGATGCAGCGTGGAAACAGACCCTTTGGCCTATCGCATCCGTGCCGACCAGTAATCACCCCGTACACTAACACAGGGACAATGTTACAATTTACAGAATCCAATTAACCTACAAACCTGTACATCTTGGGAATGTGGGAGGAAACTGGAGCACCTGGAGAAAACTCATACGGTCACAGGGAGAATGTACAAACTCCGTACAGACAGCACCTGTAGTCAGGATCGAACCTGGGTCACTGGCACTGTAAGGCAGCAACTCGACCACTGCGCCACCCTGATGCCCCAAGGCTTCCTTGTTGAAAGTCTGTATCTCAAAGACTCCACGGGGAGATGGTTCTCCACTCTACTTTCTGAAATGAGCAGATCAATGTACACTCATAAAGGAACCTGAGGAATCTCTTTCATCCATCGCTTGCTCAATAAGTTCAGTAACTTTTAAGCTGCTGTTCTTAAGTCACCAATAACAACCAAATGATCAGAAGCTGAGAGAATTCACATCTCTGTTAAAGTCTTCAATTGTGAGTTGTTCAAGAACAGAGTTAAATGCTTCAAATATGTGTAAACTAACATAATGTTACTATCCGTTAGAGAGAATATTCTGGAAGTCCAAAGGATAAAACATTTAATTTGCTTGAAAGGAAAGATGAACGGGAGCAAGTCAGAGCGTCTGGAACTCAGCAGCCAAATGAAAGTAAGTAGGAAATAGGTATGTTCCTCGTATCTAATCAAACAATGGACAGATTGGAAATATCTCGTTATGTTACCAAAGGTGGCACAGTGGCACAGCTGATAGAGCCGTTGCCCCGCAGTGCTAGAGACCTGGGTTTGATCCTGTCCTCGGGTGCTGTCTGTGTGGAGTGTGCATGTTCCCCGTGTGACTGTGTGGGTTTCCTCCCACATCCCAAAGAAATGCAGGTTTGTAGGTTAAGTTCCCCCAAGAGTGTAGGGAGTGGATGAGAAAGTGGGATAACATAGAACTGGTGTGTTTTTTGGTGTGGCCCAAAGGGCTTGTTTCCATGCTGTATCATTCCATAAGTTCAATTTAATCAATATCTTGTGGCCCAATGCTCCCAGGTATTAATTGGTTAAATGAGAGGCTAAATCAATGCCATCTTTACTTCCATATTACCCTTGAGAGGATGTGATTGGCCTGCGAGTAGACATCACGGGATCCTCCTGTGTACAGAACAACAACAATTCCCGCCATTCATTTTTAAATTCTCTCTTTGGGATGTAGACTATATTTTAGAGATACTGCTTGGAAACAGGCCCTTTGGCCCTCCAAGTCCCCATCCACCAGCGATCACCCCGTACACTGCCATATCCAGCACACTACAGACTATTTACAATTTACAGAAGCGAATTCACCCAACAAACATGCACGTCTTTGGAGTGTGGGAGGAAACTGGAGCATCCGGAGAAAATCCACACAGTCTCAGGGAGAGCGTGCAAACTCCCTACGGACAACACCTGTAGTCAGGATCGAACTTAGGTCTCTGGAGCTGTGAGGCAGCAACTCTGCCGCTGCGCCACTGTGCCGCCCTGGCAGGCAAGACCAGCATTTGTTGCCCTTCTTATTGTAGATAAAAAAGAGACTAAGTAACTCGTAATGATATCAAGGCATCTCACAACAGTATATATGCATTCAAGTACTCTGTGAATCTCTACATTAAAGTAGATTTGGTATGTTGTTTGACACAGGATCTCACAGGCCTTTGACTTAAATAGAGACCATTTAGCCCCTAATGTCCATGCTGACTGATATCAATACCATTTCCCAGCGCTTTGTCCAGAAGAGTCCTTGAAGATTGTTTCACTTCAGGGATATCTTCTGGGACGTTTTGCCCTAATTACCCTGCAGGCTGTGAATTTCAGTTTTCCGACCATCTTGGTTAGAAAGAAGTTGACCGCTATCTAATCCTATGATGTTAAAACCTACTCTATGCCTTCCAGTTGTCCACCCTTCTACTGAAGAGCACCTTTCTCGACTTTCTCTTGAGAAATAAGGCTGGGCAAGTGACTGGTTCCTGTGCAGGAGAAATGTTGGGACCAGTGACTCGAATTCTACTGGTTTTAAACTAGCAATGGAAAACAATAGGACTGGAGCACAAGTTAATCTCTTAAATTAGGGCAAGGTTAATTTTGATGCCATTAGACAGGAACTCGCACAGATTGATCAGGATAGGGAATTAGGGACATTTGGCAAGTGGGTGGCTTTTGAATGTGAGGGAAAGAGAGTTCAGGGACAGAGATTTAGAATGAAGGGGCGGGCTGGCGAGAATAGGGAAGCCTGGCTGACAAGGATCATTGAGGCTCTGGTGAGGATTGTCCCCATTTATAGACCATAACGCATAGGAGTAGAATTAGGCCTTTCAGCCCATCGAATCTACTCCACCAGTCAATCATGGCTGATCTATTTTTCCCTCTCAATTCCATTCTCCTGCCTTCCCCCGTAACCTTTGACACCCTTATTAATTGAACATATCAATCTCCGCTTTAAAAGTACCCAATGACTTTAAAAGTACCCAAGGCCACCACAGCCTTCTGGCAATTAATTTAATGGATTCACCACCCAACTACAAACTAGCATTGAAATTAAAACAACATAAAAGGAACAAAACTGACTTTTGAGTAACTGACCAAGCCTGAGATTTGGAGTTTAACGCTTAAGTTTAAGCTGTCATTTATCATTTAATTAATGTAGAATTATGTGAAATAATGCATCTCTTTTGATCTTCATAACAGTTTCATTGGAACTTGGTGACAGTGACATCCAACAAAACAAAATGACTTGTTTAAAGTTTCTCGAAAAGAATGAAGAGGAATGTACAGAAAAAGTTCAGAAGATTTCCAGAGCTTCTTCTGATACTCACCTTCCATTACATGAAGATATATTTGATGGTGAAACCACCAATCTGCATGGAGATACCTTGCCTATCCCTACAAGTCACGTGGTACTTTCTTCAGAAGCAGTTTGTAACTCTGAAGACCCGTCCGACTCCAAGGAAATTCCCAGCGTTGCGGATTTGGTACCAGGAACATTGCCAGTGGATGAAGAGGATTCCAGGCTGTCTTCAGCAGAGCCCATTGCTGACGAAGAACAAAATGAAGCTTTGTCCTCCTGCCCCACACAGGTTGCTGTGGCTACCACACCAGAGGTCTCTGAGAAAAAAGTTCAGGATGCAGATTTAGCTGAAACCAATGAAGATCCCTCATTCTTGGATGATGAGGGAGAGTTGGTTTCACCCAATGCCAATGTGCCTCCATCACTAATAAGCAACTTGACTGCACTGCCTCAGGTGGATAAAGAAAAGGGAATCATTTCAAGCACACCAGAATCTTGTTTGACATCTAAACAAGCAAAGGAAGTCCCATTTTCTGATGAATCATTGGGTTCTTCCAAAGAGTGTAACGGCTGTGTGGACAATGCCCTGACACATCAGTCGACAGTGGAGGAGGCAGATGCCAAGGACATATTAAACCACAGGCCAGACCATGTCCCAAAACCATGCGATAAGCTAACAGATGACATAGGTTTTATATCTGAAGTTCCACTTGGATATTCAGTAAAGCAACCAGACCTTTCCACTCCACAAGTCGACTGCAGTCAGTCAGAGCTTGAACTTTCAATCTTAGATGAGCTATCGCAGGAACAGCAACAGCCAAATAGCCAAGGTCCAGTCAAGTTCTCAGTTGCATCTGCTTGGCAGAGGTCATTGATGGATGTCAACAGAAGGAATGTAGACTGTAGTCTTCCTACAGAGCCAAAATCTGGGTGTTGTGAAAACACATCTGAAGTAGATGTCAAAGAAGCATTTCCAACTCAAGACATAGAAGAATCCATAAGACACCAACAGATTCATAACCTGCCATTGAAGGAGAACCCTGTTGAAAATGAACCAGCTCCTGCAGACAACTGTCTCCAAGATATTGTACAACAAGCAAAAAGTGAACAGGAGACCAAGGGAAGTCCATTTGGTGTCAGGCTGAGGAGGACATCGCCTCCTTACAAATATTCGACTGAAGTCAACTTTAAACATAAAGAGGTCGAGGGAAAAGTTGCTATGGGAGTGGCATCCTGCTTAGCAACACAAACTCCAGATCTCTGGAAAGGCGACGGTGGGATGGGTGAGCAATCAGAAGCTTCTCTGACAACCAGGAATGAAAAGGACATGAGTAAAAACGCAGCCGGATTGCTGCTCGAGGGGCGGATGGATGGTTGTCCTACATCCAGGAAACCCGAATCACTGGACACTCCAACAGAACGTGTTACGAGAGAAAAGTATCACATTCCCCGAGTAAAGAATGAAAGAAAGAATAGTGAAACCTCTGCAGACAGTGCTAATACATCAGGTGTGTGACTTCAGTTTGTTGTGGCTCATCATTTGTTCTATTCATTATTTAGCAGTTAATAAAAATTGCCTTTCTTGCTATTGAAGGAGTGCAGCGTATGTTCACCAGGTAAATTCCCAGGATGGCGGGACTGTCATATGTTCAGAGAATGGAGCGGCTGGGCATGTTCCTCTGGAATTTAGAAGGATGAGAGGGCATCTTATTGAAACAAATACGATTATTAAAGTTTAGACATGCTAGAGGCAGGAAACATGTTCCCGATGTTGGGGGAGTCCAGAACCAGGGGCCACTATTTAAGAATAAGGGGTAAGCCATTTAGAACAGAGATGAGTAAAAACTTTTTCACACAGAGAGTTGTGAGTGTGGAATTCTCTGCCTCACAGGGCGATGGAGGCTGGATCTCTGGATGCTTTCAAGAGAGTTAGATGGAGCTCTTAAAAATATTGGATTCAGTGGATATGGGGAGAAGGCAGGAACGGGGTACTGATTGTGGATGATCAGCGATGATCACATCGAAGGGCCGAATGGCCTAATCCTTCACCTATTGGCTATTGTCAATTGCCTTTATCAAGAGAGTTATCAGAATATGTAACTCACTCCCACATTGAGTTGTTAAATTGAAAAGCATAAAAGCATTCAAGGGAGAGTTGGTTTAGTTTAATTTGGTTTAGAGACCCAGCATGGAAACGGGTCGTAAGGCCCATTGAGTCCATGCTGACCATCAACCACCCATAAATTAATACGCTCAAGAAGCAGAATTAGGCGTTTCATCCTTCAAGTCTCCTCCGCTATTCAATCTTGGCTGATCTATCTTTCCCTCTCAACCCTATTCTCCTGCCTTTAAAAAATCCATTGACAGCTTCCACAGCCATCTGTTCACACAAGTTATCCTACTTCCTCATCCACTCCCTACGCATTAGGAGCAATTTAACAAAGGGCCAATTAACCTACAAACCCGCACATCTTTGGGATGTGGGAAGATACTGGAGCACCCAGAGAAAATCTACATAGTCACAAGGAGAACATGCAAACTCCACATAGATTGATGGCAGGATAGAAAGGTCACTAATTCACAACATTGATGTTAATACTAGACAACATTGTGACCATATTATGCAATTTCTCAGTATTTCTGCAAATTGTATTGCCTATGATATAGATGTGTGTGCTCTGTTTGAATTTTCTCCACCCTTCTTCGCTTAACAATGCTATCAACTTACTTAAAATCGGCACAGCGACACAGCTGGCAGTGCCGCTGCCTCACAGCAGCACAGACCCGGGTTTGACCCTGACTATGGGTGCTGTACAGAGTTTGTACGTTCTCCCTGTGACCATGTGGGTTTTCTCTGGGTACTCCAGTTTCCTACCATATCCTAAAGACGTGTAAGTTTGTAGGTTAATTAGCCCTCTGTAAAATTGCCCCTAATGTGTAGGGAGTGTATGAGGAAATAGGATAACCGAAGACTAGCGTGAATGGGTGATCGATGGTCAGCGTGGACTCAGTGGGCCTTATGGCCTACTTCCATGCTGTTTCTCTAAACTAAACTAAACTAAACTGAACTGAACTGAAAACTGAAAACTGAACTGATTAACTTTCCCTTGAATGCTTTTATGCTTTTCAATTTAACTACTCAATGTGGGAGAGTGCATTGTATATTCTGACAAGCAGTTTGATAAAGGAGTTTTCGTCTGAATTTCTCCTTTGATTTATTAGTGGCTAATTTATATTCAAGGTCTCCAGCTTTAGTCTCTATCTTACCAACTAGCTTCAAGGCTGTAAATATCTGAGCCTCAACCTTCTTTGCTCTGGAGAAAGTTGTATCCTCAACTATATGTAAGTTAAACCAGCCAGTTTTAAGTTGTGTGTTGTCTGTTGAAGGAAAGATTCAAATGCCCGTTTTCAAGAGAGAGTTAGATTTAGCTCTTAGGGCTAAAGGAATCAAAGGACATGGGGAAAAAGCAGGAATGGGATATTGATTTTTGATGATCAGCCATGATCATATTGAATGGCAGTGCTGGCTCGAAGGGCCGAATGGCCTACACCTGCACCTATTTTTCTATGTTTTTCTGTAAATAAATATAAATCTGGCTGAGCCTGGTAGAATGGAAACAGTCGATTAGATTGTTGTTTATTTCCGCTTGCTGAAAAAGGTATTTGATTTTCTAAATCTGTTATACAGAGAGGAACGTCCAATCTGCCAAGCCTGAACCGGCAAATTGTCCCAGAGTCAAACACGCAGAGCCAGTCTGGATCTCCTTGGCAAGACAGAAACAGAAGGGCTTTCAGGATCAGTGCTCAACAACTGAAGAGAAAACCCATCTCTTGGAGGACAAATCCCCCATCCCAAAACAGGTAACGTTTTATTCATTAAATTGGTATTATATTCACATTGAAAGCTCATAGAACATAGAATGGTACTGCACAGGAAAAGTCCCGTGTTCTCCAGAGATGCTGCCTGACCTGCTGAGCTACTCCAGCACCTGTGTCTTTCTTCAGCCCATTATATCTGTGCCGAACATGATGCCAAGACCATCTCCTATCTGCCTGCATGTAATCCTTTGCATACCTCTAGTTTCCCTCTCCCCCGACAGGTTCCAGGGAACCACCATCCTCTGTGTAAAAAAAACTTGCCCCGCATATCTCTTTTAAAGTTTGCCCTTGTTACCTTAAACTATGAGAATGCAGAAGAATGGGGTTGAGAGGATAAAAATAGATTGGCCATGTATAAAAGGCGGAACAGACTCGGTGGGCCGAATGGCCTAAAGGGCCTGTCCCACTTGGTCGTCATTTACGCGACAGGGCGGTAGTGACTGTCGCACGCGTCTTCATGCGTCATCACAGCCGTCTGGAGCGCGTGACGTCATTTGAATACCCAGTGGAAAGTTGTTTAGTGCATAATACTGTATTTTCTTTCGAATTATGGTGTAATTCAGAAAATTGGTCGCCTTGGGTTATGTTTTCATTCCCCACTCCCCCCCCCCCCCCCCCCCCCCCCCCCCCCCCACTATGGAATATCCATGTTTGCTCCGTGCTCAGTACAAATGGTAATGGTTCCAATCGCTGTATTGCGGATGGTACCCCGCACTGAGGAAGTGGCTACACACCTATTAGTTAAGTGACTTTTGCGCATTCCCTTGGGGGTGTGGGATGGGGATTCGAAATGAGGAGAACTTGTCACGTTGTGCGTGAAGCTGGAACTAAAAAATAAATAAACAGGTAAAATAATCAGAGCCGACTCAGCGTACAAGCAAAATACCGAATATTGTTCTTTGACTCCTTGACCTTGTATTAACATTGAACCTTGAGCCACAAACTCAATTATCGGTGCAGCTGCCCATTGAACAAAACGTTTTAAACTCTATAAAAGAGTGTCAAGTGTCTGAATATTCGCAATTTTTAATGAATCATCAGCATTAAACGTTGCAGATCTGCCCACCACAATATGTCACCTACATGTGTACAGGCAAATGACTCAATAGAGATGACTTATTCTCTGGGGACTTTCTGATTTCAAACTCCATCGCAAAATGCACCTACATTCCACCATCAAAAGCATGTACAATCATGATATTCGTGATAGTTGATTTGTACACTACAGTACTGCACGTACGAGGTCAGGACGTCAGCGTGCGTATGCGATACATCACGCTGGAGGCGCGCAAAGATTTTGTGCACTACAAAATCCTGGAGTGCCGCACGATACCGCGCCCAACTCCATACCTCTCCGCGCTTCTCTATGCGACCGTCCCACGCCCCCCCACATGCTACCCGTGCGCTCAACGCGACAACGAGGTCGCGTAAATGGTGCGCAAATGACGCCCAAGTGGGACAGGCCCTTAATTCTGCTCTCATAGCTTATGGTCTTATGTTCTCTAATATTTTATATTTTCATGCTGGGAAAATAGTTCTAACTATCTATCTGCCCTGCCTTACTTAATTTCATATACTTCCAGCAGGTCTCCCTGTTCCAAAGTTAACAATCCAAATCTGTGCAAAGTGTGCCTGAAGCTAATACCCCCTTATCCAAGCATCAGGCATTATTCTGCTAACGTTGCAATGAAGTAAAAGGTTAGGTTCGTGGTACAATTATTTACTATCGTAATAAAGAATTGAGAGCCACAAATTTGATTAATCTTGAATATAGACATAAATATATATATTGTTGTTATTTATCATGGTGTTTACAGAGAACTATATATATATATATCTGTTGCGCCCATTCTGCAATTAAAAAGGTAATTGTTCCGTTTTGGGACATATAAGAAAAACACACACTTGAATCTTGACCACTCGGAGCCAAAGGGTCTTGCCTGACTTTCTTTCTGATCCTTTTGCAATGGGCCCCTTGTTATGTATTCCCACATAAGGGAATATTATGAACCTGCTTCATTGACAAAATTCCTTGAACACTCGGTCCATGCCATTAAGGTTTAACGAATTGAATAACATTAGTAAATGAATGCGTTGTGATCCCATTAACTGCAACTTCTTTTCCATTGTAGGAAACAACAAAGCATCTGGTGAAACAAGCTAGGGATAAGGAGCCTCCCACTAGCTTCCAGAACAAGGAAATGAAAATAAATAAGACGGAGGACCAATTGCCCAGGATAACAGCTCCCTCTATGCTTGGTAAAAACTTAAGAAATCTTTTCAGTCAAGGAAAGACAACCAGTGCTGGATATAACAGGGTCTTCCCCATTTTGTTATTTATCATTTCATTCCCCTACCAATCAAGCATAAGTATTGAACTCTCAATTGAGGTAAATATTTGATTCTTCCAAATTAGCTGAAATCCGAGCTCTTAGCACTATGATAGCCCGGTGGATATTTTGGTAAGTTAAAATCCACCACTGTTACAACTATATTATTCTTGCGACTATCCGTGACATGCCCACATATTTCCTCCTCTAACTTCACTGACTATTGGGGGCACTATCGGCCAGTCCCATCAAAATGATCAGCTTTAAAATGGTGCCAAAACCTGCCGACTCTTTTATATTGTCTCAGTAGACTATTTCTATGCACTTTGTACTTAATCTAGAATTGTGCTTATGTATAGTAATATTTTGCTGAACTGAACACTAAAAAACAAACAATAAAGAACCATTGATCTCATTGACCTCAATTCCACACATAAAGCCTCACTGGATGATCCGCCTGGAATGTCATCTCTCAGTATCACTGTAGTTTTCACTGTACACACCACATTAAACTAAACTGTAAACTGAAACTTTAATGTACAACCCACCAGTCTGTGTAAAAAAACTTGCCCCATAAACTTGCCCCTTTAAACCTTGGCCCTCTCACCTTAATGCTATGCCCACTAATCTGTAGAACGTAGAACTGTGCAGCTTTTGAACCCTTTGGACAATGAAGTGTGTATCAAAACATGATAAACTAATTTCATCTGCCTGCACATGATTGTTATTTCTTTATTCCCTGCATATCCATGTGCCTATTTAAAAGCCTCATAAATGCCACTATCGTATCTGCCTCCACCACCACCACCACCACCACGGGCAGCACATTCCAGGCATTTATCACCTCCGCATATAAAACCTGCCCCACACTTCTCCTTTACAATTTGCCCCTCTCATCTTAAAGCTATGCCTTCTTGTCTTTGACATTTCCATCTGGGAAAAGATTCCGACTCTATAGACACAAAATGCTGGAGGAACTCAGCAGGACAGGCAGCATCTCTGGAGAGAAGGAATGGGTGATGTTTCGGGTTGAGACCCTTCTTCAGACTCCAGCATTTTGTGTCTATCTTCGGTGTAAACCAGCATCTGCAGTTCCTTCCTACACATTCTGACTATCTACCATTTCTATACCTCCCATATACTTCTATCCTGTAAATATTGTGCCAGTATCATTATTATTCCACATCTGAGGCGAAGATGTGACAGTCTCCACTCAGCCTCTGACGTTTGAAAGAAAACAATCCAAGTTTGCCCAACCACCCCTTACAGCTAACCCGACCATTAATCCCAATTTATTGATACAACGTGCTGGAGTAACTCAGCGGGTCAGTTTGCCTCTCTGGAGATAAAGGCTGGGAGACATTTTGGGTCGAGACGTGTTGTAGGAAATTTTGAAAATTATAAGGAAGATGAGTAAATTTTAATGTGTTTAATCTTAGAGCTTACATACTGAGGAAGCATGATGTGAAAAATGGCCAACATAGAATGTTAGGTAGGTAATAAATAGGGTCACCTCTTCAGATAGAAGAGTCTGAAGAAGGGTCCCAACCTAAAATATCACCCATCCCTTTTCTCCAGAGATGCTGCCTGACCTGCTGAGTTACTCCAGCATTTGGTGTCTTTCTCTGGTATAAACCAGCATCTGTGGTTCTTTGTTTCTACATTAATCCTGATTTGATGTATTGTAACAATATCTATCCAATTAATTTCAATGCAGGCTGACAGAAGCTCACTCTGCACTAGTGGGATGTGTTTTGATATTGGGATGTTCTTTTTGTTATCTCGGCAGGTCCCCACCTACAGCCAAAGCCACAGGCCTGTGGAATGGGAATAAGAGACAAGCGGCCAATATCCAACACAAAGCTCGCTCCGTTGTCTACAGTGGAGCCTCCTTGGCTGGCCATCGCCAAGAAGAAGGCCAAGGCATGGAGTGACATGCCACAGACTGTCCAGTAAAACCTTCTGATCCAAAATAAGCCTTCAAGACAAATATTGCTCTACAACCCATTTCTGAGACCCATTTATGATCATCTCTTTTATTTAAGCTGAGACTGTTGTAGTAACAAAAAAACTCTAGCCATGAAGATATCAAGTGGACAAATGGACACTAATGGGTAGAACAAAATGTTGAGCAATGGGGGAAATCAAGACCATAAGATATAAGAGCAGAATTAGGCCATTCGGCCCATCGAGTCAGTTCAAGAATTAGACCGTTCGGCCCATCGAGTCAGTCCAAGAATTGGGCCATTCGGCCCATCAAGTCTGTTCCGCCTTTCGATCATGGCTGATCTGTTTTTCCCTCTCAATCAAGTACCTCTTTCAGGACTAATTATACCATATTCATCTGCATAGCGGGGACAGTAGCAAAGTGGTTAAGATACAGGATTGGTAAGCTAGAGGCTGGGACTCCTCACCAAGACACACAGGTTCAAATCCAACCATGACTGATGGAGAACTGAATTAAATGGTTAGGATAGACAATAGGTGCAGGAGTAGGCCATTCGGCCCTTCCTTATTCTTAAACTGTGGCCCCTGGTTCTGGACTCCCCCAACATCGGGAACATGTTTCCTGCCTCTAGCGTGTCCAAACCCTTAACAATCTTATATATTTCAATGAGATCCCATCTCATCCTTCTAAACTCCAGAATATACAAGCCCAGCTGCTCCATTCTCTCAGCATATGACAGTCCCGCCATCCCGGGAATTAACTTTGTAAACCTATGCTGCACTCCCTCAATAGCAAGAATGTCCTTCCTCAAATTAGGGAACCAAAATTGCACACAATACTCCAGGTGTGGTCTCACTAGGGCTCTGTACAAATGCAGAAGGATACTTTGCTCCTATATTCGATTCCTCTTGTTATAAAGGCCTACATGCCATTTGCTTTCTTCACTGCCTGCTGTACCTGCATGCTTACTTTCATAGACTGATTTACAAGGACCCCCAGATCCTGTTGTACTTCCCCTTTTCCCAACGGTGCCATTTAGATAGTAATCTGCCTTCCTGTTTTTGCTACCAAAGTGGATAACCTTACATTTATCATTTATCTGCATTAAACTTCATCTGCCCACTCCCCAAACATGTCCAAGTCACTCTGCATTCTCATAGCATCCTCCTCACAGTTCACACTGCCACCCACCTTTGTGTCATCTGCAAATTTGCTAATGTTACTTTGAATCCCTTCATCCAAATCAGTGATGTATATTGTAAAGAGCTGTGGTCCCAGCACCGAGCCTTGGGGTACCCCACTAGTCACTGCCTGCCATTCTGAAGGGACCCGTTAATCCCTACTCTTTGTTTCCTGTCTGCCAACCACTTCTCTATCCATGTCAGCACTCTACCCCCAATACCATGTGCCCTAATTTTGCCCACTAATCTCCTATGTGGAACCTTATCAAATGTTTTCTGAAAGTCCAGGTACACTCCATCCACTGGCTCTCCCTTGTTCATTTTCCTAGTTACACCTTCAAAAAATTCCAGAAGATTAGTCAAGCATGATTTCCCCTTTGTAAATCCATGCTGACTCGGACCAATCCTGTTACTGTTATCCAAATGTTCGGCTATTTCATCTTTTATAATTGATTCCAGCATCTTCCCCACCACCGATGTCAGGCTAACTGGTCTATAATTCCATGTTTTCTCTCTCCCGCCTTTCATAAAAAGTGGGATAACATTAGCTACCCTCCAATCCACAGGAACTGATCCTGAGTCTATAGAACATTGTAAAATTATCACCAATGCATCCACGATTTCTAGAGCCACTTCCTTAAGTACCCTGGGATGCAGACCATCAGGCCCTGGGGATTTATCAGCCTTCAGCCTAGTGTGGATTTCCTTCAGTTCCTCTGTCACCCCAGATCCTCTGGCCACTACTATATCAGGAAGATTGTTTGTGTCCTCCTTAGTGAAGACAGATCCAAAGTACCTGTTCAACTCATCTGCCATTTCCTTGTTCCCCATAATAAATTTACCTTTTTCGGTCTTCAAGGGTCCAACTTTTTCCTCTTCACATACCTAAAGAAGCTTTTACTATCCTGCTTTATATTCTTGGCTACCTTACCTTCGTACCTCATCTTTTCTCCTCGTATTGTCTTTTTGGCTATCTTCTGTTGTTCTTTAAACATTACCCAATCCTCTTGCTTCCTGCTCATCTTCGCTACATTGTACTCCTTTGCTTTAATTTTTATACTGTCCCTGACATCCCTTGTCAGCCATGGCCATCCCTTTCTCCGCTTGGAATCTTTCTTCCTCCTGGGAATGAATTTATTCTGCACCTTCTGTATTATTCCTAGAAACACCTGCCATTTTTGTTCCACTGTCATCCCTGCTGGTGCATCTTTTCAGTCAACTTTGGCCAGCTCCTCCCTCATGGCCCCATAGTCCCCTTTATTCAACTGTAACACTGACACCTCTGATCTACCCTTCTCCCTCTCCAATTGTAGATTAAACCTGACTATTTTATGGCCACTACCTTCTAATGGCTCATGAACCTCGAGGTCCTTTATCAAATCCAGTTCATTACATAACACTAAATCCAGAATTGCCTTCTCCCTGGTAGGCTCCAATACAAGCTGTTCTAAGAATCCATCATGGAGGCACTCTACAAAGTCCCTTTCTTGGGGATCTACCCTTCTGTACCAACCTGATTTTCCCAGTCTACCTGCATGTTGAAATCTCCCATAACAACCACAGGATTACCTTTTCTACATGCCAATTTTAACTCCTGATTCAACTTGCGCCCTATGTCCAGGCTACTGTTTGGGGGCCTGTAGATTAGTCCCATTAGGGTCTTTTTACCCTTGCAATTCATTAGTTCTATCCAGACTGACTCCACATCCCCTGTTTCAATGTCACCCCTTGCAAGGGACTGAATTTCATTCCTCATCAACAGAGCAACCCCACCCCCTCTGCCCACCTGTCTGTCTTTTCAATATGAGGTATATCCTTGAATATTCAGTTCCCAGCCCTGGCCCTCTTGCAGCCATGTCTCAGTAATTCCCACAACATCATAGTTGTCAGTAATTCCCACAACATCATGTAACTGCAGATGCTGGTTTACATTAAAGATGGATACAAAAATGCTGGTCTAACACAGCGTGTCAGGCAGCATCTGTGGAGAAAATGATTAAGTGATATTTCGGGTCAGAACCCTTCTTCAGACTAAGAGATAAGGTCAGAACAAAACGGGTCCAGATACAAGGAAGGACTGGGTGATGTATCGGGTCGAGACCCTTCTTCAGTCTGAGGACAGGTCTTGAACCAAAACCTCACCCATTCTTTTTCTTCAGAGATGCTGCCTGACCCGCTGAGTTACTCCAGCATTTTTTGTCTACCTTAATTAAAACGTTCATTAGATAGATCCCCAGTTACTTATGATGTCTATGAAAGTATTGGATTGTTGTAAAAACACTGAGGGCCTCTAAGGTAAGCAGTCTAATGCCCTTATTTACTTTGGGCTTAAATGCACCCCTGGACACCTAGCAATGTTGGACAGTAGACAATAGCAATAGGGCTGGCATAATGAAATGAGAAGATGGCATCAGAGTGTGGTGACACATAGTATGCTCTTCCCAGATAAGGATCTACTATCATCCAATACAATCGCTCTACCTAATGAACCATTCAGTTCAAGAGCAACTAAAGGTGTCCAATCGATGCTGCCCTTGCCAGCAACATTCACACAATACTCATGCCAACAAATGTTGCGCTGACCATAACATTCACATAATTATATAACAAAAGGTAATCAATTGTTTTGGTATCCATAGAACTGAATTCTGGCATGTTACTTAACAAGTGGCGGCACAGTGGCGCAGTGGTAGGGTCGCTGTCTTACAGCGCCAGAAACCCGGGATCATTCCTGACTATGGGTACAGTCTGTGTGAAGCTTGTACGTTCCCCCTGTGTCTGCGTGGGTTTTCTTCGCGTACTCTGGTTTTCTCCCACACTGTGTAACTAAACTAAACTAAATAACCTATCTTGCTCCAGCAGAAATCCATCTCAACATTCCCAAAGAAAGTTCTGTTCACCATTTTATACATACTTGCATAAATCTATTTTAAATAGTTTTATGTCTCTGCTGAAGTAACTTTGCAGGGAAATGAAATATTCTCCGAAAATCACCAAGAGTAATGTCGAGGCGAATAACTTTTCTTGTCAATCTTTACATCTAAATGTTTCCTCCTTTCAATGTTAGTTTAAACGCCCTTTCGAGTGATTTAAATGTGTGATCTATTACATTTGTCACTGGATAACATCATTATAACTGCTCAGTGATGAACACAGTTCAATTCTGGAATCAACAGTAACTTCAGAGGAAAATGTCGCCATTTCCAATCAGACAAACAGCTGGGATGATTAGAATAAGGTTTAATCAATATTTAAGTGACGATAGGTTCAATGACTTAGGTCCATCTTTAGTTCACCTCGCCCAGCTTCATGTACTGCATCCAGTGCTCCCGAAGGGTCTCCCATATATCGGCGAGACCAAGTGCAGACTTGACGATCATTTCGTTGAACACTTACGCTCAGTCCGTCTTGGCCCACATGATCTCCTCTTCCTCCCATCTTTAGTTTAGTTTATTGTCACATTTACAGAAGTACAGTGAAGAAGCTTTTTCTGATGCATGCTATCCAATCAGCAGAAAGACTATTCATGTTTACAATCAAGCTGTCCACAGTGTTACAGATGCAGGATAAATGGAATAACGTTTAGTGCAAGATAAAGTCCAGTAAAGCCCAATTAAAGATAGTCCAAGGTCTCCAATAAGGTAGATAGTAGGTCAGGACTGCTCTCTAGTTGGTGAAGTTGATGGGAAGAAAGCTCCCTCTAGTTAGTAACTGTTCAAATGCTGCAGATTAGGATTTAAATACACCCTTGCTTCATAGAACTGGACTGATGGATGAGACTCCGACAGAGATGTAATGGTGGGACAGATTGAAAGATACAGCATGGAAACAGGCTCTTTGGTCCACCAAGTCCATGCCGGTCATCAATCACCTGTTCCCACTAGTTCTATGTTATCCAACTTACTCCTCAACTCCCTACATACTTGGTACAATTTGCAGAAGCCAATTAAACCACTAACCCGCGTGTCTTTGGCGTGTGGGAGGAATCCAGAACGCCCAGAGGAAACCCATGTGGTCACAGGGAAAACGTAGAAACTCCATACAGACTTTAAACTTTACTTTAGAGATACAGCATGGAAACAGGCCCTTCGACCCACCGATTCTGCTCTGACCAGCAATCACCTCATAAACTAACACTATGCTACATGCTAGGGACAATGTTACCGATTACTGCCAATTAACCTACAAACCTGTATGCCTTTGAAATATGTGAGGAAACTGGAGCACCCGGAGGAGACCCACTCAGTCGCAGGGAAAACGTGCAAACTCTGCACAGACAGCACCCAAGATCAGAATTGAACATGGGTCTCACACGCTGTGACACAGCAGCTCTACCCGCTGTGCCGCCAAGCAAAGTGTAAATAAAGATTTACACTTGCCAAGACAACATGAGGTGTAGATGGAGTCAATGGAAGGGAGTTTGGTCTGTGCTGAGTCCATGACTCTCTGCAATTTCCTGCGGTCTTGGATAGAACTGTTCCCAAACCAGGCTTACACATGGAGATAGTGGGACTCAACCCGACAGGTTCCCTACACATGTGGTGTTGTTCTGCACCTTCCTTCCTGTCCTAACTGCTTCAGAGCCAGGAGCCGCATGTAATCATGGGTGCACGGGAAATGCGCTGGGGGAGTTGGTGCAGATTGCATTTGGAAATGTTCCCTGTTATCTAGGTTGTTGGTCTGTGTTGGCTATCTAGATCGCCATCTACTGATTGACATGAGTTAGACACTGGGTAAGATATCCAATGTTGCCTTGTGAAATAAGAGGTATAGTTCTCCACTAGTAACCCTGTCCCAGGTATTTATTTAATCTATATGCATTATATTATGGCAGAACATAATCAATAAAATCTTTTTCACGTAAAAGCTTGAATACTTTGTGTTGCTTTCCTTTGAATTCTTGGGTCTTCATGCGTACATTTATAAGATGTGGGTTTTTATTGACCACCCCTTCTGCCTCAAGGGCTTTTCAGAAGACACACAGGGTCTGTAGAAGCCCCAGACAATCTACAAAGGGTAAGGATGGAAGATTTTATTTCATGAGATCATGTCATAGGAGCAGAATTAGGCCATTTAGCCCATTGAGTGTACTCTGCCATTCAATCATGGCTGATCTATCTTTCCCTTTAGACATAGGCTTTCGAGATAGAGCGCAGAACAGGCCCTTCATCCCACTGAGTCTGCAATGACCAAACTGCTCTACCACTACATCACTGCCACCTTCTCAACACTTTTCTCCTGCCTTCTCCTCGTAACCTTTGACACCCTTACTAATCAAGAATCTGTTAGTCTCCACTTTAAAAATACCCAATGACTTGGCCTCCACAGCTGTCTGTGGCTAAGAACTCCACAGATTCACCACTATCTGACTAAAGAAATCCCTCCTCATCTCCTTTATTTAAAGGTACAGTATGCCCTTTCTTGAAAGAAATTAGTGAACTAAATGTAATCTTTTCCACATGATACTGGCTTGAAGCCTTTTTTGCAACTGGATTAACTCCTGTTAGTACGACAATCAGTCTGCAGGATAAAGCTTCGAAGTTGAGACACGAGGAACTGCAAATGCCAGAATCTTGATTAAAACACAAAGTGCTGGAGGAACTAAGCGGGTCAGGCACCATCCATGGAGGGAAAGAACAGACAACATATCGGGTTGGTCCCCCTTCTTCAAACTGGTTCAGTCATGAGATAAATGCTGAGTAGGATGTGCATTGTGTGTTGTGAAAGAAGCAATTTAGTTTGCTGCTTGCAACCCCATTTATTGAATATATATATCCACTGTATTAAAGCAGAAGTCACAATCATTAACGTCACCTTAGGGGTGACCGTGCCTTTGCAGTTGCAGCTCCTAGACTGTGGAACAACATCCCCTTTCCCATCAGAACTGCCCGCTCCATCGACTCCCTTAAGTCAAGACTAAAAACTTATCTATACTCCCAATTGTTTCCTGACGTCCACTGAGCGAGGGCTATATGTATATATGTATGTAGTTTGTTTGTTTATACTATTCTTATAACAAATGTAAAGCACTTTGGCCAACGAGAGTTGATTTTTAATGTGCTACATAAATAAATGTGACTTGACTTGACTTGACCTATTCCTTTTCCCCAGGGATGCTGCCTAGTCCACTGAATTACTCCAGCATTTAGTGTCTAACTTCAGTATAAACCAGCATCTGCACTTCCTTCCCACACATTATTAAAATCTTGTTCACATAAAAGTTTGAAGATTTTGTGCTCTTCAGTCTGAAGAAGAGCCCTGACACAAAATGTCCTCCGCCCTTTCCCTCCACAGATGCTGCCTGACCTGCTGAGGTTCCACCAGCACTTTATGTTTGAACGGAAATGAAGCCTAAAATGCAGACACAATGAAAACTCAAAAGCAGTGTGTGTTTGTGCAATCATTGAGTCATGGGGCAGATTTTCTGCTACGTTGTACTTGAGGCATTAGTATAATCTGGGTGAAATCTTACAAAGCTAAGCAAGAAATTTAATTTTAAAGAAGACATACGTGAAGCATGTGATTGATGCAGGACAAAGTTTAGGATCGTTTGACTCACCATGGTGATTTTCAGTCAATTGTTTCACACAATGAGGTTTTTCAGACTGACTGCTTTCTTGAATGCAAAATTTCTGATTTGTAAGCTCAAATTATTATTTTTTTTTATATCATTTTTTTACTGAGGAAACTGACCATGGTACTTCAATGACACTAATAACAGTTTTGTCATTTACTAAAATTGCATTATTTTGGTGATAATGCTGGATGAATCAAATTGCATCAGGATCCTTCACTTATCAATTGATTGATTGATTGATTGATTGATTGATTGATTGATTGATTGATTGATTGATTGATTGATTGATTGATTAAGTGATATGCACATCAAGATGTTTTTATTATAAAAAATTACAAGATACATTCCATGATTGCACCCAAATGCACTGGTCTTGGGAGGTTTTGCCTCAGAAAAGCATCCAGCATAACCATAGACTTGTCCCACCCCTGTCATTCCTTCTTTTCTCTGCTACCGTTGGGCAGAAGGTACGGAAGCTTGAAAACAAGTACCACCAGACTCAGTAGCAGTTTCCTCCCCTCTGTTATCAGGCTTCTGAATAGTCCTTCCATCAGCTGTGCAATTCACCCCTACCCCATTGCAGACATTGGACTGTGTCTATGGAACTGTTGCGCTACAATGCAGAGAACTATATTCTGCTCTCTGCATCTTCCCCTTTGCTCTACTTATTGTACTTATGCTTAACTTAATCATGTTTATGTATAGTATTGTCTGATCTGAATGGAGAGCATGTAAATAAAGCTTTTCATTGTACCTCTGTGTACATGACAATAATAAACTTAAACCTGTTTACAACAATATAAATTCATAGCATCCTGGTCCCAGAGACATATACCACAGTAATCATTCCTTCAGCCCATTAAGTCCACACTGACCATAAAGCAACCCACACTAATCCTACTTCATTTTCCCCATATTCCTATCAACTCCTTCCAGATTTTATTATTTACATGCTTTGTCTTGCCTAGGCCCTTTTCCAGCTTTCTTCTCCCCCCCCCCCCCCCCCTACAATCTGTCTGAAATGAAAGGTCACCGATCTATGTTCTCCAGAGATGCTCCCGGACTTGTTGAGTTATTCCAGTACCTTGCGTCCTTTTGTGTATCAACCAGCAACTGCAGTTCTTTTTTTTTAACTGCCATGGGGTGATTTGCAATGGCGCTCCCTCCACAGGTGCTTCCGCATGCAACTGCAGGAGTTGCAACACCTGTCCCTGTCCTGCTCCCTCGGCTCCATCCAGGGACCCGGACAGTCCATTCAGGTGAGGCAGAGGTTTTCTCCCACACTTCAAAGACGTACAGATTTGTAGGTTAATTGGCTTCAGTAAAATTGTAACTTATCCTGAGTGTGGAATTACTGAATATATGTTTGAGTGAGACATTGAACCCAACCTGCTCTATCAAGTAGAAATGGAAGTTCCCATGATATTAGCTTATGTACAGCAGACAGAGATATCACTAGCTTTCAACAACAATTGGTGCATGGTGGTGCAGCAGTAAAGCCTCACAGCCTCAGAGACCCACGTTCAATCCTGACTATAGGTGCTGTTTGTGTACATTCGTTCTCCCTGTGACCGCGTGGATTTTCTCTGGTTGCTCCAGTTTCCTCTCACATACCAAAGACGTGTAGGTTTGTAGGTTTATTGGCTACTGTAAATTGCTCGTAATGTGTGGGATGCAAAGATGGGATAATATCAACATAGTGTCAAGAGTTAAGAGAGAGTCAAGAGTGTTTTATTGTCATATGTCCCAGATAGAACAATGACATTCTTACTTGCAGCAGCACAACAGAATATGTAAGCATAGTACACTGTAAATAAACATAATATAATAAACGAGGGAAAAAAAGTTCAGTGTGTGTATATATACACAGTCACACACATATATATATTAGGTATGTTGCAAAGCCTACCTGAAGCGTCCTTGAAAATCTTCCGTTGCGGGTGTGCGCGATTTTGGCGCCGTTTAGAGGGGGGCGGGTTTAAAACGCGATTTTCTCTAAGCTGTTCCAATCGAAAATGTTCAGCCTAGTTAATTATTAACGAAAAATCGCTGGAAGACCCCGTCGCAAAAGCTATTATTAGGTTTAAAGGCCTTGAATAATAGTTATAGTAGTTTAAAAATCAATCTCTAAACCCGCGACCGTCAGCAACCGCAGGGTCTCATAAAGCAAATAGCAGAAGTTAGGTTGTATATTTTTACATTAAAAAGGGCTTCTAAAGATCCCTTTATACAAAGTTTAATATTGCGAGTAGCTCAATTTGGGCCCATTATATCACGCAGTATTTTTCTGGGCATTTGGGGCACAAATCTAGCGCAATGTGAACGTTCTAAACCAGCGCGTTCCACAGGGACACACTGGAAAGCTGATTTAAATGGGCATTTATTTACAGCAATTAAACACTAAATTCCTTCCATTTGGTCTATAAATTAATGTAAATGAGATTTAAAAATCATGTTTTATTGTGAATTATTTGTGAATATTATTTGGACATTTAGGCTATTTAAAAATGTTAATCATTTATTAAGAAATGGATAGATGTTTAGATCTAGTAATTGAAGTCTGAAATTAGCTACACTTAGGTAACTAACTAATTATATGCTTTAATTTCAGGTCATCCAAGTAAGATTATTTTATATTTGTTTCAGAATGCTTCAATCTATGATAACTGAAAATTTCATTCAGTTCTCTTAATTTTTAAGAAAGTTATGGGCTTTTGACTGTTCACGATCACAGCTTTTTTGTTATGTCCATAGAAAATCAATAGGGAACAAGATGCTAATTTCCCAGTATGAAAATGGCCATAACTTTTTAAATACTTGAGATATGAAAGTGAATTAGGTGTCAAATTAAACTTATTTTTATGCTTTATCTGATGGGATAAATTACAGACTTGATTTTTAAAATATCAAAATTTTGTAACATTGCTATATATATGTATGTGTGTGTGTACATATATATATATATATATACACACACACACACACACACACATACGTACACACAAAAAACCCCAATAATAATGCAATAATAACAATAATAGTCTATGTAGTTCAGAGCGTGTTTGAGGTCGTAGTGTTTAATAGCCGAATGGCTGTAGGGAAGAAGTGTAAACAGGCGATCAATGGTCGGTGTGGACTCGGTGGTCTGAAGGGCCTGTTTCCACACTGTATCTCGAAACTCGAAACTCTAATTGTGTTTGAAATGGAGTGTGTCCGTGACCAGAAGGGGGAGAACTCTGCTGCAAAGGGAACATTGGGTACGCTTCAGAATGTACCCTGAGGATCAAAGAGCTGACCAGGCAGGTCTGGTCAAGTTTATTGTCATGTGCACAGGCACAGTGGGGTAAGGTACAAAGAAAATATTGCTTGAAGTTTAGTTTAGTTTAGTTTAGTTAGTTTATTATTCTCACGTTCACCAAAGTACAGTGATAAGCTTTTTGTTTGCATGTAATCCAGTCAAAGCAAAGACTATATATACATGATTACAACCAAGCCGTCCACAGTGCACAGCACAGGATAAAGGGTGTACAACATACAGTGCAAGATAAAGTCCAATTAAAATTAGTTCAAATGTCTCCAATGAGGTAGATGGGAGATCAGGACTGCACTCGCTGATGAAGCATTACAGACATATAAACTCTTTCCAACTCTTTTTCCAGTTATAATACTTTACTTTTTGAATTTAGTTTTCTCGTTGCAGTCTTCACACTTCTCCTTTATCTTTAATATTCACTGTAGCTTACAAAGTCATGGAGTTATACAGCACAGAAACAGGTCCTACAGTCCAACTCCTCCATGCCGACTAAGATTCCCCATCGAAGCATATCCCATTTGCTCACGTTTGGCCTATATCCCTGTAAACCTTAGACCCAAAGCTCTGCAGATGCTGTTCACAAAATAAAAGGACACAAAGTGCTGGAGTAATCCACAATTTAAGGCAGATAGATAGATTATTGATTAGTACGGGTGTCAGACGTTATGGGGAGAAGGCAGGAGAATGGGGTTAGGATAGATCAGCTATGATTGAATGGCAGAGTAGACATAATGGGCCGAATGGCCTAATTCTACTTTTCCTTATGACCTTATAACCCAGCAGGACAGGCAGCATCTCTGAAGAACATAGATAGGTGAGGTTGTGGGTCGGGGCCCTTCTTCAGACTTTGCCTGAAGCAGGGTCCCAAACCAAAACGTCACCTGTCCATGTTCTCCAGGGACGTTGTCTGACCCGCTGTTACTCCAGCATTTTGTGTCTTTTGTTATGCACCAACATCTGCAGTTCCTTGTTTCGGCATTTCTATGGTATTCTTCACAGATTCAGGCCTTGCAAAACATTTTACAACCAATATCAGTCCATGCAGTAATGTTAGAAATGCAGCAGCAATCATCGCACGATTATATCCCCTCCTCTGGATTTACATTTCCCTCCTCTGGATTTACATTTCCCTCCACTTCTCTCCTTATCTCGTAGCCTTTTTTCTTCTTTTTGTCTCTAGTCCACCCATCTGCAAATCAATATCCCCTCATCTGTAACCACCTATCACTTGCCAGACTTTGTCTTGCCACTGCCTCTTTTCCAGTTATCGCCCCCCAAATGCAATCATTCTGAAGAAGAGTCCCTGATCTTGTGCTCTTCCGGTTGTGCGATTTTATTCTATTTGCACAAGAATGGTATGCAATAGCACCACGATATTTCGCCACCTTACTCACCATTCTCCTGCGCTACAAGAGCAACAAGTTTCGTTCCGATCGATGGTATATTTTAAAAGTTATAAAGGTTTTTAAAATCTTAAAACCCGCACATGCACTCTGCCGGCTGGAGCTGCGACTACGGGCGCCTCCGTGGTGTCGAGTGGCCAAGTGCATTTCACAGCCTCCGTGGGCGCCGTCGGCCTCTTCTACCCGGGAGGATCTGGCCAGGGTTCTACGCGGCGATCCAGGAGACATCGAGATTGCGGCGGTGAGGTCTCTTGATGATGGGGTCTTGCGGCAATGGAGCCATAGCATTGGTGGGGCCTTTCGGCATTGTTGGGGCCTCGCGTTGGCGGTGGGGCCTTGCCGAATTTCAAAATCCGCGAAATCTATCTCTTCCTCTTTTTTCAGCTTTTTTCCTGTCTCATGTTTGGTGGGGGACAGAGGGAGAGGAAGGGGGGTGGGAGAAGGTAGGGAATGGGGAATAGAGGGAGAGGAGGGCAGTGGGGGAGGTGAGGAGGGATAGTGGGGAGATAGGGGGAGGTGAGGAATGGGCAAGATGGGGGATGGAGGGATAGGAGGGGGTTAGGGAGAGGAGAGAGTTATGGAAGGACATAGGGACTGAGGGCAGGGGAAAGAAGAGGGAGGGTGAAGAGGAGGGGGAGGGAGTGCTGGGGGATTAGGGGAAGTGAGCTGTGCCTGCGCAGTTGGGGGCTATGCATGAGTGGTGGAATATTGTGTTAGGGGAATGGGTGAGTGGTGGAATATTTCGTTGGGGGAGCAGACCCAACGGGTCTGCATTTGGTCTAGTATCTATTATATGTTGTTATTAAAATGTTTAAGTGTTTTAATGTCGAGGCCTTCATCACTCTTGCCATTCAGCCAAAGAGGTGGACACTGGCTGCGCCAACACAGTACTGACCCGCCAACATGGAAGGAAACCTCAGGACGTCCTGCCGCAATATGACTGCCAAACCACCAGGTTCAAGAACAGCATCTTCCTTGCAGCATCAGGCTCTTGAACATTGCAGTACACTAACTATTACCTCAGCAACTATGATCTTTAATTTAGGATTATCTAGTATAAAATAACTAATAAGAATATTATTAGTTATTTGCATGATTGATTATAATATATTTATTTGTGTGTTATTGCATTAATGGGCTTTTAAGCCATGGTGGCGCAGCGCTAGAGTTGCTGCCTCACAGCGCCAGAGACCCACGTTCAATCCTGACTATGGGTGCTATCTGTACTTAGTTTGTACATTCTCCCTGTGACCTGCGCGGGTTTTCCCCGGGAGCTCCAGTTTCCTCCCACACTCCAAAGTAGGTTAATCGGCTTGGAAATTGCAAATTGTCCCGAGTGGGTGTACGATACTGCTAGTGTACAGAGATTGCTGATCGGCGCGGACTTAGTGGGCCGAAGGACCCGTTTACGTGTTGTATCTCTAAACTAAACTAAACTAAAACAGAGCTGCAACAAGTAAGAATTTCATTGTTCCTTTCCCCATAAATATGACAATTAAACTCTCTTGAAGTGCTATAGGTAACACAAAGAGAAAAATAACAGTGTACAGTATATAATGTTAAAGCAGTATGTCATTATAGTTACAGGAAGTCAAATTTTTAAAAAGTGCAAGAGCCACGATGAGGTAGGTTGGAAGAATGGTACTATACCCTATTTAATGGGACTGCACCCTATTTAATCAGTGCTCTGATTACAGTGCGAAAGAAGCTGTTTCTGAATCTGATTGTATGTTTTTTCAAGCTTTTTTATCTTCTGCCCAATGGGAGAGGGGAGAAAGGGAATGGCCAGGGTAAAAATGGTCCCTGGTTACGTTGGCTGCTTCCCAGACGCCATGTGAAGTGTGCAGTGTGGAGGGGAGGTGTGGAGTCTGGTCTGTGCGATGGACTGGGTTACATCCACAACGCTCTGCAATTTCTTATAGTCTTGGGCAAAGCTGTTACCAAACCAAGCTATGATGCATCCTGATAGGATACATTCTATGATGCACCTGTAGAGGTTAGACACATGCCAAACTTCATAATCTACTGATGTTTGGTGTACTTTCTTGGCCGTAGCTTCATAGAAACAGAAAACAGAAAAATAGGTACAGGAGTAGGCCATTTGGCCCTTGCAGCCAGCATCGCCATTCAATATGATCATGGCTGATCATCTAAAATCAGTACCCCGTTCCTGCTTTTTCCCCATATCCCTTGATTCCTTCAGCCCTAAGAGCTAAATCTAACTCTCTCTTGAAAACATCCACTGAATTGGCCTTTACTGCCTTCTGTGGCAGAGAATTCCACAGATTCACAACTCTCTGGGTGAAGAGGTTTTTCCTCATCTCAGTCCTCAATGGCCTACCCCTTAATCTTAAACTGTGACCCCTGGATCTGGACTCCCCCATCATCGGGAACATTTTCCCTGCATTGAGCCTGTCCAATCCTTTAAGAATTTTATAAGGGTGGAAGATTGCATCCTTCACGTGGTCCGCCCTGTTTCGACGAATGCAATCAACCTGGTGTGCACAATCAAATAGATCAAATAGTACAAGTTGTCCTACAACTTTAGGCTGTGAATGCCATACGCAAGAAGAAGAAGAAGAAGAAGAAGAAGAATTTTATAGAGCTTCAACGCGGTTGGTCCATGACAGATTGTTGGGGATATTGCAGTTCATCTGTTCATAAGTCATAGGAGCAGAATTAAGCCTTTCGGCCCATCAGGTCTAGTCTGTCTTCAATCATGGCTGACCTATATTTCTCTCTCAACCCCATGCCTTCTCCCTTCTAATATTTTGCCTTCTTCCCGTAACCTTCGACATTCCTATTAATCAAAAACCTGACAATCTCCACTTTAAACATACCCAATGATTTGGACTCCACAGCTGCCTGTGGCAATGAATTCCACAAATTCACCATACTCTGGGTAAATAAATTTCTCCTGACCTCCTTTCTAAAGGTGCACCCTTTTATTCTGAGGCTGTGCCCTCTGGTCCTAGTCTCTCCTACTAGTGAAAACATTCTCTCTACAACCATTCTATGCAATCCTTTCACTTTTCATTAAGTTTCAATGTGGTTCCCCCTTATCATTTTAAACTCCAGTGAGTTTATGTATGTTTAGGAACTTGAATCTTTCGACCATCAACAGCGAACGGCTGATTGGTATCTATATAATCGTCTCAGTTTGAGGAAGCTGGTCATGTCTGAAAAGACATAAAGTCAGCACACAAGCATACAAAAGGAGTCTGAAAGAGAAGGAATCAGATTGTGCATGTGCACAATACTTGAGTGATTAGATGATGCGTTCTCACTACCTGCCTTTGCACACAGAGGGTGGAGGGTATATAAAACAAGATGTCAATGGAGATAAGATAACAACATTTAAAAGACATTTGGAAAGGTACATGGATAGCAAAGATTTAGAAGGATATGGGCCAAACACAGGCAGGTGGGACTAATGTAGATGGGGCATATTGGTCAGCGTGGACAAGTTGGCCTGTTTATGTTCTGTATGACTGCATGACCACATCACTGGCTTATCCAGCCATCTCTTCCACCACTAATCTTGCTGCAAGGTGCAACTACAGAAGGTCTAAATGGAAGGATTTATTATGTGGGTAATCAGATCTTTAATCCCAGCTTTAACTATATCAAGAATTGAGTAACAGTCCACTAAATCTGTTCCTTAATCCTCCTTACTACAATTATTGCTCAATGGCCTGTTATATAAAACAGATTAAGATATCATGGATATCAGGTTAGCATTGCATTGCAAATGAGCTGTTACTGAATAATAAAGTGATTGGTGTTCAATTATTTGATAAATCACTGAAATATTAAAAGCTAAATTGACAAAAAGCTCAAAATCAAATTTGCCAATATTAGTAGATAAGCACTGCATTTTTTTAAATTACATTTCAGAATGTGGTCATTGTAGACACAAGGAACTGCAGATGCTGGTATACAAAAAAAAAGATACAAAGTGCTGGAGTAACTCAGTAGGCCGGGCAGCATCTCTGGAGAACATGGATAAGGCGAGGTGATAGATAAAGAAGGGTCCCGGCCCCAAACACTGCCTAACCATGTTCTCCACAGATGCTGTGTAAACAAATTCCTATTTTTCTTCCACACCAAACTAGGGTGAGGCAATAGAAACTAGGGTGAGGCAAATAGAAACTAGGGTGAGGCAAATAGTGTCAACCATGTCAGCAATCACCACAGTCTGAGAAGTAATTTTAAAAATGCAGTGTTTCTACATTTTGACAGCTCTATTTCAAAATCTCCTCAAGGTATGGCTACTTTGAAGGGAGTCTCCTCTCTCCGATGAGAGTTCTGCACACCCTCCCTCACTGCTCTCCCACTGTGATTCCTACAGCTCTCCAGCTCTAAGGCCCTGTTCTGACCCAGACTCGCTACCACAGCCACGTGTGTTCCCTCAACACTTGTCTGCACCACCATCTTGTGCCTCAAGATTCTGAAATTTGGGGTCTGAAGAAGTGTCCCGATTCTAAACATTTTAGGCTTTTGACTTTAGAGATATAGCATGGAAACAAGCCCTTCGCGCACTGAGTCCTTGCCGACCAGCGATCACCCCATACACTAGCACTGTCCTACACACTAGGGACAATTTATAATTTCCAGATGCCAATTAACCTACAATCTGTATGTGTTCAGGATATGGGAGAAAACCAATGCACCTGGGGAATGCCCTTGTGGTCACAGGGAGAATGTACAAACTCCGTACAGACAGCACCCGTAGTCAGGATTGAACCTGGGTTTCTGGCGCTGCAAGGTAGCAATGCTACCGCTGCACCACTGTACCACCCATATCACCTATCCATGTTCTCCAGGTATGCTGCCTGAGCTACTCCAGCACATGTGTCTTTGTTAGCTTGTAAGTTTGATTGCTCTTGGGATGTGGGGAATACGACAGCTAGTTTGTGGAGGGAGTGCAGTAAACAGAATTCAAGAGCTTAAGGCCACTTTCTCTGCATGATAATGATGGAGGTTGAATGAGACGTTGGTGTTTGAGGTTGAATCCACCCACAAAGCGCTGGGAAAGTCTGCTCCGACACAATGGCCGGGGTAAAGGGTCAGAGGTAAAGAGATTGAGGGAGGGGGTCAGGGTGGGTGGAGGGAGGGGAGTTGAAGAAGAGTGTGTGTGCAGGGGGAGTGGGTGATCAAGCACATGTACATGTGTATATATGTGTGTGTGTGCATGTGTTTGTGTGTGCGCGCGCGCGTGTGTGTGGTATCTTTGCACTGCTTTGCATTGTACCAACGTTGTTAAGTGTGTATGGTAGCTGCTACTTATTTTATGTGTTTGCATGTGTGTGTGTGTGAATGCATGCCTGTGTGCATTATGCGTTTGTGTGCTTATATGTGTGCGTGTGTGCCGGTGTGTTGTATACATTGGCGCATGTGTGTGTCAATTGTCTTTGGACCATTTTGCATTGGATCCAGTCCCCATATTAAGAGCATATGATAGCTACTACCTACCTACCTACCTATCTATCTGTGTGTGTGTGTGTGTGTGTGTGTGTGTGTGTGTGTGTGTGTGTGTGTGTGTGTGTGTGTGTGTGTGTGTGTGTGTGTGTGTGTGTGTGTGTGTGTGTGTGTGTGTGTGTGTGTGTGTGTGTGTGTGTGTGTGTGTGTGTGTGTGTGTGTGTGTGTGTGTGTGTTCGTGAGTGTGTGTGTGTGCCAATTACTTTTTTGGATCACTTTTCATTGAACCAAGATCCCATGTTGTTCAGAGCGCATGGTAGCCAATGTACTTATCGTGTGTGTGTGTGTACATGTGCAAAATCTGTACACTGAAGCCCGGGGGCCACGTATCTTTGGAGCACCTTGCTTCAAACCAAGAGCCCACTTTGTTAAGATCGTATGGTGGCTGGTATGCAAAGAAATTACGGACGGACACCTACACGGACACCTACGCCCCTTGCTGGGGGCAAGTCATCCTCAATCTGAGGATTTGCCTCAGAAGGGTGAGCACATAAGCCCCAAGAAAACTGCAGTGTATGGGAAATAATAGTAAGATTAAACGAGAACTTACCAGTTTGAAGTTTGATCGTTATTTTATGAGGAGTAACGTTGAGGGAATACGTGAAGAACCCCGCCAGGACGCATGCGTGTCATTCTTCAAAGCAGCGGTGTGAAATCACAGATAACTGTAATGACTAAACATAGTAAGATTAGAGAAGAGATACCAGTTGAGTATATGATCAAGGGTGGGAGCGGAGGGCACGTATTCCCTCAACGTTACTCCTCATAAAATAACGATCAAACTTCAAACTGATAAGTTCTCGTTTAATCTTACTATTTTACTTCGGAGTCACGTGAGTGACTACGTGAAGATTTTAAAGCTCTGTGATTTCATGCCATGGAAACGAGTCCATGCATCACATCTGCCTTGATTATGGGGAGAATAGAGTTAACATCATTAGACATCAATACGATATTGAAACCCAACGATAAATATATTAACACCAATTATTGCCCCTATTTATGGGGTAAATTATATTACAGAACTTAAATTTGTTTCTGCAAATGTTCCAGGTTCAATGACTGGTTTGTTATAAAGTCGTTGGAAAGTTACCTCCGTTGACCATCCTGCTGTCTTGAGGATTTGGTCCATAGGAACGTCCAACTTCATAGCTGCCGATGTAGCTGCAGCCCTGGTGGAGTGAGATTTAAAAATGCTAGTGTCTACTCCAGCCTTTATTAGGACCTTTTTTTTAGCCATCTAGAGATGGTCTGGACTGTCACTGTATTGAGTGGCTGTTTGTAGCTGATTAAAGTGACATTTCTTTCCCTCTGATGATCTTAGTATACTCCATATATAATAGTAAGTGTGTTACAATACAGAGACGACCATCTGTCGGGTAGGCCCTGAATTCTGTTTTTAGGCCTGCTGACCCCTGTCTGTTCTGTTTGACTATTTCATTGATGTGAAAAGTTAAATTTCCAGATGAAATAATCATGTTGTCCAGCCTTAGTTTCTGTAGTGACTGGACCCTTAGTGCCGTGACCAAGGCCATCAGCATGACTGTTTTCATAGTCAGTTTCTGTAGGGACAGAGCTGTAGCTGGAGACCAGTTTCTTAACATGGTCAGTACAATGCTCACATCCCATATTTGGGAGTACCTGGTTAATGGGGGATTAACATTAAAATGCCCCTCATGAGTTTGGTTACCAGGGTGTGTCCCAACAGAATGCCGCTCTGTTCCTTGCCACAGGTATGTTGACAGAGCACTTCTGGCGCAGTTGATGGCACTATGACTGAGCCTCTCATCGTAATGGAGGCTTGCCAGGAATTGCAGAACAGACGGGATGTTCATAGATCTGTGGGTGATGTTTATTGTTGTGACAGTACTTCCCATTTCTTGATGACACCAAGTACTGTTTTTTCGTGGACTTTCTGTGGGCCGCTGAAATAATATCCACTGTTCGGTCCGTCAGTCCCAGGTGTAGTAGAGGTGCTTTCAACTCTATAAATTAATAGGTTTATATAATTATGACATGGGTAACTACCCATTGTTGCGGGAAGAACCAGTAAATTAGGTCTATGATGGATGGTGATGCATGGTTCTAAAACCATGTCGTGTATCACCGGGACCCATGGTTGAGTAGGCCAATCGGGTACTATCAAAATACCAGACGCGGAGTCTACTGTATATTCCTAAATACCCGACTGATGAGGCAGAAGGAGGGAATGCATAAATAAATAATCCCCCAATGCAGCGAAAATGCATCTGTACCACTGCCCCAGGTTCTGGTTCCCATGAACATAATTCGATAACTGGTGAGAGCATGGATGCGAATAGGTCGATATCTGGTGTTCCATACCGTGCTGTAATTTCAGCAATACATTTTTTATCCAACATCCATTCAGTGTTTTCATAGAATTAGCGTGACCTGTTGTCTGCCACTAAATTCAGTTTACCTGGTAAGTAGGTAGCTGATATCCAAATATCTCTCTGGATACACTATTGCCAAATTGTGTTGGCCAGATTGTCACATGATGTCGATATGTTTCCACCCATATGGTTGATATATGCTACCACGGTGGTGTTGTCAATTTGTAGTCTAACATGCTGGTGATATAACCCAGAACAATATGACTTAAAGCCATGGAATGCACTCAACATTCCCAGGTAGTTTATGCCCAGTGTTTGTAATAATGATGCCTCCTGTGCATTCCATCTCCCCCACAGCTGGAGATGGAATTGGTAGCATCCCATCCAAGTGCACTGGCATCAGTTTGTAGTTCCATAGATGGGTAGCTGATAATGTTTGGATCGGAACAATGCCTAATGTTATGTTTCCACCATTTTAGTTCCATTGTGGCCTCTGTTGGTAGCTTCATTGGTCTGTCAGAATGACCCCCATAATTTTTGAGTGCACGAATGTTTGCCCTCTGTAATTTTTGATAATGTAAAGGTCCGATTTGTGTGGCTGGAAACGCAGCCACTATAATGCCAATTATTCTTGCTACCAGTCTGATGGATGGTTTTGTTTTGCTGCAAGCCTCCATTAAGGCTGTAACCTTTTCTTTCGGCAAAGTCACTGACATGTGAACTGTGTTAAGGGTGTACCGCAGATGATCCATTGTGTTAAATAACATCTGTGGTCACCTCTAATGGGTACTGTATAGTAAGCATCTTTTAATACGATGCTTGCCATGTAGTAACCTAGGAATCAATTGCTTAGCAGTAACAAAGGTTCCCATCTAGTAATGAATATATAGTACGAAAGTATTCAAATTAGTCAAATCTATGATGATGTGGCAACCACCATCTAGTTTATGATAAAGATTTTGGACACAAATTCCTGTGATTCGTGTTGGATATCCTCCATTACTCCTTTTTTATATGGGCACTGTAGTTCAGCATGCGCTATTGATTTTTTCTTTGCCTGTAAGCACGAACATTCGGTTCGGTACATGCTGAACTGGAGGATTATGTTTTGTATAAATTCTATGGTATAACCCTATACTTCTGAAAATATAAGTGTCGGTAGTTAATTTATTCCATGCATCCAGATAGAATTGTAATCTCCCACCAACCTCGTAAGGAACCAGACCCACCTACCTCCATGGTTACTATTGGTAGGTTTGTTACTTTTTCGGCATCCTCCATGGACGTTGAGGTGCCGGTGTCTGGATCTGTAGTTTGGTCGGTGTTGAGGGTTAGCGTATTCCCCAGGAAGTAGTTTTTAGACGTTGCTTTAATGAGCCCCAGGTTTTTACCCTCTTTGTCAAGTTCTTTTACCTGTTTTGATAAGTTGCCTCCAAATAGTAATATTGGTGGTTTGGAGGTTCCAGGTTTGCATAGGCCTGCAAATTAGGGTCTAAAGCCAGTTGGATGGCACTTCTTCTAATGCTGTTTACTCGTATTGGTAGTTGCAAAATAAAGCCAGTGCATCCTGGTGATCTTGTGGCATGTCTTTTTTGTTTATTGTGCGGGCGAAACCCGTAATTCCTGCTGTTAGGACTTTCAGAACTTTGTTGTTTCAAGTCCCTGGCTCTGCCATGTTTTCAAATACACTGGTTGACACTGGGAACATTCAGTGTTTTGCAGTTCCCTGATGGTAAGTGTCTTCCAATAGGTTTTCTTGCACCCCATGTGCACTAGGGGTATGTTCTGCACCCCTCTTCAGGTTCAGCCCAGAATTGACCCCCTATACTCCCCTCTGATGAGGGAGAAACACTGTGCAGCCCTACAAGAGGTATTGCTGTAGGACTTACTAGTGCCCCCTGTGACTAGGCTCCCGGAGCCTGCCACTTACCTGCTCCAACAGCCGCTCCAGCTGGCTCCGATGCTCTCGGGCACTGGCCACTCGCTCCTGCTCCAGTTCCTGCAGCCGCTCCAACTGGCTCCAATGCTCACGGGCACTGGCCGTCGCGGCTGCTCCTGAAGCCGCTCCTGCTCCAGCTCCTGCAGTCAGCCCAGGATTGACCCTCCGTGCTCCCCTCTGATGAGGGAGAAACACTGTGCAGCCCCACAAGAGGTACTGCTGTGGGGCTTACTAACTGCCCACTGTGGCTAGCCTCCATCTCCCGGAGCCTGCCACTTTGGAGTATTTCCTCCAGCAGCTGCTCCAACCGGCTCCAATGCTCACGGGCACTGGCCGTCGCGGCTGCTTTTGAAGCTGCTCCTCCTGCAGCCGCTCCAACCGGCTCCAATGCGCACGGGCACTGGCCGCTCGCGTCTATTCAGAGTCGGACTCATCGGAGTCAACGACTCTGTTGGTTTTTTGCTTCGCTCTACCGCTCGGCCGTGGCCGGTGCGGGAGCGAAGTCGGGCACAGCTGTTCCCATTACGGGAGATTGGCGTGCCGTTGGCTGCTGCTGCCGGCTGCCCGCAACTCTGCGGTTCTCCCCCGCCAGCTTTCCCGCAGCCTTCGTGGATCAGGTCCATGTCTCCACCTGTAAGGTAAGTGGAAGGAACGCAGAGTCTCCTTACCTGCTGTTCCCGACTTTCAATTCTGGAACGCAGAGTCTCCTTACCTGCTGTTCCCGGCTTTCAATTTTTGCCGCTAAGGGGAACGTCGTTCCCCCTGCTGTGACTCGTTGCAATGCGTGTAGCGATATGGCACGCATGCGTCCTGGCGGGGTTCTTCACGTAGTCATTCACGTGACTCCGAAGTAACATTAATTCCAACCGCTACCAGGGAGCCGAATCACAATAAACGTTAACATCCGCAGAAGCCCTGCATAATCACTGGGAAATATTCCAAATGATCTGCTGAGATTACAAATATTCTAAACTTGACATTCAAGTCATTAATTCCGCCGGTAATTGTCTTTTGTTGTATAATAAATTACATGGATGCACTTCTTTAAAAAAAGCATTGGGAAGATTTAGGAAACATGTTGTGCATAACTCCCGTATAAATCACAGGAGCCTACATAATAAGACCAAAGTTTGATTGATGTTATGAAACAATGGTACTGCAGCTAATGAATGATTAAAGCACAAAGAAGCAAACCTGAAGATTATATATACAGTAAATAATACGTGACTGAACAATGTGACAGGTAGCTGCAAACAATCAAAGAATACATGTGGGTCTGTTAAACCCTTCAATTATATTGGCTTTCAACTCCGTTTAAATTATATATCTCAGTGTGACCTGTTACTGGCTTCTTTTGGTTTTGGTGCGTAACATTCTCCCACAATGCAGTCGTAGAATTCAATTATTTTGAATATCAGAACCTGAAGTTCTAGCCGGTAATGATATCTGTCCTGTTACTACGGTGACATGGCTCTGTGACAATCTTTCTTTCAAACAAATGGCATAATCAGCAATTTGATTGCATATCTATTTGCTTCCCTCTTTTAGCTGCACAACACAATAGCAGCTGTCATGGGGTTTTTTTAAATAGGGCCACAGTTATATAACATTGCCAGGTGTTCCATTTAGTGATCGCCTTTCTACTCAGAAGAACTACTTGTTCATTTTTGTTAGGGCACATTTTCCTCTCAGATTTCATTTCCAAGATTGATGTGTCATTTGTTTCTGTAATGCAGACATCAAAGCCACAGGACGGGTCATTTATATGAGGAAAGGAAAGGAATTAAGGAATGCTTTCGAGCTGTGTTGCTGAATCTTTCGACTTTAGAGATACAGTGCTGAAACAGGCCCTTCGGCCCACCGAGTCCGTGCCGACCAGTGATTGACCCATACACTGGCACTAGCCTACACACTAGGGACTATTTACAATTTTACCGAAGCCAATTAACTTACAAAATAGCACGTCTTTGGAATGTGGGAGAAAACTGGAGCACCCGGAGAAAACCCATGCGGTCACAGGGAGTACGTAGAAGCTCCGTACAGGCATTGATGAACGTAGTCAGTGATGAACTCGTGTTTCTGGCACTGTGAGGCAGCAACTCTACCACGGCGCCACCATGCCATTCCCGGTACAGGCTAATGTCGGAGGTTGAGGGGAGAAGTGGAAATGTCCAATACCAGTGGGCACAGCTTTAAGGTGAGAGGGGAAAGGTTTATAGGAGATGTGCAGGGTAAGATTTTTTCCCATCCACATGGTGGTAAGTGCCTGGAATGTTTCCCCAGGGGTTATGATGGAAGTAGATATGACAGTGGTGTTTAAGAGAGGTATGTGAATATACAGGGAGTGAAAGGATATGGAGAGATTAGATTGACTTGGCATCACGTTCGGAATGGACATTGTGGGCTGAAGGGCCTGTGCTTGTGCTGAACTGTTCTATGTTCTATCTCCTAGATAGGTTTGGGTTTATTATTGTCACGTATACCGAGGTACAGTGAAAAGCTGTGTTTTGCATGCTATCCAATCCAATCAGGTAATACTGTACATAAATGCAATCAAGCCAGACTCAGGTACAATACGTAGAGAAAAGGGAGAGATACCAAATGCAGAATATAGTTCTCAGCATTGTGGGGCCAAATTGAAGCCGCTAAGCTGTAAAAACCCCATCCCACTGCAATGTTTCAAAGGGCAGGGGAGATTTCTTGCTGTCTTGCTACAGCTTTTCCTGCAACTACTATCACACAACTGTTGTTCACTGACACATTGACATTTGAGTTGTCCTCCACTATACTCAATAGGCACGTATGTTTCTCAAATTACAACATCGACTACTCTTGCAAAAACTACTTCATTCACCATAAAATAGTTTTCATGTTTTTAAAAAAGGTATTGTAAAAATATAACTTTTGTTTTGGGAGCATGTTAAATCCCGTAGGCGCAAGGAACAGCAGATGCTGGTTTACAGAAAAAAGACACAAAGTGCAGGAGTAACTCAGTGGGTCAGGGGGCATCTCTGGAGAACATGGATAGGTGATGTTTCAGCTCGGGACACTTTGGACCGGTTGTGGTGGGGCGAGAGCGGTGGGAAGGAGAAAGCTGGAAGACAGCTGGGGGCGAGTGAAGGTTTGGCGAGTGATAGGTGGATACAGGTGAGGGAGTTTATTGGTGTTAAATCCTGCCCCTAGCTATTCTGACCGGCAAAGCTTTCAAGACCACAACATGTCTGTCAGTGTCTCTGACATTCAAAAACTCCCAAACCGAAAATAATATATAAAATGCAATTAGAATTCTTAAAAATCAATTAATTTTCCTCATTCTGTGCATTGCTGGGAAGGCTAGGATTTATCACTATCCCAAATTACCCTTCAGAAAGTGATGGAAAATCTTTTTTGGCCCACCAGTCCTTCTGGTTAAGGCATTCCTCCAGTGATCAGTTTATAATTTCAGATATACAGCATGGAAGTAGGCCCTTCGACTCAATGTCCACACCGACCATCGATCGCCCATTCACACCAGGTTATACCACTTTCTTATCCACTCCCAACATGCTAGAGGCAATTTCATAGAGGGATGATCAAACGACTCAACATTCTATTCCTTGGAAGCATTTGAGTTGAAGAAAAACAAGGAGAAAGACCACAAATCACAGGTTAAACAGTTTTATTTAACAGCATGGTTGTGTTAACTGTAATCATCACAAACACTTACATTTTAATTGCACTTCCAAATCTTTGTTGATTAAAATATTTACTTCACGAGTATCTCCATTAAAATGCAAACCAGAAACATCGCTGAGAACATTGGACAAGTCACCAAGACAACAGTGGGCATAACGACACAAAACAGCTTTAGTTTCACATGAATAGTTCTACATTTATTACATAAGCCTCTACAAATCTAGAGGAAACATCGTGTCACGGAACTTTCAGGATGCAGCTACTCTTTTGGTTCCTACTTGTCAGAGAAATAATAAGGAACATCAGGAAGTGGAGGAGGTTATCCAGCCATTCGAGGCTCAGCCACCATCCAAAGAGATCAATACAATTTACCCACCTCTGCTCAATCTTCCTTGGTACCAACATCCAACGTGAAGGTATTAAGGAAAACCTTGCTCAGAAATGAATCATGGCAGTATTCCCAGCCTCTTGACACAAGGAAGCCTGAAAACAAATTGAGATGCAAGGCAAAAGAATAAAGTGTAGATGTGAGGGAAAGTATATCTGTTATGTGCAGAGTAGGGGGATGATCTGAAACTCAACTACCTGGATAGGTGGAGGAAACAGGCTGTAGCAGATCTTTCAAAAGGAGATTGGATGGGCCACTTGATGTAAGATTTATAGGACAGGGGATAATGAGGATGGAGTGAGGGGGGCGGGGGTAGTTGGAAGGAGACTGAAGAATAGAAACGGGAAGGATTTAACATGCCATTTGGCATTTTCCTATTCTATGAACTTGAAGCATTCTGGAATGGAATGTTTTAGAAATATACAAGATATTACCTGTTCAAATCTCTCTGTCTGTCTCTCTGGTATTTCATCTCTAAATCTTTCTACCACCTTCTCTCTTTCTCTTTACTAATCCACAATCCTGATCAATGTTTGATCATCTGTCTCAATATCACCATGTGTGTCTTGGTGGTAAGTTTTGTGCAGTATGCTATAAAACAACCAAGAATGTTTAACCATGTTAAAAGTAGTATTTACAAAACAAGGCACTATGAATATGGTTAACTGGCAAAATTCTATACCAGGATGGCTCAATGTCTATATCACATGGAAATTTCCTTGCAGATATGCGGATACGAAAACAAAATTGACTCATTTAAATCCTACTGAGGCTAAACATCTGAATTCTCACAAACCTGCAAGAGATCTATTTGAGATTTCTAACGTGACCAAAAAGCAAATAGGGGGATACAAAACTATTGCTTCTGGTGACATGGTATGGAACAGAGGCAGCATCTTGACAGAAAGTGAATTAGAAATCAGGAACCCTTCCTCGCAAAAAGCCTGGATGATGAGACGGAGAGACAGACAGAGAGAGACACAGACAGAGAGAGACACAGAGAGAGACAGACAGAGACAGACAGCCAGACAGAGAGACTGACAGAGACAGAGAGAGAGAGACAGACAGAGAGACGGACAGAAAGAGGGACAGAGAGAGACAGAGAGAGTTTGGGAAGAGGCAGAGTGGGGTATTGGCGGAGGGGTTATCAATAATAATTGCAAAATAAATTGATTGATCGCTGAGGGTTACGGAGCCAATTAGAAGTCAGCCATAATCTAAATGAATAATAAAACAGCGGTCATGGTACCAAATGGTCCTTTCCTGTATCCCACACATGCGTCAATGCAACTCCTCATTTATCCTGGAATAGATCTTTATTAAGGGCCAAATAACCTCCATCATTTCTATTTTTGCATCCTTTTGCAACCAACCTACTCCAAGATATAATGTGAACAATTCTTTTCCATAGACATTTGTACTTATTTTTTGGCCGGGTCCATGTTTTCTAGACTTCCTTGTAGTTTTTGCTTGTAAATATCGAGTTGCACATGACACAAAAACATAGTCGTTCATGCAAGTCAGGAAAACAAGTTCTCGTTGCTTTTATGAAGGGATATTTTTTAGATCATCTTCCATTGCTCACCATCAACAGAATATACAATTCAGGATTATGCCAGATCTTTTTTTTGTTTGTTTTTGCAAAGGATAGAAAATAATGGTGAATAGTAAATCTGGAACTTTTATCAAACTACTTGAAGGAAACAACCGACAAGGATGGATAAACTAACATAAACATGAACAATTTTGAAATCTAGATTAAAGAGGCACATTGTTATTTGAAATGATAGAGGAAATTACTCTCCTTGCTAAACACTGTTCAGCCGTCACCTCAAAATACTTAACTGGAAGCAATAAATAGAGGGAGGAAAACGATATGCTCTAGTTGTTCTCTATTGCCTCTCAATGCTTACATTCTAAAACTGAGTGTTAGCAGAACACAGTGCACAAGTAGATAGTTTGGGGTTTGATCCCAACAGCACTCTGAAACATAGGCTTGTTTAATCTAAACTTAACTGGTAATTGTGGAATGCACCAGAATAGACCAGCACCAAATACCTAGCCTTTGTCTTTTAGACAACCCCCAAGATTACTTCACATCATAAAGTAGTTACACCGAAGCCATTTGTTACATTCAAGCATGAAAGATTGTAGTCAGATGAAATTTCACCTTAACACAAGCAAGTTTCACTAAATGTCATTGATGGAATTGATACAGTTATTAAGGCTAGAGGCATTGACTATCAAGGTCTTGTTTAGGCAAAATAAATTTCTTAACCGCAAACATCAAAATTATTATGCAGCATTTTTCTTTAAACAACGTATATACCAAACGATACAATCAAAACGTGTATTAAAAGGTGGAATTTGGCTATCTAATCCACTTTAGTCTTTTGAGTCGAAATGTTTAATCTATAACAGGACAATTCGGATAGAATTGGATCAAACAGGTTACATTATTTCACACATCAAATGCAGAGTTTGCAGTAAAAATAAAAGGTAATAAATAATATATTTTACTTTGGCTTTTCGAGAACACACTTGGGAAGGGGTGTGAAGCTCTCAAGTATTGGGTTAAATTGATTATTACTGATAATATAAAGGGAATCCAAAGTCGGAAAAGTTGCAAACGTCTTTTCAAGTAGATAAAAAGCAAACATTCCCAAGACAACTGGTCTATTTTTGCATTATCCGATGCTGGGCGTCATGATGTGCATGGAAGACAGGTACATCTTTTCACCATTCATGTTTGAACGAGGGGACGTTGTGAGAGTGAAGAGTGTTTGTCATGGTTTCGAGCAACAGGAGGCTATGTGACAGTGTTCCAAGCCCCAATCTCACTGAGGAGCATTGGATATTTGGAGTATTGCTTGATGTTCTGGTCGCCCCTATACAGGACGGGTGTGCAGGTTTTGGAAAGGGGTGCTGAGGAGGTTTAGACCATAAGATCATAAGACATAGGAGCAGAATTAGGCCATTCAGCCCATCGAGTCTTCTCCACTTAGTTTCCCTGGAACGCTGGAGGTCAGGGTGGACCTGTTAGAAATGTATAAAATTATGAGAGGCATAGATAGACAGTCAGAACTTTTTTTTCCTCAGGGTGGAAATGTCAAAGACTAGAGGGTATAGCTTTAAGGTGAGAGGGGCAAAGTTTAAAAGAGATGTGCGGGGCAAGTTTTTTTTAACGTAGAGGATTGTGAGTGTTTGGAACGAACTGCCAGGGGTAATGTTTGGCCTAACATTGAGGAAAAAAAGTCAGAACATATTATTGGTGATAAGCAGGAACACGTCTCAAAATGTATTCAGTGTGAAAGATTGCATGTAAATGTGCACCTCACAATGTATCATATTCCGGATATTAATATTACAAGTCCCTCTTCAAGTCCTATAGGATTAATCAAACAAAATTATAGTTTGCATATCGCTCAGATTTGAATTCTAAAAAGATAAGAAAGCATAAAAATCAAAAAAAAGTTTGTCGATTCATAAATATACATATGACTTAACAAAAATATATACTCTCAAAATAAGTTAATCTTATTGGGATTCAGGCTGTAAAAGGAGTTGCAGAATGTACTGAGGTTTCAGTACCACATTATATTACCAGTAACACTTCACACTGGGCTGATAGCACACCCCCCGCCACTACATGGATCCTTTCACGGATTGTTTCAGTAAGACTTGGACGTCGGAGCATTTTGCTTGCGTTGTGGCGTTGGGAGTTCCGGGCATCCCGTACGGCCATGGAGCGAGAGCTATGCCTGGCAGCTAGTCATCGGCGACAGTTACGAGACATGAGCAGCAGCACCCGCCGGATTCCATTCAAGCGGTCTTGGAGTGACGTCATGGCCAGGAAAGGAAGCTGGGCCCGGTTCTCCAGCGGCAACACTGCCAACAGCCACCAGCACCAACCCGGGCCATCGGGACTCTCCTAGGAGGGAAGAGAAGCCGGTGAGATAGTCAAAGTAAAGGACACAGGGCTCACGATAGCCCAACCGTTCCGGAGCCTGCGAAGATTAGAGATGCACATTCAATAATAGAGAAGGAAAGCAGGCTGATTATCCACAGACATAGGCTTCCTTTCTCTAAACAGGCGGAACTGCAAACAAGGATTCACAGTCATAGAGCATGGAAACAGGCCTTTCAGTGCAACTTGTCCATCCCAACCAAGATATCCCTTAACACAGCATAGTAACAGGCCCTTCAGCCCAACTTAGCATGCCAACCACCATACCCCATGTACACTGGTCCCACGCTGCCCATCGTTGGCCCATATCTCTCTACACCTTTCCTATCCATAACCTGTCCAAATGTCTTAAATGTTGTTATAGTACCTGCCTCAACTACCTCCTCTGACAGCTTGTTCTAAACCACCTTTAACCGTAACAACGCATACCTGACCATTTCATCTGGTGTTCTCGATGTTGGCTCCTGTACATCGGTGAGACCACACGTAGACTCGGCGACCGTTTCGCTAAACACTTGCTCTCGGTCCGCCAAGGCCTACTGGATCTCCCGATTACTAACCATGCTAACTCTCCCTCCTATTCCCATACTGACCTCTCTGCCCTGGGCCTCCTCCATTGCCAGAGAGAGACCAAATGCAAACTGGAGGAGCAGCGCCTCATAGACCGCTTACAACCCAACGGTATGAACAAAAGTCTCTTGAAAACCATTAGTATTTGCCTCAATCTCCACCCCTGGCAGTGCGTTCCTTTAACGCCATCTCTCTGGGCCAAATAGCCCATTTGTGCTGCAAATATTTTGCTACACGACTTTGCTTTCACCCAGAGAAGAGGAATAAAGAACCAGAGGACATGTGAGGAGGGAAAGATATACTAGGATCCTGAGGGGTAACACTTTTACATAAAGGGTTGTAGATATATGGAATGAGCTGCCTGAGGAGGTAGTAGAGGCAGGTACTATCACGTTTAAAACACATTTGGATAGGATAGGTTTAGAGGGATATGGGCATGCACAGGCAGTTGGGACTAGTATAGATGGGGCACTTTGGTCGGGGTGGGCAAAAGGCCATTTCCACGCTGTATGCCTCTATGACCCTGAATGGAAAGCTTGTGCTGGGTATCAGTTCACCAAGATTAATGCCAAAGTGACTATGCATTGGATACAGTCGCCAGGTAACACTTACCTGTATATCTGAATCCTTCCGAGGTATTGGTCCAAAGTGGCTCAGAATCCTAGACTTCAGTCCCTGCTTCAGTGAGCTAAACCACTTGAACGCTTGGTCATAAACCAGGTTGTGCAGACTGAGAAGTTCGGTGTAGGACTCTCCTGTCACCTGTTAACAGGGAAAAGTATGTGGATTTAGTATGCTAGCAAGTGAAATGTCCCTTCCATTGACTCCATCAACACTTCATGTTGCCTCGGCAAGGCCACCAGCATAATCAAGTTCCAATCTCACCCCGGTCACTCTCTCTTCTCCCTTCTTCCATCAGGCAAGAGGTACAGAAGTTTGAAAAAACACACCTCCAGATTCAGGGACAGTTTCTTCCCAGCTGTTATCAGGCAACTGAATGGTCCCCTCATCAGCTAGAGTGCGGCCCTGACCTCCCATCTACCTCATTGAAGATCTTTGAAATTTCTTTAATTGGACTGTCGGACTTGTTATATATGTTATATCTTTGCACAAAGTGATGCACGCATTATTTCGCTTGGGTTGCACCCCAGCAGTATGAACACTGACTTCTCCAATTTCAGATAGTCCTTGCTTTCTCCCTCCTTCCCCTCGCCGTCTCCCACAGGCCTACTGTCTCCGCCTCTTCCTGTCTTTTGCCCGTCCTGCCCCTCCCCCCCCACCCCCGACATCAGTCTGAAGAAGGGTCTCAACCCGAAACGTCAACTATTCCTTCTCTCCATAGATGCTGCCTCACCCGCTGAGTTTCTCCAGCATTTTTGTCTACTTTTGATTTTTCCTGCATCTATAGTTCTTTCTTAAACACCCATTATTCTTTATCTTTGCACTGTGGACGGCTTGAATGTATTCATGTATAGTCTTTTGTTTACTGGATAGCACATTAACAAATGCTTTTTGACAGCTGTTATCAGACAACTGACCTATCTATCAGCAACCAGAAAGCAGTCTTGATCCACTATCTACCCCACTGGAGACCCTCGGACTATATTTAATTGGACTTTATCTTGCAGTAAATGTTTTCCTGTATCTGTACACTGAATGGCATGATTGTAATCATGTATAGTCTTTCTGCTGACTAGATAGCACACAACAAAAAAAGCTTTTCCACTGTACCTCGGTACTCGTGATAATGAACGAAACCAACTTCCCAATATGCACCTGGAGTAGATATATTTGATGGTAAGTCTCATGATTTAACAACAGATGGGTCAAAATGAGGCAGGTCGTCAGGTATAGCTGTTAATCCTGGCCAGATTGGAGCGGCTAGGACTTTAAAATGGGGTAAAAGCTTCAGGGCTGCTGGGAGATTTGGTCAATTTGGAATTGCTCTCTGCAGAGCTGGGACAAGCTGCGGAGTGGTGCCAGTGTGTCTAGAGCCCAGATACAATTTGCAAGAAAAGAATATGAACATCTGCAGACCCTGTCAATTAGGTGCAAAATGCATAGAATTGGATAGCTGCAAACCAGACATACACCCTGTAAATAATTGTAAATAATGTTGCAGAGTTCCACTTTGCCTAGTGTTGATTGGATGAGGTATTGAGCCTTGTCTGGGTTTCTTGCAGATTAGGGTAAATGTTTCTAAGTTGGCTTCCTTGAGAAGTCCGGTTTGAATACAATGTATTGACCTGCTATATTATTAGGTTAGGGAAATGTCTGTTGTATATGGGGTTAATCGATAACTGTAATTGGATTATTAAGAGATCACCCCCATGTGGTTCGGCCCCTCGAGGTCCCGAGACATTTTAAAGTCCGTTACCACGAGGTTCAGCATCGATCTTATGGCAGAGCGCTTGGGACTGCGTGAACTTCTGGAGTGTCTCTGTTTGAGCGAGGCCTAGAGGGCTTGAACAGGCAGATAAGAGGATCAAACCCGTGGTGGGATAGGTACAGTAGTTGAACTGTAATGTGCTTTTGTTAAAATAAAGATTACTTGTTCAAGTGCTTGATTCAGTGTTTTTACTGAAACTAGACTGGGGATAGATACGAGCCCCAGTTGGCTGATACATTTTCGTGGAAAGATGAACATGAAGGGCAAAGGGGAGGGGGAGGGGGGTCTTGAGAAAATTGAACAGAGATGTGATTCCAGTCAGTATTTATGGGGAAATGGATTTGGGTCTGGAACCCAGGAAAAATGAAAGGGTAGGGATAAAATCCCGTCATATAAGCGACACGGTGGCGCTGCGGTAGAGTTGCTGCCTTACAGCGCCAGAGACCCGGGTTCGATCCTGACTGTGGGTGCTGTCTGCATGGAATTTTATGTTCTCCCTGTGACCACATGGGTTTTCTCTAAGTGCTCTGGTTGCCTCCCACACTCCAAAGATGTACAGGTTTATAGGTTAATTGGCTTCAGTAAAGAACGTGGTGTGTAGGATAGTGCTAGTGCACGAGGATCGTTGGTTGACGCGGACTCGGTGGGCCGAAGGGCCTGTTTCCGCACTGTATCTCTACAAAGTAAACTAAACTAAAGCTTGATTTGGTGGCAATTACCAGGTGGCATATCTTAAGGAGTTTGAAAGATTGATTAGTTGAAAGATGAATGACACTGCAAGGAAACAGGCCCTTCAGCCCATCAAGTCCACACCAACCATTGATCACCCATTCACACTAGTTCTGTTAACCTACTCCTTACACACTTGGGACAATTTACAGAGAAGCCAATTAACCCACAAGCCCGCACGTCTTTGGGATGTGGCAGGTAACCGGAGCACCGGGTGGAAACCTAGGCGGCCACAGGGAAAACGTGCAAACTTCAGACAGACAGCACTCGATGGCTGGATCGAACCCAGGTATCTGGCTCTGGCTCTGCCTGTGTGCTGCCCTTGGTCATCAAAAGGCACAAGATAAAGCTTCAGTCATTTCACGGAGCAACTGTGGTAAAACGTCACCTTCACATCTTCCAGATATTCGACGTTCGCTATACTGTAGCCGTCCTTTTCGTTGTGACTTAAGACCTTAAATCTCCGTCTGCCGATTGTGTCGACAACCGAGCGACCATCCGCAAATAACTCGGCATTTCTGACCTCCAGTATACAGCCAAAATCTGCAAAGCTGTACAGGGGAGAATGAAAGGTTGTAATGCATCTTTATCGATCGTTCTAGTCAAGAGTCAGGAGCGTTTAATTGTCATGTGTACCGACAACAAAACAATGAAATGCTTAATTGCAGCAGCATGGCTGGGTTGTAAACACCACACACACACAGATAATATTTAAAAAAAATATATATATTAAATGATATTAAATTATACACAAAATATATATAAATTTAATAAATAAACAACCACAATACTAGTGCCACAGAGGGCAGTGGAGGCCAAATCACTGCATGGATTTAAGAGTTAGATAGAGCTCTAGGGGCTGGTAGAATCAAGGAATATGGGGAAAAGGCAGGCACTGGTTATTGATTGGGGACGATCAGCCATGATCACAATGAATAGCGGTGCTGGCTCGAACTGCCTAATGGCCTCCTCCAGCACCTATTTTATATGTTTCTATGTTTCTATGCACCTCCCACCCACCCCAAGTCCTTAGTGTAACCAAAGACACCACAAAGATGTTCAAGGTAGACAGAAATGCTGGAGAAACTCAGCGGGTGAGGCAGCATCTATGGAGCGAAGGAAATAGGCGACGTTTCGGATCGAGACCCTTCTTCAGATGTCCAGTCTGACTGGATATTGACTGGAAATTACGCAACAATAAAGCTTTTCACTGTATCTCAGTGCACATGACAAAAATAAACCAGACTAAACCATATTTGGTTTCTCTATTATCATGAACTGCCATGGTCTCATTTATTTAGGATAACTAATAATTCATTCTGTCTCATGTGCCCGTGAAATGCATCAAGTAATAATTTCATTAGAAGATAGACGCAAAAAGCTGGAGTAACTCAGCGGGACAGGCAGCATCTCTGGAGAGAAGGAATGGGTGATGTTTTGGGTCGAGACCGTTCTTCTCTCCAGAGATGCTGCATGTTCCACTCAGTTACTCCAGTTTTTTGTGTCTATCTTCAGTAAGCCAGCATCTGCAGTTCCTTCCTACTAATAATTTCATTATTTCGGTTCATATCCAGTGTATTTGACAAATAAAAATATTTTAATGTCTTGATGTTCCCTTCAATTATCCTTCGCCCCTTCACCAATTTTGCACAATCTCTCCCACTGTGGGTGGAGATCAAAGATGCGGTCACGAAGATCAATGTGTGCAGCACTTTGGTACAGCGATAGAGTTGGCGCTACAGAAATGAACGTGACCCTTGCTGTTCCTGCAACTTACCCCTTGACTGGATCGCTCATGCACATTCCAAACTGCTTGTTGCCAAATTCCATGCATCTCCGGATCATCAATCGGTAACAAGGCTCGAAGACGTGAAGCGGACATGGGACGTTGGGATATGCCATGGTGCAGATGAATATGGGCACAGCTTTGTTGAGGCTGGAGGGACACATTTTCCAGGTTTATGCAATAGTAAAGTACATTACCCATCCTACAAGATACATGCAGTTTAGTTCAGTTAAGTGTAGCATGGAAGCTGATGCCTTCGGCCTACTGAGTCCCGCCGACCACCCATTACACTAGTTCTATCCTGCGCACCAGTAACAATTTACAGAAGCTAATTAACCTAGAAATTTGCACATCTTTGGAATGTGGGAGGAAACCAGAGCACCCAAAGGAAACCCACGCAGTCACAGGAAGAGCGTTCAAACTCCGCACAGAGAGCACCCATAGTCAGGATCGAACCCGGGTCCCTGGCGCTGTGAGGCAACAGCTCTTACGCTGCTCTACCGTGCTGCCTGTAAACCAAAGCAGTTCTTACATAACCAGATACTGATTCCAAGAACAAAGGAGTCACAGTAGCATAGCCAGTAGAGCTGCTGTCTCACAGCCTCAGAGACCCAAGTTCGATCATGACCTCAGGTGCTGTCTGTGTGGTGTTTGCACGTTCTCCCTGTTGGTTTCCTCCCAATACCAAAGACATGTGGGTCTGTGAGTTAATTGGTCTCTGTAAATTGCCCCTCGTGTGTAGGGAGTGGATGAAAAAGTGGGACAACATAGAACTTGTGTGAACAGGAGTTCAGCGGTCTTAGTGGGCCGAAGGGTCTATTTCTATGCTGTATCTCTAAACTAAACTAAAAAGTAAACAACAATTTGCATTTGTATGGGGAGCTGGCCAAGTGTTGGAAGCATAGACGTTGGTTGAGCAACAGGTAAATCGAGCAGATTAGGAGGACAAAACTAACTGTGGGGTTGGTGGAAGGTGGGTTAGCAGCAACACCCGAGGAAAAAGAAGCATCATTTGAAAACTGATAGATGACGCGCTCACTTTAGGCAGCCATCTTAATAAAAAAATTCCTAGCGGTGCATCTATGGAAAAAGTTACCAGAGGAAGTAGTTAAGGCCAGTACCATAACAGCACAGTAACGCAGCAGTAGAGTTACAGCCTTATAGCGCCAGAGTCCCAGGATGAGACAGGTACAATAACTGCATTTAAAAGACACTTGAATAGGTTCATGGATAGGAAAGATTTAGAGGGGTAAGGACCAAATGCAGGTAAATGGGACGAGTTTAGATGGGTATGGATGTTGGGCTGAAAGGCCTGTTTGCCTGCTCTATGCCACTATGACTGAATTCTAACAGAATGCCGATGATAGTTCTTCTTTAAATATAAATTATTATTTGATTTCCCATTACTTAAAATGGACCTACTTTGATAATTCTGCCATCTCATCATCGTTCACTCTTTTCCTTTCAGCAAGGACCTCTGGCAGGTAATGGGCTATGAGGTCTTCTATAACAGAGGTCTTGCTGTACTTCCTCAGTGTCTGATACTGCAGAGAGAAGGAAGGGTTGAGTCAGTATTGTATATTAAATGAATAGCCTACATTACAATGTAAAGTCATTCACTATGATGATGTGCTTCGAGAAACTGGTCATGGACCACATCAACTCCAGCTCCCTGATGGCCTTGATCCTCTGCAGTTCACCAACCATCACAACAGGTCTATCTCCGTGGCCCTACACACATCCTTGGAACATCTTCATAACAAGGACACCCACACCTCAGATTCCTATTCATTGACTGTAACTCCATCTTCAGTACCAAAATCCCAAAGTAACTTATCTCCAAACTCCTGGACCGAGTATTCAGCACTTCTCTCGGGCACTGTATCCTTGACTTCCTGACCCATAGGTGGCAATCATTGAGGACAGGAGATAAAACCTCCTCCACGATAATTCTGAACATCAGTGCTCCACAAAGACGCATTCTCAGGCCCCTACCATACTCCCCAACACTCACAACTGTGTGGCCAAACTGTGTTGTAGCTCCACTTATTAGTTTGCAGATGCCACCACTGTAGTGGGTGGGGTCGGAAACAATGACAGTGCGGGAAGGAGGCAATAGTGTCCAAGTCAAAACCTCTCATCAACTTGGAAACCGCATTGGTCATCATTTAACCTCCTCTTCTCCGAGGAGAATGATTCTAATCTTCTCTGCAAACTGAAGTTTCTTATCCCTGGTAGCATCTTGGTGAAAACTCCTGTGCATTCATCTCTTGCATCAATATTTGCCTGATTGCACAAGAAACCAGGTTCGATCCCGACGTTGGGTGCCATCTGCAGTGGCGGACTGGCCAGGGTGTCAGCTTGCCCGATGGCAAGTGGGCCCCTGATGAAGTGGGCCCCCTTTGTCTCCTGGCAACCAATATTTTTAAACCCAGTCCGCCACTGGCCATCTGTGTGGAGTTTGCACGTTCTGCCTGTGAATGCAGGGGTTTCCTCCGGGTACTCCGGCTTCTAGCCCGTTTATAGTTAACTGGCTTTACAAATCACGTGGTTGCTCTCAGTATATCTTTCCGCTTGGTTGATGATGGGTTTTTGGGACAGCAGAACAAATTAATTCTCATTTTCCTGTCTGAGAAGATCTATTTTTGCGTAGCCTTGACTATAAGCCATGAATGGTCGACTGCAGCACACAACCAAACTAACAGTAGTCAGCCCTTTACATGTACCGACTTACCTCAGGTAGGATTTCTTTACAAAGAGGGCACTTGGGACTGTGGTCCATACAGCGCTCGATACATTTCAGGCAAAAGGTGTGTCCACATGGGGTCGTGATGGGTTCATAGAGTAATCTAGACGAGACCAAACAGCAAAAAGCAGAACATAAAATCTTGTAAAAAGAGTAAAGAAAGGAAAGGCTATGGGACAGTCTTTCAAACCCCCAACATTTAAAACCTTCTTGTTTCACTGCTGATGGGATTGCAGATTTTTTACCACTTTGCACATTAAAAATGCTGAACTCAAGCCCTCAACATCAGTCATCTCCAGTTTAGATAGAGCGAGACCACAGCTAGCTACAACCCTGGCCCAACCTTAGAACATAGAACAGTATAGCACAGACACAGGCCCTTTGGCCTCAAATGTATGAGCCAAACATTATGCCAAGCTCCACTAATCTTATCTGCCTGGAAATGATCCATACCTCTCTATTCCCTGCACTTCCAAGTGCCTATCTAAAAGTCTCAAACATCATTATCGTATCTGCCTCCACCACTAACCCTGGCAGCACCCTCCAGGAACCCACCACCCTCTGTGTAAAAAAAAAAAACTTGCTCCGCACATCTCCTTTAAACTTTGCCCCTCTCACAAAGCTACGGCCTCTAGTCTTTGGCATTTCAATAGACAATAGACAATAGGTGCAGGAGTAGGCCATTTGGCCCTTCGAGCCATTAATTCCCATTTGGGGAAAGGATTCTGACTGTCCACTCCATCTATGCCTCACGTAACTTTATGTACTTCCATCAGGTCTCCTCTCAACCTCTGACGTTCCAGAGAAAGCAATCCAAGTTTGGATTGTTTGAGAGGGAATATTTTATTCATCCACTGTGACATTTACACCATTTATTTTACCATCTATCCTCTGGTCTTTCTCTCAAGCCTAAGGATCAGTTGGAATCAACATCGGAGCAGGTTTCAAACAATGTCCAGTACAATCTTCAAGGAGGTTTTATTTGGGTTTTGATAGTGTACATCTGAGGATTTCTCCATGTCTTTATTGAAACAAGCCCGAGACTTAATGAAAATCCAATGTCCTATCCACATATAAGCCCATATCAGCCTCCAATATAAGCACAATGCTATTGTCAAAGAACTATTAACTTACTTACATAGTAATTATGCATCAGATCTTTTTACTTTATTGTTATTAGTCTTAAAATTTTTGTATGAGCCAGCTAGTGACTCTGAGCCACATGCTCCCAGTCTGAAGAAGGGTCCTGTCCCAAAATGTCCTCTGTCCATTTCCCTCCACAGATGCTGCCTGACCTGCTGAGTTCCTCTAGCACCTGGTGTTTTGCTGAAGATTCCAGCATCCCATTTCCTTGTGTCTCCACATGCTCCCGAACGCTACAATTCTTATGTACTTTGTGTCAATAAATAAGCTGTGACAGTAAATAAGTTTATCAAATGTCCTGTGCACAAGTTGGTCAAAATATTATATTGATTGGTTCTCTCTCTCTGCAGAAACAGAACCACAGCTGTTTTTGAATTATACTCCAAATATAATCAAGTCTCTTGCTATGGCTTTGTTTTTCTTAAGCTCATAAGATATAGATGCAGAATTAAGCCACTCAGCCCATTGTCTACTCCGCCATTCAATCATGGACGATCCATTTGTCTCTCAATCGTATTATCCTGCCTTCTCTCTGCAAACTTTCACACGCTTACTAATCACAAACCTATCAATCTCTGCTTTAAAAATACCCAATGACGGCCTCCACTGCCGTCTGTGGCAATGAATTCCACAGATTCAACATCCTTTGACTAAAGAAATTCCTCCTCATCTTCTTTCTAAAGGTACGTCCTTTTATTCTGAAGTTGTGCCCTCTGGTACTAGGCTCTCCCACAAATTGAAACATTCCTTCCAGATCTATCTGAAACTAAACGATTACTATTCTTTTACTAGTTCTCAGAAACGGTATTTCACAGTACTTCCCAGAAAGCAAAGTGCTGGAGTGACTCAGTGAGTCAGGCAGCATCACTGGAGAGAATGTGTAAGGTGAGAATGAACTACATAGAACCAGTGTGAATGGGTGATCGATGGTTGGTGCGAACTCTGTGGGCCGAAGGGCCTGTTTCTATTCTGTATTCTAAACTGAATTGACTGTGCAATTTGTAAGAAACTGATCTTTGAATCTGAATGCAGTTTTTCATTGTCGCAATAAGTCCCTTACCACGTCATGGGTAAATGTGCACATTCAGCCACATTTCTCTGCAGGAGCAAAATTCCCCGTACATCCCTCACCCTCTCTGGCCACCAAAGACCGAACGGCAGATTGTCTGCCAAGATGCCACGTTGCCGTTGGTTACAGACACTGCCCTGTTTATTTCCAGCCATTTCAATTCATCTTAAAACCTGCTGATGTTGATAACACTTACTCTATCTTCAGAAGCAGCAGGACATCCGCGCTTTAGTTTTTTTTAGAGATACTATATTGAAACAGGTCCTTCGGCCCACCGAGTCCATGCCTGTTCACACTAGTACTATATTATCCCAATTTCACAGTCACTCCCTACACACCAGGGAGCAATTTACAGAGGGCCAATTAACCTGCAAACCCTCACACCTTTGAGATGCGGGAGGAAATTGGAGCTCCTGGAGAAACCCCACGCGGTCACAGGGAGAATGTGCAAACTCAGCACAGACAGCACCCGAGGTCAGGGTCAAACCCAAGTTTCTGGTGCTGTGAGGCTGCAACTCTACCAGCTGCACCACCGCACTGCAGTTAATGAAAAAGTCAATAAATCTGCTAGGTTTGGCTAATGATCAAGTTGGCCCAGAACTGGGAAAAGCCCTGGCCAAATCAAGGGAAGCACCCATTACAAGGATTACAAAGATTTTTAACATCAAGTAAACCTATTGGAAAATAAATATTAATGTGCCAAATACACAAGTGGCATAATGAGTTCTGTTTCAGTGTTTTGACTTAACTAATATCAATGAAAATAAATTTCAGAAGCAGATTTTTGCATTCGGTTTATACAGCAGTTTGGATTTCTACCCTGTGTCTAAGAGCATCTTTTTGATTGAATTGGTTGAATTTATTAAAAGATACAATATGGAAACAGGCCCTTTGGCCCACCGAGTCCATGCTGACCATCAATGATCCATTCATAGTCATGGAGTCATAGTGTGGAAATATGTCCTTCAGATCAACATCCATGCCAACCAAGATGCCCTATCTACACTCGTCCCAACTCCCCACATTTGGTCCATTTCCCTCCAAAACTTTCCTATCCATGTATCTGTCCAAATGTCTTTTAAATGTTGTTATAGTACCTGCCTCAACTATCTCCTCTGGCTGCTCGTTCCATGTACATACCACCCTCGTGTGAAAAAGTTGCTCCTCAAAAGTTGCTCCAATTGAATCTTTCTCCTCTCACCTTAAACCTATGTCCTCTGGTTCTTGATTCCCCTACTCTGTAAAAGACTTGGTGCATTCACTCTATCTACTCCCCTCATGATTTTGTACACCTCTAAAAGATCACCCCTCAGCATCCTGCACTCCAAGGACTAGTCCTAGCCTGCTAAACCTCTCCCTGTAGCTCAGGCCCTCAAGTGCTGGCAACATCCTCGTAAATATTCTCTGCACTCTTTCCAGCATTTTGCATCCACTTCCTGCACAAGAAGGGAAATGCCAATTACAAAGGACAAAGGACAAAGGACATTTATTGTCACATACACCATTTCTGGTGTAGTGAAACTTGAGTTGCCATTTGCAGCACACCAATAAAAGTAAGACACCACATTAAAGAGGAATTTAACATAAAACATAAAAACATCCCCCCACAATGGTTCCCACTGTGAGGGAAGGCAACAAAGTCTAGTTCTTGTTCACCCCGTAGTCGGGGCCTATTTGAAGCCTCCGCAGTCGCCGCAAGTTTCAGGCCCTCTCGCCGGATGATGGAGCTCCGGCGTCAGGACACTCTTTGGCGGCTTGGAGTGTCTGGAACGGGCGCTTGCTGCAAGAGACAGCGGCTCCGACCAGGTAGGGAATGAGAAATGCAGTTGCCCCCCCCCCCACATAAAAAAGATTAGACCTCCAAGACTAAACTTTTTAACATACTAAAAAAAATTTAAAAGAGTGAAAAGACGGACAGCTGCAGGCTGGGCAGCCATACTCGACGGCCCCCCCACTCGAGAGACCTTTATTAACCTACAAACCTGCACGTCTTTGGTCTGCTTTCTCAGTGGTGTCTCAGGACGTTTTGTTAGAGTAATCAATGGCTGGAAAGAGTTGGGTTAGGAGCCAATGTGGGGGGAATGGAGCCTAGATTGGGTCAAGAGTTGAAAGTGGAATCGCTGGATCCCTGCCTTCAGTTGTAATATATATTCCAGTTAAAGATTCTTGCCTGGAATCTCTTCAGCCATTGGCATTCCACTGGAAAGTTCACAAGAACTTGAGATCATGTTTGTGCTAGAGAGTGGGTGAACGATGCTATGAAGATGAAGGCAAATAATATATTTAACACTCTGATTAGACCTGGGATTCAATCCTGACCATGGGTGCTGTCTGTACAGAGTTTGTCCAGACTGATGCTCCTCCGGGGCACGCAAGAAGGGAGAGGAGCGGCAACCTCGAGATCCTGGGGAGGCGAGGAGGGAGAGTGGGGGGGATTAAGGGAGATGAGGGAGAGGGGGGAAAGAGGGGGAGGCGAGGAGGAAGACTGGGGAGATGGAGGGAGAGGAGGGGGTACGGAGGGAGAGGGAGGGGAAAGTGGGGAAGGTGAGGAGAGAGAATGGGGAGGAGGGGGAACAGAGGGAGAGCAAGGGGGAGTGGGGGAGGTAGGGAGTGGGGAAAAGAGAGAGTGGAATATTGCATTGGGGGAACAGGTTGCGTTGGGGGACCAGGCCTCCCACTTAGCCTAGAACTAAACTAAAGCTCTGATCATGTTATCTTCCGGTTTGCGTTGTTTTTCTATTTGCGCAAAAACGGTACGCGATAGCGCTACAATTTTTTGCCACCTTACTCAGCATTCTCATGTGCTGCAAATGAAATAAGTTTTGTTCCAATCGATGGTATATTCCGAATGTTATTAAGGTTTAAAAACCTTAAAAACAGCTTGCTCAGATTGGTCTCCTCTCCTGTCTGTCACCGCCACGCAAATGGTCTCCTCACCTGTCAGTCACCGCCATGGCCGGGACGGCGACGCCCCTTCCTGCACCATCATCCTACTGAGTGGCCGCGTCCGCTGTCAGTCACCGACGGCGCCCGCCTCACCCGGCCACAACCACAGCCACAGCCGCCGGAGGACGCGGCCCGCAGAAAGGAGGAAGAGCATGGGGAGGAAGAGGAGCGGCACCCAGGGCAAAGTAGGCCATAGCCTCCGCTACTCTCTCCCCCGGCTCTGCGCCACTCGGCCCGTCAACCCCGACAGCCCCGCCCCAAGGAGCAGCACAGGGCCCGCGAGGAAGAAGAGCGCGGGGAGGAAGAGGAGCGTTAACCAGGGCAAAGTAGTCCTCCACCTCCGCCTCCACCGGCTCCAGGACGCTCCCCCCCAGACAACCCTTGCCTCAAGTACAACCTCTTCATCCCCGTTGGAGAAAACGGGGCCGCGGTGGTTTACATCGAGATCCTGGGGAGGTGAGGAGGAAGGGTGAGGGAGAGCAGGGGGTAGGGAGGGAGATGGGGAAAGTGGGGGAGGTGAGGAGAGAGAGTGGTGGAGGTGAGGAGAGAGAGTGGGGGAGGAGGGGAATACAGAGAGAGGAAGGGGGAGTGGGGGAGGTAGGGAGTGGGGAAAAGAGGGATAGGAGGGCAGTGGGAGAGGTGAGTAGGGGGGAATAGGGGGAGGTGAGGAGTGGGGGAGGTGGGGCATAGAGGTATAGGAGGGGGTAGGGAGGGGAGTGGAGATATGGAAGGAGGGAGTGACTGAGGGTAGGGGAAAGGAGAGGGAGGGAGAGGTGAGGGAGGGATTGGGGGAGGGGAGGAGGAGAGGGGAAATAATACGGAGGGTGAAGAGGAGAGGGAGGGAGTGCTGGGAGATGAGGGGAAATGAGCTGCGCCTGCGCAGTTGGGGGCTATGGGTGAGTGGTGGAATATTGTGTTGGGGAATGGGTTGCGTTAGGGAACCAGGCCTCCCGTGTGACAGGGGTTGGGTCCCACTTAGTCTCGTCTTTTAATATAATCAACTCAGCATTAAGTCATAATCTGAATCTTGTAAGAGCATGTTGGGGTTCTTGAGCACCCAAGAACATATGGTTCGTTCATTAGAATAAAAGCCAATATTTTTCGCTCAACTAACATTATCATAGTACGTTTTTTAGAAACTTGAGGAATGGATATTGGCTGTTTATTTTCTACATGATAACAATAATTTGATTTCCAAATAACTTTGTGATTGGATAGATATTTTGGGAACCCCAGAAATGGTGGAGTTACATACACCCACCACCCTTTGTGTGAAAAAGTTACCCCTCAGATTCTTATTTAATCTTCTTCCCTTTCACCACTACCTATGTTCTCTGGTCCTTGATTCCCCTACTCTGGGCAAGAGACTGTGCATCTACCTGATCTATTCCTTGCATGATTTTGTACACCTCTATAAGATCGCCCTCATCCTCCTACATTCCAAGGAATAGAGACTCTGCCTACTTGAGGGAGGACGGACGGAGCCGCGGCTCGAGAGGCTCGAGAGGCTAACAGAGGCTAAGAGGTTTGCCACGCACTGCAAGGGAGCAGTGGACCAGACAGGAAGAGCGGACGGAATTACCACTAGACAGCCAAACCAGTAGGTAATTTACGGCTGGGGTGAGTACTTTCCCATTTATAGGAGGTAGGATTATATAAATAAGGGGTGTATCAATACAGTAATCCGGGTAGGGGATTCTTAAATAGGACCAGTTAATTACTTATATAAGATGGGCGGCCAGGAGATGTGCCAATACTGTGAGATGTGGGAATTTGTCGACACCATTGATGTAGAAGATCCCTACAGCTGCAGTAAGTGTTTGAGGCTAGAGGAACTCGAGCTCCGCATTGATGAGCTGGAGACCCAACTTCATACGCTGCGGTACATCAGGGAGGGGGAGTATTACCTGGATGTTTTGTGCCAGGGGATGGTCACACCGACCAGTTTAACTAATTCAGTAGGCAGTGAGCAAGGAAAGGAAGGTGTGGCCATAAGCGAGGCAGGTAGGGGGAACCAGGAGGAGATGCGGCAGGAGCCACAGCCCTTGTCCCTGACGAGCATGACCGAGGCTCTTACTCAATGTAAGGACGGGATCAGGGGCTGTGGGAGGGATGAGCAACCTGGCTGCAGCACCGTGGATCAGGGGGCCATTCAAGAGGGGGGAGTTAGAAGAAATGCCGTAGTGATAGGGGATAGTATTATTCGGGGGGTAGATAAGGTTCTCTGCGGCCAGCAGAACATGTCCCGAAGGCTGTGTTGCCTACCCGGTGCTAGGGTTAAGGATATCTCTGCGATGCTGGAGAGAAATTTGCAGAGGGAGGGGGAGGATCCAGTGGTCGTGGTCCATGTGGGGACCAATGACATAGGAAGGACGAGGAAGGAGGATCTGCTGAAGGAGTTTGAGCAGTTAGGGAATAAATTAAAAAGCAGAACCTCGAGGGTACTGATCTCCGGATTGCTACCTGAGCCACGGGCCAAATCGGCGAGGGTACGTAAAATTAAAAAGCTGAATGCGTGGCTCAAAGACTGGTGTGGGAAAAATGGGTTTGGTTTCTTGGGCCACTGGCACCAGTACTGGGACAGGGGGGATCTGTTCTGTAAGGACGGACTTCACCTGAACGGTGCTGGGACTGGGGTCCTGGCAAATCATATAACTAGGGCAGTAGAGAGGTCTTTAAACTAAGTAGCGGGGGGGAGGTATCAAGGGGGGTAATAACGGCAGGGGTAGAGGAAATAGAGCAGGGTATCAGTGGGGAAGCGGAAAATCAAAATGTGACAGGAGGATCCAGAATGTGTGAAGATAAAGCTCTAGATGTAAAAGGGGCAAAAACGGAAAGGAAGGGTAGTAAAAATCATCTGAAAGTGCTTTATCTAAATGCACGGAGTATTCGAAATAAGATAAATGAATTAACGGTGCAATTAAGTATATATAGTTATGATATCGTGGCCATTACGGAGACATGGCTGCAAGGGGATCAGGACTGGGAGTTAAATATAGAGGGGTACTCGACAATTAGAAAAGATAGACAGGAAAGAAAGGGAGGAGGGGTGGCCCTTTTAATAAGGGAGGGAATAACGGCAATAGAGAGGAAGGATATTGCGTTGAAGGATCAGGATAGTGAAACAGCTTGGGTACAGATAGAGAATAACAAGGGGAAAAAAAACACTAGTGGGTGTAATTTATAGACCTCCAAATAGCTGTGACGCTGTTAGTCAGAACATAAATCTGCAAATAGTTGACGCATGTAAAAAGGGAACTGCTGTAATCATGGGGGACTTCAATTTTCATATTAATTGGGCAAACCAAACTGGGCAGGGTAGACTAGAGGAAGAGTTTATAGAATGTATTAGAGACGGGTTCCTAGAACAGTATGTCACAGAACCGACAAGGGGGGAGGCAATCTTGGATCTGGTCCTGTGTAATGAAGCAGGATTAATTAAAAATGTCATAGTTAGGGACTCGTTGGGAACAAGTGACCACAATATGGTCGAATTCCATATTCAAATAGAAGGGGAGCAGGTTGAAACTCAGGCTAGGGTGCTTAGTCTAAATAAGGGGGATTATGAAGGTATGAGGAATGAGCTGATCAAAGTTGACTGGGATAGCAGACTCAAGAATAAGACGGTGCATGAGCAGTGGTGTACGTTTAAGGATCTACTGTATAACCTTCAAGAAAAATTTATTCCTATGAAGAAAAAAAGGGGTAAGGGTAAGAACAGTCAGCCATGGCTCAGTAAAACTATAAAGGATAGTATTCGGCTGAAGGCAAGGGCATATAAGGTAGCCAGAGATAGTGGGAGGGTAGAGGATTGGGAAGCATTTAAAGGTCAGCAAAAAATAACTAAGAGATTAATTAAGGCGGGGAAAATAGACTATGAAAGGAATTTAGCGAACAACATAAAAACTAATAGTAAGAGTTTTTATAGCTATATAAAAAGAAAAAGGGTGGCTAAGGTGAACGTTGGTCCATTGGAGGGTGAGACTGGAGAGTTGTTGGTGGGGAACATGGAAATGGCAAAGGCATTAAACGAGTATTTTGTATCAGTCTTCACCATAGAAGACACAAAAAATATTCCAACGTTGGATAAACAGGGGGCGGTAGGAATGGAGGAGCTAAATACTATTAAGATCACCAAGGAGGTGGTATTAGGGAAATTAATGAGACTGAAGGAGGATAAATCCCCTGGGCCTGATGGATTACATCCAAGGGTCTTGAGGGAGATAGCGGTGGGGATTGTGGATGCATTGGTGATAATTTTCCAAAATTCCCTGGAGGCAGTAACGGTCCCAGTGGATTGGAAAATGGCCAATGTAACACCTATATTTAAAAAAGGAAGTAAACAGAAGGCGGGTAACTATAGACCGGTTAGTCTAACATCGGTGGTGGGTAAAATGTTAGAGACAATTATTAAAGAAACACTAACGGGGCACTTGGATAAACATGACTTCATCGGACAGAACCAGCATGGTTTTGTGAAGGGGAAGTCCTGTTTAACGAATCTGCTCGAATTCTTTGAGGAAGTAACAACCCGGGTGGATAAAGGGGAACCGGTGGATGTGGTATACTTGGACTTCCAAAAGGCTTTTGACAAGGTGCCACATAAGAGACTATTGCTAAAAATAAAAATTATGGGATTGGGGGTAATATATTAGCATGGGTAGAGGATTGGCTAACAAATAGGAAGCAGAGAGTGGGGATAAATGGTTCATACTCGGGATGGCAACCGGTAACTAGCGGGGTTCCGCAAGGGTCGGTGCTGGGACCCCAGTTGTTCACAATTTATATAAATGATTTGGAGGAGGGAACCAAGTGTAATATATCAAAATTTGCGGACGATACAAAAATGGGAGGAAAAGTAGGGGATGAGGAGGATAGGAAGAGTCTGCAAAAGGATATAGATAAGCTAGGAGAGTGGGCAACAACTTGGCAGATGAAATTTAATACTAATAAATGTGAAGTCATTCACTTTGGGAAAAAAAATGATAGGGCAAGTTATTTTCTAAATACGGAGGAGCTGCGTTGTAATGCAACGCAAAGGGATCTAGGGGTATTAGTACATGAATCACTAAAAGTTAGTATGCAGGTGCAGCAAGCAATCAGGAAGGCCAATGGAGTTTTGGCCTTTATTGCTAGGGGGATTGAGTATAAAAACACGGAGGTCTTGCTGCAGCTGTACACAGTATTAGTGAGACCACATTTGGAATACTGTGTACAGTTCTGGGGTCCATACTTAAGAAAGGATGTACTAGCCCTGGAGGCAGTGCAGCGAAGGTTTACAAGATTAATTCCTGCAATGAGGGGATTGACATATGAGGAAAGGTTAAGTAGGCTGGAACTCTACTCTTTGGAGTTTAGAAGAATGAGAGGCGATCTCATTGAAACATATAAGATCGTGAGGGGCCTTGATCGGGTGGATGCACCGAGGATGTTCCCAATGATCGGGGAAACTAGAACTAGGGGACATAGTTGCAGAATAAGGGGGGGCTCTTTTAAAACTGAGATGAGGAAGAACTTCTTCACCCAGAGGGTGGTTAATTTATGGAATTCACTGCCCCAGGGAGCAGTGGAAGCAGAAACGTTAAATATATTTAAGTCTAAAATAGATGTTTTTTTAGCTGCCAAGGGGATAAGGGGCTACGGGGAGAGGGCAGGGATATGGACCTAGGTATGGTTAGTATAGTAAGACCTGAGTGATCTCCTGGACAAGTGTCGATCGCCTGGATTGGGGTCGGAGAGGAATTTCCCGGATTTTTTTCCCGAATTGGACCTGGGTTTTTATCCGTTTTTTTGCCTCCCCCAGGAGATCACGAGGTTCTTGGGGTGGAGAGGGGTGATAGCGGTATAAAGGGGAGGGTAGTGTCTTGTGTTCTGTGTCTTGTGTCTACTGTTTGTGGGTAAGTGTGTCTGTTTAGTGTTCAGCCATGAGCGAATGGCGGTGCGGGCTCGACGGACCTGGTGGTCTACTCTCGCACCTACTTTCTATGTTTCTATGTTTCTATGTTACTCAACCTCTCCCTATAGCTCATACCCCCTAGTCCTGGCAACATACTCGTGAATCTTCTCTGAACCCTTTCAAGCTTGACAATATCTTTCCTATAACATGGTGCATCAATAAACTAAACTAAACGTGTCATTTATTTAAAGAATCTGACATATGTAGGTGGAATAACAATTACAGATCGATAGAAACTCATGCGTACCTCATACACAATGAGCACTCCAGGTCAAATGGATCCACAAGGTTTGACTGTTCATCATCCTCTCTGCTGGGACTCTGTTTTCTAGCTGTGCATTTCAATCAAACATTAGAAAGTACATCAGTCAAACTCTGTAATGTAGTACACAGTGAAAATCATTTTCACATTTAGAAAGATTTAAATTAGGAGACTGGACTATCTGTGTAACAGCCCTCCACCCTCAGTCTTTACTAGATTGGACTCCTCAAAGCATATCCACCATTAAACCAGTTTTAGACCCAAACGTGGTGCAGAGGGTTGTGGTGGTGGTGTCTTATTCTGGCTTGAGGTTTGAGAGATCTAGTTTAGTTTAGTTTACTCTTATCACGTGTAGTGTGACAAGGCGGTGCAGCGGTAGAGTTGCTGCCTTACAGCGCCAGAGGCCCAGGTTCAATCCCGACTACGGGTGCTGTCTGCGCGGAGTTTGTACGTTCTCCCTGTGACCGCGTGGGTTTTCTCCCACACTCCAAAGATGTACATTTGTAGGTTAATTAGCTTCTGTAAGATTTCAAATTTTCCCTAGTGTGTAGGATAGTGCTGGTGTATGGGGTGATTGCAGGTCGGCGTGGACCCAGTGGGCCGAAGGGCCTATTTCTACGCTGCATCTTGAAAGTCTAAAGCCTAAAAGACTAAAGTGTAACAAGGTACAGTGAAATGCATTTTTGTTGCGTGCTAACCAGTCGGTGGAAAGACTTGATTACAATCAAGCCGTCCACAGTGTACAGATATATGGTAAAGGAAATAACGCTCAATGAAAGATAAAGTCCAGTAAAGTCTCATTACTGACTGTCCAAAGGTCTCCAATGAGGCAGAAGGTAGGGCATTACATGTCTCTAGTTGGTGAGGATGGTTCAGTTGCCTTATAATAGCGAGGATGAAATGGGAAGAGATCTGTTCTGGGACCTCAGTTGTTGGTGATTTTGTATCTAGAACAGTTACACTAAAATGCTGAGAACTATATTCCGTGTTTTTCTCTTCAGTCTTTATATTGGATGTGTGTTTGGTTTGATTGTACTCATGTATTGAATTACCTGATTTGACTGGATACCATGCAAAACAAAACTAGTTTCAATCCAAAAAGGAAGAAAGATTCTAAGGGGAGTAGGAGGCAACCGTGGCTGACAAGAGAAGTTAGGGATAGAATAAAATTAAAAGAAAAGATTTATAACACAGCAAAGAGTAGTCAGAAGCCAGAGGATTGGGAAACTTTCATAGGACAACAGAAGGAAACAAAACGGGCAATACGGGCTGAAAAGATGAAGTACGAGAGGAAGCTGGCCAGGAATATAAAGAAGGTCAGTAAAAGTTTATTTAGATATGTTAAGGGGAAAAGAGTAGCAATATCAGATGTGGGTCCCTTGAAGGCAGACACAGGTGAAATTATTATGGGGAACAAGGAAATAGCAGAGGAGTTGAACAGATATTTTGGTTCTGTCTTCACTAAGGAAGACACAAACAATCTCCCAGAAGTACTGGAGGACAGAGGATCAAAGGGGGTCGAGAAACTGAAAGAAATTATCATTAGGCGAGAAATAGTATTGGGTAGGCTAATGGGAATGAAGGATCATTTTCCAATGTTCAATAGATTCAGGATCAGTTCCTGTGGATTGGAGGATAGCTAATGTTATCTCACTTTTCAAGAAAGGAGCGAGAGAGAAAAGGGGAATTACAGACCAGTTAGCCTATCTTCGGTGGTGGGAAAGATGCTGGGGTTAATCAGTAAAAAGGTAATAATGGGGCATTTGGATAGCAGTAAAATGATTAGTCCAAGTCAGCATGGGTTTACGAAAGGAAAATTATTTTTTGAGGATGTGACAAGCAAAATGGATGAAGGGGAGCCAGTGGATGTAGTGTATCTAGACTTTCAGAAAGTCTTTGATAAGGTCCCGCATGGGAGACTGGTGACTAAAATCAGAGCACGTGGTAGTGGGGGTAGGGTGTTGACGTGGATAGAAAATTGGTTGGCAGAAAGGAAGCAAAGAGTAGGAGTGAACGGGTCCTTTTCAGAATGGCAGGCAGTGGTGAGTGGAGTTCCGCAAGGCTAGGTGTTGGGGCCGCAATTGTTTACCATATATATTAATGATTTGGAAGAGGGAATTAGGAGCAACACTAGCAAGTTTGCAGATGACACAAAGTTGGGAGGCAGAGTGAACTGTGAAGAGGATGTTAGGAGGTTGCAGGGTGACCTGGACAGGTTGAGTGTGTGGGCAGATGCGTGGCAGATACAATATAATATAGATAAATGTGAGGTTATCCACTTTGGTGACAAAAAACATGCGGGCAGATTATTATCTCAATGGGGTTAGGTTAGGTAAGGGGGAGGTACAGCGAGACCTGGGTGTCCTTGTACACTGGTCGCTGAAAGTTGGCTTGCAGGTACAGCAGGCAGTGAAGAAAGCTAATGGAATGTTGGCCTTCATAACAAGAGGATTTCAGTATAGGAATAGAGAGGTTCTTCTGCAGTTGTATAGGGCTCTGGTGAGACCACATCTGCAGTATTGTGTACAGTTTTGGTCTCCTAATTTGAGGAAGGACATCCTTGTGATTGAAGCGTAGGTTCACGAGATTGATCCCTGGGATGGCGGGACTGTCATATGAGGAAAGATTGAAAAGACTAGGCTTGTATTCGCTGGAGTTTAGAAGGATGAGGGGGGAATCTTATAGTAACATACAAAATTATAAAAGGACTGGTCAAGCTAGATGCAGGAAAAATGTTCCCAATGTTGGGCGAGTCCAGAAGCAGGGGCCACAGTCTTAGAATAAAGGGGAGGCTATTTAAGACTGAGGTGAGAAAAAACCTTTTCACCCAGAGAGTTGTGAATTTGTGGAATTCTCTGCCACAGAGGGCAGTGGGGGCCAAATCACTGGATGGATTTAAGAGAGAGTTAGATAGCGCTCTAGGGGCTAGTGGAATCAAGGGATATGGGGAGAAGGAAAGCACGGGTTATTGATAGGGGACGTTCAGCCATGATCACAATGAATGGCGGTGCTGGCTCGAAGGGCCGAATGGCCTCCTCCTGCACCTATTTTCTATGTTTCCATGTTAAATCTTTTCACTGTACCTCCATACACGTGACAATAACTTCATAATTTTATCTCCAAAGCACAAATGAAAATCCATTTCACAAATGATCTATAGAGTTGGTTAACTGTAGTGCCTTTAGACTTTAGAGATGCAACGTGGAAACAGGCTCTTCCGCACACCGAGTCCAAACCGACCAGCAATCTTTAACCCGTTCACTAGCACTATCCTACACACTGGGAACAATTTATCCTACACACTAGAAATAATTTGCAATTTACAGGAGCCAATTAATCTACAAACCTGCATGTCTTTGGAGTGTGGGAGGAAATCGGAGCAGCTGGGGAAAACCCATGTGGTCACAGGGAGAAGGTACACGCTCCATACAGACAGCACCCGTAGTCAGGATCGAACCCTGGTCTCTGGCACTGTATGGCAGCAACTCTAGTGCTGCGCCGCAGTGCTGCCACTAAAATAAAGTAAATGCCGTTAAATAAATCCTTCTAACTCCCATGGGTTAGCATGACTGATAGGCATACCTCGCTTGAAGCATTTGCTGTTTTCTTCAGTTATCTCAGCCTTGTCATCTTTAACAAAGTCATATTTGTTTTTTTGTGTGGTCCTTTCTTTAGTTCTCGTCAAGGCTGGCTGGGCAGTTGAGGTCTTCAGTGGATCTTTGTTGTCATTCATCATTTGATCTGCCTTGGTCAAATTACCATACGAGTGAGCCTTCCATTCTTTCTTGACACAGATGTCATCTGTATCTAGATTTTCCTTCAAGACAATAAAGTCAATAAGCTCATTTCCACATCACATCCTACAAGACCACAGCTTTGCAATTTAAAAAAAAACCCTCAAAATACCCCAAGTAGCTTAACAAAACTGTGCAACCATAAAAGCTAAGGCATTGTTCAATTTGGAGCTTCTTAAACTACCACAGAACATTTATACCATTCTTGTTTATGTAAGAGCTTCCCTCAGAATACCATGACTTCAGGCACTGCAGAACAAGAGTGATGGTGTTTATTTACCATCTAACTGGTCTTCCCGAGGTTGTGATTTTAACAAAAAACTCCTGTCATGCTCATATCTCTACATGGAATGCGCTCTTAACTCTCTAATATCTTTTAACTTTGCAACTCTCATTCCTCACACTCCCATTTAACAACTCTAAATGGGGTTTGTGTAAATACAAATGCAATGAACACACACAGTTCTGCCAATGGAAATTCATCCCTTTGGGACTCATAAATCATTACTAAACATTTGGAGATGCAGAATAAAAAATTGCTCTCACAGAACTTGAGTGCAAAAAATAATGCATATAGAGAATGGAACTAGTTCAATAAGGACAACAATTGCAGGTTCCTAGTTCACAGCAGGAAGCCATTTAAGGGATTTGCTTTGGAAACCGCTAAAGCCATCTCTTCTAATGATGCTCGTCCAACAATACATCTAATCATGTGGCATCCATTTCTAGTTATTAAAACAAAAAAACATTATCTCTCTGCTTACAATACAATCAGTTTCCTCAGCTCTTACCCAAGGGGACATTACTGTTGAGAAAAAACACAGCTTGTTGAGGACACATCGCCACTTGTAACATGGGATTTAGTGGGAAAAATAGAGTTCACATTGTGGAAAATTGAGATACAGACAGTTTTGTAGGAATGTAAGTGGCACAGGGGTAGACTAGATGTTTTAGATGTTTGGCTATATAAAGAAACAGAAAATCCCATGGAAGGGAAAACAGTGGCTTCTGGTCTATCAAATAAGCATTTATGTAGAGGATGACATATATCCACTTTTCTCACACTTACCTTGCGCAAGTTGTCTAATGCATTGCTGGGGCTGAGAGAGTTGACTATACCCTTAATTGGAGAACGTGGAGATGAAAGATGCATCATATCAGGCAAGCATTGACGCATATTTTTCGCAATGGGCGAAAGGAAAACACTCAGGATCTGCAAAAGCATGACAAGTTCTCTTTTGTTTTGAAATCAAATTCTCTTTTAAAAATTCTCAATTTTCAAATTTCATATTTCAGTTTTCAAAATTCTCTTTTGTTCTGAAATCTGTAAACAATGAATTCTAACCCGGTCTACAAATTGCCCTATATTGAAATAAATCTGGTTGAAAGGAGTACAGCCAATAAAATGTATCTTCTGCACACATTCTGTTTCGATCCAGGTTTGAAAGGTTTCAAAAATTATACTCTGACTAAATTTGCTCTTTACATCTGTAAATGGAAGGAGTTCAACATTTTTTCTGATGTACCACCTTCCCAATTTAAGACAACTGCACAATAACTGAGTAAACTGACCAGGGCTGTACGGTGGCACAGCAGTAGAGTTGCTTCCTTACAGCACCAGAGACCCGGGTTCGACCCTAACTACAAGTGCTGTCTGTACAGAGTTTGTACATTTTCCCTGTGGCCGTGTGGGTTTCCTCCGTGTGCACCGCCTTCCTCCCACATTCCAAAGATGTGCAGGTGGTAGGTTAGAAGGTTTGGCTTCTGCAAATTGTCCCTAGTGTGAAGGATAATGCTAGTGTACGGGGTGATCGTTGGTCAGCACAGACTCGATGGACCGAAGGGCCCGTTGCTACGCTGTATCTCTAAAGTCTAAAGAAATAATGTCCAGCCGAGGGAATGTCTGAGTTGACACAACATTAATGACCCAGTGTCGGAGGGGAATGCAGGGGAGGGCATAGATATAGAAAAGAGTTGTTTATGAGTGATGGCAGGAATCATTTCTTCAATTAGAGTATGAGAATCTGCTTTCCTCTCTTAAAATGTTCTGATGATTGGTAATCAAAAATGTCAAAACTGAACTTAATATAGCTTTGTTAGAAATGAAACTTCTGTGATAACTGGCCAAGTCGTATAATACAAGATAACCTAAAGGAGACATGCGAGGCAAGTTTTTTTTTACACAGGTGGTGCCTGGAATGTACTGCCAGGGGTGGCAGTGGAGGAAGTTATGATAATGTTGTTTAAGATGCTTTTGAAAGGTACACGGATATGCAAGGATTGGAAGGATATGGATCACGTGTAGGTAGATGAGATTTATTTATGTTGGCCGTGTGTTCAGTACAAACATTGTGGATCGACTGGGCTATTTCTGTTCTAATGTTGTATGTTTTATGTTCAAATCCACTTTATTGCAGACATTTTATTCCCCTCTGGAACTGTAATGCTGCTATGCTGAATAACTGATATAAATTCTGTATCGATGTATACAAGATCTATAAATAATAAATATATAGATAATATGTTTCCTGGATGAGATGAGAAATTGGGACAGCATAGAACTAGTATGAATGGGTGATCTATGACCAGCGTGGACTCTGTGGGCTTAAGGGCCAGTCTCCATGCTGTTTCCATGCCATCTCTAAATGAAACTAAAACATTTCTACACTCTAGTATTTTTCTTTTCGCTCCACCTGTTGTACTTGTGTGTTTCCTGACTGCAGTCCTGTAGTGTGATCTGATTTCATTAGATAGCATGCAAAAAAAGCTTTCACTGTATCTTGATACACATGACAATAAAATTCAATAATTCAATTCAAATGAATGGTAGTCTATTTTTTGAGGTTGTCTATTCTACTCCCACTTTGTTCCTTAAAAGGCTTTACGCATTTGAGTTTATGATATTTCAATCTATACTAAATGAAATGGTCTTAATTTTGCATACACAAAGACACTTGGAAGTAACGAAAGTTTGATTACCTTTTGAGCTTCCGATTTTGCCATTTTATTTTCCGAATCTAAAGCGATGCAGATAATATACTCCTTCAATGCCTGATCCAGTTTCTGTAGTCCAGCAAGGGCTTGCGCTCTTCTCAGGTGACCCTGACCATAAAACAGAGTGGTTGCTCAGAACTCAAGAATGGCGGGTTGTTTCACATACCGCGGAAGGTTGCAACGATGTGTGGAAAGAAACAAGGGGAGCTTTGAGTGAGACCTTACTTTGGACCAGGTGGGTTGGAGGATGCAGGCAGCATTTCCATCATGCAATGCATCTTCAAAGCATTTCATACTCGCATTGATTTGTGCACGGTTGCTCAGTAGCAAATGGTCTCTGGGTGCTGTAAACAAACCACACACAGATGAAAACGGAGACACGAGGAACGGCAGACGCTGGTTTACAGAAAAAGACACAAAGTGCTGGAGTGACTCATCGGGTCAGACAGCGTCTCTGGAGAACATGGGATCGGCTCCCGTCGCAAGGGTGATTACAGTGGAGGTGGGGCGTGGTGGCAGGAGGAGAGATGGGGGCGGGGCAAAGGATGGCAGGTGATAGATGTGTACAGACAGCACCCATACTCAGGATCGAACCCAGGTCTCTGGCGCTATAAGGCAGCGTTGTAAGGCAGCAGTGCAGGAGGCTGAGGGAAGATTTTAAATAAATACTAGACCAAGTGGGACCCGTTGGGTTCAGTCCTCCAAGCCGGGGAGGGGGGGGGGGGGGGGGGGGGGTGTGCGGCATCACAGGGGAGAGCTGGTCCCCAAACGCAATACTCCATCACTCACCCATAGGTCCCAATACTCACCACTCCCTAGAGAGGGAGGAGGCATTGAGGGAGGGGGGTAGAGAGGGAAGGGGGGCAGAGAGGGGGGGGGGGGGAGGGGGGGCAGAGAGGGAAGGGGGGCAGAGAGGGAGGGGGGTAGAGACCTCCTCATTTCCCTCATCCTCCTCCTCTCACTCCCATTTACTGGCGCAGCACCTACCCAGGTCGTAGAGCAGTGCCAGGTCCTAGAACTCTGCCTGGTTCTCATACTCAGCCCGGCCCTGGCTGTAGACTCCAGCCATCAGCTCGGCCGCAGCATGGGCTCCAGTCTAGGCCCCGACTTCATCTCCGGGCTTGTCCCTGACCCCGGCTTGTCCTTGGTTCCACCAGCGGCTTCTTTTACGGCGCTGGTCATGGCCCCATCCCAAGCCCCGGGCTCGGCCCTCACTCCAGCTCCAGGCACGGCTCCAGCCCAGGCCCAGTCTCTGCCCGTGGCAGCAGCCTCCTCACCAGGCACCGGGCGGGCGTGGACCCGAGGACCCAAGCGAGGCCGCGGGCGGGCGTGTGTTAAACGTGCGCCGACCTGAGTCATGGTGCCTGCCCACCTCATTGTGGCATCAGAATTAAGCAGTAAGGAGTGCATTAAGCAGTGAGAATGACGCAGGTCGACCGTTGGGGAGGTGGTGAAGCGTTTGAGGAATGTTCTGGAAATGCGGCCCTCCCCCTGACGTCACTCAAAGCTCGTGGAATATTCTGTGTGTGAAATGGGCTGCGAGCCAACCTGATTGTGATGTCATCAGAGGAAGCTAGTCGTTTTAAAAGGAGTTTTGTTATTTGTTTTAACTTTAATCAGCAATAAGTTGAGAAATAAAGCATAAAATCTTCAGTAAAGCTGTTCACTGCTTAGAGGGGAAAATGTGAGGCAGAATATGTAAAAATCCTATTGTTACCGCGTAGTGGTTTTGCGAAAATATAAAGATATACACATATATACACACACACATACAAGATGAGATTTATTGTTATATACTAGACCAAGTGCAGACCCCAACGCACCCATTCCCTACCCGTAGCCCCCAGGGGAGGCGTGGTCCTCCAACACAAGCCGTTCCTGAACGTAAGATTCCAGCACTCCCCTGCCTCCCTCAGCAGTGGGCGTCAAACAAAATTCCAATTGCACTTCCCCTGCGAGTTGCAATAGCAATTCGCCCTCCCCCTCCAGTGAGGTGAAAAGTTCAGAGTGTTCTTGTGTTGCAACATTGTATCGAGGTGTGTTGGAAGCTGGCAGGAATGATTTTAACAGGAAAAAATAGTGTTTTTTTAATTTTTAATCATGAATATAGGATGAAATCTTCAGTGAAGCTGATCACTGCCAGCCGAGCCATTGTGACATCATCAGTTGAAGCTGGTCGTGTTAAATTCCAAGTCTTTAGATTTTTTAAAAACTTTAATCAGTAATAAGTCGTGAATAAGTCGAGAAATAAAGCATAAAATGTTCAGTGAAGGCAGTCGCTGCCTAGAGGGGAAAAATGTGAATCAGAATATGTAAAAATGTAATTGTTACCACGTAGTGTTTTTGTGAAGATGTAAGGACAACCACATATACACACACACATATACAAGATCAGACTTTTATATATGAGATATGAGAGATATATATTTATATAAAATCTTCCCTCTCCCTCCTGCACTCCACAAATAAAGTCCTATGCACTAACAAATTAGCTCCTATCATTCTAAACTTTTCCCATTATTTGGCATCAATTAATTTACTTACAATGAAGTTTATTAATGGAATAATATATCACCGTGCTGTTAATACAATAATCATGGTTGACTTGAATTCTTCTCTTAGACGGCTTGGTGGCACAGCTGCAAGATTGCTGCCTATAGCGTCAGAGACCTGGGTTCGATCCTGACTATGGGTGCTGCCTGTACTGAGTTTCTACATTCTCATCGTGACCACGTGGGTTTTCTCTGGGAGCTCCGGTTTCCACTCACATTTGAAAGACGTACAGGTTGGTAGGTTAATTGGTTTCGATTAAAAAAATTGTAAATTGGCTCTAGGGTGTAGGATAGTGCTAGTGTCCGAAGTGATCATTGTTCGCCATGGAATGGGTGGACTGAAGGGCCTGTTTCCGCGCTGTATCTCTAAAACTAAAAAACTAACAAAGTTAAACAAATGGCTAGAGGAAGAAGTCACAGAACATAGAAGAAATGGTTTTCCAGTTCAGGATGCTTAAGCAGCCTATGAGGTAACAGGCTCTATTAGATAATTTATTTTAGATATTTATATAATGAGAAGGGCAAGCTGTAAGATGCAAGTGTGAAGGAATCTTGAGGGAACCACGATCACAATTTGATAGAATGTTATATTTAAAAAAATTATGATTTCTTTCAAAGTGAAACAAGGATCTTTAACATGAGTAAGGATATATGAAGCCGAGGTACTTATGGAAATCTGGAAAAATATTTTTAAAAGTAGGGCAGTAAACAGGAAGTGGCTAAGATTTAAGAAATTATATGTGGATTACAAATAAAATGTATTTCATTATGGCAAAAATAATCAAGTGGTTCAACTGTGACCAAAGTTGAGGACAGTACAGTGAGGACTTGTACAAGACTTTGGAAAAGCCACATTTGGAGTACTTAGTTTAGAGAAACAGCATGGAAACAGACCCATCGGCCCACCGAGCCCATGTCGACTATTGATCTCCAGTTCATCTATGTTATCACCAGTTCCAGTTCCTCATCCATTCCCTACCACCAAGGGCAATTTACAGAGCCTACAAACCCACACGTCTTTGGGATATGGGAGGAAACCAGAGCACCCAGAGGAAACCTACGTGATCACACAGTGAACATGCAAACACACAGAAGAGCATCCAGTCTTTCAAACCCAGAGTAGAGAGGACTTTCAACTGATTTCAGATTAACACATTATCGAGAACAGTTGATACATTCATGTCAAATTCTGTTGCAGTTTGAACAGCCATTATGCTATTTCAATACCACAAGAATTTGATAGCAATACACTGAGCTGTTGGTACACTGACCACTTCATGTACTATATGTGCATTATGTATGGTTCCATGTTCAGAAATGGAAGACAATGATGTTCAATTCTGGGTTTTGTTAAGTGTTGAAGAGATACAGCATAGATGCCCTTTGGCCCATCGAGTCCATGCCAACCATCTTCACACTAGTTCTATGTTATTCCACTTTCAAATCCATCCCTTACACACTTGGGTAATTTACAGAGGCCAATTAACCTAGAAAACCGCACGGCTTTGGGATGCGGTAGGAAACTGGAGCATCCAGAAGTAACGGATGCTGCTTGACCTGCTGAGATTTTGTTATACTTTCTGCTGTTATTCAAGACATATCAATTGATTTTTAGTTATAATCAAGTTAAAGTGGGTTAGTATAGCGGGCATGAGGGGCCGAATGGCCAACTCCTACTGATGTTCCTTATGTGTTCAAATTTAACCTCAGATGTACAAGTTAGGCTCACATTGATTATATCTAAGGAACCATTCATATTTTCTTTGGAAAGAGTGAGTCAGACAAAAAATGTAAAGTACAGCACAGGGCCAGGTCTTCTGTGCCAAACATGATGTCAAGATAAACTAATCTCCTCCGCCTGCATGTGACCCACGTCCCTCCGTTCCCTGCATATTTCTGACCATGATGCATCAGCTATTGTAGATGTAGCACAAGTTTGACAGGCCACCTGTTCATAGTCATGCAACGTGGAAACACACCCTTCAGCCCAACTTGCCCATGACGAGCAACATGTCCCATTTACACTAGTCACACCTGCCAGCATTTGGCACAATATCCCTCTAAACCTGTCCCATACACAAAGCTTCTTAAACGTTGCAATAGTCACTGCCTCAACTACCTGCTCTGGCAGCTCATCCCTTATGCCTACCACTCTTTGTGTAAAAAAGTTACCCCTCAGGTTCCTATTAAATCTTTCCCCACATGCCTTAAACCTCAGTCCTCTGGTTCACGATTCTCCTTCTGGGCAAGACTCTGTGCATCTACCCGATCTATTCCTCTCCTGATTTTGTACACTTCTGTAAGATCAAAACTGCCCTCTCTTTGACACTCCTTGTACTGACTTACCCTCTTTCAATTAATGTCTTTATCAAACAGTTGTAGAACAACAGTTAATGGCCCTATCCCACTTAAGGGGCTGTCCCACTCCGGCGACCTAATCTGCGAGTTTAGAAGTTTGCCCTCGACTCAAACTTGCAGCATGGTCGACACGTGGTCCTAGGAGGTCCTATGAGGTCACTGGAACTCTCTTTCATGCTCGAGGGAAGTTCCCGCATACTCGTGGCCTCAGCTAGGTCGCGGAAAAATTTCCAGCATGTTGAAAATTTTTCCGCGAGTAAAATTTGGTCAGCATGGTTCTTTTTAACTCGTAGTGCAGTGGAGTGGGGTCGCTATTTAGTTACAGGCAGTCGAGGGCAGCCATAGGCAATCTCCTTCACTGACCGGGCATTTTGATTGGCTCATTGGAGTTTTCAGGACAAAAGAAAATGGCCGCAAAACTTAATACTTCTTAAAATGTGTCTCCACTCCTTCTCTCCACCCCCCCGTGCTCTCTAAATGACTTACCGTTACTGTGCAGCCGTCTTTTACCTTCCTCTTCATCGCGGGTGTGAATTTCAGACAGTGATCCCCCACTTTCCCTGGCCCCCGCCTTTGCCGTGTGTGTGTGTGTGTGTGTGTGTGTGTGTGTGTGTGTGTGTGTGTGTGTGTGGTCCAGCTCGAGGTTTTCCAGGCGATTGCCCTCGAGCTTGAAGGTCGAAGACACTCTTCTTAACTCGCGGATTAGGTCGCCGCTGTGGGACAGCCCCTTTAGGCGACTGCCAGGGACTAGTTTTAATGGAATTCACCTAAGACACCTGGCGACAACCTACGACATAACCTACGACAGCAAAGATTGTTGCCACTGTCGCCGAAAAGTTTCAACTTTGAAAATTTTGCGTCAGTCGTCTGTAGTCGCCCAAACACTCGCCCAAGTGGGACAGGCCCATTAAGCTACTATCTGTTCAGGTATCATTTGAGTCAGGTGATCCATAAATGGTTGAAGTGGGGCATAAAATAATTATTTAGCATTCAAGCCATTCACATTTTGCCAGTAATTTTAGTATTAGTTGTTCGGGGCAAAACGGCAGCACAGTGATAGAATTGCAGCCAGAGATCTGGGTTCCATCCTGACTACAGGTGCTGTCTGTATGGAGTTTGTACATTCTTCCAGTGACTATGTGGGTTCTCTCCAGGTGCTCCAGTTTCCTCCCACACTCCAAAGACATATAGGTTTGTAGGTTAATCGGCTTCGGTAAAATTGTAAATTGTCCCCAGTGTGTAGGATAGTGCTAGTGCACATGGATCGATGGTTGGCGCAGACTTGGTGGGTCGAAGGGCCTGTTTCCACGCTGTATCTCTAAAGTCTAAAGTTTATTTGTTAATAATGGATGGGCACAGATGTTAAATGTAATATTAATGCAGTTTGTAGATATAAAGAATTGCAGATGCTGGTTAATACACAAAAAGGGCACAAAGTGCTGGTGTAACTCAGCAGGTCAGGCAGTGTCTCCGGAGAACACGGATGGGTGATGATTTAGACAAAAACCCTTCTTCAAATTTACTAGTTAATTAATCACTGTTAATTGTCCCTAGATGTGATTGAGTGGTAAAATCTGGGGGAAGTCGAGGGAAATGTGGGAACTGTTAGTAGGATTTCTACACTCAATTTTCTTTCACTTTTGGCACTACCTGTTGTACTCATGTCCGGAGAGCATGCAAAACAAAGCTTTTCACTACGTCTCAGCACACGTGACAATAATAAACCAATATTGTGGCAGCACTATGGCACAGAGCTAGATTTGCTGCCTTACAGCACCAGAGACCCGGGTTCGATCCTGACGACGGGTGCTGACTGCACAGAGTTTGTACGTTCTCCCTGTGACCACGTGGGTTTTCTCCAGTATTCTCCCGCACTCTGAAGGTGTGCAGGTTTGTATGTTAATTGGCTTTTGTAAATTGTCCCTAGTGTGTACAATAGAACTAGTGTATGGGTCATTGCTGGTGGACTGAAGGACCCGTTTCTACGCTGAATCTCCAAAACTTAATTAAACCAATACCGTAGAAACAAGGAACTGCAGATGCTGTTTTTTTTTAAAAGAGAACATGCTGGAGTAACTTAAATGGTTAGCCAGCATCCCTGGAGAACATGGATAGGTCATTTGATTTATAGGGTTATTTCAATTTATACCAGCCTTCTATCTTCATAAAGTGTAACTTAATAGAATTGAATTCTGAAACTAGCACACACATTAAAGGTCATGCTGACACCAAACTAAACCACCAACCACCATCGATAACATCACTGATAAAGGGATTCAGCAAATAGATGGAATTAGTCAGTAGTCCAGATGTGTTTTGATGGCTACATGCTGTATAAAACTGAAATAAAACTGCAATATCAGTAGCTATAGTTGAAACAAAGCTTAATTTCTCCAAGTACGTCTTTTGGCTGTTTTTTATTTATCAGTTTTTAACCGCTAAAGGGACAACACGTTAGTGCAGCGGTAGAGTTGTTGCCTTACAACGCCAAAGACCCAGGTTCAATCCTGACTACGGGTGCTGTCTGTACGGAGTTTGTACATTCTCCCCATAACATGTGTGGGTTTTCTCCGGGATCTCTGGTTTCCTCCCACACTCCAAGGACGTACAAGTTTGTAGTTTCGGTTAAATTGTAAAAATGGTCCGAAATGTGTGTAAGATAGTGTTAAGAGTGCGGGGATTGCTGGTTGGTGTGGACTCGGTGGGCCGAAGGGCCTGTTACCACACTGTATCGCTAAACTAAAAACTAAAGTTATAAAGAAATAGTGCGTAATTTAAAAATAAAAATCACTCAAGGTGTCTTATTTATATCAATTAAATTAAACAATTGCATTTAAACTGTTCACAAATTCGACGCTTCTGTTGACCCAGTTCTTCCACTAGGGTTATATAATAGCTGCTATATAACCAGAGGACGAAAGATAGGATCACGTCTTATATAACACACCCTGTTCTATTAACCTCAATTTATAAATAGGTTCTAAATAACTCAGTTGTTATGTTATTTGATTAGTAAACCTGATAATCCAGAGATACATGTTTGAGTTCCACACTAAACAAATCACAAAATTATGGTACATGAGGACCATTCAGCCCATCAGGTCGATGTTGGCACTTCATGGTGCAATCCCACCCAATACATTTCCCTGCTCTTTCATACAGCCCTGTAAATTATTCTCTCTCCATTGTAAAGCCAATCCCCACCCGAGTAACTTTGTTTCCACTGTCATTACAAGAGCAAAGTCCAAATCAGATTAATTCTTGGCTTTCTTTTGTACCACATTTGAGTTCAGTTTAGAGACACAGCGTGGAAACAGGCTGGAAAGCCCACCGGGTCCACGCTGACTAGCGATTGCCCATTCACACTTGTTCCGTGTTATCCCTCTTTCTCAGCCACTCCCTAAACACCAGTGGCAATTTACTGAGGCCAATTAACCTACAAAACAGAGTGTTTTTGTGATATGGGAGGAAACCAGAGCATCTGTTACAAATTCACGTGATGACAGGGAGAAAGTCTGAACTCCACACACACAGACAGCACCCCAGGGCAGGACCGAATCCATGTCTCTGTCACTGTGATCCAGCAGCTTTACCAGATGTGCCACCCATTTATGTTCCATGGTATGCTAATGGAAACAGCTTTCTTCGCTCAACCCAGATTCAACCACCCATGATCTTGTCTACCTCAGTCAAGTTTTCTGCCAAGTTTACCCCAAGAAGGGGCACAGTGGTAGAGTTGCTGCTTTGCAGGTCAGAGACCTAGGTTTGTTCCTGACTATGAGTGCTCTCTGTATGGAGTTCGTACATTCTCCCTATGACTACGTATGTTTACCCCAGGTACCCCACACACTAGAGACGTTCATGTTAGTAGATTAATTGGCTTTGGTAAAAATTGTAAATTGTCCCTAGTGTGTAGGATAGTGCTAGTGTACAGGGATCGCTAGCCGGCGTGGACTTGGTGGGCCGAAAGGCCTGTTTCTGCGCTGTATCTCTAACTTAAAAAAGAACAGTCGCCGTTTCTCAGTCTAACCTTGCAGCTTAAATCTATCTATCCAGTAGATCTTTCCAGACCCTGCCTCTGACCTTCACATCCTTTACAGAAATGGTTACAACCAAACTTTGCAGAGTTTATAACTTCCCTGCTTTTGTATCCTGGGTCTCTGTTTATGAACCTCAGAAATGTATATATGTTACTGAAATTTACAGCAGCCAATTAACCTACAAATCCACGCATCTTTGGGATGCACCCGGAGAAACCCACGCGGTCACAGGGAGAACATGCAAACTTCACATAGACAGCACTTGAGCTGTCACATCTACCCTACGATATCTCTCCCAATCATTCCGGGGCACTTTGCTGTTTAACTTTTAATCTGTCACGAAAAGTAGCTGATAACCGTTAAAGTGATTATGAAATGATTATGGGGATTGCTAAAAACTCAACTGAAGTTCTTAAGGAAATAAAAATGGCAACTCTCTCATTGCATCACCTTTATATAGTCCACAAATAGGGTTGATATGCGAATATAGATCATAGAACAGCACAGCATGGGCACATGTCCTTCCACCCATGGGTTGTGCCAACCATGATGCCATTTTAAGCTGATCTGTTTGCCTGAACCTGGTCTATATACCACCATTGTTCATGTTCATGTGCCTGTCTAAATGCCTCTACCATCGCATCTTTCCACCATCTTCCCTGGCAGTGTGTTCCAGGCACCCGCCACTCTTTGTGCACCCTGAGGAAACCCACGCCTCACGGGGAGAACGTGCAAACTCCACACAGATAGCACCCGAGGCCAGGAATGAACCTGGTCTCTGGGTCTTTGATGCTGCGACTCTACCAGCTGCGCCACTGTGCCACCCTATATTTATCCACTAACAGCATATGTGAACTATGGACTGTCCTTGGTTGTACAAAGGACTTCTGGGTTTTTTGGGGTTAATATTTTGGGTATTGGGGTTAATATTTCATTGAATTTTGTTTATTATATACAGGCACTCCCAACTAACATAAGGGTTACTTCCCATGAACCCTTATGCAAGTCAGATTTTACGTGTTGGAATCACCATCCCCACCCCCTGCCCAAAATAACTCACTTTAGTATAAAGTGTATAAAATCATGAGAGGAATAGATCGGGTAGGGTCTCTGGCCTCGAGTAGGGGAATCGAGAACAAGAAGGCAAAGGTTTAAGGTGGAGGGGAAAAGATTTGATAGGAAACTGAGGGACAACCTTTTCACACAAAGGGTGGTGGGTGTATGGAACGACCTGCTCATGGAGGAGGTAGTTGACGCAGGAACCATCACAACATTTACGAAGCAATTACAGACTGGAACATGGATAGGACAAGTTTAGATGGATATGTGCTAAACGTTTAGATGCATATGTGGATAAATGCAGGCAGGTGGGACTGGTGTAGATGGGACATGTTGGACAATGTGGGACAAAGGGCCTGCTTCCACGCTGTGATACTGAGAGTACTAACTGTCTAATTTGTACCCGGCTGTGTCCAGGGCACTTTCGGCTGCGAGTGAACTTCGGGATAAGCACCACCTCCATTGCTGGCTTGTTTCCGATGTAAACTTGAGTGATCGTACAGTGTTGTGGAAATTCCGAACTGCCTTGATTGCACTAGGGACTGAATGCAGAATGGTTTATATAAGCACGCGTTTACATAGTCGCCAATTGCGCCAGTCAAGAGGTGTCTGTATTGTCTATGTGTATGGTGATACAGGTCTATTATGCTGCCATTATTAAATATTTCATTCTTCCGTTGTCAGCGCATATGGCAATTAAAAACTCTTGACTTATGATTCATGTCAGCTGCCCCAAGTTGCCAGAGATGTGTCTCCACCCAATTCCATTCAGTTTACACAATATTCGAGAAAATGGTTAAGAGTATTTAATGCAGTAAAGCTCTTCGGAAAAGTTAACATCCTGGTTGTAGTGTTGAACACTTGTTTCTTCAGACGAGCCACAGCTCCAGGCAACTGCTCCAGTATAGCCAGAACACTCATATTTAAGATGGAAAATTCCCCAGGAATGTCATATCCACAAAATTCATGGCATAACCATTTTTGAATAATATCATCAAATCATTACACTATCGTGTGCCAATTGTGCTCTCAAAAAAAAAAACGTTCTCACCAATTAATCCTCATTTAAGGTTCAGCTGGATCATGCAACACATCTGGTCAAAGCGTAGACAATTCAACACCAAAAGTGAAGAGAAAGTGACTTTTTTTTTTAATACAAAATGTTTGACTGAAAGAAAAACTGAAAATGCTGGGAAAACTCAGCAGCTCAAACAATAGACAATATGTGCAGGGGTAGGCCATTCGGTCCTTTGAGCCAGCATCACCATTCACTGTGATCATGGCTAATCAACCACAATCAGTACCCCGTTTCTGCCTTCTCCCCATATCCTGACTCCGCTATCTTTTAGAGCTCTAGCTAACTCTCTCTTGAAAGCATCCAGAGAATTGGCCTCCACTACCTTCTGAGGCAGAGAATTCCACAGATTCACAACCCTCTGTGTGAAAAGGTTTTTTCTCATCGCTGTTTAAATGGCTTACCCCTTATTCTTAAACTGAGGCAGCACCTGTGGGGAAAAAAAGCCAACGTTTCGGGTCTTCTGTTCAATGAAGGGTTACAGACCCAAATCGTTGATTGTTTCAGTTTCCACAGATGCTGCCTGACCTGATGAGATGTTCCAACATTCTCCGTTTCTATTTTAAATTTTCAACATCTGCAGGGTTATTTTTTTTTAAGTAAAAACTCGACAAGAGCTTTGATAAAAATGAAACTCAATGGGAAGCTGCAATTTATCTGCCATTGAACATAAAGGAAGATGGTGCTTAGTTTAGTTTGGTTTAGAGATACAGCACAGAAACAGGGCCATCAGCCCACGCCGACCATTGATCACACGTGCACAATAGTTCTACGTTATCCATACACATTACACTGGCAAATTAACCAAGAAACCTGCACGTTTTTGTGATATGGGAGGAAACCGGAGTACCCGAAGGAAACCCACAAGGTCAGAGGGAGAACGTGCAAACTGCACACACACAGGCAGCATTTGATGTCAGGATCAAACCTGGGTCTCTGGCATTGAGAGGCAGCAGCTCTACTAGCTGCACTATGTCTTTGGGATGTGGGAGGATCCTCACCTCAGGTGCTGTCTGTGTGGAGTTTGCACATTCTCCCAGTGACAGTGTAGGTTTTCTGTGGTTGCTCTGGTTTCTTCCCACATCGCAAAGACGTGCGGATTTGTAGGTTAAGTAGCCTAGAGTGTAATGTGTAGGGATAGCATAGAGGTAGTGAAAAAGGGTGATCGATGGTTGGCGTTGACTTAATAATAATAATAATACATTTTATTTATGGGCGCCTTTCAAGAGTCTCAAGGACACCTTACAAAAATTTAGCAGGTAGAGGAAAAACATGTAAGGGGAATGAAATAAATAGTAGAGACATGACTAGTACACAAAGTAAAGACAGAATTCAATTCAAAACACAATATGAGGCAATTAATGCACAGATGAAAAGGGAGGGAGACGTGGGGCTAGGGCTGGCAGAGGTGAAGAGATGGGTCTTGAGGCGGGACTGGAAGATGGCGAGGGACACGGAATTGCGGATCAGTTGGGGGAGGGAGTTCCAGAGCCTGGGAGCTGCCCTGGAGAAGGCTCTGTCCCCAAAACTGCGGAGGTTGGACTTGTGGATGGAGAGGAGACCGGCTGATGTGGATCTGAGGGACCGTGAGGGTTGGTAGGGGGAGAGGAGGTCAGTGAGATATGGGGGGGGGGGGGGGCCAGATGGTGGAGGGCTTTGTAGGTGAGGATCAGGATTTTGTAGGTGATCCGGTGGGAGATGGGAAGCCAGTGAAGTTGTTTGAGGACTGGAGTGATGTGATGCCAGGATTTGGTGTGGGTGATGAGTCGGCCGCTGCATTCTGTAGCTGGAGTCGGTTGATGTAGGTGGAGCTGATGCCAAGGAGAAGTGAGTTGCAATAGTCCAGTCGGGAGGAGATGAAGGCATGGATGAGTCTTTCAGCAGTGGGAGGTGTGAGAGAGGGTGAGAGAGGGTCTGAGTTTGGCGATGTTGCGGAGATGAAAGAAGGAGGTTTTAATGACATGGCGGATGTGAGGCTCAAGGGAGAGGGTGGAATCAAAGATCACGCCTGGGGAGATGGGGAGACAGTGGTGCCGTCGCTGGTGAGAGTGGGGTTATTGATTTTGCTGAGTGTGGCTTTGGAGCCTATGAGGAGGAATTCTGTCTTATCGCTGTTGAGTTTGAGGAAATTGATGGGCTGATGGCCCTGTTTCTATGCTGTATCTCTATACCAACCTAAACTAAGCACCATCTTCCTTTGTGTTAATTGGCAGAAGGCAAAGTTTGTGTGTTGTCTCACTCTGGCAATGGAGGAGGCCCAGGGCAGAAAGGTCAGTGTGGGAATGGGAAGGGACAGATGATGTTAGAATGGCAAGGCCCCATTCTGACTTGGACACATAGCACAATCACTGTTTGCTCGACACCCTGAAACAACTGGAACACACACTGCTGTGCAAGAAATGAGCTGCCGAAGGAGGAAGATGAGGCAGGTACTATCGCAACGTTTAAGAAGCATCTAGGCAGGTACATGGATAGAACAGGTTTAGAGGGATTTGGACCAAATGCAGGCAGGTGGGACGAGTGTAGATGGGACATGTTAGTTGCTGGGTAAGTTGGGCCGAAGAGCCTGTTTCCACGCTGCACGACTCTATGACTCATTAGTGCGGATGCTTCCATTGTAAAATATAAAGTGCTGGAGGAACTCAGCAAGTCAGGCAGCAACTGTGGGGGGAAATTGGCAGGCGACGGTTCAGGTCAGGACTCTTTCTCCGCCCTGGTTAAACGGGGTGAGGCTGGTAAAGAGAGGTGGCGACGAGACAAGAGATAGGTGGATACAGTGAGCGGGTTTGATTGGCAGATGGGAGGAGTAAATGACAAAGGCTTGAGGTTTAAACGAGGCAAAAGAAATGTCAGGTATGGAGAGAAGAGGAGGGCAATGCAAAGCCAGAGGTAGGGCTATGGGTGGAAGGGGAAAGGGGAAAGAGTGGGGAGCAGCGGAGAGAGATGATTTCACTTGTGTTTTCACTACGGATCAGGCCCGGTGCACATAAATATTGGCTCATATCAGGTAGTCAGGAGAATTGATTTAACAGGAGAATATTTAGACTGTGAAAACAGGATGTGGAAAGATGCATTCTAAAGGGGAAGAGAAAGCTGTGTTGATAATCTCGGGTGTAGGGTGTACAATGATTCTGTTGTGGAGCTGAAATACTGACATGTACAGACAGACCTGTTGGGCACAAAGGCCATTTCTCTTCTAAACACTAAGCGTGTTTAAAAGTATTTAGCTTGTCAAGGCCAATTAAGGATAGACACAAAGTGCTGGAGTAACTCAGCGGGTCAGGCAGCAACTCTGGAAAAAAAGGACGGGTGTCATTTCAGGTCAGGACCTTTCTTCAGACCCGAAACTTCACTCATCCTTTTTCTCCAGAGATGTTTCTTAACCCGCTGAGTTACTCCAGCACTTTGTGTCTATCTTTGGTATATACCAGCATCTGTAGTTCCTTTCTACCCAATTAAGGATTGGCAAGCTCGCCATCCAAGCATGCTCTGCAAAAGGACACAGATCCTATATTATATTCCCCACATATCTCACATTAGTAACACTTCCCAATATAAAAACTTTTACCACAAGCAAATCGTCTCTCTAATTACTTCTCAACCCCTTATCATCTCCAATTACAAAACCGAACAACTTGCTTTCATAAGCTCAAAGGTTCTAGGAGCAGAATTAGGCCATTCGGCCCATCAAGTCTACACCACCAGTATTTTCCCCTCTCAACCCCATTCTCCTGCCTTCTACCCATAACCCCCGACACCCTTACTAACCAAGAATCTGTCAATCCCCACCTTAAAAATATCCATTGACGGCTTGCCTAGACTTATGTGGCAATGAATTCCACAGAGTCACCACCCTCTGGCTAAAAACATTCCTCCTCGTCTCCTATTCTAAAGGTAAGACCTTTTATTCTGTGCCTGTGGCCTCTGGTTCTAGACTCTCCCACCAGTGGAAACATCCAGGACCCGACTGCAAGAAATGAGTGACACGTTACCTAACGCGATGGCTTCCTGATATTTCTCTAAGGCAGCCTGCGGTTTCTCGTTCTTGTACAGGACGTTGCCTTCGTGCCTCAGAGTTAGTGCTCGGGTTTCTGCAGCGAAGTACTTGTTCAAGAAACTGTTGAGAACCACGTTGATTCTGGATGCGCTGGGGACGGGGAGTTTCTCTTTGCAAAGTTTACACAGAGTCGCCGAGGCTCTGCCGCCGTCCCTCTCCCTGTCCAGGCAGTTCTTGCAATGAGTGTGGCCGCAGCGCAGGGTGACCGGCTCGTACAGGGTGCCGGTGCATTTGGAGCAGCCTACCAGACCTCTGGCGGGATGATCGCCGTCCGTCCAGCCCTGGCTGTCTCTCATGCCTTTTGCCAGGCAGTCCACCAGCTCTTCCAGCTTCTGGGGTCCGAGAATGCCCCGTTGGGACAAGACTTTGTACTGCTCCACCGCTTCGGCCAGCCGGCCTCCAAGCGCCAGGCAGTGGGCATGGTTCAACCTCAGCTCACTTTCCCTCTCCTCCGCCTGCACGCCGCGGATCGCCTCCAGCTGGCATTCGTAGATCTCGGCGGCCAGTTGGAAATTCCTCGTCTCGAATGCCTGGCTGGCTAGTTGCAGCATCTCCTGCCTCTCACCGCCTTCCGACCCCATCGTCCTCTCATTCCCTCCCATCTCCCTCCCATCACTCGCCCCTCACTGACTCCGGCAACATTATGCCTTTGCCCCTCAAATCCGACCAACATAAAAGCTGAACAAAAAAATGTGTTACATAAAGCGGCATCACATGATTCCCTTCACCGCCTCTCATTGGCCTGACTCATCCTGTTACAAAACCACCAAGTTCAGTAATGTTTTGTTATTTTTTAATTAATTTGGGAGAATTTGCTACCGATGGCCTATCTCTCCCTCCCTCCATCCATCTACATAATCTAATCTATCTATCTATCTATCTATCTATCTATCTATCTATCTATCTATCTATCTATCTATCTATCTATCTATCTCTCTACCTATCTATCTATCTATTTCTCTATTTCACTATCTTTCGCTCTTTATATCTCTCCCCCTCTCTCTCTCTCTCTATATATATATATATATATATATATATACTAGAGCAAGTGCAGACCCGTTGGGTCTGTTCCCCCAACGTGCGGAGTGGGGGGGGGTAGGAAGGGGAGGGAGGGTGGGGGGGAGGGAGGGAGGGGGGGAGTGAGAGGGGACAGGTGGGGGTGGGAAGGGGAGGAGAGAGAGAGGGGGAGAGTGAGGTGGAGAGGGGAGGGGGGCGAGAGGGAGGGGAGAGGGAGGGGGGGGAGGAGGGGGGAGAGGGGGGGAGAGGTGAGGGGAGGGGGGGAGAGGAGGGGGAGAAGAGAGAGAGGGGAGGAGGAGGGGGGGGGAGGGGAGAGGAGGGGGGGGGAAGAGAGGGGGGGGAGGGGGAGAGAGAGGGGGGGAGAGGAGAGAGGGGGGGGAGAGGAGAGGGGGGGGGAGAGGAGAGGGGGGGGGAGAGGAGAGGGGGGGAGAGGGGGAGAGGAGGGGGGTAGAGTAGGGGGGGGAGGGGGGAGAGGGGGGGGGGGAGAGGGAGGGGGGAGAGGGAGAGGGGAGAGGAGAGGGAGAGAGGAGGGGGAGAGAGGAGAGGGGGGGGTAAGAGGGGAAGGGGAGGGAGGGAAGAGGGGGAGGGAGGGGAGAGGGAGGGGGGGGGGGGGGGGGGGAGAGTGCCTTTTTATTTCAACCCAAACCCCCCAAACAACCATTTGCAGGCAGTGCTTTTTTCTTTAACCATATTTTCATTTTCAAACCACATTAAGGGTACTTACTCACAGTTGTGTGGACATGTGTTCAGTGTTATTCACAGCTCAGAGAAACGTGACCCTCTGCCTTCCTCCAGCTTGCAGACTAATTGAGGTACACCACTTCCTGGTTTTATAGTCCATCCCCCCCTTCCGCCAACGGGGGCAGCAGAGAGAATGGGGAATTTTGTAAAATCATTAATATCTCTGTCATTTTTAATCGACTGGAAAAATCCTCGGCACGCATGCGGCGGAGGGGGGGCTCTGAGCGAGGTGGCCAAAAATGACGGCCGTAGGTAGCGGCGTTCTCTCGGAAATCGCAGTACAGATCGCCAAAACCGGTCAAGAACAGACTTTTAGTAATATAGATATATTTGCCCCGCTCTCTTTATCTTTATATATATATTTACCTCTATCTATCTCTCTTTCTTTCTATCTATCTCTCTTTCTTTCTATCTATCTATCTATCTATCTATCTTTCTATCTTTCTATCTTTCTATCTTTCTATCTTTCTATCTTTCTATCTTTCTATCTATCTCTATCTCGATCTGTATCTTTCTCTCTCTCCATCTATTTATCTCACTTCACCCTTACTTAATTTATCCCGGCCCAACAATTTCAGGGACAGTGTAAGCAGTCCCACCAGTAGACATAAGGAATGATTTAATTCTACAATGCATTTATTTGGGGGAATATATGCAAAATATTACAACATTAATAGATTATAACATCAGCGCAATCTTTTACCAAGACAAATATTGCAGTAACTTTAATATATTGTTTCAGGTGATTGGGGTTTTTTTAATATCAAAACTGCAATTGTTTTTGTTGTTGCTTTAATTAAAACTAAAAATGCAAGTACTGGCAAATCCAATCGTCATCAAAACAAATGAGAGGCGCCAATTTATTTTCTTTACAAAAAAAACATTTGTTTGTACAATAGTTCTGTCAACGACTGTTGTCGATGAATTGGATTTAATTAACTTTTGTTCCGAGAATGTTCTCTCCGTTTGACTCCAGTGAATGTGTTTTGTGTAGATTACATCACCCGTTGCATAAGACACAGCCCGGTGCCGTTTTATATAACCTAAAGCCTCAAAATTGCACCGCAACTTTTGTGAGTCCGGGAAACAGGAAAAAAGCTGGTGAGATCCCGCTTAAAAAAAAAAATTTCACTCTCTATTGTCGAAATAAGGTGCTGATGTCGTCATAAGCAACATCATTAAAAACTCTAAACAGTTGAAATTTGCAATCCTAACAAGCTATAATTTTTCACCGTCACGGCCACAGGGTTATTGCACAGCGGTTCCCTTTATTATTCAACACAAAATTGTGAACATTACTTAACAGTGATATTCGGTAAGCGAAGAGACATGGTTGTTGCTTGCCACGTTGCTTAAACTGTGCAAACATATCACACGTACATCAATCTGAAAATGGGGACGGCTAAATGTGACTTATGAAAGGTCCTGCAGTTACATAGCAGCCACGGGTCAGGCTGAAATGTTAAATGCCATCTGCTTTCTTCTCCTTCATTGGCTTTGTGAAACTAATGCCCCACTAATGCCCCTGTCCCACTACTAATGGTTCCTGCTCTATATTTCATACTCCCACAGTGAGAATAGTGTTGTTCTCATTTCTCCTTTAGCTGTGGGTGTAATAAGAAAAATGATTGCATTTGAGTAATGTGCTGAGCTGAAAACACACTGGATGTCAAATTGAATTAGAGATTGTAATTCATTAAGAATCTAATTTTTGACGATACAAAGTGACCAGATATCAAATGACCTACCTAACACAAATCCAAAAGATCCCCATGTGGAAATAAAAGTTCCGAGAAGAATTCTTGCAAATGTTATGGTAGTGGACTAATTGTTAAAATACTAGATTAGAAATCTAGGGCACTGAACTAACCACAAGGGGATTCGTTCAAATCCCCCTATGCCACGCGTAGAATTCAAATACAATTAAATCTGGAAGTTTTGATCAACTTTCATTGCTGTTGCTCGATTGAGGTTTTCTCTGGGTGCTCCAGTTCCCTCCCACAATTCAAAAACATGCAGCTTGTAGGTTAATCGCCTTCTGTAAATTATTCCTAGGGTGTAGGATAGTATTGATGTACAGGGTGATCGATGGTCGGTGTGGACTTGGTGGGCCGCAGGGCCTGTTTCCACGCTGTATCTCTAAACAGGAAATAACACAAAATGCTGCAGTAACTCAGCGGGTCAGGTAGCATCTCCGGAGCGCATGGACAGGTGACGTTTTAGGTCATTGCCCTTCTTCATACTGATCTCAATCCATGTTCTCCACAGATGCTGCCCGACCTGCTGAGTTACTCCACCACTTGGTGTCCTATTGTGTAATCCAGCATCTGCATTTCCTTTATGTGAGAACCAGTCTGAAGAAGGCTCCCAACCCGAAACTTCATTTATCCATTTTCCACCACAGATGCTGCCTGCCCTGTTGAGTTCCCCCAGCACTCTATTTCTTGCTCAAGGATACTGCATCTGCAATTTCTTTTTAAAGTTCCAGTCCCCGCAGCTTCTCATTATAGAGTGAAAATACCAATTATGGAACCAGTCTAGTGAATATTCACTGCCCTCCCTGTATATCTTGTACATTCTTTTAGTTAAGAGATCAAAAACTCTACATAGTACTAAAGATGTGGTCTCACCAAGGCCTTATAAAATTGCAATATCACTTCCTTACTTCTGTATTGATGTCCTCTTGTAATAAAAAAACTAATATCCCATTTGGCCTCTTAACCACTAGCCACCCTGCATGTTGACCTTGGGTATACAAGTAGCTTCAGGACCTATTGATCATCAAGTGTATCCAATCTCCCACCATTTAACAGGCACTGTGCTTTTACTATTATGTGCTTCAATGCCACATTTCCACATCATATTCTATCTGTGAACATCAATCAAATTGCTGTGTAACTTTTCAAACTCCAGGAAGTTTGCCTGCGCCTGCATAATCCTCTCTGGTGAATTTAATTCTTGCACTCCATACTCAGACAAAAAGTTGATATTGTAGTGGCCAGAGGATCTGGGGTGACGGAGGAACTGAAGGAAATCCACATTAGGCAAGAAATGGTGTTGGATAGACTGATGAGCCTGAAGGCTGATAAATCCCCAGGGCCTGATGGTCTGCATCCCAGGGTACTTAAGGAAGTGGCTCTAGAAATCGTGGATGCATTGGTGATAATTTCCCAATGTTCTATAGGCTCAGGATCAGTTCCTGTGGATTGGAGGGTAGCTAATGTTATCCCACTTTTTAAGAAAGGCGGGAGAGAGAAAAAGGGAATTATAGACCAGTTAGCCTGACATCGGTGTTGGGGAAGATGCTGGAGTCAATTATAAAAGATGAGATAGCCGAACATTTGGATAGCAGTAACAGGATCGGTCCGAGTCAGCATGGATTTACGAAGTGGAAATCATGCTTAACTAATCTTCTGGAATTTTTTGAAGATGTAACTAGGAAAATGGACAAGGGAGAGCCAGTGGATGTAGTGTACCTGGACTTTCAGAAAGCATTTGATAAGGTCCCACATAGGAGATTAGTTGGCAAAATTAGGACACATGGTATTGGGGGTAGAGTGCTGACATGGATAGAGAAGTGGTTGGCAGACAGGAAACAAAGAGTATGGATTAACGGGTTCCTTTCAGAATGGCAGGCAGTGACTAGTGGCGTACCACAAGGTTCGGTGCTGGGACCGCAGCTATTTACAATATACATCAATGATTTGGATGAAGGGATTTAAAGTAACATTAGCAAATTTGCAGATGACACAAAGCTGGGTGGCAGTGTGAACTGTGAGGAGGATGCTATGAGAATGCAGGGTGACTTGGACAGGTTGGGGGAGTGGGCAAATGCATGGCAGATGAAGTTTAATGCTGATAAATGTGAGGTTATCCACTTTGGTAGCAAAAACACGAAGGCAGATTACTATCTAAATGACGTCAAGTTGGAAAAAGGGGAAGTACAACGGGATCTGGGGGTACTTGTACATCAGTTTATGAAAGTAAGCATGCAGATACAGCAGACAGTATAAAAAAGCGAATGGCATGTTGGCCCTTATAACAAGAGGAATCGAATATAGGAGCAAAGAAGTCCTTCTGCAGTTGTACAGAGCCCTAGTGAGACCACACCTGGAGTATCGTATGCAGTTTTGGCCCCCCAATTTGAGGAAGGACATTCTTGCTATTAAGGGAGTGCAGCATAGATTTACAAGGTTAATTCCCGGGATGGCAGGGCTGTCATATGCTGAGAGAATGGAGCAGCTGGCTTGTACACTCTGGAGTTTAGAAGGATGAGAGGGTATCTCATTGAAACATATAAGATTGTTATGGGTTTGGACATGCTGGAGGCAGGAAACATGTTCCCGATGTTGGGAGAGTTCAGAACCAGGGGCCACAGTTTAATAATAATAATAATAATAATAATAATTTGTTTATAGGGACAGTGCATATTAATGAACATTTGCATGTAAATATGCGAGATTGTAGCCAATCAGTAGCTAATTTCCGTCTAGTAAGGAGTAAGCCATTTAGAACGGAGACGAGGAAACACTTTTTCTCACAGAGAGTGGTGAGTCTGTGGAGTTCTTTGCCTCAGAGGACGGTGGAGGCAGGTTCTCTGGATGCTTTCAAGAGAGAGCTAGATAGAGCTCTTAAAAATAGCGGAGTCAGGGGATATGGAGAGAAGGCAGGAACGGGGTACTGATTGGGGATGATCAGCCATGATCACATTGAATGGCGGTGCTGGTTCGAAGGGCCGAATGGCCTACTCCTGCACCTATTGTCTATTGTTGATTGTTGGATTTGTTTTCAGCTTTGACAAATTGCTGGAAGCAGACGGCTCAACATTTCCCCAAATTTCCATTGAAATTAAGAAATGATGCCGCTTGATTAGAGGAGAAAGCCCTGTTTCCCACATGCATCAGGCTGAAGCATAATAGGCCTTATTCACTGCGGCAGGGCATGTGATAGCGTTTTGCTCGTTGACTTTCCATTGCGTGTCCTTTTAGATTTTTAATTTCTCATACAAAACATTTAAAGTGCGGGATGATAATTGCACTGAAAGATAAATAGGCCAACCAAATATCCAGCTGCTAGAGCTGCTGCCTCACAGCACCAGAGACCCAGCATTTAATCCTGGCCTCCAGTGCTGTCTGTGTGGAGTTTGAACGTTCTTCCTGTGACCTCGTGGGTTTCCTTCAGCTGCTCTGGTTTCCTCCCCGATCTCAAAGACGTGCGGGCTTGTAGGTTAATTGGCCTCTAAAATTGCCCCTAGTTTGTAGTGTGTAGGGATAACATAGAACGAGGGTGAACGGGTGATCAATGGTCGGCATGGACTTGGTGGGCCGAAGGGCTTGTTTCCATGCTGTATCTATCAATCAATCAATCAATTTTGTTCGCCACATCAGGATAAAGGATTGAGACACAAACTGTGCAAGGTCTGACAAGCAACATCAGAGTTGCCAAGTTCAATACTAATTTGGGTATTACAAGAAAACTCAAAACTAGCTTAACAGATAGAGTAAAAAGAAAAAAAGCAAATTTTACATTTCTGTAATTTCCTCGAAATAAGATGCCAGATGTTTATCTGTTGATTTTATCAGTTAATCAGTTGCCAGGAAGGTTTTCAGGGTAGGTTTATACATTGTAGAAACAAAGAACTGCAGATGCTGGTTTACATCAAAGATAGACACAAAGTGCACGAGATTGATCCCTGGGATGGCGGGACCGTAGTAGAGCAAGAATTTCATTGTCCTATCTGGGACACATGACGATACACTCTCTTGACTTGACTTGACTGTCATATGAGGAAAGATTGAAAAGACTAGGCTTGTATTCACAGGGGTTTAGAAGGATGAGGGGGTATCTTATAGAAACATATAAAATTATGAAAGGATTGGACAAGCTAAAGGTGAGGCCATTTAAGACTGAGGTGAGAAAAAACTTTTTCACCCAGAGTTGTGAATTTGTGGAATTCCCTGCCACAGAGGGCAGTGGAGGCCAAATCACTGGATGGATTTATGAGAGAGTTAGATAAAGCTCTTGGGGTTAGTGGAATCAAGGGATATGGGGAGAAGGCAGGCACGGGTTATTGATTTGGGACGATCAGCCATGATCACAATTAATGGTGGTGCTGGCTCGAAGGGCCGAATGGCCTCCTCCTGCACCTATTTTCTGTGTTTCTATCTCAGCGGGTCAGGCAGCATCTCTGCTGGAAAAGGATAAGAGATGAATCGGGTCACTTTTTCAGAAGAAAGGTCCCGACTCGAAACTCACCTCGTCCTTTGCTCCAGAGATGCTGCCTGACCCATTGATTTACTCCAGCAACTATCTTAAGTTTACACATCATTGGCCATTACAGACTTGGTTGTGTGAGGGACATGTCTGGCAACTCAATGTTTAGATTCTGAAGAAGGGTTTCGGCCCGAAACGTCGCCCATTTCCTTCGCTCCATAGATGCTGCTGCACCCGCTGAGTTTCTCCAGCATTTTTGTGTACCTTCGATTTTCCAGCATCTGCAGTTCCTTCTTAAACATTCAATTATGGGTGATCTATTTTATCCTCTCAATCCCACTCTCCTGCCTTTGCCATGTAACATTTGACGCCTTTACTAATTAAGAAACTATCAATCTCTGCTTTAAAAATAACAAATGTCTTGGACTCCACAGCCATCCGTGGAGTTAAATTCAACAGATTCACCACCCTCTAGCTATAGAAATTCTTCTTCATCTTCATTCTAAAAGCATCAGGATTGTCAGAGTGGGTGATATTAACTTCCCCATAATTGAGTGCGACTTGCTCAATGCAAGAGGCTCAGACAGGGCAAAATAGGTGTATCTAGGTGAGTTTCTTGAAGCAATATGTGGATAATCTAATGAAAGGATACTGAGACCATATTCAAAGTCAAAGTCAATTTTATTCATCACATGCAGTGAAATGAATTTGCCAGCAGCGAAATACTTAAAAACTTTGACTTTAACTTTCTTGAAGCAATATGTGGATAATCCAATGAGAGGATATTGAGACCATACTGGACCTTATATTAAGAAACAAGCCTAGCCAGGTGACTGGTGTTTCAGTGAGAGAACATTTTGGAAACAGTGATCACAACATTAAGTTTCAATGAAGCTATGAATAAGGATAAGTACTGTATAGACCTTGGGTGAATGGACAAAATTGATGGAGGACAAATGACAACATTAGATAGCAGCTAGCGAGAGTAAATTGGTAGCTGCCATTATTAAATACCGGGTAATCCACATCTGACACGTGGAAGACACAAGAAACTCCAGATGCTTGAATCTTGAGCAAAACACAAAGTGCTGGAGGAACTCAATGGGTCAGGCAGCATCGAAGATAGACACCAAAAGCTGGAGTAACTCAATGGGTCAGACAGCATCTCTGGAGAATAGGAAAAAGTGACGTTTCGGCTCACGACCCTTCCTCAATCTTGGGGCAGGCAGCATCTATGGAAGGAATGAACAGATTACTTTTAGGGTGAGGTTTCAGGTCTGAAGAAGGGTCCCGACATGAAATGTCATTTGTCTATTCCCTCCGCAGATGCTGCCTGACACATTGAGTTCCTCCAGCATTTTGTGTTCTGATAAGTGGGAGGTTTTCAAAGGCCAGCTGATCACTGATCAGCTTGTTCCTGTGAGGAGGGACAAGAATAGCTATTTAAGAAAACCTTGCTGAGGAAGGTTGTAAATTTGGTGAAAAAAAGGAAGCATACAGTATATAAGGTTAGGGAAGATAAAATCAAACAAGGCCTTTAAGGAATATAAGATACAAGATACATGTATTTGTCACATGTGCCAGTTGACACAGTGAGATGTGTAGTCATCATACAGCTATACAATAAAATAAAGAACACAACACACGATAGAGTTCAACATAAAACATCCCCATACAGCAGAATCAAAAGTTTCACTGTGAGGGAAGGCACCAAAGTCAGTCTCTTCCTCTGATGTTCACCCATGGTCGGGGCCTCCGGAGCCCTCCGCAGTCGCCGCTACGGGCAGCCCGCCGCTCAGGCCCGCTCGCCGGGGTGATGGAAGTCCGACGTCGGAACAGGAGGCCAACCCCAGCGGCTTAGACCTCCAAATCGTCCGCTTCCCACCGGAGTCCGCAGCTCTCGATGTCTCCAGGCCGCCCCGGGCGGAGATACAACGCTGGCAGCCCTCGGCAAAGGGCCCCAGGGACTCCGCGATGTCGGTCAGCGCTGCCTGAGCTGGGAGCTCCGCGAACCACAGCCCCGCTTCAAACGGCGATCCAGGTAGGTATCGCCCGCTCTGCGATGAATCCAGCGCTGCGCCGCTGCTGCCGAAGCTCTGGTCCGGTCATAGAAGAGTAGAAATAACTCCCTGTACATTCTCCCTTTGACCATGTGGCCGATTAGGAAAAGGGGAAATGCAATGAGACCTGGGTGCCATGGTACACCAGCCATTGAAAGTAGGCATGCAGGTGCAGCAGGCAGTGAAGAAAGCAAATGGTATGTTAGCATTCATAGCAACAGGATTTGAGTATAGGAGCAGGGAGGTTCTACTGCAGTTGTACAGGGTCTTGGTGAGACCACACCTGGAGTATTGCATACAGTTTTGGTCTCCTAATCTGAGGAAATACATTCTTGCCATAGAGGGAGTACAGAGAAGGTTCACCAGACTGATTCCTGGGATGTCAGGACTTTCATATGAAGAAAGACTGGATAGACTCGGCTTGTACTCGCTAGAATTTAGAAGATTGAGGGGGGATCTTATAGAAACTTACAAAATTCTTAAGGGGTTGGACAGGCTAGATGCAAGAAGATTGTTCCCGATGTTGGGGAAGTCCAGAACAAGGGGTCACAGTTTAGGGACAAGGGGGAAATCTTTTAGGACCGAGATGAGAAAAACATTTTTCACACAGAGAGTGGTGAATCTCTGGAATTCTCTGCCACAGAAGGTAGTCGAGGCCAGTTCATTGGCTATATTTAAGAGGGATGTGGCCCTTGTGGCTAAAGGGATCAGGGGGTATGGAGAGAAGGCAGGCACAGGATACTGAGTTGGATGATCAGCCATGATCATATTGAATGGCGGTGCAGGCCCGAAGGGCCGAATGGCCTACTTCTGCACCTATTTTCTTGTTTCTATGTTTCTCCGGGTGTCCCGGTTTCCTCCCACATTCCAGACATGCAGATTTGTAGGTTAATGGCTCTGTAATCTGGTGTTGTAAAGCAGCAACTCTACTCGCTGCGCCACTGTGCCACCTCAATTGTGCTCATTGTACTCGTATAGTATGTATTGTATGACTTAATGGATAATGTGCAGAACAAGCATTTCACTGTATCTCTGTACACATGACAATAAAGAAACCATTAACCTCAATAGAAAGTGTCACACCATTCAATGCTCTTTAATGTTGATGCAGACAGCAAATATGCTTTGGTCAGAAACTACTGGCAAAGCAGCATAACCCAGACTGTAACTTAACCCTTTCAAAGAAGCAAATGTTGGGTCCTCTATATTACATTGATTAAGCATTAATGTTTTGAATTAGCGAGGCTTATCCATGTTGTAGTCGTTTTAACATGGATAAGTATTGAAAATTCAAAGTGATGCAAAATAATAATAAGGTGCAGGAGAGGCAAGTGATGTCACTAAATTAACAGAGCATAGAACTAACATGGAAAAAGAAATAAAACATTTTGAAAATAAAGCAGAAAAAGGGAGTTTGGTTTAGTTGACAAGTATCTCTCCAGTATAATGACTAAGCGCTCATTCTTTTACTGTGTTCCCTTAAATGATTCTCTGTCCCTTTTTCTCTATTTCCTGGCTTCGCCTCATTTCACCCACTGTCCCGCACCCACCATGCCTCTTCCCCCAGTCCCCTTCTAACCTACAGCCAATAGCCAGCAAAGCAGTAGGCAGGTAGTGCAGGAGTCCCCTGCGGTCATCTCCCTCCTAAACAGGTATACCATTTTGGATACTGTTGAGGGAGATGGCTCATCAGGGGAATGCAGCAGCAGCCAAGTTCATGGCACCATGGGTGGCTCTGCGGCACATGAGGGGGGGAAAAAGAGTGGAAGGGCAATAGTAATAGGGGATTCAATTGTCAGAGGAATAGATAGGCGTTTCTGCGGCCGCAAACGAGACTCCAGGATGGTATGTTGCCTCCCTGGTGCAAGGGTCAGGGATGTCACTGAACGGCTGCAGAACATTCTGGAGGGGGAGGGTGAACAACCAGTTGTCGTGGTGCATATTGGCACCAACGATATAGGTAAAAAAAGGGATGAGGTCCTACAAGATGAATTTAGGGAGCTAGGAGATAAACTTAAAAGTAGGACCTCAAAGGTAATAATCTCTGGATTACTACCAGTACCACGGGCCAGTCAGAGTAGAAATAGGAGGATATTGCAGATGAATACGTGGCTTGAAAAATGGTGCAAGGGGGAGAGATTCAAATATTTAGGGCATTGGAACCAGTTCTGGGGGAGGTGGGACCAGTACAAACAAGACGGTCTGCACCTGGACTGGAATGGAACCAATGTCCTTGGGGGAGTGTTTGCTAGTGCTGTCGGGGAGGATTTAAACTAATGTGGCAGGGGGATGGGTGCAAGAGCAGAGAGACAGGGGGGTGTAAAATGAGGGTAGAAGCAATAGGTAGCAAGGTGAAAAGTAAAAGTGGCATGCAGACAAATCCAGGGCAAAAATCAAAAAGGGCCACTTTTCAACATAATTGTATAAGGGGTAAGAGCGTTGTAAAAACAAGCCTGAAAGCTTTGTGTCTCAATGCAAGGAGTATTCGTAATAAGGTGGATGAGTTGAACGTGCAGATAGCCATTAATGATTATGATATAGTTGGGATCACGGAGACATGGCTCCAGGGTGACCAACGCTGGGAGCTGAACATCCAGGGATATTCAATATTCAGGAGGGATAGAGAGAAAGGAAAAGGAGGTGGGGTAGCGTTGCTGGTTAGAGAGGAGATTAACGCAATGGAAAGGAAGGACATTAGTTTGGAGGATGTGGAATCGGTATGGGTAGAGCTGCGAAACACTAAGGGGCAGAAAATGCTGGTGGGTGTTGTGTACAGGCCACCTAACAGTAGTAGTGAAGTTGGAGATGGTATCAAAGAGGAAATTAGAAATGCGTGCGACAAAGGCAAAAGAGTTATAATGGGTGACTTCAATCTACATATAGATTGGGTGAATCAAATTGGCAGGGGTGCTGAGGAAGAGGATTTCTTGGAATGTATGCGGGATAGTTATCTAAATCAACATGTAGAGGAACCAACGAGAGAGCAGGCTATTTTAGACTGGGTATTGAGTAATGAGGAAGGGTTAGTTAGCAGTCTTGTTGTACGTGCCCCCTTGGGCAAGAGTGACCATAATATGGTTGAGTTCTTCATTAGGATGGAGAGTTACATTGTTAATTCAGAAACAATGGTTCTGAACTTAAAGAAAGGTAACTTTGAGGCTATGAGACGTGAATTGGCCAAGATTGACTGACAATTAATTCTAAAAGGGTTGACGGTGGATATGCAATGGAAGACATTTAAAGACTGCATGGATGAACTACAAAAATTGTTCATCCCAGTTTGGCAAAAGAATAAATCGGGGAAGGTAGTGCATCCGTGGATAACAAGGGAAAACAGGGATAGTATCAAAGCGAAGGATGATGCGTACAAATTAGCCAGAAAAAGCAGCATACCAGAGGACTGGGAGAAATTCAGAGACCAGCAGAGGAGGACAAAGGGCTTAATTAGGAAAGGAAAAATAGATTATGAAAGAAAACTGGCAGGGAACATAAAAACTGACTGCAAAAGTTTTTATAGATATGTGAAAAGAAAGAGATTAGTTAAAACAAATGTAGGTCCCTTGCAGTCAGAAACAGGTGAGTTGATCATGGGGAACAAGGATATGGCGGACCAATTGAATAACTACTTTGGTTCCGTCTTCACTAAGGAAGACATAAATAATCTGCCGGAAATAGCAGGGGACCGCGGGTCAAAGGAGTTGGAGGAATTGAGTGAAATCCAGGTTAGTCGGGAAGTGGTGTTGGGTAAATTGAATGGATTAAAGGCCGATAAATCCCCAGGGCCAGATAGGCTGCATCCCAGAGTACTTAAGGAAGTAGCTCCAGAAATAGTGGATGCATTAGTAATAATCTTTCAGATCTCTTTAGATTCTGGAGTAGTTCCTGAGGATTGGCGGGTAGCAAACGTAACCCCACTCTTTAAGAAGGGAGGGAGAGAGAAAACGGGGAATTACAGACCAGTTAGTCTAACATCGGTAGTGGGGAAACTGCTAGAGTCAGTTATTAAAGATGGGATAGCAGCACATTTGGAAAGTGGTGAAATCATTGGACAAAGTCAGCATGGATTTACGAAAGGTAAATCATGTCTGACGAATCTTATAGAATTTTTCGAGGATGTAACTAGGTGGATAGGGGAGAACCAGTGGATGTGGTGTATCTGGACTTCCAGAAGACTTTCGACAAGGTCCCACATAAGAGATTAGTATACAAACTTAAAGCACACGGCATTGGGGGTTCAGTATTGATGTGGATAGAGAACTGGCTGGCAAACAGGAAGCGAAGAGTAGGAGTAAACGGGTCCTTTTCACAATGGCGGGCAGTGACTAGTGGGGTACAGCAAGGCTCAGTGCTGGGACCCCAGCTATTTACAATATATATTAATGATCTGGATGAGGGAATTGAAGGCAATATCTCTAATTTTGCGGATGACACTAAGCTGGGGGGCAGTGTTAGCTGTGAGGAGGATGCTAGGAGACTGCAAGGTGACTTGGATAGGCTGGGTGAGTGGGCAAATGTTTGGCAGATGCAGTATAATGTGGATAAATGTGAGGTCTTTGTGCCTTCCCTCATGGTGGGGGCCATTGTGGGGGGATGTTCTTTATGTTTAAATCTGTTATTAATGTTATGTCTGTATTCTTTCTTTATGAGCTGCGTTGGCAAGAAGAATTTCACTACACCTAGGTGTATGTGCAATAAATAACCTTTGAACCTTTGAGGTTATCCATTTTGGTGGCAAAAACAGGAAAGCAGACTATTATCTAAATGGTGGCCGATTAGGAAAAGGGGAGATGCAGCGAGACCTGGGTGTCATGGTACACCAGTCATTGAAAGTAGGCATGCAGGTGCAGCAGGCAGTGAAGAAAGCGAATGGTATGTTAGCTTTCATAGCAAAAGGATTTGAGTATAGGAGCAGGGAGGTTCTACTGCAGTTGTACAGGGTCTTGGTGAGACCACACCTGGAGTATTGCGTACAGGTTTGGTCTCCAAATCTGAGGAAGGACATCATTGCCATAGAGGGAGTGCAGAGAAGGTTCACCAGACTGATTCCTGGGATGTCAGGACTGTCTTATGAAGAAAGACTGGATAGACTTGGTTTATACTCTCTAGAATTTAGGAGATTGAGAGGGGATCTTATAGAAACTTACAAAATTCTTAAGGGGTTGGACAGGCTAGATGCAGGAAGATTGTTCCCGATGTTGGGGAAGTCCTGGACAAGGGGTCACAGCTTGAGATGAGAAAAACTTTTTTCACACAGAGAGTGGTGAATCTCTGGAACTCTCTGCCACAGAGGGTAGCTGAGGCCAGTTCATTGGCTATATTTAAGAGGGAGTTAGATGTGGCCCTTGTGGCTAAGGGGATCAGAGGGTATGGAGAGAAGGCAGGTACGGGATACTGAGTTGGATGATCAGCTATGATCATATTGAATGGCAGTGCAGGCTCGAAGGGCCGAATGGCCTACTCCTGCACCTAATTTCTATGTTTTCTATGTTTACACCTCATCCTCTGGCTTCACATTTCACTCCTCTTCGCTCTTTACCTTATAGCCTGTTGTCTCCTTTTAAATCTCTAATCTTGGTCCACCCATCTGCCAATAAAAACAAAACCTTCACCTGTATCCACTTATCATTCACCAAGTGTTGTCTTGTCCCACCTCCCCCTTTACAGCTTTTACCGTACTACAATCTGTCCGAATTTGGATCCCGAGCCAAAACTTCATCTATCCATGTCTTAATAATAATAATAATAATAATAATAATAATAATAATATCTTTTATTGTCATTGCACATAAGCGCAACGAGATTTGGTATGCAGCTTTCATCCGATATCATAACTTAAATAACTAATAAAATTTAGATTTAGATACCCCGAGAACATGGTTTGTAAAAAGAACAGTAAAATAGTCAAAACAGTTCAAACAGACTAAAGTGCAGATGCAGATGTGTCTGTGCGACGTGACCATCCGAGGGAGACAGTCCATGGGGGGTGGGGGGCACTCAGCAGGGCCGGTTCAGAGCCGCTATAGCTCTGGGAATGAAGCTGTTCCTGAGTCTGGAGGTTCGGGCGTAGAAGGCCTTCGAACATAGATCAGTACAGTGCAAGAACAGGCCCTTCGGCCCACCATGTCTGTGCCAAAATTGTCTTCCAGAGATACTGTTGACCCACTAAATTACTCCAGCACTTTGTTTTTTCATTGTAACTGTATCTGCTGGTCCTTGTGCCTACCATTACTTTGTTTAATGTTTTGAATGGGATGAACTTGTTGGGGCTGTGAACAATTAAAATGGCCATGTCCAAAACCAAGACTTTGCTTTAAAAAAAAATGTATTAGATTTACAGGTTTGAGATGGAGTTCAAGACATCATTGAAAGGAGACGCTCAATAAGCAAGGGTTGGCTAGGCTAAAAAAGAACATGCATCAGTGCATCCCTTACATCTCAGAATGTTTGAAAGCACGCCAGTTAGCCAGGTTAACATTCTATTCCAGTGGGTAAACATGACAACCAATTTGTGCAAAAACAGCAGATTAAATGAATGACAGCTTAATCTGTTTTCAATGACTGATCAAAGGGGAGACCTTAGCCAGAACGCCAAATAAATAGTTATTTTGCTAGTGCCTACAGTGCACAACGACCTCCGACAAGCTTTGAAGAGGCAGGCTGAATCCGACATTGGAGTGGCAACGTGTGGCAGTGGTAGAGTTGCTGCCTTACAGCGCGGGAGACTCGGGTTCGATCCTGACCTCGGGAGCTGTCTGTGTGAAGTTTATACTTTCTCCCTGTAATTGTTTGGGTTTTCTCCAGGTGCTCCAGTTTCCTCAAACACTCCAAAGGCATGTAAGTTAATTGGCCTTAGTAAAATTGTAAATTGTCCCTAGTGTCTAGGATAGTGCTAGTGTACAGGGTGGTCATTGGTGCTCGCTTGGTGGGCCGAAGGGCCTGTTTTCAAGCTGTACCGCTAAAGTCTAAAGACTGCTTGAACTATTACAGCCTCTGACTCAGAAGTGTGAATGTTCCCAAAATGAATCAGCCTGATATTTCGATGATTATGTAATGTTGTTGTTATGTATGCAGAACTTTGGAGACTGATCAGGGAAAAATCATATGGTGCAAAATAGTACTTGGGCATTATAAATGTTTTGGGGCATTATACAAAGTGTGATTAATTCACACTTGAACTTTTAACCTGTGAATTGTCTTAATGTCCAAAATAGTTCCAGATCACAGTTGATCTTGGCACCAGAACCACTGTTGGCAGCACCAACTAAGTGAAAATGTAATCATCCTAAGTGGCGATGTACTCTGCAGGAAATCTGCAAGTCATTGTTCATATGATAAATGTCACAGAATGAAGGTCACAAGAGTTGGACTGGAACTAATAAGTGCAAGAAGGGACATAGAGAGTAGGAGGGAAAAACCCCCCAGACTAAATTGGCTGGATTAACGTATGACGACGGCTCTGGGTCTGTACTTGCTGGAGTTTAGAAAGATTAAAAGGGGAGATTGACAGGCTCTTGATTGGTAACGGTGTCAAAAGTTACCGGGAGAAGGCAGGAAAATGGGGTTGAGAAGGAAAATTAGATCAGCCATGATTGAAAGGCGGAGTAGGTTTAATGGGCTGAATGGCCTAATTCTGTTCGTATGTGTTATGAACGTGTTTAAAGACTTCATTATTTTCCATTATTACTATTATTTTCCACACCAAAATACTGAGAATTTCTCAGACTTATTAAGGATTTGGTGCCACTGGCTTTTAAGCACGGTCTTCTATCAATCTGAATTAAAAATCTGTAAGGATTAATGGAATAGTTCCTTGTGAAGATAAAGTGCATACTCCATATTGGGCAAGCAGAAATATTTTGGATAGGCAGTATAGCGTCGAGGTTTGGTGAACATGCAGAATGATCAGCGGTAGTTGCTGCCTTGCAGCACCGGAGACCCGGGTTCAATCCTGACCACAGGTGCTGACTCTACGGAGTTTGTACTTTCTCCCTGTGACCACGTGGATTTTCTCTGGGAGCTGCGGTTTCCTCCCACACTCTAATACATGCAGGTTTGTAGGTTAAATGGCATCTGTAAAATTGTAAATTGTCCGTAGTGTGTAGGATAGTGTTAAGAGTACGGGGTGATCGCTGGTTGACTCGGTGGGCCAAGGGCCTGTTTCTGCACTGTATCTATAAAGTCTAAAGTAAAGTCTAAAACTATAGGAAAGGCAAATACAGGTTTTATTACATATTCAGTACAACAATTGATACAATCTTTTACCATACATTAACTTAAATGTGATTGAACTTAACAAAAAATATTTTATCAAATTGGGAATATGAATGCAAGGATTGGTCTTATTCCCATTTTATCATTTCCCTTGTTTACTTAATTGTTTACTGAGGTTGCGGCATCTATTTTTCCAGGTTTTGTTTTCTCTCTCACGTCATCTACCATTTTAAATGAACTGCTGGAAACCAACAATGGAGTTTGAGTTGACCTATCAAGCCAGTTGCAACACTATTAATCAACATCAATTGAACACGGACAGCTGGCATTTCGTGTCAAGAGGGTCCTGACCAAAGACGTCGCCTATCCATGCTCGCCAAAGATGCTGCCTGACCCGCTGAGTTACTCCAGCAACGATCGACACACTGGTTTGTTTTGTAAGGCTTGACATTTTGAATACTGGGAACCCATTCAAGCCTGCTATGCATCAATAATCTCAAATCACACGTCATGAATTAGCTCCTCTGTATACAAACTAGAAATAATGCAGCAGTTCTCTGGGCGTTGTACAAAGCTAAATTGTCTGCTGTAGATGACGGCAGGCAAATTCCTGTCACACCAGTTCATTTCCAGTTTGTTTTTTATGATACCAGGTGAAATATACTAATCTTGAATCCTGAGAATGCTTTTTTTCTCCAAATTATTTATTTCCTTCAATATCAGGGCGACATTGTAACGTAATTCCTGGAACTTGGCAACAGGTAGCTGAAAGGAAGAAAAGAATAAGCAATAAGGGACTGAATATGTTTGTTAAATGGGCAAATCACCAAAGACAACTTGTCATACAATGATATTACAACTTTTTTTTATTTTGGATTTCTAGTACTCACAGTACTTTCCTTAAATAATTTCAGGTCTTCCCTCAAACCTCGACTTTTTTCTAAAAAGAGTTTTCTAAAAAGAGTTGTTTAGAGTTACAGTCCGGGAACAGGCCTTTCAGCCCACTGAGTCCATGCAGACCAGCAATCACCTGGTTCTATCCTACACAAGAGGGGCAATTTACAGAGGACAATTAACCTACAAACTCACACGTCTTTGGAATGTGGGGGGAAACCAGAATACCCAGAGGAACCCACAAGGTCACAGGGAGAACATGCAAACTCCATAAAGACAGCACGCGCAGTCAGGATCGAACACGGGTCTCCGGCGGTGTGAGGCAGCGGCTCCACTTCTGCACCATGTTTGACATCTGTAAAGCTGAAAGGTTCAAAGGAGATCACTGGAACAAAGGGGACCACAGAGAATGGTAGATGCTGCCCGGCCCGTCACAGCTACTTACCTCACCACCATCGCAGGCAGCTATTGGAGGTGCTGCCTCAAACAGGCAACCAATATCAGCAGAGTCCCACAACACCCTGGCCACACTCTCATATCACTCCTGCCATCAGGAAATGGTGACCATCAGATTAACGAAAAGCTTCTTCCCAACAACCATCAGGCTCTTCAACACTACATAATAGTAACCTCTCTATGAACCTTTAGGGGCTGTCTTGGTTGCACTAAGGACTTTGGGGATTTTTTACATTAGTATTGTGGTTATTAATTTATTGAATTTTGTTTATTATATATTATCTATTTGTATTATGTTTATCGGCCTGTTTTGCTGCCACAAGTAAGAATTTCTTTGTTTTGTTGTTGATACATGTGACAATTAAATCCTTTTGGCTCTTGAAGATTATACCTAAGTGGAGACTTGTATAGGTTATGAGTCTTTTCTTTAGTTTAGTTTAGAGATACAGTGTGGAATAATTCTACGTTATCCCAGTATCAAATCCTAAACACTAGGGGCAATTTATGGAACTAATTAACCTACAAACCTGCAACATCTTTGTAGTGTGGGAGGAAACCGGAGCGCCCGGAGAAAATCAATGCGGTAACAGGGAAAACGTGCAAACTCCACACAGACAGCACCCGAGATCAGGCTCACACCCAGGTGTCTGGACCTGAGGCAGAAACACCACCACCGTGACACTGTGCTGCCCCATGTTTCTCTAGGAATGATAAACTAGAAGTGACTCACAAAATCCTTTTTTTTTGTGGGAACCAGAGCTAGAAAATTAAATCATTATCATTACTGATGCTGAAGGGAATTTTAGAGGAACTCCTTGACCCACACAGTGATAAGGATATTGACCTTACTATTGCACACACAGTAGATGCACTGAAAGGTAAAGGAGAATAAAAATTTGGTAATAAAGTTAGACTGAATAGAATGAAATGAGTATTCAGGCTGTGTGGCCTATTTGAGCCTGGTGGTTCATTCCATGTATTTCTAGCATTTTCAATAAGTTTCAAAGAAAATATAACAGGGTGTTGAGGGTGTGGGTAGGGGGAGCTTTTGCATTTTTTAGCTTGAAATTGTGCAATCTGGTGCATACTGTAGCGACTCTTTTAACTTACAATTGAATGCAACATTTATGCTTTAAATTGCATTAGGTATGAATAAGGTTAGGCTAAATTACATTCCTAATTACATTCCACAGTAGAGCCAGGCTCTGATGAACAGGTGTAGCACATGACTGACGTTGTATATTCATGTATGGAAATCAGATTTAAATTCATGCTGTTATGCATATATGTATATAGAAAAAAACCCTAGAAACAAAGCAAGAGGAGTCGGACTTCCATAACTGCAAAAATAAATTAATCAACCTTACCCTTTGACTATGGAAACAAGACAAAAATAATGCCACATATTCAACCAAGTATATGGTTCAATGAAATTAAGATATATATGTAAAATTGGCTTACCATAGAATCCCATTGAAGCTAAATGTTCAAAAGTTCCATCATTAATATGTGACAAGTTTAGTACAAAGTTCACTTTCTCTAATCTGTGAAATTTGGTCAGAATGGTATACTTGTATCATTGCTAGGAGCGTTGAGTATAATGGTCAGGAAGTCATGATACAGCTACATGAATTTGGTCAGACCGCATTTGGAGTATTCCATGCAGTTCTGGTCGCCTCATTACAGAAAAGATGTGAGGGCTTTGGAGTGGGTGCAAGATTCAAGATTCAAGAGAGTTTATTGTCATGTGTGCCTGGTAGGACAATTAAGTTCTTGCTTTGCTTCAGCACAACAGAACACTGTAGGCACAGTACAAACCTGCACACCTTTGTGATGTGAGAGGAAAGCGGAGAACCCGGAGAAAACTCACGCAGTCACAGGGAGATGCTGGAGTAACTAGAGTGCCTTACGCTCTTGTACTTAGCACGACTGTGCTTAATGTATTAACCAATGTCACTGAATTGTATGGAAAAAAATAACTTCACTGTACTTAGGTACAGAGGTGAATAAAGTACCATTGACCCATTTACCTTGGAGATCTATTCACAGATTCTATACAAAAGTGCATCTTTCGCATGACAAAATGGTTAAATGGAGTCTGAGGGAATGCAGTGGAGCGGTAGAGGCGCTGCTTTGCAATGTCAGAGATCAAGGTTCAATCGTGCTGTCTGTGCGGAGTTTGAAGGTTCTTCCTATAACCGCGTGGGTTTTATTCTGGTACTCCGGTTTCCTCCCACACTCCAAAGACATGCAGATTTGTGGGTTAATTGGCTTTTGTAAATTGTAAATTGGCCCCAGTGTGTAGTATAGTGCAACTGTATGGGGTTATCACTGGTTGGCGTGGACTCTGTGGGCCGAAGCTTGTTTCAACACTGTATCTCTAAAATCTAAGAGTATTGGTAATCTTAGATGACGAGAAATGGTGACTCCCAATCTCCCAGCTATTAAAGGTTACAGAAGACAAGTTATTTGTAATTGCTCGTATCTCATTTTTTTAAAAGCCTCCGAGACTGGAATTTGGCCAAGATAGCACATTCAGAACGCATGGAGGTGATCTAGCCTGACATTCAGATCCAGTGAAGTCACCAGGCAGAAACTTCAGAGGCAAAGTTCAATGTACGTAGGTTTTACATTGCAGGTTTACAAGGTATGTATTTCTACCTCTGAGATCAAATGGGAAGGTGACAGCTAATCTAGGTAGAAGAGGATTATCAATTAGTGAATGGTTGCTTTAAGGCATTCAGGTGAGGAGCACTCAGGCGCAAACATACTATTATTTACATTCAGAACACCAAACAAAATGTAAAACAATCATTAGAATGGTTATGAAAGAATAACTTTGCTCAATAAATCTCTGGAAGCATGATCACCCATGGACAAAATTCAACATCCTAGTGCTAATCTGAATGTTCTAATATAAGTCGAACACTTAGATGCCGGACACAAACACAAACTATTCTATTCCTTTCATATTATTTGATACCATTTAGTCCTAATTCATAACTAGTACGGGTATATTGAATTGATTCACATATACAGCATGAAAACAGGCCCTTGGGCACAAAGTCGAAGTTGGCCATCGATCACCCGTTCACACTGGTTCTATGTTATCCCACTTTCTTATCCACACGCTACATACTTGGAGGGATATACAGAGGCCAATTAACCTGCAAACTCACATCTTTGGGATGTGGGAGGATACCGAAAGAAACCCATGGGGTCACAGGGAGAACGTGCAAACTCCGCAGACAGGATCCGAGGTTGGTATTGAACCTAGGTCTCTATTGGTGTCAGGCAGTGGCTCTACCAGCTGTGCTGATCTAACATGACTGAAGTGAGGATAGGAGAGCCACTTCCATGCACTGACCATTCAAATGTTCTTGCAATTTGCAATTATAAGTTCAAATGAATAAACCTAGAAGGGGGCCTTTAATTCGCTATAAATGCGGCTATCCAATTAATTCCAGTCCCATACTTGCTCCACCGTTGTTTGTCTTTCCTGTTCTAATATGGTAAAATGTTCTTAAGAAAAGGGGGACCTTAGTGAAAATTACGGGATAGTAAAGGCCCTGGATAGAGTTGATTTTGAAAGCATGTTTCCACTAATGGGAGAGTCTAGGACCAGAGGGCACAGTCTCAGAACAAAGGACATACTTTTATATAGAAGATGAGAAAGAGTGTATTTAGTCAGAGGATGGTGAATCTGTGGAATTAATTGCCACACACTCTCGTAAATCTCTGCACTTTTTCTCACTTAATGACATCCTTCATATAACATGGTGATCATACAATAAATTCCATAGCTTGAAGCCATTCTACCAGCACAAGCATCAAGAAAATTAGGTGGGAAAGAAAACATTGTGCTGATTTGTTTACTCCCCCCCCCCTCACATAAATTCTGTGTGAGTGAATTTCATTGCATATCTCAAATTTTTGGGTGGTGGTTTGTGAATTCTGTCAGGGTGAATTTCCATTCCCTGAACAGCCATAAAATGGGTGTTGCCTGCATAAATAACATAATCTGCACTTACATAATCATCTTTAACACCGAAATAATTCCCAAGTCACTCAGAGTCATAATTAAAAAAAACCCATAATATTTAATAGAGCACAGTGGTAGATTTGCAGCCTCACAACGCCAGAGACCCGGGTTCAATCCTGACAACAGGTGTCTATGTAGAGTTTGTACGTTCTCCCCGTTACCGCGTTGGTTTTTTCTTGATGCTTCGGTTTCCTCTCACACTCCAAAGATGTGCAGGTTTGTAGGTTAATTGGCTTCTTTAAAAATTGTAAATTGTCCCTAGCGTGTGGGATAGTGTTAGTATGCGGGATGATCGCTGGTTGGTGTGGACTCTGTGGGCCAAAAGGCCTGTTTCAACACTATCTCTAAAGCCTAAAAGAGTATTGGTAATCTTAGAGAAATGGTGACTTCCAATCTCCCAGCTATTAAAGGTTACAGAAGACAAGTTATTTGTAATTGCTTGTATCTCATTTTTTTAAAGCCTCCGGGACTGTAATTTGGCCAAGATAGCACATTCAGAACGCATGGAGGTGATCTAGCCTGAAATTTGGTTCCACTGGTCAACAGGCATAAACTTCAGAGGCAGAGTTCAGTGCTTCATTTGTGTTCGTATATAAATCAGCCCGATGGCACAGCGTTAGAGTTGCTGACTTACTGCACCAGAGTCCCAGGTTCAATCCTGACTATGGGTGCTGTCTGTATGAAGTTTGTACATTCTCCCTATGATCATGTGGGTTTTCCCTGGGTGTTCCGGATTCCTCTCACATTCCAAAGACTTACAGGTTTGTACATTAATTGGCTTCGATAAAAATAGTAAATTGTCCCTCGTGTGTAGGATAGTGCTAATGTACGGGGATCGTTGGTCGGTGTCGACTCGATGGACCAAAGGGCCTGTTTACGTGCTGTATCTCTAAACTAAATCAAATGGTATTATTTTGTTTTCCAGCCATGTGACATGTGTGTTTATTAATCATCTGCATCAGCATCTTTTCTTCCACAAAATAAGCACGGCATTGAACTCACAACTTTTAATTCTCTTTCACAGCACTGTTTTGTACTAATCATATGACTTGCTAGAATCTGGTCTTCTATTGAATTTAGTCTCCTTGAAGGAAAGAGTTTGTTACTTTGTGGTTGGCAGTACTGGGAAAAATTCTACAGCACGTATGACGTAAAAGGTTTCCACGCTTCTACCCACATTCATTCCATGTTATCCTCCCTGGCATTATCGTTCCAAGCTCACTGCAGTATCCTTCTCTACTCCGCAACATATCCATCATTTCTTCTTGGAATATCTTCCTGGATTGTACTAAACTTTAAGAAAGGCATCTGTGGAATTCATTGCCACAGATGGCGGTGGAGGCTCAGTCATTGGTTATTTTTAAGGCAGAGATGGACAGGTTCTGAATTAGTAAGGGTGTTCAAAGGTTACGGAGGGAAGGAAGGAGAATGGGATTGAGAGGGAAAGATAGATCAGCCATGATCGAATGACAGACCAGACACGATCGGCCAAATGGCCTGATTCTGCTCATATGAAGTCCCAAATGTGATCAAATCTTTGGTTATCCAAAGCAAAATATCCTGTTCTTTCGATTGTTCACAAAAATATCATGTTTTTCAAAGTAACTTGCACTACCATGGGCTTGTTTTTCTAAAATTTATACAAAAAGAATTGCAGATACTGGTTTAGAAAAAAAGACACAAAGTGCTGGAGTTACTCAGTGGGTCAGTCAGCATCTCAGAAGGACGAAGGCGAAATAAATAAACCTTCTGCCTATCACCCACACCCCTCTCGCCCGTTCCCACAAACCACGTGCCAGGCTTTGTTCCCCCTCTCCCTCCACCTCTTTTCCAGTTTTCTCTCCCTTACCTCAATTAGTCTGAAGGGTCCCCATCCAAAAGCTCATCTATCCATGCTCTCTAGAGACGCTGCCTGACCCGCTGAGTAACTCCAGCACTTTGTGCCTTGTTTTTCTAATTTTTTGTTTCGTTATTTGCATAGTCATTTTCTTTTTGCTATCTTGTATAATTTATGTTTATGTGTACGTAATATATGTTCACAGTCAGCTCTCACCTTCTGCCCCGTTGACTCAAAAATTGCTTCACGCCACGTAACTAATCTCATCTATCTTCTCCAGAAGGAAGCGTTCTTAGCGTGTAGGAAGGAACTGCAGATGCTGGTTTATACTGAAGTTTGACACAAAGTGCTGGAGTAACTCAGCGGGTTCCGGCAGCATCGCTGGAGAACATGGGTAGGTGACATTCCGGGTCAGGACCCTTCTTCAGACCGACCCACTGTCCCGATCCGAAACGTTGCCTATCCATGTTCTTTGGGGATGCTGTCTAACCCTAAGAAACCTTCGGTGGCAGGAAAAAAGTTAATGAAACTCCAAGATCAGAGAGTGTTCGAACTGTGAGAAGAACCATGAGTTCCAAGGAATACACGGTACTTTGCTTTGATAAAATGTGCAGTGCAGATTAAGGGCAATCATTTTACAGATAAATAGATGCGGGAGTAGGCCATTCGGCCCTTCGAACCAGCACCACCATTCACTGCGATCATGGCTGATCGCTGTGAGTTCCTGCCTTCTCCCCGTATCCCTTGACTCCGCAAAGAGCTCTATCTAATGGGCCTGTCCCACTTAGGCGATTTTTCAGCGGACTGCCGGCCACTGTCAAGTTGCGACTGGCAAGCGGGGGAAGTGCTGTCTAAAATATTCACACTGTGCAAAGCCAAGGAAACAGACACACATCGCGATGAACAGGAAGGTTGGCGCTGTAAAACGACGTCTAAAGCACAGTGTACGGTAAGTCCTTTAAAAGGGGGGGGGGGGTAGTGGAGACCCCCCCCATGAGCCAATGAAATTCACCGGTCAGCACAGGCTACAACCTACGAGAACCTACGACCTCCTGGCAACCCACCTCCGGCTCGGGAATTCTCGCTACTCTCCATGGCGTCTGTATTCTAGTTGCCGTGCCGACCATAATGAGGCCGCGACTAGTTCCCAGAATGCGGGAACTCCTCACGACCATGAAGGCGACTCCCCGGCAACCACCCGCGAACATGTGACGACCATGTGGCGAACGCATAGTCTCCTGCACTCGCCTAAAAGGGACAGGCCCATAACTCTCTCTTGAAAGCATCCCGAGAATCAGCCTCCACTGCTTTCTGAGGCAGAGAATACCACAGATTCACATCTCTCTGGGTGAAAAACCTTTTCCTCATCTCCGTTCTAAATGGCCTACCCCTTATTCTTAAACTGTCGCCCCTGGTTCTGTACTCCGCCAACATCGGGAACATGTTTCCTGCCTCGAGCGTGTCTAATCCCTTAATAATCTTATATGTTTCAATAAGATCCCCTCTAATCCTTCTAAATTCCAGTGTATACATGCCCAGTCGCTCCATACTTTCAACATATGACAGTCCAGCCATCCTGGGAATTAACCTCGTGAACCTATGCTGCACTCCCTCAATAGCAAGAATATCCTTCCTCAAATTTGGAGACCAAAACTGCACACAATACTCCAGGTGTGGTTTCACCAGGACCCTGTACAACTGCAGAAGGATCTCATTGTACTTTCCCTTTTCCTAATTGAACACCATTTAGATAATAATCTATCTTCCTGTTCTTGCCACCAAGTTGATAACCTCACATTATCCACATTAAACTGCATCTGCCATGCATCTGCCCACTCGCCCAGCCCGTCCAAGTCACCCATCATCCTCATAGCATCCTCCGCACGGTTCACACTGCCACCCAGATATGTGTCATCTGTAAATTTGCTCATGTTACTTTTAATCCCTTAAAATAAATCATACATGTATATTGTAAATAGCAGCAGTCCCAGCACCAAGCCTTGCAGTACCCAACTAGTCACTGTCTGCCATTCTGAAAGGTACCCCTTAATCCCTACTCTTTGTTTCCTGTCTGCCAACTAATTTTCTATCCATGTCAGTAACCTATCCCAATACCATGTGTTCTAATTTTGCCCACTAATTTCCTATGTGGGACCTTATCAAAGGCTTTCTGAAAGTCCAGGTGTACTACATCCACTGGTTCTCCCTTGTCCATTTTCTTAGTTACATCCTCAAAAAATTCCAGAAGATTAGTCAAGCATGATTTCCCCTTCGTCATAGAAAATCATCAAGCTGCGTGAACAATTGATGAGGTGTTAGGAACAACAGTATTTATAGTTACTAAGACTAGTGGTTAGCAGTATGTTACATTGAGAAATTGAAACAGTTCTTGACAGTTGCAAGAGCCTAATACAGCATTACTCCAATTCACTTATATAAGAAAGCCACCAAAGATTTTAAACTTTAAATCTGCAATTATATCTTATACAACAGAGAGCCGTACACCACAGGTACAGACCCTTCAGCCACTAATATCCGTGCCGAACACGATGTCACGTTATTCATCTCTGCCTGCACATGATCCGTATGCCTTAATCCCTGCATATCCATGTACTTATCCAACAGATAGACACAAAGTGCTGGAGAAGCTATATTTAAGATGGAGTTAGATGTGGCCCTTGTGGCTAATGGTATCAGGGGGTATGGAGAGAAGGAAGGTACAGGATACTGAGTTGGATGATCAGCCATGATCATATTGAATGGCGGTGCAGGCTCGAAGGGCCGAATGGCCTACTCCTGCATCTATTTTCTATGTTTCTATGGAGTAACTCAACGGGTCAGACAGCATCCAAAAAGGATGGGTGGCGATTCGGGTTGGGACCCTTCATCAGAATGTAACCCGCTGAGTTACTCCAGTGCTTTGCGTCTATCGTTAGTATAAACCAGCATCTGCAGTTCTTTGTTTCTACTCATCTTACAGCATCTTAAAGTCCACTATCGCATTTGCCTCTACCATTACTCCCAGCAGCATGTTCCAGGCACCCAACACTCTCTGTGTAAAACATTTGCCCTGGTCATTTTTAAACTTTGCCACTCTCACCTTAGAGCTGTCCTCTAATCCCCAATATTTCCACTTTTGGGGAAAATGTTTTGACTGTCTACTCTATCCGTGCCTCTCAGACGTTTAGATATTATCACGTCGCCCCTCAGCTTCCAATACTCCAGAGAAAACAATCTAAGTTTGTCCAACCTCTCACAGATAATACCCTCCAATCTAAGCAGCTTTCTGGTAAACCTCTTCTGTGCCCTCTCCAAATCCTTCCTGTAATGGGGCAGCCAGAATCTATAGCAGTATCTTTTCCTACTGGGTGATAAATGTAAGTATTGGTTAAATGTTTAGTTCAATTTAGAGATACAGCATGGAAACAGGCTCGGCGGCCCACCGAGTACCTGACCTCTGATCATCCATTTACACTAGTTCTGTTATCCCACTCTCTCATCCACTCCCTACACAATTTAAGGGGAAATTAAGGAGATCAATTAACCTACAAACCCACACATGCTTGGGATGTGGGCGGAAACCAGAGCACCTGGAAGAAACCCATATGGTCACAGGGAGAACGAGTAATCTCCACATAGACAGCACACGAGGTCAGGATCAAAACTGGATCTCTAGCACTATGAGCAGCAACTTTACCAGATGTACCACTGTGCTGCCCTAATCTTGGCTTGTGCTGACTAAAAATACAGGTTGGACTGTAAGATCTCCACTGGGACAAGAGGTGTGTATGACAAGGGTAATATTAAGTGCAATGATAATGATACATCTGAAAGCACACCATTCACGAGAGTTATGATATATATCTTAAAATACATTTAGCCAGTAAAAACATTGTGTGATGGAATTGAACAACTCAATGGACAGCAATGAATCAGAATTAATGAAACAGTAGATACATTGTAATATGTTCTTTGTTGGTCTCTGTGACCAAATCAGATAAGCTGAATGAAACACCAGATCTGGTTAGTCAAGATATTCCAGTTCTGGCAACAACATTGACTGCCTGAATCTTCCAATGGTGCAAAGGCTATGTTGGTTAGATGACCATGTTTATGCTTGGGTCCGAATGACCTGCATAAAATCATTAAAAACAGCACTATCCTCTGTCAATGATGAACAATATAACTGTACATTGTCACAGCATGTGCGGGCAAGGTGGCACAACTGGGTATTACAGCTGCCTCACAGCACCAGAGACCTAGGTGCGATCCTAACTTCGGGTGCTATCTGCGAGAAGTTTGCACGCTCTCCCTGTGACTGCGTGAGTTTACTCCGGGTGCTCCAGCTTCCTCTCACAACCTAACGACGTGCGGCTTTGTAGGCTAATTGGCCTCTGTAAATTGCCCCTAATGTATCGGGAGTGGATTAGAAAGTGGGATAATGTTGAACCAGTGTGAACGGGTGATCAATAGTCACCATGGACTTGGTGAGCTGAAGGGCCTGTTTCAATGCTCTGTCTTTGGACTTAATATGAACAAACCTAGTCCTAAAGGTTTTTACGATCTATATATCTGAAATGTGTTTTCATAGGTATGTTCATTTGAATAGTTATCATATTCAACTACTTTCCATACTGGATGGTACTACTGGAATTGTTGGCTATTTGCTTTGAACGATACGCAGGTTTTCCAAAGACTAACGCCGAGTAGTTGGAAGGACCTCGGGCAACAGAAATCATCGCTGATGTGTAATAAACTGGAAGGTATGATTCAAGTTATGATAAACATTTTGATGTACTGCCTTAAAGGTACTGTCAAGTCAGGGCAAGCTTATTGGCATTTGCACAATGCGGTGGGGTTGCGGTGCGATGAAAATCTTGCTTGCAGCAGTATCACAGACACATAGATCCAGACTACACACTAAAACATATATCACGTACACGTTAAACATAAATTATACAAGATAGTGAAAAGAAAATGACTATGCAAATAACAAAACAAAAAATTTGGAAAACAAGGCACAAAGTGCTAGAGTTACTCAGCGGGTCAGGCAGCGTCTCTGGAGGGCATGAATAGGTGAGGTTTTGGATGGGGACCCTTCAGACTAATTGAGGTGGAGAGAAAACTGGAAAAGAGGTGGAGGGAGAGGGGGAACAAAGCCTGGCAAGTGATTTGTGGAAACAGGCGAGGGGCGTGGGGGTGATAGGCAGATAGGTGGACAAAGGCAGAAGATTTATTTATTTGGCCTTCATCCTCCTGAGATGCTGCCTGCCCCACTGAGTAACTCCAGCACTTTGTGCCTTTTTTTTTCTAAACCAATATCTGCAATTCTTTGTGTATAAATGTTAGAAAATCAAGCCCATGGTAGTGTAAGTAACTTTGGAATAGTGTATAGAAAAATAAAAGCCAAGCTTTCGAGTCAGGACATTACTGGACACGTAACTAAAACCAGGGATAGACACAACATGTGGAGATTGGCAGCGGTGGAGAACAGTAACAGCATCACCAGGCCAGGCCGACCCCAGCAACTCTGACCGAGGTACACCGCCAGGCCAACGGGATTTCAAGGCCAAAATAAGACATTTTTAAGGATACAAGATGGTGCAGGAAACATGGGGAATTGTGTTCTTCGTCAGTGTAACCTTACAGTCTTACATTCTCGTACTTGGGTATGATTGTGCTTATGTATAGTAAAATCTTACTGAATTTTGTGCATACAAAGGAATTTTACTGTATATAGGTACATGTGACAATAAAAAACAGTTAGTTGAACCATTAAAATGCTAAAGTAATTCAGCAGGTCAGGCAGCATCTCTGGAGAACATGGATAGGTGACGTTTCGAATCGGGACCCTTCTTCAGACTGAAGAGAGTCTGAAGAAGGGTCCCAACCAGAAATATAATCTATCCATTTTATCCAGAGATGCTGTCCGACCCGCTGAGTTAGTCCATCATTTTGTGTTGATCTTTGGTATAAACCAGCATCTGCAGTTCCTTTTTATTATGTTTGTACATAAAACCAGGGACTCGATCCAGAACCAGCCAAAATGAAAACATATTTGGAGATCCCAACACCAATAGACGTGACAGGAATCTAATTACTAGGACACATTTGATACCAGCTTAAGTGCCATTCATCTAAAGACTTGAAGCTCCTCTGAGAATTACATGGAGAAATGGAAATTAGTTTTGGGGGAAAATGCCACGAAGTTTTACTTTAATTGTTTATTATTAACGGCTGCCCCTTCATCATTCTTGGATAGATGACCTCAAGTGGGAGATTATTTTGTATCGTGCATCTCAGGAATCTGGGGCAACATTGAGGCACATGGACAATGTCCCTGTGCATCAAGGATATTAAAAACAGCGAAGAGATACGCACAAAGCAAGCCGAAGCTCTTGGCAATTGTGTCATCAGCAACGTGGTTGAATTATATATCTGTAGATGGCAAATGGTGAATGTTGCAACAGATTAACCAAATTGTTCTCAAAATACTAAATTAGACCTCAGAGAATACTGTTGATGACACAAAACTTATGCTCTAAAGCAATGCACAAAGAGATGGAAGATGTGACATTTGCGATGCTGGCTGTTCCTGGGTCACGAACATTGAATTTACGGACACCACTAAATACAGACAAGCTCCCATAATTTTATTAAATTTAAAAAAAATGATGTACATTCATTCATATGAGCAGCAGGACTGGTGTTTTCTCTCGCCACTATTAATAGTTGTTCCTTTCTACCCTACATGTTATTAAATCTGTTCATTACAAAACTGTGAAGGTATGGCTAACATATTGAGTGATTACTGTGTACTTTCCAACTTATGGACATCGACTTTGAGAAGAATGTAAAATTGGAACCTATTCATTACCCAGGGATGGCCTATAATCTGAAAACAAATTCTGCTATTGATACAAATACATCGATAGATGCTCCTGAACACATCGTCAGTGATGTAACCTGGGGTCATTGGGTGTTTCGGGTCTTTCAACATCAGACACCCTCAACCAGGCGACCCAGCCGTGGTTGATCAGACCACGACTTGTGTTTAGGTGACATTCGCTCCTCCCCATGGACCTCCTCTCCTGACCCAGAGCCATCTCGAGGCCTTCTCCGCTGCCTCTGTGGTGTTCTTGATGGCCCTTCTCCTCGCCACTCCGTTGATGCCCAAGGCTTTGTAGAGTGATTGCCCTGCAAAACCTCTGAAGCCAACCTCGATGGGCATACACCTTGCCTTCCAGCCCTGCTTGCGGCAGTCTATGACCAGCTCTTCATACTTGGCCATCTTCCTCTCGTGGGCCTCCTCCAGACGGTCCTCCCACGGCACTGTCAGTTCCAACAAGACGATGTTTTTGGTCGCCTCTGAGTCCAGGAGGATATCTGGCCTCAGGGTGGTCGTGGCAATGTGCTGTGGGAACTTCAGCTGTTTCACCAGGTCTACGGAAAGCTGCCAGTCCTGCGCAGTCGTCAGGATTCCTTAGAGGTTATCGCGTGATTTTGTAAGTGAGATGAACGGAATTGGTTAGGGTGAAACATTGCCATGGTGGAGATGCACGTTATTTATTTGGTTGCAGATGAGCAAGATCAGAAGGAAATGCAAGTCATTATTCAGCAAGAACAGCCAATGCAATGCGCAAGTAACAGGAGACTGAACATTTCACTTACATTTTGAGATGAATTAATTGTGCAAAAAAATCTAAAGGTCAACAATTTATAGCATCGGCTTTGTTACATAAGGAATTACTTATTAAACAGATTGTCATAAAAAGTAGCATTCAGATTGTACGGTTGTCTCAACTGTCCCAGGATCAGGTTAAACGATTTTGAAGTGTGATATTTCTTTGGCACATTGAAGTTCTCGTTACTTTGACCTGACATTGTGGCTAAACTGTGGATAAAGATTTGTGCTGATCTTTGTGCTCGTGTGTAATTATTGTGAACTTCACTGAAGTGGCCAGAATCACCTCAAATACAACTGACGGTGTTTTGAATAAATGTCATCTAATCTTTTCTTGATTTAGAACAGATATCCTAAATGCAAAATGGAGTATGCTAATATCTGCAGAATTTGCAATGTATGCCAATGGCCAGTGTGACTGATGAACTGTGTACCCACCATCAAAAGGATCTATAGGCAACTCTAGACAGCCAGTTTCATCAAAGACCCACACCACCCTGGCTACTCTCTCGTTTTACTCCTCCTATCTGGAAGAAGATACAAGTCTGAAAACAGTGACCTCCAGGTTCATGGCATCTGCTGGCGCTGGCGATAGCGGCCACGATGTACTGCTCCTTGCTGTTTTGTATGTGTTTGTTTGTTTGTGCCGTCTTTGAAAACCTTACAAAGGTTACTTTCACGAGAGAGGTGCTCATAAACATCGAACATACGGTACCTCCAAACATCGTTCTGGATTTCTCTCACTCGCTGGATTATTTGGACATACTCGTCGGCGGGGCTGTGGCTACGTTCAAGGTCTTGAGACGGAGGAGGACCCGTGGGAAGCGCTCTGGAGCACTCACCCAACTCCGCCAACGAGGATCACGCACACCACTCCCGAGCATATTCCTGGCAAACGTACGGTCTCTCAAGAACAAAGTGGACGAACTGCGACTCCTGCGCCGGACAAACAAGGACTTCTCTCGAGATGCTGCCCTGTGTTTCACCGAGACCTGGTTGTGTGAGTCGACCCCGGACAGCGTGCTGCAACTGGCTGGCTTCCAACTTCACAGAGCGGACCGCGAAGTGGAGGCGGCGGAGAAATCAAGAGGCGGTGGAATAAGTTTCTATACCAACCAGGACTGGTGCAGCGACATCACGGTACTGTCAAATTTCTGCTCTCCCAACCTAGAATCCCTCTTTATAAACTGCAAACCCTTCTACTCTCCGAGGGAATTTAACTCCTATATTCTCGCTGGAGTTTACATTCCCCCCCAAGCCTGCGTACGTGAGATGCAAAAGTAACTTGCTGACCAGGTATTGAAGGTAGAGAGTGACTTCCCGGACTCCATGGTCATTGTTTTGGGGAACTTTAACTAAGCTAACCTCAGCCGTGACCTTCCAAAGTACAGACTTCATGTTACCTGCCCCACCAGAGGGGAGAGAACACTTGACCACTGTTACGCATATCGCTCTGTTCCCCGGGCGGGTCTGGGTCTCTCTGATCATTGTCTAGTTCACCTTATTCCGACCTACAGGCAGAAACTAAAAGTTGTTAAGCCTGTGGTCAGAACAACGAAAAAGTGGAGAAGCGAGGGCAACGAGAACCTACAATCCTGCCTTTACTGCACGGATTGGAATGTGTTCAGGGAAGCAACCACAAGCTTCGATGAGTATACAGGCGCTGTATTATCATACGTCAGCTTTTGTGAGGACAGTTGCATTCCAACCAGCCCGGACCTGGTTCAACAACAACAAACCCTGGTTTACTGCAAAACTCAGACAACTCCGACAGTCTAAAATCTCCAGGACCGGACAATGTTTCCCCCTCTACTCCCAAGCTCTGTGCCGAACAACTGGCACCGGTCTTCACAGACATTTTCAACCAGTCCCTGCAAACTTGTACTGTCCCTGCCTGCTTCAAAGTCTCCATTATTGTTCCTGTACCCAAAAAGGCAAGGATTACTGGTCTTAATGACTACAGGCCTGTTGCATTGACCTCTGTAGTCATGAAGACCCTTGACAGGCTTGTGCTGGCCAGGCTGAAAAATATCACAAACCCACTGCTGGACCCTCTGCAGTTTGCATACAGGGCCAATAGATCGGTGGATGACGCAGTCAACCTGGACCTGCACTTCATCCTCCAGCACCTAGTCCGCCAGGGGACCTATGCGAGGATTTTGTTTGTTGATTTTAGCTCTGCATTCAACGCCATTGTGCCAGATCTACTACACTCCAAACTTTACGAGTTGACTGTGCCTGAAGCCCTCTGTCGGTGGATCACCAGCTTCCTGACAGACAGGAAGCAGCATGTGAGGCTGGGAAAGCACATCTCGGACCCGCAAACCCTCAGCATAGGAGCACTGCAAGGCCGAGTACTCTCCCCTCTCCTCTACACCAACGACTGCACCTCCACTGACTCTACTGTCAAGCTTCTCAAGTTTGTGGACAACACAATCCTGATTGGACTGATCCAGGATGGGGAGGAATCTGCCTACAGTCAGGAAGTGTCACAACTGGCATCCTGGTGCCATCGCAACAACCTGGAGCTCAATGCAATTAAGACAATGGAATTGATTGTAGACTTTAGGAGAGCTCCCCCTCCCCTCACCCCACTCACCACCAACAACACCACAGTCACATTTGTGGAGTCTTTTAAGTTCCTGTGAACCATCATCTCCAAGGACCTTAAGTGGGGGGCTACCATCGACTCCACAGTCAAAAAGGCACAACAGAGGATGTACTTCCTACAGCAGATGAGGAAGCACAATCTGTCACAGGTAATGATGGTCCAATTCTACACGGCCATCGTAGAGTCTGTTCTCACCTTCTCCATCATGGTCTGGTTTGGCTCAGCCACCAAGCACAACACCTGGAGGCTGCAGCGAATCGTCCGATCAGCAGAGAAGGTTATTGGCTGAAACCTTCCCTTCATTGATGAACTGTACACTGCAATGGCCAGGAAGCGAGCAGGCAAGATCATCTCTGACCCCTCTCACCCTGGCCACAAACTCTCTGAATCACTTCCCTCTGGAAGGCTACTCCGGACTGTCAAAGCTGTCAGAGCCAGACATAAAAACAGTTTTTATCCACGAGTAGTTGCTCTACTCAACAGCCAAAAATCTGTAGCCTCCCTTTGATCTGGTATTTTGTTGGTTCACATGATCAATGGTGTTTTATCATTAATGTTTTACTATTATTAATGTTTAGTGTTTTCTGAGTCATTCGTAACTGTCACTGTATGTCATGTTGTTACTTGTGGGCGGAGCACCAAGGCAAATTCCTTGTATGTGAATACTTGACCAATAAACTTACTTAATACAAATTTAATGTTTCTCAAATTCTAATTATCATTAATTTCAACACTGACCCATCTCAGTATTCATTGAGTAACCCAAGCTGCAATCAGATCTTAGTCATCATGCAACAAGTTTAACACCCACAGTAAACTAAGAACTTAAGTTATATCTTAGCAAGTTATTCAGGGATTCCAGATCTTCAGTTGTTTTAACCCTTGATAAAACAAAGCAAAACTCAGAAGCTGGAGTCGAGCAGTTGTTAAACCCCTAAATCTTGGGTCTGAGTCTCTTGGGTCTCTCCGTTGCCGGACCAGCAGGTTCAGGAACAGCTTCTTCCCTGCGGCTGTTACACAACTTAACTCTGCACCTTGGTGATTGCCAGTCACCCCCCCCCCCCGGACACTCCTTCCCCCAGAAAAATTGCACTATTGCTAATGTATGTACATATATATATTTTGCTGTTCCATTATTCTGTTTGCTCTTCTGGGTGAGATGCTAACTGCATTTCGTTGTCTCTGTACTGTACACTGTACAATGACAATAAAGATTGAATCTGAATCTGAGTTTAATATAGGTATTTTATTTCGCTGCAAGCAAAAGTTGATTTGTCTTTGGAACTACAATTAAACAGGAATCAATACTGGGCCTAGACAGCTGAAGGCACGGTGCCCAACTCTAATTGAAGGCAGAAATTTTTGTAAGCTGACATCCGTACTCAATGTGAATTATAAAGAATGCGAGGGGGTATAAGATCAAAAACGTTTATCCAGCTTTAAGTGAAGAGAATGTAACCAGCACAGTCTCAGAGCATGTCACTATAGATAAAACATAGTGCGATACAAAATTTGCCTCGTAACGGAAATGCAAAAGAACGGAGACTTTGGCGAGGTTGTGTCGATTGTAGGGCTGGAAAATGTTACAAAGAGCAGGAGAAATGATGCCATGAATAGATTTAATCATGCTAAGAATTTTAAACTTGGGTTGAAAGGTCACTGGGAGTACAAATAAATCTGGCATGGAATGAATTTGGTTGGAGATCGGATATTGACACCAGGGTTTTAAATGGGATCACGGAATAATGGGAACAGATGAGCTATCAAGGGGCAACCAGAATGGTGAAATATGGAGTCCTTTACTGTACATATAATTTAATGGAGAAAAGTTCAAATCTAGATTCAACTTCACACAACAAGTTTTACAAGATTAAATAGTTCTGCTTTCATTTTGTGGTTAATTGGCTTCTGCAAAATTGTAAATTGTCCCTAGTGTATGTAGGATAGTGTTATTGCGCGGGGATTGCTGGTCGGCATGGACTCGGTGGGCCGAAGGTGTTCCGAGCTGTATCTCTAAACTAAACTAAAATAGAAGTCAGCTCAGCAATGGCAGCTGACCAAATGGTTATATAAAGTCTATTATTGGCAGCATTGCATCCTTATATAAGTTTGATGCATCTCAAGTTCTAGTAGCCATTAAATTTCTACACTGACCCCTCTCAATGTCTATTGGGCAACTCAAACTGCAGGTAGCTCTTACCAAAGATCTTATAGCGGCTCCGCTATAAGATCTTTGGCTCTTACCACCAGTGCGCAAGAGTCCTGCACCAATTAGCAGCTTAGACTGCATCTAGGCAACTTACTCATTGCACAGATCTTCAGGTTTATAACCCTTGTGTAAAAGAAACCCAACACTCACAAGCTGAGGTGAATCATTTCGAAAGTCCCTGAAACGTTTCGCTGCACGCAGTTATGCTCCATTTCTATTGGTGGTTGTATTTTTAGGCTAGATGGATCTTTGGCAGTACATGAAGATCTATCCCTCGAACTCTGTGAGTAGAGTCCAATAATCAATCACTAAAGAATGTAGACAAGAAACCTTTTCAACACAGTTGAGAAGAGCAGAGTAATAGTTTAGTAACTGGGATAATAGTGCAGGGACCTTGACAGTTGATCAAAGGACTTATAAAGTTCAAACATTATAATTGGGAACTGGGAATTTTATTGGGATTAATTCCAGTAACTGGGAATTTAACTTCAGTTATCTAAATAATCTTGTCACTATGTGGGTTTCTTCCGGCCGAGCTGGTTTTCTCCCACATCCCAGCGATGTGCGGGTTTTGTAGGTCAATTGGCCTCTAAATTACCTCTGGTGTGTAGGCAGTGGATGTGGAAGTGAGATAACGTAGAACTGGTACGAATGGGTGATCGATGGTCGGGTGTGGACTCGACTGAAAGGCCTGTTTCAAACTAAACTAACTTTAGTTACTGGTCTGGAGAAGGGTCTCGACCTGAAACATCACCCATTCCTTTCCCCTGAGATGCTGCCTGTCCCGCTAAGTTACTCCAGCTTTTTGTGTCTATCTTTAGTTGCTGGTGTTCCAAATCATGGAAATGCCCTTCTACGGTTCCGCATTGGATTACAACCCTGAATCAATCAAGTGCAATGACATTCTACAGCTCGATCGAATTGATCTCATGAAGCACTAAAAGATCTAACTGCAGCATCAATGTTTTCTATTAACCAGCTCTCACCCATCTTCGAGGCATGGAGCCAGGGACGTGCTGTTACACAATGTGTTGCTGCAGTCAGCACTACAAGCTGTAAAGTGTCGCACGTTCTTAAATGCTTCAGCTGTGGTTTTGTCAGCCAGTGCCATAAGACTATATGACCATAAGACATAGGAGCAGAATTAGGCCATTTCCTCGATAGATGCTGCTTGAGCTCTTTGTGCACTTTTTAGTGCTCAAGATTCCAGAATCTGAGGTCTCGTGTTGAAATCAAGTTCATAAGACCATAAGATTAGAAAAGACATCGGGACAGAATTAGGCTATTTGGCCCATTGAGCTTACTCCACCGTTCAATTACGGCTGATCTATTTTTCCCTCTTAACCACATTCTCCTGCCTTCTCCCTGTAATCTCTGACGGCCTTACTAATCAAGAATCTGGCAACCTCCCATTTAAAAATATCCAATGATGATCTCCACAGCTTTCTGTGGCAATGAACTCCACAGATTCACCATCATCTGGCCACAAAAATAGAGTTGATTCTAAAGGTACGTCTGAGGCTGTGCCCGCTGGTACTGGACTCACCCACTACTGGAAATATCATTTCTATGTCCATTCTATCCAGGCCTTTCATTATCCAGTAGATTTCAATGAGATCCCCCTGCATTCTTATAATCTCCAGCGAGTACAGGCCCAGTGCCATTAAATGGTCATCATGTTAACCTACTCATTCCTGGGATCATTCTCGTAAACCTCCTCTGGAACCTCTCCAGAGCCAGCACATCCTTCCTCAGATATGGGTTCCAAGACTGCTCACAATACTCCAAATGCGGCCTTATAAAGCCTCAGCATTGCATCCCAGTTTTTTATATTATAATCCTCTTGAAATTAATACAAACATTGTATTAGCCATTCTTACTACTGATTCAACTTGCAAATTAACCTTTTGGGAATCCTGCACCAGCACTCCCATGTTCCATTGCACTTCCGATTTCTGAATCCTCACCATTTTGAAAATAGTATCCGCCTTTATTCCTACTACCAAAATGCACGACTGCATAATTTGCTATACTGTATTCCATCTGCCACTTCTTTGCCCAATCTGTCCATGTCCTTCTGCAGAGTCCCTACTGCCTCATACTGTGTTTTGTATTGAATTCTGTCTTTACTTTGTGTACTAGTCATGTCTCTACTATTTATTTCATTCCCCTTACATGTTTTTCCTCTACATGCTCAATTTTTGTAAGGTGTCCTTGAGACTCTTGAAAGGCGCCCATAAATAAAATGTATTATTATTATTATTACTTTCTCTACACTACCTGCCCCTCCCCATATCTTCATATCATCATGTGGCCACAAAGTCTTCAATTCTCTCATCCAAATCATTGAACTACAACATGAAGTGTAGCGGCCCCAGCACTGACCTTTGCAGAACACCGCCAGTCACCCATAAAAAACCCTTTATTCCCACTCTTTGCCTTCTGCTAATCGTCCAACCTTCTATCCATGCTAGTTTCGTCCCTCTTGATACCATTCACGTAAACCTCCCCTCAACCCACTTCAATACCAATACATCCCTCCTCAGATATCGGGCCCAAAACAGAAGTGGGCCTGTGCAGGACCTGGCCGTGAAGAGGTTTATTGTCTCACATCAGCAGAAACATTGTACCCAAAATAATTCGGCTCCCACGAGTACTCACCTCAAAACGATGAGTGTTTCCATCTGACAACTTCAACTGCATCAGTACGGCTGGTTGCAGTGCACGGGTTAAGGAACTGTAAACATAGAATCAGAGTCAGCAGCAAAGTGAGAACACGCTGGAGGAGACGGCACGTTCGTGGGTCAGGGTGTGGGTGGAGTGGGCCGCTGGAGACCCTGCAGCAGCCGGTGGGGATCGCAGGGACCGGGCACTGCTGAAGACCCCACAGAGGTCAAACAAGCGCACAGATCGGACGCGGTCTGCAGCGGTACTGAGCGGCGGAGGACACTAACAGTAATGCCAGGCCAGGCCGTCCTTTGCAACCCCGGCCTAGTGCCACGGGGCTTTAAGGCCAAGATAAGTGCCATAGAGTCATAGAGTGATACAATGTGGAAACAGGCCCTTCGGCCCACTGGCCCACACCGGCCAACATATCCCAGCTACACTAGTCCCACCTACCTGTGCTTGGTCCATATCCCTCCAAACCTGCCCAATCCATGTACCTGTCTAGCTGTTTCTTGAACATTGGGATACTCAGCCTCAACCATGTCCTCTGGCAGCTGGTTCCATACACTCACCACTCTTTGTGTGAAAAAGTTACCCCTCAGATTCCGATTAAATCAATAATTTCCCCTGCACCTTAAACCTATGTCCTCTGGTCTTCGATTCACTTACTCTGGGCAAGAGACTCTGTGCATCGATCCAATCTATTCCTCTCATGATTGTTTACACCTCTATAAGATCTCCCCTCATCCTCATGCGTCCAATAGAGTCGCAGCCTACTCAACCTCTCCCTATATCTCACACCCTCCAGTCCTGACAACAGCCTCATAAATCTTCTCTGTACCCTTTACAGCTTGACAACATATTTTCTATAACATGGTGCCCAAAAATGAACACAATACTCTAAATGAGGACTCACCAACGTATCGTACAACTACATGACCTCCCAACCTCTATACTCAATACCCTGACTGATGAAAGCCAATGTGCCAAAAGTCTTTTTGACCACCTTATCTACCTGCGACTCTACCTTCAAGGAACCATGCACCTGCACTCCATAATCCCTCACCTCTACAACACCCGCCAGGGAACCTACCATTCACTGTGTAGGTCCTGCCCATGTAAGACTTTCCAAAATGCAACACCTCACATTTCTCTGTATTAAATTCCATCAACCATTCCTCAGCCCATCTTGCCAATCGATCCAGATCCTGCAATCTTTCACAACCATCTTCACTATCTGCAAAACCACCCACTTTTGTATCATCAGCAAACTTGCTAATCTTGCCACGAATGTTCTCATCCAAATCATTGATGTAGATGACAAACAGTAACGGGCCCAGCACCGAACCCAAGAGTTCAAGAGACATTTATTATTACATGTACTAATTGGTATAGTGAGATTTGAATTACCATACAGCCATACGAATAAAAAGAACACAATAGAATTTAACATGAACCAACGTTTCCCACTGTGAGGGAAGGCAATAAAGTTCAGTCCTCTTCCTCGTGTTCACCAGGGCCTTTGAGGCCTCCGCAGTCGCTATGGGCGGCCCGAATATTTCAGGCCCTCTCGCCGAGAGTTCCTTTCACAGCATGTGGGGAGTCTGGCCCTGGTCAGCGCGGGCAAGAGCGTTGAGAAGGAGGGGGTCGAGGATCATGCCAGCAACTCACTTACTCACTCACTCACTCACTGCAACCGCGGCGCTCCGGGCGCGGAGCCACTGCGTTGTGGCTAGGGAGGGAAGTAGCTCGGGTGGCTGCGAGCAGATGCCGGGACCTCAGTGCCTTCTACCGGCCCGCTCACCTCTGACAGTGCTCTCCATCTGAACACCTCTCTCCTGACGCTCGTCGGCCTCGCTCATGTCAGCCGCTTCCCGCAAATCCTTAAATTCCGACTGCCGCCGGGAGCAGGACATGGCTTCACTTGTTGGGTGACACTACATGGCATTCACTGCCCGGTCTGTGTCTTTCAATGTAGACCGGACAGTGAGGAGACCAGCTCAAGAGCGGGTCAGTGGGCAATGGATAACAGGACAGCAGGTGGTGGAGCTTACTCCTGTGTCAGCACGATCAAGGGACCAATTGAGGTTACAATTGAGGAACTCCATTCTTCTGTCTTTGTTTCTTAAGATAATGACAATCCATGTTTGAAAAACCCGCCATGAAACTTGCGCTGCACAGCACGTGCACGCAGTCCATGGTGCAAAGGCAGAATTTCAGCTGCCTTCAGCTCCCCTTGTCATTGAAGGCTTGAAGCATAGTCGACGGCACGTGAACTGCACATACTTTTGCGTATTACATGTACTGCAGATGAAAGGCATGGGAGAATTATGCCTACCTAAGAAATCGATCTCTTAGGTAGGCATAATTCTCCCGTGCCTTTACTATTTATATTTAATAATTACCATTTTATAATTTTAGTCAGGTTAGGCACTGCCTACCTTGCCCACCCTGACCGCACGTGCCTGATTTCACCGTATTTGTATTTCATGATGCCTAGGAAAAGCAGCCAACATAATCAAAGACCTGTCCCACCCCAGTCATTCCTCCTTCTCCCCGCTCCCATTGGGCAGACAACACAGAAGGTTGAATGTGAGTACCGCCAGTCCCAGGAACAGCTTCTTCCTCTCAGTTTTCGGGCTTCTGAACAGTCCTTCCATAAGTGAGGGTACTGTCCCGATTCTTCAACCTACCTCATTGCAAACAATGGACTTTTCCCTAGGACTATTACGCCACAATGCTGGGAACTATATTCTGCACTCTGCACCATTGTCATCGTTCCACCTTTTGTACTTAAGTTTGGCGTAAATGTATTCATGTATAGTATTATTTGCTTTGATTGGATAGCAAGCAAACAAAAGCTTTTCATGTACCTCGGTATACATGACAATAAAAAACGTAACCCAAAAGTGATAAGAAAGAATGAAATAAAACTTCTCCACGTGCTATCACAACAAAAATAAAATGATTCATATCCTCCAAAAGTCTAGATTCTAATGGCTTCAAATTGCCATCAAGACAGATTCCTGTTGCGTGTGGGGACCAGTGGAAGAGCCAGATAAATGAGCAGAGATGCAGATTTGCCAAAATCTTACTGGATGGCAGAAATTACTCAGCTGCTGTCTGTGAGGAGTTTGCACGTTCGCCCTGTGACCACGAAGGGCTGAGCTATGGGAAGAGGTTGAGCAGGCTAGGACTTTGTTCCTTGGAATTTAGGAGGCTGAGGGGTGATCTTATAGAGGTGTATAAAATCATGAGAGGAATAGATAGGGTGAATGCACAGTCTTTTTCCCCAAAGTAGAGGAATCAAAAACCACAGGATATAGTAAGCCGAGAGGGGAAAGAGTTAATAGGGAACCTTTTTCACACAGACCGTGGATTGAGCTGCCAGAAGAAATAGTTGAGGCAGGTACAATAACAACTTTAAGAGACAATTGGACAGGTACATGGATAGGAAAGGCTGAGAGGGATGTGGGCCAAAAGAGGGCAGATGAGACTAGCTTAGTTGGGGCATCGTGGTCAGCATAGAAACATAGAAAATAGGTGCAGGAGTAGGCCATTCGCCCCTTCGAGCCTGCACCGCCATTCAATATGATCATGGCTGATCATCCAACTCAGTATCCTGTACCTGCCTTCTCTCCATACCCCGATCCCTTTATCCACAAGGGCCACATCTAACTCCCTCTTAAATATAGCCAATGAACTGGCCTCAACTACCTTCTGTGGCAGAGAATTCCAGAGATTCACCACTCTCTGTGTGAATGAGTGGATGAGTTGGGCCAAGAGGACTGTGACCTAATGACTCTACTGTGTAATATCTAAAAGTGTGCTTGGGTATTTATAGTAAAATCCAAAACTCTGGAAAATCCCTATGAAACTCCTGAGGGTGCCAAATTATTGGGATATCTCTGTATTTTGTTCAATGATTTCAAGCACACAATACCAATTAAACTATTGATCGTTGCTATGTGTATTAGTTGTTGAATCTGCCGTGCCACTCCCATGTTACGGCCAGGATTGTGCAAGGGGATTATTGACACGTCTTTGAAAGTCAGGGAATGACACCTTTTGAATGGAGACCCAGATAAGATTGAAGAGAAGGGAATGCGCCGCGACGTGATTGTACCTGGAAGAAATGGCCACGTCAACTCGCCATCTGAAATCGTCAACACTGGGCAACCGGTTCCCTTGTTGCAAGGCTGCAGCGTCCAACACTGAGCGTCTTAAAGCAAAACAAACCATTGCAGAGTAAGTTTTAACACACGGCTAATTGGAAATGTTCAAAATACAGGTTTAAAGCAACCCTTTCCAAAGTCATGTCGGCACATAACTGGTTAATGAAGAGAAACCACACCATTAAAAGGCAGCTTAATGAGTCCATATGGAGTCAGAAAAAAAAAGAAAAAATGAACAACAGATTTTAAATTTAACAGCTTTAAGCAAAAGAAAACCTAGGATTTTCATATCTGGCCTTTGTCCAACCATCTGCCTATCAAACCACAATTTGAGCACAACCCAGTCTCTCTGTGTGGAGTTTGCATGGCTTTAGGTTCAGGTTTAGGTTTTATATTGTCTACTGTACCGAGGTGCAGTGGGAAGCTTTGTTCTGGGAAGATTTCTGGCCTCTATATCTTCTGCCCGATGGGAGCGGGGTGGGACTAGTCCTTGATTATGTTGGCTATCCCTAAGACCATGTGGAATTCCCCACATTTCAAAGAGGTACAGGTTTGTAAGGTATGTGAATGGTAATATTTGGGACGACAGATGACGCAATGGGCTAAGTGTTCGGCTGGCAACCGGAAGGTAGCCGGTTCGAATCCCGCTTGGAGTGCATACTGTCGTTGTGTCCTTGGGCAAGACACTTCACCCACCTTTGCCTGTGTGTGAATGTGTGTGAATGTGTGTGAGTGATTGGTGGTGGTCGGAGGGGCCGTAGGCGCAGAATGGCAGCCACGCTTCCGTCAGTCTGCCCCAGGGCAGCTGTGGCTACAGAAGTAGCTTACCACCACCGAGTGTGACTGAGGAGTGAATGAATAATGCGATGTAAAGCGCCTTGAGTATTAGAAAGGCGCTATATAAATCCCATCCATTATTATTATTATTATCTGAGGAGAATAGTTTATAGGGAAAATTAGCAGAGAAAATTAGCATGTGGTTTGCATGCCATTATTGGTCGAAACATTAAGTACAAATCAGGAAGTCATGATGCAGCTTTCCAGAACTTTGGTTTGACTGCATTGTACACAGCTCTGGCCGTCCTATCACAGGATGGATGGATGCCGAGGCTTTGGAGAGGGTGCAGAAGAGGTTTACCAGAATACTGCTTGGATTTGAGGAAACTAGCTGTAAGGGGACTAGCTGTAAGACACGGATTGTTTTCTCTGGAACAGCAGAGGCTGAGGGGAGACCTGATAGAAGTAAATAAAATGATGAGACATGGATAGGGTAGGCAGTCATAACCTTTTCCAAAGGTGGAAATGTAAAAGACTAGAGAGCATAGCCTTAATGTGAAATGTGGAAAGTTCAAAGGAGATATGTGGGGACAAGTTTTTTGTTTACAGAGCGTGGTGAATGCTTTGCCAGGAATTTTTAAGGCTTTTAAATAGACACATGGATATGCCAGGAATGGAGGGGTATGGATCACGTACAGGCAGATGAGATTAGTTTATCTTGGTATCATATTTGGCACAGACATTGTGGGCTGAAAGCCCTGTTCCTAAGCTGTACATTTCTACATTTTATGTTCTAAATGCCAGCATAGACTCAATGGGTCTAATAGTCTCCTTCTAGGTCATAAGGAACCTTGTGTGCAATGGTCATTCAGTAGCACATAACACCATGGGCCTCAGGCACTGCCGAAGTTTCACAAAGCTGACTAATGACCATAAACAGGCACTGTTGCGCCACGTAAATACACTTAACCCATCTGCAGCAGAGCCAAAGATTTGCTAGGTCAATGTGTTCTTTGGCAACAGATTTCATATCAGACAGCAATATCAATAAACACAAAAATACACACCCATTACGATGTTTACAGTACTGATCACATTGCCAAAACTAATCGCTATCAGGTGATTTGCTGTAATCCATTAGAGACATTTAAGAAATTGTCAGTATCGGGTAGGTTGATTACTACGAGTGCCAGCAGTTATGGGGAGAAGGCAGGAGAATACGGTTGAGAGGGAAAGATAGATCAGAGATGTGTTTAAGAAGGAACTGCAGATGCTGGAAAATCATCTTTGTGTTCTATGTGTTCTATGTGTACCTATAGATCAGAGATGATTGAATTGAGTATCTTGATGGGCCGGTTGGCCTATAATTTATGAATTTAAGAATAGTGAAATCCAGATTACATAATCATAGAAAATTAATGGTACAGAAGGCCATTCAGCCCAATATCGTTGAGTTTGTCAAAGAATGAGCTCACCAGCCAAATTCTTCCAATACCAGGTCTTCCGCTCACTGTTCTTCAAGTGTGTAACCAAGTACATCCTAAAAGTACCTAGCCTTTGTGTGTTCACCTCTCCCTCAGGCAATCCCCAACAACGTTTATTTGACTTTTTTTCAATTTTCCCTCAAATCCTTTTACAAACTCCTTTAGTTAGTTTAATTTAGTTTATTATCACATGTACTGAGGTGACAAAAGCTTTTGTCGTGTGCTAACCAGTCAGCGGAAAGACTATGCATGATTACAACCAACGATAGACACAAAAAGCTGGAGTAACTCAGCGGGACAGGCAGCATCTCTGGAGAGAAGGAATGGGTCACGTTTCGGGTCGAGACCCTTCTTCAGACTGGTTTGGGATAAGGGAAACGAAAGATATAGACAAATGATGTGGAGAGATACAGAACAATGAATGAAAGATATGTAAAAAAGTAACGATGATAAAGGAAACAGGCCATTGTAAGCTGTTTATAGGGTGAAAATGAGAAGCTAGTGCGACTTGAGTTGGGGAGGGATAGAGAGGGAATGCCGGGGCTACCTGAAGTGAGAGAAATCTATATTCATAACACTAACATAACGTAAGCTGCCCTAGCAAAAAATGAGATGATGTTCCTCCAATTTGCACATAGCCTCACCCTGACAATGGAGGAGACTGAGGACAGAAAGGTCTGTGTTGGAATGGGAAGAAGAATTAAAGTGATCAGGTTGGTTCAGGCGGGCTGAGCGAAGGTTTTCCGTGAAACGTCCGCCCACTCTGCGTTTGGTCTCGCCGATGTATAAGAGTCCACGTCTTGAACAACAGATACAGATGAGGTTGGAGGAGGTGCAAGTGAACCTCTGCCTAACCTGAAAGGACTGTCGCAGTCCCTGGACAGAGTCGAGGGAGGAGGTATAGCGACAGGTGTTGCATCTTATGCAGTTCCAGGGGCAGTTACCTGGGGAGGGAGTGGTTTTGGTGGGAAGGGATGAGTTAACCAGGGAGTTGCGGAGGGAACGGTCTCTGCGGAAGGTGGAGATGGGAAAATGTGGCTAGTGGTGGGATCCCGCTGGAGGTGGCAGAAATTATGTGTTGTATGCGACGGTTGATGGGGTGGCAGGTAAGGACTAGGGGGCCGGGGAGCAAGGGCTGAGCTGCAGGGTACTGAGGAGACACGAGTGAGGGCCTCGTCAACGATGGGAGAGGGGAACCCCCATTCTCTCAAAAATGTGGACATCTCGGATGTTCTAGTATCGAATACCTCATCTTGGGCGCAGATGCAGCGTAGACGGAGGAATTGGGAGTTGGGGGGGGGGGGGGGGGGGGGGGGGCGGAGAGTGACTGAACGTCCATAGTAAAGATGAGTGAGTGGGAGCTCGGAAAACGGAAGTCATTAAAGAGACAAAGGACATGTGAGGTATCTTGGACATAGGTCTGGAGAGATTGGACCAGGGGGGATAGGATGGAGTCGACCTATGAGGAAATAATTTCCATGGGACAGGAGCAGGCAGGGGTCTGCCAGGGCAGTTGTGTTTGTGGATTTTGGGGAGAAGGTAAAAACGGGATGTATGGGGCAGGGAAACGGTAAGGTTGGAAGCTGTGGAAGGCAGACAGCCAGAGATGATGAAATCAGTAAGGGTGTTTAAGATTCAGGCCTGGTGCTCATCTGACGGATCATGGTCCAAGGATAAGTAGGAGGAGGTGTCTGAGAGTTGTCGCCTGGCCTCAGCCCGGTAGAGGTCAGCGCGCCAAACAACCACAGCACCTCCCTTGTCGGCAGGTTTGATTATGCCAGGGTTGCTGCAGAGTGAGCGGAGGGTTGTACGTTCAGAGGGAGGTGAGGTTGGAGTAGGTAAGGGGAGTGGAAAAGTTGAGACGGTTGATGTCACGCCGGAAGTTAGAAATGAAGAGATCTAGAGAGGGTAGAAGGCCGTTCTAGGGAGTCCAAGATAAGGGGGACCAGTGGAGAGATGATGACAAACATGCCATACATAGTGTACAGATGATAAAGGGAATAACATTTAGTCCAAGATAAAATCCAGTAAAGTCAGATAAAGATAGTCCGAGGGTCTCTAATGAATTAAATCCATGTCCACGGTTCCCTCTGCTAAAGAAAAAACGGGTCATCTGTATTTAGTCTGTCTAACCCATCCATCCGTTCCATCCCAACTCATTGCCTTCCCATGCTGACACACCTAGAATTCCTGTGAATCCTGTTACTATAGCTCTGCATTCAATACGGTCATCCCCACCAAGCTCACCACCAAACTCCACCAGCTAGGCCTCAGCTCGCCGATATGCGATTGGATCCTGAACTTTCTGACGGAGCGACCGCAGGCAGTGAGACTGGGCCCGCACCTGTCCTCCATTATCACCCTGAGCACCGGCACACCACAGGGCTGTGTACTAAGCCCCATGCTCTACTCCCTCTTCACTCACGACTGTGTTCCTGCATTCGACACCAACACCATCGTGAAGTTTGCAGACGACACAACAGTGATTGGGCTGATCACCAACGGTGGTGAAACAAAATACAGAGCGGAGGTGCAGAACCTGGCGGACTGGTGCGCACGTAACAACTTGTCACTAAACACCTCCAAGACAAAGGAGCTGATTATTGACTTCAGAAGGTCCCATTATGGAGAATATGCCCCAATCTCCATTTACGGGGAAATTGTGGAGAGAGTGTCCAGCTTTACATTTCTGGGCACTCACATTTCTGAGGACCTCACATGGTCCACCAACACAGCTGCGCTGGTCAAGAAGGCACAGCAACGACTGTTCTTCCTGAGAACATTAAGAAAGACTGGTCTGCCCCAACAGCTGCTGACAACCTTCTACCACTGCACCACAGAGAGCATATTAACGTATGGCATCTCTGTGTGGTATCTCAGCTGCACGGAGGCGGAGAGGAGAGCTCTTCAGCGGTCGTCCACAGAGCGCAGAGGATCATTGGGACACAGCTACCAGCCTTGGAGGGCATCTACCACACACGGTGCCTCAGGAAGGCCGTCAGCATCCATAAAGACTCCTCACACCCTTGTAACGGACTGTTCGAACTACTTCCCTCCGGCAGACGTTATAAGACCTTCTACGCCCGAGCCTCCAGACTCAGAAACAGCTTTATTCCCAGAGCTATAGCGGCTCTGAACCGGCCCTGCTGAGTGCCCCCCATCCCCCCTGGACTGTCTCCCTCGGATGGTCACGTCACACAGCTTATTTATTTATTTTACTCTTCTTTTACATCGGTTGGAAGCTGCATACTAAATCTCGTTGCACTGACGTGCAATGACAATAAAAGATATTATTATTATTATTACCTCTTGCTCCTTTATACCCATTATCAGCTCTCCCCGTCATCTGCTCTCTTTCTTGTTTCCTTGTTTTATTTTAAAGAAGTGCATCAATGCCCTTGACATTTAAAAGACACTTGGACCTGTCCATGGACAGGAAAGGTTTAGAGGAATATGGGCTAAAATAGGACAAATGGAACCAATTTACATGGGGCATCTTGGTCGGCATTAACGTTGAGCTGAATGACCTGTTTCCATGCTGTATGGCTCTATGTTTCCAAGTATGTTGCAATACCTCTTCACGCATTTAACTGAATGTGTAGGAACAGTACAGCATGCTTAATACTTCCCAATTACAACATTTTGTTTCAGAAGGCAGTAATAAATCAAAGCTGTTAATTTTGGCCACTTTTGTCTGGAGTTTTCTGGATGTTATCAGCTGTTGTAACCCATATTACTGATACTCTTTGAAGAAGCAAAAGTGATAAACCCACCTGCTACCAAATACAACACTTGCAAAGTCTGAAATAAGCTCCTCTGGAATTCTGAAACAGATAAAAATTAAAGGAAAGTATTATGTTAATCAGAAGAGCACAATTCAAAACATATGTAGGAAGGAACTGCAGATGCTGATTTATAACGAAGATAGTTACAAAATACTGGAGTAACACAGACTGCATCTCTGGAGAAAAAAAATAGATGACGTTTCGGGTCAGTACCAGAGAAGTCAACGTTCCCACCTCTGGGTTGTAAGCTGTCCAAGCGAAATATGAGGTACTGTTCCTCCAATTTGGCTTCACTGTGACAGTGGAGGAGCACCAAGACTGAAATGGGTGACTTTAATGTACATATAGATTGGGCCAAACAAATTGGTAGCAGCGCTGAGGAGAAGATTTCCTGGAATGTATACAGGATGATTTTTTAAACCAATATGTAGAAGAACCGACGAGAGGACATGCCATCCTAGACTGGGTATTGTGTAATGAGGAAGGATTAGTTAGCGATCTTGTTGTGCAAAGCCCCTTGGGCAACAGTGACCATAATATGGTGGAATTCTGCATTAGGATGGAAAGTGGCACGGTTAACTCAGAGACTAGGGTCCTGAACTTAAAGAAAGGAGACTTTGAAGGTATGAGACGGGAATTGGCTAGGATAGATTATACTTCAAGGGTTGACGGTGGAGATGTAATGGCAAACATTTAAAGACCGCATGGATGAACTCCAAAATTTGTTTATCCCTGTCTCGCGAAAAAATAAAACCGGGAAGGTGGCTCAACCGTGGCTAACGAGGGAAATCAAGGATTGTTTTAAATTCAAGGAAAAGGCATATAAATTGGCCAGAGGAAGCAGTAAATCGGAGGACTGGGAGAAATTTAGAACTCAACAGAGGAGGACAAAAGGGATAATTAAGAGGGGGAAAAGAGCATGAAAGAAAGCTTGCAGGGAATATAAAAACTGTGTAAATGTTTCTTTAAATTTGTAAAAAGCCAAAGATTAGTGAAGACAAATGTAGGTCCCTTACAATCAGAGACAGGTGAATTTATAATGGTAAACGAAGAAATCGCAGAACAGTTAAATGAGTACTTCACTAAGGAAGACACAAACAATCTCCCAGAAATACAAGGGGACCAAGGATCTAGTGGGAGAAACCGAAGGGAATCCATATTCGTCAAGAAATTGTGTTAGGTAGCTGATGGGACTGGAGGCAGATAAACCCCAGGGCTTGATAGTCTGCATCCCAGAGTACTCAAGGTGGTGGCCCTAGAGTCGATTATTAAAGATGTTATAGCAGAGCATTTGGAAAGCAGTGACAGGATCAGTCAAAGTCAGCATGGATTTACGAAGGGGAAATCATGCTTGACTAATCGTCTGGAATTTTTAGAGGATGTAACAAGTAGAATGGATATGGGAGAGCCAGTGCATGTGGTGTATCTGGACTTTCAAAAAGCCTTTGACAAGGTCCCACACAAGAGATTAGTGTGCAAAATTAGAGTACATGGTATTGGGGATAGGGTATGGATGGATAGAGAACTGGTTGACAGACAGGAAGCACAGTATAGGAATTAACGGGTCCTTTTCAGAATGGTAGGCAGTGAGTAGTGGGGTGCCACTAGGCTCGGTGCTGGACCCCAGTTATTTACAAGATATATTAATGATTTAGATGAGGGAATTAAATGTGACATCTCCAAGTTTGCCGATGACACAAAGCTGGGTAGCAGTATGCGCTGCGATGAGGATGCTATGAGGCTGCAGGGTGACTTGGATAGGTTAGGTGAGTGGGCGAATGCAGTATAATGTGGATAAATGTGAGGTTATCCACTTTGGTGGCAAGAACAGGAAGGCAGATTATTATCTGAATCGTGTCAGATTAGGAAAGGGGAGGTGCAATGAGGCCTGAGTGTGCTTGTACATCAGTCACTGAAAGTAAGAATGCAGGTACAGTAGGCAGTGAAGAGAGCTAATGGCATGTTGGCCTTCATTGCGAGAGGATTTGAGTTTAGGAGCAAGGAGGTCCTACTGCTGCAGTTGTACAGGGCCCTGGTGAGACCGCACCTGGAGTATTGTGTGCAATTTTGGTCTCCTAATTTGAGGAAGGACATTATTGCTATTGAGGGAGTGCTGCGTAGGTTCACCAGGTTAATTCCCGGGATGGCGGGATTGACATGTGATGAATGAATGGGTCGACTGGACTTGTATTCAATTGAATTCATAAGGATGAGAGGGTATCTTATAGAAACATATTAAATTCTTAAAGAATTGGACAGGCTAAATGCAGGAAAAATGTTCCTGATGTTGGGGGAGTCCAGAAACAGGGGTCATAGTTTAAGAATAAGGGGTAAGCCATTAAGGACTGAGATGAGGAAAAGCTTCTTCACCCAGAGAGTTGTGAATCTGTGGAATTCTTTGCCACAGAAGACAGTGGAGGCCAATTCACTGGATGTTTTCAAGAGAGAGTTAGATTTACCTCTTAAGGATTCAAGGGATATGGGGAAAAAGCAGGAACGGGGTACTGATTTTAGATGATCAGCCATGATCATATTGAATGGCAGTGCTGGCTCGAAGGGACGAATGGGCTGCTCCTGCACCTATTTTTCTATGTTTCTATGAAATGTCAGTATGGGAATAGGAAGGGGAGTTAAAATGTTTGGAAACCAGAAGATCATGTAGGCCAAGGCGAATTGAGTGTGTGTTCAGCGAAATGATTGACAAGTCTACGCTTACGATGTGTGAGGAAAGTGGAGCATCCAGAGAAAACCCACGCGGTCACAGCAAGAATGTACAAGCGCCACAAGGACAACACCCGTAGTCAGGATCTAATCTGGGTCTCTGGCGCTGTGAGGCAGCAGCCCTATCGGCTGCACCACTGTGCTGCTCGTTAAGCATTTTCTGTTTTTGTTTCAAATTCCAGCATCCGCAATTTTATTTGTTTTCCAAATTCAGATATATGAATGGTTTTAAGCAAATTAAGCAGTACTGTGATCAATGCACAGATTAGCATAGATAAACCAGTCAGAAGTACACAGTCCTCTTCTACAACTGCACCTCATTTGTATTAATATTTAATGTATTTTTAAAGTGAAGTGCCAACATTCTGACTCCACTAACATTGACCGGCTGTTCTTGACACGGCAAGTGAACTTGGCTTTGCAATCCCACGCAGTAAGCTCCTGATTACAGGTAAATCAAATGAATTTTCAACAACAGATCAATTACTTTTCCCAGAGAGAGAAATGAGAAAATCTGATGCACTTACCTTTCTGCAGTAATACTCCACTTGCTAATTTATTTTTAAAGCCCTATGTTTCCCCACAAACAAAACTGGATTTTCCATTGGCTCAGTATATGGAATTTCTGAAGTTACAGGACAGCAGCTCAGTGTAGATTTAGTGAAGGCATCCACTATTATGAAGGCCATTGATAGAATAACTATGGAAAAACTGTTTCTACTGACATGCAATTCAATAGCCAGATGTCATAGGTTTAAGACCCAAACAAACAAGGACATTTCTTTAAAAAATAATAATTTGTGCTTATCCACATGACTATAAAGGAAAGAACCCAGATCTATGGCACCTTGAGGCAGTAGGTCTACCAGCTGCACCACTGTGCTGCTATTAAAGTGTGGCATAGTGGCACAGTTGGTTGGGTTGCTGCCTCACAGTGCCAGAAACCCTGGTGCAATCCTTACTTTGTCTGTGTGGAGTTTGAATGCTATCCTTGTGACTGCATGGGTTTCCTCCCGCATCCCAAAGACGTGCGGGCTTGTAAGCAAATTGGCTCCCTGTAAATTGTCCCTAGTCTGTAGGGAGTGAATGAGAAAGTGGCATAACATAGAACTAGTTTGAGTAGGTGATCAATGGTTAGCATGTACTAGGTGGGCCAAAGGGCCTTTTTCCAAGTTGGTCCTTTAAAATTCACATCTCAAACACACGTCACAATTTTTTTTTTAAATGCTACCTTTCTGCAAAATCTGAAGCATTTTCAACAAATTTTACACTGAATGTGCATTAAAGAATTAACCTGCATTTATATAGAATCTTTCTTGTTCGCAGAATGTCCTAAACACTTCATTATCAATGCTAATCATAGGCAGTCACTACTCAAGTAAACACACTCAGCAGTTAATCTTCACTCAGCAAAAGACAATGAGATGAATGAGCATTTAATCTGATCCATTGGACAAAAAATAATGAGTTCTCAAAAATAAGTGACTCCATGTAAAAGTTAACTCAATGGACTGCTGAATCTACTCCAGCTCTTTAAATGGGCATAATATTTATCCAGAGGAGCTCTTGAGAAAACATTCAATAGGGATGGCATGGCGGCGCAGCTGGTGGAGCTGCTTCCTCACTGCGCCAGAGACCCGGGTTCAATCTTGACCTCAACTGCTGTCTGTGAGGAGTTTGCTTGTCCTCCCTGTGACTAAAGGGCCTGTTTCTGTGCTGAACTTTTCTATGTCCTATGGTCTATGTTGTGTCCGGGAAGCTGAAGGCATCACTATTACCTCAGGCATAAACAGATGACCAAAACTGGTGGGGCATTGATATCCCAACGGATGATAATGTGATGGGGAAGAGGATTATATAGATAGGGAGGGTTGAAACTTGAAAGGTGTTTGTAAACAAGGGTGGGCAACTTAAATTCAAGGCATTACTTAAATGGGAGCCAATGTAGCTTGGTAAGTAGATGAATGATGATGGGTGATTAACGAGAATCAAACAGGGAAATAAAGTGCTCTAGAAGGACAGCACTGCTGTCTGTGTGGAGTTTGCATGTTCTCCCTATGACCACACGTGTTTGCTCTGGTTTCCTCCCACATCCCAAAGGCATGTGAGTTTGGAGGTTATTTGGTCTTTGTAAATTGCCCCTTGTGTGTATGGAATGGATGCGAAAGCGGGACAACATTGGAACTAGCGTGAATGGGTGATCGATGGGCGGCGTGGACTCAGTGGACTGAAGGGCCTGCTTCTATGCTATATCTTTCAATCAATCAATTGGCATGATGTAATGGAAAGTTGTTTATGTCCATAAATCACTACTTATAAATGCGACGAAGGTCTCAACAGATTTGTGCCACCATGCAGGTCCAAGAAGTAAAATATTTCATGTTGTGATGGTTAAAAATCTAACAGCTTCTAATTCAAAAGGAAACTGATTCCAAACTACACTAAAATAAAATCAAGGCAAATAACTTCAGGGATGTGCCAGTGACTGGACATAAAACAGGACAAAATCACATTATGCATTATTCATGCAACATTTTATGCTAAAAAAGGTACAACTTAATGAGCTTGGAGGCCGAGACAAGCCAGTTAATAGCTCATACATCATTTATTAAAAAGGCACACGGCTTAGGGGTTTCAGCAACAAAGCCAATGATTCGTGACTGACACGTTAAATTTGGCAATGATTTATAAAGTACCAAGTGCTGCACATTTCACTGAATATTACTTCAGTGAACAATAAAAGGTAAAGAAACTTGTATGAAAACTCAGAACATCCCAAAGCTGTAATGTCAGAAAAATAACAACTTAATTCGCTAAGAGCAAGAACTCACAAACTGACAAAAATACTGCACTTTTTTCTCGTGTTACTAATAAATATTGGCCTAATAAAACATCCCACATAGCTGTCTTAAAATTTCAACCAGACTCACACCACACACACTGCAGATGCTGCAATCTTGCATAGAACACAACACGGCACGGTGGCGCAGCGATAGAGTTGCTGCCTCACAGCGCCATTGACCCAGGTCTGATCCTAACTATGGGTGCTGTATGTACGGAGTTTGTACGTTCTCCCTGTGACCATGTGTGTTTTCTCCAAGTGCTCCGGTTTCCTTCCACACTACAAAGACGTACAGGTTTGTAGGATAATTGGTTTCTGTTCATTGTAAATTGTCTGAGTGCTGGTGGCGGGGTGATTGCTGGTAGGCGCGAACTCGATGGGCCTGTTTTCTGATCTCTAAAGTCTAAAAGTGCTGGTGTAATTCAGCGCGTCAGGCAACATCTCTGGTAGAAAAAATATATTCCCTGCTTCTGAAGTCTGATGAAGGGTCTCGACCCGAAACATCATCCATTCCTTCTCTCCAGAGATGCTGCTTGTCCTGCTGAGTTAGTCTTCGTTTATAACCATATAACAATTACAGCACGGAAACAGGCCATCTCGGCCCTACAAGTCCGTGCCGAACAATTATTTTCCCTTAGTCCCACCTGCCTGCACTCATATCTTCGGTTTTAAACCAGCATCTGCAGTTCTTTCCTACACATTTCCTCCAGAGATGTTGCCTGACCCGCTGTGTTACTCCAGCACATTGTGTCACTGCCGCATTGCGAGAGAAGTCAGGGGGAATTCCTATAAATTATGTGAATGGACAAGGACTTGGCAGATGGAATATATTATGGAAAAATGTGAGGTCATCCACTTTGGCAACAAATAGCAGAAAGGTATAGTAGGTGGTGAGAATTTGGAAAGTAATTCTAGGTCTCTTTACTTTAGACTCCAGCGTGGAAACAGGCTCTTCGGCCCAACAAGTCCACGCTGACCAGTGATCACACATACACTAGCACTATCCTACACACTAGGAACAATTTACAATTTGCAGAAGCCAATTAACTTACAAACCTGCACATCTGTGAGACGTGGGACGAAACCGGAGCACCTGGAGAAAACCCATGCAGTCACGGGGAGAACGTACAAGCTCCATACAGACAGCACAAGTAGTCAAGATCAAACCTAGGTCTCTGGCGCTGTAATGCAGCAACTCTCCCGCTGCGCCACTGTGCCGCAGTGTTGAAGATCAGAGCACCCTGGGTGGCTTTGTAAACAAATCACTGAATGTTAACATGGAGGCAGAACAAACAATTAGGAAGACAAACGGCATGCTGACCTAAGTAGAAACAAGGAAATGCAGATGCTGGATTACACAATAGGACAGAAAATGCTGCAGTAACTCATGGGTCAGGCAGCATCTCTGGAGAACATGGAGAGGTGATGTTTCAGGGCTGGACCCTTCTTCAGGCATGAAGAAATGTCCCAATGCTAATTGTCACCTATCGATGTTCTCTAGGGATGTTGCCTGACCCACTGAGTCACTCAAGTGTAGCGCCCACTCCAACACTTTGTAGCCTTTTAATATGCTGACCTTTATTGCAATAGGTCAGAAGTCTTGCACTCAATTATACAGTACTTACCTGGAATATTGGTGACATTTCTGGATTCTCTACAAAAAGCATCTCTGTGATACGTGGAGTACAACAAAGGTTCGGCAGATCAATTCATGCAATTCATGAGTAGGAAAGAACGGCAGATGCTGGTTTAAATGTAAATTTAAGTCTGAAGAAGGGTCTCGACCCAAAACATCACCCATTCCTTCTCTCCAGAGATGCTGCCTGCCCTGCTGAGTTACTCCAGTATTTTTTGTGTACTTCAAGCGATTCATTATCCATTGTGGAGACTACAAGCAGACCAAGCTCATACACTGAAGTCACAAGGAACTGCATCTGAGCAAAACACAAAGTACTGATGCATAGAGACTTTTTATCTAGAGTATGGGAATCAAGAACCAGAGGACATGGGTTTAAGGTGAGAGGGGAAAGATTTTATAGGGACGCGAGAGGCAGCTTTTTCCACTGAGAGGGTGGTGGGTGGATGGAACGAGCTGCCAGAGGGGGTAGTTAGGGCAGGTACCGTAACAAACATTTAAAAGTGATGGACAAGTACATGGATAAAAAAGGTTGAGAGGGATATGGGCCAAACACAGGCAGGTGGGACTAGTGTAGATGGGACATCTTGGTCAGCATGAATAAGTTGGACCAAAGGGACTGTTTCTGTGCTACATGACTCTATGACTCTATACAGGAGGACCTCAACAAGTCAGGTAACATCTGTGGAGGGAAAGGAAAGGCAGCGTTTTGGGTCAGGACCCTTCTCCATACTAATTAGTATAAAGCAAGATAGGTATAAATCAAGAGTCTTGAGTTCAGCAAACCGAAAGTTGATCTAATTGAAATGTGCAAATTTCTTATGGGACAAGATGCGTTACCCACAGAGTTGATGTTTCCCTCATCTGGGGTGTTTATAACTAGAGGTGACTATCTGACAAACAAAGGTTCAGCTCTTCAGGACAAAAATATGATGACATTTCTTCACGCAGTGAGGCTACGAACTGATCCCCCAGAGGGCGGTGAAGGTTCAGTCGCTGAATATATTCAAGACAGATCAAATGATTTTTGAATGCTAAAGAAATCAAGGGATGTGAGATTAGTGTAAGAAAAGTGGAGCAGCGTTAAAAAAACAGGGATGATCTCATTAAGTTCTGTTTAGTTTAGAGATACAGTGTCCAACGGGTCCGTGCCGACCAGCGATCACCCGTACACTCGCACTGTCCTGCAATGTTACAGAAGCCAATCAACCTACAAACCTGCACGTCTTTGGAATGTGGAAAGAAACTGGAGCACCCCACCCAGAGAAAACCCACGCGGTCACAGGGAGAACGTGTAAACCCCATGCAGACAGGAACCGTAGTCAGGATCGAATCCAGGGATCTGGCGCTGTAAAGCAGCAACTCTACCGCTACGCCGCTGAGCCACCCTTGTACATCAGGCTTATTCCTATATCTATTTGTTATCGTTACACACATTCATGGTTTGATGCTGCATGCTTAAAAATCTGCACGCAACAGATTAGATTTTTCTGCATGCAGCGTCAAACATTTCATGTCTGCTCCATCTATATAATTAAAAGTTTGATCTTGACCACTTCCTGTTGCACTGCATAGCTGCGTTGCTTTTGGTTTGAAAATGCTAAAGCTGCGTTGCCTTTGGTTTGAAAATGCTAAAGTTGCGTTGCCTTTGGTTTGAAAATGCTAAAGTTGCCTTGCCTAATTGAAAAGTTGGTTTGAGAATGCTAAAGTTATCTTGCCTAATTGAAAAGTTGGTTTGAGAATGCTAAAGTTGCCTTGCCTAATTGGAAAGTTGTTTTGCGAATGCAAAAGTTGCATTGCCGTCTATATAATTAAAAGTCTAATCTTGACCACTTCCTGTTTGTGCTGTATATTGATTTTAGGAAAAATGCTACCACATACAGCTGTGATTTTTGACCGTCTTACTCAGCGTCCCCCTCCGCTCGTCAGGTGCCGGGGATTTTTCCTTTCAATGAAAAATAAAAGAGTTATTAGTGTTTAAAAAATGTTGAGATTCTCTATCCTGTCAATCGCGCCATGAAGGCCACGCCCCTTCTGGTGGGAAGGACTATAAAACCTGGAAGTGTGGGCGTGGCTCAGTCTCTGCAAGAAGGGGGAGGGAGAGGTCACGACTCTCTGTCTTTAGTTGCCTTGCACCCTGCTTGAAATGGTATGAAGCTGCATTTGAATTTGGTGGCCTTGCACCCTGCTTGAAATGGTATGAAACTGCACTTGAATTTGGTGGCCTTGCACCCTGCTTGAAATGGTAGGAAACTGCACTCGAATTTGGTGGCCTTGCACCCTGCTTGAAATGGTAGGAAACTGCATTCGAATTTGGTGGTCTTGCACCCTGCTTGAAGTGGTAGGAAACTGCACTCCAATTTGGTGGCCTTGCACCCTGCTTGAAGTGGTATGAAACGGCACTCGAATTTGGTGGCCTTGCACCCAGCTTGAAGTGGTATGACACTACACTCGAATTTGGTGGCCTTGCAGCCTACTTGAAGTGGTATGACACTATACTAGAATTTGGTGGCCTTGCACCCTGCTTGAAGTGGCACTTCAGGGAATAGCCGTGAGTCAACTGCCAGCCCACCAGGCTTGAGTGACTGAGCCGCCAGCCCAAGAATCCATTCGGCCCACAATGTCATACTAGCCCTCTGGAAACCAGTCCCTTTGGCCCAAAACACCCATACTAGCACTCCAGAAAGCCCCCCCCACTGGATAAGTACTCTGCTTACAACTCTACTTTTTGAATTGCCCTGTTACTGGCAACCCGAACTCTCCCATTTAAACTCTAATTATTGGAGTGACAGTGGAACAGCGGTAGAGCTGCTGCCTGACAGCATCAGAGGCCCAGGTTCGTTTTGATCACGGGTACTGTCTGCATGGAGTTTATACGTTTTCCTTGTGACCGTGTGGGCTTTCTCCAGGTGCTCTGGTTTCCTCCCACATTCCAAAGACGTGCAGGTTTTGTAGCTTAATTGGCTGCTATGAAATTGTTCCTACTGTGTCGGATAGAACTAGTGTATTAGTGATGCTGGTCGGCATTGGCTCGGTAGGCCGAAGGGCCTGTTTCAACGCTGTATCTCTGAACTAAACTTCTAAACATTCCCCTTTAGATCCACCTCATAACCTCTCTCTAAACAAGCACTTCCCATGTGTTCCAACAAAATAACAGAATCAAATGTTGCTTACTTTCTCATTTCTGTGAACACATTAGAGACATCCTACTTTGTTAAAGGTGCTATATAAATGTAAATTGTAATTGTTGAAAGGAAATATGTTGCAGGGGAAAGGAACAAGCAATTGTAGCTCTTTCGTAGAGATGGCAAAGGAATGGCAGACAAACTGGCCAACTGCTGTGCTGTCTGAATGTACAGTATAACGTGGAAATTCCGATTATTTTTTGAAGACTGAGAGGTTTTGGAAGAAAGACAAAAGTAATTGCCAAAGGAGAGAATATTAGCATTATAAAATCTTGCCAGTCACAGTAGCACAACTATTTGCATAACATTATTTAGTTTCTTCAACACAACATATTCCACCCTTGAGCACTGAAGCAGCTACAGAACACAAAGTTCCTCTGGCACCTGCTGGCTTCTCCAGCATATTACAAAGAACTACTCAGTAAAAGAAACAGTCGTTTTGGGATACATTTCTTACCTGTTGTTCCTTTCCTTTCACTGCAGATTCCAATTAAAAAAAATTCAAACCCTTCAGTCCTGAATTTTAAACATTAACTCATTCTTTTCTAAACCACAGTGCGCTGAAAACTCTTAAACTCTGAGATACCAAGACTCTCTACGCTTCCATTTTGTTTAAATTAAAAAAATAATCATGAGCTGTAAACAGCAAAAGAGAGGTCAGCATTTAATGCCCATATTGGTGTATATGTAGTGGGTCATTAATTGCCTTTCCAATAACGATATGGCTTTCAAAGCTACTTCAGAAAGCAGTTGAGTGTCCAATCACATTTTCCTAATTTGAGTACACATACGCCAAACTAATATGGATGACAGATTTTTTCCCCCCTCAAAAAGTGAATAATTTATTTGGTTTTCATGGTAATCAACAGGCTCACAGTCACCAACACTGATGTGAACCATTTGTACTTTATTTATTTAATTTGCTGATTTTAAAGTCCATCCCTGTTTAATGAAATGTGAATGCCAGTCATTGGTTCATTGGTGTCTTTTGCTATTTAGAGTCATTGAATGATACAGTGTGGAAACAGGCCCTTCGGCCCAACTCGTCCACACCGGCCAACAATGTCCCAGCTATCCCAGACCCACTTGCCTGCGCTTGATCCATATCCCTCCAAACCTTTCCTATCCATGTACCTGTCTAACTGTTTCTTAAATGTTGGGATAGTCCCAGCCTCAACTACCTCCTCTGGCAGGTTGTTCCATACACCCACCACCCTTTGTGTGAAAAGGTTACCCCTCGGATTCCTATTAAATATTTTCCCCTTCAGCTTGAACCTATGTCCTCTGGTCCTCGATTCCCCTACTCTGGGCAAAAGACTGTGCATCTACCCGATCTATTCCTCTCATGATTTTGTATACCTCTATAAGATCTCCCCTCATCCACCAGCGCTCGATGGAATAAAGACCCAGCCTATTCAACCTCTCCCTATAGCTCACATCATCTAGCCCTGGCAACATTCTCATAAATCTTTTCAGAACCCTTTCAAGCTTGACAATATCTTTCCTATAACATGGTGCCCAGAACTGAACTCAATATTCTAAATGAGGGCTCACCAACGTATTTTACAACTGCAATATGACCTCCTAACTTCTATACTCAATACTCTGACTGATGAAGGCCAAAGTGCCAAAAGCCTTTTTGGCCACCTTATCTACCTGCGACTCGTCCTTCAAGGAACCATGCACCTGTACTCCTAGATCCCTCTGCTGTACAAAACTTCCCAGAGGCCTACCATTCACTGTGTAGATCCTGCCCTCGCTCGACGTCCCAAAATGCAACACCTCACACTTCTCTGTATTAAATTCCATCAACCACCAGGCCAATTGATCCAGATCCTGCTGCAATCGTTCACAACCATCTTCACTATCTGCAAAACCACTAACTTATGTATCAAAAAGCTTTGCATTTAAATGCAAAGCTTTTTATTTCATAGTCTAGAAAATTAACTAATGCAATGCTAATGCAAAGACCCTCTGGGAATGGACAGGTGAATGTCTGGAGTTTAGACCCATGATGAAGAAAGGACTTGAAAGGCCAATGAAGAACAAAATCCAGTCAAGAGGTGAAACTGATCTTCTTCACCATGCAATATCACAAAGGATGATCAAACCAGAAACATGCCAAACAGCGGCGTACAATACCACAGAGGTGGGGTTGCTGCCTTACAGTGCCACAGACACCGGTCTGATCCTGACTATGGATGCTGTCTATACAGAGTTTGTACTTTCTCCCTGTGACTGCGTGGGTTTTTTCCGGGTGCACTGGTTTCCTCCCACCTCCAAAGCTGGCACGTGCCGTGAGTAATTACTCAGGGTAGGCAGTCAGTCGGCTTTTAAAAAAATCTTAAACTGCGCATGTGCAGATTGTTCTCCTCTCCGTAAAAATAAAGAAAGTAAAAATTCAATTTGCCCAAGGCTTCCAAATCTCCTTCATTCTGAATTACTGAACGGGTGGGGGTGGAGGGTGACGGCAGGTGGAGAAATGGTGGGAAAAACGGGAGCACACCGGGACAAGTTGAATCAGTTGTGATCTTATTGAATGACAATACTAGTTCAAGGGACCAATTGGGGGGGAGAGTTCCTGTCACAGCACGTGTTGAGTCTGGCCAGGGGTAAAGTTGCGGGGAGGGCAGGAGCGTTGAGAAGGCAGGGGTCGGGGATCATGCCAGCAACTCACTTACATACCGCTGCCGCGGCACTCCGGGTGCGGAGCCACAGCATTGTGGTCGGGGAGGGAAGCAGCTTGGGTGGCTGCGAACGGCCACCGGACCTCAGAACCTTCTGCCGGCCCGCTCACCTCTGGCAGTGCTCTCCTTCTGAACAGTGAGGGGACCAGCTCAAGAGCAAAGATCATAGAGCGGAGCGGGTCAGCGGGCGATGGATAACAGGACAGCGGGCGGTGGAGCTTACTCCTGTGTCAGCGCGAACAAGGGACCAATTGAGGTTTCTCGCACTGACACATGGAGTAACCGCCACCGCCCGCTGTCCTGTTATCCATCGCGCGCTGAGGCACTCTTCACCTGGTTGCTGGCATGATACCCGACCCCCTCCTTCTCAACGCTCCTGCCCTCCCGCAACTTTACGGCTGGCCAGACTCCCCACACTCTGTGAAAGGAACTCTTCCCCCGCCCCCCCCCCCCACAGCGGTGCTGTCCTTTTACAGCCGCTTGTGCTGCGCATGCGCAGTAGTCTGTTGCACATGCACAGTACACAATCCACGCTGCAAAGGCAGAATTTCAGCTGCCTTCAGCTCTGCTTGAAATTCACGGCTTGAAGCAGCGTCCACGGTACGTGGGCTGCACACACTTTCCCGTATTACATGTACTGCGCATGAAAGGCACGGAGAATTATGCCTACCTAAGAGATCGACCTCTTAGGTAGACATAATTCTCCCGTGCCTTTGGTCTAAGGATGATTTTGTACCTAAAGGGTAACCTTCTGCACCCTCTACAAAGTTTTTTTTTTCCTTTTGTTTATATTCATCCTACTTAAGGGATACTTTAAACCAGGATCTGGTTACTTCTTTCTCAATACTTTGTGTAGAAATGCGATTGAAAAGAGTTCATAACAAACAACTCAGAGTCAATATGTGATTAAAAGGAACTTTAGATGCTGGTTTATACCAAAGATGGACGCATGTTTCGGGTCAGGGCCATTCCCGGCCGAAAACCTCACCTACCCATTTTCTTCAGAGATGCTGCCTGACCCTCTGAATTACTCCAACATTTTGTGTTTCACTTGTCAAATTGACCATGTTGCATTGCATAAATATGTTGGATGTTTATAAAAACCATTAAACATGCAAATCTCTTTCTTTGTTAAATTCACTTTTCAAACCACTGATAGGAATAAACTCTGTAAAATAGATGAAATATTGAGAATTACCTTATATCTCGTAAATCTTCCTTAAAAACCTAAATAAATGAAATAAAACTTTGATCAGATTTTATGTTCGTTAAAATAACAATGTTTCAAGGTTATAAACTTATAAGCAATGTTTCAAGGACAATGTTTTGGTGAACCTTTATAACTTTGTCAGCACCAGAAATGTAGAAACACCTATGTACTGCCTCTGTGAGGTCTGCTATATGATTTTAACTGGGTTAGATGCAAAACCAAGTATTACACTGAACCTAGGTACATGTGAAAATAAAGTATCATTGAATCATTGTAAATGTTCTACAGGATAAAGGAAATGCTTGAAGAATGCTGGCAAAATCTTTATAATATGCAAATATTCTCATGAAATGGGTGGCAAGGTAGAGCAGAGGTACAGTTGCTGCCTTAAAGTTGGAGGCAAAGCAAAAAGGACAGAAGATGCACTGGACCTCCTGCCAAACTCTTGAGGCAAGGGGTGTGCCTCTCACATCAGGTATTCATCCACCATGGGGCTTGAGGAAAAATCAAGGGAGTTTGGAGATGTATAGAGGATTGCTGTGGAACTGCACAAATACACTCGTAATTGTACAAATACACTCACAATTAGAAAATCCCGAGACTCATAACGACCAGCATTTTCATTACTTGAGATAGACACAAATTGCTGGAGTAACTCAGCAGGTCAGGCAGCATCTCTGAAGAAAAACGATGGTTGACGTTTCGGGTTGGGACCTTTTTTCACATTGGCAGTGGGTGTAGAGCACAGGGCACGGAAGGACAACTGATGTGAGAAGCGATGGATTGACTCTACGGAATGAAAACTGTAGATTACATGTACAGATTGTCCTATCTGCCATGGGTGGCACAGTAGCGCAGATGGTAGAGCTGCTGCCTCAAAGCGCCAGAGAACCAGGTTCGATTCTGACCTCAGGTGCTGACTGCGTGGTGTTTACATGTTTTCCCTGTGACCACGTGGGCTTCCGCAGGGTTCCCGGTTTCCTCACACATCCCAAAGACGTGCAGGTTTGTCAGTTAATTGACCTCCGTAAATATGCTCCTACAGTGTAGGGAGTGGATGCAAAAGTGGAATAACATAGAACAATTGTGAACGGGTGTTCAATGGGCGGCGTAGACTCGGATGGATTGTTTACATGTTATAGCTTTCAATAATTCAATATATTTGATGATTAAACAACCCTGATGACCCTTACTTCATCTGCAATTGAGTGGAATTACTTGCTTCTTTTTTTAAAAAAAACATTATTTTCACTTATATTCCGCATATTATTTGCACTGTATTCATTTCAAACCCAACAACTTATTTTGCACAAATGGTTCATCTCCAGCCCTGTCCTCTGTAACTCCACTCACCTCTTGCTTAAGGGAAGATGGTGGCAGCCGTAGAGCTTCTTGTAGCAGTGTGTACATGCCAGCTAGGATGTGACTTAACCTCTCCTCTGACAGGCTCTCTGTCTCCGCGATACTCCTTACAGCATCTCTGGAATCTTTTCCTTCGAGTGCGTTCACGACGGCTGCAACAGATAATCATGCTATTTACAGCACTCTTACATAAGCAAATCGCCCATTTCACATCTCTGTTTAGTTATTGATTTAAAAAAATAATTTGAATTTTATGAACTAGCTTCAGGTTCATTGTAGGGATGTGAAATTGGGATAACATAGAACTAGTGTGAACACATGATCAATGGTCGGAATGGACTCGATGGGCCAAAGGGTCTGTTTCCATGCTGTAACTTTCAATCAATTGTCACTTACAGGACACACAGTGCTGGAGTAACTCAGCGGGTCAGGCAGCACGTCTGGAGAACATGGATAGGCGACGTTTCGGTTGGAGACCCTTCTTCAGATCCTTAATCACTTTCAGGATGAACCTAATTACCAATCTCAAATCATGTAAAATATCAGGAATTAAACTAGAACATGAACATGCATCCCCTTGCATATAAACGCTCACACTTACTCTTGAGTATTTTTCGGAAGATTTCTCTGTCTAAATCTTTCAGCTGTTTCACCATCAGCTCCACTTCCAGCGGTGTCCTTGCTCCAAGAAAACAACTCCTGTGCGACATTCTGGAATGAACAAAAATAAAGAGCATGTATTGAACAAGATCGCTTTCTATCAATCCATGAGCACAATGTTGGGAAGGGGAGTTGCAGCCAGCAATTTAGCCACTCCAAACTCTGCTACTACTCGATAGCAACATGGATTACCCAAGAAACAAGGAACTGCAGATGCTGGCTAATACACAACAGGTCATAAAGTGCAGGAGTAACTCAGCAAGTTAGGCAACATCTCTGGTGAAAATGGATAGGTGACGTTTCGGGTCTGAAGAAGGGTCCGGACCCAAAACGTCACCTATCGATGTTCTCCAAAGATAGACATAAAAAGCTTGAGAAACTCAGGCAGCATCGCTGGAGAAAAAGAATAGGTCATATTTCGGGTCAGAACCCTTCTTCAGACTCAAAGTGTGGGTGGGGATGCGGATGGGAAATAAACTGTAGGCGATAAAAGAGCACAACGAATCAGAGCCGGCCACAGATGACCTCAGGAAGGGTGGTGGACATAATGGCCCATTGTTGACTGGGGAAGGTGTGTTAACAAGAGGGATACAATGACACAACTAGTGGAACTGGTAGGATGACTAGGGTCTGCCGAGTTACTCCAGCACTTTTTTGTCCTTTCGGGCACATGAATAATCTGCATCAACTCCATTTACTGGGATGCTTAATGTTTATTAAACAAAACACTATCAATTTGTTATCAACCTAAAGTGCTCAAACAGATCATTCTTTTATCGCTCAGATTCAATAAATTCAATAGTTCAGTTGATTGTCACATACTGAGGTACAGTGAAAAGCTTTTGTGTGCTCCCCACTCAGCAGAAAGACTATACATGATTACAATCGGCCATCCACAATGAACAGATACATGATTATGGGAATAATGTGAATAACATTTAGTGCAAGATAAAGTCCAGTTAAGGCCGATCAAAGATAGTCCGAGGGTCTCCAATGAGGTAGATAATAGCTCAGGACTGCTCTCTAATTGTTGGTAGTATGGTTCAGTTGCCTGATAAGAGCTGGGAAGAAACTGTCCCTGAATCTGGAGGTGTGTGTTTTCACACTTCTATACCTCCTGCCTGATGAGAGAAGGGAGAAGAGGGAGTGGCCGAAGTGCGAATCGTTCTTGATTATGCTGGTGGCCTTGCCGAGGCAGCGAGAGGATGGAATCAATGGAAGGGAGGTTGGTTTGTGTGATGGTCTGGGCTGTGTCCACAATTCTCTGCAATTTCTTGCTGTCTTGGATGGAACTGTTCCCAAACCATGCTGTGATGCTTCCCGAATACAACCTGTCTTCATTATGTAACCTTCCCAACTTACAAATGGATTCATGCCAATTCACTGCGCTAAAAGCCTGGTTCAACTAATTCCTGTTTGAGTTCAAAGCTATGGTTTTAATAGCAGTTCAATATCCATATAAGTGGAAATGAAGTCTGCAACATTTAGGCTTCATGATCAACACTGTTGTTCATCAGAGGCTGAGGAGACGTCTGATGGAAGTTTATAAAATTAAGAGAGGCATAGATAGGGTCAACAGTGAGAGCTCTTTACCCAAGATGAAAGTATCAAATATGAATGGGAATAGCTATAAGGTTAGAGGGGGCAGTCTAAAGGATTGAGCAGGGCAAGTTCCTTTCTACACAGAGTGGTGGGTGCCTGGTACGCGCTGCCAAAGGTGTTGGTGGAACCTGATACAATATTGGCAGTTAAGAGGTTTTCAGATCGGCCCAGGGATATGCAGAGAATTGAGGGATATGGAACATGTGCAAGGTAGAAGTAATGAATTGCATTGGCATTACGTTCAACACAGACATGGTGCGCCAAAGGGCCTGTTCCTGTGCTGTAGCATTCTATGTTTTATTTAATTAGCAAAATCTCACATCTTCTGTTTATCCACCTCTGGCCTTTGTCCACCATTGACCAAAACCCCTCACTCCCCCACCGGTATCCACCACCCTCTGTCCTGCCCTGTGTATCTTCCAGGTTTCCTTCCTCACCCCCTCAATTAGTCTGAAAGTTCTGACCTAAAACATCACCTATCCATGTTCCAGAGAAGCTGCCTGACCCACTGCGTTACTACAGGACTTTGTGCCTTGATTTGTAAACAATAGACAATAGGTGCAGGAGTAGGGCATTCACCCTTTAAGAGCTCTACCTAACTCTCTCTTAAAAGCATCCAGAGAATTGGCCTCCACTGCCTTCTGAGGCAGAGAATTCCACAGATTCACAACCCTCTGCGTGTAAAAGTTTTCCCTCGTCTCCATTCTAAATGGCTTACCCCCTATTCTTAAACTGTGGCCCCTGGTTCTGGACTCCCCCGATATCAAGACAGTGAAGACAGATCCAGCATCTGCAGATTCTATTATCCAAATATATTGCTACTGTTTGGCATGTGAAAGCAGCAGTTACCCGAAAATAACAAGATTTTTACATCAGTGACACTGTCCAGAAAACATCAATATGTATGAGGCTTGTGATCAATTAAAAAACTATAGAATAGCACATACGATAAAGGCTAGATAAACTTAACCAACAGTGATGGTTGTATTGAAGGGCAGCACAGGTTCTTGAGAGGCAACTTGGAACATAGAACTGGTACAGCAGAGGAACAGACCCTTCAGCCCACAATGTCTGTGTCGACACATCAGGTTAAACTATTCTCCTCCACCTGCAAGTGATCCATAACCCTCCAATGCCTGCATATATGTGCTTATCTAAAAACCTCTTAAGCCACTATCATAACTGCCTCCAACACCACCCCTGGCAGCAGTTTCAAGCACCCATCATCTATCTACTATATATCTATATTACTAAAACTCTGTTCTTGACCGGTTTCGGCTTTCTGTGCTGCGGTTTCCAAGAGTACGCCGCCACCTACGGCCGTCATTTTGGCCACCTCGCTCAGAGCCCCCCTCCGCCGCGTGTGCGCCGAGGATTTTTCCCGTCGATGAAAATTGACAGAGATATTAATGTTTTTACAACATTCCCCATTCTCTCTGCTGCCCCTGCTGGAGGGAGGGGGAGCAACTATAAAACCAGGAAATGGTGTGCCTCAATCAGTCTCTGCAAGTGGTGTGCCTCAATCAGAGCTTTGAATGACACTGACAAATGTCTACAGCACTGTGAGTACCCTTAATTTGGTTTGAAAATGAAAATATGGTTAGAGGTAAAAAAGCACTGCCTGCAAATAGTTGTTTGGGTTTGGGTTGAAGTAAAAAGGCACTCTCTCCCCCCCCCCTCTCCTCTCCCCCCCCCTCTCCTCTCCCCCCCTCTCCTCTCCTCGCCCTCTCCTCCTCCCCCCTCTTCTCCTCCCCTCTCCCTCTCTCTCCCCTCTTTCCTCCCTCTCTCTCTCTCTCCACGCTCTCTCTCCTCTCTCTATCCCCTCTCTCTCTCTCTCTCTCTCTCTATCCCCTCTCTCTCTCTCTCTCTCTCTCTCCCCCCTCTCTCTCCCCTCTCTCCCTCTCTCTCTCTCTCTCTCTCTCCCCCCCCCCCTCCTCCCCTCCATTAGCGTGAGTGCGGGAGGGGGGGGGTAATTAGTGTGTGACGCTGCATGCCGCCTCCCCCCCCCACAACCACACGTTGGGGGTACAGACCCAACGGGTCTGCACTTGGTCTAGTATCTATATTACTAAAACTCTGTTCTTGACCGGTTTTGGCGATCTATGCTGCGATTTCCGAGAGAACGCCGCCACCTACGGCCGTCATTTTTGGCCACCTCGCTCAGAGCCCCCCTCCGCCGTATGTGTGCGAAGGATTTTTCCCGTCGATGAAATATGACAGAGATATTAATGATTTTACAAAATTCCCCATTCTCTCTGCTGCCCCCGCTGGCAGCAGGGGGGAGGGACTATAAAACCAGGAAGTGGTGTGCCTCAATCAGTGTCTGCAAGCTGGAGGAAGGCAGAGGGTCACGTTTCTCTGAGCTGTGAATAAAACTGAACACATGTCCACACAACTATGAGTAAGTACCCTTAATGTGGTTTGAAAATGAAAATATGGTTAAAGTAAAAAAGCACTGCCTGCAAATGGTTGTTTGGGTTGAAATAAAAAGGCACTCTCTCTCTCCCCTCCTCTCCCCCCCCCCCTCCTCCTCTCCCCCCCTCTCCTCCCCCTCCCCTCACCTCACCCCCCTCTCAGCACACCCCCTCACTCCCCCCTCTCCTCTTCCCCCTCCTCTCCCCCCCCTCTCCTCTCCCCCCTCTCTCTCCCCTCTTTTTCTCCCCCTCCTCCCCTCTATCCCCTCCCCCACCGTCCCACCCTTAAACCCCCTCCCCTCCACACACCCCATACCCCCTTCCCTCCACCCTCCCTGCTCCCCACCTCTCCCCCTCCCCTAACCTCACCCCCCTCTCAGCACACCCTCTCTCTCCCCCTCTCCCCCTCCCTCCCCCCTCTCTACTCCTCCTCTCCCCTCCCTCTCCTCTCCCCCCACTCCTCTCCCCCATCACTCCTCCCACTCTCTCCCCCCATCTCTCCTCCCCCCTCTCCCCCCCATCTCTCCTCCCGCTCTCTCTCCCCCCCTCTCTCTCTCTCCCCTCCCTCTCCCCCCCTCTTGTCTCCCCCCTCTCCTCTCTCCCCCTATCCTCTCTCCCCTCCCTCCTCTCCCCCTCCTCCCCCCCCTCCCCTCTTTTTCTCCCCCTCCACTCCATCCCCTCCTCCACCGTCCCTCCCTAAACCCCCCTCCCCTCCACACACCCCTACCCCCTTCCCTCCACCCTTCCTCCCCCTGCTCCCCACCTCCCCTCACCTCACCCCCCTCTCAGCACACCCTCTCTCCCCCCCTCTCTCCCGCCCTCCCCGTCTCTCCCCTCTCTCTCTCTCTCCCCTCCATCCCCTCCCCCACCCTCCCTCCCCTAAACCCACTCCCCTCCACACCCCCTACCCTCTTCCCTCCACCCTACCTCTCCCCCTCACCCCAGTCTCAGCACCCCCTCTCTCTCCACCTCACTCTCACCCCCTCTCTCTCCTCCCCCCTTCACCCACCCACCCTTCCTCTTCTCCTCCTCCCCACCCTCCTCTCCCTCTTGCCCCTCTCTCTGTGTTTCTGTCTCTCTCTCTGTCTCTGCCCCTTCTCTCTCTGCCCTCACTCTCATCCCCCCCCCCCCTCTAGATGTGACTGCAAGTTGGGGGCTATGCGGCAGTAGATACGGTGGTTATGGGGTAAAAGGAGCAAATTAATAATATTAATATTATATCAAGGGGGGTAATTAGCGTGAGTGCGGGGGGGGGTGGATAGTCAGTGTGTGTGACGCTGCATGCCGCCCCCCCCCCCACATCCGCACGTTGGGGGAACAGACCCAACGGGTCTGCACTTGGTCTAGTATATATATATATATATTACTAAAAGTCTGTTCTTGACCGCTTTTGACTCACTGTGCTGCGATTTCCGAGAGAACGCCGCCACCTACGGCCGTCATTTTTGGCCACCTTGCTCAGAGCCCCCCTCCGCCGTGTGTGTGCCGAGGATTTTTCCCGTCGATGAAAAATGACAGAGATATTAATGATTTTACAAAATTCCCCATTCTCTCTGCTGCCCCATGCTGGCGGCAGGGGGAGGGACTATAAAACCAGGAAGTGGTGTGCCTCAATCAGTGTCTGCAAGCTGGAGGAAGGCAGAGGGTCACGTTTCTCTGAGCTGTGAATAAAACTGAACACATGTCCACACAACTATGAATAAGTACCCTTAATGTGGTTTGAAAATGAAAATATGGTTAAAGTAAAAAAGCACTGCCTGCAAATGGTTGTTTGGGTTGAAATAAAAAGGCACTCTCTCTCTCCCCTCCTCTCCCCCCCCCCCCTCCTCCCTCCCCCCTCTCCTCCCCCTCCCCTCACCTCACCCCCCTCTCAGCACACCCCCTCACTCCCCCCTCTCCTCTTCCCCCTCCTCTCTCCCCCCTCTGCTCTCCCCCCTCCCCCCTCTCTCTCTCTCCCCTCTTTTTCTCCCCCTCCTCCCCTCTATCCCCTCCCCCACCATCCCGCCCTTAAACCCTCTCCCCTCCACACACCCCATACCCCCTTCCCTCCACCCTCCCTGCTCCCCACCTCTCCCCCTCCCCTAACCTCACCCCCCTCTCAGCACACCCTCTCTCTCCCCCTCTCCCCCTCCCTCCCCCCTCTCTACTCCTCCTCTCCCCTCCCTCTCCTCTCCCCCCACTCCTCTCCCCCATCACTCTCTCCACTCTCTCCCCCCACTCTCCTCCCCTCTCCCCCCATCTCTCCTCCCGCTCTCTCTCCCCCCCTCTCTCTCTCTCCCCTCCCTCTCCCCCCCTCTTGTCTCCCCCCTCTCCTCTCTCCCCCTATCCTCTCTCCCCTCCCTCCTCTCCCCCTCCTCCCCCCCCCCTCCCCCTCTCCCCTCTTTTTCTCCCCCTCCACTCCATCCCCTCCTCCACCGTCCCTCCCTAAACACCCCTCCCCTCCACACACCCCTACCCCCTTCCCTCCACCCTTCCTCCCCCTGCTCCCCACCTCCCTCACCTCACCCCCCTCTCAGCACACCCTCTCTCCCCCCCTCTCTCCCGCCCTCCCCGTCTCTCCCCTCTCTCTCTCTCTCCCCTCCATCCCCTCCCCCACCCTCCCTCCCCTAAACCCACTCCCCTCCACACCCCCTACCCTCTTCCCTCCACCCTACCTCTCCCCCTCACCCCCCTCTCAGCACCCCCTCTCTCTCCACCTCACTCTCACCCCCTCTCTCTCCTCCCCCCTTCACCCACCCACCCTTCCTCTTCTCCTCCTCCCCACCCTCCTCTCCCTCTTGCCCCTCTCTCTGTGTTTCTGTCTCTCTCTCTGTCTCTGCCCCTTCTCTCTCTGCCCTCACTCTCATCCCCCCCCCCCCCTCTAGATGTGACTGCAAGTTGGGGGCTATGCGTCAGTAGATACGGTGGTTATGGGGTAAAAGGAGCAAATTAATAATATTAATATTATATCAAGGGGGGTAATTAGCGTGAGTGCGGGGGGGGGTGGATAGTCAGTGTGTGTGACGCTGCATGCCGCCCCCCCCCCCCCAACCGCACGTTGGGGGAACAGACCCACCGGGTCTGCACTTGGTCTAGTATATATATATATATATTACTAAAAGTCTGTTCTTGACCGGTTTTGGCCATCTGTGCTGCGATTTCCGAGAGAACGCCGCCACCTACGGCCGTCATTTTTGGCCACCTTGCTCAGAGCCCCCCTCCGCCGTGTGTGTGCCGAGGATTTTTCCCGTCGATGAAAAATGACAGAGATATTAATGATTTTACAAAATTCCCCATTCTCTCTGCTGCCCCATGCTGGCGGCAGGGGGAGGGACTATAAAACCAGGAAGTGGTGTGCCTCAATCAGTGTCTGCAAACTGGAGGAAGGCAGAGGGTCACGTTTCTCTGAGCTGTGAATAACACTGAACACATGTCTACTCAAATGTAAGTGTCCTTAGTGGTTCTAAAACGCTTGCAGAATGTGTCTATTGGTTCTAAAATGTTTGCAAAAAGTGTTTATTGGTTCTAAAATGTTTGCAAAAAGTGTCTCTTTTGGTTCTACAATGCTTGCAGAATGTCTTTTTTGGTTCTAAAATGTTTTTTAGGTTCACCCCCCCCCTCTCCACCCCCTCTCCTCTCCCCCCCCTCTCCTCTCCCCCTTCTCCTCTCTCCCCCCTCCATCCCCATTCCTCCCCTAAACCCCCTCCCCTCCACACACCCCTACCCCCTTCCCTCCACCCTCCCCCTCCCTGCTCCCCCCCTCCCCTCTCAGCACCCGCTCCCCCTCCCCTCCCCCCTCCCTTAAACCCTCTCCCGTCCACACCCCTTACCCTCTTCCCTCCACCCTCCCTCCCCCTGCTCCCCACCTCACCCCCCTCTCAGCACCCCCTCTCTCTCCTCCCCACCTTTCCCCCCTCACCCACCCACCCTCCCTCCTATCCTCCTCTCCACCTCCCCTCTCCCTCTTGCCCCTCTCTCCGTGTCTCTGTCTCTCTCTCTGTCTCTGCCCCTTCTCTCTCTGCCCTCACTCTCTACCCCCCCCCCCCCCCCCTCTAGGTGTGACTGCAAGTTGGGGGCTGTGCGTCAGTAGATAGGGTGGTTATGGGGTAAAAGGAGCAAATTAATAATATTAATATATCAAGGGGGGTAATTAGCGTGAGTGCGGGCGGGTGGGGGTGAGGGGAGAGTTAGTGTGTGTGACGCTGCATGCCGCCGCCCCCCCCCCACACACACACAACCGCACATTGGGGGAACAGACCCAACGGGTCTGCACTTGGTCTAGTTCTCTATGTAAAAAGACTTGTCCTGCACATCTTTGTGTTTGGGGGAAAACCAAGATTCTGACTGTATACCCTATCTAGGCCTTTCATAATGTTGTTTACTTCTCTCCGTTTTCCTCTCAGCTGCTGAAGCATCAGTGAAAACAGTCCTAGTTTGTCCAAACTTTCCTTGCAGCTAATACCCTTTAATCCAGGCATCATTTTGGTAAAATGTGGAAACAAAGAACTGCAGGAGCTGATTTAAACCAAAGATGGAACACAAAGTGCTAGAGTAACTTAGAAGGTCAGACAGGATCTCTGGAGAAAAAAAGATAGGTGACATTTATGGGTTGAGAACCTTAGGTTTCTGTCTGAAGAAGAGTCCCGACCCAAAACATCACCAATCCGTTTTGTCCAGAGATGCTGCCTGACCGGCTAAGTTACTCCAGCACTTTGTGTCCATCTTTAGTATTCTGGTAACCCATCTCCAAAGCCTCCACATCTCTCTTATAGCTAGAACTACAGCTATACTCCAGGCAATAAGATCAGGGCCTATCTGCCCCCAACCCTCAACTCCTCCTCTGTGCCAAGTCTCCACAGCTTTCACTTTGGATAGTATATTTGGGAAGGTGACCAACAGTTTGTCCCATGGGCCACTCGGAGCAGAACACGCCCTTCGGCCCATTGAATCCGTACTAGGGATAAAATAGCAGAGATGCGGCGCAGTCGTTGCCTGGGACAACCCCGAGGGGTTGAGAGGGCAGGAAGCCTCCCTGGGGCAGTGGCCCTGCTGGGGGTATCGAGGGGTCAGGACGCGGCCATTCCGTGCACAGCAAGGTCCCAGGGCTGCAGGGCCCAGAAAGGAGCGGGGCCACCGGGCACTGACACATGGGGGGGACTGGCATTCCCCCGCTCCAGCCCTCCGGCCAACGGGCTGCAAAGCACGCAGCTTAACGAAGAATCGCCGCTCACCTGCCCTGCGTTTCTCGGCGATCCCCCTCGCAACCGCACCCACTTCCGCCCCGCACACCCCAGACCCACTTCCGCCCCGCACACCCAGACCCACTTCCGCCCCGCACACCCAGACCCACTTCCGCCCCGCACACCCCAGACCCACTTCCGCCCCGCACACCCCAGACCCACTTCCGCCCCGCACACCCCACCAAAGATCCTATAGCGGAGTCCTTGAATGGAGTCCGGGGGGGTAAAGCGACACGTGTAGCATCTCTTGCGGTTGCAAGGGAAAGTGCCCGGGGAGGGGGTGGTGCGGGAGGGAAGGGAAGAATTGACCAGGGAGTTACGGAGGGAGTGGTCTTTGTGGAAAGCCTACAGGGGGGAGATGGGGAGATGTGGCGAGTGGTGGACTCGCCACATCGTGTGCTTGTCCAAATGTCTTTTTGAAGTTTATTTAAATTCCAATATAATCACAGGAATTTTGATTAAACACTCAGCAGGGCAACTTCTGAGAGAAGTGAAACCGAGTTAATGTTTTAGGATAAAGACCTTTTGTCAGATCCCTGGAATTTACATTTATTGCCTTAGTGAGATTAAAACTCTTGGCTCTAAATCAGCCGTCCAGACCTCATGACCATGGCCGAGTAATTTAGCCATTATACTTGGAGATTGTAGGTACAGAAACAAAGAATTGCTGATGCTGTTTTACACCAAAGACAGACACAAAGTGTTGGAGGCACTCAGCGGGTCAGGCAGCATCTCTGGTGAAAAAGGATTGGTGATGCTTCAGGTCAGGACGCTATCTCAGACCCTTTCAGAACGGGTTTAAGAAGGAACTGCAGATGCTGGAAAATCGAAGGTACACAAAAATGCTGGGGAAACTCAGCGGGTGCAGCTGCTGACC